>NC_050203.1:63626219-65007719 GCF_013141755.1 Anopheles stephensi | reverse complement strand
CTTATTTGAAATTGGTAACGTTCTAACGTAACGGATTTGGTACACACAACAAAACTTTGGCGCAAACGTGTGCAAAATGTTGCAAAATGCAAACACATCACCGTGCCTTACAGATACAGGATCCACGAAGCGATGTAGCGAGTAGATTTCGATGGCATTACGCCACGAACCCAAGCACAGCAGAGAGCATGACGATAGCTGAGATTCGCCCTGAGCTAAATAGAACGCATTGAATTGTGATAGTTTTGTTCTTCGCCACGAGCGGATGCAACCACATGCAAATACTACTAAAATGACGGTTAGTTCTTTAAAAATAAGCATTCACGATGATTCTTCTTTAAAGGTTCTTTCTTTGTCTCCAATGTAATTCCTGCAAACGCAAACACACAATTAGCCTGTAATGCAATGTGACTTTAAACTCCTAAACACTGCACTGCACGATGCATTCCTACTACTAGCGAGGGGGCAAGGGCAACAACCAATAATGCAATACACACAGCCGTCGTGCGTGGTTGAACTTCACCTTTACACCTTCCCGAAGGAGGTATCTGTTGTTTTGGAATGGAATAGAACACTTAGCTATTGTTGGTCGAGTGGCGTGTGATATGTAGCTTGGCGAGCTACAACGAAACAAACACGAATAATGTATAACATGATAGTGCACAATGTTAAATGTGGAAACAGGAAACACACAGCTGCATCATCCGCGGAATGGAATAAAAATGTTGTTTAAGGATTGAGTAGAAGAGAGCGAAGGGAGGGGGTACCGCTTAAGTTAGTTGGTGTGCCGTTGTTCCACGACGTACTGTTGAAAGAAATGAGTGTCGAGCGTTATCTATGGCGCTGTTACAGGTTAGTTGATACACATCAACTTGGATTGTCTGGTACCAGTCTCATGACATGATCGGAGCTCACGGGAGTCTAGCGGGTCTAATTCGCTGTACACGAGAGAGATATCATCGTGGCTCGACGAGACGCTGTCCTTCAACTTCCAACGTTGATTATGTTATCAGCAAGGGTCTGATCATTAGGCTATCGTCCGGAATCCGATATCCCCTCTGCTGTACTGCTGTTGGGTTTGATCCCATCTGGAATACGTGGCTGTAGTCCGGACTCCCACTGGCACAACTGTGCTGGCCACTCGTGTAGCTGTTCGGCGCTTCCTTACCGCTTATCATTTAGCTCTCCCTCCCTATCCATATCCGTGCAAGCTTCATTGTAGCTTGCTCCTGTTAAACGAACTTGATGTCCCTTCCCGTCGCCTCCGCGATAGACTTCCCCTCTGTATCCTATCCCGCCACACCTGCTACGTTTCAAACGATCCTCTGCCCTGAGCTCTATCGGCATTCAATAAGAGTTATCACCTGTTCGACTATAATGTTCCAATGGCAGAAAGCATTTTGATAGTTTTGGTCAGAGTCCTTGTTCTCATGATCATCCTCATCCCGAAGATGAGCACTACGTGCTCGATCCTTTGGTAAGCTTCTACGCCAAAGAATCAAATCACTGATGTCTATGCAATTAGCGTTTTTAAAGGATTGTTCCCGACTCCGAGTTCTGGCTGGTCTTCACTAGACCAGTCTGAAAAGATGCAATGAAGAAGTTTACCCTGCCTACCCAGTTGTATCCGTCGCCTCTGCAGCCAAGTTAAGAGATGGCAGGAGTGTAACTGCCGCTTTGTAATCTTCTTCAAGATTTGCCCATGATCTGGTAAGTGTCAAATTTGGCCGTTTTGGAATCCTCTTCAACTATTCCTTTGAAGAATGGGACAAACCGATATTGTGGTATTGGGAAGAAGACTCTTCTGAAAGAGACCTCGTCCAACACACTTGTCCTATTCAAATTCCTAAAGGACTCATTTTAACGACATTAATTCACCCTCAAATTTTATTTCGTAAAATATTTCCCTTACACATATATCAAACAATAAAAGCAAACGCTTTGTACGCAACACAACGATGATCTTAACAACATTTAAACTACACAAAAGCACCTGCATCTATAGCGAAGCAGTAATCTAGCCTTAATCTAGCAAGAAAATCTAACTCTTCTATTTATTGTACTTTTCCGTTTGGACGCCTCAACCATCTTCCGCGTTCGGGTGCTGGTGGTGGTGGTGGTATCGCTGACCTGTAGCACGCTGCTAATGGCACTGTTGTGGCTATGTTTCGCTCGTTTGCGCAAACCGGTACTTCCGGCGGTGGCCGGTGGCTTCTCCTCCACCACACGCTCCGCTGCTGACTCCTTTGCGTGATGTTTTAGATGGAGCTGGATAGTAAGGGGAAGATAGTTAAATGCAAAAAGGAGTAAAGTGACGGGCGAAAGGTGCTGTAAAATACCTTCAAATGATGGTTTCTTTTAAATGCTTTCTCACAGTAACTGCATTTGTACGTTGGCTCCTCCTCAGGTTGGCTCTGGCCGGTCGTTCGTTGTGCGGTGGTCTTCGACTGCGTGATCAATGCTGTGGCGGACACACTGGCATGGTACTGCTGATGACGGTTCAGGTTGAGCGCACTCTTGAACGATCGATCACACTTTTCACACTCGTAGCGCGAATGTTCCTGCTGCATGTGATCGCGCAAGCTTTCCCGAGCCGCTAGCTTCTTCCGGCAAAGGGTGCAAAAGTGTGATGCGCTGGCTTTGCGTGAAGACTTTGGCTGTGATGCCGGCGGTGGTTGCTCGTCCTTCTGTGCCTTTCGTTTTTTCTGCCTTTCCGCTTGTAGCAGCGAGGTGACGTCGGGCTTGACCGAAGATTTCCGCTTCGATTTGCGAACTAATGGATCGTCCTTTGGTGGAGATACTATGGGTGGCGGTGGTGGTATCATCCGTTCGATCGATGTGCTGCTTGCCAGTTTCTGTTCTTTTTCAACGGGTTTGATCGGGTGCACTTGGCTTGGCACGGCCGGAACAACGGTAATGGTGGTTGAAGCCGGAATTTTTAGCGGCACAATTTTAATCGGTGAAGGTGAGGCTGACGATCCACTGCTCTCTAGTGGCATTGGGGGTGATGGTACGGAGCAAGCGGATGTTGTTGTCGGTGAAGCTTCTTTGGGAGATATCGAAGCTGGTGTCAGTTTGGTCTTCCGGACTCGGATTTTGATGGCCGGTTTTCCTTGCTCGGTCATCACCGTACGGTTCGTTCTAGGCAGATGGCGACGCACGATGTGCTGCTGAAGCTCACCGTTCGTTTCGAAGCACTCCGGACATGCACTGCATTGGAAGCGTTTGTTACTCCGCACGTTCAGGATGGCTGGAATCATCTGGAAGAGCAGGAACATAATTTAATGATTGAAACAAGCTTTTGCACAGGTACATGGCATTACTTACTCTCTTGTTCTCGATCATATCTCCAGCCACGTTCGTTGTAACAAGCTTTATGGTGACCGTATTCTCCTGACGATCGTCTAGTCGTGCCTCAAACTTCGTTGCACTGCAACTATCCTCGTCTTCGTACGGTAGGTACAGGTCAGGATCTACTCCTACCTCCATCTGTGTCACGTTGGCTTCATCGATCCTGTACTCATTCACGTTAATTACCCCAGTTCCAACAGTTCCAGCTGGTGGTGGTACAAACCCCACAGCATTTGTAGGAGCTTGATTTATAAGCTTCACTTTACTCGGTTCCGCGAAGAATTCGTTCGGTTGATTAGGTTGATCCATCGCATTCGGTGGAAGTAGAACCGCCGGTGGAACATTGTTGTTCAGAGGTACCGCACCGGTTGGTGCCGAAGCGAAACTGTTCATCACACCCTGGCCTATGTACGACTTCAGCAGCTGCGTAAGATCGCTGTCATTGAGCAAGTTACGGTTCGAAAGAATCTCACGAAAGCTAGAATTTTTGAGCCGCTGTATCAACACCTCAAACGATGCTCGCCGATCGTTTTCCGCCCACTTGAGTGCCTTCAGGATCAGCTTCAGCAGTTCCTGGTCCTTGATCAGCAGGCCCAGCTTTAGATCGCTGTACGATATGATGCCCTTATCCGGCGGGCTGCTACTTGCCGGTGGATTAGGCATGACCGTTACTGGGGTGGGCACATTCTGCACATTCTTCGGTGGGCCTAGGAGCGTTCCCTTCTTTGAATCTACAATTTCCGGATCGGGTCGGTACAGGGGTAACATAACGTTAACATTTTTCGCCGTTTCGGCTGGACAGTTGAGACCTCGCAGCCGGCCGAGCCACGAGCGAAACGCTTCCTCGGTGCGGTGTGCCATCAGCGAGAATTGGTCGATGCTTTCGAGCTTCAGGTAACAGGATCCACAGATACATTTCGGGAGGAGATCATCGATTTGTATCTGGAATAATGGAAAAATGGTTAGTACAGTTGTAAGGGCAATTTAAATGTCATGAGATTATTTAAAATTTACGAATTTAAAAATTTATTTTATTTATATTTTTAGGATGACGGCTTGACGCCGTATTGTCAACACCGCATGTCTTGACTATTACAAATTCACAAAAATTAACAAGGCATTTCCTCCCTGTTATTTGCCTTATCCCGGGCATGCTCGGTTGGAATTTAAAAATAATAGTTAAGAGTAACGAAATTTTTCTATTTCTTCTATATTTTATTATTCATTACTTATGACGGTCTGATGCCGTATTGTCATTTCTTCTATATCTTCAAAAACTAAATATCTTAAGCTTAATTAACTTTCTATTAAATTTATTTATTTAAGTTTGACTATGCCGGCTTCACGCTGTATTGTCAGACTTTCTACTAAATCTTCCAAAACAAAATTCTCAGAAATGCATTATTCTCAACAATAAAAATATAACGATCACTTGAGTGCTTCAGATATGAATACATGGATTCACAATTGGAAGAAAAATATTAGGGAATTGGAGGAAAGAAATTAATATTAACAATATGGCATTGTTAAACAAACCGTCTTATCATGTAAAAATTCCTCGCCAATGCTAAAGGCAACCAAACTGAACGACTTAAACGCTTCCAAGCAAGTGTTAAAAATCTCGTTAAATGTATTTTTTTTTATTAGAATAATCATTCCATAAAATATAATTTTCTTTATGTTAAAAATGTTTAATACAAAACAAATAATTACCACCGTATTAGTTATGGTACGCGTCAAACACTTTCAAAACATTTCCTTCTATACAAAGCACCTGTTGGACAGCTCCGCGCAAGTACGCGCGTGAAGCGATAGGGGTTGCTGCTGCTGCTCGAGGGGTTTGTTTGTTTGCTCTCCCGCTTACACGCGCCTTCTCTCGCCACACGCACACACCCACACACAGTGAACCACTACAAAAATAGCGTAAATATGCTCCTCCGGATCCGGTGGCGGTCTAGCGCGTGCAGTGTGTAAGCTCGGTCGCTAGGTTACGGCCAAAGGCGGCAGCAGCGAGAGAGAGAGAGAGAGCTAGAGAGAAAGAAAAAGCGGCGCTTGCTCAACGTGCATCTCGCTTCCTCCCGGTCGTTTACTAGCGTTACTTGCATAATCACGCACTAAGCTCTCTTTCGTTCCATCGTTTGCACTTCTCTGCCCTAGAAGCTGCCGCTCTATTCGTACACGTGGTGAAAAAAACGTTGCGTAGATGTGCGTAAATGGCGCCACACACACACACACACACACACACACACACACACACACACAAAAGCTGCGTGTAAGTGCGTTCCAATTTTTTCTGAACACCATGCCATGTAGGTTTTGAGCCTGCCCTTCTCTGGAGAAACAAGTGTCAGCAGCTTTCACTTTGCCGTTGAATCAGCACGCGGCTGAGATTGTGGTAAAATGGCGCGAAATTTTGAATCCATCGTTATGCGAAGAAAAACAAGCGCTTCAACCGTTTGCTCTTTCGTGCATCAAATAATAAGTTGTTTTTGCAATGCACTTTATGGCGGTGTATAATAAAACCAACGCAAGTGCAGCTCTTTGTACGATGCAGTCGTACTACTAGCAAACTAGCTGCCTCTCGCTCACTCACGCACGTTCGGCATATATCGCACGTCGCAGTTTGTGTTCGGCATTGATCGGCGGGACCAAGCACCGTGAATGTGTGTGCGTGAGCAGAAACACTGACATTGTGAGGTGTTTTTAAAAATAAAATCAATATCATACAGCACGGCACGGCGAGTGAGTGAGCGATTGTGTTGGTGTTGGTGACCCGCACACTACCCATGTTGTATCACACACCACCAACACACTTGCTTGCTTTGCCTCCCTTTTATTTCTAGTCCAACACTACTTGCAACTAGCGATTATTTGCCTGTACTTGCTCTAAGAGCACAAAGCAAGTGAGATTAAATCTTACGGCAGGTCGTCTCGTACTACCACAGCATAGGATAGCAGAGAAGTTGACGTTGTTTTGAAGACCCTAATTCCTTTTTTATCTTTTCCTAAACCGCATGTAGCCGGGTTTTAGTAGTTTCGTGTGCTACTGAATACTATATCTCGCTCTTGAATGAAATATCTGCTACGAGCTCTTACAGAGTACCTAGCTTATACATTTATCGAGCTGTAGACTAAGAGAAATTTTTAAGTACACATCGATCAGCTTAAGGACACTCAATCCCGCTCTTTGTTTACTAAAGAAAATTCCCAACGAAAAAGGCTCAAAAAAGGGTTGTTCCTCCTAGTTTCAAGAAGCAAAAACTATATTCTCATCTCCTACTAAATGCTTCAATGTGTGTGTGTTTGTTCGCTTAGTAGATGCCTAACGCCCCCCATCCCCCATTCCAATAACCCAGAAAATGCGCGCTCTTTTTACATGAGCGCCACGACCGCGACACATCGATGCAGTGCGTGTTGCCCATAGCCATATACACCAGTGTGTGCGGAACGAGCTGTTACACACTCTTGTTTCTCGTTTGTCTCGTTTTGTGCCTTGTGCCTGGTAGAAAAGCGGGTTAGCTATCTCGCTTCAGCACAGGCTTGAAGAACGGTAGAAGGTGTCTCGGTCAGCTACTACCAAGGCCATCATCAATGTACGAGCCACACACACACTACTACTACCTCAAACGTGATGTGTGTTTTGTGGTTGGAAGTTAAACGCCTGGTGGCTAATTTTATTTTCTAAACGAAGAAATTCTTCTACGGAGATGCAGCATGATTGAAGGCTCTTGCAAATGTCAAACGGCTCTGGTTTGGAAGCCAGAGTTCTACAGAGGTGAGGTGTACTTACATTAAGCTGAAGATAGCGTTCGACTTTCTGGTCCAACCGATCGTTGCCAAAGATCGGGAAGGCGCACGTTAGGTCCAGGATGTCCATCCCGCAGATGCGACACTTCCGGGCCACGTTCAGTGCTAAATTCATGCTCAGCAAGCTGTTCGGATCCATCTGTGTAGGGAGCACGGGTTTCCAGGTAAAAATTTGAAACACTACACACACACGTGCTAGTAGTAGCACGATCGTTTGAAACTTTTCACGCCGTTTGTTTTGGCGCAATTTCACCTTTCACGTTTATTCACGTGTTTGCTTGTAATATTCCCACACGTGAAACACATTTGGTGACACTGTGTTCTGCTGTATACCGGATTGTGAAAATCACCCTTTTTTTCTGCCAGCCGAGGCTTGTGAGCCGATTCCCTTTCTCAGTCTGGCAGCTTTAACGCACTGCTATGCTGCGTGTTACTCGTGAACTGGTGGTGGCCCCCAAAACAATGTGAAGCTGTAGCGGCGATGAGGAATATTTCACAAGTGCAACTCCCCACATACACTCACACACACAACACGCACATGAACACAAACAAAATCACACACACGCACACGCTCACTGCTCAATGTGTATGGGTGCGTGTAACGTGTTTTGCCTATTTTCGTAGTGTACCTCCAAAGTGGGGTGCTTATTTCTAAGGTCTCCCCGATAATGGTGGGCCCTGCGAGGGCAAAACCGTTCCCCCTTTTTTCTCCGATATTCACTGAATGCACTCGTGGGACACTTTTGCTTTCCTTCCACACACGTAAAAATCGGGTCCTACGCAAGAAAGTATCAGCCACCACGTACTGTCGTGGCCCTTTTCGAGCTCACAGCGCGCGCAACGACGACTGTTGATTCACGCGGCAGAAAAATCTTTCTTCAGCAAGGGGCGCCCATCAACCCGCTTTCTCCCATCCCCGTTTTGGGGTGGAAATATTGCGCGTATTCTTCGTCAACGGTGCGAGCGCACGTCAACCGTTCGCGGAACGAGAGAGAACACAACTGCGCCGCATGTGTTGTTACGGGCTGGCTCGAGCTCTACAGCGGGCAGAACCAGTGCGCTGGTATGGGTGGCCCTTGCCGTGAGGTAGTGTTTGAACGGTCCCTCCACCCTTCAGCTTGATTGCAACCCCCTGCAACCTTCTGTGTCTTGGGGCGGGGGGGATGATGACTGTTGCTGTACGGAATGAGCAGGAATGAGATGGAAACGCCGCGAGTGAAAAGGAGAGACTGTGAAATGTTGTGAGAAAAATGTGCGTCAGATTTTCATATTTTTACACGCACACACCATGCCAAAACATGCACGAACACGCTGTGTGAGGTCGCGAACGGCTCACGAAACATTCAAACATTGCTTTCTCACTTACTCCTTTGCATTTGGTCTATTTTTATCCTGTGCAGAGGGATTTGGCGGCTCGCGATGCTGTATTCTGTTGTTCATGTTATGCTGCCATCTCTTTTTATAAGACTTTTAGGGTAGATTTTTTTTATTTAAATTTTTACTATGACTTTTGTAACAAATATAAGTAAAAAGAACTAAAGCTGCGTAACTTGATAAGCTTTTTATAGCATAGAAATTCAAATTTCAATTACTAGCAGTTAGTACACATCACTATCATAACGTGTTTATTCCTGTTTCCTTTTCTATATTTACTGAAGAAACTTCTTTGGCCTCACCTGAAGATTCGATTTCACAAGCAATATGTGACCATTACTTTTATGCAAAAAATAAATAAAATTTTAAGCTTTTAGTTATCATATTCATTCCTAATTAATTTTCTTTTTCTGAGAAAAAGGGCGAAGATATGACGTTAAATATCCTTAAACAATAGTTATCTATGTTATAGCTTTTGGTGGTAGATGCGACAGCGGCACCGGTCTTCACACGGCAGGGCCTATCCAACTATGCGGAAACAATCAATACAGTTAGCAAAAAAAAAAAAAAAATAATGGCAGGCATGACCCAAGAGTTCGTTAGGCCGAGAAAGAAGAAGAAGCTTTAATATGAAATTTAGTATTTATACTTTAGCGATTATATGGCTTTGTATAACTAATTAAGTATAGCGAAATATGAAATTGTCATAGAAAGAATGGTGGGAGAAACCGAACAGTCATCATTTAATTTTTTTTTTAGTTCACTAATAGCTATTTTGCGTCTCTCCAATCGCTGACCGTAGGTTGATACAATAAGTAATATTAAGGTGGCGACCCGTTCGTTTGAGGGTTATTTAAGTTCGAATAAGGGTAACTTAAGACAAGAAAGCCATAAATAGAGCAGATCAAGAACTCTTAAAGTTTTAGCGCCAAACAAGAAGCAGTACTTCTGCTGTTCTTATGTACATACATAGTTTGAACGATATGAAGAGAACTCATACAAATTGTCCGTGTGTAAAGATTAAAAAATTATTATGAATCATATCTCTTTATTCAACAATATTCAAACCATTTGGCTATTTGGTCGCTGAGTTGAATTGCAGACAAATGTGGTGTAATAGTTTTTTTTACTCAAATAGAACGGCTTGGCCGTTTTGCTTAGTTAAATCGATTTAATGTTAAACGTTGAATGTTTAATCAGCAAAACGTTAAACATTCTGGAGTTCAAACATAGTTTTTCGCAAAAAGATTGATTAATTTAACAAAAGATTTAAAAAAATTTTCAGCATTTTGAAATATCAACCTCCTTTGCTGTTTTATAGAATTATTCCCAATATTTTAATACTATTGATCATTCGATTTCGGTTGAGAATTTTCTATGGATCCCTTAAGAATCTTTTTGTAAAATTAGTAACTTTTCATTTCGTTTTTACAGCTTTCTAAGTAAATATTTTCTATACTTGTTTGTACTCTAGGCTGAAATATTTACATTCACGACAGTTACAAACACTTCTTTTTAGTATTAAAAACAATAATTTAGACTACATTGTGTCTTTCATACATCGTACGTTTAACATATAGATGATAGACATGTTATTTATATGAAATGCTTTGTTGTGTTTTTGTGAAATATATAAAAAACACGCATTACCGTATCCGAAAACACTCGATGCTTCATACACAATTATCAACGAGAAATACGGCCAAGTCGTTTTTGATTAAACTTAAAACAATATTTCCAACAGAAGGAAATCTTAATTTAAATCTTAATTTCCAAGATTTTAGCACATTTTTGAACGTTTTTCTTTAAACAATGCAATCATTAAGAAAGAAAAACGGTCGAAGTTGAGAAGTACTGCATAGCTAGACACAGGGAGACACTGCTCGAAAAGCGAACTGCATGTGGAAGCTGCTCGACTATGAGCTAAGCTTTCGCTATCCACCGCTGCTTTTCAAATAGCGCTAGTTGTCTTTTGAAAAGGGTCGAATTTTATTTATTTGTTCAGTGATGATTTGATTTTGGTTTTGCGCTAAATGCTTTTAATCCTAAAAAATTATATTGTACTGTTTTTATATGTTTTGAAGAATTAAAATTCAGATTTTTAAACAAAACTAAAAGCATTTAAGTATTTATTCGTTGATTAGCAGGAAACGTGCTTCACATCTATTATAGATTTAAAAATTATTTTCCTAATTTTGTTATGAATAGTAAAACAGGCAGCATTTCTTTAGAAAAAAGCAGTAGACGATTTGATAAATTTGAAACTTAGAAGAATTGGTAAGAAAAGTATCATTAACTAACAAAAGTCAATAAACAAACCAATAGATAGGCTGTTTTTGTTTGTAAATGATGGCCAGTTAAGAGAGTAGGGAAGAGTTCACTCTCTTTGAAATATAAGTTTTATTTTTTAGGAACAAAAATATAGTTTCAGCAGGCCGATAAAACTAGGAAAGATTGTGCTAAATATACAACTAATTAAATTCACTGATTAAAATAGTACATGCTGGAACCCCAATACCGTAATGTGTAATGTATTTGCCTAGATGAAGTGAGACGATTTGTTTAACCGAAACAGCTCACATTCCTTCTGACGCCATAATAAAATTGCACCGATCGCTTATCCCCATAGCCGCTGGAAGTTCGCCGGACACAAAGTCTCTATTAGGGGTATAATGACTAAACTTAAAACCACTTAGCACAAACTAACAACAAACGCCCCGGTTCATATCGCAGTAATCTCCGTCCACATTATCCAGCATCATTGCAAATTTAAAAGAAAAAAACACTAGACATAAAATAAATGAAAAGAGACAACAAAAACACCGAAAGCTTCAAAATAAGTCCTTTCCATGGGGGTTTGCATATCTGATCGATCGTTAATCCGGCCTATCGAATCCAATCGCGCCGGTTCGCAATTTATCACGTTTTACGATACTGTTGCGCCCCGAAGTTTGTCACGGTGAATGAGCGCACCCCTTAATTACGTTGCACTGACCACAGAATGTGGGACAATTAGTGGGAGGTAAAAGAAAAACAAAAATAAAATGCAGCAGGTAAGGAAAAAAGGCAGGCACACACCGTGCGCAGGACATGCGCATGGGTGATCAAAGACAAAACTGTCTCATGCGATCGGATCGATCGGCCGATCGGGAATGATCGATGTAGAAGATAAATATGAGTGTATGGTGTATGAGATGGGGGCGAGCCAGTAACTGGTCAGTGTGTGAGGTGCATTAACCCAGAATTGTTATGAAAAAATGAGCCCAAAATGAGAAGAAACCTGTTTAAAGCTTTTGAATACGTTTTGGATGTTTTTTTCTTTCGGTTTTTTGCAGGGAATTATATTTGCTAGAGATACGTCATCAGCAAGATTGTGTTAAAAAAGGATAAATACTGTAATTGTATGAGAAGTTTTTGTGAACAAGAAAGCTTCTTTTATTCACCAAGGACGGCCTGGCGGTATTGCCTACAAAAAAGCTTTGACGAGGAATAAAATATTTAAAAAATGCAATAAGGATACAAAATATTTCATTTATTTAACTTAATTTATTTTAATCATAATAATAATTAAACAAATAAATGATTTTATTTATTTATCTACAATTTCTTGCTTTAAGTCTCAACATAGTTGCAATTATAGAAAATTGGAAAGTAGAAACTAAGAGAACAAAAAATAAAAGAAAGAAACTAAAAAAAAATAATATTCTAATTTAACAATAAAAAATCAAAAAGATTAAAAGCGAATAAACTATTTAAAACATAAGGGTAGTTAACCGTTGTTATAATGTACAATAAGACTCGTTTTTCAAACCCAGAAGATCTCTACGAAGAATAGGACCTTAACTGGTCTCACACTGCAATTTCTGGCTTGCTTAACACAGCCCGTAGCTGAACGAGTCAGGCCACCGCACGGTGAGACGCTCCGGCCGGGATTCCGGGTCCAGCCGCATGTAGACATACAAAGCGACAGAGCAAAGTAGATCTTTAGTATCTGTAAACCCAAGCCTTCCTATAAAGCATGCCTGAGCCACATGCTGTCGTAGGATTAAACAGGGCGGTTCGGTAGTACAAGCGACAACAGCACCGGTCTTCATACGGCAGGTCGGGGGTTAAAATCCCATCCGGGACCGTTCCCCCGTAGTCAGTACTGACTATACAACTAAGTAGTTTAATCTAGTAAGTTTCAAGTCTAGTAAGCCAGAAACAGCCGGCATGACCTTAAGAGGTCCTTAGGCCAAGAAAAAAAGGGTGAAAGAGAGAGAAAGAGAGAGAGAATCGTTAAACACTGATTTTTTTTTTAAATATATTTAAAAATTATTTTAAATATATAAAATATATTTTTTTAATATAAGATGTAGTTTTTTGGTTCATTAATCGTAGGCTTAATGTACAGAAAACAGTAAAAATTTTGATATTTTAATAGTGACATCTAGGATATTAATTCTAGACTTTTGGGGAGGGTTATTTTGGCATTATTTCTAAGTATAAAATTTAATGTTACTTTAAAATAAACCTCAACATCTGCCTAATGTTTTAAGCTCAATTAATCAATGCTCTTTTTACATGTTTAAAATTCCTTTGACGCTCTACTTCAGGAATCCGTTTAAATATCCCAACAGCAGCTACCAGCGTCTCATAATGAAATAAGTAAGCAGTACATTAATTTGCTTTGTCAAACCGCCTGTGCCCGATGTTTATGCAACTTCAGCCTAATGACCTTAAGCGGTGGGGGCGAACTCACAGAAAGAAAAAGAAAAACTGAAACACCGGTTTAACACCGCCAGAGTGAGAATTTCCGGCAAACATTGTACTGGTGACCAGGCGGCGGCGGCAGCGGCGGCCGCCGCGAATCAATCGCTCGTCTCCAACCCACCCACCCAGCATCGATCGATCGTGCAGAAAACTCACCCCCGTGTGCAAACGGGGGTTAGTTCCCCGTAAGTAAGCTCCCCATCGCCCATCGAAATAAAAACTGTCTCCCGCAAGCACCCACGGCAATGTACCTGAGATCCCTTTTCCAGATCGCCCTACCGTGCCAACTTCCCTGCCCGCGAAGATCGAGAAGGTGGCGTGTGGGCAGCAACAGCAAAATGCCAATTTCGTATTTGCTCTACATTCGCTTATGTAATGAGAGCGGCCAGCGAAAATTCAAGCGAAAATCCGGCCTCCGGGGCAAATTATTGGTGGTGGTGGGGTTAGCCAGGAAAGGGGTCGGCAGGGTGCCAGTGTCTGGACAATTGCAGGACTTGCCGGTCGTGCTGTGGTTTTTGGGGTGGTCAGGATAGGGCCAGCAAATGAAGGCAAAGAAAAGCGTGACCGTTTTGCGCGCACATACATACTGCTCTTATGCTGGCTCTATGCTGCTGGCCGGGGACGGAAGGTTGGCCGCAGATGGAGGTGGATAATTTCTCTTTAGCACTCCGCTGAAGTAATGCTGGCTACCGGTGAAGTTGTGAAAATTGTGTGTGTGTTTGTGTGTGTGCTCCGGCTTTTTTTTACTTTCATTATGCTCTACTTCCTTCTCACTAAAGCACAGCTCCACAGCACAGCTTTACTTTTCATTTCAACCGTCTTTGATCCTCTCCGATCTTGCCTCGCCAGCGGTGTCTTCGGACATTCAGATTGGGCCCTCATATTCTTCACCGCGGACAATCGCGACCAGCGTTTGCGTTACGCGAACGGGACTCATTAGTGGTGCGCACTCGCCATTGGCACGAACCCGCAGTTATGGCAGACGGTGGCGTGCCACCAGCTTTCCTTCGGTGGAGAGCTCTTTCAGGAAGTTCTTGATTGTGTCTTGCAAGGGATCGGAGGGCAGCTGTGGTGCGGTGCGGTGTACGCCAGTCGATTTTCATTTCACTCCAATTTGACGGCTGATGATGAAGTGTATCGGGTCAGAGCAAAACAGGAAGTCTAAACGAGCTGCACGAGCTGCTTACGAGGAGGTTCTTTTCTTGCACTTCTGCTGCTAACCCACCACCGCGCGTTGCTGTTGACTGGGCCAACAGTGAGAGTAATAACATTATTTGCTGACAGTAATGGGGCTTTAATAGGACAGATTCTGCTTATTTTTTGCTGCTCTCTCTCTCTCTCTCCAGTCTTCATTACTGCTAGTGGTCGACACTCCCTTCGGTTAACGGTCGCATAAAGGTTACAATGTTGCGTTCTTGGTAGCTTTCTATTTTTTTTATCCAAATATTGAAGGAGCGTTTTGAATATATTTTATTTTATAATTAGATTATTATTTATTTAATTTATTTTGCTTGGGGAGTTCCGGGGACCAAATCCAAAATTCCTTCCAGACCGCCTCCCATACGCAGATCTTTGCTATCCAGCTAGGGGTAAAATTCAAGTCACAAAGGGCCAGAAACAGTCGACCAAGATCTTTCGAGGTTGTAGTGCCTAGGAAGAAGAGTAGTTCCGGGGACCCAATGGTAGCGGGTCCATTTTTTCACGTAGGAGGACTGGTGTATAGTATCTAATACTAGTATTCGATCATGACATGAGAACGACACCGGATGAGTCAGCCCGTAAGTTCCTCGTGCCGTCATGGATAGAGGAAGCGATGCAGGCTGAAATTGAAATGGAATTATGGCGATGATGCGTCCGCCAGAAACGCCTGGATAATGGATTGGCACATGATGGTGCTGGACTGTGGACGGTGTCGAGAATTGCTGCAGCAGACGATCCTCCATGAGTTTGATACGCCTCTGCCAGCTTTTCCGTTATTGAGCTTTTTACTCTGGCGGTGGACTGTATGTGACTTTATTTATCCCTAACTGAAAGACTGATTCATCGCACTGGTTAGATGTGCTGAGAGAAAAGACTGGACTTCTTTTAATATTGTACTATGTGTAGAGTCTTATATTCTCGACAATCTGATGCATAAATGTAGGACACGATTTAGTTGACCATTATGCTATCCAGTGAGCAAAGGTTTATTTTACAATGGGCAGTTCATGGCATTTCTGCTTTTAACACAAAATAGAATCTGGATTGTGATTCACAGGGGATTACAGGAAAAATCGATTAAATTTAATTTTAATTTCAGCCCTAATCAATTTGGTTTTCATTACAAATGTTGCATGAAAATATTCTTTTATTCTAACTTTTAATAATTTTTAATGCTTAATGCTAGAGAATCAAGATGGTAGAGCATAGGAATATTTTCTGGATTCTTTTTCTTCTTGCTTGGCCTAACGACCTCTTAGGTCATGCCTCTTCCTCTGGTTTACTAGATACCACGTAGTTGGATAGTCATTCCTCACTATGGGAGAACGGCACAGTTGTGATTTAAGCCCCGGTCCGCTGTCGCATCTACCACCAAGTCGCCCCTCTAGCTTATCAATCCTTTTAACTCTAAAATAAATAAGCTTTTAAAACCTTTAACTGAGGCTGAACGGTAGCAAGATGGTACAAGAGCCAGTTTTCTAACACATTATTATCCCTCTCAACTTAAGAGTAAATTTACCTCTATGAATTCTGATAGAGGCTGGACGGAGTTCTATTGCCGTCCATTTCTTTTACAACCCAGGCAAGATGGCCAGGGAGGCCATCTTACATCTTCTAAATCTATTTTCAAATTGAATAACCTTCCGCAGAAACGAGCTTACATTTCAAACGCCCAGTTTTGACCACCTTCAACACTGAGAAGAAAAATTCTATTTACACCTTGTGTCCTTTCCGAACCGACCTACACGTAAGTACACCGTCGCACGCCGGCTGATTCATTCCACCCCGATAACCTGTTTCCCTCGAAATGTAGCTCCAAAAGCGTTCCCAAAGGGGTACTATGTCCACCCGGGAGTGGTGCACCATTGCACCCGGCCCAGTCCCTTCATCATCGGCACCAAACTTCGTACCGAACATTCACTTTCGATTATTGGTTTGCGGTCGTGGTATGTTTATTTGTCGGGCTGCTCTGTAAGACACACGGCAGCATTGGCCGAAGGTGTGGACGAGAACAGAAGTAACGTGTTGTTACGGGTGTGTGTTGTGTTTCCCTGCTCTCTAAACGTTATGGATATTAAGCTTACTGCGCGTCAATCGAGGTACAATATCGGTAGCAGTAACCGACGAGTAATCGAGAGCGAAGTGTGTCCTAACGACAGTGAGAAACTACGTCCAATCACCGGTGGGCATAGAAGCAGGAGGACTTTATTTTGAATATAATTACCATAAAAATAAATTTTACGCGAAATTCTAATATATTTAAGCCTAGATACACCTTACAATAAGGAGTTTATATAAGATCCATTTTCGTGACCATATTAGCACCCTTTTTTTACGTCCCAAACAAGGCGCAATGGTAGCGAATCGATCCGCGTCGTAGCCTTGTTCTTTGCGGACTCATAATAATGATCGTGAGCATAATTCGATCGCCCCGTGTACTCCCCCCGGGAACCGAAAATCGAGGCGTGGTGTGTGCGTTGCGCTGCTTGTGCACCCTCTGTCTCGGAATGCAGTGGAATGTCGTGCCAAGTAGGCTTCGAAGTCTGGCGTCTTCGAAGGAACTGGAGTCTGGCGCTAGGACAGCAGTTATACGGTCGACTTTGGTGACGTGTGTTGCTGCCCTGCATTTGCCTCGTTGCGCTCCAAAAAAAACCTGAGACGGGGGCCATTCACGGTGGCCAAAAATTCTTTTGACAAATGATTAATGTGCTCTCGGGTCTCAGGTTTTCTGGGTTCTCGGTGTTTTGATGGCGAACTTTGCCGGGCGCTTTGTTCGGCGGAACATTGTTGCTCGTGTCAATCCGGTGGTTATACTTACGTTGCGAGTGCGTTCCGATACAACTCCTATTCGTCCTTTCATCACATCAAGTTCACAGCTGGTAGGTGTTCCGACCAGTTCCCACCGAACGTGTCACAGCAAGCATTGACATTCTTTGCAGCTATGATCGGTCAATGATCATTGATTTGATCGGTTGCATTCGAAAAACAAATTAATAATCACCCAGCAGCACAAGTAAAAAAAACGTCAGGGTGTAGCACAAACATAATGTGTTGTGAGGCCCCATATGTTGACCGTTTGTGGCACGGGGGGTTGGATCAGTTTTGCGAGAGAATTATGCCGGCCATATACGGACAGTATGACAATGTGATGAATAGTAATAATAACGTTTTGTGCTTGATCTTTTTAATGGTCAAATGGTTGTTTTGTTGTTGTGGCCGATGTTACTTCTATTCCTTTTTAACTGACGCGATCGATGGCCACAATTTCGTTTAGCAAATGGGCACTAGAATTGCTGCTTGGTTTTGGTGAAACATACCAACATACGTTGCTATGATGAAGCATGGGAGGGCAAACAAAGCAAGCACTGATCATTATACACTTTTACGTCGCTCGAGGCGGCCACTGGCCACAGCCGGTGATTGGTGACATTAAAAAGGGTTCTTTTTCTTAGCTCCGTGAGATGATGTGCAAAATGAACGCTAATGAACTCGGAAATGGGGTTTTCGGAATAATTATGCAGATTCGTTACATCGCCCGGACACAAAAGCTGGCCGGGTGTGGGGTAGATAAAATTGCTTAAAAGGAAACCATTCAATCAATGGCATTTTGTTACAGTTTTGAACTTCACGCTCTGTCATGAATCGCATAAATCTGGGGGTTCGAGAACGTATCGAGCGTGTCCGTTGATAAATGGCCCGTTTCCTTGTTTATTGTTTCGCAATTTTAGAATACAAGTGCGCCAATTAATGAACTTTGTGTGTGTGTTTTTTGTTTTGGTTTATTTAGGCGGAGGTGATAAATTGAGCGATAGCGGTGTGCAGCGATGTTTTTCATCGGCGTAACCTTGAAAGATCAAGTGACCTATAAAGTGAACGTTCTTGGTGCGAGTAATTATGGTTCCGGAGCTTATGCGTGTGTTGTTAAGGAGGAGGAAATATTTTTTTTTGATCTTTTATCCGAAGATTTTCTGCTACACCAGAACCTTGATATTTTACGTTCGGAACTGTTTGGACATTTAAATTATGATAAAGGTAGGGAAATGCTAAAGATTGTGCTGCAAAAGGATTAATGATCTTTCGTTGGTTTTAGTTGGCGTGTTGTTTGTGAGGAGGAAATGAGATAATTGAGACATAAAGAATGATACATCCGTTTGCCGATGCATTGCGAGAGCAATTTATTATTGTTTGTATTTTAAGTTATTTATGACAGCTATGCAGATAATGGTTATTTTGAATGGGTGAAATAGTATTTGAGCGTCTTAATGTCTGATTTACTTTGATTTGAATACAACCATTACCTTGAGAGTTTGTTAGGGAGTTAGGGAGGAACGGTCTGGATGGGATTTGAGACCGTCTGTATCGTATGTACCTCTACCGAAGGTTTAGTTTGCTACTGAATTTTACAATTAAGACTTATTACTCTAGCCAAATTTGGCAGTCTTACAATCTTCAACCTATCCCAGCATCTATTATCCCAATGTCTTATTAACTGTCTTGATATCTTCTACAAGTGTCACTTTTTTTACATGCGAATTCTGTAATTGATGGTTAAACGAGGGAAGAATTATCTTTCCGATGTGATCATCTGGATAACATCCTCCTTCCCAGCCATCGACTTAGTGCAAAGGGCTATTTCTGGTTTGCACAGGGTACGTAACATATATAACTATTAATTGACTAATAATTTCAACAATTTCTTCTAATATCCACCAATTTGAAGACATTTTTGATGTCTATCATGTGTGATAAAGTTTGTATTAAAAAAGCCATAATTCATTTTTTTTTATTCGAAGGCCAAATATTCTTGTAATCCAACCTGAATAATGAATATTTTGGGCTCTATTTTTGAACACTTGCTCATGCTATTAATTCTACTTCTGAGCAAAGACGTTCTCTGGTACGAGACGAATGTCGAAAGTAGACGGCGTCTGGTGTTTCCTGATGAGAGGATATTTTTGTCTTTATATTGCTTGAGCAAGACAAACAAGTATTCCATAAAACCAATAATACTCCAGAAACTGATGAAGAACTGATCAAGTGATTCTTCATCGCCTGATGGTTGTATCGTTGTTAAGTTGGTATCGAAAAGTCTGAACATTCGTTTAAAGGACGAAAAAAATCCTTAACAAGATGGACCTTCTTATTCAAAGATTTGTTGCCCATGTCTAATGAGCCTAATGAGCAGCAGAGAGCTTTTAAGAAGAATATACGACAATAGGCTCGTCGTTATTGGGGGATATTTGCAACAGACCTAGGTGACATCCATTTGACGCTAGTTGTCTTAACCGGCCATGAACGCATACCATAATCAAAATAAGATTACAATAAAAGTATTAACATATCTATGAAATTTGTCAAAAAAATATTATTCTGAGACCGCTTCTGTTCACCATCTTATCCTCTCTACCTCCGCCAATAATGTACTACAATATAGTGAAAGAAAGTAACCGATAAACACCACTCCGTTCAAATCAGTCGTTACCGCTATGACATATGAGCTCGTGACAGCTGCTTCATATGCCTTCCTGATTAATCGACCCTTTGCAGCTAGCAGCATTTAGGGATAACGTACCATGCTCAGGCAAAGTGCAGGTAAAAGGCACAATTTGTTAACACACACACACATCGTGGGAGAACACCCGTGAGCGACATTCAATTTTATTTACCCCATTCATAAATGACTGGACGCGAATGGACACACAGCTCCCTAGCGAAGGGGGTTTTGCACATGCCCCCACACGCGCTACATTGTTACGGGCTAATTAATGTGAGCAGTGTGGGAAACGGTTGCTGCAGCAATGTAACGTAATGGAGCAAAATGCAGATCAATTGACAGCAGCTCGAGTGTGGTCGAATCCGGTCCAACTATCTTCGACCACACCCGAAACGGTTCAGCTTATTACGAATTTTGCGATAGGGGAGTTAGGTTTGGCTTACGCGCGTTGGCACGGTGATCGAATGGTTTAATGATTTTACCGTGAGCTGGTCGACGACCATGACCGATCGCTACCCAGGTGCTAATTTGTGCTACGGAAGGAGATTGCTTCTCTTGCGGCCAAGGTGCCGCAATGTTGCTGATTACTTAGTAGTTTTATTAACTCTTAGTGGGTTTTTTTAGAAGAATAAACAAAATAAGTATCGTGAGGAATAGTGGTATAATGGTTAATTAAAAGTCTACAATAGAGTGTAAAATGCTTAATCCTAGACTCGCGTTACTTTATTTAAATGGCACGAAGGGCGAATTAATCGTCAAGGTTTTGCAATCGTAGGCGTTTAAGTGTATTTTTTTCTTCCAACCATCGATCCCTCCCTGCCGTTTCCGTGTGCAGAAACTGGATCGACAAACGATCGTTGCACGAGTCCGGGCTGCTTACCGGTGCTCTAGAACCGGACACAGCTGTCGGTGCTGCAAACGATTACGCGCCGTGTTCTAAGTCACGTCCTTGAGCTTCCATTGTTTGGTGGCCGCAGTAGCGGACGTACACGTGGTTAAAGGCGAAGGCAAATGGTTTCCCTTTCTGTGGTGTGAAACTTTGAAATCGCATCCGGTTTTGAGCGGGCCACCGTTAAGTAGAGGGTAATATTCATTTACGGGAAGGACACGGATTGTTACTTTTTCGTTCGCTCCGCGATGACTTGGCAGAAGGGGGGAGGTTTGGTAATGGTACACAAAGAAGTACAATACGAGTGGTGCGCATTTGCACGCATTATGAGCGTGTGCGGGTCAGGATTGGATTTCCAAAAGCTCACCATTAGTGAGTTTGGACAAAAGGATTTGTCTAAATGGTTAGCTTCGGCTACAGTTGGGAGTATAATGATTGTTATTGTACTGTAATTTTTTCGACAGTCAAAAGTAACGGAAATAGTTGTGATTTTGTGCGCTTTTGATGGTGTTTATATTTACCTGTAGAAGTCCCCTGCTGAGAATTGCAATTCTTTTTTTCTTTCACAAAACTAATCATAAGCAAATAAGGAAAAAGGCTGATTTTTTCATCCCATATTTTAAGGAACCTTTTATTCAAAGTACACGTAAAATAGTAGAAAATATATTTACCGAAACATTAAAAAAGCGAGAACACTCTCTGAAAGTATTGTACATGACTCGCATCTAGAGAAAGATTTCAACGCGCGAATAGAAGACGAACTGCATTATGTCACCGAAACTCATCACGGGGAATGTCTAACCCGATGATCGAGCATGTGTGTGTGTGAGTGCGATCGCGCACTCCAACGGGGACAAAGCTCCCCCCCCCCAACCCTTCGGTTGTGGAATGTGTTATGCTGTAGACCATTTGCATCCATTGCCCTCCTTGTGATATTACGCCTTGCGGTCGTGGATCCTTCACCCGTACCGGAGCGCATCAGCGCTCCCGAAAGTGGAATGGAACACTTTCCACTCGACTTTAATTAAAATTACACCATCGACAATTTTCCCAATAAAACCCCGCGTACCGATAATTGTTCACCGGTACGCCGATAATTGTTCACCTTCTTCTGGTGGTGCCGAATTACGGCATAATATCGTATCACGCACTGCGTGGTGGTGTGCACGGCGAGCTTGCGCGGGGTGAGTGTGGAATCTGCCGCCATTATCGGAGAGTTACTTTTCGGAGGGTGGCTGCACCGTACGGTCAGCGAATGGGGGTGGTATGGGGCTTTAAAAAAGTGCATTTTTTTGTGGAGCACGCTTACTTCACATACGTATGAAATAATTTCCGAATGGATGGATGAATGGAATCGTAGCGTTGGACGCGCGTGGAGTTGAGTGTCCCTTTTTGCTTTTTCGTGGAAGTGGGGCCAAAAAAACAGGCCATGAAGGACAAACAACGATTGGTTTTAAATAAAATATGTTCGCGCATTGGACACACGGGAGAGTGGGTTGAAGAGACATCATATATTTGAATTATTATGAGCATTAGTTTTCATTTGACGAATTGTACCATTATTGTGAGCATAATTGTATTTGTGTTAATCTAGTGTTATATAAAATCATTCACAATGCAAATACCTTAGGAAGATACTCGGGAGTTGTAAGGCAAAAGGTTTGCAAGACATTTTCAGGCTATCCACTAACCTCAGATAAGCGTAGTTCAGGCGTTTTATGTTCCAGTAGTAAAATGTAACTCTATACTATGACTAGATAGCATGAGATTTTCCGTTTAGAATATATGAGTTGAAGTTAAGTGAAGAGAATTATATGCAAGAGTTACTCATTAGAAAAGATACAGTTAACAGAGCTAAACAACCAACCAACTCCTTTCAATGTACCTCTAATTGAGTTTGCTCCTTATACAACACAAGTAGCTCGAGAATCTTGACGTACCATTACAACCTTCCTTCAATAAAATTAACATTATTTTAACCGAATAACTAACTTTCTTCAGATCGACTAAATGGATGATAATTGTTACCAAGAATTTAATGTTATCATTAACGTCAATCAGATTGGATTGTGGACCTGGTACCGGGTGTATACAAGATTCCAGGTTGGGTTCCGAATTAGGGGTACAAATTAATTAAAAAATTAATTAATATAATCAATATACTCCAGAATTGAATAAAATCCGGAGTCAACCCTCGATGTTTGAAAAATCGATGAGAAATTGCAATGCATTTAAAGTGTAATAATTTTCAGCACAATTTCAAATGATTGTCTTTCATTTGATTAGTGATAATGACTGACCAACATGAAAGCATCGGCATCAAAACATCCGGACCATTCTTTGCGTTCTTCTTGACATTCCAAAAGGGTAGTAGAAGCTACAAGTAATTTCATAAATCAAATCCTTGCATAAGGTTGATTCATGATCTTTAGTGTGATTAGGGTTTAAACCAAGGACAAGATTATTTTTGTGCGCTGTATGTACTTTAGCTATTTTCTATGTAATATGCATATGAAGAAATAAGCGAATGGTGTAACTATAATCGCCGAAAAGCAAGAGCACCACCGTTCTCGATTCCTGCCATCTGCGATAAGCCACATACGCGAGCCGATCTTAACCGAGCTTTCGATTACGAGCTTCAATAAATGGCTCGATTACATGCATGATCCGCACATAACAACCATAATCATCGATCGCCGGCACCGATAGACGGACGGTGGTGGGCCTGGCCAGGGCCGAAACCATTTCGCACCTTCCATCACTGCAGCCGAATGCTTCACAGCGCTCATTAGGCCTTTTCTTTTCTTCTCCTGGGTACGTGACGTCTGGCAGAGGTGTGTGTGTGTGTGTGTGTGGCGCGATTGTGGGGCTGGCAACCCGGGCTCCTTAGCTTGGCCCGGGCATCATCATCAGCATAATCATAATCAAATCTGGTGTGAATTTTCACTATCACCAAGCAACGATCGGTCGTACGGTGAAGCGTTACCACTGGTAAGCAACTAATGATAATGTTGAAAATATGAACACCCACTCCCCATCGTGGAGCCTGAGTGAGCCTTCGCTTCGGCTCTTGAGAGGTGGTTAGCGGCTTCGTACGCCACTGGATGTGGGTGGCGAAAATTGTGATGCATGCGTCAAGCGAAAAGGCAAAAACGAAGCGGCGAACATGCGCAGAACAGTATCATTATGTCAGTAAGCGCAAGGCGGCCACCATCCATCCCAGCTACAGCATCCAAACCAGCGCTGTTCCGTGTCGACCGTGTACGGCGCTGGTGTTTCGGTTGGCAATTTTGTCGAGTGTCTTTGTTCGAGTATGGTTCGAAGCGCGCGCGTAACAGTCGGAGGGTGGACTAGATACGTTTATTTCCTGGCTACACCAAATTGGCTGCTTCGTGTGGCAAATTTTTGACATATACGTGCATCATGGGCACGAGACGCTGCGCTGGTCAACAGATCTGGTTCGGTCGATCGGATGCTGTCGGTTTTGGTTCGGTCAGAAATAAGATCACACCTTTTTGATGTCTTTGTAGACGTTGGGGCTGGCTGTGGTAGAATTATCT
Organism: Anopheles stephensi; assembly: GCF_013141755.1. Classification (NCBI taxonomy): domain Eukaryota; kingdom Metazoa; phylum Arthropoda; class Insecta; order Diptera; family Culicidae; genus Anopheles; species Anopheles stephensi. Next base: position 64,983,292 of record NC_050203.1, on the reverse strand, counting down.
CGGTGACGTACACATCAGGGGTATCAATGAACTTTTGCGATAATTGTAGCATTGCACATAACAAGTTACAGCGCACAGTGCCTAACGTACGATCACTTGGAATACGTGTTTTTCCTGTTTTTAAACTACTTTGGGGAAAGCAAGTTTTAGAGACACAATATTATTACTTTAATTCTAAAACTTTATTGATCATACTTTTTTCCAAATCTCAATATTACAAGCTTACTGAATATATTTTTAAATTTTATATTGCTTACTTCAACATTATTGTTAGCTACGTCATCTGGTTAAGTTCTTGTTATATATAAAATATGTGTTCCTATAGTTTAGTGTTGGACAGTGAGCTCGAGAGCAACCAGGAGGCCTTACCTCAGTAAATTGTGGGTTTAGTGGGTGTCCTTGTATTTCAAAATGGTAGCTGCGTCAATAATTGGACAAGGTCCCTTGGAGTAGGCCCCTTGGTACAGTCCCCTTAGACTAGGTCCTTTGAACTAGGCCTCTTCGATCAGGTCCCTTAAAATGGGCCTCTTAGATAGTTCGTATGGATTAGGCTCTTTGCATAAGGCTCCTTGTATTATGCTCCTTTATTAGGCCGCTTAGTCTAGGCCTCTTGGATTAGGATATTTGGCCTAGGTCTCTTAGGGTAAGCCCCATGGATTAAACCCCTTAGACTAGGCCTCTTGGATTGGGCTCTTTGGACAAGGTTTCTTGGACTAGGTCTCTTATGCTTAGCCCCATGGATTAGACCCCTTAGTCTAGGCCCCTTGGTTTAGTTTTCCTGGATTAGGTTTCTTGGACTAGGCTCCTTGGAATAGGTCTCTTAGACTAAGCTCCATGGATTAGATCCCTTGGATTGGGCTCCTTGGACTAGAGTCCTTGCACTAGGCCCCTAGGACTAGGCTCCATCGATAAGGCAGCTTGGATTAGGTCCCTTCGAATAAGCTCCTAGGCCGCTAGTATTCCCTGGGGTGTGAAGAAGTTACCACAAAGAAGCACTCTCCTGGCTAAGGAGCTCCGAACTCACACAATAGCTCTTCGCACTCTTCGAGCACTTCGCCCTCACGAGGTAGCTCTGTGCTCTCATGAGGTAGCTCTTCGCAAACTTTAAGCCCTTAGCCCTCATGATTCAAATTTTTATAAAACGAATCAAGACTCCGTGCTTCCTGTCCCAGAAATATACTTTATGATACTGCATTAAATAAAATAAAAAAATCTAATCAAACTCTTATTCACTGAAAAACACTCTTTTGACTATTACTGAAAATATAACCTTAAAGTCAAAATATTCAACTAAAAACTAAAATATATTTCATTCATGGCTTTCATGATTCACGTATCATACCTACGCGAGAGAGTTCTCCTGCTTCGTCTATGATTTCCATGGATTTCTGATTTCCGAAATCATCAAATCATTTATTGACACACGATTGAAATCTTCATAGGTGTCGAGGTGGGTGTATCTGTATGCCAATTAATTTTCCTTGCATCTTGCTTGCTACCGCTCGCTACCTTCTATGCACCCCTCGTGGCCTATCAATACACCGCCCCGCGGCCCGAGACTGATGGACGTCTCAAATGATCATTAAAATCGGGTTAACAAATTCACCGCTACGTCCGGCCTGATTGACGGCTTACCGATGGAAGACCGCCTCCCGGCCGTAAAGTGGCCAACACGTACCATTCGTCGCCAATGAACTGTCGCACCAGATGATTGGATAAAGTCCGGGCATTGGACGGATTAGGGGGACGATAATTTTCCGTCTCCATCATGCCTCTCACCTCCCGATTCCTTCTCGCTTTTATTCCGAAATGCATTTCGAGCACGAGCCGCTGCCATGCAGTGCGGTGATGCAGTTCTCCGATGCTCTCGCGCTGGAACTGATCGATTTTCCAATACCAAAGAAGGTAGGACTTCTGTTGTTGTTGTTGTTGTCGGTTCGATCAGATTAATGTATGAAATATTGCTGCCACAGAAGGTACGAACGAGTGTAGAAGTGACCGGCCGCAGCGCAGTGATGCAACCGATCGAACGGATCCAAAATCGATGTCATTTGAGAGCGAATTTCGCTTTTCGCTGCAGCACGAAATGGAACAGGTCCCGAGATGTAGAGATTTGCGTGCGATTTTTGTGCTCGAAATGGATTGTGTGCGCTCGAGAGCCAATCTGGCCTCGCATCAGATCGCAGGAGTGCAGGAGTTTGGCCGCAGGAGTATGAATTAAACATTTTTATATCATGTTCTGAGGAGAGTGACTTGTACAATTGGTCAGCTGTGTGCATGCCGGTCGAGTATCGATGGCTCTTACTAGTGATTAATAAAAGATCGAAAATGCTTAGCACCGTGTGTCCTTTCCGTCGTACCAAGGTGCATTAGAAGGCGCAATCAGGGAGAAAGGATTATGTAATAGGAGTAAACCGAAATTGGGAGTATTTTACTCATGTTTAGTATTTTGAATTTTAGTTGCTTATTGTTTTGTTCTTCAAGATGAGATGGAACGTTTGGAACGTTCACTCACGGTGAAACTAAATCTTTTCTGGACTGTTAAATTTTATTCCCGTCATTGCTAAAGCTCCTATTTTTCGAGATGTTTTAGTACAAAATATCTTACAAATTTACACAGGTGCTTGAACAAAATAGGAGTGAAGGTATAAAGTTTGATCTGAAAATGTTCCACTGCATCCCAGTTACCCCATCGTGCATGAGTTCTCTTAGGTCAAGCGATTTCGTTCTTTATAGAATCTTGGGGAACGCGGAACCAAATCATTCAAAGAAACTGACAACATTTGTGTTGTAGAATCCTGGTCAGCTAAAAGCTTATGTACTGCAAAAGTGCATTAATGTCAAAAAATTACAACAATTTCTTCTTTTTCTTCTTCTTTTTCTTCTGCTTCGTCCATGGTACTACAACCTGGAAAGGTCTCAGCTTGCCATTTCTAACTCTGTATGACATGATTTTATCCGCAGCAGGATAGCATTTCCGGGAAGGCGGTCTAGATGGGATTTAATCTCCGGTAGCCTAGGTCATTAAACAATACAAAAATTCACTTGTTTAGAAAGCTTGTCGTCCAAAGGACTCGTCATGCCATGACCACCAAAGAAGTCAAAAGCTAAGCCTACAGTTAGAAGGAACACCCTCTGCCAAGAGTCGCTTAATACATTTTATGCTCTGGACTGTTCTATCCTGAACTGAATCCAATAAATTCTAAATTAAATATTTTTATGAAACATTGCTCAAGACCTTATGTCACTATTTATTTCCTTTATGAGCTTTGCTAATGTTCAATATCCTCATACTTCTACTTTATTGTTGGCTTCGACTCTCTAAGATCATCTAACTAGTAGACGCTTTCTCATTTAACTGGAACATTTTTGAAGAATGAATTGTTATGGTTATGGACAATACTTGCAACTATGTGTAACATGTAAGATGTTCCTTTTAAACCATTGTAAAAGTGGATTGGGATCATAAAACTTGAAATAATCTCTGCTATTTTTGAATGGGTTATGTTCCAGTCTCAACTGTCTAATCCTTCAGAATAAATTTCCAACTTGTCTCTTTTTTCTTAAACCCTTCACATTCCTTCTACGGAGACAGCCAACCGCTTCAGCTCCGGATTGACTTCGACATTCTTTATACCCGAAATTAAAAACTGACGGCCGTCGGGTAGGGTCGTACATGCCAGCAACAAAAATCCATAAATCACCAGACCCCTGTCCCGGATTGGATGGTGTGCCCGCTCCATCATGGACAATCAAAACAATCCGTGTGACGTGAAACAATTTACCAAACGCCCGGGCTGAAACAGAATATATGATGCCAACCAGCACGCTTAAGGTGAGGTTAGGTTTTTTTTGGGAAGTGGTGCAACAATTAATCTCCAACATTCACGACACCGTATCCGCCGGTGAAGTGAGAATGTCCGTACAGCACGCGTACATGTCCACCAAATAAGGCCGCCAACGCACGGACGATGTCGATCGATCGTGCCGCAATAAAGTAGATCGGTTTATTGATTGTGCCGAGCTAAATTATACGGTAGCGACTCATAACTTCTAGCAGTCCCGTACTGATCCGGGAGTATTGATTTTTGCATGTTCAACACAGAACCTCACCTACAAATTCTCCTAGCTTTTTTTCTGTGTGTGGAGTGCTTCCGTTTCGAAAGGAAGTGACGCTAGAGACTAGTGTCCTACAGAAAATCGCCCGCCAGTTGGAGGTAAAGGTTTACCAAAAACGAACGGGATTACGAACGAACAAGAACCACACCTTCGTCGGTTCTGTAGAATTCTGTCCCAACCCTTGCAGCCAACGCCAGTTCCGTCCAATTCAGTCGACCTTCACGACCATGACATGCTCGAGCTAACTTATGTAGATCGAATGTGAACGCCAATGGAGTCCAATATTGGGCCATTGGCTTTCGAAGTCCTTCACGGTAGGTTTTCGTGTGCTGACCGGCTTGCCGACGCGCTCCACTTCCTCACCGAACATTTATACCGATCCGGATCGCCAAAATGAGCGTGTGATTTTGTTCAAGTCACCCGCACGACATAAGTCGATTTCGCGATCGCACGAAAAAATTAAGAAAGGGAAAACATACACCGAATACAGCGATCGCAGAAACTGGTGGCTGCCTGGTCGTTAATTACGTTACTGGGTTGAACTGATTTTGTGGCCACCGGCCTACTCCCTGGAAGGTTCTTTCGGTCGTCGTGTCGCTGACCGTTGCTTCCAAATTCCATAAGCACCACGGTGCGTGGAATGGAATTTCGGAAGGTTGCCAAACACACACACACGGTTTCAGCTCGGCGCTAAGGCAATGCGGAAAATAGGTAGAAAATTAAACAAATTTCCTAAATCATACACCCCGGCGGGCGCGGTCTCCTCTCGGCGGTTTCTGGTTGCATCCGTGGCACGGGTTGCGCCGTTAGCGTGAGTGGCAACGAAACGCGTGCCAACGGACGAATCGGCTCAAGGTTGCTCGAATCGCTCGAAAGTGGTTCGGTTTTGTCGTGCGCGGTTTTTAAGGAAATTGTGTGTGTGTGTGTGTGCTCGGCTCTGCTGGTGAGATAGTTTTCCGGTCAGTGTTGCTAACATTTGGGAATGCAGTTTTCAGTGAAACGGACGCACGCGTAACAGCGCGTGATTCGGGGAATGTGCCAGGCAATTAGTAAAACAGAGAGTTAGTCGGTTTGAGGAAGAATTTTGGATGGTATCGTTTGTTTTTTCGAGGTGGCGTAATGGGTGTTAAGGAAGGAGTTAACATCGTTGTTGCAGCATGCGAAACGTGGAGTAAAGGATGCATAAATAAATGCTCTTGATTTTGAAACTGCAATGAAACGATTTTAAATTGTTTTTATAGCTTCCACTGTCAGAAAATTCCTCATGAATTTCAAACACCACATTAACGGAAAAAGTAGCTTTTCTATACGACGATCCTGAGTCCTAACGATGCATCCAACGACTTCCTATCCTACCTATATAAACAATCAGTTGGAGATATAATAAATCAACAATACCCGGTCCTGCCGAATGTCATATGTACCGGTGCCGTTGTCGCCTCTATCACTAGGCATCCCTAATATTGACGACTGGTTCTCCTCATTTCTTGAAAAATGGGCAAAATTATTTAATAGGAGACAGATTCCGGTCGCTCTAACCGATGAGAAAACTTGAAGCTTTATCGAGGCGAAACTTAGATTCAGGAATCAGACCATCCTTCAAAACGATAAGGAATGTTCTGGATAAGATCACCTGCTAGAACAAATAGCTGGTGGCGTCTGTGAAAATGGCTTATTGAGGGTGAGTGCGTTGCCGATCAACGAAACTTCCAGGCAACGATCTGAGCAGTGACTAATTGAATTGTGTGAACAAACTCTTATCGGAGGTCTTTGGTGCCTGCTGGTTACCAAGGATTTAATTGCAGAATCTTTTACCTAAGGACCATTCGCGAATTGCTGCATCCAAAAACTCCCGAAATGTGGGTGATGTTTTTATTTTATTTTACGTTTCTAGTAAGACGGCTTGGCACCGGATTGACAGCAACGCGTGTGGCATTTCCTCCCTGTTATTTTGCCTTATCCCGGGATTATGCTCTGTTGTGGGCATGTGGCAATTGCAGTGTAGTTGTCCACGTCTATTGTGGAGGTTGTATCGACGTTTTGGTACGGATCTATTGCTTTCTACTGATTTGTTGGTGGTAGTGTGGTGTGTCAAATGGAACTTCCTTCCGTGTAGCGGATCTGGACTGTAACAATACAAAAAGAAAACAGTTATTTGTTCAATACAACCATTTGCCTATAAACAGTGTTCCTCAAACTGCCCAGTAGTGAGAGCCCAAGCTCGACCAGGCCAGCACCGAACTCAGAAACTATCGACGAATTCCATCCCGTAATAGCAGGATCTCTGCTAATCACGAGGTTGGACCCGCCAACCACCTCCGCTGGGTTATGTTTTTCATATCGAATTTTATGTAAAAGTTCACCCAGGATCACTCAGGAACACCCAGGAAGTGCTGGAAATCCTATTCAAGAACTCCTGAAATGTTGGTGACGTTTTTGGGGGTAGCTTTCCTATAAAATGGTTCATATCGAATTTTATGTATTAGTTTTTTTTGAGATCTCAAACAGTTGAGTAAAGAGCAAACTTAATCCGAAAAATTGATCTTAGTGTGCCAATATAAAACAAAGGTTTTAACAGTAGTAAATATACAAATTTGTGTTTTACATAGTCTTATACGTTCAGTAGTCTTCTTCCATGAGGTTTCGAGTATTAAATTCCCTCCAGACCGTCCTACTGTACGAAACATTTGCTATATAGATATACTTAAGTTCAGGAAGCACGGTATGGCAGTTCGAAGACTTACACTTAAGGGGCTTAATTAGAAGCTATATTTTTTAAGGATAAATGGTAAATTAAATTAGTTAAATTTTGTGTGAGCTGTCCACAAGGCATACTATTCAGCTTCTAACATCTGGTGAGACAAGCTTAGAAAAAATTAAATATTCGAAAAAATAAATTCACTACCTAGGTATACTTAATTAGTCTATTAATCCTTAATACTCCAAAGACTTTATGCAAAAAGGTGTTCCAAAATAAAATAAACCCAAAATAAAGGTGAGAAGATAAATGTACTATAAATTATTACTTCTCCCATTATAATGCATTCGTCCTACAAAACGAAAAGAAAACTCGCAAATGAACTTTGTTCCACTGTTCAATCTCCACGCTCGAAGCAAAGCTTTCCGAAAAGTTCCGCAATGCTGTCCAGCTGTCGGTCGAAATGGTGCAGAAAGCCTGAAGGTGTTTTTCGGACCGTCGGTGGCCGACTGTTAGCAGCAGTCGGTTAGACATTTGTGGGCAAGTACGCGCGAAAAAAGGTCACGTTAAGTAATCGCAAGCGTTCCCTGGAAGCGGTAAATATTCTGCATCAATGATAAACAAAAAAAGGGGAAAAAAGGAAGTTCAGTTCATTCTGATTCTCTATTCGTTTGATTGACATTTAGTAAGATTCTTACATTAACTTTAACACCTCTTGTTAGAAGTATTGCAAATAACGCACTCCTCCAATTTAGGACGCGTTTGACTTACATACCTTTCTGTCCAAAACGTCTGTGTGTGTGTGTGTGTGAGTGGGCAAATGTGCGCTAGTCGCCTTGTGGCACAACAAACGATCATTAAGCATACATCGCACCGATGGCCCTGTTCGGCCACCTTTCAACGAGTGAAAACGAGTCCCAACACCGCCTGCGTGCGGCGTTTTAATTTCATTCTCGTGCAAACCAATAAACGCGCGAAAATGCGCGAAAAAGAGCGCGTTTAACGGACCCGTAGCACACCTTGTTATTTGTTCTCTCGACGCCGTGCGCCTTCCATTTGCAAGGAATCGACGCCATTCTTGACGCTCTATCATTAAATCTAACCTTTCGCGAGGCAAACACAGCGAATAAAACACAAGAAATCAAATCCAACGCCCCGCAGCAGCGTTCGGTGGATTGGAAAACATTAAGACGACGACGACGAGAGGGAAAACGATCGAGGGTGATATGTTTGCGGTTTTTACATTTTGCGTATGTGTAGGCCACCTTGATGCGGGTGTTGCGTTGCATCTGAATCGCAGGAGGTGATGTGCGCCAGGTGGAAGCGAACCTTCGACACCTTTCGGATGCGCGTCAGCAAACGCTTTTGAAAGGCATTGTTTTACAAAGGTCCCTAGGAAGTGTAACAGACGGTGTAGTCCGACCAGGACGGGACATGGGAAAGTTTGGTCAGTGGACTAGTGGAAAGGTTTGTATTAATATGGCACCAACACCCGGTAGCTGTCGGTTTGTATGCAAAATTTCACGCATCACTTACAACGGTGGTCGGCCGTGGTCTGAAGCCGTGGTTTCGTTCGGGTTCGTTATCAGTTGCAAAAGGCGTCTGTTCCTTGGCGAGCCGTAGTTAACATGGCGGAAAAATGCACTTTGGCTTGCGTTAAACAAACCGTACGGTAAAAATACAACCAAAGAAGGGAAGAAAAGAGCGTACATACGGTAATGTTTGTATGATGTTGATCCATATGTATCGACGGAGGTGTTGAACGTTTTTCCATGTTAAATTTTGTTTGCATTGGATGATTTTAATTTCCTTCAAGAGCCCAAATGCCATTTGTACATAATATTTATTTGGCGTGAACTACTCCTATTGTATTGTGAATGCCTAATGCAGCGGAAATGACTTTGGGCATGACGCTTGGAATCTTTGGACGTTCTAGCACAATAAGACCTCTAAGACAAAAAAATCCTTGTGAAGGTAAGGCCCCCCTGTCATTAGGACCTCTATGAAGTCTCTTGATAGATGAAGCTTGGACGACGAGGATGATTTACGACTTCACAGTCTGTTGGTAGCTAAGTCTTGTCTAAGTTTTTGACTATGGCATAAGCTCTGCCAGACGCAAAACGAAAGGCTCTTACGATGACAACATCGCTTGAAAAATGTAGTTTGAACGACGATTGCTCTTCGACTGCGAGGTCTCTAGCCTTTAGCTAGATAAGATCCCTGGCTAGTACGGGTTGTTTAGACGAATAGTAGAATAAATGATAGCACCTGATAAAATAAGACTTTTCGGACGTCTGATTTCCTTGGAGACTGCTATTGGATCAAGGCCTCATCAACTCCAAGCTTCAAATAATTGGCTGGATTGCGAAGCAAATTCAATTCATTACGATGTCTTTTAAATAAGACTTCTTCTTCTTCTTTTTTTTTCCGCCTAACGACCCCTTAGGTCCCTGCCATATCTGACTTACTAAACTTATTGAAACCGTATAGTTGGAAAGTCAGTCCTCACTACGGGGGAACGGCCCAGATGGAATTTGAACCTCGGTCCTGCCGTGTGAAGACTGGCATCGCTGTCGAATGTAACTCCTAATAAGAGTAGGAATCAATTACCTTTTTGCTTTAAATAAGGCTAGGATTCTACTACTTTCCTCCTACCTGTTATTCGATGTCTCTATCAAACTAAATCTAATCTTTTCTATCCTGCTTAAGTAAATAGCTGCTTTCTGTAGTTAAAAAAAACAATCTGCTTTTTAATAGAGTGTACGATAAGGCTCAACATTATTGGCTGTTATTTTGCACCACCCAAAGCTAGCATGTTATTATTTTTACGCACTAGCCCCTACTCATATAATGAAAGCAAAGGATATCACTTAAAATTAGAGCACAATCGAGCTTTAATCATCGCGAGCTGTATCACACTGTTTGCCCACCATCAATTAACCCGTTTGAAACTGAGCTCCGGTGTTAATGGAATTGCTCTTTAATCTGGATCGTTTTGCGGGGCATATTGAGATTAGTCCTGCTCCATCGTGTTTTGGAAACGGAAAGTGAGCCATTTCAGTTCGGTGCCATAATTTATCGTTTCGGTGTTTCGATTTGGTGTATTTGGCGTGTTGAAAAAAAAACTCAGCAGACACACACACGATTATTAGCCGAAAGTGGACTGTTTATCAGTTTAGTGCAATGCAGTGCTAAAACAGCACGGGCCAGGTTTCGCAACGACGGCCCCCGCATCGTTAAAATATCGCTCGCGCTGATCGGCGTTGTCGCCGCTGTTGGTTACACCTTGATCAAGCAAGAAAGTTGTCCCGGGCAGGGAGAATGGGACCCGACCACACACTCGGTCACGGTTTGGGCGGGGAGATTCTATGAGGGTAGCTCCCGTGCCTAGCGCAGGAGAATGCTGTTTTTTTTAAATAGTTGATTGGTAAGATTTGCTTACGACGAAGGTGGTGGTGGTCGGTCGGTTTGGCGCGTTACGATGGACATGTAAATTGTGGGTATGTCAGTCGGTAGGAAAATGTGGTGAACACCTCGATAGTTCGATGTCTTCAAACGTCCGCTCACGATTAGGGTGTGATCCAGGAGCGCGAAGGGCTATTGACAGGACCTGGGAGGTTCCTCGTTTGTCGAGCGTTGAAGTCTTTTGATGGGTAAAGAAGGTTCAAACGAAAAAGATACCCCGGTGAATCGATCGCAGCGAACCAAATGAAGCGATCGTTTTGTAGATCGTGCAGGGTAATGATCACCCTGAGTGTGTTAAACAGTGAGAAAAGCAAGCTGCGCGTCGAGCTGCGGTTGAACCCGACGTCATTGGCCGCGATGGGAAAACGAATCGGAATCCAATTTCGGTCGGTGAAAGCATTGCGTAATTGAAAATATTTTTCGTGAAAATGCTTAGCACCGATTCGGCACGCAAACGTGCTTCTTCTGCCGGATTCCCCTGCAACACAATAGCTTGAGGGCCGTCTGCACAGCATCTTCAGGAAAAAATCTGGTTGGATGCGTTGCGCCAAACGGAGCTGTGAATTGGACATCAACCGGTGTTTGTTTATCCAGAAGTGAATTTTAATTAGTTTCAATTACGCCCAGCATCAATTCGGTTGCACAAACAAAAATATAAATAAACCCGTACAGTCTGCACACGGGCAGCAGGCAAACAAAAACAGCAGCCAAAAAGGGGGAATTAGGTTCATGCTAACTTTTTCACGGGTTTGTTTTTGCAACGAATTGTTTTCTAATCACTTGAGCGGATGATGCATCAATGCACCATCGAACACAACCTGGAAAGTCTACTTAGCGAAGGAAGGGATTGGCTTTTCCGCATCGAGATGCTTGGCAGGGGTTTTAATATCAGGTTACAGTATCAGCCAGCAATTAGATGCATTTTGTTTTCTTTTCCCATCTTCCTGTCGTTGATGGAGCGTACGTGCATGGAATCGGGGTGGTTTTGGGGCTCTCATTTTATACTATTTCCGTTGCGTGGTTGAAGCGTTTGAATGGAAGAAAGTGAATGGTTTTGGTCATATTTAATAAAATAAGGGAGGAGATCGGAGGAGATAGCTATTTTGGAGATTGTTTCATTGTGCTTCCACAGTTTGATGTGTGTGATGCGGAGAATATGTTGCAGTTCATGTTGCATTAGGTTAGACGACGAGTCACACGGTGAATTGTTTGATAAAAATATTCGAAAATTGTTTAAATAAAAAAACAAAGCTTTACTTTAAATTTTAATTGTCTAAGAAGCATCTCAATAGCTCTTCTTTAACAGGAAATTCATCTGAGTAATAAGCACAACGCCACAAACAATCATAGGACTGTCACTTGCGAGTGCATTGTACGCCAAACAGCCGGTATGTGAGACGATTAGTCTAAGTGGCTTTTAAATCGCATGCAAGATCTCAAAAAATTCCTCATCTCCATCACGCTGTCTGTGAGACACTTGGGAAGCCTACGATGACGCTGAAAGTGAAAAGAGGAAGTGCAGTTTTATTGCCCGTTAGGTAGCTACCCAACTCCCGTGCAGCCCTGCCCTGCCGGGGAGCAGCGAAAACCGTCAAATATGTTAGCTTAAAACTCGAACGATATTATGCTGATATCGTCTCCTTAATTGCAGCATGCGCTAGCACACCCAGTTGCACCGCTGCCAGCGCGAGTTGTGGGGCCGGGTAGGCGGGGTCACGAGATGCGGGGCAGAGCGTTATGCCAGAGCGTGTACGATTAAATAATAATTGGAATATGGTGCAGTTGGTGGCGGGAGTTTCTTTCGACGTCACTCCATCCCAAACGGTGGTTGGGTGGTTTTTTGCCCTCTTCTCTCGAGCATGCAGTATCATAATGGTGTGGTTAGTTTCGTTTTACCGGGTAGATTTATCGAAACATGCCATTGTTGTGGAAGGGGTTATGAAATTGTTGATCTGAAGGTAAAAAGTACACGATTTGATCTTGATAATGAGCAGCGGTGGAATCATGTCTGTCTGGTAGGGGGTGTGTAGTACATACAAAGTTGACTTAACGTCGGATAGATTTGTAGTTCGTGGTGGTTTTGTTGTTTGGTGAATGCTGTTTGTATTCAACAGTTTGTATAATTTATTTAGTTCAAAAAATGCTGCAAAAATTATGGAACTTCTTTTATGGCGAACCTTGGCCAAGAACACTCTTCTGGGCTTTGACGATCAGTAGCTACACCGTTGCGTTAAAAATAATTTGATAAGATCTTTAATTAAAATCCCTAATAAATTATATTGGTCACTGCAAAGATGAGTTGAAAGTTCCTTAGATCGACGACGTTGTCACCGTCGAAATCATATGATTTTCATAAACTGGAGTTTTACAGTGATTGTCACTATGACGAGTTAGGTTAAGACATAAATTGAAAAAATCAACAATAAAATTTCCAATTTTTCACCATTGCACAGAAATCCTAAAGTATCTTCACCGCTGATTAGCTAAGCCATTGATTTTATTCAACGGCTGTGACAGCGATGTTGTTCTTCACGCGACAGGACTAGGGTTCAAATTCCATCCAGAACGTTCCCCCCATAGTGGGGACCGACTATCGAACTTCCACACTTCCTTGGTGACACTACAACCTCGAGAGGTCTCGGCCTGCCATTTCTGGCTTTCTGTGAGTTAATTTTACCCGTTTTAAAGTACTCACTCCTACGTACGGCGAGGCGGTACAGGTGGGATTTGAACCCCGTTCCTGCCGTGTGAAGTCTGGCACCGTTATCGCATCGGCCACCAGACCGCCCCAATCGCCCTATTGAACTACGTAGTACTAAAAGGTCCAGTAAGCCTTTTGATGGCAGGCATGACCTATCAGGCCATTAGGCTTAGAAGAAGAGCAGTAGATCTATAAGATAGATCCGGTATAAGTAGATCAATTAGTAAAATTAAAGATATTTTTGAAGTATCGATAGTTTTTTAAGTATTTTTTTATTATTTATATTTAGAGTCGACGGTTAGATTCCATATTGCATAGTAGAAAATTTAGAGAATCTGATGAATGAAATAAAATTTGAATTTTGGAGTAAATTAAAAAAAAAATTTAAATGCTGTGAAAAAAATGATTTATTATTATTAATTTTAAAACCAATAAAAAGTAAAAAAAAATATAATAAAATGTGATTAATTCTCATCGATTTTCAACACAACCAAAAATTGTTGTAGAAAATGCAGCTCAATAACTCAGCAAAGATCAGTTTGAGTAGAAATTTGGACTCAAGCTGGACTTTGGATAAGACTTGCTGTACATCACGCCCCCAACTGGTACGTCACTACGAAGAAATTTGGTCTAAAGTCATAGGGAATTGAATAGCGAACTGCTTCTGTAACTATTCCTGATTGCAGCTGTTGGAAGAACGTCACGACTTCTGTCCAAATACCTGTCTGGTGCTAATTGTGAAAGATCTATAGTAGGGCTTGCATGAACTGCGCTCCCTTTTTTCCCTATCTCACTTAATCCGTCCTGAATCTAAAATCCATGATACGAAGCACTGAATGTCAATATTTGGATGTCTATATTTGATTACAAACCAACCCTCCCCCACCGCATAAGCCACCTTTTTCCGTAAGCCACCGATGGACCGCTCCCGAAATCACCGACGTCCTCCAGGCGACCTTTGGCCAAGCGATTAACGCTTTGCTGCCATTAGTCAATTTGTGGCGGCTTCAGTTGCAGGTTTCGTTTGGCCCGGGTGGATAAGCCACCACATGGTTAAGCGCTTGCCACAGAGCGGCCGAGGTGTGATGTTTCCTTGGCGCAGGGGTTTTTGGGGTAGGTTTCCCTCGGTGCTGTCGAAGGTAACACGGTGAGGTTCCTTTCAGAAACCGTACTTTCTGCTTGACGGGGTCGAAGCAACAGCTCGACTCATGTTACCCAGGGAGGCCGGGCGAGCGAACGGAGCAAGTGTGGCGTGGTCAGCAGGCTTGCACGGCACTTCATCGCACGAAGCGCCTGGTAATTGGACTGCTATCTGGTGTGGTCTTGCGCTGGGTCGATTCGAGGGCGGAGGCCGAGGGTTTTTTTTTATTCGCTGCCGATGAGACGCGCCTTTAAGTCCCTTTGCGCGGTTGCAATGCGGTTTGGTGTGGAGAAGAATAAGTAGCTCTGGATTTCCTAAGCATCTCGAGTAGTTAAGCGGCAAAACTACGGCGAAGCACTCCGCCCCTGATCGTACGGACACGAACATTTTTTTTCTATCCCCCTCTCGCTCTGCCTCAATTGTGTTTCAATTTTGCATCATATCGTAACGAAGCACTTTTTTGGTTTGGATTTGAGTTCGATAAAGCCGTGAAGGTAAAGAATGCACTACATTCCTTGGTTAAACGACGTACAAACGACGTGTTCCGTCAATAAGCGTTCAATAAGCTATAATAGAAGCAAGAGCGTCTACCAACTGATGATTGGCAGCAGCAGCAGCAGGCGAACAACTGAAAATGGAGTGAAAATATAAATGTTTCTCGAGCGCGAAAGGAACACTTTGAGCCATTTCCGTGCTGCATCTAGTGTCGATTAATCATCGGGCACTGACGCGCTAGGGGGACCGTTGTGTGGGACTCCTGCCGCGTTCTGGAGCTACACCGAGCACTCCCAGCAATCACTCGAAATTCCATCCATCCATCTCAGCGCCGGCAAAGAATAATTTACATGGGAACACACCATTCTAATGGTCGAACACGGCGGGGAACGCAGCGGATCGACAGTTCCGTGCGGGATTATTGACTCGGAGAAACCGTACATTATCCGTAGCGGGCGTGATTAAGGGCTGTTAATGACATTTGCGGAGCAATTATGAAAATAAATGTTGCCCGACCAGTGGTGACGGGGCCAACCGTGGCCACAGTCCTACGAGCGCGCCTGATCGAGCGGGACAAATGGTTTTCACATCAATCAGCGTATGTTGTTTTGGCGAACTCGACGCTCGACGAGGATACTGCGTGATTGACTTATTGCGGGCAGGATCTTATTTACAGTGGCATGCATGTGTTTATGGTGGCTTTTGATGACGTTCGGGAGACCTGTTGTAGCGGGTGGGCGTGTTTTTGTAGCTAACTTAGTATGAGATTCAAGTTGTCCAGATCACTTTATTATGTTTTTATTGAGCAAAATGGTCGATTTAATATTTTTTGCATTTACTGATGAAATGAAGTAATACTAATATAAACATATAGGACAGAACATGATGCAATTAACCAAACAACCAAATAAAGCTATTGAAGTCCTAGGAAGCATATGAGAAAGAGTTCAGTATTAGCAATTAAAATCAATCAATTTGATCTAATTAAAAACATTAAAATAAATCGGCACGACGAAAAACGAATCAATGAGAACGAAACCCTGTACGATACACGAACCTCCGAAAGCTCACGCTCACTGCATGCGCTGAGTTGCGCAAAGTAGGTCTTTTGCACTCCAAGTTTTTTGCGTCCGTCACCAAGCAGGTGTTCACGACTATCGATTGAACGATTTATCTCCATTTTAGCGTATTTAAATCACAGTTCGTGCTCGAACGCCACGGTTCCATTTCGGGGGTTTCGAATAATTCAAATCTCCACACATAGATCATACGCAGTCTCGGTGGTGCACATGTCGTAAAAGGCTAAACGTTTGCCACCCGTGCCAAAAGTCTAGCAGGCAGCAGGAAACAGGTTAGTCGTAGTTGATAACGTATGGGAGAAGTAGATCATGCGCGTAACGTATTTGCGGTGAGCAAAGACAACGCCCAGGCAGCGTCGGCAAAGAGTGACTGCCGTGTCAAGAACTGGATATTGAAAGTGAGCCGTGTGAGGGGTGGATATAAGGCAAATATAAAATTCGAGACTGATTTTTAGCTGCTTGGTTATACCTTTCACTGTGCTGAGTGTATAGGTAGTGTGAGAGGGCGAATGAGGGTACTTGTAAATTTTCCATAAACCTCATTCTGGTTTATAAGGCTGGAAGTTGGGCATTGCGAGAAGCAGTTGTTGCATAAAGAATTGAGTGCATGATCTGTTCCTTAGAGGTGTGCTAGACGGGCCAATTTGGACTGAAGCTGATTAAATATAGACTTTTTTGATGATGGATTCTTGGAACAATATTTTCAATTCTAGATCAAGATAGCGTGAAAATATTTTATTTTGAATAAATTTATGCTAAATTTGAATCTTGTTTAACAGTCAATTCATGAGTCATACGTGAATAAAAAATTCCGCCCATTATCCCCAAAACTAACACGACCTTGACGTGTGGCATACACAACCTAAACAACATCCATCTGTCAACCCTAAGAACTACAACCACGTTCTCAATTCTACCCGTTGCTCAAACAATCAATTTTCCTCCCACCCAGACATTGCACACGTACAGACCAGCAACTGCATCTTGCCAATAAATCTCCGATCAAACATTTGCATCAAAATACGGAAATTATCCGACAGCGGAGCGCTCCATGATTGAGACCTTTCCAGATGGCGCGATCGCGTACAAGATCTTCCGCAACGCGATTTCCCATTGTTTGTGCGTCAAAGTGCGAGACAAAATGGTTACGGCTACGCTATGCTTGATGTGCGCCTTCTTTTGTGCCTTTTGAGCCATTGGCACACACCACAATCCACATCTGTCAAGAACAGGAAGTTGGAGACCGTGCGGTCTCTTTTTTTGTGGTGCGAGTTTTTGTGGAGATCTTAGCCAGAAGAATAACTTTTGTTTTCGTGTCGATTCGATTCCATTCACCCTCTAGCGGCACCCGTTGAGATCCCTGCCCGTTTTCGGGGGAGAGCGAGTGTCGAAAAGATCGCTTGATGGAAGGCAAAAAGTCAATAAACGTTGGGGAGGTAAAAAAAAAACCCGAACCCAGCCCAACTGTCCGGCTTGGCTACACGCAGCACGGTCGACCACACTGTTCCCTGTGGGCAAACGAGCTGTTACGATTGGAACGGCCAGATTTGAAAGTAAGCCCGCAATGGCTGGATGGAGCAAGAACCGAGGCTGTTCGAGGTCGTTTACAATCTAGAGCGAAACCTGGTCGTACCAGCGTCACCAGGGTGGAGTAGTGTCGCTGGGCAAGCATTCTCTGACCGCCGTAGGCACCCGGAGGTTGTGGTACACAAGGCTAGGGGCGAGAATATTTTGAGACAACCGAAACCGAAGTACGCTCGGTTTGCTCTAAATGTAATTTTTCAGCAAGATTTTGCATGGATTCTTTTTTTTTTGTTGCTGCTCCCAGTAATCTCTGCATCGTTACGATTAATGACGGAAGGGTGTTGCTAGGGTTGAATCGTAACGCACCGTCATGATATCGGTAAGGTTTGGGGTTACCGATCGTAAAAATCTGTACCGTGGACAGCGAGTTAATGAGTTTTATTGGTAGTGCCGAGTGAGAGAGAAAAAAACTGTCGCTTGTTAAGAGATGAAATAAATTCTTCACGTAGTTTCGGATCGCCGCCGGTTTTATCCACGAGTCCTTGAGCTTAAGAACTTAATTTCGGACAATAAAGTGTGTCTTGTGTTGAGCCGGAATGGTGAATGGTAACGGGAAAAGGTTATCGGACCGGGTCCGCGGCAGGGTTAGCCGGACATTGCTGTCACATAATTTGGATTTAGGGCCTCCCTAATGAAGGTGACTTACAATTGGTCCGCTGGTAAACAGTTTCAAGTACATAATTTATGTTCGGCAAGGTGCTGAAAAGGCCGGTGTGGCCCTTGCGTTTTATTTGGTGGTCGCATTAACATTTTCAAGAAATAACAGGTAGGTTTAAGGCATTTTATTCTTGTTTTGAATTAAGTGGAAATGATCGAAGCGGTGGGAAAAAAACGTTTTGCTTCGGTTCCTGTCTTCCTGAGCTGTGGAATTAGGAAAAAAAAATCCAAGGGAAGGAAGTACAAGGTCGAATGTGTTTTATAAATGCAACATTAAAGTTCCAATACTTTCATGAGTTTATCGTATTAAAAGGTCCAGAAACTGATTGAATAACCATTTACTTTCCTTTTCGCGTTTACTTATGTCTAAAAAAGCTCATACCGAAATCAATTGTCCTCAAATGCTTGCTTCCCCATGCCACACTACCAGCAGCGTGATTCATCCCATCGATACTTCGTTCGGGCCCGATCGGTCCGATTCGCTGGGACAATCCTTTATGTTAAATTTGGTCAAATATGGTGTAGCAAACGGTCACGCTGCCGATTGCCCCACAATCACTGTCTCCGTATCGTGTCGTGACTGAGCCAGAAGTCAGACCCATTGCTCGACGCCGGCTACGTTCAATTAGACTGACCTTTACCGAGCAGCGAAACACATGCTGCACAGGCCCGCGAAGAAAAACACCGTTCTTTTTGCAACAAACTTCCTTGGGCGCGGCCCGCATTGTGGCGCGATTACCGGCCAAACGGTGTGTGAGCGGCATGCGCGAGCAACATATGCGACCTGCGCACGGTGGCCACATGCTACAAGAATCAAGGCGTTGCTCTCGTTTGAGACTTTTTTTGTGCTTCTGCTTGCCATCGTTTCCCTTTCATCCGAATG
Source organism: Anopheles stephensi (assembly GCF_013141755.1). Lineage (NCBI taxonomy): Eukaryota > Metazoa > Arthropoda > Insecta > Diptera > Culicidae > Anopheles > Anopheles stephensi. The sequence continues at coordinate 64,964,470 of NC_050203.1, read as the reverse complement.
TGTGGGTTTTTAGTTGAACGTCCGTGGTGGGATTGTAATCGTTCGAGAGACAGATCGATAGACCGTTTCACCCAGAATAGCTCACTTGACAAGGCGTTGTCCAAAAGAATAGGGGCTACGTAAATGGAAGCCTGTGGAAAAGAAAAGAGCAAAAACCACCCTCTGCAGGACGGAAAAATATCCGAAAGTCCGTTCCGAGGTGATGATTGGAGCAAATGCTCGACAAAAAGGGGTTTAGTAATAAAATTGTTCTACCCTCGTGACATGATCGTTTGTGTGCTATGAATGGATTTTTTTCCAATTCTCATCTTTACTTTTTACCCCATTATTGCGCCATCTTCGTCCACGTGAGCGAAAGATTAGCACTGGCAAAAAAGGGTATGTAGTGTCAATTAGATGTTGCACATGGGTAGCACTCACAGCTAAAACATATCACCTACAGCTGCTGGTTGATAGCATTCCACGGGCCACAGGAGGTAGTTTGGGCTGGGCATCGCAAATGCATCGCAGCCACCGATGCATGGGCGGTGATACAGAAATTGATTAAAACGTCGATGTTAGACTAATGATTCATGCAGGGAAGCAGCATGTAGCTAATGGAAACAAATTTAAAGTGGAGTAGAGCGAAGTTGCTACAGCAGCAGCCGTTCGCATTTGAATAGGGAAATTTGTTCTCTGCCCAGCACGTGGGGTGACATAAAGGGACAGTAATAGCCCTTTTAAGGGTGGGTTTCACAGGGTTTAGTTGCAGTCGTGGCTATTAGTTTTTTATTGTTGCGTAAGAAAGTGTACTTGAAGGACCACTGGGAATTTATGGGTTGCTTGACAAAAACTGTTGAACGAAACTGAAGAATATAAAGGGAAAATCAATACGTTTGTTTTACTAGCAAAAGTATTTGAAGATTTGTCAATAAGCCTTCAAGAAGGAGAATGAACCACGGGCTAGCTGAGTTGTTAAGCCTTCCAGAAAGGTGCTCTTCAGCGACCCGTTCGGCATGAGGAGCACAGCGAGCTCGATGGCATGATCAAGTGGAATTAGACCTAGGGAAGATCGGATGCAGAAGGGAGTGCAGGAGTTCTGCCATGGATTGTGTTTGCTGGAGACGGATCGGACACTAGGCCTTGTCTTTTAGATGGCACATGGAGCATTCATAGGAAGAAGAAGAAGTTTCATGAAGGAGCTCTGGACAAAATAAGATTGGAACATTGTCAAAATGAACTGTGCCTTCCATATGCAGCATGGCGTACTATTTGGCCTTGCACAATTTTAGTCACGGTTATGTAGTCTCTTGGCATGGAAGTCCACAAAATAAGGAACAGACACTTTATACCTTTGAGTAAATATAAATGTGGAAATAAAATTCCAACAGATAGCACAAAGTGTTTGGTTTTGATCTAATAAATCTTCCAAGAAGCATTCTTTAAGATCATGCCAGCTTTTTCGATGTCTCAACGACCTAAATAGTTTTAGATTCTGATGAAGAGGTTTGAAATTCTTTTCTATCTATTCATTTGTTTGCCATTTGTTAAGAACCGCAAGATTTTCAGACTCGAAAATCTATTTAACTCTTGTTCAAGAACTTCTTCGTCGTTTTGACTGATGCTCCTATCCCTTGAAGATACACAACGATTAAGCCTCCAATTCTGTGTCTTGATTTTACCCGTAGCAAAGTAGTCAGCCCTGCATACGTTAACCAGAGTCTGACTGAAGCTGATAATAAGAAAAAAAGTTCTATACCTTCGTTCAAAGATACAGTTGATATTGTGAACAAATCTTCCAAAGAAATTACTGTAACTGTGGCGGCCTTAGAAGCTGGAATGAATAAGGCTGTAAAATGTTGTCTGTAAACACACTTTTGTTGGCTTGACATGAACATAAGAATACTCTCTTGGTCAATTCTTCAGTAACGATGGATCAACGCCTGAAAAATGCCTAAATCTAGGATGGTTGGTTTCAGTTATGTGGAAAGAATTTATTCTAGTTTAATTATGAGTAGGACCTCATCAATTGCTAAGAAAAAACGAGAGACTTACGATGAAAACAGACTAGAAATAATTAAACATTTTCTAAAGCATATTAACTGAAGATTTGTCAAAAAACTGAACAAACGCATGAAATTGTCAAACAAGAACGACTGCTTCAAATAGTTTTTGATATCGCTCCTGCTATGTTAAAAAAGAGTTACGGCAATCACTCTGAAATCTGGTCGACTTAAAGATCGAAAAAGATAGTCCAAGACCCCAAGACGAACAAAATAAGTCATCGGTAATGACTTTGCTGGACAGCAACCAAAAACCCTTAATAACACACCTTTGTTCATTACTTCATTGCCATCTTCATTTACCATGTTTGGTGTTGAAATTTGAGTAATTTTTCGATACTAAACGACTAGAGTCCAGAGACAAACGTACTGTAGTAAATTTTCTCACAGCACAAAACAAGGGCTAACAAAACAAAAAATTACATGCCAAATTCAGCAATGAGCCGTACCAATCCTTCAGTGTCAACCCAAACGCACAAACAATATGGACATGAACAATTCATTCGCGCAAATGTTTTGCCAACCATCATCAAACAAACAATCACCCTATCCTATCCTTCGCCCACTTAGTACGACGTATCGAACAAGATTCATGGCTGTGACTGCAATTCGATCTTGATCGGGGCCTCACATCCACTGCACTTTTTATACAGTTATCGAACTGGAAGGGTAAGAACAACCACAAAACAAAAACTTGTCCCATACACACAATTCACATTTAGAGATTTAGAGAAATATTGTTGTCACACACGCACTACGTCACAGGCCACAGATCCGCCCGGCAAACGCTCTACCCAAAACGTACGATGGGCTATCGTCGGCTATGACTAATGTGGCGCAAATGTTGACAAATGAGCGTGGACAAAAAGGTATGAAATGCGCAGCACAAAGCAGTGGAAACCAGCGCGAATTGATTTGACTCCCCGGGGAAGGTGGTCAGAAGAGAATAATGCTTTCCCAGTGCCAAATGCAGGGTGTTTGGATGCGATTTGGCGAAGTTTTTTTTCCTTCTACTATTCCTCCCACTGGCCTTGACCAATCGGTGTGCGGCGGGACCGTGCCCAAAAGGAGTAAAATTATTTTCTTGTTAGCACAACAGTTCTTCTCGCACAAGCAGTGGAAATGTCATCTTGAGCGGTGCAAACCAAATAGCCGAAAAAAAATCACACCCCGTACATCGAATCAATTTCCTTCGTGTCCATCGTGTTTGATGCATTGTTAGTGAAGATTCGGGGTTTTTAGGGTTTGAAGTCGTCATCAATAGCACGAGGGCAAAGCAGAAAAAAACCTTATTCGCACCGATTGATTGTTCGATGGAGTGTATGGAACCCAATTAGAGATGTTTGCACCGCAGGAGCCAGGAAAAGGGACGGAACTACGCTCCAGGGAAGGTCCTATCAGTGGGCATGCGACCGCGAAAACCTCACTCGGGTGACTAATTTTTCAAGTGAACAGCATCGTTGTTCTTTTTCACCACCTCGCGGGTATGACCTGATCTTGTGTCCAATTTGTCCAGCATCACGAGCCAACCTTAACCTTAACGTCAAACACTGACACGGAGGTTATCCGCGGCAAAGCGGAGCTACATTGTCTTGCGTGCGTTATGGTGTGTTACGCTGTGGGGTAGAATTTTCGGACCTCGTTCAAATTGAGGTTGATCTCTTAATGAATATTCAGGGCAGACCCCAACCAACCCACCCTGGACAGTGAAAGAATTCGGAACGGAAGAGCAACGCTCGGCAAACATCGGCACGGGGCACGTTAGAAAGGACCAATCGACCAAACCTCAAGGAAGTGTCCGCCACACCGCAAAGGTCAACCGTGATCGGTTTGCCGCTCAAAACCCTTCACTGAATGGGGTAAAGCTGTGAAGTGCTTTTTAATGAAATGCAAAACGATAACAATCACCAAACATTGATGACATTCGAGATAGAATTGTGTTTCTGTGTTCTTGTTCAAGAGAACGAACGCAGCAACGCAACGAGTTGGCGCCCTGCCTCGTTTGAGGAGTCCGGAGTCTGCTGATGGGTCAAATAAAACCGGGATGAATATTCATCTGCTTGTCCGGAAGGGTGATCCGGAGTTTGAAAAATGTCTCGCCGTGCCTGCTGCTGAAATCACCTTCACTAATTGCATCCATTAGCACCATGAGATGACTTCGGGCCGGGTTGTGATGCAGTGGTGCGTTGTGTTTTGGGAACTGCGCCCCCGGAAGCCCCGGGTCAGTGCGATTGGGTAAACAAACAATTCGCGAATTGAATTTCAAACGCTTCTAAAGGCATGAATGCATCATGCATAAATATGAGCTGTGCGCTTAGCGACCTAGTGGTTTGGGTATAAAATTATGAATTTTTGTTTGGCAATTTTTATGAATTCATTTAGCGAATAAATCCAATTCGCTGATACTGTGTTTCTGGGAATAGAAAAGATGCTTTGTTTTTGAAGGGAATGAGATGGTAGAGTTCTGTTAATACTGTTGACTTCGTTTAGTAAATATTCTGCAATTTTCTGAAAAATGAGCGATGCAATAATGCGTGACCACTTGCTTATTTTTATAGGCAAAAAATATACAGTTTCTCTGGAGGATATAAAAGAATTGTTTATTAATTCACCGTAAGTATACGCATCCGGTGATGGAAGAGTAGTCTTTAACGCTTGACCCAACAATATGTTTGTTCTGGCTTAAAAACCCCATCGGGACTGTGCCATCAATAAGCAATATTTATTACTCAGAGAACAAAGGGTACCGAAACAGACTGTGGATTAAGACGTGAAAAATTAGCTAACCAGGATGTTCCATCCTGAGCTATTCGAAGTAGCTTTGAAATAATTTAACCTCCTTAAAAAAACCTTTTTGAAATTAAGTTAAGGAAATTCAGGTTTTTTGTTTCTATTTTTCGAAGACTTCGACTACGATTTTGACTACATGATTCCGATTAAGTGGCCGTTTCAAAGGCTCAAAAACAGCCCTAGCGCTATTTCAATGCTTTAAATATGTTTTTAATTAAATAGACCATAATAGAGACATACTGAATAAACCTAGCCAATATTATGGCATACAGCACATATGAAAGCTCCAGTACAGCACAAATCATCCTGTATTGGACGATGGCTTTAAGACATGCAGAACTATCTTTGCAGGAACAAACGACATGATTTTCCAGTCACTTTTGCACTCTGAAGCATGAAGATAGGTATCAAGAATCAGCCACTCAGTCTCGTTTTACCCGTAAATTATTCACTTAATCTTGACAAGAGTCCAGTAATGTTTCGAATATTACTAGCTCACCTGGAAAACTTTGTTATCAACCTGTGAACGTCAATCGGTCCGAAATGTACTTCATTAGTCCTGATGGAGAGTTTAAATATTTCAGATTTCATGGGGCTGTCCGGTGGCCGAGGCGATAACGGCGCCGGTCCTCACACGGCAAGACCGGGGTTCAAAGCCTTCCTGGTACGTAGGGCTGCATCCATAGGGGTAAAACTAAGTTACAACTAAGTCCATCACTAGGGGTAAAACTAAGTCACAGAAAGCCAGAAATGGCAGGCCGGAGACCTGTTGAGGTTGTAGTGCCAAGGAAGAACAATAAAATTTGCTGATACAACAAAACAAGAATAACGTTCATAAAAAAACCAAAAAAATAGTAGGTATCAATTATAAGCCTTTAAAACTTAGAAAAAAGGGATACTTCAATGTGAAATATTTTAAAAGTATTTTTGTAAATGTTATTTAATACTTTAAGGAACTGTAGTACACGGAGATGCAATATTGTTTAGATGAATAAAACGATTTAAAAAAATAAAATAATACGTTGTTATACATTATTAAGTGGTATATAATTTAAAACTATAAGCATTTTATTTACATCTTGTTTATATACAAATATTTGCGATCTTACCTTATCATAACTTCATATACAAGCCAGTATTCAAATCTTCACCACATGTAAGCCTATATACTCTAGACACGAGCTAGAATTTGTGAAAGTTGTAGTTGGTGACCGCTTCTTGAGCAAGCAAATACAGCTGTAAATTAGCTGATAAAAACTAATCCATGCAATTGTAATCTCATTAACAATTCAAATATGACAACTAATTCTAACCTTGCTCAACCGCTTGCATTAATCTGTAACGTTCGCTCGCAAGGTGTGACCGTAGCTCGAATGGCTGGGTCCGGTACAAAACCCCGAACCCAACACGTCCCAACTTGGTGGTGAAACAGGAAACGGTTTAATAATTATTAACCCCTTCATCCTGAGGGTGGACACAAGCTCGCTTCACCGCCCCAGCTAGTCAATCCCCAACAGGGAAGGAACAGTGAACGGATTATAAGGCTTCCACTGAACCAGAACCTTGAACCGCCGGGCTAAAACATACACATCGAGTGGTGAACTATTTATTACTTTTCGAGCAGCGAAAAATTCTTAACCCACGGCAGCGAACGCTTGGGCGGCGCCCAGCACCGCTTTTTTGCCTGAGTCATGGGTTGACATTTAAGCACTTTTGTCACTCCATTCATGTGCCTCAGCCAGCAAGGCCCTCGAAAGCCTTAGCCGACGGGGGTGGTTCGGGTTTTATGTCGACGCTTTTTGTGACGCTTTTGCGATCACTTTTATGCCGTGACATGTCCGGATTGGCCCTGGCTCCCTGTCGGTTACCGGCACAGAGAACTGATTGGGGCCGCCCGGTTGGGTTGGGAATAGAGTCAAGAACTTAAATTACAAAAACCCAGCATTAGAGTAACCTTTTGCAGTAGGCAGTAAATCTGATCCCGAGCAAGCAGCCGCCCTGCTGAAGGGGTTTTAATTAGCGAAACTACTGCTGCTGCTGCTGCTGCTGCTCGAAAGGTGACTTTGCGAGGCACCGTTGATGTGTTTCAAGCATGCATAAATCTTTCTCAAACTGCTTTTTGATGCTGGGTGATGCTAAATTTCTTACCCTAACGGATAAGCGAACACCTGGCTGGATCGTGTCCTGCAGGAAAGCAACTCCCAGAATGTCATCCCACTTCCTGGGTTTGACCTTTCTTATTGGGGGATAGGAACGGCCTATCCAAACAGGTTGTTAATTAATATACCAACATCAATTAGCAACACAGAAGGAAGGATCACTTTACACGTGATTGCGATCACAAATTTGCTCAACCGTCCTGCCTTTTGCTGTTAGCCGTACCGCGAACAAAATCACATTTAGACGCAACGCATTGTTCGCCTGGAATGGGTTTCCCATTTTGATCGTTTTACAAAATACTCTACCGTTGTGTGGCTTCGAATCTCTTTTTCTCACCAATTTGCAATCGTTAGGCGGCGAAACGGTTAGGTAAAGAGGTTGGATGATGATACGGTAGGGGTTTTAAAATTTTCGCGACCGCTTTCAATTAATCCACTCCGCTCGGGCGAAACATAAAGCCAGTCGATGATGGGTACTAGCTTTTGGGTTGGGGTCGTTAGGAAATGTGCCCCACTATTTTTGGGGTGAAGCTACTACAATTGAATCTTAGCTGGAAATGGAAAATTGCACCGGCTGGTGGAAAACGGGTGACGAACCTGTTCCACCATTAATCCAGGGTCGAATCATGAGACGGTGGTGGCTCACCAGACCCAGCCAGTTTCTCAAGCTGAAACTTAAGAGCGCGTTCAGACGGTTTATCTATTAAAGACAAATTACTAAATCCATCAACACCCATCGTTTGACTGACGATTGCCGCGCTCAACCAACGCTACCCTTCCTACCGGGGGTTTATTGACACTGAGACGCTCCCGGGAAGTGGATGGTGTGATTTATGTTTCAACCGTTGGAGACGCAGCTAATAATGAAATAGCAGTAACGGTAGCGGTTGTCTCTTCACCGTGGCATCATCCATTTGTGCGAATTTAAAGCAAAACAAAACCCCAACTGGGCAGTGAGTGGGTAGAGGCAAAAGCGCGTCCAATCTGATTTCGAAAATTAAAATCTGCTAGTTCTCACACTTGTTTTGGTCTGTTTTGTTGCCGATGCGCCTGAAGATGATCGTTACTGCCATGAAGACCGCCAATCCGTCTAACGGGAGCTGGGTGGATTATTTCGTTTCTATTTGTCGTGCGTTTTTTCTAGGGGTTTTATTTGTCACCAGCCATTTGTCACAGCTCATCAAACGGTAACTCTTTCGGTGGGGTTTGATCGTTTTGAGTAATTTTGTTTATGGCGAGGGGCGAATGAGCTTAAGCTAGATTGTAGATTTTTACGATACGTGGGTGGGTATTGTTTGGTATAGCGGTGACTTATGTTTAGATTTTAGATAATTTAATTATTGTATTGTGCAGATACTTCCATCTGAGGCAGAAGGGTAGCAAGAGAGTGAGTAAACAGAGTTTTGTGAATAGGGTTTTAGCGAGTGAATTGTTTAATAGTGAGTTGTATTTTGCAAATAGTTTGGTAATTGAAAGTTAGGGTGTGAGAAATGAGGAGTATGATTCACAATTGCAATAAGACTGCACACGAATCTAAGAATCCTAAGAGACACTAATAGATTTTTTTGCTTTTTGTTGTAAGATCTAATGTATTCGTAAAAAAAATGTTAATGAATTACGTTTAATTTCAAAGCTATTAGTTATACGGCCAGGTCGTTTGTATGGAATAAAAGAGCGAAGCACTGAGTCAACTTTTGTAACCCTTTATGGTTAACTTTATTTTGTCAGTCAAAAATATGTTGCAAACATGTAAGAAACTTGGACGACATAAATGACCAAATAAGAATATCTTATTTCCAAATTTTATGTTAAATACGATTTTGGTGATCTGTTCTTGTGAGCAGATTATCAGGGTAGAAGCTTCCTGTCCTTCAAATTTTATCAAAATGCTTTTCTAGCTAGTTTATTTTTTGAGCTTCAATTTTATACATATTTTTTTGTGAGTTGATTGATAATAAAAAAATTATACTAAACAATGACAAAAACATCACCACTCAGGTGAGAAACTCTGCTTCACAAAGACAAAACCTTAAGGAGCTTTTTCTAGTATATACTATTTTATGCCACGAGCTCTTCATAAAAAAATCAAATTAATAGTTCAAACAAAATAAAACAAAACTTTCAACCTAACAACGATTCACTAGAATAAATTGCAACTCACTGAATCCTATAATTTTAAAGTTATAATTTGATTTGTTTGATTAGTTTAAATTATGTGTTAACTTTGCCAACCATTTCTATAGGAAAAAATCTCGATAAATCACTGCGGTTTGCAGTAGGTGATGATTGATTCTCAAGAAAAGCAATAACGCACCGCACCTTTTAGCAATAATTCAACATCCGTTCATTCTAGCAGCAGTAGGACAACCTCGTGCAAGGAAAAACTCGCCCAATCCAATCAAATTAAATTATGGCACTTTTAATTTTCGTCCACCCGGCCCAACTAGAAAGTAGCGCAAGCAATATAGAGCACCGGCAGCAATCGGTGCCCTTCCAGTCTCCACCAGAATGTGAGACGCACCATCACCACGACCGCGGTGCAGCGGTCGAATTATTGCCCAATTTGTCTGCAAACATCAAATTTTATTTCTCGACTCACACGGTGTCGAGTGTTGATCGATTTTTCGGATTTGTCCTCGATAAAGGCTCCGCGTATCCGCTCGAACCGGGGCAGGTTTGTCCGTGAAATGGTAATGGCGATTGTCCGTTTTTTTTTGGTCCGTTCCGTGCGGCAGTGTACGGTCGGGCGCAGCGCAATGATAAATTGGGCCGCACCAAACGTTCAAATACGGGGGGACCTTATGGGAGATGGTTGGAATGCTTGGTTCGAAACTGACCAAGGAAAAAACAACATAAACTGTGCTTTTGGCCAACGAGGAGGAGATGGGAGTAAGCTGGCGGGAAAGAAATCTGGAGCACAAGAATGTGTGTGCCGTGAAAAGGGTGTTTATCGATGGGCGCGAGTACCCCAGGAACTCGGCGATTTGGTAAGGCGATGGTGAGGTGATTGAATTATTGTTGTTCTATTCTGTTGTTCGATTGGTGCAGTGGAGGGAAATCACGATCTGAAATGTGGAATAATTGAATTTATGACATCTCATTTATCAGGTCGATCAACGAGTTCTGCCAGATTTGGTGCGCGTTTTAGAAAGAAATACCTATTTCGTGGCTCTAAAGCGTCGCATTTATTGGTCGTTTGTGACGATCACTTGTATTGAGGCTGTAGAGAGTGTGGTTGGGGCTGTTGCTGGAAAGAAACAGCTTGTGCAACTGTTGATACTAGCTGCTCAATTAATTCTTATTGTAGCCAACATAAGGAGCTTGTTAGTCTTATTTGAGACGAATCACATGAAATCAGCAGAAAAAATCAAACAAAAGGAATGTGATAAATGTGCTTGAGTTTACACAGATTTTAATAAATTTTTTAAGTCAGATAAATGGAAAACACATTCATAAAATGTTTCTAAAATTGTACTGATTAAATTACGATTCTTTACGTGTTTAAACCAGAACATAACCAAGAAACTGCCTGCCGAAGGGGTTCGTCGCTTATTTTTTCATACACACCCGTATCGCGCATTCAAGTCTATCGATTCATAATTGCATGCGCTGTAACGTGTGTTCTGTATCGCTGTACTAGAATTTCATGCGCAATTTGATTATTATAATTAAATTTTACGCTAATCACCAACTGGAGCTACCTGAGATCCGCATTGTTCAAAATTATGGTCAAATAAGAAAACCATTAAGGCGTAAATTAGATAAGCCTTTTCGCACCACGCACCCCTCAATTTAATGGTTCAGTCTTACCCTAATTGGGCGGTACTCCGCTCCAATCGACGTTGCTCTTCAGCACAAGAACTGTATCGGTGAAATTATCGGCTCCACTCCACTCCACAGCTCCACTAACAATCACACCTTGAAAGTAAAGGTTTCTTCGCCGGATTCGTCCTTCGAAAACGAGTGCAGTGCTGTGCCGCCCAGCTCACCAGCAACATGCAAAGGACAGTGTCGTTGCTTTTATGTTACAATCGATTACCGTCAATTACTGGGTTGACCCATGATCCGGTTGAACCATTTTAAATGTGATCACAAAGGTGGACGACAAAGCTGGACATTCCCAAATAAAGCTCACACGAGAGCCGAGGCGATCATGTACTCTTCTTTTTTGCTCTCTTTTTTAAGTTCGACTCTGACATCGGAAGGTCATCGGGTGTCCTGAAGCCGGTTTTGTATCCCGGGACGCACGGTAGCAGCTAAAGTTCAACGCCAAAGTCCCTGGGATGGGCACGCAGCCGTTGGTCGAATTTCCGCCCCTGAAGGACGCACGCACGGCATTGCGTTGAAACAATAAATGTAATAAATACCAGCATCCCAGGTTGCGTTCCCTTTGGCTTGCTATCTGCCGCCCGCTAGAGGCAGCAAGACACAAAATGGAACTGTGTTGCTTTTAGTTTTTTTGTTGTTGTGCTGGAAAAGATCGTCACGGAATCGCCTTTCGTTGTCCGGCTCGACAAAGTTTAAGGTCAATGTTGTTCGAGCTGCTTACGACGATGATGATGAGGCTGGGCTGGGCTGTGGCCGTTTTCAGCGCAACAAACGCATGCCTCATCTCGGCAATCTTCGTGAAAGGAGAAAGAGACTATGGAGACCCTCATCGGACACACCGGTTGAAGAGCGGCAATAAATGTCTGACATTAAGTACCCGGTGTAGGGTTTTGGCTCGTGAAGCCGGCGGGCGCTTTGCTCGGGAGCAAAACTGTGGACGTGTGGACGGAAGTACGAAGAAATGTACGAGGTGCGATGGGTGGGAGATAGGAAAAGATTCAGCGAGTGTAAGCGTGTCTGGGATGCATTGAAGGAATTGTTTGTCTTTTTATGATATCTAGGGAGGAAGTGATTATCACTATCAGGATCGTGCTTGCTGGAAATAAGGAACGAAGGAATGTTCTACTCTGAGTGACATGCAAGGCAGATAAAAGTTGGTTTGGAAAGATTTATGGCACGCTTATTGCCATGTTTGGAATCTGAAATGATTTTAATAACCAATAATAGCGTTTATATTGCATATTGCTTAATGCAGTGTATTATTGAAAGCATAAAATTAAAACAAAATGACGAATCATACTTTGGAAAGAAACTGATAACTGTAAAGAGTGGTTTTTAACTTTAAGGGACGTTTTTAAGAGATGATATGCCATTAATTGGACACAAAGGTAATTAATTTTTCTGGATTTTTCCGAATGCCTAGTTAAGAAAAACCTTTATCTGATGGGTTAATCTTGGAACCAAAAACCAATTTAGCAATCTTTTTACCATCCGTATCTCTCTTCTTCTCTTCTTCTTCTTTCTGTGACTTGATTGAACTCGTAGTAGTTGGATAGTCAGTCCTGCGTAAGGGGAAGAGGTCTGGATGGGAATTGAATCGCAGTTCTGCTGCCGCGTGAAGACCGGCGCCGTTGTCGCCTCGGCCACTGGACCATCAGTATAGTGTAGTGATAAACTTAAAACGAAATGCGTGCCATGAAAATGTATTTTATAGGAAACATTAAAAAAACGAAAATTTTTGGGATGGCGATTAAGATAGGATTTATGAATTTTGTATAACTATGTCGATCTTGGTAAGAATCTACATATACATATGAAGTGCTCTGATACCTGGGGCCAAGGAGCGACACATTGTAGTCACTTAGGTTCATCATCTTGGGATGCATTATGGTCTTCCTGTTTTTAGAATGATCCCATTCGGTCAACTTATGCTTGCTATTTTAACAAAACTATATTGTACAAGCCGAGAAAACCTCGCTGCATTCAAAATGTTTTCTACGGCGATAGATCAGGTAGAACAAATCTTCGCTCCCAGAACCTTGTTGTAGTAGTTTCATATTGATCTAATGTAGCAAAAATTTTTGTTTTAAGAAAACCTATGCATAGATGATAGACATTTGAGATGATCGCAAGGATATAGCTCGAAAAAAGAAGACTGATTAATTTCCACAATCTCTCCACACATCGACAACCGAGCATGCCCAGGATAAGGCAAAATAACAGGGAGGAAATGTCTTGTTAATTTGTAAATTTTTTGTTGAGAGAATTTTGTAAATTGTTTTTTTTTTTTTTTTTTTTTTATTTGCAGACGGTACGACTTCAAGCTATCATTAATTAAAAAAATCTTCACAATCAGATTCTTAATAATCCGTCCAGGTGTCAGTGGTAATCAGACAAGAACTTCTGAAGGTTGAAGGATATTAAAAAATACAAAGAAATGGAAGAAATAGAAGTAGCTGATGAAGAAGAAGAATCAAAGTTATAAAAAACCCATAAAACGTACAAACGTACTAAGCGAAAAAATTAGAATAAAGCTTCAAGGTATTCTGCTATTGAGTAATGGAATAAACAAAGTGAAACACGCTAAGGTATTGAAAAACTTGATGGAATACTTTTTGGATATACAGACATATGTATACATGATAATAGAAAACATTCATGTGTGTCGTTCCATAATTTAGTTCGATTGTTTTATCATTTCAAGCCATGTTGAAGATGGCGTTTTAATTTCAATTAGCAAACCACTAGCATCGCCTCGATATTCATTTTTAACAGATCATAAATAACGATAAGCAAAACAACCACGAATTTAAATCATTTGTGCATATCGACCACAATCAAATCCTCACATGTGCACACACTCACATGCGTCCCAGCGCGAATTGCGCAATCGCGGAACCTGGCCACCCCGACGACGGCGACGGTGGTGACAAATTTTTCACTTTTGCTTTTCTTCCACCTTACGCTCCTTCCTGCATATCTCAAATCAACTGTTAATACTAGACCCGGCCGGCCGTTCCAATTTTGTGCCTTTCGTCAGCAGTAAGTGTTACGGTTGGGAGGCAAAAAAAAAAGAAAACAAAAATCAGTTCACTTCCCCTTCGGCCAGTTTCAAGGCAAGGACGGACGTACGAACGGTCGGTCGGTCGGTGACTAGCAATCGCTTTTCACCACAACTCCCTTTCGAGACCGACGTGCCGCAGAAAAGCTCGCCGTTTGAAAGCGAAAACGAAACGCGCGATCTTGGTACAGTTTTGTTTCCAGACTGCCCCGCCTAACTTGGCTGGTGTGGAGGGTATCCCCACCCCAAAGTGGGGCGTAATGTACGACCGGCAACCAGCTGAGCAGATGGAGCGCAAGCTTTCTTTCTCACCACACGCGACCTTCAGCCCTAGGAGGGAGGGTTTTCTTCGTGTGCACCTCGACTCGCGCGAGCTTTCGGGTGAGTGTTCATCGAGAAACTCACCACAGCCTGTTCGTCTTACCCCACCACGACCAAATACACTCATCCGTACGATCGTTTTGTGCCGAGTAGCAGTGCGAATGAATTTACTACACAGCTCGGAAGACTTAAGAAACTTCGAACCAAAGCTTTTCTGAGTGGCGAGGCGTGATCGTGGTGGTAAAGATTTACCCGAATGAATCAACACTGCTCGGGATCGTGCCGAAGTGCCGAACCACTCACTTGGCAGACTCCTCGGGAGAGCTCACGGGTGACTGGCAGCGCAAAAAAGTGGCCACCGCTAGCGACGCAGCAAATTTACTGCCAATAATGAAATTAGTTTAAGAGAAGTGCTCGCTAGAGAAGCACTGGAGCGGCGTGTCTTAAAGGGGTCTGGTGTCTGTTCCTTCTGTTCCGTGTGCGTTCGTGCAAACCCGCAGCAGAAGCGCAACGATAGCTAGCAAAACGCAAAACCCGCGAGAGAAAGGAGGCCATATACAGCTTAGCGTGTGTGCGCGCGCGCGCTCCCGTTTTGTGTTAGGAACACTTTTGCCCGGTTGAGGAAAATCGAAGGAACTCCGGCTCCCTATTTGTCGTCCGAAAGACACAGCCGAAACCTCAAAACGACCAGATTCATCGTCGATTCAAGAATATTCCTGCGTGAAGATTGCCCACGATTCGACGAGTGTTTCGCAACGACCGTCGTCGTACGATCCTGACTAGTGTAGCTAGGTGCTAGGTCTCAATTTTTTGTTATTACCTCGAGCGTTGTCGAGCGAAACCAGCCAAGAAATCGCCCAAAATCAATATTTTTTCCCCGGGCCGAAAGGCAAACATAAATTTGCTTCGCTGGATGCAAGGAATTTCGGGTTAAAGTGAGTTGTGTGCGTGTGTGTGCGTGTACGAGAGTGCGGTGCGGTGCAGGATTTGTGCGTGTGCAACGTGTGCCAAACCACACACATCCCGTGCCGAAGGAAGGAAAATTGTGCCGAATATTTTTGAAATATCCAAAGGCCGCGTGCGCCAGTGTGCATTTCGATTTCGTTCGAAAGTGATCGAACAGAAGAAAGCGTCAGTGTTGGCGATCGATCGAAACTTTGTGAAGCAGGGAAGCATCAGACCAGCACTTGTGCGGCGTAAACGATAACGGAAAATAGAAGGGCTGTTGTAGTGTGGAGCTCGAAGAAAAAAAAGAAAAAGGAAAGCATAAGTTTTCTCGAGCTGTGCTGGCTCTATATGGCTCTGTGGAAAGAAGTTTAGTGAAGTGTGCATGTGTGTGCGACTGAGTGAGTGAGCGCTTTTAGCTGTTATCTTTCCTACAACTATTTTTCCCTGTTTATCCGTTCAACGCCCAACCCACAAATTCAAGATGGAGTTCAAATTTGGAATGCTCTGGTTTGCCAGCATTATTTTGCTGCTCAATGAAGGTAAGTGATGGATTTGTTTGGGAATCTAATTGAAATTAGGCTATGTTAAGATCCGGAAGATTAAGGACTAGAGCAATGGAATGTAGAATTATAAGTAGTTAAGAGCTACTTATGTCTAGGTGATGAGCTTAACAGAACTTTATTTCCTCCAAAGAGGTTTGAGGTGATGTAGGCTTATTTATAGCATTTAGTCAATCCATGCTATTAATTCGGAACTCGTTCGGTATCTTAGTTGAATTCCGACTTTTGAATTCCAATATTTTATTCCAATCAGTATCGATTATTTTGATACCAATCAAAACTTTTAATTGAACCGAGATTGGTACAAAATATGAGTGGTTCGAAGTTCTCCCTACGGGCATGCTATAAAAATTCTTAGTATTTCCTATAAAAACAACTGCTTCCCTAGCTATAAACCACTTAAGCCACCATAAAGCTCCTCACAAACTCTCGCGAAATAAAAGTAATTAAAAAATGGTGTTAAGAAAAATTGCCATTATCAGTTTTATCATAAACGTGTCGTCGTGGCTTTAACCTTTAACGAAAAATATCATTGAATTGTGCCTGCCAAAATACCACACGCCTTTCACTTTGCTGCGGCAGAAGATCCAACAGCATATAGTCCTGTGGTTTTGGTGGACTCCCCTGTTTTTCCGTTTCGGCGAGTCCATCCACTTAACCCCTACTGTCACCGCGACGCCGTGCACGATTATGGTGAACTTGAACTTCGAGTGTCGTGCCTGTTGACGCAGAGCCTATTTGGTGGACAATTATTTACCAATGCGCACAGGCAGACGATCACAGGTAGCCTCGGGGCAGCCGGTACAGCAGCAAGTGCTAACCAGACGAACCGAACGCTTCTGGGAGGGAATCCGAAGAAGATAACATCCTCTCGAGTTGAGTATTGGATTGGTTGTAGCAATAAACAGATCAGCTGGAAGAAGCGCGCGTGTGATGAAGCATTTTGTGTTTTGGTGTAATTGGATAGTGTTTATAGTGTTTGCGAGATGGAAGAGATTGTTCTTTAAAAAATCATTCACTCAGTTGCATTCCAAAAATCAACCCGATGTAATATTCTGTGCACCTTGCAGTAAAACACTGTCACTGTAATTAAAGCTCCCTCGTTGCAACTTCGCACTGCCTGGTGCATCAGCATTAAAATGCATGGCCTGTGCTCTCGGTGGGCACACTTCACTCGTACGACTTGTTCGGGTTCCGAATTTGGTCACTTGCGGAACGTGGTCCTTGAGCTGGACCGCACAGAATCGGTCAGCACAGCACACATACACCTTTGGCACGGAGGGCTACTGTTGGTGTGAAACAGAATGTGGGCAAAGTTGGCAAAAATCTGCTGCCCGTGGCGTTGGTATTTGAGTTGATCGAATAAACCGTGCTTGCTGTGACCAAGTGTAGCGACGTAATGGACTTGAACGAGGCCGTTGGTTTAAACCGATTAAGCTAGGAAAAATAGTGATGCAATTGGAAGTGGGCCGTCGTCTGTTAATATTGTAGGTTACAGGCGATATTGCTGGTTCGGAGGTGATTTCTTTTAATTTTCACTGAGTTCTTCCCATTATCTCTTCAACCAATCGCTCGTAATAAGAAGGTTAAGTTTATCCTTTGATAGCGTTGATTTTAATTTTCTTGTGGATAATATTGTTAGATCAGCGATTGACTGTCTGCCGCAAGTAAGAATCAAGTCAAGGAAACCTGAAATGGAAGGCCAAGTCCTCTGGTTGTCAATCTGAAGGCGAAATTTTAAATTCCTTGTTTTTAGAATGTGATTTAATTGACGTCAAAGCTTTTATTTTATTTTAATTTAATAAAATTGTGTTCTTATCTTGAAGCAGTTTAAAATTAAGGGTAGAAAAGTTATGATTAAGGAAGTCTCAATGTAGCAACAGTCAACTTCCCAATACGCCCAGCCGTACGTGCAATTAGACGTCGCCAAGGAATGCGGTATTGCGTGTGCCGCACATTCGTTTGCGCAAAGCGTTCACGTAGGTGGAGCATCGAATTGGAGTATCAACCCCACCGTCCAATGCCAGCTCCCCGTTAGCTTACACCAGGGAGGCCGTGTACCGAGTTGGTCGATTTATTTGGAACACATTTAATGTCATGACTCAATCGCTGCTGTCGCCCAAAAGCAAACGCAAGGAAGGTGACATTAAATGTGGTACATTCGCGGTAGACAAAAGCCACCACACCCACCCACACGTATAAGAAACGTCCCCCTACACCTCCCTCCCAGATTGCGGTGCCGTACGGAGGGAAGGCAACAGAAAGGAAAGTTAAAAGCCTTCCCGTTAGTGGATCGATTTCCGGGCGGCCGCACACAGTTGACAACCGTTTCACAGCTGTGGGGACCATATGGGGACTATTTTGGTGGGCACGTGTGTGTTTGTGTGTGTGTCTGCTACAAACCCTGTATTATCACCCCCGGAACCCCCGCCAAACCGAGTGGGTGTTTATTTACAGAATTGTGCTTTTCCGTACATTTCTCATGTGATCGATTGTGTTTCGAGGCCGGAGGGCGCTTCGGGGCCTCGCTGCTTCCCCCCGAAACCCGAGGACAATGTAGTGCATGTGATGTGAGTGGAGTTTTCCCTTTCCTTGTGTCTGGTACCGTGCTCCAACTGCAACAAAACGGGGGAAAACAAACCGCACCATCGTCGGCGTTGTTGCTTTGGTGGGTTTTGTGTTGTCGGTGTTGTGTTTTTTTTTGTAACGCTTTTTGGTTCAAACCATCGTCTGTGTGGCTCAATATGCTCATGCGCGTTTCACTGTTTTTGCATCACCCGCGTTGCCCAGCCCAGCTGTTGGCCGTGGCTTGAGAGGAAAAACAGAAACTCCCCGGCCAACAGCGGATCGCTGTATGGAAATGCATATGCCTGCACCTGCAAACAGGTTGGAAGAGTTGAGGCTGCGCTGAGGCAATGCAATAGGAAAACTAGCAACTCTGTTGGGTGAACGCTTTTTTCTAGCTACAAATGAAGCAAGGAAATGTAGTGGCGTACAAACAAAAAAAGCTGTCTTATTCTTTTGCCCTACCGTTGCTGTACACGGAGAATGTGACAAACAAATAGTGTGCAAAAAAGCAGCTTAATTGAACAACAAACCACAAGGCAACAAAGTGGGAGCATTAGGAAAAACCAGAATAATCGCACCGATTTGAATAAAAATCATTGTGGCAGGGCGCAAAAACCCGTTGCAAATTCTTTCCGTATTCAATTGAATTTTCTATTGACAAATGGTGGAAACGATCATTTTCACGATCGGCCCCAACAGGTTTTGCTGCTACCGGACTTTAACCATAAAGACACCCACCGGGCGGTAAGAGCATCTGAGACCGCCCGTTTGCTGTGGTCAGCTTTGGTGGAAACTTGATCCTGCCACCACATTTCTATGGGCACCACATTTATTCTCGGCGAAAAGCTTCGCCTCCAATCCTAATGATGCGGTTTTTCCGGCTACCAGTGTTTGCCTGGTTGGAAGGAGTTATTTGCCCTGCAGCTACTGGGATGGTGATGAATTGTAAATGTACTGAGTTTAACCTCGATCTAAGACGGAACGAGTAGTTTTTGTTGTTGTTGTTGTGTGGGCAAATAATAGAAGCGTTAGGGGCCGGTAGCAACAGGTAGCAAATCGCACCTCAATGGCATGAATAATTTTGCGGAATTTTATTGTTGGCAAGTGCTTCTTTCTTCTCGGAGATGAGGATAAGGGGTTTCCAAGAGGTTTTATGTTCTCCTTTTGGAGAAGAATAATGTATATAGGAGCTGAATAGTGAATAGTATAGTCCACAGTGTGGCCAGAGCACTATGCTTGGATCTATCCCAAGAAGTAACTCTAGGATAAAGTATTTTTAGTCCAGAATCTATTAAACATCAAAAATTTCGTTCAGAAACCAACAATTCAGTCCAGTCCACAAATCTAGAGTATTATGACTCACAACTGACAACGTGTGAGATAGTCTACCTTTTAGCAAATGTTTCAATGCTATCACAGTCAAACAATTCAGATCATCAGGAAGCTTATGAAACCATAATTGATTGCTGGCACTCTAAACCCTTGGTAAACAAACCCGTTAACCATAGCCTTCAAAGGCAACTTCCCAACTAATTGTGCGATGATCGTTACAAAAGTCGCGGTCGCCCCGTAACAGAACCATAATGATTTGTAATGATCAATCAATTAGATGACAAAAATTCAGGTCGATTGAAACATAACGTCGATTGACAATGGTCAACAGCAAAACGGAGCTTTGCAATCGGCGTTTGATTCGTTACATCACGCCGTCACAAAGACGCGGAATAAACCGTCAAGCGAACTGTAACGACACTGCCCTTCCAGGCGACACGTGCCGTTCGGTTGTGCCACCACCAACGTTCCGCTTTGTACCGGTGGTTCATCGGAAAAGTTCCGTCACAATCGTCGGGGCGGCAATGTCACCAAAAACGGGACACGCGTTGTAAGCTGCGAAACCATTTTCCATGCCATTGTGCATATACCCCGGCATACGCCCATAACTTTCTCCACCGAGTCGTGACGCGGGCTTGTGGTTTCTTTCGCGCGATATTGTGTGTGTCGCCATTGTTGGTCGAGTTGTTCCACCCTTGTGAACCATATGGGGCCGTTCGGTTGGTGGACTCTGGGCGTACACCTGTAGCAGTGTTTTTACTTTCTTCGGTGTTGCCCATGCCAAAACCCGAGTTACTGTTGCATAATGACGGTACCATTAGGCAGGAAGAATAAATGTTGATTTATGGCCTTCCGAAAGACATCTAGAAATATTAGCATTTAAGCAAAAACAAAAACACTGCTCGTTGTGAGGGCTGCCCTCACCGATTCCTCCTGCGAGGTGGCGTACTGTTTCCGGAAACTGCGTCGCAACCATTACCTCACAACACACGCCTACAATTAGCGTAACGATCGAACGATTGATTCGATCGCACATCCCTCTCAATTAATGTGGGTAAAAGAAAGAAAAGGAACCAAAAACCAACAAACACTCCAGCAGTTACTTCCCCTCCACCAAATCATATGCAACCGAAATTTAAAAAAAAACGGACAATCGATCATCGACGATCATTTGAGTGTGTGTGCGTGTGTATCGAAGAAGGAAAAGCTCGACAAAACGATTTGGTGATGCTTCGAGTTAACAAACTGCCGTGGCACTGTTCGCGAACTTCATCACCCCATTAAGTACCATCATTATCTCATAACGCACCGTAAATAGAAAAATAAACAGCTCTCACTCCTGCACTTCGTGTTCCAAGCAGTAGGATGAGCCTCAAAAATGTTACACCTCCCGGCCAACAGCGAGAGCAAAACACCGGTGGCCGGTGAAGTATTAAATTGATATTAATTTTCACCTCAACATCCCCCGTGAGTTGGCCACCGTGTAATCCTTAAATGCATGGGCCTTTCACAGCGCAACTTGCTAGCTTCTAGTAGCAATATTTAACTAAATTGTCTGTAATTTCCTCACATACATGGTAGACAGGTTTATGGGCGATTTTGGCAACTCGTTTTTCGGTCGGAACAAACAGAAGCCGCAAAATACAATTGCCAAAGACGTCGGGTCTGTTGGATGGTTCCAGACAATATCAGTTTGTGGTAAAATGAAGAGAAACCGGTTGGACAAATGGAAATTGTTTGAAGACAAACATCACCGGTAACAGAGTCAACCATGGATGAAAAAGATATGCCGTGTACATGGGGTAGATTGTAATTGGTTTGTTTGGAAGTTGACAGCGGCAAGTAGCGGGAAAAGGCAATGTAAAGTGGATAAAGCACCCTTTTCAAGGAGATGAAAGAAATATTATTGTGTTTGAGAAGCTGTAAGGATGCTTCCCTTAAATTGTCCGTTTTTAGGCTTTTAACACCGATTTGACCTTCAAACGCTCCTGTTTGATTGTTTTAATTGGCAACAAAAATCAATTAAATTTAAAAATGCATCTGGTCTCATGTAATTCAATCAATGTCATCTTTTATATTTAAATAATTGTAATGAATTCTGCAAACAATGCAAGCAACAATCAGAAGTGTAAAAGAACACCTGGTAGGAAATGCGGCTCCAATTAATTTACGGCCATTTGCGTTGATTAATCGGCGTTGCTTTAACAATTTAAAATCCTTTCAAATATTTGCCTTATAATAGCACCCATGAAAAACCGCTTCCCATTCGCAATGATTGAATTGGCTACGCTTTGGAGCCCAGCTTACAGCACTCGATCAACTTGCTATCGGGCAAGTAGTTGCTCTCATTTTTGTTTCTCGTTCATATCCCCTTTGCTGGAGGCCACCTTGCACTGTGTAGACGCCCCGATAGCCAGACGCCCGTCCAAACTCAATTTTGTGGCTGACCTTGGCAAATCACACGGCGTTGCTCACAACCGACTGTCTGTCTGTCCGAACCGAAGGCTGGTCGACGATAATCACTGCAAACAAACAACACATGAGACACACTCACAACAACAACAAAAAACCCGCTAAGGTCCAACCGGTAGAGTCGCCTGAAAAATGAAAGTTGAAACCACCATGTAAGGAGCAGATGGAGCAAAGGAACCCAACCCGCGGGCAGGGTATTTGGGGATGTAAAAGTGTGCTCGGAACGGAACTGTCCGTCCCCGCCGAGAAGCTCCAGATCGACCTTACAAGCTTATCACGGATTGGCTGATCTGGTTGTGGTGGATGAATCCGGGCCGCAAGACCGCATGACGAACGGCAAAAATTGACCAAAAGATTTGGTGCCCTGCCTCAAGCCAAATATTAGCAGAAGCTTGAAGATAAATTAGGCAATGTGTGTGTGTGTATGTTGGAAGATCGTTAACGGTGCGTTTGTTATAATTCTGCCAACAAAAAAGCTGCACACCCATTCTAACAGCCCTTGAAGTAGCGCAACGGGGTGTCGCCCGAGCTGAGAATATCAATTTGTGTCCACTTAGTGTGGGCACCTCTCCCGAGATAAGGTTCAGATTTTGCATCCGCAAAAACTAAATTTGCGGTGGGAAAATCTACACAATGCCTCGAAGGATTCCGGGACGGTCTAACTAATTTATCAATCGAATAGGTTTTTTGTTGCCAGCAACCAAAAAAAAATCCTTTTCGATCACCTTTCAAACCTCGAACCGTGTAAGTGGTTGTCGATGAGCGGTGTCTACTAACGCTCAAATTCCGTGTTGCGACATGTTGCGGACCCGAGATGTTGTTACCGTTGTTCGAACGGCGGTTTTGGTAGCGTGATTCAAGTCGTAAAGTGTTACACATCGGGTACATGGGTTTGAGCGGTGTAAAACGAGCGCTGGCCCGTTTTACGACATTGCAGTGATGCAGGTTGTAAGAGTTCCGATCACCAGCGCACGCGAGAGAAGGTTGACCATCAGAGCGGTCAAGTTTTATGATGCTGGCAGTCGAAATTGTGGACGTTTGGTTTTCGTACGGTTTTGTTGTTTGTTGAAGAGCTGTAAATGTGTGATTTGAATGGTTGACATGGGCCTAGACATGTGTCGGGAGAAAATCGATACAGATATCTAGGAATATCTGAAATGGGGCTTTGGGACTATAAATGCTTTAATGCTTCAAGAGAAATACTGTTTAACTTGTATTAGTTGTTGCGTCTAGCGATGTGGGTTTTTCAGGACTTCGGATTGATTTTTGGATATAATCCACAATTAACAGGTCTCAGACTATTCAATCGCTAGAGTCTGTGCAAACGCTTGAAGCTTATGATTTCATCACCTACAAGTCTGGATTTTACATCTTTTCCTTCTCTTGTCAACCATGCTTCGGGACCAGTTCCCGAACAATATAGTGAGCTTCCAAAAATATTATTTCCAAAGCTCTAACGCTTCAAAAGTGCCAGAACAACTTCTTGAAATCTCGTTTTTCATTCATAGTTTTCAAATCATCTCCGATTTCAGGCGATTTGAAATCGCCACCGTTGCTGATAGACCCATTTATCCATCCATCCATCCATCCATCCATCAACCAATCTCAAGTCGTGAGAGAATATGCATGCTTATCTGCTCAACTGCTCCAACTCGGTAGCAACCACCTACCAGACCGATGGCGAATAAAAGTAAATAATGAAAACGATAGCACTACAGAGCGAGTTGTGAAAAATTTCCACCAAGTTTCAGCACAGCACTAGCAAAGCACAACCCTCAACCAATCCAAATTTCCCAATTCTCGCCACCCCCCCCCCCCACCCCGGCCGGTAACAAGCGGTGTTGTCTGGAGCGTTGTGAACCCCCTTTTGTGTTTGTCTCTTAAAGGTGGCAATTATTTAGTGAATTGAGAAACGGTCCGTTCACACAGTTTTTCCGCCGACTGTACACCGTGGAAAATGGTGTTTGTTTGCACCCCGCTTTTTTGGTTTTCGTTTGGTGGGTGTCAGTTTTTCCTTCGTTCCCACATCTCAGTAAAATGTGTGTGTGTGTGTGTGTGTGTGTGTGTGTGTCTGTGTGTGTGTGTGTGTGTTAAGCAGGCAGTTGGGATGATTGGGATCAATTGGGGTATAATTTATCCACTCGCCCCTAGATGATGTTATCGCGTGTGTGGGTTGATTTAATTTTGAGAAAGTGTTTTCGATTGAAAAATCGACCGCCGGAGGGGGGGGGGGGGGGGAATATTTATAAACCATTAATCTTGGCGGGACACTTTCGCTGCAGCGCTGGATGGGAAAATGAGCGTTCGTTAGGAGGATGAGAAAATATACTTTTTTTTCGAATTGATTTTCGAAAATTGGACCCGAACAAAAACGCGGTTCTTTAGAGTGTTGATTAGCATCGAATTGATGCAACCAGTAAAAAAGAGTTGCTTAAAATGAGGAAAAATTACCCATGTTTTCAATACGATCGATCAAGCATCTGTTTTGTTCAGATTGAGCCGATAACGAAGAAGATCAAAAAAGAAAGAGAGCGAGAGTGAGAAAGAGAGAGAGAGAGAGGGAAAACTGTATATCCGGAAGGAAACGGAACTACAAAGTTTTCGATTACCACTATTATGATAAACTCTGGGGGTCATAAATTCGGCACCTAATTGCCTGTTAAACTACCGTTAGCTGTGTCATTTAGGCAAGCCGTAGCAGAAGAAGCGTCGAAAGGAGAAGAGCCTGCATTAGCATATTTTATGCTGCAGTGTTTTCTCTCCCTCGATGATCAATCGATTGGTTTATGATACCGGATCGTTGGTTCGGCGCAGGTTGATCTTCGGATCAGACGCGCTCAAGGTGGAAGCAGAGATCGAGTTCATCGCGGGCGGTTTTCCATCTCTCGCTGCGTTTTTTTTTCTCTGCCCCTTTAAGAGCCGTTAAGAAATTTTCCCTTTCTCGCGTTACGAGCGTGATGATGCACGTGCCATCAGCACAGATCACCGTCTTTCGTGGCCGGTCTTCGTGGAGTACCGTTTGTTTTTGTCCTTCGTCTCCACCAACCGCCAAGCGTTTGTCGCCCCCCAAAAGGGGGTGGGGTTGAGGTGCAATGCACCGTTTTGCGATGGAACGATGGGCTTTTGCGACGTCATCCTCACGGTTTCGAGTGCACACCCGCCCGAGATAATGATCGGTTTGCTTGGGTAACCGGTTTTCTCGGATTTTTACTATTTACTCTCCACCATACTGGAACCGGGGGGAGCAATGGGAGAGAGAGAGAGAAGGTGGGGTGTGAGAGTCGTGGGTTGGGGATGCATTTCTCTTGCATTTCTTTGGATTCCGGTCGGGATGCTGCTCAGCTCGTCGTCAGGTTTGTTTGTCTCCTTGGCGAGTGGTTGAAGCGAATCCCGTTTACACACCCTCGTCCAGGCAAGGTCAATGTCGTGAAGAGCGTGCGGTAGGACATGAAAAATGGTTCCCCATCTTCGGTGGGTGCGAGCTTTCGGTTTCGGGAAACCGTAAGACGTAAAGGTCAAAATGAAAGCGAAATCGAAACGAACGGATATTCAAGGACGTTGGTGGTTGGTGGTCTGATACCGTGGAATTCTCGTCAATTTTTCTCAAAAGACATTAAGCATTAATTTTATCATATCGGGAGGTTAATGATAACCTTCAAAAATAATCCTCGCTTGTTCTCTATAGTTAAAGGAGTAGAAAAAAACCTTATACTTTTGCCACCAACTCCCTCACCATAATAAGAATAACCAGCTGTTGTTGTTGTTGACGGTGGAGAAGATGTTTTCAACATAACGAAATAATTGTATATTATGCGGCTTGGTCGGCCTTTCCAATTATTATTTAGCGGCAGGCGCATGTATGTGGTTGAACGCTGCCGCATTCATCTGCACGTTCACGTGTGTGGCTCCGTAGCGCGTTACACGACGGGCGGAGAAATTCGTGCATCGTTAATGAGTAGGGCAATGCAGAGGAACTACGAGACCATTCGGAGAAAAGCCTGCACACCGACGAAGGCACACACTGGGAGCTGGGCGTACCGGATTCAACCACCTTCCGTCCATTCCATAACCGAAGATGATTAGGTTGTTTAATTTCCCTACGATATGGTGCCTCCCACAGCCTCGCGTGGCGGTACCTTGGAGGAAAACAATTTTCCTATTTTCCCTCCCTATGACCAGCATTCTTTTTTGCCGCCATTCCGGAACCACCGCATCGTTTTGGGGTTGGGCAGCGATGTTTCATTTAGCTTGTGCCGACATGTGCGGTTTTTGGAAGATGCGCTCCACGCGCAACAGTTGTGCAACTTCCGGTAAAATCAGTTTTCATAATATCCATTTAAAGTATTTGCGTAAAATACTTGAATATCTGAAGGCTCGGGCAGGATCTAATGTCGTTTAATGGTGTGAAGATTACGGATATAGCAATTCGTAGATTTGAGGTACGACTCCTGTAACATTGTCTTGGAATCGGGACGAGTTGATTGTGTGTACTGCCTGTGCCTGTGTGCGGAAGTAGCCTTTAACAGACCCCTACTGTCCTCGGCTTACTACACTATTATACTTGAGTGATGAAACTGATTGAACGAAATTCAAAATGCTTCTACGGTACAATAAGATCAGAAGAGTCTTTGAGGATTTCCAACATGAAACGGTAATGTTTCAGATATTCTTGGACACTGGTCAAGTTGAATTGGACTGTTTACTAGTATTTGACTCGCATTTCTCGACTCTGCTTTAGACGAACTATACAACTTATGAGTAAAACTGGATAATTTTATTATTATTCCAAGCAATGATTCTGTGACTTAATCCTGCCCCTGTCCTGTTCAGTCAGTCCTGGGGAGTCTGGAAAGGGATTTGATATCCGTACCAGCTGGCACCAATATCGCCTCGACCACCGGAGCACCTCTATTTTTAATCCAGCAATAACAGCTTCGAAAAATTCAAATCTGTAGATTGTCCCATTATTCTGGAGCGATGGCCAGAAATACCTCCAACATGACCAGTTCATCTCGTACCCAATACAGTTCAACTCGATACTTATTTATCTACAAAGACGCACAGTGGTTTCAAACTTGGAACGATTTCTCTTGATGATAAGTGAAAAACAGGCATAAGAAATCAAGTCAAAAGTGAATATAATTGAAACGATTAAAGGACAATTTGGTAAATGGCGGCGAGGCTAAAGCGAACTGAGCCACGCTTTCTACTGCACTTATTTGATTAATGTGTAAAGACACACGTCCGTTTCCTCATTAGGCGCTAAACCGAGTGTAGGGAAATGTTTAACCTGCATTTTTTTGTTTGTCTTAAATCGTTTGTTTGGGGTGGCTAGTCACCCACCTCGACTCCCTCCATCGACGGCTAGACGGAAAAATGCGTACGGAAATGTCGAACATGGCGTCCGTTGCGCGCTGCTTCGACAGAACGATGTGAAACTATTTAAACTAATGAATGAACACGCGGTTGTGCACGTGCACGTTGGAAGTAAGGAGCGGGTTTTTTTTCGTGGTTTTCCTTCGCACTTGGAATGGCAGGAAATGTTGCAGTCGGCAGGAAAGTGTTTCAATTTTTCTTGCTTGCGGTCGGACGTCATTAACACGATGCTATCTTTATTAACTGCTCACGAGCGGCTGGAATGTGGCTGAATCGACGAACCAGAGGCATTTGGATATAAGTAAAGGAAAGATGTTATGCACGCTGGTCAGATAATCCTTAAGTGGGTGGTAAAAGTGATACAGTGGTTGGATGTTATAGTGGTAAATCATTTATTTTA
This sequence comes from Anopheles stephensi, assembly GCF_013141755.1. Taxonomy (NCBI): domain Eukaryota; kingdom Metazoa; phylum Arthropoda; class Insecta; order Diptera; family Culicidae; genus Anopheles; species Anopheles stephensi. The sequence goes on along the minus strand of NC_050203.1, from coordinate 64,936,613 downwards.
ATAGCAGCGTTTAGATACTTGTTTAATTAAATCTGTCTGCTAAGATCTTATTTCTTGTTTAATTGTAGTTATAATTGATAAAGATGAATTTTTTTAAGTTGAATTTTTTGAAGTTGACATTTGAAAATACTTTATTAAATTATTTATCTCGTGTTAAATATACTTTTTTACTTTATATTTCTGTCCAGTAAACAGTTGGCTGCTTGTAAAACCTTATTTTCGAAAATTTTGCATATCAGTACTAAGTTATAAATTGGAACTAAAAACAATGCAGAAACTAGTTGTGATATTCGAAAGTTGGCAAGTTTATTGTTTGCTTCATTAAACAAGCCCTGACCGATCTGATCTGCCCGATCTTCCGCACAAATTGATCCGAAATGTGCAAAGGTGCGCGGATTTTCCATGCCGGCTGCCCATCAAAACTGCTCCGACCAGTTCCGTCCATTAAATCCCAAATCGTTTCGCGTCCGGGGAGGAATCCGGTTTCGTATGTCCCGAGGACAAACAAATGGATGATACTTTTTCTCCACCCAGCCTCCCCCCAGCAGCTCAACAAAAACGACCCCAAACGACTTGGCAAGACTGTGAAAACGAAAGTGAACCTGAAAATCAAGTTCAATTAAACGAACAATGAACGTGAAAAGCGAAAACTCACCAGCCGCTCGTCACATAAATCGGGCTCGGTGCCCATCGTCACCAGGCTCGGTTTAACTGCTTTAAGAAGAAACGAAGAAGAGTTCCTCATTTACCACCACACACACACACTCACACCGTCATCGGTTTTTTTGTGTGTATTAAACCGTTCCGAACGAACGCGTCCAATTCGGGGTGGACAGGTTCGCAAAAGCGGAGCATTAAATAATAACACAAATGTAGCGTGTGTGACGAAGGAAAAATGGATGACGCGAAAGCAAACACAAAACACCAGAGCTGCGAGTAGTAGACAAAACAAACTTTCACACATGACCGTGGCCGTCGTCGGATTTGTCCGGCTCTTGTGTCCGGGTGTGTTGTACGCGATGATCCGTACGGTTATGATCTTGCTATCCCCCCCGTTTTTCGGCAAGAAAGTTTCGAACTGCATCGTTATGTTGGTTTTTTCTTTACTCTGGAACCAGCCACACCGGGTCTCGAAAATCCCTGGACATTCCATATGCACCGTTCGACAAAGTCATCGGCTAATTTTTACACAAGCTTTCGCCACGGCTCGGATGAGTTCTGCCCGACGGGATATCTATCATCAGGGCAACCGCATGAGAAACCGGCCCCGAAAAGCACTTTGCCAACACCAAGTGCCTCACTTTACTTAACCGTGGTCAATTATATGGCGGATATTATCGGAAGCTAACTGTACCGCTTGGTAGAGGGTTGGGCTTTTTCCCGGCTTGCTTCCCGAAAACCTCAGCATCCCAGCAAGTGGACACAATGACTTGTGGTTAAAGAGAGCAACAGATAGAAAAAAAACGTTGGTACCTCCTGCTGGTAGTTAAATGTTTCCCAGGATCGTTACACTGATCTGGAGCGATGATTAGGCTGGCTCGTTGGTTGGCTTCCCCAATTCACCACGTTCACTTGTGAGCGTCGGGCGTTGGGAGGTGAAGGGAAAAAAGTGGCTGGTCATGTGCCAATTTTCATCGCTTCCGATCGAACGCCCTGTCAAACAAAAAAAAAAAAAAAAACCGGACAAAAACATGCTTTCCCCAAATTAAAAATACTGTTGTCCAGAAATATCTTCATCTTGGGAATGGATGAGAAGAAATCCATCATCTGTTCATCTGTTCTTATCGATCAACCCGATTGATTGATCGGAAATAGGATGGAAAGGATCACCAACCGATTTGAAATGGGAAAAAGCAAGTGTAGCAAACAGCTGGACGAGCATGAAATTGAGGAGAGTTCCGAGGAGCTAAAGAAGAGCTGATCGGTTTTTCGTGAATTTTATACAAATAATCCAAATGACGTGGCTAAAAAACAATTCTTCTTAACCGATCCTCTAGATTCGTTCAAGAAGCTGCTCTTCTTCCAACATGGGTGCAGCCGTCATTTGTGTTCGCTCCTATTGTCACAATTCGCGTGACAAATGCTTTCGTGAACAAGCCAGATCCTCGTTCACGATCTCCCAAAACAATAGCAACCCATGTCGCCAAGGATGCTCGTTTGCAAACACTTTGTCGAACAAATGATGCCCACACACTCACCCATTAGCATATTTGTCGCATTAACCCGTCGCATGTCAGGAGGTGGTAGATCAGGTGCAGTTAGGTCGCCCGGCTTGACGCACCTACTGCCATCGACGAATCCCTGGTGTACTATCCCAGGTGCTGTTCCAACGGAGCCGCAGCATGGATCCGCTAATCGTACCAACACTTGCAAAGCAAAATTAGAAATTGAACCACGAGTTTCACGAAAGACAACGCTTCGGGGCCGATAGGGGTAGCCCTCGAGTGTGAGTGAGAGCATAAACGGTTGCTGCCTTTCCATCGATAGACGCCGATGACAGGTTCGAAACCAGTCCTGATTGAAGCATAACATCGCTGCGGTGTTACAGAAATGTGGACGCTGGCAAACTGGCTGGCGGTGGGTGTGCAGATCGGACAAGCGTTTTGTGCCGCAATCTTACTGTAACGGTGCACCGGAGAGCGACGAGCGTGAGATTAATGGAAGAGATGAGCAGCATGCCGAGGCGCACCGCAGTTTGAAGATGAGGTGTGTTAATGCTTACTGGAACGGAAAGCTTGGCTCGTGGAATGAGAAAAAGCGGATGAGACTGAAAGTTGTCGAATCGGTTAGATGATCTTACGCGGTGGATCTAGTGGAACATCACTAGTGAGTAATTTTATTGATGATAAGATAGTTTTTTGCTAGTCGAAGCTCTTGTTCGGATATTCTTGTTCGAAGGCCACTAAATGATATCTAGTTGGTGTAGAAATTCCATTTTCAAAAACCTGCGAAATGTAGGGCAACGAAGCAACTGGGCCAGCTCAGAAGCTAGCTGACTGAAGCTGAAAGTGAATCTGTTCCGTTGGTCCCTCTGAAGCTGTTGGACGTTGGCGTTGCAATTGCTAACCTATTTTCCTAATTGCTATTCCCTTTCGGCTAGAGGCTCTGTTTGCTGCAAACTGTACCTACCTCAAAGACCTTTGAGAAATTAGATGCAGCAAGATCTGCACTGAACGGATTGGTTGCAGTACGAGAGTTGAATTCAGGTTGGGATTTAGGTTGAACGTGGTTGAGTTTTACAGAACTGTGGGGAAGGTTCACTTTTAGGATATGTGAGAAGTGCATGCGTAGTCTTTACGAGGCAAATTTGCACCAAGACTTTACCTCCTGAATCTAGCTCTTAATGGGAAGGTAACTCCATCAGTCAAAATCAGAGTTATCGTTGAGTGATGCACTTGCTTACACGATCGTGCACTTAGCATGCCTCCATTCCTAGAGGCTTACTAACCGTAACAAAATCTTCTTCACACTGGTCCAAACAGGCAAACCTGCCCCTAGCAGATACCCCTCAATCCATTTCCCAACGAAGCAAGTCGACACACCAGCTGCCAGTGTACGAAATTGGTAGCTACAGCAAGTCTAGCTGTGACGAGCATGTCCAGCCTTTCTACTTGCCTTCCAGTGTTTACTTTTCCACCGCAAATAATTGCTACACTATCATCGTCGGTTCAGAGGTTGCTGGCTCCGAACTTTCGGTCGGTAGCGTTGGTGGCTGGTGCGCTCGTTTCCTCGACCTTCACGTCCTGATGCACTACCAGGCAGTTGGCCAGGTGCTCGGTGCAATGTTTTTATTTGTACACGAAATCGTACCAGGAAAGCCAAAGTACAGCTCTAGTCTAGTGAGTAGAACTCACTGCTTCCAAGCTCGTGTAACTTGGCACGAATTTTGTGAAGTATTGTGCAATCGAAACGTAAAAGGCAAAAAAAAAAACTATGGTGCAAAAGCGTTAAGCGAACCTCAGAACAGGTAATCTTCACTACCGAGCGAAGAGAACAGTTGGTCTCGTTCGGTGGCTGACGAAACGCGACCAACTAACGATCGCTTGCGGTGCAGTGATTTCCAAATCCGCCGGGTTGGTCCGTGTCGGGTCAAACGGTCGCCCAACACCGATAATGATGTCTGTCTCTGTCAGGGGGTTATAGGTTACTGATACCGCAAGTCAAACGAACGATCGAGCAAATTATTCGTTTCGTTTGCTCCAGTAACCGATGAACTTTTTTGCTGCAGAGTGGTACGGCAGCTAAAAATTTGGAACAAAATTTCCGTTAATACATTGTTTAAAAGCGGTTTAATTTCATACCTTTGCTTCGCGATGACAGCCGGTAGCACAATGATCGTACCACTGTTTTGATAAGCGCGCTTACATCGGTGTTTAAGCTGTTTTATAGCTGATTTAATCACACCCAGGAACGCCGATACAAGCACGTAAAACGTGTACCAATGTTTCCTGCCCATTAACTGTGAAAAATTGTTAGAAAAGCAGCAACCAAAAAACACCTGTTATTGCTTTTTTACTTTATTTTCGTTAGGCTCGTAGCTACAACGTACGCCGCCCTAAGCGTTGAAACATGTTGCTTATGGGTTTTGCTTCAATCAATCCCGAGACCGTTTCGTAATACAGACCGACCGGCCGGTTACCGTCCCAGAGCGTTAATGTTTAATATTAATAATACATCACTCGCGAACCACAGCGTTGCATCGTGCAGTAGCGTAAAGCGATAGGAAAGAAAATCCGAAAGAAAACGGTTCCACCGGTGCTGCTTTGGAGGGAGGTGCGTGATTTGCGATGAATCTTTTAAAAAACACAAGCATCTCGACCATCTTCGCCTTCGGTGCGTGACCAGTAGCAAGAAGCTGTCCGCTCGCAAACGCGCGAGTTTTCATTTTCCCGGCTACGCCACTCTTGATTGATCGTTCGCCGTATGGCACCACGTACGGTGGTGATGGTTGATCGTTGTTTTCTGTTTCAGTTTTTCAAAATCCCAACGACGAGCATGAGATTATGATTAATTTGTGCCAGCAAGCGGCTAGCATAAGTGGTAGGGAAGCAGTGAAGCGACGGATATTAATAAAGCCCAACGGTGAACGATTCGTCAGGTTTCAGGGCAGGAGGGGAATACGAAAGGAAGAAGGGAGATCAGTATTGGTAGTAAATTAAATTATCAAAAAATGGTTCATCCTTCGATCGGGGTGGTCTGCCGGTAACGTCGTGCGTAACTAATTGTTGAATGATGAGAGATGTTCGTTGTTTTCCATAATGATAAACGTGGTGTGAACATTACCGGATGTTTTCCTTAGTTTTTATACTATAAAAGCAGAACAGTAGTTTAAATAATATTTTGTAAAACAATATCTCAACAAACAAATAAGCGCACTCAGGAGCGCGAGAAAAACGACATAAAGCTTACATTGTTGAGGGAACCACCCCTTTCTCCGGCATCGCTTATCACAAACACAGGTCTCATTATCTCTTGATGAAAAACTGGAAAAATCACACCAACGTAAGGCCGATCTCGATTAAGATCGCGATCGACATCCAGCCAACCACATAACGGTTGCATAAACGCACCTGCTCAGATGCAATTTTGCCCTGCACCGGATGCAAAAACACGGGCCCGAACCAGAAGGGCTTCGATGCAATCCGGCCGCTCTGTGACGACACTGGCTCGGGCCAGGCCAATGCACTCCGCGGCTGAGGTTCGTTCGATGCCCTCGATCGGGTGGTGGTAATTCATCCGCCCGGGTTGGTGATTGGATGCGGCAATGTGATGAGCCGATTCGACGATCGAACTTCAATCAGAATGTGTGCAGCAATGCACAGTTTTAACCGTCTCATCGACCCGGGCCCCCACTCGGGTCATTAATTTCAAATTGGATGGGAACGGATCGGATTGAGGGAGTTGGTTTCACTTTCCTCTGCCCAGTGCGGCCGGGGAAATTGTGCGCCCTTTTGCCGCACGTTGGGTGGTTTTGTTGCGGAGGAATCATTGAATTTAATCGGTCGGAAGGGTTCGAAGCTGTTTTCCCATTCGTTTTCAGGTGCGTGAAGGTATTGGTCGACCCTGTGTTAATGGGCTGAAAGGGAAATTGACATTAGGTTGAGCAAGTGTGTTTGAGCAAATAGGTTTAGGTGTGGAAGAGGCATTCAATTATGTGGCTTAAATGTTGCCTTAAATCGATCATATGTTGAGAAGCATTATTAATTGAAATATTGTTTTTCTTTCTCTCGTTGCAGGTTCGTAATCATGGATCATCCTCAACGCTTTTGGTAGCGTATTTAATGAAAATCGTCTATAGGAAGATGAGCTGTAATTGTGTAGTTAACCGTCTTGTATGGATCTAATTCTTGCCAGTGTTTCTGGAATAATAAAATTTAAGAGAAGAATAGAAGATCTTGGTGTGAGCAAGTGCAAGAATGTACTTAAATATTTTTGAGCTTCAAGAACCTCAAACCAACTTACATGACAAGGTGCTGTTGATGTTGACGATAATGAAATGCCAAGATCTCTTGGTGAACGAGCTTCATTGCACGTCGAGGCATCTTTGACTACGGCATCTCTTGGTAGATAGGACCCTTTCAATGGCAAGGCCCTTTGAATAACGAGGTCATTTGGTGCCTTTTACCACAAGATCTCGCCGAGGTCTCTTGGTAGATGAAGCCCTATAGATGACGATCTCTTGGGCGACGTGGCCTCTGACGACCTCCTAGAGTTGAACATAAAATTTTGGATTACTGGTTTTAAGGTTAGCATTTTAGTCGCATACCACCAATTCAGAATGGTTTTTGATTACTTTGAGCAACTGTTCGTCTATCAGGAATTTAATCCACAATAACCAACCACAACCACAATAAATTTAGTGAGCTTAAAATAACCGAGCAACTTGTTTAAAAGGGTTACTCGTTATAAGAGAGTTTTTGTACCGAAATCATTTTACTCTAGATTCATTTGGGACTAAGCAGCCGCTTTGATTTTGAATAATTTGATAATTGATACATGTTAGGCATGTAAAAAAGCGCTTCACCTCACCTGAGCTATTAAAAAAATAATCAGGAAGTGCCTGAGAAAAGATGAAATATTTCATCCTTCACATCGAAGCACAAACAAAACCACATCGCACATTTTTCCCATGCATTTCCCTACGATCTGCACCAAAAAACAAAAAGCTTTCAGACATTGGAACATATTGGCTGCACAGCACCGGGCTGGCAAACAGTACCGGAGAAGATTTTCCCTCCGATGCGTGCAGCATTATTTCATCAGAAAACAATATCCATAATTGGAGCGGTCGGTGGTTTTCTTGGTTTTTCGGGCAGTTACGGCAGAGAAAGACACTCGTGTACGTGTGTCTGGCTGGCGGTTGTGATTTGTGTGTATGAAATAATCGGATATAGCGCGTGATGTAATGGATGTGAAAATGTGTTACGCTTAAAATGTGTCAACATAAAATAACAAGTCAAGTTGCAGACTAGATATTCGGTTGTGAGCAGTTGAATAGGGCTTTCTTGTTGAAAAGCATAAGCATTTTAAATCAAAAGAACGCCTAAAAAATCCAATCAAAGACAATTAGCATCAACTGAAGCCAGCTTAAAATACCTTCAATAAATATTGAAGGCCAACTTGCAACTTGCCCAGCGGAATGCAGCGTGCAATTGGGCAAAAAACGCTGGCATCCACCAAACCCCCATCGAATTGCTCAAGGTGAAAAATATGAACCTCGGCAGTGTCGTGATCGCGAGCAATAACTATAAAACAGCAACAACTGTACCACGACGACAAAAACAAAACCCGAACCAGCGAATAAACAACAAAGCTCTCCGCATCAAAAGAAATCTGGAGCAACGAAATCGAAAGTTTCGCCACGACAAGCGGTGGACAAGGGCGGAACGGTAGGAAGCGCGATGCATTGTGCTGTGGGGTGCCGGCCAGCCACGGAGGGAGACACGCGGAGTTGCGAACCCTCCGCGAACGTGTACCGCGGAGTCAACCATTTCCTACCGTTTATGTTGACAGCCAGCATAAAACCCAACGCCGTGGACCATTTTTCCGCCCGTGTGTTTTTTCGCTCGCTCGCTCGCTCGTTCCTTTCGATCGCACCGAGCTGCCAGTCGGCTGGTAGGTGATTGAAAAGTTATGAAACACAACATTGTGACCGCATAAAAATAAATATATCCATTCATTCGGCCATCCACCCATCCATCCATCCGACCGAGCCATCTATCCTTCGGTAATTTAGATCGCCCTGCGAGCGATCGCTGCCGGGCTCGGACTTGTGCTTCGAAAAGGAAGGGAAAAAAGTGGCTGAAGAACTTGCCTGCCGGCATTGCGGTAATTATCAACTTTTTACCGAATCCGAATCGCCACAACTCCGTTCCCAAGCCTTACGCACCATCGGCTGAACTCGGTGTCGAGGGTGGCCACGTTGTTCCGGGGCGTGTGTGAAGGAGGAACGAGTGTGAAAAGTTTTGTAGAGCAAAAGTTTGCTGTCACGTTCGCTGCGAGCGACCTTCGGGCGTTGGTTTGTTGGGTGAGACTTCTCGACTTGGGCGTTTTCTTCGAACCTGCGCCACAAGAAAATGGTGGCTATCGGATCTATTTGGACAAAATGATTTGTCCGTGTGTGATGTGCATGCATCCAGCCATGCACGGCACTGCACCGTACTGAAGGCCTCTAAATTCATCTAGCAGAAGCATTGGAAACGCATCAGCAAAACGGTGCTGGTGAGATCTAAATCATGAAATTACTTGTTGAAAATTGTTGAACCCACCCGACACGCCGAAGTATGACGTCGAACGACCGCTAGATCACACGCGAGGCGTGAACATTCCGGTCCGGTTTCGGTGGAGTGAACATTTTTGCCACCAGTTTTGGAGGTTAATGCCAACCGTCAACAGCGTGGACGATGCTCAGTGCAAACTAATTGCATTTGCGATCGCGAGCGACTTGTGGTTGAGAGTGTTTGGGGGTAGTGGCTAAAAGCCACTTGACTTGTTGCGCGGTGCGTAAGATGATCTGATTTTCGGGTAGGTTGGTGAGCCAGTATGATGGAGGACTTTAATTTCCAGCGAGGAGTGCTGTTGAGTGATGCAATCGTGCTCTTAAGCGTGTAATGGAAGATTAATTTTGTTGAAGTAGAGTCTCGAACGTAGGAAGGTGAGCAGTGAGGTCAGCGTTCTAGAGTGCTGGTGTTATTGACCTGGCGGTTGATTATTGCTTTGGGCGTGCCAATGGATCCTTGGTGACATGATATTAAATTCTAAGACATTCATTGACACCAGATGCTTATCTGTTTATTGTCAGTAACCCTCAAGGAATTCTGAACGATATCTCCATTTTCTTAAGGAATAAGGTATTTCAATGCATGGGAGGCTCTTTATTTTTTTAAGAGATTGAAGATCTTGAACCTACTCTTTGATAGGCTTTTAGACGACTCATATCTGACAAACTCAAAAGCAAGTTTTCGTAGAGACTTCCGTTACAAAAATCGAGGACCGTAGATTCTCCATGTCCTAACCATCGCAGACAATTAGTTTATCAACAAATCTTTGATCATTTCCCACCGAACTGCTGCTGCTGCTGCTTGCTTTAACCGAAACTAGATCAAGTGTATTTCTTGCGCGTGATCCAAATGTTCGAAGATCTTCCAACCTTCCCATCCATAACCTCCCCGCACTTGCAAAGTCTTTGGCTGCTCGCACTGCTCGCGCGACATTGACGCAACCTTCGGAAAACCGGGCAACTCCCGCTGTGCGTTTACATTTGTACCGCGGGCGACAGTTTAATGCGTTAAAAACTGAATGCATTAACCATCACGACCGACCAAAGGCGAAACAAAACATACACGCACTGACGCTTACTCTAACCAAACAAAAGCACGACAGAAAAGATCGCGACGATGACGGTGACGACTTCTGTTGGGGGATTATTGTTTCCATCTTCATCTTTGTCGAATGAATGCTTACACACTTTATGTAAGCTTTGTAAGGGATGGGATGGATGAAGGGAGGTTGGTGAACAGGGCGGGTGAAAGGTGGGTCAAAATATGAGTCAAAACACGGGGACAGTTCGTCACGATTTTTGGTCACTGTTTCGGATTTGCTGGTGAGCAGTGGTATTTGTCTAACGCGTTGTCTAACGTTTGAAAAAGCGAAATCAGTTCCCCCCGGGTTCGATGGTGGAGCGTTAGAGGTGAGAAGCGTGGTTTTCACACGACCATTTTCACGAGAGGGAACGAGAAAACCCGACCGGGGCAACCTTGTGGTCGATCTCACAGGTGCGACAAATACTTCGAGTCGCGTCGCGAGTTTCATTCGCTTGGAAATGTTTTCAAGTTGCAAAAGCACTTCTCAGCGGTTGTTCGTTGTTTTAGTCTCACCTGTCCTCCGGTCACGGTGAACTATGTCTGGGCAAAAGGGTAATCGGAACGATTAGCATCGTCGCGATTCCCACCGCTGCACATCGAAGCGAAGAAACTCCAGTTTGCTTTACCTGCCAGTGTTGGGTAGCACCTGTTACAGAAGCCATCGTGCCCGAAACCCGTTTGGTGGCTGCTACCTGCAACAAGCACCAGAATTGCACCCAATCTTGATCACGAGGTCGTCCAATGGTCTCATCGATGGAGCAGGGAATGGTAGACAACGGCACAACGGAATGTCTGTATCGGTATGCTAAAATCAAAGGTGAGCAGTACTTTTGCATCTAAGATCGTGACAATGTGGCAACACGCTCGCTCAAACTGCTGCAGATCGAACGAAACAGTTCAGTGACCAGCGGCGTTCGTAGGCAACGGGAGAAGGGGAGCGTTGAAACCGGAGCTCGAAAGTTCCCTTTTGCGACGAGACATCCGATCGGGGTTTTTGCGGTGCAATTCTGGGTTCCGCCAGTCAGACTGCCAAATGTCAGAACCTGTTCCACATTTTTTTTCACTGGTGCGGCCTCTACTCGTTTCGGGGAGTGCCCAGACATGTTCAGGGGCAATGGTGGTGAAACATCCACCTGCCTTGCTGTGTGTGTGTGTGTGTGTGTGAGTGTTGGTGAAGATCGCAAGAGATCTGGGAGTGCTGTCGGTCCGTTTATGATTGCATGATTTATTTATTGGTTGCGCTATTAGAAGGGATTACACGACACGATGGTGACATCGCGCTGCAACTCGATCTCGTTCGGTCGGAACGATCTTCCTCCGTGTGCAAAGCTGTTCAACCCCACAAGCTCGTGGGGTTTGTGGGCGATCGCGAGTCACAAACCGCGACTTGTACCGCGTGGGCCGTAAGCATGGCCGGAAGATTCTAACTCATGCCGGATGGTTAAGTTGTTGCTGCTGGCGCACCGTGCGATCATAACGACGCATAAGTAATGAACCAGTAACAGAGACATTATAGATCATGCAGATGAATTGGCTGTGCCTTAGTACATTGCGTCAAGAAGTATGGCGAATGAATCGTCCGAAACCGTTTAGTTACGAGCATCGCACGTTTTGTCGTTCAGCGTTAGATGATCTATCACGATCGGATAAAGCGCGCGCACTGACGTATCGGTTCGATTGGAGCTTACCATTTAAAAGACAACAAAGATTGATGCGTAAGGCTTCGCTTTGATATCTGTTTGGTGTGTCGATTATATTTTAATGAGCATTATCTCAAACGGAGCATTCGTGTGTGTGTGTGTGTGAGTCCTTGGACACGTTCCCACATTTAGTTCGTTCTTACGACCTTACCATTTCATGATATCCGTTCCGAGTCTTAGGTCCCCATCGATCTCTGCATCGAACGGGAACACAAAGACACACGTTCAGAAAACTCAATTTCGATATTTATTGCCATCAATGGACACCTTCCGCTCGGTAGGAAACATGCACCACGGTAAACACCCGGCAGCACGGGAAAGGAAATAATTCAAATTCCACACCAGTGAACCAATTTTACGGACACCGTGTCTCTGTTTGCCTTTCCGATTAGTGGACGGGCGACATTAGGAGCGCTGGTCGCCGGAGGTCAAGTGACAGTGACAAATCGATTGAGTCCGCTTTGGGGAAGTGTCGAGCAGTAGCACTGGCTCTATCCATATCCTGCTCCGGATTGTGGGCTTCACTACCACATACGATCGGAAGAGTGTTGTGGCTAGAACTGCGAGAACCGACTGCCAAGAACACGGATGTTGAACCTAGCAAATTGGTGGCAGATTAACCACTGCTGTTGCCAGGTCTGTTTGACGTTGGAAACTCGTTCCATGTGTGTGTGTGTAGGGGGGTGTTCCACCATCACCTGATCCGTGATCGTGTTGGAGTGAACGGGTCCAACACCCAGCCACGCAACACCTCAATTGTGGCGCACTTATTAGCATCGGCACCACACCGGTTGCGCCACCCGGCCACTAGTTTAGTGTTTGGTTTATACGCTCCGCTTTGTTTCGCCGTTCGGTTCGTGTTTCTGGTTCTGTTTTCGCAAGCCGCGCAGTCGCTGGCTCCGCTGGTTATGTGCTGAGGGCGTTGGGTGGAGGAGCAGGAAACGTTTTCCCCACCCCAATTTTCCCACCCGCTGTGTATGTGCACCAGATTAATGAGTATTGTGTGTGTGTGTGGCTGGTGTCTTAAATCAGAGCGTCGACAACGACGAATTAGAATGCCTATGTGCCGATGTTGCCCGAGTGTCCCGCATGCTAGAGAGGGTCGCTTGAAGGTTTTTATGATTACTTTCGAAGGTGGAGCGAACATTTGCACTGTCGGTGTGATACCGGCTGACCCCGCACTCCATTGCTCGATCAGACGCGTGACGTGTGAGTCGTGCACGAGAAGTCGAGGTGAGTTCTTTCCTTTTTCTGCTTGCTAGTAAAGGTTACCTCCGATTGATACAATAAAAAAGGAACGACAGTAAGTAGAACCACACGAAAAAAACAGCACACGCCAAAGTACGCCACACATCGAAATCCATCGATCCATTCGCCTCCGTAGCGATGTAAGGGAGCAAGTGAACCACCAGCGCCGAGACACACCCCAGTCCTTTGTGCGGTCTAAGGTTGGTGAAGTTGGCGCGATCTGGGAGAGGTTCCGAGCAGAGCGAACCCTCCCGCCACCTTAGGACCGCCGAAGTTCGTATGCATATCGTTAGCGTGGCTTTGTGTTCTGTCGAACAAGGTTCGGAACGCGACAACGGTGGCTCAGTTACCGATTTAGAGCTTTGGCAGCAGGTTCACCTTGCCTCACTGTTAGGTTAGGGTAGTGCCATGACGGTTGGGCTGGGGCACCATATCCGTGGATAAATGTTACAGCTGCTCCACACCCCAACTGCCGGTCCGGCCACGGAATTCGGCCCCGCAGCACAGTTAACAGTTTTGACATTTGATAGTTATAGCCCGCGGGCGAAATAAGAATGATTTAGCAGTTCATTTATTCTGAGCTGATTTGCCCGACACAACCAAGTGCGACCATTTTAATCGTTGATCTTATTCTTGGAGACTACCAGCAGCCACAGCAACCGGACGACGACGACGGTGTGTATCGTGTTACGGAGCTGCGACATTCTGGCAAGGTTCTAGAAAGGTAGGCGTAGATCGGTGGACAAATCGCATTTGTTTTTATTGTCATCGCCTTGTACGCTTTGTTTTGCTTTCCGTTAATCAACGTTCACCTTTAAGGAGATCTTTCGGTGGGTTCAGTTTGGGGCGAGTGGCCAGGAAGCCATGCCAAATTTCGCATATTGCGCACCATTTGCGTCCGAGCGAATAACCTTAAGTCCCTTACCTTAAGAAGCTGTGCAGGCGAATGCTGGTACTTCGTGACGCACGGTCACCGGACCGGAGTTGGGCAACATTAAGCAGATAATCGTAAATGGCTTATTCTGTGGGGTTGGGTTTTATATTTTCGGGATACGAACATGGCGGCCGCAGCTGCCCCTAATCGGGCGAGCGTATTGCCATTATTAAAGTTACTGTTGAGCTCGGCAGTGGGCTTAGCGTGGGGTTATAAATTATTTGTCCACTTAATGTTATTATTTGTCGCTGTGTGTTTTGTGGAGTTTCCTTCAGAAATGCTACGGTGAAGTAATCATTTCTTTTTCCCCATTGGTCAAGGGTAAAACGAAGCAAGAGTCGATATTGATTGGCTGACAAAGGAAACGCACAAAACATTTCATGCCCGTTATAAATTACTTTCCTTACGCAGCATGGTCACCTTTTGAGGTCCTTTTTGAGGTGTGCGCGTCTGAATGTGTCATGCCGACAAGATATTACCATACCATAGTTGCATTAAAACTGAAGCAATCGTAAATAGTTGATTAAGCCATCATCGGATGCATCAAAGCTATGCAAAAGCAGCGAAACCCACTTCTGGTCGCGAAAGGCCGCTGAAAAATATGATTTAATTGTATTCATCCGTACCGTCCTTCGACCTTCGATCGCTATTAAAATGTCATCGAAGTAGTTGCATGGCATCCACTCGAGCAGAGGAGGAGGAGCAAGATCGTCAAACAATGGGTGAAGGTCTATCAGTTACATAGACTACCCTCTGCTTGCCGTCGAGTACATTATTGGCCGATGGAGCCCGATTCGCAAGGAAGAGCTACCGATCAAAGAAAACTTGTCGAACGGGTGCTTTCGGGGTGAGTGCCGTCGGAGTCGATCAACCAGATCGACTGTTCGATGGCAAACCAACCCACCGCCGTATAGTACACGTGATGTGATGGAATGTTCACTGCGAGTCCGCTCCTGATGCGAATTCTCTAGGCACGGCCTAGAGCCTCATTGCAGAAGAAGTAAAAGGACCAGCAGGGAGTCGTTAGTGGAGCTCGCTCTTAGATGGAAGCTTCTTTAATTGGAACAACTCAACACCGAAGAGGTCTGTAATTAATGACCGTCCTCAGCTCGGTGGTAAGATGTCAAGCCAAAGTTCTTCAAAGGCATCCGCTGTTTGGCAGGTCGCGAGCGAACAGATGTTCCTTCGGAATGATTGATTGAGCGTTTGACGGAAGCAGGAGGGGGTTTCGTTTGAAAGAAACTTTCTTACAAAGATGACTAACGATCTTACGATAGCGAAGAACAAATGTGTCACGTCATGTTCTACTGGTAGGATGGCAAAGAAAAAATCTCACGTTCTCCAGCGTGAGAACAGCTCGGATCGAACCAAGGTGTGACTAAGAATTTGCATAAATTGTTATCATTCTTGCAAATCGAGGCTAGGCAAAGTGATCTATGGCAGCCTCTAACGGCCAGGCCTATATTGAACAGGCTCTCCAGTAGGAGGGAAATCATTTGTTGCCGAATGGTTAAAAGCCAGTGACATTTAACGCTCCGTTCCATCCATCTGGTTACCAAAATAAACGTCTAAACCGTCCATTAAAAGGTAGCACGCATGTAGTTGGCATTTCGGGCAACGTACGCTCTAATGGAGAACGCACGAAGAGTCCTCCTATGTCAAATTATCCAATTTTCACTCGTTACCCATTTGACGCGCCGAGGAAGCATACCGCTGGAAGGGGTATCCTAATTCAAGGACACACAAACATAATCTTGATCACGGCAAAAGGGGCAATTGTACGTAGCAAACCCAGTGACGTTACAGTTGATGACAAGGCAAGGATTTGCAGTTCTCTGCAGCGTCGCGTGATGCGTGGTTTTGGCGTTTCTGTTGATCAACCTTCACTGTTCACACGTGCTGCCCGGTGAAGCCCACGGAACAGTGTTAACAAATTTGCAAATCACACTCGAACTTCACGTAATTACCAACCACCGGTCGGCAATCAACGATAACGTTGTCCGGTGTGTGCAGCTATTTATCACCTCTCGCGGAAGGTATCTTGGCGTGCTCGTGGTCGGCCGAAAAAACCCAACCAGCAGCAACACGAGCTACCCTTAACTGTCGCTCAAACAAAACAAACTACCAAAAAAACACCTCGCTTGTGCAGGTCACACAAGTTAATGATCACTACCACGGCACCCATCGGTGGTCTGCTGGTCTGCTGGAATAAGGTCAGCAGCGCCGTCTCGCGTGTGTGTGTGTATTGTTGTGATTGGTGTACCTTGCTGCCCCTGACTCCCAAAGTAGCGGTGGTATGATTTTCACATGCCGATAGTATGTCTTTGCATGGAGTAACGCATGTCTTAAGGGTTCGGCTAGACCACGGCTAGGCACGATCACCGGTACAGATGGTAGATGATGATGATGATGTACGGCAGATCAACTGCTTGACCCTGATTGTGCGTGTGCGAGCATGCAAATCAAGTGAAGAAGTCGTCACCACCGGCTTCGGCTGGGGAGATACATGGGTACACGGATCAGCTGTTACTGATTGACGCCTCGGTCGCGAATGAATGTCCCATGAGCGAATTTGTGTCGCATAACAGCAGCTAGCCGTGCGAAACGCTGCGGATGGGGTTAGATAATTAGGAATGGGTATTCAATTTATCTTTGATCGGTAATTGCGTACAGTGTGGGGTTAGCCAGGAGTATTAACAGGTGGTCAAAGTAATGGAGTGTAATGGCTCGATGACCTTCGATAGGTGTGTCAGAATGTTTAACTCATATTTTGGTTATTTTGAAGGAGTTAACGAATCTTGAAGAAGTCTTATAGGCACTCTAGACATCTTGGACTGGAGCTTAAGTAAATGCTGATAGACATTTGAGAATTTGAGTTACCTTTACAGAGAGTATAGTCATTTGTATTTGAAAATGAAGATATTTGCTCTAAAGCGTCACGTCATTCTCACTCACCACTGACTCATCGGCCTTTAATCTTAATCCCTCCTAAACGGACTCGAAACTCGAAATGTCGACTAATGAACCTTCTACCATCGATCGCTGCTCTCGCACTGCATTTGGGAGCGTTTGTGTCGCGTTTTGCGCCACGCTCGATCATTTCTGCACCAAAGTCCTAAGTTTTCCCGAGATTGAGTTCCATCGCCAACAGCATCTATCTGCAAACCTGGTGTGAAAACGCGCGACCGTTCTGTGGCCGTGCTACACGTCAAAAACACTTTCGTCGGTGAACTGGTTTGCTCCTTCCCGGCGCACAAACCACCCGGCCCAAGTTACGCGATGCAGCAGGGCAATTAATTTAATTGCCATCGCAAACTCGGCACGGCCCGGGAGGCATCCTGGCGGGGCACAACCGTAAGTGCGCCAGGATGCCCGAAACGATGCTGCTGCTGCTGCTGCTCGTGCTGACGGTACGGGAACGCTATGGGTGTTGCGCTAGTGTGAAGCGCTGCCGAATGACAGGTTAATTTAAGACCTTACCGTACTCGACACGTACAAGCGACCGAGCGTCGGCGATCGCCGATTCCTAGGTGCGGGGATTAAATTGAGACCGAAGACAGATCGCCAGCGCCTTGCAGCCAATCGCCGGGAAAGATCGTTTGCACGGAGATTTGTGGTGGAATCTGTTTTGTTTTTGATCGACATCGCGCTATCGCGATCGCCGGCGATAGAGCCAGGAGCTTGTCAGCTTTATTAATGTGCTCTAGATGGGGAGATGTAGTTGCCGATCTGTGCTAGCGTTGCTTGCGTTAGTAGCTACCTTCAACTGATGGCAATATAAATTGGGTTGTGCAGGGTGTATAAAAGCGTTTATAGCTTCCTCAATACAGAATCCACCTTCGACGCCCGAAAACTCCACCGAAATGAGGTCTAGGTCAAACGATGGAACGCTCCATCCATCGGCAGGGTGGCCCACTTTTACTAATCAGCGCCCCAATATCCGGCATTAATCCTCATCAAAACCAGCTGACATGAGGCTTGCGCTGAGCCCGTCGAAGGTGGTAGCAATGTTACGACCTGCGGTATGCACTTTTAAGGAAACAACAATATCACACTTCAAGCTTTTTTCTTCTTCATCTTCGCGATGCTTAGCTCGCCACCAATCCCCACCTACCGTTCCCCAGCACACACCAATTATCCTGTCAAATATGGTCCAGAGGTCAGATGTGTGGTTGGACGAAAAAAAAAGTTGGACATCCCAAAATCGGGGTGTGTTCGAATCTTCAACCTTGCACCGCGTTGTGTGAGCCTCGCCATCAAGTGTGAGGAGAGTGCAAAAATAATAATCTTACATTTGGGTGTAGCTGGAACGCTGAGCAGTTCCTTATAAAGCGAACCTCAACCTGACCCGCTGAGCGACCTCACTCAGAAGTGGAGCAAAGTGTGTGTACCACCTATCGTTGTCGATACGGACCATTACCGTTGTGTTTTGGTGAAGGTTCGCCTTCTACCGTTGAAGCACCCAAACTTTACTCCACATTCGGCACTGAATCTGGTGCACTTCAGCGTGATTGGATGTTCAGTGTCATTGCCAGGAGGGTGGTATTGGACCGACCCAACCCAACTCAGCCGAGGCGCAGAAGAATGTTGAGTGATGCTCTGCAACGCTGCTTGACGGTCGTGCTTGCAGAGGTCCTCGTTGGTGGTGTTAATTGCACTCGAGCCGCGACTCCGGTGCGAATGTATCGCATGATGGATGCCGTCAACGGCGTGTGGCCTCGGCGGTAACGGTAACCGAGCGAACCAGTAAACATCGATCAATATCTCTTCCTTGGTCGAACGATCGATCGTTAGAGAATGGACGGAGAAGGAGAAGCAGAGACGCCTCCGTTGTAAGCCTAATGAGCCTAGAGTGAGAAACCCAGCACCCACCATTACACACACACGCGGTTAGGGTCTCTTCCAAGACCGCGACCGTGATACGGTTCGCACTCGGTTGCAATTTGTGCTTGGCATTCGCGTCGTTTGCGATTGAAGATCGCGTCTAATGAACCGAAGGTCCGATCGAAGTCAAGATCGCCGTTTATCAGTCCACCGCGCGCGCTGGAAACCCCAACAAGCGCTCGGCCCATTGTGCAATATCGGACCTGGCCGTTTTGTACTAATTGTCTAATTGAGCCGCATTCTCAGCGTGGTGCGTTCTTGCGCTCCTTTTCGCGCTTGAAGGCCTTTCAAACTTCCGAACCCTCCCAGACAAAAGCAGGCTCGCAAGGCCAGTCAGTGACGTGGTGAGAAAGTTTCGGCGTGGAGGTGTCACACTAGGGAAAAAAACGAAGTCCAAAATAGACCATTAGATTTGGCGATTGTTAAGTGTTACCCGCGGTAACTTCGCCAGCTTCTGCAATGCCGGATCGTACCATTTTTACGACGTATAATCAGCGCGGTGCCCAGTGCCGAATTAGTGTCTTCACTATTCCGTCATTAAGTTTCAATTAGGAACTCCACCTCCGCCGCGTGCGACTCATGCTCAGGGAGTCGAACTGTGAACTTGGGCAACAAAAAAATGGCGGAAACTGCGGAAGTTCGGCCGCTAGTTGAACGATAATTGCCCTGCTCGCGGAATTGTTGGATTGTCGGGTACGAGAGCGGATGGAAAGTTTGCAACGTTTTAGCAACGGGTATCCATTACACGCCGCTAGAAGAATCACTGTGTGACCATCGGCGCTTAGCACCGTCGCGGAAACTAAGTGAGAAAGCTCACAGCTCACCTTGTTCGGGGGCCGCGCAGACAGTTTAGTTTAATTTGATGGCTTAATTTAAAACAATTTGCAAGAGTTTTGTGTGTGTGTGTGTGTGTGTTAGTTTATTGTACGCTAGAGCTGGGAAATGTTAGTGGAGCGAGTGAAAGGATTTCACTGCAGCGGGATGCAATTATTCTTTTAGCTAATTGACAAGAAATTTATTTGAGGTTTCGTGTTGGATGGGAAATGGAAAAAGCGGGAGAAGGGTAAGAATGTTTCTTTTTATGATTTGAATTATGATGTTAGGTTTTCCCAACAGTGTGAAAGGAAATGGAATAAGCAAATGTTTTAATATTTACACAATTGCTCACGAGAGCATGGATCAGTGGCAGTGATGGGAAGTATTGAGCA
This sequence comes from Anopheles stephensi, assembly GCF_013141755.1. Classification (NCBI taxonomy): domain Eukaryota; kingdom Metazoa; phylum Arthropoda; class Insecta; order Diptera; family Culicidae; genus Anopheles; species Anopheles stephensi. The sequence goes on along the minus strand of NC_050203.1, from coordinate 64,916,776 downwards.
TTGTTGACCAGAGAAAGCTGCAATAGTTCCATCCACATGACGTAGTATTGCTAATTAAGCTACAAAGTTATTTGAAGTTCTATCATAAGGAAAGTTTAATATCTCCCCAGTCTCATCATACAGGAAAACCAGCAGATCGTATAAATCACATAACCTCAATCCACAACTCTTTTGCTCCAGTTCCACCAACCTACGAATTTCACCCCCATTGAAAACGAATTCAATTGCGCAATGACACCCATCAGCCCAAACCCCAACCCATATCTTCACTTTCTTTGCCTGTGTATCGATTTTATGAAACACATTCATTAACAAACTTCCAGCACGCGTACAAAATGGCGAAGAAAGTTAAGCCAACCCCGTACTCGGCACCAAATCGCGATCGTAACCGCGATGCTTCGTTCCTCGGTTTCACCTCACTGATGTCACATCTGCGTCTACTCCGTCAATCCGATCGTACGTCAGGGCGATACGCACGGCCGTGTGGCTGTCGTCTGCCAAAGTCTGCCAATTTCCTGTGAGTGCATCGAACGAAATCGAAAGTCACTCTGCGACAGACTTTCCGGAGACAGCCACAGCACACCGATGGGGTTTGCATGCACAATTACCGATTTTCCCTTTCGGCGACTGACACGCGTTGATGCCATTTCGCACATTAATGGAGCACGGGAGTTCTACAGGTTATGAGGCTTGCGTTCCTTCAACGCTTCGGTGTACCTAATTGAACCACATGATGTCATCGTGAGAGTGGAAACTAAAGCAACAAGAAAGAAATGCTTTGTACTGTTACTTCATCATCACTTCTCGGAAGAACACAACGTATTGACGCGAGAAAGCCATATTGTTAGCGGGCGGATGTCGCCCGTTCCATGATTTATGTTACGTTGACAGGTCTTGCCCACATGTCTAAAGCTTCCTGCATCTTCAATTTTTTTCTTCTACTCTGACTTACCCAATCGAGTTGATTGTAACGTAATTTATCATTAAACGGCTCCTGCCGACTACTTCGGCAAGCGTTCCTGGCCTGGCATTGGAATTAGTTCGACCCCAAACAGCTGACTTCCTTTCCTAATGGGGTCACAACCTTTCCTTAACACAGCATCCGTTCGGAAAGCTAATTTGGTAGCCTGATCAGAGCCCCCAACCATTACCAGTATGGCCTTACGGAGCAACTGCGGGCAGGACTATTAGCCGGCCTAGTGGCACCTGGACACGCACCCCCAGGTTAATGTGGGGGCAATTGAGTGGGCGTGTTATAGTTGCCGCAAAAATGCTTCATTATGCGAAGGTTAAATACCAATCCCTCGGCTGATGGATTGAATTTATCTCGATTAGAACACGTTTCCCCTGGCTCGCGCCGGACGATCCTCTTGAGTGGCATGCGGAAATTATAATAATAACGTCCGAATTTAAATCGGTTTGCGCAGATAGCTTTACGACAGCAGCATGGCATCGGGTTTCAGTGGCAAGATAAACGCCACCATTTCACAGCAACCAGCAATTTCAACTCCGAGCAATGTCTTAATCTACCCCTATAACGCGTACCAACCACGCAACAGCCCGATCGACAGCGGTCAGAGTTTGTTTCGGAGTTCAAGAAACCTCGTCAGCACCAGCTAGCATAAACGCGCTCTGTCATTAGTATGTCACCGGTAACGGCGAACGTCAAGGCGGTGGAAATTTCCTACGAGATCGTGTCCCGATCAAGCACCTTCTAGAGAACCACCCGACTGCCTACCGGTTCTAGTGATCGAGTTAAGTGTCCAGTGTCCGTTCGAGTTTTCAGTACAGCATGTATACACACAGTGACAGTGGTGCGGTGAAAAAATGAGAACAAAATGGGATCAATCTAGCTGGCTGGACGACCTTCAAGTCTGGTCTGCTGTGTGCAAAAAAATCAACGATCACTATACGATCAGTTGAGTTAGTTGCATGAGCCTGCAGCCTATCGACGGGAGCTTACTTTTACTTCCTGAATTATTCCACTTCAGACCAGCCCGTATCGAATCGCGATTGTTTTATTTATGGCGTTTTGTCATTCACATCTGCGATCGACAGATCAGTTCCATCATTAGCGATCCGTGAGAAGCTGCTTCTCTTCGAGGATTGTTTCCCATGTCCGATGTGTCCTTTGAGATATATTTTAAGAACGAACGCAAAAGAGTAACTCCTCTTACACGCACTCCCATGCTTCCAGAGAACCTTGGACTTTAGACGGTCCAGGTTAATTCCCGTCCTGCTGTCGTACGATCGCGGATGACATTCAAGGCGATCAAAAATCGAGCCGCACGAGCACGTCGACCATGCCATATTTCTGCGCACGCGAAATTCGCATGATGACCTGAAAAAAATGGAGCACTTCGGAATCGGTAACAAAGTAGTGAAATGCCGAGTGTTCGAACGCGCACGCGCTACCAGCAGTGGCCAGCAGCCGGTTTCCGAGCCCGGTTAAGTGGGCCAAAAGCATGTTCCGCTAAGACGACCGGGCTACGACCTACTATCTAGGACATTTGGGGGAAGGAACAGGCGAAGCCAACACGCTTTGAAGCCAGAAGAAAAAGGCCAACGCTTCCATTGCGCCCGTTGACCTTCAAACTTGTGTTCGATGCTGTTAATAACAACCGTCTTTCTGTAGTCAATCAATAAATAACAAGTGTCCGAGCGATGGAGCGATGCATTCATCCGGTGTCCGGATAGATGGCTACATTTTTAAAACCCGAGTGTGCCGAGGAAGGTTTTTTGTTGTTGTTGTGGTGGCTTCGTTTTTGATGCCCGGGAACGGTTGATTGATGCTAGGGTGCCCGATTTATCGTCAATCTGGCACAAGAGATACTTATAATACCGTCAGTCGTCAGCGTTGGATACTACACGCGACGCGAGCGCTTGCACTGAAATGGTTTCGGTACAACTTCCTGATCTACACGATCTACGAACCAGTGTGATCAATGTTGGCGTGGGGCGTAGAAGATTAATTGATCAAGCTTCCCGATCTAGGACAGGCCGTCGTAAGGTGGCGGATTGACTTATTATGCTGCCCAATCTGCTTGTGGGAATTATTTATGATCCGGGTCTGAGCGCGGTCACTGCCTTTTTTATACTGCAGCTTGCTTATAATTATCCACAGGCAGATCCTTTTTGCTACATTCACCACGGATGTAGCATATGTTTTAGGAACGAAAAATTGGGATCAGGGATGATTCTCCTAAATGGACAATAACATTATCAAAACACCTAACGTTCCGGGCATTCATTACCATCCTATTACCTGTTTTATTAGGTGATAGACTAATAAATCTCTTCCGTTTAACCTTTACCCGGTGTTTGGCCCTATTATAGTCTCATCCAATTTTCCTAAACCTCTACCGTCATCAATCACACCCTTCGAGGAATTCCAAACCGATCCAAACAATTGGAGGTTATGTTCGCATTGGCTCACACCGACATCTATCGCCGCTACCTTCCCAAACAGCACCGATCGCTCGGTCGATCTTCAAAACGATCGAATTAAGTGCGAGTGGCCACATACCCTGCAATTATCACCCTGTACCCGAGCGAAACGAAACGTGGGTCCTCCTCAGCCGCACTTGGACGCTGAAACAATGGAACGAACTTTACATCTCAACCTCGCCAGCCGGCCAAGCACTTGAGCGGTTCATCTACATAGAAATACATAATTAGGCTGAAGGATTTTTGGTTGTTGTTTGTTTTTGTCGGACGATCTAATGGCCCAATGTCGCAGATCTGAAGTGAAGAAGTGACCTCGTAAATATATCATTCGATTATTGAGCTGGCGCCAATTGCGACGCACTCGACGTTGGGGCAACCCTTCCGAGTGTCGACCAGCAAGGGCAAGGTCCCATCCGGTGCCCCGTTTACCCCGGCTAAAGGTCGATCCAATCAATCAATGCGGATCTACAATAAGCACACCCCGAAGTTTGGGGCGTGAATTTCCTGACGACTCGTCTGAAGACCGACCCATCCTCAGGGTGAGGATGATGTTAGGAAGCAAACTTACCACATTGTTAGTACGCTAATTTGAATCTCAACGATCGCTCTTCTCTGAACGAAACTGATTGGCTCTTAAGCAGCTCTGGAAGGCGGCAACGAAACGTCTGTACTTCTCCAACTGTCACGCTGCTCTCCATATCCTTGACATTTGCTTCCGAAGCGGCAGAGGCAGCACCAGCAAGTAGCATAAGTGTGCAAGGTTTCTGCACCTACCGCCGTCGACACAGCCTTTAACGGTTCGCATTGTGCGCCCAACAGGTCGGTGTGACCAGATTGTTTTCATTGTTCGATTTTATGTCTCGAAATTCCCGTCCCTTACGTCGGCACGATCACGAGCTTCTGTGTGTGCCATTACCGTGCGGGAAGCTTCCGACGCGTGCCCGGCAACGCTCAAAAGAATGCTTTAAGGTGCGAACCTGGACGAATCGAACAGAATGGAGAAACGATTTCATCGATCGGAATACATGTTCCGCACGGGTGAGCGTCGTAGAAGGGCAAACCTAGACGCAGAAGAACATTAACAGATGCTTACGAAACCCCTCCGATCCCACACGGAGCTCGGGTGTGGACAAATATGTTCATACGATCGCACGATCGAACCAGCAATTAGCTTTTTTGCGGGACAGAAATTGTTTGTGCTAAATGGTAATTCCATTCCGCGGAGCGAACGGTAGGCGTCGTCCTTGGGTTCGCCACGCGATTCGACCAGACTTCCTTCATAAATATTTCAAGCCGATAGAACTGGCGCAAGAAGACGGGCGCGAGCATAAATTAGCGAGTGCACAGGAAGCTGTCCGCTGGCGGCCTGTGTGGTCGTCGTGGCGCGAGTTTTGACGTTTGACGCTGTTGAAATAAAACCAACTGATTAAACCGATTCTGCATGGGAAATAGCTCGAGGCGCCCGTGCGGTAGCGCATCCGGATGAAATAAAACTGGTCGCTTTATGGCATGTTAACAGGTGATAAAGCTAATGTTATGCTGCTAGGTTCGGTGTTGACTTTTTCGAAGATGTTTAGCCGAATCCTAATAAGGTAACTTTCCATTAAATATGTACTCAGCCGGCAAGTACGCTCTTGCTCAACGTACGTTTCTTCAGAGTGAAAAGTTGCAACGAAAACCTGAACCTAATAATAGCGCGTGTTGATAAAAATCGCCAAAATTAACCCGATCGTTAATTCACACGTTGATGCATCTTTGAGGTTGGAGGTCACCCTTAAAGCACCTCCGATACCTGCAGTTTTTGTTCCATCCCGCTACACCAGCCAGTAAAAACGTTTACGATCATCATTAACGATAAGTGACGGTTCCTACCTAAACCACCCTTAACTCGTTCCTGTGTTTGTGGGGGTAAAATCCCAAACTCCCCTTGCTAGCCTAAAAAAAAAAAACAGTTTGTTGAACTCGCCCTCCATCATCGAACCTGAGAAACGGTTATGCTCCACAGAGAAAACCTACCGTTACCATATAATGCGCGGCCGGGTTGGTTTTGCCTTATAAAATCATCCACCAGCGGCGGCTGCCGATTTCTACTAACATACTCACACACATTTTCTCCAGACCGGCATTTCCCCCCTTTCTGTCGGGCGGTGCGTTTTCCCTTTGGTGCGTAGTGCAATTTTCTCCCTCATCGGTATTCATCGTCATGGGCCGTCATCGTGGCGCTTGAAGATGCGCCGCGGCTAAGTAGCGCTCAAATCATACTCGCTTAAAGCTAGCCCGCTCTATGGATGTATGAAAAATTGGAAAACTCGTCTAAAATACCGGACCGCCGGACAGTTTCCTTCCTTTCTTTCTTCATGGAAGCATGGAAACATCGCACACAGCCGTATTGTTTGGGACGGCTACCGTTGGTCGATAAAAATCAACTTCTGCCAGACCCACCAACGGACGCATCGTGTGACAACGATGAAAGCAGCACTTAATGCAGATCGTTATGCCAAGATCACGAAAGAAGAATATTTCCTCATGTTAAATAAAAAAAAACCCTGTACCGTGTACCGGATTTTCACTCTCACTCGCAAAAACCGGAAGTTCATCGTTTTGCCAGCCAACCAGATTGCAGATGAATGAATTGTGCCCGGTGTGTTGATTGGCATCTTTCGCATCAGATTTCGCTCGGATAAAGTCTGACTGCGACTTTCGCCAAGACATTTGTCGTGGAAATCCATTTACGAAAAGGGCGGTAGCTGCTGCTACTGGATTTCATTAGTTTCAGGCGTAGTCCCATCAACCAACAACCTCCCTCCCAATTGTGCTGTAAGTGCAGCAGCTGAACGATCTGATTTTGTTTTTGGATCTCAGAAAATTGCCTTTAATTTATTTCGTGGTTTTCAGCTTCTCATGGGATTTTGATCCCCCGAAAAGGAAGCATTAAAATCACTCTTCTTTTCATAGTTTTTGCTGGTTAGGGTGCGTCTCGCTTTTATGACGATCGTACGGTTCGTTATAAAACAATTAGTTGCCTAATCTTCGTATGTGACAGCGCACATGATCCGGAACTGTCCCTAGCCATGGTGACGCGGTGCTTGCGTGCGTGACAACTGATCGCACATCGTGATTGCAGATCGTAGTTAATGAAATGGTCCGGTAGTTCGGTGTGCCAGCATTTCATCGACGATGATGATGATGATGATGCAAGGAATGTCATTTCGCAGGCACACTATACCGATCCGTTCGAAAAGATACATTGGCAACGAGTGAAAATCGGCATTTGAATGGCGTTTTCTACCAATTTCCATTGGTAATTACAATCAGCAGAATTCAATGTGGGTTTATTAAACAAAAAACAGTGATCACCGGGATGGATAAATCCTTAACCTGCCTCAGGTAATAAGTATAACTTGTGGCAGTTTTTCCTAGGCCTAAAATTTGTTCGACATTAAATATAATAATTCCAAATTTTTGTGAGAGTCGCGAGCTGTTTAAACAACTATTAAGTCCTCGACTAAATTGAAGCGTCTGATAGGTTTTCATCAAGATTTGGCCATCAAGCTGTGGTAGTAGTTAATTATGATCGAGATATGATCTCGAACACAGCTGCACTTGTAATTTCTGTCCGGACGATAAAACAACAAGTTGCCAGTTAGTGGACGACCATGGCTGGAAGCGCACCGGTGATTGTGATTCTGACACTGACAATATTCATTGCCCAAGTGTCATGCGCTAAAACACCGGCTGATATATTGGTATGAACAGCTTAACTTATTCACTGTAAATTCGTGGTAAATCTTTCATCGCAACAACCTCCACAGCGTCACTCAGTCACACGGCACGGATATCCGGTAGAGCTTCACAAAGTCACCACTCAGGATGGGTACATCCTAACCCTGGTGCGCATTCCAGGCAAGCCCGGTAAAGCACCTGTACTCATACTTCATGGGTTGCTCAGCTCCTCAGTAGACTGGACCGTCCAGGGACAGGACAAGTCAATCTCGTTCATTGCCGCGGACGAAGGCTACGACGTTTGGTTGGGTAATGTGCGTGGCAACACCTTCTCCAAGGAGCACACAGCGTTAAGCAGCAAGGATCGTGAATATTGGCAGTTTAGCTTCCACGAAATCGGACTGTACGATCTACCCGCCATGGTCGACTACATCCGGAGCAACACCTCTTCCGACGCGATACACTACGTCGGACATTCGCAAGGTGGCACAGCGTTCCTGGTGATGGCAAGCATGCGTCCAGCGTACAACCGGAAGTTTGCCAGCGTCCAGCTATTAGCTCCGGCCGCTTACATACACCACGCAACATCACCGGCCGTTGATTTCGCTACCCGTATCGATGAGCTGGAAATGTTTGCAAAGCTGACGCGAAGCTACGAGCTTGGTGGACGTGGTCCCGGCTCTTCGATGGATCTTGTGTACGCCGGTCACAAGACGGGCCTGGTTCCGACTGATCTAATTCTCACCAACATCTGGTACTTTGTGGGTGCTCACGATTCTATCAATCGTACGGTTTTGGGCGAAATTCTTGCCAACACACCGGCCGGATGCTCCGTCTATCAGTTGCTACACTTCGGACAAAACTATTTGGCCAAATCGTTCCAAATGTATGATTACGGTGCGATCGGTAACGTACAGCGCTATGGAACGAAAATTCCACCAGAATATCCGCTCCACAATGTGACTGCGCCGATCATGCTGTACTACAGCGTAGGGGATAACTTTGTGCCGGCAGAGGACGTGGAAGAGTTGGCCGACCGGCTGCCGAACGTGGTGCATAAGCATCGGATTGGATTGCGCAAGTGGAACCACATCGATTATCTGTTCGACGTAAGCGCCCACCGGCTTTATCGAATGATTGTGGCTTCGCTGACAAATCAAACGGCGGAGGAGAATGAGCAATAAAGGGGCGATGAGTTTTGGGGGAGATTGTTCTTACAAAATTAATTAAAACAAAGTTACGAAAACAGTATTAAAACTCATCTTTTATAATTTTTCTATTTTGCAAACTTATTCGCCCGGTTGCACAATGCATCTCAATCTGAGCGTGTAATTTTAATTACGAAATTTATAATAATTATACTCTCCTTCCATGTTTTTATCTACCTTTAAAAATGTAAATGTGCGCAAAAAAACAGACTCATCTAATCTTGCCACAGTTATCGAACAAAAAATTAGCAAAAATGTTAATTTCTGCCCGTGCGCCGGTGCCTTACCGGTGGGTTGGCCCAGTGGTTTTGGTTCGACCGGCCAGTCATCTCAATTTCTCATGCATGTGAGTTTGCGGCGTAAACGCAACATGCACACTTCCGCACATCCGATTCGTAATGCATGCGTGAGCGCATTTTTTTTCGATGTACTGGTGGATTTGAAATCATTCGATTAGCTCTGGTTTTTTTGTTGGCGGAGGTTAGTTTTATAGCATTTTTTACGATCGGGTTTTATGCCAGCGAGCCGATGGGTTTTTATTTATTTCCACTTTTTCGACGCATCTACAAATGTTTTATGGCTTACGTAGCCACTGGTAATCCGCGATGCTTCACACGACGGCATGAGGTAGAAGAGACCTCATCGGTCTCAGCTTAAATATAGCCTAAAATGGCCATTTTAGAGAGCGAGCGTAATTTTTACTTTTATTTCAAATTTCTCTGACGTTAGCTATTGTCGGGTGATGTAAGAAAAATGAAAGTGTGTAAAAGCGGGCAAGCGAATGATACAGCGCTTTATTCTTGAGAATAAATACATTAATCAAATTTTATTTTTTTTATAATCATTTATATACTTTGTATAGCATTTTATTGCGTTAAATCATAGTCTGATGTTTTCTCTCTCTCTCTCTCTCACTTTTTCTATTCCAGGTATGTCCTTTCGGTATCAAGCCCTATGATCATGCTGAACCTCCAAATGGGAAACCAATGACAGCAATCACGAGACATAAACTGACTTCAAAGCAGTATAAGCCAACAGTTCCGTCGATCCACAAATTGCTCCCCAGATGGTAGAGCAATCCCACCCCCCTATTCATGTGTCCCGGGTCTCATTCCCAAGACAAAACAAAAAACTTTAAATTCAATCGAAATCGATCGCAATCAGCCGAAGCGTGAAAAACATTAATACAAATTTATGAAGGTGTAATTGCAGTACAAAACTTCCCCATTCAATTCCCTGTTCCGCAATGGCCCTGCAAGCAACTGCAATTCCCTGTTGCGTGTTCCCTGTTGATCGATCGATCTCGATCAATTGGCTCGCATCGATCGGTGTGCGATTGCAGAATTACCGCCGTGGTTGGTGGCAAAGCAATGGAGTGTAGGGGAAAAAAAAAATGATGGACGCATTTGAGGGTGGTCTCCCATATGGGAGCGAGCCTTACCACTATGGTTTGATTTATTGTACGATGCGCGTGCGTTTGCCCGGTCACTATAATCAAGCCGGTGATTGCGGAAAGTGCTTGGAGTTCTTGGGAAATGTAATGGAACCGCTTGTCGGTTGGGACCGGGTCAGGTGCATTCCACGAAGCATTCTGAGTTCGTTTGTTTATGAGTATGTGCGGTGCGTGAAGCGGCAACGTGAGACAAAACATGTTCGATGCAGTTTTTTTTTGCATGTTCGCTCTAATGTGCATTTTTGCTTGCAGGCATCCTAGGGTGTGCAGTGTGCGTAGCGAGGGCCTAGCTATCGAACAACCGAACTATTGATTGGATGGCTTGTAAATGGTTCTCATGGGTGCCCTTTTTTCTGCACATTTACCCTGGTTGGCAAACTTGTTGTAAGCTATTTCCATTCACATGCTCTTTCAGATGATTAGCTAATCGAAGCGAATTGGTTGTAAATTGTACACCGGTTGATGCTTGTAAATCACTGCAGGTTGGAACGAGTTCTTAGTATGGCCGTTGTACTATCAATAGCGTGTTGATATTTGTTTACCTACATGTTTTGCATATGAGGGCAATTGCTGCTTTTGTCTAGTTATTAAGTCTAATTTATATAGCATGATTCGATATTGATGTGTATTATCAGTAACATTTATTGTGGATAAACTTGGAATGGAATGTACCCTCAAACGAGGTAAAGAGCATCAACTAGTTCAATATGAAGCGCCAAGCGAGACGAACTCTGGTTAATTTAATTAAGAAAACTCAACAGCCCGCTCCATGCTGGTGGTCCATTCCCTTTTTGTTCCCATTTCCATCCTTCATCAGCGGTAATGTATGGATGTCAGAATCTCCACATTGCACAATTCGTCACGTTTTGTCCATTTGTCAGACCACCGTGTGTAGTCACCGAAGCGCAAGAGATGAGAACATCTGCCGGAGCGATCCCCACTTAGTAATGCCGGAGAGCAACATTTGCCCCAAAAACGTTATTGCTCACTCACCGATGCGGCACCTAATTCAACCTACCTGTGTCTTGCACAAGCCTGCCATGTAGCTTGTCCTCTCCGAATCCTCCGAAAAAAGGTACCTACAAAAAATGGCTGCAAGATCATCCAGCCCAGAGCTAGTGGCACAGCGACAGCGATGTCGATCAGTCCCGAACGTACACTCCTTGCACCGGTTTAAGGAATCCCTCGTCGAAAAAGACCTTGGACGTTTGAAGTACACGAGCGCACGAAAAATCAGATTCGGGGCGATCCCTTCACCGGGTCACCGGTTCCACACCCACCGAAACACGGCAAAAGAAGGTTGGGCCTGTTGAATTCCGCCGACCGTTGTAAGATTCCCCGGTAAGGAATTTGGACGCGTTCTCGATGTACTCGACCTCAAAGCGTGCCGGTTTTGTCAAGTGGAAGCTGAGTCAGTCGTGGTGTACCGTAAAGTACAGAGCTGCAAGTGGTCCGATCGGTTCACCAACCCTGTATGGTCAATCGAAGCCTCGGGGGCCAGGCGCAGCGCTAGCACAACACTGAAATGATCTACTTCGGTTTGTTACTATTCAAATCAGTCCAGAGACTAGCTGGGGGATTCCAGAGGGATTGAACCTGCGTGCGGTATGGGCTATAAACTCCATGGAGATTAATCTTGCCATGGAATTGGATACTTGATTATGCGTCAGTCAACGGTAAAGAATTCCATAGCACAGTCACGTTGAGTCTCGAGTCGATGGAGGACATTCGGTCTACTGCTCAGGAATCGGCGAGGGCCCAGTGACTGTACCGATACTGGCGCTTTGGTCAACCTTCGACGACGCTATGATCACTTCATTAGAGCACGCAAACGTCCACTCCATTCCGTAGCTGTACGGCACAAGACAGTGTTTAGTCGAGGGTACGGCTAGGTTGAGAACGATCGGCTAATGAAATATTAGTCATACTAATTAAGCTCCACATAGTTAGGCATGTACTGGAAGGTATGTTAAAGATACTGATCAGTGGCAACGAGGTGTGTTTGTGTGTAGAACTTAGATATAAAATAGCAAATATTGAAGAGAACGTAAAGGTGGTACTTTAATCAGCCCTCAAGATATGTCACATTTCATTGCCCTCAGAATTCTATTTGTGGGCAATATCTTGATAGAATTGCTACCAATGGGAATGTTTCTGTTAGATCTATTTCTAGTGTAGCTTGTTGAGGCGTAAGCCTTAAAGTTTAATTATCTCTACATCGTAAATACGCTTTTAAAGCATGAAGAACCCACACTCTTCTGTTCAAGATGCTTATGTAGAGCACGGCTGCTAACAGCTGCAATGTTTTTCACGCAACAAGGCCAACTGATGGTCACTCTGTCTTGAATCCCTTAAAGGTATTCAAATTAGTGTGCCTGTGGAATGCACTTCTTGTGTGCAATGTCAAGTGCTGGTACGGCTACTGATAGCCTTTTGGAACAAGTATCTTGTCAATATGAGCTCGTTAAAATATTTTAGGGTTACCCTTTGACACTCCTCAACAAAAAACACCTTGACAGGACAGTCTCCTACTCGGTCTAATGATATGCTGAGCTATTCAAAAGTGCCAATATCACTCCGATTCTTCAGTCAGCTGAATTGGAAGCTGTCTTACGAGCATCGCCGTGGGAAGTATTTTTGCTTGTCTATTCAGTAATGTTCAGGGTACTCTTGTGTCCTCCCAGTTATTATATAGACAGTGCAGTAACTCTATTGACTTTGTAAAATGCTAATGAAGATCTGTTTTTTTTTTTGCACGGTATATTTAGCTTATTAATTTACTTTTCATAAAACTCCCATCGCGAAAGTCGGCACCAAATTTCAATTAAACTTTCCTTGGGCATTATTGTTGTTTACCCCGGCGGCTAACGAAAGCGATAGTTTATGTCTCACCTTGCGGATATAGCGTAAGTCAACACGCACCCCAAGTCTCCCTGCGGCAGACAAGATAGATTTCCCACAATCAGCACCTTGCACTACGCATGCCACTCTCACTCTCACATCATTACGCTGCGAAATAGCTGGCATGGAAGCGGGAAGAGTGTCGAAGAGCTCTCGACAAAATTAAGCTATCATCCCAGTCACTGCCGTTCGCTGGGGTCGTACTTTTCCTTCGGAAAAGTCTCATAATAGCCCGGGTGCTAATTGGTACTTTCTTCGCGCAAGTTGCGATTGTTTGGCATGTTGTCGCTCCGATCGCAACCATGTCCTCCGCGAGCGGGCGGGTGCTCCAGGGTAGTTTGCCTTAGTTGTGCCCGTCGTTTGTCGTCTCCCGGGCGTCCGGAGAGTTTGTACGCTCGCGCGTAATAAGCGAGTTGGAACCTGCTTTTAAACATGCTAATGATAGTGGCCCCGGATGAGCCGCCGGCAGCACAAACATCTTGCCCTCGCTCGACTAGCTGTGTGTGTGTGTGTGATGATCCCTCGTTTGGGATCATCGTAAACTTGAACTTTGTGAGTGGTTGCAATGCGAATGCAACACCACCCCGAGTGCGCAAGTCGTCGAATGGTCGAGTGGATGATTGCTTTGGGAATGGGAATCACTTTCCGCTGCACAACGATGTGCTCCATGGGAGACGCTAGCCGTGGTGGACATTAGCGGGTTCATTAGCACGTTATAGGTAGAAAAGTTTTGTGGACAAAAATATGAGAAACTGCCGAACAATGGTGCGATTGATTGTATGTGATGTGAGTGGATGTGAAGATTGCCAAAATTATGAAATTAGTCAAAACAATTAGCTAGCGTTCGTTATCACATTTTAACAACAAAAAAATGGTTTGTATGGATAAAGTTGTCGTGTATGTCATCACAAGCTTTTATCAGCATTGAAGAGATTGGTTGAGTGAGATGAGAGATAATTAAATCAATTTACTTAAGCTCAATCGTGCTAGAAGCGCTTTGACGCTTTTTGGCAGTTTTTCTTGCGACCCGGAATTTCAATTCAGGTTTAAAAATGAGCGAATCGAGCTTAGTCCATCAACAGGCTTTAGAATCACAAAAGAAAACCTTTCCAGTCTGCATATTTTAAATTATGAAGACCTTTAAATTTCTTTCTCCTCAGGGCCTTCAAGGGGCTGCATCCGTTACATAGTTTTGATTAGGATTTTCATTAAATTCTATTGCCTTTTTATCCGAATTATATTTATCCTTTGAACTTTTTACTTTTCTTCTGTTCAAAATTCTTAGAAAATACATCAGTAAAAATTAAGTTCAGTATTTTTCTATTTTAGGGGGATCAAATCTTGTTCAAAATCTTAGCCTTGTAGAAGCAATAAAATTTTAAATGTACGAAAAGGTTTTCTGATTCTGATTTGATCATCTCCTTTAATAAAAAGTCAATTTTAATGTTAATTTCCCCAACAGCTTATGTGATACTCCGTCATAAAAGATACAGGACAATAAGTGAAGCAATATCGCTATGCTCCATGGCTGGACTCTTAAAACTCGTAGATTTTCAGACTCTATAACTGAATTTGTGTGCTGTAATTTTGTGTGCCCAATTTTCGTTGAGTCATGTGTTTATCCAGTTAACCAGAACCAGTTTTTACAGAATTTGAACCGTAGGTAGCCTTCAGAGGTTTCACGCTACGTGTTAAAGTGTTTCGGTTGGAGTAGTGGCTGATAGAAGTTGCCAAAAATATACTAAAATAAATCCTACAGGCTTAAGTATAAACAGATAAACTCTTATTTCTCAAAAATGCGCAAGACCACCGGAATGTACTGCCCTCTTGAAATATTCTGTTTCAAAATAGTTTTTCAACAGGTGTTATAATTTAGAAAGCGAAAGTACCACACCAGTTTGACAATTTTGAAAGCGCATGAACGTTAAAAACGCATTATTTATAAATAAATCCATCTGAGATACACGTGCGAAAAAAAATGGCAAAAATCCATCTGTAAACGCTTACTTGCATAAAATTTGCAACCAAGAGAGCTTAAAATCTCTTAAGCTGCAACTGATTTCTGTTTCATCGATCATCATCCGTCGTGTACCTTTCCATCGCTCACATGTTGCGGCTCACATGTTTACGCTCACCGAGCAACAGCAACAAACAAACAAAAGCTCACACACACAAACATTGAGCGTTGAATAAACAGCTCCAAACAACTGATTTTCGTTCTGCGCCGAATCCGAGCGGCCGGCGAGGAATTACACATAATGTTCGCACTTTCCATTTCAACGCTGCTGTCCATCCGACACAGACACCTGTCATGTTCCCGGTGGTGAGCCGTGAAAGCAAAAACCCTACTACCGAATCTTTAATTAATCGCCCGGGATTGGGCATCTTACCCACCGCTTTGTTTTAAAATAAAGCTTATTATTTACTTTATCATCGCAAAAAACGCTCCTTTCAACGCGCGGAGCTTCTTAAGTGCAGCAGGCTACTTGGCCGTTTGGTTGGGGGATCGTGTTTTGTTGGTGCTTCGCATTTTCTCAACATGCACTACCGCGCTCCACTTCAAACGCGTGCACCCGTCCATTAATCGCTTCCGTGATCTACTTGAACCGCTACTTCAGTCTGAACGATGTTGTTGTTTCGGAAAAATCCTTTCCACTTCGAGCGCGAACGCAGCAGGCCTGGCCCCGACTCCTCACGCTGAAGTTCATTTATTTTATTATAAGCTGCATGGCATGCCCCGGCCAGCTCCGATCAAATAACACACATTTATTGGTTGATGATTAATTGTTGATTGGGGCGAAAAACTGATTCACTTGAGCTCCGACCTGACGTAACTCAATCAATACCGTGTGCGCTTTCTTTTTTATCTTATTTCTTGAGCGGTATTGTTTTTCAATCTCCGACCTCCACTTGGTCGGTTAGCAGCTTCCACGCAGCGTACGTGCGGGCGCCAAAGACCTAGGCCTTCAGATCACGAGACCACTTTGCACCCAGACAACGTCTCCCTATCCCTATCTCGGAATCCCTATGGCCGGCGTGTGATCTACCGAACGAGATCATAAAGAAAATGGGAAGCCTTTCAACTGGACGTCGTCCGGTGCGAAACCAGCGGGATGGAGCGAAACACGCAACCCATGAAGATTAGTTTTCAAATATCATAATAAACCGCCCCTAATGCTGGACCTGGTTGACAGGGGAAATGTGATCGTTTGTGTGGCACGTCGCCCAGGAAAAATGTCCAGCCTACCTCCCCCCCCCCCACCTCACTCACCCACCGGCGCGTATCTCACGTCTCTCATCTCGCTCTGTACTACCGGAAGGGAGGATTTATTTCTTGCCGAGGTCGAACCGGACAAATGAGATCTCTATTACGGGTGGATTGTGTGTGTGTGTGTGTTGTGGAGATGGATGGTTCAGTGGCTAAACTTCGGTGCTTCGATAGCCCGCTGCACGTGTGGCTCGTGTTTCGCGGGATTAGTAAGGTTTGGGATTGTTTTGTGCCCGTTCAGGGCAGGAAAACCGATCGGGCCGAGTAACGAGCTGCGATCGTACAGGAGTGTGTGTGTTTTTTTTCTTTCTATTTTACTTTTCACTGCCGTACATGTGCAGTTAATCGAAGTAGAAAGTGTTGCGCAATATGAATGGGCGCTTTAATGCGTGTAAACTTTTTAATTTAAAATTCAACATTGGGGTGAATGGTTTTACGCAAAAAAACAAATCATAACTATGATAAATGGTGAAAGGAGCGGGCAGGGACTTAGGATAGGTAAATTGGATACTTAGGCAATATTTACTGAAGCCGGTGTCAAATGCCAAAATATAACACTTTTTTGTTATTTTATCATTGATTGTTTTTTTCCTTAATTTATGGACTTCAGAAAAGATTGCAGAAAAAGGAAAGTTTATGTTTTATGGTCAGCATAACAACTTATATTTGTATGTACTAAAATATTCGGGCGAATCCGGTGCACCGGTCTTCACGCGGCAGGGCCGGAGGTTCAAATCCCATCCAGACCGCCTCCCGGTATGCAGGGCTGACCACTTTGCTATGGGTAAAATCAAGCCACAGAAAGCCAGAAATGGCAGGCCGAGACCTTTAAAGGGTTTAGAACCAAGGAAGAAGAAGAAAATATTCCATATAAATGTAATTGGTTTATTAACATATAAATAAATAAATATGTAATTGATTTTTTAATTTATTCATCATGATTCCACTCTTAACGATCAAATCGTTTTCAGATATCAGTACGGCCAGGCCATCCTTAAGAAATAAAAAAAAAACTTATTTTAAGAGGTTTGACCCTTTGATTTATAATATAAGCCTACGAAGCAAATGATTGGGGTTCGGAGCTTTTTAGGGGCCTCGTTTGTATTGACAAGGGCGTACCTTCCTTTAAACCGATGGCGGGCTCCTACAAGCTTCGAACATGTTTAAGGCTCCGAACACTCCAACAGGACTCTTTCAATACAACAGATTTGATTAACTTTTTCATCGATTGACCTCAAGGGATTTCATCGCAGTTGATTTTAGAATAAATGGTGTTCATAAAATAGTTTCTCAACAAAATTATTGGATTTTGTCTATGTTCTTATCTAAACGAAGGGAAGGTGTTCATTACTAAGTTTTTGTTAGCCTCAGATATCCACTCATAATTCCATTGTATTTTTGTGGATTATATGGCACTTAAAATTTCCTTTTTCTGATAGCCATCACATCAATCTAGTACATGGGCCCATACCAAGCAGAAAAAATAGACTAAAACTGTTTCACAAAAGTATGAAAATTCTAGCGAAAGAGAAATATACATCAATACCTTTTTATTAATATCGTGCAATGTACTAATCTGGCTACTTAAACCGATACAAAAGTACCTTCCGAATTATTAACATAACACTTATGTGCTACCACTATCACCGAATCATAAACAGCTTTACGACGCACCGTTTACAGTCGGTCATGCAATAGCAAACCGTAACATGCTCGAATGCTGTGTCCTGACTAATCCCTGCTTCATCTTTATTACCCTCTGACAAAGACATAAACTGCTCACATTAACGATACAACGCGTTGCCGCGGAATATTTCACTTTGTGATGTAAAACTTTCAACTCGTAAGCGTAACCCCGAAAGGGAGGATGGAATATTGCTCTTTAAACACACGTAATAATGTACCAGCGCAAGTGAGCCCCCGAGGATCAATTCTACTGCCTAAAACAGAACTGAAGCAGCTCCGGTTAATCACCGCATCAAGGAACGGCCTACATCTTGAGCTCCTTCATTCCTTCGTTCGGAACTAGCTACAACGCATGTAGCCAACCAAAGGCTACCGATTGCTTCGGGCTGCGCGTAAGTATACGGTTTAGAGGTGGCCGCTGTTTTACTACCAAACGGGATCGCTTACGATGTTTACCGGCTCCCGGGTGTTTGGGTGCTTGATGATATTTTTTATTCCCAATTTATCTTCCCGTCTGGATCTATCTCGCTCGGGCTACCGTTGGCTTTGGACGGATAAATCGTAACAGTTTTCGTTGCAGTTGGTGGTCTGCAGTTTTCACGCGAACCTCTCACTCCCCGGTTTTGATAGTAGGGATTATAGACGAATTGGTGTATTGTTGAACTAGGCATGCTGGAGTGGGACGAAGCTTGATTTGTTACCTAATTAATATCATTCATCAACGGAACACACCCGTTGAAGACTCGTGCCGAGCGTTTTATTTCGATAGCCTCATCAAGGCTACAATGCTATGGGTTTTTAATTCATCATAAAAATCATCAAATAATGTGAAACGATCTCCAATCGCCGATCGCATTGATGATGAATTCGATGGCTGCAAGCCTCTGGGACGATCTATAGGAAGGTTTTATATGAGATGAAAATGGAAGTTGGCTTCACGAATGTGCTGCAATATTTTAATTCAGGCTATTTTGTTGCATTTTTATGTTAAGCTTTAATATAAGCTAAGCTTTAGATTTCTGCATGATACGATTCCATGCACAATTGAGCTAGATTGAGCAGATTCTCGCAGATAAAATAACAAAAATCAATAAAAGAGGTTCTGAAACGATCACGATTTAATTTCAACACACAACGCGACAGCTCTCATTCATCTTTCATCCTCGTCAACAGCACGGCATCACAAGAGCGCCAGCTTTGAAGCGATCAAAGCGACTGACAAAGCGCATGAAATTAAAGAAAAGGGTGAGCGAAAGAAACACATCGAAGCCATGCATAATCGAGCTTATTAGCGTGAAATGCAATCTGATTAAGCCAAACAGTTGGCCCTTACAGGACCAATCTCTTCCATTACCTTCAAAACCTTGCACAAACCCTTGTACGTTCGCTTCAAGCTGTTTGCAGGCTGGGTAGGTTCGATTCAGTTTACTATTGTCCGTCTGCAGGGTGTTTTGGGGTGGCACGCGTTCGAAGGACAGATTGAATGTTGAGATGGATTGCCCGAACCGGGCGTCACTAAACTGGTGGCCATTCGGTTGCCGAAAAACAGCACGTAGATCGAATTAGATTGATTGGGAATGTTGATTGCAATTTCCGCTGCTGTTTTTTTCGATAAGTTTGCTTGGTTGGCTCGTCGTGGACTCGTTACATGCACACCGTAACTTGTATAAAAAGAAATACCATGAATTCCCAGCATCCGTTTCCGGTTACACATCATGGTGGAATTGTAAAAAATGTAACCGATAGAAATATACAATTAGGCAAAAATTTATGAAAATTAAACAATCGGTCGAAAAGTTATTGGAAACGGAAATATTCAACTGCCGAACCTTATACGCCAAAGTGATAGGAAACATAATATTTATAAACCCTGATTTTGAAACGATAAGCTCTGTAATGATCGTTTGGCAAACATATCACAAGGCCACTGTCGGTTGGTTGGTCGGTCACACAAAAACTGCATTAGAATTGCCAAAAGCACAGCAAAAACCAGGTAACCCCCGGGATGCGTGTATGGGAGCGCAACGAAAACCACACGCATGCCAATTTGTCTTACCACTTTATGCTGCCTGAAAACGCTCCGGAACCGTTCACCTGATCGTTGGTCAAAATTAATCGCCACTGCCACGCCGTAGCGGAACGGAAGTGAGCGGATGAGCTTGAAAATTAAAATTATTTCGTCGTAGAAAAACAAACAAAATCAGCAGGAGTCACAGTTGGCAATCTATGGTTAGGCGATGAACAAGAAACTGCTTCTGAAATAAGACTGGAAGAAGTGTGGATTTATTTGAATAGTTTAAGCCTTCTCGCTGGTCTTTACACGGTAGAAGCAGGGTTCAAATCCCATCAGAGACCGCCTCCCCATACGCGGGCCTGACTACTTTGCTTTGCTACAGACCTTTTAAAGTTCTAGTGTCAAGGAAGAAGAAAAAGAAGCCTTCTAATCTATATTTGTTTGAGTATTTGAACTATTTTTTTTAACAAAGCAGCAAAAAGCTACAAGACAACAAGGAAGTCTTGATCGGCGTGTTAACATTGCATCTAGTAATTATCACATTAGGAAAGGAAAACAACAGATTTTTTTTTCGGTGGCTAATGCCGCAAAGAAGGCAAACGACAGTAAATATCGATTTTCAGCACTGTTCCGCTGCAGTGGAGTGGACACATTTCACAACGCTACACCAAACCGATCAATTTAAAGCGAACGACATCAACGCTGAAGCAAACGACGAACCCGGGCCCGACACTTTACGCACTGCTAAAATACACTGTTGACGAAATGTGGCACAAGCAAAAGGGCGACGTTCTGTCAATCAATAACGCCTCCAATCGGTTGCTCAATGGATGACATTTGGGCACGTGGATCGGTACCCAGGCACCCAGATTGAACGGTTTCATTTGATTTTTGCACCACACCAATCGACACTCTCGACCGCGCAGCCTAGTCACCAGAATGAAGCTTGATTACATTAGACGCATTGCATTGTGTTGCAGGAATTGTTTAAACATTAGTGCGAAATTTTATTCCCCACGAATGCAAACTATTCGCCCGTCGCGATACTTATGAAGGTTTTTTTAAAAGGGACGAAAAAATATGTTTTCATCACTGTTGAACGAATGCTGGAAGAAGGACAAAAAAAGTATAGTAAGAAAAGAGAAAGGCACCAGCGCAACTCGGTGATCGTTTTCGGTGATTTAGGATTTTCCGCCGATTTTCGTGCAAATTATAACGATTTGCGTAGTAGAAGACGAAAAAAAGGCAAGCGAGCACCACCCCATCGTCCGGATGCGTACGATTTGTTTAATGCACCGTGAAGGTGGAGTTTGTCCAGTGAAAACTCTAGACGCTGTCGGTGTGGTGAAGGGTGACTAGGGACGCAAGCAAAAGTTTTTTTGGGGCACGTTCGGGAGTGGTGAATGAGCGAATTAGTTTAATAATGAATTGGCCAAACGATTGCAAACGTTCATTCAAACGTTGCTTAAGAAATGTTAACACCAGCGAAACACACTTCACCATCCAATGGAACCCTGGTTTGCATAGAAAAGATCACATTGAATGACAATTTTGCATTTTCTGCACCAAGGTTGTCTGCGAGGCGAACTACAGGAACAGCAGAAGCCTTAAGGAACAAAAACTGAATGTTGCTTTTTACAGAGGATCTTATGTTTCGCTCCTCCTACGGTGCGATTTTTGCCTCAAATGTAAAAAGGTTATGACTGGCGAAGGGGAGCTGGTAGGTTATCGGGGAACTAGCACAAAAACTACTCCTGTCCTGATCTGATGTGTTGTTTTTCGGTACGGTATGAAGGTGTAAATCATGTTACGCTGCAACGGGCCTTTCAATGTCCTCCAGTATAATGTTATGACAGGTTTTTATAAGTTTTTGTGTAAAGGAATCATGCTCCTCTTATATCTCTTCCTAGGTGGTTTAAACAAAAAAAAACGAGAAGCTCATCAGCTCTTCAGCCAAATTGATGTTTTATGAGAGATGCATGATTATAATCATTATTTAAATTTTTTCCTCTCTTTACAGGTAAGGACGAATGAAAATAAATGCTTCACAAAAACACACACACGTCCTGAAAATGGACGAATACTAGCATAATCGTGAGTAAAATATTTAAAAAAATCTAAACATCTTTAATAAACTATTCATTCATTAGAAAGAAGTGTTTAGCATCCGAGAATAAAATGAGCTTTTTCGCTAAAATTCCAGCCGTATTTCTTGAAACTTAGCTACAAATAGAATTTAAAAACAGTTTCTTCACCAAACTGTAAAAGGGCACCTTATCCTGGGTGAGCTCAGACGATCGAATAAGTTTGGTCGATATTGAGATTTAAAACTAGATCAATATTAATCTGTAATAATATTTCAGTTTTCATGGTTTGATATAGAAATAATCTGTTGAGGTTGTTGACTCAAAGAAAAAGTCCAATAAGAAAGTGCCGCCTGCATTATTCTCACTAAGTACTGCTTCCATAAGATGTATTTCGATTCGCCTGATTTGTGATCGGATATGTGCTCATTGGTCACTTGTATGAAAAAACCGAGCTTTTTGGAGAGGTTTTTACCAACGAATACAAAAAAAGTGTTGCATTACAATAATTATTTGTGACTTAATAACTTCGTATGACCAAGGTTGATATGAAGAAAGCTGATAGAGTTGACAGTGATATGAACACATTCTGCGAATTTCTATCTTATGTTATGAAATTGGTGGCTGTGCTTAAAAGAAAGAAATTAAAGATAAAATTAGTTAAAACACTATTAGGGCTAAAAATCATTAAAATTGAACTATGTGATTAAAATCGATACATGCGGTGCAAGTTCAATCAACTGCCACGATTCACTAATTTGACCGATCTTCCATAAAAGTAAAACAAATTTTAAGCCAATTATCTTCCTCAAACAGTGGTGGTGGTGTACATATGAAGTAATTATCCTTCAATGCATACACGAAAACTGAACTCATTCACTGCAATTATTATGCAATAAAGCTATATGGCGTACACCGATTTTTGCACGATTCTTCCTCATCAATCAATTAACCGGCCACCGGATTGATGCCGGCAGGCAGTAGTGAAGTGTGAATAATTGCCCAACGTTTGTTTTTCTTTTTCTCTGCCCGCTCTAAACTATCCCTAACCCTCAGCGGCCCTTATTGAGACATCCCCATCCCGCGTGCACATCGTCGGCTCATTAAGCCAACTCACGCACTCGCTGGGAAACGCTCAGCACGATATGCAGCTGGCTGGCCTGGCATGGAAATAAACTTCCGATCTCGCATGTACAATCAATCTCCCGCTGTTTGGTAGGAGCAAAAAATAAACAACATCCAACCACCATGGGTGATTGAATTATATCTATTGCAATGTCCTAGCGTCCTGGCAATATTCACAGCTCTCCCTCCCAAGCCAACACAGGGACGACGGGTGTCGTTGATCGCGTTTACACTCTTATCGATCACGCATTTACACCGCCAGTACACCGTGGTGCGCGGTCCCCCAAGCAGCGGGCTGAAGGTATTGACTTATTTATTTTATTACTATTTCCATCAAATGACCATCGAACGCAATGCGAGCAAGTCACGCACGTCACGAACCACCCGACATCGGGGTGGTTGTTGTTTCCACCTTATTTTCATCTTTTGCCTTTTTTCGGTAATTCACGTCGGTAGTGGCGTTGCGACGCTGCTCGGAATTGAATTTTAATCTGTCAACGAGCACCGATCGGCGATCTGGCGCTGTGGCGGTGACCCGGTTTGGGTGGGTCACCTCTGCACGAGGTGGGGTAGGCAAATGCAGGTGGCGTCCAACCCGTGCACGTGCCAAACGGTTTTGGCGAACGGGGCACGTACGTACGTCTGGTTGGCCGGTTGGCGAGCATAATTTAATGACCATATGAACGGCTTTAATTGGACTTTATTCCACCACAATATGGAGCGCTTTTGGGCCTACCACCCGTCTGTCTCGTGCAACATGAATAAAGCTAAACGCCATCTCGTCCGTCATGTGGTCTCGGGTACAGGTGGTCAGTTTTTTCGATCAAAGACCTGCCAAGACTTGGTTCGAAGGCAACTCTGTTCGACACAGCCCCCCCACAGGAGAAAGGCACTGGCGGTGTGCGCCTGGGTTCAATTAAATTAAACCGGGTTGTTATTAACCGAATATTTATCGGATGAAGTGCACTGCACGCGAAAAACCCGCAGCCATCGCCGAGTGATAGAAATAGCATGCCGGGGGACAGAACGAGAGCGAAACTGCACGGTTGCACTCTTTACGGTTGACACGCTGGTTACGCACACATTTCGAAGGAGCTGGCAAACGCTAGGTGACGCAATGCCCGTCAACCCAGCGAAGGAACCCGGGCGAAGGTGTTGAATGTGGAGGGCACGAAAATGAAACCTGGCGGGAGTTTGGTTTTTATCGGGTGTGAAGTAAAAGAAATGGAACGAGCGGGAAGCTAAATAGCGAGCGTGTGGGTTAAGCAGCAGCATTTGCTTGCACCCTCAAGGGACACGGTGCCGGTGCTAAGATATTGGGAGAATGTTTAATTTTCTTAATTGACAGGCCATCATCGGGCTCGCGGGGCACAAGAGCTTCAATCGTGATGATATACAATCACGGTTTGGGACCAGTTTTTGTTTCAGATGGAAAATAAAATCGTGTATAATATACTCAGTCAGCAGAATAGCCACGCAATCTTTAAAACATTACATTCCAAATTATTCATTACCATATTTGAAGGGCTTTTAGCTCAAGTAAATTATAAACAAATAATTTAGTCTAACCTGTTGCAACCAGTATAATCAACTACATTATTGTTCATTGCTTCTCGCGAAACCTTTTTTGCATATCGGCACTACATCCAAAGCCAAATAATGAAACTTTCGGTTGGTAAGATATGGCCAAATACCCGCCCAATAGCTTCATCTCCCGCAAAACGCTCATGGCGGTGATAATTTACCATCTTTTTATTTTCGTAACCCAACGTACAGTTTCCCATCGGTTTGAGCGGTGAGGTGTTTTTTTTATTACCTTTTTGATGATTTCCCTACATCGCTTTGGCTCGCATCGGCCTCATCACAAAAGAAAGATAATGCACGGCCATATGTACATTGCGCATCTTGCGACTCTGCCCAATTATGTTGCACCCTGTTAAGTAACACACATATTCGCACTGCCACGCAGGTGAATATGGTTACGAAGTCGCTGGTTTTTTTTGCCCTTTTTCCCATCAAACGAACGAGCCGTTTTTTTTCGCATTCCCGGCGAGTGGAAACAGATATTTTCTAGCCACAGTTTCCCACCCACCCAATGGCATGGCGGTTGCAAGTGAAGCTTTGTTAGCATACACCAGCAGTATCTCTCCGTTACTCGTCCCGTTTGCGAACGATGATCAAATAAAAATAAATCAGAGTTGCAAAAAAACAGCGGTGGTTCCCACCGGCGATAAGATAGTCAGGTGATCTAGGGAAAGAGTGAGAATGGTGGAGAGAGAGAGAGAGAGAGAGAGAGAGAGAGAAGGGAAAAAAGACTTTGCCAGCGCCAACACAAAGATTGCCGCCCATTGAAAACTGTGGCACGACAGAACGATTTTTCCAGGTCCCTCCATTCCGGTCGGCATTCCGTCGGCAGGTTGAATGAATGAATGGGTTCGATAGGGACGGTATGAAGGAACTGCATATACCGGGGGAACATTTTTCTCTCGCAAAAATAAATGTCTGCATTCCGGTGCAGTCATTCAAAGAAGGAAGCAAAAGCACTTTCCTACCTGTCGAGGAATTCATTCTTTTTGGCAATCCTATTTGAGTTGAAAACGATTTTCACAGCCCATTTTCATGGAAGGTACGTTTGAAAGGGGTTCAGGCCGGATTTTCGTTGGGATTATGGCACGTTTTACATGTCACTTCCAACTGGATGGAAGTCGTTTCGTAAAGTGTTGGAATGTTCTGAGCTATGAAGGCCTTTCACCTAATTTTAAGTGAAATTTTTTCTAATTCAAAATTTTACTTGATCCAACTTTAAACCATAGATAAAAAGAATAAGTGAGTTAATTAATAATAATTTATTTTTAATATCATCAAGCATAGTAATAAAAAGTAGTGATCCTTAAAATTAATGAACAAGTGTTTTGTACATTGACGTACAGAGGTCAGCCTGATCGCTAGAATAGTGTTGAGTTTTTTCACCAGGTAAAGCGTTGCGTGTAGTGCTATCGTGCGTTCTTTGACATTCATCGACCTTTACATTATTTAACAAGGATTAACAATTTATTGGCTTGGCGCTAGAGTTTGAATAGCATTCGATGAGTGGAATTATAAATATATGTCATCACGAGGTTTAAATAACGATTAAAACTACTTCTAGGGATTGTTTGCGGTCTGTTGCTCGATGTAATTATAATTTGTATAAAAACGGAAGACAATTTCCTTTCATAACAAGCAAACATCTCACTCAATCATACGGCCAGCCAAAAAAAAAGCGCCAATTTAAAGCCATCTGTTAAACGATTTAGCAATCTGTGCTTTTCTGCTGGTGAAAAAACATAACTTTTCGCTGTTCCAGTGGCGAGCCGCCTTCCGAACCGATAATTTCATTACCTTTGCAAACTTCCTTTCGGCAGTGTAATTACGCATTATGTATGTGCAGCCCCATGGGGGAAACGCCTAACGAGTTCGACCTTGCTCGAATTTTGCCTCACCCCAAATTGGCCTCATCGACCCGTTCGTCAGATTGTCTTAAGCGACCGGACAATGTCACTATGGCGGGTATGGCCGCGGGCTATGAAGGTTGGTGGCTTGGCGTGGTTCCCAGCAGTTGGTGCTTGTCGTTTGGTGGAGACAAAATGATTTTTTAACGTTTTTTTGTGTTTGACCGTTGTGATCGTTTAACCCAATTTTAATTAATGATAGATGGGCAATGTTTAATGGGCTACCTTTGGTACAGCTGACGAGCTGAGGCAGTTTTCTCACGTACAGTTGGGTTATTATTTTAAAGTATTTGAAGAAGGAGTTATACATTTGTAACTGAATTACCCAAACACCCAGCCTTCGTTTGCTGTTCAACCTGTACGATCACTGGAACAGCTGATCCGATCACATTGTTTCGCTACGTTACAGCATTACATAAATGCATCGAAATAGAGCAGACAAAACGAAAATAAAGAAGAAAAAAGGTCCCACACCAACCCAAATTCACTGTCAGCTTTCACAAACAGCCCCGGCACCGGCTGTCAAAAATCAAGCTTAAGAACCTTACCCCGCTCCACCCGCTTGAAGTTGTCGCAATGAGTGTACTGAAGGCAAGATGAATACAAAAAAAACAACAACGAAAACACCACATCGATTAAATGGACGCGCATATGTTGGTGGTAGCTTCTGGCGGCCAGCTCACCAGTTCCCAGCCAGCCAGGGGAAAGGTGTCGCCGACTTAGTGACAGCATTGATCGGAGCAATCGATTTCGAAGGTGTTGCCGCGGTTGTGGCGTGGCTCGGGAAATGTGTGTCGCGTACATGTCGCCCCTGTTCGACCGTTGCCGTCGACGACGACTGGCAACCTGAAATGAAGATAAATTTCAAGGCGGCAACATAAATCCTACACACAGCTGTGTGTTTTTTCGGTATCTATTTCTGATCTTTTTTTCTCGTCGGCCTTTGCTCGAGCACATAGTCACTGTCACTAATGAGTCATAATGTGATGTGCGCGACCTGCTGCTGCTGCTGCTGCTGCTGCTGTACATTAGCGCCTGTCGAAGTGATTTGAAGCGTTTTGTGCCCGCCCGTCCCGTCGATGGGTGAGTTTCACAAGAACATCGGGTGCGACACTTGCCGTTAGCTTGCAGACAGTCTTTACCGCCGTGAGTTAGATGTCGTCGGTGTGCATCAACGGTCAAAGGTGCGGTCGGCGAGAATTGACGGGAATGTTGGTGGGATTGCGAAAAAAAGAGGGTAAAAATGTGCAGGAGAAATAATAAATCGGACCAGCCGGGCGCACTTGGCACCGGGCCATTCTCAACCACGGTGCGCGAGGAATGTGAAAGCTTGTAGGTGTTGCTCGCCGGGTGCTTTGAGCATATGAGCCCATGCAGTAGTGGCCTTGCGGCCAGGTACTACCAGTTTTATCTGGGGCAAATGGGGCTTTTTATCACGTTCGTTAAGTCTTGTTGAATTTATTTGATCAAAAACCAGAGGCATGAAAGTGATTTTAAATATAGAATACACTTCTCTTAACATCCTACAAGCCTTCTTCAACATTAAATGCAAAACAAAACTTGCATAAATTAAATGTATTATTTCCTTTTTTAACAAAATGATAGCAAAAAACTAGACACAAAAAATACGGCACATTAAAATCTACTTCGTAATGTGCTAAGCAGACTATAAAACATCCTAAATAAACATGATGATCACCAGCTGGTCATTTGCAAATGTAGCCGCGATCAGTGAGCGAGCAATAAAAACGCGGACTGCGCAGTGGCCATTAAATCAACCAGCAAAAAATAGGCAGTTTGATATCGTCAACACGTTTTACCACCGATGTCGAACATCTTCTGAGCATAGCAGCAGTTTAAGCGATTTTTGCCACCGGTGTTACGATGTGATATTGCTTCTGGGGTTTTTTTGCGTGGTGAAGCGCTAATGGAATCTTGTGGGAAGTTTAACTGATTTTTTTTGTTAAATTAACTCGCATTGAATAATACACAGATTTTGTACGTTATTTAAAAATCAAAGAAAATCCTCCTTGGAATTCAGCCCCCAACATGCTAACCTTTCCGTCGGCTTCGCCCAACCGCGAACGAAAGCGATCGACAGGCCATAAATCCCACTCACCCCGGCCTTGGCGGGCATGTTTGTCTATCACGCACCGGAAATTGCTCCAGACAGTGCCAGTCAAATTTGTCTCCCGCGTCACCTCCGATTTTGCAACTCCAATTAATTCCAGCTTGCTCCGGGGATTTTATGCTTTTGACGCGAAACTCACAACAACCACCCGTATAGCTGGGTGATGTGCGCTGTGGACTTGTTGCCTGTCTAGTCGGTCGGTTTAAATCTTTCGTTTCTTGTTTACCCGAATGGATGATCTAACTAATCATTGACACGCGTCTCTAGCAGGGCGGTTTCCGATTGCCAACGAACCAACTAAACAAAGGGCAAACTAGTGTTTAATGATCTTCCAAGCCCTTCTGCTGGTAACATGAAATACCATAGAAAGACATTTGGAACGTTTCACTCCACATCTGTCATCGATCAAACCCAATCCACATGGTTGGGAAAGAGTGACCTAAAAATATAGTTCCTAAATTACTCGCATTCGCCTGGAATGCACCACCAGTTTCGTGACATGAGAAAGTCTCGCTTGGTGAAGAAACTCGAAGCAGGAAGGATTCGTAAAAGAACAGCTAACATGTGCATTGCGCAATCAACTGCCTGGTGCAACAGGAGAGCAAAACACCAAGCGATGCTGAAGCCATCAAAACGCCCGCTCGAACGATAAGCGAACGTGAAGGGTTTTAATAGAAAATTGATCGTCGTACACTGTCGTCGGCTGTCAAAACGCAGAGTGGTACGATGAAAATTTTATGCGAAAATAATTCCTGTACACTGATTCCTGTGCGCTAGTATTGCATGAGGGGATTAAAAAGGGGTTTTCTCTGGATGGATGATCACGTGAAGTGCACGTCAACACGCGATCGCTCAGCAATGGGAAGATAAAGACTATCGGCACCTGTGTTAAGGAAGTATAGTTAGGAATCGCACATCTCGCGGTGGAAGTATAAGCAGGGAAAAAGGGAAAATGAACTTTTCCTTAGGGAGTATCACAAGACAAGGAACTTTCGTTTGAAGGTTTTTTGCTTCGCGAGTTTAGTTAAAGCATGGCATGTTTTGAATTTTTCCCTTGATTGCCTGAAAGTTCCTCCTATCTGTTTTTCTTGAGATAAATAAACCAATTTGAAGGACAAAAATTTAAAATATCATTCCACTTATTTCAATCCGGTAACATGAACAATTTCTTGATAAGTGTATCATTAGAATAAAAAAGTGAAATAAAATTAAATTTGATTGGACTTGAAGTAGGCTATAGTCACGCTGGTCTTCACACGGGAGAACCGTATCTAAATATAATAAAAAATGTTGTATCAGATCGTAAATAGATAATGCTTTTCCAAAAAATTTGGAATAAATTACTATTTTCTGGCTTCTGTCAACATTAAGAGGACATTTTCCCTGCAGCTCTGGGCTCTATCGTAATGTCTCAATATATTTGAAGATAAATAGTACTATTTTCGTAAATATCACAAACTCTGAAATATACGTCATAGGCGGATAATAACATAAAGGTTTAGACTAGATAAGGTTTGAGGCGGTCCGGTGGCCGAGGCGATAACGGCGCCGGTCTTCACACGGCAGGACTGGCGCTCAAATCCCATCTCGACTACCTCCCCGTACGTGGGGCTGACTACTTTACATCGGATAAAATCAAGTCGCAGAAAGCCCCCTTTCAAGGTTATAGTGCCAAGGAAGAAGAAGAAAGTTTGGACGTTATCCTACTATTGTGAGATTGCTCATTTTACTTAATATTATAGACCATGTTTTACCAGACTCCTTGTTTTTTAAATTTACATTTGCAATTGTAAGCTAGAAACCTTTTCTTAACTGTAAGAGCTTCTTTCCTATTTTTTTTAGTAAATTTTTAAATTACTTTTTGACAAGTAAATTTTCAAAATTCCTTCCCAACAACATCACAGCCAAGTGACATTCTCAGGTCACACAGAGCAAAGAAAAGCGCAAAGAAGCACCGCATCAAGATCACTGTCTATTTCGATTATCTAAGATGAAAGTGAAATACAATTGGTTTCGAATTCCATTGTCACCCCGGGTGTGCCCTCCGCACACGATTCCACGCGATCCTCCCAAAGTGAAACGATTGCGCCACAGGAAGTACAACTCCGTGCACCGGAAGTGTTCTGTGCCTTCCCACCACAGTAACAACAAACCAACAAAACAAAAAAAACCTTCCACACGAAGAACAATGCAGACGAGAAATCAAATTTTAATGCAGCGTGCAGTCGATGCCACCACGACGGTGACAAAATGGCACCCTCCGCCGGTAAACCGACAGCAATACGCAATCGATCGCATTCAGCATCGTTTGTTGGCTGTTGGCTGTACTGAAACCCATTAGCCATTCGGTAATCTTCAGTTGCGTGACGACCGGGCGCAAGAAGAGCCCCAACTCCACTCCGGCCGGCTCATTTAACCTGCCAGCCCCCGCTTCGATTGGTGGAATAATCGATTTCCACTTCAATTTGGTAATTCGTTTTGGCACTCGAGCATCCTTACCGTGCCCCTGCCTCACCGCACCGATGACCGATGGAAGGTCACGTTCGCGCTGCCCTCGATCTTCTCGGCCCGCCGGTGGAATGTATTCGCGCTCACCAAGATTCGTTTTCCATTTTCGCTCGGCGATCTCACTGCCTCTCTGTGGGGTCGTTCTTTGCTCGAGCGGCTTTCGGTGCATTCCGGTTGGAAAAGCATCGTAGTCCGAAGGAAAAGCTAATGGAAAGTGTCGAAAGCGAGAAGGCCAAAAACGCGCCACCAAAGCTCGTTAGTAGATCTTCACCGTGTGCGGGGATTCTTCACGCTAAATAGCTCCCCACATTTTCCACCGCCTTTTTCCACAGCCGTAGCATTTTCACCGCACCAACTCCGCACCTTGTCGAGATCATCTTCAGCGTAAGCTGGGGTCTGTGTTTGCTAAATGGCTTATTGCAAAAAAAGGCTCATAAAAAGGGCCAGTTATAGTGGCGGGCGCCCAGCTGCTGTCTGCTACACTTTCTTTTTCGGTCGATCGGCATCTTCACGCGAAACAAAAGTGAACTACAACAAATCACCAACAAGATCCACCCTCTGTTTTTTCCTCTTTTGCGCGAAGTAGGAAAATTTGCTTCCGCAACCCCGCTCGGCGGCCAGGTGGCTGGAACTTTCCCTTTTGTTCCGGGAAAATCGAGATCCGCCGCTAGAGATGAGAGCCCGTTCTGTATGACTGGCTAGAGAAGTTTATCCAACATCAGAGCACCCCTTACTTGAATGGGCCCGTAGGACACAGCTGAGTGCGACGGTTTCAGATCGCGCGGTAGCCCTACGGTGCATTAACTTCCTGTCGTCGCTTTGTCTCCTGCATCTCGTATCTCAGAGTTGGCCGGAACATTATGATCGCATTAGAGCGGCAACGTAAGCGGCTTGTGTGCTGGAACTGGAGCGAACTGTCGCCGATTGCCGGGCGTCGGGTAATGGACTTGCAGGCAATTGTAATCAGTTGTCATGGGCGCAGAAGAATAACTTGGCTAAGGAGACCCTTCTCTGGCGGGCAATGAAATCTGTTTCGAATGGAACGGCAGTCGTTCCGACATTCCCGACAACATCAGCGAACCGATGTCAGGAAACGGTAATTTATCACGTGGTACTTTAGAAATGAACGATAATTGAATTTTGCTCCATGACCGCGCCGGGATGCCGGTATGGCGGTAATCCGCCGCACTCCGTAGCTCCGTGACAGCAGCAGCAGCAGCAGCAGTCTGTCGTCGCGGTCGATCCGACAGGCGAAAGATCAGCGGGCTTGTCAGACATTGTGAAGAGCGAACTGTTTTATAATTGGTCACCGTGTGCCTGGCGAAAGAGGCGATGCGAGGTGAAAGTGATCGATATTTTCGCCAAGTTTCGCCCAACAGCTCGGAGGACGGACATTGGCAAGTCACTAGGGAAGATGATCGGCTAATTGAATGGGACCTCGGTTGGCATCGGAGGAAATGTTTAAGTACCATTAAATTAATGTCATTCCGCGATACATTTTGCGATGCTCATCGAGCACCGGGCAATTGCAACAGACCGGAACTCTCCTGTCCGTCAAGCTCATTAGACTATCAGCTTGCCGAAATCTGCGTTCATAGGCTTCAAAAATCCCCGCCAGCTCACCGTCACATGATTGACACGAATTGGCGCAATTGCCGCTGATAGTCAACGAGGAATCACCGGTCCATTAACAGATTCCACCGAATCGATTGGATGCTCTTCAACGACGACCGCCCGTATCGATAATTTACATACGATGAAGAAATCGTCCTCCGATGAATGTCTGCCGGTTCAGTATTATCTAAGGAGTGATAAGACAAGACAATACTATAAACTAAGTCGCATCAGCGGAGAAGCGCATCAGTGTGAAGTTATCAGTTGAGAGTTAAAGTGGTTCGTGGAGCTTTGCATATTCTGAATCAATATGGCTAGAATCGTTACGTTAGGGCTTCTAGTAGTGCTATGTCTCGGGACAGGTAATCCCTCCATCCTCAGGATCTTTCGA
The DNA here is from genome assembly GCF_013141755.1 of Anopheles stephensi. NCBI lineage: Eukaryota > Metazoa > Arthropoda > Insecta > Diptera > Culicidae > Anopheles > Anopheles stephensi. Next base: position 64,883,732 of record NC_050203.1, on the reverse strand, counting down.
GCAGCTATAGAACTCTTTGGTTCTTCATTTTAGTCCACCCCCAGTTGGTTTGCTATCAGTGCGATGATTGTGAGTTCCAGCAAGAAATCCCAGTCGTCTGCGGAGACATTGACTTCACAACCACAACACCAACGGATACAACCTGTCCGACCTGTGCTCCGGAACCGACGCTTCCCACGACGCCCGAATGGACAACTTCCACACCCGACACTACCTGTCCAACCTGTGAACCTACGATTCCCACCACTCCCATCCCAACAACTTCAACACCGGACACAACGTGCCCCACGTGTGCTCCAACCCTGCCCACCTCTCCCATCCCGACCACCTCAACACCCATCCCAACGACAGCCACACCGGAGACCACGTGTCCAACCTGTGCTCCCACACTTCCCACCTCTCCCATCCCGACCACCTCAACACCCATCCCAACGACAGCCACACCGGAGACCACGTGTCCAACCTGTGCTCCAACACTTCCCACCTCTCCCATTCCAACCACATCCACACCGGTCGAAACTTCCACCCCAGATACCACCTGTCCGACGTGTGCTCCTACCCTGCCCACCACACCACCCCTTACCACCTCCACACCTCTGGCCACCACGACGCTGGCACCGCCAACGCCTACAACATCCACCACGACCACACCGTCCTGTCCGGCCGGCTGCTGTCCTTGCTTTGGGGCACGCTCCACCTCCATCTTTACGATGGCAGCACGTGCCACCAAGAATGCGCTGATGGATGAGTTTGAAGAGGACATTCGCTCACCGCGCCAACTGCCACTTCCGATCTATGTGTGCTACACGACCGAACGATTTGGTGAGCTCACCGTCGGCTTTTCTTAGTTCAGCAAACTCATCGCGATCTTCTCTCTTACAGTGAGCAACCGACGCGTGATCAGTCGCGGTTGTACGAAGCGACAGCAATCGCTAACCGACACCTGCACACAGCTCAACGGTGGCCAGACGTACGAACAGTGTTCGCTCTGCTCGTGGCAGCTGTGCAACCGATAGGACGGGGGGGTAGTGTCAAAGCGACCTATTGTTGCCCGTGTATCTCTCCTATTATTGTACTGTTATGGAGCTCTTCGGTTCGTAGAGGAGCGTAGATCATCAATCATCGAAGATAGTGACACCAGTAGCTGCTAGAAGCTTCCCCATCTCAGGCGGAAGTATATCGAAATAAAGCAAACTCTATGATAAGCACTCAAACGTTGCGTGTGTGTGTGTGTGTGTGTGTGTATGTTGGGTGAGTCAGACTGCGGAGGGTGCGCTCTTGGCACCTTCGATAACGGACTCCAATGGAAACCAAAACATTGTTGCGACATTGAGGCTCGTTTAATTTGATGCACATAATAGATAATCTTAAAATAGACAGCAATGGCTGGTAAGGTTGTGTGATGTCCTTCAGGCGATCTCTTTCCATGTGGGTAAAGTTCAATTGCTTAGAATTGCCATCCCGAACCTACCTCACGCACATCATTGTCCGTTGTTGTGTAGGTGCCTTAGCTCCAATTTTCTCATTCACTCCCGAAGAAGACCACAAACAGTGTTCACCAACAGCCCACTGAACATGCATCGACAACCACGTCGATGACGCTGAGATTTATTCCCAACGCCATATTTGTAACGCCTGCAGCACCTCTCGATTTGGGCCGCTCGACAGCAAGCAGGGGCTGTTTTCCGTATTCTCCTTCTATTTCGGTGTCCACCGCGACGGTGCACTTGCCCCGAAGGAAACCAGTCAGCTTCCCTAATGCATCCCGTAATTTCAACCCTTCCCTCGGTTGCTCTCGGTTTGCCTCCCACACGTCGCTCCCACCACCGGTCCCCATCCACCGCACATTACGTAATAAACGATCTGATTAATTTGATGTCGTGCCGGTTCGGTTCCCGCCGGTCGGTCCATTGCTCGCCTTTTTTCTTTCTCCTGTCTCCGGCTTCGTACGGCCATGCACGCGGTGCCGGGTTCGGACCTTATTTATGGTCATGTGTGATGCTTTATGACACGGTCGCGAACCACGACCACGAACCAGCTCGCGGCATCTCCGGCCGACTCTGGGCACATACCGATTGCGATCGACGTGCACTGGACGTGGAAAATGGGAACCAATATAGAGAGAGAGAGAGAGAGAAAGGAGGTGCGAATGTGCTCGCGTACGATTTGCATAACAATAAATTGCAGTTGTGCACCGCACAAGCCGCACCAGCCTGCCCCAGCACAGTGGGCCAACAGCAGAAGGAAAGTGTTCTGCACGCTAGAATCACGCTCCGCAATCTCAACGTGCGCACGGTGGAATTAGGGTGCATTAGGGTGCACGGGAAACGTTTGCGCATGGAATGTCCCCTTGGTTTCGGTGGTGCTTTCACTTTCTGTCGTATTTCGTGCGTTTTTGTTGGTGGGAAAGTGTAGAAGTTACGTTTCTAAGGAGAACAGATGGACGGTTTGAAATGTGGAAGCAATTCGCATTGACTTTTTTTGGGGTTTTCGTTAGTTGTAGTAAAGTTTGGTGGACTTGTATTTTATCCAATGTTACAAATATTCATTGCCAACTTATCAATATTCAAAAACTCGAGAGGTTCATCTCAATATTTACTCGATCCGTGAGTTTCATCCCTTAGCAATTGTTTGGAATAATGAAACCAATCTTAAAGACCTGCTTAGTTGAGTTTTATTATTACTTCTCATCTCACGCAAGAAGCAAGGTGAAAGACTTCATAAGAAACAGAGGAACGTGTCTGAGAATATGCCGTCCACGTAATAAATATTACTCTGATAACGTACATGATCGAATAGACGATTAGCAGGCCTCAACAGTATCAAGCAAACTCCACGAACAAATCATTCTGTAGCCTTTATTGGAGGACTTTATCCAACAGCCAACAGACAAAAGCCCCTTCTAGTCCTGCCGGCCGAGAGCAGATAGCAATATTATTATCAAATTCTTCAGTAAAATGTAGAGTTTCTCGGAAATATTATGGTGTAAATTTGATGATATCTGGAATTCTTGAGGCACTCAGAACCTTCCCATCTGATTATTTGATTCACTTCCTGTAGATTCCACATAATCTAAAAACAAATATTTGAAAGCAATTTTATGAATGGTTCTGTTCTCTTAAACTCAATTAAGATTAAAATCAAAATAATCTTAAAATCGACCCTCAAACCGTAGATATCATCGAACATAACTGAAGCAGAAACAAATTAGACCGTCACCTTAACTTTGCGGCTCAAGTATTCAAACGACAACCCTTTCCAATAGTTACCCATTGAATAGAAAAAAGCCCATTGAACAGGACGAACATTCAACCTGAACCTCTCCCGCATCAAGGAGCACGATCCAGACAACCCGCCTGTCAGCGATCTCAAACGAACCCACTGTCTTAGAAAACACCGAGCAAAAAAAAAAACACCAAATTCACCAACCCGAAAGGGAAGAAACGCGAAAGCAAAAGTGATCGCTAAAAATTAACTCACTTTCAAAGAATGCCATTGTTTTTTCCTCTCTAGTGAGTGAGCCGTGGTCGAGAAAAAGGGAGCAAACTTTCTTAAAGCTAGACCGATGAACGCGACCGGCCGTGCACTAAGGCTAGACACCCTTTGCACCAGTTTACCTGCGCCTGGCCTGGGAACAGCAAAGGGGGGTGGAGAATGAAAGAAATACATTGCGGGAGGTCATTTAGCCCTGGCAGTCCCTAGCAGTCCCTGGGCAGAAGTGGGTTTGCGAAAAATAAATACACATATCTATCTCTCGCAGCGTACCGCTCGTAGGTCGCAAAATTGGACGACTTTTTGCCTCCCTCCTTCGCCCCCTTCTCCCCCCCCCCCCCCCCATCCGTTGCACCCATGTGGGAGTTATGTAATGGGAGAAAAGAAATTACCACCAGCGGTGTTCATATATTTCCCCGGCATAAAGAGACCCCCTTTCAGGCGCACGAGCGACCGCAACTTCACGGAGCAGGTATCGTTGATTGTCCTGCGCCCGGCACTGGGAGTCCCGGGTTTTTGTTTCGGTTTCGGGCGCTCTTGAATCACCGGCCAGTGTCCATTCGGAGCAGCAAGCAAGCATTATTAGTATCTTTATTTCGTCTTAATTCTTTCGGTCTGGTTTTTTGTACGCGCAATGCTTTGGGGGTCTCCGTGATCGTGACGCATTCGAAATATGTGTCAGCTGGAGGTGAATGTGCCTTCGAGACCGTACATTATTATATATGCATGCAACTCGGGGGATGCAAGAAGCACACAAGAGGGCGAGTAAGTGAGAGGGATGTATGTGCTTTTTATGATGGCGCTAATGTGGCCGTTTGTCAAGAGCTGTGAGCAATTTGTCGGGTGGTCTTAGAAAGCCCGACTGTTAAGTGCAGGTCACCGGGAACTAAGGGACCGGTTATAGTGCAAGGCACAAAGCCGTGTGCAGTCTGGCCTTTGCTGGTAGCATTTTGTTGAATTTTTTAATTTATGAAGCGAAAAGCTCAGCCGGCAAATTCATCTTTGACTCGCAATAACTCACCGGATTGTCGTAAAATGCTACCAGCAATCCTAAGACCTAGGAGAAAGTAATTGCTTAATTTCAAATTGTCAACAACGCTTCTTTAAAATTTCTCCAAAATTTCACACCTCATAAACTTATCTTCGCGCCAGCCACTCGACGCCCAATGTGCCATATTAATCCAATTTCTTCACCCTTCCCTTGCTGCCTAATCGCTTAATAAGCGGTCAAACAAGCACCCCCCCAAACAAGATAATGAATTATTCAACATAATCCGATCGAACAAAGGAGAAGCTGGCGGTGGCTTTGGTGACCGCCGAAAGAAAGAGTAAATAAATACAGCCTCCCGAAACAAGATTGTCAACAGCACAAAGAAGACACCCGCAAACATACACGATGTCGTTGAAAAAAAGAGAGAATAAAAAAAAAGAAACAAGCGAGCCGAAAGATTCACACGCTGAGCCATCTTCAGCGCGTGTGGCGGGCAAGATAAAGCACGCCCGAAAGACGTTCGCGTGCCGGTTCCGCGCACCCATCTTCAACCACTGCCCAAAACCTCCCCGAAAGAAGAAAAGAAAAAGACATGTGCAACCGTGAACATGCGCAAACGCCACCCATAAAAGTGGCCGTGCCGGCGAGCAGCGGGATGGTCTGTTTTTGGCCATCGCTCGACCATCCTCATCCACACATCCACCAAACGTATGGTAGCGTAGAAATAAAATAAGATATAAAAAATGGCACCGAGCTGGGTGGATCGTCTTCGAGGAACGGTCGGGGTGTGATTCACCACCGAGTGAAGACGAGCCCTCGACGAAGCAGTTTTTTTTTCTTTCTTTGCTTAATCGAATTGTCGACACCTTTTGAGCTTTTCTTGTTGGTTTTGTTTGTGAATCATTTGGAAGAAGCGAACACGACACGATTCGTTGGGGTCGTATGGGGTAGGTGAACTGTGGACCACGAGTCAGGCTGCTGATGATGATAATTGAAACAGATGAATACAGGCATCCGGATAATTTACATACAGGCGCTGGTGGGCTGTGGTGAGCGAGGATGATCGGATCGCTTGATGGGTTTTAAATGTGTTGATCGTTTTGCTCGCGTCTCGCGATCGATTAAGACGGAATCAGCTGCGATATCTTTTACGTACGATAAGAGTTGGATATCTGAATAATAGGAAGCGATATGAGTTGGAATGTGTAATATGATAGCAAAAACAAGGCGTCTTTATCTGCGAATCAAACGTGATAGTCGTGCATGCGGACGGTTATGTTTGGTTTATGAAAATTTTAAAATAATTTTGTTTTCTTAAATTACTTGATAGAAGTTCTGCATACAAATATTTACTCTGATTTCGGTTTAGTTGTTGATAAACCAGTGAACGAAAAACTTCCCGGACGTCCTTATTGCATATAAGACTCAAGGAAAAGCTAGGATGCTTTCTTAATATTTAAAGATTGTTTTATGAATTCCTACAGTAGCTTCGGATTATACTTATTACGATCAACACAGAGAATAGAGTGGTTTGAGGTTTTTCAAATGCATTAACAATCAAGGTTCTATATCATACTGCGAAAGGGTCTTCCTCAGAGAGTAACCCGCACCAGATAGGACTCCCCTATCTATCTAAGGGATTTTCTAGAACAGTAGTGAATTTTTTTGCATACAAACAATGGTCTTCAAGAGTTAAAAATCCTCAAAGATAAATCTAAGATCAATCCTGAATGAATGTATGTGGTTGCCAACATTTCCTTGATCTTGCTCAAGACTATCGCAAGACTGAGATCAATATCTAACACATGTATTACAATTTTTTCTCAAAGTCATTGAGAAAAAATCATACCAAAAATAAAAAGGTATAAAATCCATCATATGTTTAGTGTTAATCGAATCAACCTATTGCTTGATCAGTCTAAAACATTTTCGAAAGTGTAATGAGTTAGTTACTTGAACTCATTACAAAGTTTGATCATCTATTTAACATATACCAGCCTATCTACGATCTACTTTATCTGGTAGGTTTGGAAGGTTGTTTTTCAAATCACACTTTATTTTGAATAAGAGTAAAGAATTTCCAACTGTTTTGTTAGAAATTACCAAAAGGAATACCAACAGGAAGCAAGTTGAATAAAAATTAGGGAAGAAAAATGAAGCACATTGATGACGATCCGAAGCAAAACTGTACAACTCTTTCAATATAACAAATCTGTAGAATCGCGGAGAAATCTAAGAATAATTTCTCAACAGGTGTTGTAGGAAACGTATAGTACTCACGTTTGACTGCTCTTTTGAAAGTGATCTATATTAATATTCCTTTTTCCTATATTTACACCCGATAGTTTATTCCTATAATTCATCCAATCGTGACCGCCTTCAGGAATGGCATACGGATTGCCTACATATTAGGCGCGAGCGCAGTCATTATGTTTCGATTTGCCCGAAAAAGTTTTTAATTGCTTTTTGTGCTTTTGTGCTTACTAGAATAATTTATAAATAACAAAACTCTCGAGGTTTTAATAATGCCACCCAACTAAGTTATTTAAAGAGTTATCTTGTTACTTGAGGTACCAAATACACATTTGATTTTATTCGATCGGTTTTAACATAACTTCGGTAATTTACTTCAACGGTGATAATTAAATTGAAGCTCAGTTTTTTTTCTCCGTCGCAAACAACATCCAACGTTACCTTCGCTCTCCTATACGTGTTAAACAAATCTGTACCAATCTTGTAACCTCAGCCATACTAAAATATGGGTCAATTATACTTCGGTGCATGCCATTTGCGCTATCCGCCTGCGACGACAACCCCGTTCGACGGCATCTTTATCTTTCACCAGCTTCGTACCGTTTGCAATTTATCGTAATTTTTCGTCACCACCATCGTCCCCGTATTGCGCGGTTGTCTCCACCACCAAAGTCCCAGCATAAAACAGTGCTAGATGACAACCGATTACCTGTGCTAGCTTTTTCCCCCAGCTACAGCTTCCGACTGCATGGCCGTATGGATGTGGAAAGGAAAAAAAAAACGTCACCACCAACGTCCAAGCGACAGGGAGCAGCGGTGGTACCAATGACGCTTTACCCTCGAGAGAAAGAAACGTGAATTTGTTACGCTTCTTAGCCGCACTGGTCTCTTCTTGGCATGCATGTTCCGAGGCTCCGTAAGACCTGTTTCGATCGATCGGCCAGCCGGGCAAGACTGGTTTTGCCCGGGTGGACCTAGGAGCCTAGCTCTATTTTTCCGTCCGCCGGTATGTGTCCGCCGCGCGATTTTTTGGGCCCAAGTACGCCGATGGCCTCCAGCACACTTACCCACTGGCCAACATCACACGCCCGGTAGAAAGGGAGTGTGTATGTCACCGTGGCGTTTTCCGTTCATAATTTATCGCCTGCCGAAGCGTAGATGCGTGGTGCCGTTTCGTTTTCTCTTTGTCTCTCTCTCTCTCCATAGGTGCTGCGTGTAGCCGCATGGCGATTGCATAATGTAATGCTTATGCTGAACCCAATTTTTCTGTACGTGGTCACCGGGCCAATGCGCGGCAGGGTGAAGCAAGTATCAATGAATTTCAAGTGTAGAGTGTGGGCACAGAAAACCCGCTCGAACAACGAAACTGGAGCATTTCACTTGGTGGTGCGTTTATCCCGGGCCGAGCACTGTCCAAACTGGAGATCCTTGAGAGGATAACTGGCCGACGTGAGAGAGCCATGGAATCACTACCCTAGAGATCCCGCATCTCGCTGGTTGTTGATGATAGCGATCGAGATCTAGATGGTGAAAAACGATCGCACCGGTTCTCGATGGAAAGGGAAAATCGCAAAATCGCGTTCGCCTGGTGACACTTTCATTACTTTACCACCGTTGCAACTCATCCTCCCACACGTAACCCACATTTAGGGACCCTTGTGGTGGCTTGTTTTCTCTCTTGGGTTGCATGCTTAATTAATGTCTGCCAGCTAGCTTCGTTGCTGTTCCAAACGAGGGCAAAACATATGGGTGAAATGGTATAACCAGCTTTGCGAGCGGTCGTAAACTGCTTTCGGAATCTGTACGCTTCAATGGGATTAAAGTGGATTAGATGCTGCTGAGTAGATCGGTGTTTGCGTTGCGTTGAAAATCGGTTCAACGTCAGACTTTAACATTGATTGATCAGCATCCATGATGGGGTGCAGTGCGATCGAGGGGTTCCTCGCTTACCGAAGCGTTGAAATCTTTCATTTATTGCACAATATTTTACGGAGCTCGATTGATCTAATATTTTTGTGGTTTTTATTTCATAACGACGTTGTGAAAATAAGCAACAATTCTTCATTAAAAGCGAAAAAATTAACTAATTTTAAATTAAATTTGTGTTGAAGAAATTGCTTCCACGCTTTTGTTTTCAATAGAAGAAATGAACTCTCTAATCAAATAAGCTCACAATAGTTTACAGGCGTCCGTGCCGAAGATGGATCTGTATTTTGATTATCCACTGTCAGAAATATCGACCGTCTTAACCTATTGTTACCGGGTGGGAGCGTATGACAAATGAGCAACCTGTAACGAGCCAGACAGGAATCTGTATCTGTATCCAGGTTCAATAGGTCGCCTCGTCACAGACGAGCAGGGAAATGAAGCACGTTCCCGGCACACACGTGCTGCCCACCGTGAAAACAGATGTTTTTCGACCAAATCATTAATCATTTCCACCTGCCGCACCGAGAGGCAGGCGTAGAAAACACGAGCACAACAACAAACATGCTTTGAAAGGAAGTTGTGCCTTATCGAATATTAACCTAAATGAATTTGGTAGCGTTGTTGTTGTTCAAAAAGCAGTCAACGGGGTTTTTTTTTCTCCTGGAGGAATGTTGACGGCAATCGACCCGTGTCGGTTGATGAAAAATATCCCAGTGATTAGCAGAAGTGAAAGTAATGCCCAACTACAGGTGGAAGAAGCAGTATTTGTTATATTACTTTGCTGGTTATGGAATAATTTCGACAAAACTTACTATCACTTTAATCATTGTGCAATCCAGTACTGCTTTTTTTCACCACCGTCTAAAGAGCAACACCGTAAATTGACATCAATTTTTGGAACCAGACCAGATCATTTTCATTTATTAAATGGCACATACCTATCCCTCTCCTTTCGATAGCGGCATTGTGCTTTGTGCTGATCGATGATCGAATTATACTAATTGCTTGTCGTCTTCTTTCTGTTTACTTTCAGGTAATTAAACGCAGTTTGGTCCCCAAACTGTGATATAATAAATCCTCCATCGATGCCGATAAGTGGTGTACAGCTGTCGGCTTAATTAAGCCATCGAGGTTTGTTGCTGTTGCTTTTCGGGGACGGTTGAGCTCAACCTGATCACCATCGTAAGATGACCATCGATTGGTGGTGATTTAAGTTCACAAGAGGCGAATGAAATGTGCCTGGAAACGAGGAAAAAGATGTACAACGGAGCACAAAAAAGTACTCCAAGCTCGAATGCAGCTCTTCAGTGCGAATTTCGGTTAATTGATTCGATCTTCGTGACATTGCGCTTGAGACACTTGTGGGATGAGATGAGTACTCTCGGCTTTCTTTCGTTTCCACGCCGTTTTTCGAGAAGGAGTTATCCACATCAGCTTATGAGGCATCGATTGAATATCATACTCTCTTTTAGCACCTCAAAGAAAAATAATCCGCAAACTAAAATTCACCTCTACTAACCCAGTAAAAGCACCTTAATGAAGCCCCATTACTTCGGAATTCAATCTTTCTCTGCTGGCCACCCTCCATAATCAGTCTCGATTGAGCTCAACATTTGCTTTCCACTTTCATTAGCAATGAACTTTGCCTTGCACCATCCAGGCGCAAGGATATCAATTTCGCAATGTGCTACTATTAAACGCTACCGCCATTTCTCCAGTTCCGAAACGTTTGCGATAAAGATCTATGCCACACCGGGAGTCTGAGTCTTGGAGGTTGCCAATAGCATAACCAAGCGCCAAAGCGGAAGTGTCAAAGTCAATAGCAGGCTTGGTCGACGCGATGGAAATAGACATTCCACCCGGGCAAAAGAAAAGCGAAGAAAACCTTACCCGAAACAATAAGTCACTTGCCGTACGGTTTCAAGGGAATCTAATACTTTCAACCTTTTGCCCGAACGATTCAGACAATCTCCTTCCCGTGCTTCGAGCGGAAGGTGACTATTAGCTGCATAGGATGTGGGAAGGCGATTTTTTTTCTATGCGAATACGGTACAGACCACCAGCCAGACAGTGGATTGACTGACCAAGCGAGCTGAACGATCGTTGGAAAACTGGCTGCAATGCGGAACTTGCGCGTGCGAGAAAAAGCAATAAAACGCGAGTGGCAATTTGAATGTGGCGCTGCGATCAAGGTACGGCAAGAATTGCCGAGAAGGGGAAGGAAGAAATAACCACAACAGCAAAAAAGACTCACTCCCAAACGCCGCCAATCTGCGGCCAAACCGCAAAAACATTAGATCTTGACATTCGCGTGAGCTTTACGTTTCGATTATGGTAATGAATTTAAACGATCTTTCGTAGGCGCACCAACGATGATGGTGGTGGTGCCCGTTAATGCTTGATCCTTCCGCTATGTGGGCAAGCAGCATCGGCAGTTGGATGGGATCTGTTAACTGTAACAGAGTTGTTGCAATTACAATGCGCTGCTACATTCATCTAACAACAACGCAATGATGACGGCCAATGATGGCAGTGCGGTGCCTGTTGATCCCAACATTAGAGTACGCTTGTACGATCGTGAAAGGCCGACAGGATCTGACGCTTTATATCTCACGGGCTTTCCCTTTCCGTGGCTTAAATCGGTGGCTTAGCCAGTACAGCTGAAGTGTTTGTTAGCCTAGACCACCTCGTATCTGATTGCTATCGCCGGGGCCGGTAGGAAAACCTTCCGCTGCACTCTTAACTATCCTCACGGGACAAAGCAACGTCGGGATGGGGAATTAAACGGTGCGACCCGATCGGTGGGTTTAAATCGATTTGTTACACACGGGTTTAGTGAGCCACTTGCTGCTGGTTGATCGATATCGCACATGGAATGTAGGAATGATTTCTCATAAGCAGGTGCTTTGTACATAAATTATTGCTTGATCGTTTTAAGTAAGAAAGTGGCAAGATCATTGTGAATGATAGTTCATTTATGATAAAAATCAATATTCCATATGATCCAGTACAAACAATAAATGTCTAAGCATAGTTAGGGGCGGTCCGGTGGCCGAGGCGACAGCGGCCCCGGTCTTCACACGGCAGGGCCGGGGTTCAAATCCCATCCAGACCGCCTCCCCGTACGTAAGGCTGACTACTTTACTACGGGTAAAACTAAGTCACAGAAAGCCAGAAATGGCAGGCCGAGACCTCTCGAGGTTGTAGTGCCAAGGAAAGAAGAAGAGATAGTTTACTGTAATCTTTATTATGTAAATAAGTTTAAAAATATTTTTGAGATGTACTTACTCTTAGGTCAGGCTTGCCATTTCTGGCTTACTAGACTTATTGCTACCGCATAGTTGGATAGGCAGTCCTTGCTATGGAGGGAACGACCCAGATTTGAGTTTCGGTCCTGCCGTGTAAAGACCGGCGTCGCTATCTCATCTACCACCGGGCTGCCGCTTTGTGCTGCATTTGATATAATTTTCACAGAAAAGCTTTACGTTTGGACGATATTTGAACTTAAATTCAATTTATCTGGTAGTAAGTTTCCAAGCTCGGTCCAAAGGAGTCTTCTCAGAACATTAAAGTTGTAAAGTTACAATACAAACTTATCTATACAACTACAGGCAATCATTAAACTTTTAAGAAATTGTCTAAAAAGTCCCTTTAATAGATTTATTCTCATTCCTTTCGGAATTCTGTCCAACATCCTTCTGATTCACTTTGATCGCATAAATAGACCTTCTTTTTATCTTTTGAGGTCACTTCGAGTTAAATGTTATTTGATTAGAATTAATTCAATAACAAATTAGTACCAAAAAGCATTTACCCATAGGCAAAATCTTATAAGAGATGCCATGTCGGCGTGCCATTCGGTGATTCGAAATCGAATTTCATGTCGATTCTCATTAGTATGCCAAGCCGAGAATGTCTTGAGCATGTAAAATTTCTATAACCTTTTAACCAAAAATTTATTTTACCTATTAGATAACGAGACGAATGTGTAGCTGCGATGTTGGAGAAAGTTCATGCCTAAGTCTAACTGAAACCCAGCGATTTTTATATTTATTTACTTCAATTGTACTTAGCCACAACAATCGTTCGCTAATGATCAGGATATTTATCCTTCACCCACATAGAATCCATTTCAATCCAGAGCTTATCAAAACAGGTTGACAACACAACCATGTAAATAGGCCAACACAACAGCTGATAAATAGCTTATCCTTGCATTAACCGTACGCAGACCCATTAAGCTCGTTACCGGCTCTGTAGCAATTTCGTGCAAGGTCTACACTGACCAATAAATTAAACCTCCCCCCTTTGCAACCGAGCTGATGATCGAAACCGTTACCTTCGGTGCCACATTTCTCTCTTAATTCGAAACCACAATTACAACCCACCCGCTTAACAGCGGATCGAAATCAGCCCCAAAACACAGTCGATTTCGTAATAATATCTCTACCACCCGTGCCGTGCATTCTCGCGCTGCCGGTTGATAAGGCAGAGAAAACAAAACGACTTGTTAAACATGGTGCCTGCTTTTTAACAACACCCCACAACTCATATGCACCCGCATACGAGCACGTAAATCGATGCCAAAAACTCCCGCCACAAAGCGCCAACCACCACCACCAAAGTCCTGACCACCCTGGGTGAAAGGTGTTTAGCAACATTTGTCTGTCCACCGGTGTACAACAACCGAAACTGTCGATGTTGCTGTCCAAAACAAAACAAAAAAAAAAAACTCCACAGCCACCAAGCTTAATTTTCGTTTACTTATTTTTCTCCACTTTCGCGCGACGGATGACAGCCAACATGAATGCAGTTTGGGGAAAAAGGGCTTGACTCAATTACAAGGGCACAAGCATTCACCGCCAAAGCTTCGACCTGGACGATCGGAATGGACAAAAACCCGTCCCGTAGTTCGCAGGCGCGCCCACCTGATGCACTTGCACTTGCAATTTCGCGCCCGGCTCCTTTCACTTTTTTGCGGAGCGCAGGAAAGTGAAAACACAATGGACAAAGTCCTTGGATGAGTCCAGGAAGCGACCATTTTGTACGCCCTTCGGTGGTTTTCCTGTGATGCTGCGCAATGCATAATACTGGGTTCCCACGGACACAATTTACAGCAAGGATCGTTTTTTAGAAAATCTGTTACAAATAAACCTTATAAAAATGTGTATTATTTTGTGCACGTAATCGAGGGACAACCACAATAAAATAAAATAAAGCATCGAGTAGATTGTGGGAAGCATGGGAAGCAGAAAATGAATTCAGGCTATAGATAATTGATGGATGCAATTGAAATAAATAAAATAAAATCCTTTCACCATTGATTATGCATGATGAAATTTCCTTTAAGGCTTTTGTTCGTTGCGGACCCGTTTTTGATACAATACTTTAATTTCATAATTTTACACATTAAGATTTGGTCTTGAATATCGATTCACGAAGGTGATATTACTGCACAAATAAGGTCCTAGTAGGATTTGACTACTGTTGGAAGAAATTTAAACTAGCTTTGTATCAATACTTCAAGTCTTATTATCATCTCTTTTTTTTTATTCATAAAGAACGACCTGGCCGTATTGCTTTATTATCATCTCTTAAGTGTTAAAGTTTAATGACTCAAATTCTATTTAAATCACTTCATTTATTGACGCCACTGTAATTGGAGAAGCGCTCAATACAAACAGATTATGCTGCCATGACCTGAATTGATAGTAATCCGAAGGATAAATGCATTAATCATAGGAAGGATGGATTAGGACTTTCTGGTTCAGCGTTTCTGAATATATTTTTGCAAACAAGTTCATCACAATACTCGACTCAAATACATCAACTGTCAGAATATTGTTCCCTATTGGAGGCCCGGTAGTAAAGGCGACAACGACGCTGGTCTTAATACGGCAAGTCCGGGTTTCAAATCCCATCAGGACCGTTTTCCCATAGTAAGGGCTGACTACTCACTAAGTGGTATAATAATAAGTCTAGTAAGCCAGAAATTTCAAGCATGGCCTAAGATGTCGATAGGCCATGAAATAAGAAGAAGAGAGATAGGTCCCACCCACCAACTACACAGCGTAATCTTTTGATTATAAATACTCAGCTTGACAGTCAAATACAAAGCAAGGCCAGTGCATTCAAAAATTTGCCAGCATTTTTAAAAATGTCGTTAGAATCGCTCGTCACAAGCCAATATAAAAATCCTCATTCGTTGATTCTCTATTGGAAGAAAATATTGAATGTGAACAATCCTGGTTAAAAGTTTCTTTGCTCCTGTGTTGATCTGACACTCTATTTTTCCCCTTTTGAAGGCCTTAAACTTTCCACCTGCTTTGAGCGATCAATTTATTATTATTTGCTGAGTAATGCGAAGCTTTTCTGTTACTTCTTATTCTATTTGTATAGGATCTACATCATGTAGACTAGCACGATCCTTATACTATAGCTATGAGGCGTCTATGCAGCCAACCTAAAAGTCTTAAAGTTTTCCCGCGCATTCTTCGTTTTCCGAAACAAAATTACCTCTTTTTGACAGCACAAAATAGATTTGACAAGTTGCTTTAGCTAGAGTATGATTGCCATTAACTTCCACTGAAATGCGTTACGGCTTTCAGAAACTGTTCTTCATATTCAAATAATTTAGCAGAACAAACGTCGTCCTACTAATACTAACATAACAATGGTTTGCTCTAATTTTTATTCTAAAAATGTAAAAAAAGAAAAAAAAAACTTCTCCTTTCCCTTTTAATGAACTCCATTGAACTCCTAAACATTCCATCTGTTGCCCACCCAGCAAACCCCTTTCCGTCACGTAATGCAACATTCCATTTTGCCGATCGACCATTTCCAATCCCACCAACAAAGGTCAATCACCGCACCGCAGTGTCAGTGCATTGTTCTCGGCACGTGTTTGCACTACGCACCCGGCCCCACCGCCCCACGCTCCCTCGGGAACAAATCATCGAACGATCAATCCCCACACATTCACCACGTCGCAATGATGCAGCAGGAAAATCACTCCCAGCGTAGCATACTGCGCATGGATGCAGTTCACGAGCGGAAACGGCAACGGATTAGTGGAGCTATTAATCTTTCTAAACGAAAATGTATGTTGCTCGACCTGACACCCGCCCCGGTTGGATGCTTTTATGCAGTTGCGTCTCATTAACGAAGTGAAAGACTCTATTGCGAGCGAAACAAACTAGCCCTGTTGCGGGTTGGAACTGAGAAAAAGGAGTACAAATCGTCTAAAAGGATGCAGACTGGGAGTCAAACTCAAACTGCACCGTACTTGCAAGTGTGTGGTCGACTGATGGACTATTCATGCTGTAGAAAAAACATTCCGAAGTACGCTGAACAACATTTTTATGATATATGATTAAAGCTAGACGAGCCGGGCTACCAAACAGGTGGCGAAGAAGATTTAATGGATTTTTGGTGCTCGCTGATGATACGCTTGCTGATGAGTACAAATTATTAACACACCTCGCTCGGTGTCTTGCAGGTGCCATCAGCGACCACTTATTTTAAACACCTTCCAATTTTCAACATTTTATTCGATTATTCGAAAGGATGATTTATGCTGCAAGGTTGCACAGAACACATCAATTTCGTCTCTACAAAAAAAAAAAGACTCC
Organism: Anopheles stephensi; assembly: GCF_013141755.1. NCBI lineage: Eukaryota > Metazoa > Arthropoda > Insecta > Diptera > Culicidae > Anopheles > Anopheles stephensi. The sequence goes on along the minus strand of NC_050203.1, from coordinate 64,867,436 downwards.
ACAAGCAACCACGTCAACAGCTATCATCATATCGCGAAGGATAATCAATTATCCAGATGGTAATTTAAAACAACACAGCCACAAGCATGCATAAAATCCTGATCGCTGCACCGATCACAGGCGCCTCTGGGGTGGCCTTATGACCCACTCGTAAAGAACGGTCGTTCACGATCGCTCGACACGAGCAGCCTCGGTCTCATCCCTTTATAACTACCGTTTCGATCGATCGTCACGCGATCGAAGAAAAAAAACTGTCCTGCGTGTTGTACTTGCGCGATCAAAGCTTCAGAGCAAACTCTTATTAAGTAGCGATCGGTTTGATAAGCAAAAACGGAGAACGGTGAGAGTATTTATGTGATCGTAAAGAAAATTGCTAGTACGGAAAGGCAGCTATTTCCTTGTGGTAGGCCTAGTGGTAATGCTATGTTAAAGATTATTCTTCTACCTTGACGATGCTCGGTGATCATCAGGAGCTGTGTTGTGTATCGCGTACAGGTGTGCAACAGATGTATAGGAAAGATTATTATCCGATTTGAAACGCACTCTCGCTCACATGATGGCTTGTTAAGTAATGCTTGCCGGGAACAAAAACCTCGCTAGACAGATAGCTCGTCTAGACAAGCGTAAAAGTAAAATATTGTCAAGAGCTTTTTAATATTCTCTGCTAGATTTACTACCGGTGTCGTTAATCGTTTCCCGCGATCAAAGCACCTCGATATGTATCCTTTTGCCTCCGGTTTTGCAACAGCTTGGTGCTCTGCGTAATACTTTAATCTTAGCGCACCGATACTTATGCTCTCCCCACAAACCACAAATCACACAGCTCGCTAAAATTCGAAATAGTTAATGGAGGTGCTATCGTACGCAAAGAACTATTACATTATCGCCAAAGGTTGTGTTTAAACATTCGCTTTGCATCGTGAATCATTTCCCATTTTGGTAAACACACACACACACACACACACACACACACACACACACACACACACACACACACACACACACACACACACACACACACACACAAATTGTAGCCCTTTTGCTGCGTATGCGTCAAACATAAAACAGCGCCTCCACGTGAAGAATTGCACCACCCATCCAATTCCGTCGGTCGGTCGGTCGGACTCTAATCGTCTGTCATGCGCTACACCTCTCGAACATGACTTGGCCGTCGACTGCACGTCGGTCGTAAATCATAGCATGTGATTCTGCGGATTTGCATTCAATTGCATAGTGCAGATGGGATGGCGTACAAAGAAAAGCACATCGTAAAGCATTGGACACCTGCGTCGAGAAAATGTAACGGGGTCGATACGCAGTTTTGTAGCAGCATAAGATGAGGGTGAGTTGTGCGACGGAAGGAACAGGTGGAGGCGTTGGCAGGCTTTACTTTGTGCGATTTAGGAAAAAAGAGTGCAATTAGAGAGATAACATTTTAATGCGTTTAACAAAAACTTTAAACAAGTAGAGGCGAAGAAGAGAGAGAGAGAAAGAGAGAACCTGCTGTAAGACAAGGATCTATAAGCTTTGATCCGTGTGCGGCTCCATAATACTGCCAACAGACGTCTGAAAATTAATTTCAATGATTTTTTAATTGAATAACTACTTTTTCCAGTTCTCCACCAAAGTCGTTACAAAATATCTTACAATACAATCAAATATTATTGATAGAGTTTGCTCACTTTAATGGTTAATCCCAGCTAATAATCTTCCATAATGTTCTTTGATATAGAATTGAATATCAGTGACAATGAAACGTTTGAAGGCTCCAAGTAAATGGAATCTGAAAATTGGATACAGGAGTAGATAGCCTAAACAGCACGAAAAACCCTCGGATAAACGGATAATTCAAAAACAAATGAAAGAACAACAAGAAACAAAAAAGAATTAATCGTACATTACTGTTGGGTGACGATAGTTTAATAACATATCAAGAAATTTGTGAGTGATAATCCCACACATCCCACAGAACACCTTTATTTTTATTAAAATTTAAGTATTTATTTATTTATTTATTTTTCGATTATGACGGCTTGACGCCGTATGGTCAGTACCGCATGTGCTGACGAAGTACAAAATTCAAAGACACAAAAAATTACCAAGGCATTTCCTCCCTGATATTTCGCCTTATCCCGGGCGTGCTCGGTTGTAGATGTGTGGAGGTTGTGGTGAGTTTGTCCAGTTCTATTGTTGGTCCGGGTCTATTGCTGTGTAGAGTGTGTTGGTGGTTAAGATGTGTACACACGGGACTCCATCCTTCCGTGTAACGGGTCTGGACTGAAACAAAACAGAAGGAAAACAACAATTGTGACAGCACAAACATTTGCCTGTGAACAGTGGACCTCAATCTGCCCAGCAGTGATAGCCCGAGCTCGATCAAGCCAGCACCGAATTCAGAAGCTATCGGCGAGTTCCATCCCGTAACAGCAGGGTCTCTGCTAATTACGAGGTTGAACCCGCCGACCACCTCCGAACCCAACGCCAGCAAGGCCGCACTCGCTCCATCAAGGCTAGACAGAGATGAAGGACACTGTTACAGAAAATTCTGCCTCTCTTCTTACGACAGTGACGTCCTTGACCCCGGATGCTGTTGCTTCGTCAGCGGATCACCCGTGGCACTACAACAACAAAAAAACTTAACACTTAAGACAAGGACAACACAACGAATAACAAAAAAGGAGTGGCGGATGTGGATTGGAAGGATAATAGGGATGCGGAATCAAAGGATGAGACCGTTGTCTCTGGCGAATCGGTAGATGAGCCTCATGTAGGCGAGGTCTCTAGTCGCCAACATTTCCCTTATTTCTATACCCGGTCGTCTGCCGATGCTCTCGACTGCGCTCAACAAGGAGGGTCTTGCAGTTTCAAACTCCACGCAGGACCACAGAAGGTGATCCACATCGTGAAATCCGTCACCACAGCCACACACCTTCGTCTGAGCCAGAGTTATACGCTGCAGATGAGCGTTCAACGCGAAATGATTCGACATAAGTCGAGACATCATGCGTATGAACGCCCGATCTACAGAGAGCCCACCGAACCAAGGCCGCAGGGACACTTGCGGAGAGATCGAGAAAAGGAATCGCCCGAGATCGTCCGCCTCCCACATGCTCTGCCAGCGAGACAGGAAAAGTTGCTGTGGTAGGCGAAGAAACTCTCGGACCGAGATCGGACGGTCGTAAAATGCGCCTTGTTGGACGCCTGTTTTGGCCAGTGAGTCTGCCTTCTCGTTGCCGGGAATTCCACAATGAGCAGGTACCCAAATTAGCGAAATCCTGAACGCCTTGTCGAACATGGAGCCAAGCAATTCTATGATTTTAATGACAAGGAAATCCTGACTCTTAACAGCCTTCGGGGACCTTAGTGCTTCGATAGCGCTAAGGCTATCTGTGAAGATGAAGTACTGATCCGAAGGTCTCGCTGCTATAATCAATAGTGCGTACAAGATTGCGGCTAGTTCTGCGGCGTAGACACTACACGGCTCCCGCAATTTGAAAAATGCTTCGGCGGACTCACTAAAAACGCCGAAGCCGGTGCCTTCCTTAGAGGATGATCCGTCAGTGTAATACTGGCTACTTTGGTCTAAATGGCCATACTTATCCCTGAAAATGCCCGGAACTACCATCGGGCGAAGATCATTCGGTATGGTCTTAATTTCCTCGTGCAACGAGGAATCTGTTGTCAAAAGGGAACTGTAGGTCTCAGGAAGGGCAGCACGGTTTAATGCCTGTGGAGCGCTAGGATGCACTTGTAGGGCAACAAAATCTTCGTAGATTTTCAAGATCTTGCTCTTAGAACCTGTCTCTAGAAGCGCTTTAAAATTTTCTTCGATCAAGGGATTTGATACTGAAGAACGGACTAGAAGGCGAAGCGACAGCATTTCAAAACGAAGTTTTAGCGGCATCACTCCGGTCATCACTTCTATGGACATGTTGTGTGTTGATTTCATGCTCCCTAGTGCGAGTCTAAGACAACGATACTGTAGCCTCTCTAGCTTGAGGATATGCGTGTTGGATGCCCAATGAAAGCATATGCTTCCATATTCCAACACGGATAGTACCGTTGTCTTATACAGTCGCAGGACGTCTGATGGATGTGCGCCCCACCAGAATCCTGTGACTGTCCTTAGAAAGTTGATTCTTTTACTGCATTTTTGCACCAGATGGGTGATGTGTGTACTCCAGTTTAGCCTTGAATTGAACCAAACACCAAGGTATCGAAAATTGTCGGTAGTTGATATCTTTTCACCGTACAAAAAGACATCAATTTTCGGGTCAAATAGTCTTTTCTCCCTGTTTTTTGTCGTGTCGCTAAAAGGAGAAAAGACTACCATCTCAGTTTTCGTTGCAGAGAACTTGATACCAAGGTTTTCAGACCACTCGGAAAGGTTGTCCAAAGTGGTTTGTAAAGCCAGTTGTATTTCGGCGGCGTCCCTGCTTGCAAAAGATATGACGCCGTCGTCAGCCAATTGTCTAATGCTGCAGTTTGGTGCTAGACAAGAATCTATTTCGCTAACATAAAAGTTGTATAACAGGGGGCTCAAGCAGGACCCTTGTGCTAGTCCATGGAAACTGGTCCGCTTTAGTTGCACATGACCATTGTTGAAATTCATAGCTTTCTCCGACAAAAGGTTGAATAAAAAGTTATTCAACTTTGGACCCAGTCCCACATTTTCTAATTTTTGACTCAGCTTGTATGGTGATACTGAGTCAAATGCCCCCTGTATATCCAGGAAAATAGATCCCATGTTCTGCTTGCGTGCACGAGCAAGCTCTATTTCTGTTACCAGAAGGGCTAAGCAGTCATTAGTACCCCTGGCTTTACGAAAACCAAACTGGGTATTTGAGAGAAGGTTGTTCGATTCCAACCATTCTTCTAACCGGAAAAGAATCATCCTTTCAAGGAGTTTCCTCAGACACGACAGTAACGATATTGGCCGATACGAATCGTGTCTTGATGGCGGTTTGCCAGGCTTCAAGATAGTGACAACTTTCACTTCTCTCCACTCTTGCGGAACGCTGTTGACATCCAACATATTGTTGAAGATGCTTAACAGACGCTTCCTCCCTATGTCGGGCAGATTTTGAAGCAATTTGCTACCAATCTGATCCAGACCTGGGGAGGAGTTTTTGCTTGATAGGAGAGCAAGTGATAGCTCTACCATTGTGAACGGTGAATCCATCCTAGGGTCACTACCAGGCGCATGTTGTGTAAAGCTTTGCGCAGGAACGAAATCGGGACAAAGCTTGTGGGCAAATTCATACAGCCACTCGCCAGAAAAGCTTTCGCTCTCATTGATGTTGTTGCTGTTTCGCATCCTTCTAGCCATTCTCCAAAGCGAATTAAGTGAAGTGGTGGGGTTTAAATTATTGACGTATCTACGCCAATAACCCTTTTTCTTCGCCTTCAACAGGTTTTTGCACGTTCTCTCCAGTCCTTTATATTTTTCATATAAGGACCTCGAGCCCGTGTCCCGGAAGGCTTTAAATGCCTCACGCTTCTTGGTGAAAGCCGCTTGGCAATCCTTGTCCCACCAAGGAGTGGGAGGTTTTTTAAATGTCCTTGCTTGGTGGGAGCGCCTTGTTTGGGCCTCAAGGGCGCACTTGTTTATCAGTGAAACAAGTTTTTCGTACTCCTTGACAGGAGACAAATCTTCCAAGTCAAGTGAAAGCGAAGCGGCTATTAATTCGCCGTATCTTGTCCAGTCGATGTCCAGTCGATTTAATTTAAAAAATCGTCTAATTGCACGAAACATGCAAAAATAAAAATTTAAACCAGCTTCTGCACCTTCTAGAGAAAGACTTAAATGCGCGATAAGTGACGAACCCAACACAACGAACCTCGCTTTAAAAGCATCTGCTTTCTATATGAACAAGCTCATGCAAATTGAGGCAAACAAACAGAATCAATTTAAAATGCTGTACAAAAATATGGAAAAATCCACCTCCAACTTGTGCTGTTTCCCCTGCTTCTCGATTGCGTTCGGTACAAATCAAAACACACATTCTAACGCCACCGGCCAACCGACCGTTTGTAATGGCACACCAAGCTACAAAATGTAATCGACATTTGATTTATCGACGTACGTACGCTGCTCTGTTAAACTAATTACGTGCACGTTCCTCCATTCAAGCGAAATAATAGCCATACGAAACACAGTCCACAGTGAAATGCATCATTTTGCATCGTACGAACTGCATCGCGCATGTCCTTTCCTACGCCGTAGACCGTCACGGTCCGTTGCGTCTGTACTTTGTTCCATCCATTCAAGCACCAAATGTGCCGCTTGCGTACATTAATCATATCGTACGCGTACTGAATGCTGAATTGCACCCGGCAGGCGTATAACTCACCAGAGACGACACACAAACCGAGGAAGGAAAGCATACCACCGCTGTACGATAGGTGGAAAATTAGATGACCAAACGGCGTGTGTACGTGGCTCTAACACACGGTTTTCTCCGTTCCCGCATATTACCCGTTCCGCGGAGATAAACGGCGGCATGCGGAAGCCTTTCGCAAAATTCTGCGTAGCGCGTGAAAGGGGTTCGCGTATTTTGTCATGATCATTACCGGGGAAGAATTAGTGCTTTTGTAGGGGAGTTTGTTTGAAAGAGAGAGAGAGAGAGAGAGAGAGATTTCTTTTCTCCTGTGGCCGTAGGTTAGCTTTAATGCTCCCTGGCAGTGAGTGAATATTGGTCGTTGAATGTGTATTTAATCGCATGCTGTACTGCAGTTAGGCGCCTTCATTATAGATAAATCGGCGGCGGCTGACAAATGATGGAAAACAAGAGGTAGCTAGAGGGGTTGATTTACAAGACGACGGACATTGTGTTTATGTTCTTGTGAAGAAAGGCAATTTAAGTCTATCAAAATCTTAAATTTAGCTTGAAGCTGTCGATGTATCACACTTTATGATGTGCTTGCGTAAAACATTAGAGCCCACAGCAATGTTAAAACGTGAAGGCAGACTATTTACTACATCAGGTCTACTACGTTTAGTACTACATTTACCTTATCACTTCGTCTTAATCTAAAAGAGCTAATCTTAGGCTGAATAAAATTTATTTTATCTAGGCTCTTGACTAATAGATTATAATTACACCACTTTATCTGTTTGGTGAACAAGATCTACACCCACTGGATATTTCAAAGCTGTTAGTAATAATTATCATCCTAATACTTAAACAAGATTTGTCAAAGATCCTCGGACCTACTTTTGATTTGGCTATATAACCTCAGGAAGCCTAGTATAGGTTTCCTTGACTTAGCTTACCTGAAGTTGGATAGTTAGTCCATACGTACGGAGAAGCAGTCTGGCAGCTAGAAACAGATCCCCAAGCTCGACTTCAGGAACCGAGTTGCATGTTTTTGGATGTCAAAGTTGGTGATCAAGTACAAATGTCGACACTGAAACCAACCAATCCACACGAGGGATAAAAAGTCGATCAGAAACTCCCCAGAAACTCACTCTTTGGCTGTACATCTCGGGGTTAATCCGCTAACAAGCGATGGCAGAGATCTCGCAAACGCTTGCATCCAAGCAAAGTACACGAACAAATCTAAAAATATCTGAAAAAGTTTAATATCGAAAAAGCTAGAGATAAAACAGTATCTCAACCCTACTCACCTAATTAAAACGCTTTTAATGACCAAGAAAACACTTGTCCTGAAACCATTCAATTAGGATGCTAAAGGCCGCCTACCATTGCCTCCCATTGTCCTGGTCGAAACGTGTTCTTGCATATTGAAAACGTATCAGAATCAATCAACTTATCGGGGTAATTTGCGTCAAAAGCCCACCCTTACCTAGGGGCAACAATAATCTCCTCACATGCATAATTGCACCGAACAAAACCGACGCATAATTACCCCCTTCATTCACTCATCGTTTTCGACCCTGAGCATGAGCATCCCTTCGGAGCAATTCGAGATGGGAAAAAGGTGAAACACTGAGACAGTGCTCCTACAATCAGCAAGAGTTCAAAAGGCATCGGCTCATCCTTTGCTGTGACCTGCTCCGGCTATCACGCACTACAATCACAAATAAGGGTAATTTGCGTTTTGCTGTAGTGCATCCCGGCAGGAGGAATGCATTTCCACCGCTCATTAGTGTTAATAATCCACCCAAGAAAGGAGGATCTCGTGATGGACCTTTTGAGCTTTGCTAGCATAAAAACCACGCAACACTCAACGCCTGCAGATGGTGCACGGGCTCGGTGTCCTGCACACAAAATGTCACCCTGCCCGATCGCCATGTCAGCGCCTGTTTTGATAAGTTCAATCGGAAATTAATATTTATTGCCTCTTGCAATTCGACCTCTGATGCTGATGGTTGAAAAGGACGCATTGGCACAACGGTACGGTGTAATGTTGGGTGATCCGAAAGCCGAAGCACGCGAAGGACACGAAATCAAGCAGTGCGATAAATAAATATTTGCACACACGGCTTTGGTGAGTTGGATCAGGTGTTACAGTTAACATATTTTACGGGCCCCTTTTTTGCTTGTCCGACTCTCGTCAACACGTGATGTTTGTTCGGTGATCGTCGTGTTGCGATTGTGGTACGAGCTGGAAACGGCAGAAAAGCGTACGTATCCTTCACCGAGCAGGGCACGATTTTCCCGGAATGTGTGAACATGATCATGTAACCTCGAGGTCACAGCGAGCTGCTGGAAGCTTTCGAAACATTTTTTCCTTAATTCTGCATCCAACTAGGAGAAATATAAAGAAGTTTAGCTAGCAGTTTGCTAATATCATTTGATGACCAATTCTGAATTCCTTTCGAAAAAACTCAATTAAATTTAATAATTCCATCAACGCCAAGCGAAACTGGCAGGACAAAATATAATTACAAGCAATTAACGGATTTGTTCGGATTTTTTCGATCAGCTCTCCATTAAGCGAGTACACTCACGACTCATAGATTGACAAATTCTCGTTCCGTTTCAAATCACCTTATCTGTCCAGCACTAGCCACCGCAGGACACCCTTCTATGGCGAACCACGTCATCACGCGTCATCATAACCGTCTACACATTTAAACCATGCCATTATGCCTAGTATCGCACCAGGAAGCTAGTCTCCTGGCACCCCCTTTTTGGATCACAGAAGCCACAAGCGCTTGCTCTCTCCCTCGCTCTTATGTAAAGAGTTAATTAACTAATTAAAAGCGAACGAATCGAACGAACCTCAGAATGTTGGTCCATTTCAAAAGAGGCACGTGACGCGATCGGTTTAGTGCGAGTGTTGCGTGCCAAAGAACGCAATAAGGGAATAGTGCAAGGGCGGCAAAAAGTGTGATTCGTTTCCGAAATGTTCAATCGATCCATTAACCCTTAAGGGAATAAAATAAATATTTATAAAACCACTAAATGTCTTCATCTCTCAGGGGAGTTTATTCTTCTCACTCTACTCATAATTCACACTTAATGTATGCACTTTATCGAATCATTTAAGCCTCGGTAAATTGTTAATCTCAGGGTTAAAGCTACAAGACAACCGAATTCCTCACCACTCATTAAAGCCGTACAATATTCCGATGCAATTTTTCGCTCCCTTATTCGATGTGATGTTTTGCACATTTTCCTCCTTGGATTTCTTGCACTGTTTTGGTGACATTACGCAGCATGAATCGAGCGGTTTCGTGCGGTGAAACAAGATAAAAATATGGAAATACATGCATTTTGATGTTGGGCTTAGTGAAAAATTATTTCTGACAAGCTGTGTAAACCAATTTTAAGTTAAAATAGAACTATAATCCTTAAATTCCATATCCTGAACCTTATAACACGAATCTCATAGTGCCTCATTGCGTGGGAAAATTGAGTCTCCCTCACCATCAATATTGACTTATTAAAATTCAATCACCTGCCTTTTTTCGAAACCTATTTTCCACCCTAAGATGGGTTAAAAATTCCCAGCGTAAAGCGTAACATTCCACACGCAAAACTTTTTCCCTCTTCCCAAAACGCTGTCGTACACCCACAATTTGGCTATGCACGATGGCCACCACCCCCAGCTCATTCATCTCTATTTAGCTGTACCTGTTCGACATTTCGACCCGGGTCGCAACCAACTCCATCGGGACTTTGGCCTCGTGACTCATTACACCAAAGCTCTACCCAAAGTGCCCTGGTTGGATTGCGTAAATCGATTACGCACGGAACGTACAGCAACGAAAAAGAAAACGGGGGGGGGGGGGGGGGGGTGCTTTAAAATTCTTCCCATCCCGGCCTAATTGATCGTAGCCCCGGTCGATCGTACAACCTTTGCGCGGTTTTCGTTTCGGCAAACAAGCAAGTGCCGGCCAGCCGAATCGGGAATGTTTAGCGAAAACTGAGGCCAACCAACCAAAATGGCAGCCGCTCCAAAACGGGCCATTTTTTCTTCCACAGCCCCGGCAAATTCCAGCACGTCGCCGTAGGTCGTGACGTTGCTGGTGTTAATAAGCGAATCAACACACAAACAAACCGCCAACGGAAAAAGGGATACCGCAAACGGAGCCTAACACGGCGGTTCGGTTCCCTCCACCCCGTCCGGCTTGCTGGATAAGCATCAGTATGAGTGGCAAATGAAGAGGAAAATATTTGAATGATCTGATCGTAACGCATTCGGTCGGCGGCGATGCAGCGATAGCTTCAGCTTCGACGTTGTAGAAGGTGATTAGGGGCTTGTTTGTTTTGAGGACCGATTTGGTTGAAGTTAAAATCGTAATTAGTACCCAACGCGATTCGTGAGATTGTGTGTGTGTGTGTGTGTGTTTTTGGGCAGAGAAAATCATTATATATTGAGGGGGGCCCAGCAAGCGCGGCGACTGATATTTAAAGAATTAAAGAGCCATCAATCTTCGATCAACGAGGTGAGAATGGAGTGTGAGTGTTTAATGCAGCGGTGAAAGGAGTAGAAATAGCATGTTTCCATATAAGAATAAATCATTTCGGACATATTCGGTTTAATTACTAGCAAGGTAGCTTAAAGAGCAAAGAAAATATTTAAAATTTGTATTAAAGATTCCAAAACTTATGCCTTTTTTAACTCAAATCCAAGAATTATACATAAAAAATAATTACACTCCGTATTCCCTTAACTCCTATAATTTTCTTCAAATTTTACTACTCAATGCCCAGCAACAAGTTTTAATCCACATCGCTTTTCACCTCACAAAATCCATCTAAATCGTGCCACATAAAACAAGCCTTTCTCTTCGGCAGCCTCTGTCAAGGTTCATTTGTGGTCCGGTTCGGTCATAGTAAAACGGCATCATTTTCCCTTTACATAATCTCCAACCCTCTCGCCCCCCCCCCTCCCTCCCTTAAACCAACCTGCAACCGCGTCCATAATCTGCCGATCATAATTGGTGGCAATATGCTATATTTATTTTATTCGATCAATTATTGCAATTTCCTGCGGACACTTGGTGTGTGTTGCGAGCGTCTGCTGCACGTACATACATACCTGCGTATGTTTGCACCGCGAGCAAATGGGGAAGTGATTGTTGCACACCTGGCTGCCAATGCAATATTGACCGTAGAGCCTTCACGACGATTAAAAATTATCGATCACCTGCATGGGGAATTCCTAGCTCTGGCTAATGACTGTTATTAGTGGTGGAATGATTCCGCTACGATACGGTTCGATACCGTACCTTGTCAGTTGAGCGAGATAAGAGATAAGATGAGATGTTTCTTATCGAGCTTTACCCCATTTAATTCAATAACTTGAGCGTTTTTATTATCGACAAGCAAATAATAAACCAAGCCCATAAATCTCCGTCTGAGTCCCATTCATCTTTGGCGCCAGCGATTCGATGCCGAGCCGTTTAAGCACTTGCCACAAACCGTCTGCTGCACATTGAAGTTGCGATTAATGGGCAGACAAATTAGGAGCTTTGCAGCTCTGCAATTGCCTGGTGCGATTTATGACGGCCAGCGCTCGTTGCAGCACTGGCTAAAAATGGTAGCAGCAGCTGCAGGTTGCTGGATTAACATGAGATAAATTATATGCAAGCCTGTTCTTGGTGGATAATGTTAAACCTGTTAGCTTACCGCAATTTCTTGCCCAGTGTGAGGAAACAAACTATGCATAATTTCGCAAAATTATTCAGCCAACAACAGTAAAATTGGCAAGCTAACTGGACCGTACCGCTTTAAACTGTGCATTTTATTATGTTATATTTAAGGGCAAATACCGCTGCTTCCAATAAAGAGCCGTGAATCATTAACGCTCACAGAGTGCATTACACAAACCGAGTGTATGCAATGAATAGGAAATGAGCCGAGCGTCATTTTCCAACCATATGGCTATGTTACTTCATTCTAACAAAACGACTCTTGCAAGATAGCCATACAGCAATACGAAAACCGCATTTGATAGCCTTTCCTAGCAGCCTTCCACAGCCTTAGACACCGAAGCGCCGAGCGGAAAACCTTCAACGTACGGTGACAACTTTCGTTTTTCCTTTAAAAATACTTCAAATACCGCAAAGTACGCCAAGCAGGTTCGACACCAACAAACGGTTCGCTAATTAGAGATAAACAAATTAAAACGAACCCACCTCGGCAAGGAGAATTATGGTGGAACCGATAAAAAAAACCGCCAAACGACACAACATCACCTTAAGGGCGAACCGTTGCCTGTTTTGGCCCATTTTGTACACCATGTCCAAGGTGGGGTGGGTTTTCCGTCTTATCAATACACTAATCGGTCTGTGGTGAGGCTGCAAAAGGGTTGTCATTCTGGTTTGTGGAATGCAGTCGACCAGAGACCTGATCGATCGATCGATCGATCGTCCGGCACCAACGATCGTGTGCAAGGAAACTGTCTGTGTCTGGGTGATCGTGCCGATGGAAGCTGAAGCTAAGACGAGCCAATCGTGACGCCAATCGTCATGGGTTTAATATGAACAAGGGGGGCAAGCAAACATTTCCAAGCCGCTTGTTGTTAGTTGTCCGTAACGATAAAGAACCAATTAATGATTAGATTCAGCAACGGTCGGAAATGTTAACCGATGTTGTACGGTTAGCAACTACATTCGATAATTTTCACTTTGAATTTATTGGTGTATTTTATGTGCTAATTGGAGATGTTTGACCAAGTAGAAGATATCTAAATTTCGATAAATAATTTAAATCTTTGAGTCTCTTAGTGAGAGGTTAGAGCTGTCAAATTTTAAACTTTAAAAAACGGCTCTATCAGTATCAATTAATTAAAGGAGTATGAAGTGGATATGAGGACTTCATCGACTCTACTTTTGGATTGACGGTTGGTATTGGTTTTGATGTTTGGCGACTGATGCTCCAACGTTTTTTAAGCATTTTAATTGCTTTAATTGAAGTAAGTGAAATGAAAGATATTTTGTCCTTCCAAAAATCAATAAAATCTCGTGGTTATATCGTATACCAGAGAGCCCTTGTTTCTGTTTATTTATTAATTGACTTTAGGTAATTAATAATTTGGATCTCCTATTGTACCTAAACAAAAATGCCATTTAACTTCACACTTCATACAAAATTCGATTAACCGACTTTTTTCCCCAAACCGATCCGACATGTAACCATCCGTAAACCAAGCATAACTGGAGCAAACAACAACAAAAACAAACGCTGCAAATAGACCACAACCGACCGTCTGCATTATTCAATTAATTATCCAAATCAAAACTGCAAACACAACGCATGCAAAATACGCGCTACCATTTTGCCATTCCGGTGCCATTTAAATGCGGTTCCTTGCTTCCGTTCCGGTGTGGAGAGTTTAGCGGGGGGGGGGGGGGGGTTTCATTTCCCCCAACGCTCCATGACAATTGCACACTTTGCTGTCAAGGTTGTCAAGAAGGGGCCGTTCGCATTACTATGCAACCACAATCGTACCACACTGTGTCGGGTAGGCCACTCGTCTGCAAAACCGAGTGCAGTAACGGAAAAGGAACAGGGCGCGTGTTACACTGGCTCTCGAAAACTAGCATTATATGCTAATTTCAAAAACGATCCGAACGCGATCCGATTTTTTGTTCTGCAATCGATTCTATCAAGGAATTCTTTGGCGAGTGGCATAAGTAGTTCGATGTGTGTGTCTGCACACTTCTCGGAGGAGCCGGGCCACAATGCCAAGCCAGATTAATTACTCTATTATTGCCAGATTATTCTTGAAATCAACACTGGATTTAAATAGTTACTTTCTAACCAACGAGCCAGCAAACTTAAATTATTCCTCCTTAATCCAAAGTCTACCTAAGCTCCCTGTAAAATCTCTCCAAAATCCGATCTTCAGTACGTTGTAAACTCCGCTACCTTTCACCGATATTTAAAAATCATTCCCAGTACAGTATTCCAACAACACTGTGCAATAAATCACTTCCGAAAAAGAGACACGCGTTAAGCGTAACAGCTTCAACACTGTTAGCTCGATGTAACGAACCGTCCACACCGTTGCTCCCGTGGGCTCCATGGGTCCTTCTCCGTACGAGTGCCTTTACTACATGCTAACGGTGTCATACTAACACGCCTGGCATTCGCAAGGCAGCGCATAAAATATGTTCAGCCTTCAACTGCATAGTCTCCTGCAAGTGGCTCTGCATCTTGCTCATGTCTCCGTTTACCATGAACGAAAATTTATACCAAACTGTGGATATGATCCACTAAATACTAGGTTCAATTTCAACTCGTCCTTTTATTGTTTATTTCCTGATTTTTTAAGGAAAATATCTTACACAAAATACAATTAAGGAGTTTTTGAAATAATTTTAAACACAATTATGTTGGCAGTTGACTGCTACACGCTGGTATTAATATCAGTAATGTAACAGACTTCATATACACGCGTGCGCAACACGATTCCGAAAGCTGCCCTGCATTGACTTTCGATTGCACCGACGATATAAAAAAAGCACGCACACACACACACACTCAGTGGCGATCGAGGCGTCTGGTGTTGGTCATGAATATTCGATTAAGTAAAAGTGATTTTATAAATTATCAGCTTTCGTCATATCGATGACTGGAACGACGATTTTGGATTATACTGCTGTTTTGTATGTGTCTCACAATAAACTACGCACACACGTGAGCCGTAAGCGTGTGTCTGTATAGCGAATGAAACTATCCGATCAATCAGGATCGCACAGGAAAAGCTGTAGATATTAAAAAAAAGAAATTGCTATAATTATTCAACATCAATGCGCAGTTTCGCGTTTTTTTTCTATCTCCATCACCTAAACATAGCCTCATCTCGGTGACATGAACATTTTTCTGGCACATGTTTGACGAGGGCGTTGTGGTACCTATTTTTTGCGCCTATTTTTTCCCAAATTAATTCGCACGCACCGTGAGTGTTGTGAGTATTCGGAGCATTCCGGTGCTGGCGAAGAAACGCACCCTCGAAGGTCGACCACGTGACGTGTGACATGCTTACAAGATTAGTGTGTGCAACCCCCTCGGGCGGGGGTTTTTCGCTGGCTGAGTACTGAGCCAAGTAACCGAACCGAAGTTCACCTCAATGCGGCGTGGCTGGAGCATAGGTGTTTTGTGCTAATTTGCATTTTTAGTACACTCTGACATAGTTTCGCTCCAGGCTGACAGGCCTCGAAACAAACGAGGGATATTTGCCACCCGTTTCTGTTTTTTTTTTTTATATTTCGCTGCCCACCGTCACTCGTCTACTGCTGTCACTGTCACCGGTACCGGTCTTGAATAAATTTTATCGTTTTCGCTTATTTCGTCATCTAAGCAAGAGCGGTTTTTTTTGGTTGGTGTTTGTCAGTTTAAAATTAACTTCAGCTGCAAGCGCACTACTTTCAATCTTAGATCGGATCTTGAAGTTTGCCTGACAAACGTCAGGCGAAAACGGCGCTTAGTGGCTGAATTGCAACAATGTAGAGCACAAAATTGCCCACTTTAATCAAGGAACTAAACCTCCAAAAAGGCCTAAAATCGTATGAATGCAATTGTTTACAACCACTTTGCTATTAAATTCTTATCATTCTAATGACAAGGTTCATCGCTTGCTGCCTCATCGAAGTCTTTCGTAAAGCTTGCCCTGTATCTAATTAGCGTTGGCCACCGATTTGTTTGCTGGTTTGTATTACCACCAGCGCCCATACCTTAATTAAACTTTTGCTCGATTACCTTCTCCTATCAGCCGATTGGAGCACGACCCAGAGGCTGTGCTACAAACTGCTCCGCACCGAACAACCAACACGCCCGGGTGTGCCGATCATGTCAACCAATTTACTTTGGCCTAGCTATTGCAGCGCTTTGCATCGGGCGATAGTGAAGCGATGAAATTAAAATTTTACCCTCAACCTGTAATTATAAGATCGATCTGATAGGAACATAACTTGAAAAATGTACCAATGAGCTTTGATTTAAGTGACCGCCCTCGGCATTTCGGTAAAACGACCGAAGGGCAACCGTACGATCAAGTTTGCAAATCATTTGAAATATCCAAATAACATGACGTTGTGTGCAATATGTTTAACATGTTCTTTCTCTCTCTCTTTCTTCATTTTCATTGCAGGTACGTTACTACATCCCGGAAGTGCATAAATTCAGCAATTAAAAGGAAGACATTAATAGCCCCGCCGGTAGGAAGACACCGACCGACAGCAAAAGATGTTCACACCAGATGTAAAACATCCCATCAATTTGCCACGAAACCAGCGGTTGAAGAGGGAAACCCAAAGTCATGCATAAAATTTACACCTTCATTTGCTTCTCCCGAGCGCTTCTCTGCTTAACCTGGCCCTAATTTACGACCGCTGATGAGCGCCATTAATCGCAACACGTGCCACGTCCAAAACATTCCCGCGACGAGTCCCGCTTTTCACACGATTCATTGCGCCGAAAAAGGGCGCGCATCTGTTTTGTTTTTTGCGGATGTGTAACTTCCATTATGTATGCAAAAGCGAACCGAAATGTTGACCGAAGGTAGGGGGAACAGCGTGGACCAACGCTCCAAAGCTACTTGAGCGAAGAGCTGATTTTTGGGGCCAAACTGGCCATTAATTTTGCCCGACAGCTCTCACTGTCATAGCACCATCTTCACACCGGTTTCACCAGGGGTAAGATGAATGTTTTGGGCCGAGAGTTGGCCGACGTGTGTCTGACGACAAGCGATATTAATTACGCGTGTAAGTAGCACTGACTTTAACGCGCCCAAAGGAAGCTACGATTTGCAGGATGATGAGCCCTTCCAGCAGGGAGAGAGAGTACGAAGATAAATAAACAACCCTTTTGCGGTGCGTGAAGCAACATTAACTCTTATCAAGATAAAACAGATTCAACGACTTTTTTTTGTTCAGCTCTTGATCTACTGTGATTTAAACGAGTGATAAAGCAGTGAGAGTTGTTTGGATGTTTGTTTTTTTTTTTTAATAATTCAATCCCACTCTCTAAGAGACATAAAAAAGCATTAACCAATCGTTTAAAACCCATTTCCCGCTCCAATTAAAGACATATCTAGAGCGCGAAGTTAATGACGCCAGATAATCGGATTTTTGTAGTTTTTTTTTTTACGAATTTAAAATTTTTGAGCCCTTGGGCGAATAGTGTACGTGTATGTGTACCATGTTGAATCCCTTTTTGCTGGCTCATAAAGAAAACAGTGATACGAGCAATAAAATCGTAAATCTTACAGTATAATCGAGTACTTAAAAAAGACAGTTCGTCATAAATCGTAAGACTGGAGAAGCTAATCAATTTGTAAACTTTAAAAATATTTAACAGCCATATTTTGATATTATACAGCATATTAAGATATGACAGTTGATGTTCCTAAGATGATGAAAAGATCATAATACAAACTCCTCTAAACTGATGATCAATATGCAACAGTATGCTAGTGAAGTCTTGGCTGGTATATTCTAGGTTTTAACACCTTATCGTTTTTAGCAACTGGTCAACGAACTACATCGCTGAGTAGCCCAAAAAAGTAAAATATCTACTGGCACATCAGATGTAATGATGGTTAACTGCAGAGGAAATTCTATTTTTAGACCCTAGGGTCTTAGGCTGTTAGTCGGTTAGTTAGCAATATTACACCTCTTATTGGGCTCCGACAATCAGTTGCTTCTCCATCCTAGCTACAGAAAGATTTGAAGAGGTCCTCTAGTAGAGAAATTACCAACAAAATCTGTACGTTGCTGTGGAAGTCTGTTGAGATAAGATTTGGTCTTGTGTGGGAGAGGTTTCCCACCAATTCTCTTGACCAATGTTGAGGCCAGTTGGGAGTCAATTTGATCGATGAAGAGCTCATAACGCCAGCCACTTATTTCGGATGATCGTCTCATCGTCTCATTGTGATCCTCTCATGGTGATTCTCTTAGTTATGTCTAAAAATATCCATCTTGTCCCTGTATAACAATGTCCATGATATATCCTAATCCTTGGACCCAAGTTTCACTACGATATAGCCTAGGATATCTAAGGCCTAAAACAGGGGAAAAAATATGTTGTAAAAGTCGAAACGATACTGATCGTTATTCATGAAGTACCTAGCCGGTATAGAGTTTGTTTTTTTATTCATAAAGAACGGCCTGGCCGTATTGCTAGCCGGTACAGAGTTCTTAGTTCCAAATAAATTGATGATGCTTTAATATGTCGGTACATAAAAGACTTGATATGTATGACAATAAAGAACTAGTTGGATCTCTAGAGGAAATGCTCATAATATGAATAATCTTCTAGTTGAGTCTTTTTCTTCATCCAACCTTCAACATTATTCACTTTTGCATGAAAAACTCGATTCATGCATTACAATCCAAGTCAATAACTCGCAATTCTTCAATGATACACACTACACCACCAATCACCCACCCCAGGGTGTGTCATTGAAAGCTTCACTTTCTTTCTCACTATCGTAACACGTGCATCGCTTACAGGCCCATCCCCCGTCAGTGAAGGTGGTGGTCTTCAAATCTTCGGGCTGAATTTTAAACTTCCGCTTTCAACCGAACGCACCCAATAGTGCACCCGATACGCATTCGAAATTGCATCGACGAATGCAATCCCATCACACATCCCCAAAACACACGCACGTTCGTTCCATTCCATGCCATGTGCCTTGACCATGCAAAACGCGTACCTCGTAACGGCCGTCCTTGCGCGGCTGTACGGTTGGTGTGAAAAACCGATTGAAGTTATGCAAATTTTACAAACGTAACCGTAAGCGATCGGTGCGGGGAAAAATGGAAATAAAATTGAGGTTAAATGAAGCATTTCGGTGCACCGACCGGCTTTCTACTTCTGTTTCTTCTTCCTGCTTACCAAAGGGGGGGGGGGGAGTTTTTCGGTGCACAAAACTCATTGAAGCTTTGGAGTAGGGCCAGCATAGGTTTTTTTTTTTTTTTTGATTCACTAAATTCCTGCTCGTTCCTTCGCTTTACCTCACCAGCTGGCAAGATCAATGGCTACCTGTGCTCGAGATTGAAGTGCGCGAGTGACAAAATTGCGCAACTGCACGCGATCGCGTATCTTATTCAAATGACTCTGGTCTGGATGATTTCACCCCCTCCAAACGCGGTCCAACAGTGGTTGAAACAATTCACGACCCGGGGCCACAAATGGCGGTCCAGGCGGTTTCGTGGTTGCGGTTACTTTATCTTTTCCCCGTTTATCCGTTGATCGCGCGACCCGAATGGTGTGCAGGAGAGAGAGACCCTTGGTGGATGTCTGTGTTGTAATGCTGCTCAGTAATGTTACTTCAATAGAATCACAAAAGTGAGATCATTATCTTTGGTGGAAGCCACAAAATTATAGCATGTCCATATGTTTATTGTTTGACCTGTGTCATGTGCTGTTGCGTTCGGGAATTGCTTAGGAATTAGGTAATATGTTTGGGAAAAAAAGTTGATCCGGATATTCCTATTTTCAACAGAAAAATTGCTGTACGTGTATCATGAGCTCTCAAATAACTAAAGCTCATTAATCGAGAAGAATTAAGTCCAACAATAACCTCGTGCCAAGAACGCCTTAAACTGCGCTCTAGCATTATGAGGCAACAAGCAGCATCACATTGAGATTAATTGCCTGCCGGACTCGCTCAGTGACATTTTCATCGAACGATACTTCTGAAGCAAACTTCCCAACACCACACGCTGCTCACCCTTTCGATTAAGTCGTGTCACGTTCGTGCGGAGCAAATCTTTCGACATGCTTAGCACCGATCTGCTTAGGCTACGCGGTTACCGGCTCGTCATTCGTCCGGTAAATTCGTGTCAAGCTCAATCCAATTCCATTCCACGCATTCCACGTGCAAACAAACCAAACGGCACTCGATAAATTTGCCAACCTCCAACTACCGGCACGAAGGTCCCGCCACCACTCAAATCGCAAAATCATGTCTCGCGTGTTATGTTTTAATAAAGCCGAGGGGTGCGATCTTAAGCCCTCGCGCACCGAGAGATAGCGGCCCCCTGGCTACCAGACGATGCCGGATGCCTAAGAATGTAATCAGCCTCTTTCTTTCGGTGTCCTCGGCTAACAGGACACCCCCCCCCCCCCGCAGGTCGTGGTGAGTTGGTAAAGTAATGTTTAATTACGACCAGAACGACTCGCTTTTCCTCAGCTCGTTACCGGACGATCTGTCACGGGGCCCCCGTTTAATGTTTCTCTAATTAACACAGAAATCGCCAACCGTTCAGCGTTCGGGTTTGATAGGCTGAATTGCTGAATGCTACCACCATCTTGATAGTGGGATGAAGTTGCAGGACTGGCTGGCACAGTGAGAGATGCACCCGTTACAATGTTTCGGAACGGTCTTTGCAGCTCCGTAAGGAAAATGGAAAGCCATCGATGATGTCCATCCTGATGGAATCTGAAATGGATCGGTCCATAAGAGGGAAAATCATAATTGCCACCGTGTAATCGCAAGATGGGAGTGATTTGGATTTATCATCATCTTACCATATCATGCTGACCTGAATGCTTAAGATACAGGTAGTTTACAAAATGGGAAACCATATTTATTCACTTACTGATTATCATTATGCTGTAAAAACGATGAACAGATCGCAATCGTCTCAATATTAATTAGACAAGTCAAACCGTAACATCAAGTTTATCTTAAATTAAAAAAATCGGTGTAAAGAAGATTCTACTCTCAGCTGAAGAACGTTATGAGCATATCGCTCTTTCCTTAGAGCATCTAATATATTTATACAAACGGAAGGTTTTTGAGAGATCAGAAAAAAACCCTAAAAGAAAAGGTAACGATTTAGTATTTGTTGATAAGCCGTTTTTGTATAAATCATGTTTTGAAATTTATATTCAGTATAACCCTTTTAAAAGCGAAGAAGTTACAGAAGCATTATCTTGATGATACGAGGTTGACATCCTCGTGTCATCAAGATAATGAACTGATTTTTTTAAACGGTCCAGAGGCCGGGGGGATACCCGTACCGGTCTTCACAACAAGTTTCCACAAAGTAAGACCTAGTTTTGAATCCCATCTGGACCGTGTACGCAGGATTGATAATTAAGCTACGTGTAAAATTGAGTTAAAGAATCCTGATATCTAAAACTCTCGATCTCTTGAGAGCTCAGTGCTAGATAAGAAAGAGAGCTTAATTTTCCAACTATTAAAACTTTTACTAAAAATTTTACTAAACAAAACTGAAGTCAAAATCTTAAAAATCTGCACAAGAACCTTACCAGAGCCGTAACGTTATGTACGTATAACTCTCTCTTTCTCTCTCTTCTTAGCCTAACGACCTCTTAGGCCATGCCTGCCATTTCTGGCCTACTAGACTTAAAGATCCAGACCACGTAGTTTGATAGTCAGTTCTCAATACGGGGAACGGTCCGGATGGGATATGTACTTTGGTCCTGGCTTATGAAGACTGGCACAGTTGTCGCCTCTACCACCGGGTCGCCTTTAGATAGGAGGTGGTCCTATTATTTTGTCCAACGTTGTTTATCAAACATTGAAAGTATTAAAATTTATTGCTTTATTACATTTTTATTTACCTATTCACATTTAAAATTTAAGTACGGTATTTTATTTTATTTTATATTTATAGTTAGACGGCTTGGCGCCGTATTGACAACACCGCGTGTGTTGACGAATACAAGTACAAATAAATTAACAAGGCATTTCCTCCCTGTTATTCTGCCTTATCCCGGGCATGCTCGGTTGTCGGTGTGTGGAGTTTGCAGTGTGGTATCATGTCTATTGTGGAGGTTGTGTTGATGGTTTGGTCCGGGTCTATTGCTTTCTGTTGCTATGTTGGTGGTAGTGTGGTGTGTGGAACGGAACATCCTTCCGTGTAGCGGATCTGGACTGTAACAATACAAAAAGAAAACAGTAATATGTACAGTACAAACATTTACCTGCGCACAGTGTTCCTCAAACTGCCCAGCAGTGATAGCCCAAGCTCGATCAAGCCAGCACCGAACTCAGAAGCTATCGGCGAGTTCCATCCCGTAACAGCAGGGTCTCTGCTAATTACGGGGTTGAACCCGCCGACCACCTCCGAACCCAACGCCAGCAAGGCCGAGCTCGCCCCATCAAGGCTAGACAGAGATGAAGAACACTGTTCCAGAAAATTCTGCCTCCCTTCTTACGACAGTGCCGACTTTGACCCCGGATGCTGTTGCTTCGTCAACGGATCACCCGTGGCACTACAAAAAAAACTTAACACTTAAGACAAAGACAACACAACGAATAACAAAAAAGGAATGGCGGATATGGTTTGGTAGGATAATGGGGATGTGGAATCAAAGGATAAGACCGTTGTCTCTGGCGAATCGAAAGATGAGCCTCATGTATGCGAGGTCTCTGGTCGCCAACACTTCTCTAATTTCTGTGCCCGGTCGTCTGCCGATGCCCTCGACTGCGCTTAACAAGGAGGGTCTTGCGGTTTCAAACTCCACGCAGGACCACAGAAGGTGATCCACATCGTGAAATCCGTCACCACAGCCACACACCTTCGTCTGAGCCAGAGTTATACGCTGCAGATGAGCGTTCAACGCGAAATGATTCGACATAAGTCGAGACATCATGCGTATGAACGCCCGGTCTACAGAGAGCCCACCGAACCAAGGCCGCAGGGACACTTGCGGAGAGATCGAGAAAAGGAATCGCCCGAGATCGTCCGCCTCCCACATGCTCTGCCAGCGAGACAGGAAAAGTTGCTGTGGTAGGCGAAGAAACTCTCGGGCCGAGATCGGACGGTCGTAAAATGCGCCTTGTTGGACGCCTGTTTTGGCCAGTGAGTCTGCCTTCTCGTTGCCGGGAATTCCACAATGAGCAGGTACCCAAATTAGCGAAATCCTGAACGCCTTGTCGAACATGGAGCCAAGCAATTCTATGATTTTAATGACAAGGAAATCCTGACTCTTAACAGCCTTCGGGGACCTTAGTGCTTCGATAGCGCTAAGGCTATCTGTAAAAATGAAGTACTGATCCGAAGGTCTCGCTGCTATAATCAATAGTGCGTACAAGATTGCGGCTAGTTCTGCGGTGTAGACACTACACGGCTCCCGCAATTTGAAAAATGCTTCGGCGGACTCACTAAAAACGCCGAATCCGGTGCCTTCCTTAGAAGATGATCCATCAGTATAATACTGGCTTCTTTGGTCTAAATGGCCATACTTATCCCTGAAAATGCCCGGAACTACCATCGGGCGAAGATCATTCGGTATGGTCTTAATTTCCTCGTTCAACGAGGAATCTGTTGTTAAAAGGGAACTGTAGGTCTCAGGAAGGGCAGCACGGTTTAATGCCTGTGGGGCGCTAGGATGCACTTGTAGGGCAACAAAATCTTCATAGATTTTCAAGATCTTGCTCTTAGAACCTGTCTCTAGAAGCGCTTTAAAATTTTCTTCGATCAAGGGATTTGATACTGAAGAACGGACTAGAAGGCGAAGCGACAGCATTTCAAAACGAAGTTTTAGCGGCATCACTCCGGTCATCACTTCTAGGGACATGTTGTGTGTTGATTTCATGCTCCCTAGTGCGAGTCTAAGACAACGATACTGTAGCCTCTCTAGCTTGAGGATATGCGTGTTGGATGCCCAATGAAAGCATATGCTTCCATATTCCAACACGGATAGTACCGTTGTCTTATACAGTCGCAGGACGTCTGATGGATGTGCGCCCCACCAGAATCCTGTGACTGTCCTTAGAAAGTTGATTCTTTTGCTGCATTTTTGCACCAGATGGGTGATGTGTGTACTCCAGTTTAGCCTTGAATTGAACCAAACACCAAGGTATCGAAAATTGTCGGTAGTTGATATCTTTTCACCGTACAAAAAGACATCAATTTTCGGGTCAAATAGTCTTTTCTCCCTGTTTTTCGTCGTGTCGCTGAAAGGAGAAAAGACTACCATCTCACTTTTCTTTGCAGAGAACTTGATACCAAGGTTTTCAGACCACTCGGAAAGGTTGTCCAAAGTGGTTTGTAAAGCCAGTTGTATTTCGGCGGCGTCCCTGCTTGCAAAAGATATGACGCCGTCGTCAGCCAATTGTCTAATGCTGCAGTTTGGTGCTAGACAAGAATCTATTTCACTGACATAGAAGTTATATAGCAGGGGGCTCAAGCAGGACCCTTGTGCTAGTCCATGGAAACTGGTCCGCTTTAGCTGAACATGACCATTGTTGAAATTCATAGCTTTTTCCGACAAAAGGTTGAACAGAAAGTTGTTCAACTTTGGACCCAGCCCCACATTTTCTAATTTTTGACTCAGCTTGTATGGTGATACTGAGTCAAATGCCCCCTGTATATCCAGGAAAATAGATCCCATGTTCTGCTTGCGTGCACGAGCAAGCTCTATTTCTGTAACCAGAAGGGCTAAGCAGTCATTAGTACCCCTGGCTTTACGAAAACCAAACTGGGTATTTGAGAGAAGGTTGTTCGATTCCAACCATTCTTCTAACCGGAAAAGAATCATCCTTTCAAGGAGTTTCCTCAGACACGACAGTAACGATATTGGCCGATACGAATCGTGTCTTGATGGCGGTTTGCCAGGCTTCAAGATAGTGACAACTTTCACTTCTCTCCACTCTTGCGGAACGCTGTTGACCTCCAACATATTGTTGAAAATACTTAACAGACGTTTCCTCCCTATGTCAGGAAGATTTTGAAGCAATTTGCTACCAATCTGATCCAGACCTGGGGAGGAGTTTTTGCTTGATAGGAGAGCAAGTGATAGCTCTACCATTGAGAACGGTGAATCCATCCTAGGGTCACTACCAGGCGCATGTTGTGTAAAGCTTTGCGCAGGAACGAAATCGGGACAAAGCTTGTGGGCAAATTCATACAGCCACTCGCCAGAAAAGCTTTCGCTCTCATTGATGTTGTTGCTGTTTCGCATCCTTCTAGCCATTCTCCAAAGCGAATTAAGTGAAGTGGCAGGGTCTAGATTATTGACGTATCTACGCCAATAACCCTTTTTCTTCGCCTTCAACAGGTTTTTGCACGTTCTCTCCAGTCCTTTATATTTTTCATATAAGGACCTCGAGCCCGTGTCCCGGAAGGCTTTAAATGCCTCACGCTTCTTGGTGAAAGCCGCTTGGCAATCCTTGTCCCACCAAGGAGTGGGAGGTTTTTTAAATGTCCTTGCTTGGTGGGAGCGCCTTGTTTGGGCCTCAAGGGCGCACTTGTTTATAATTGAAACAAGTTTTTCGTACTCCTTGACAGGAGACAAATCTTCCAAGTCAAGAGAAAGCGAAGCGGCTATTAATTCGCCGTATCTCGTCCAGTCGATGTTCCTCGTTAAGTCACATTTAACGGGGGTTCCTTCTACTGGACATCCTCCCTTGATAAAGGAAATTTCTATCGGCAAGTGGTCACTGCCGATAGGGTCCTGGATCACCTTCCAACTAAAATCCAGGGCCATTGCTGATGGACATAGAGACAGGTCCAGTGCACTCGCCCTACTTAGAGGTGTCTGCATCCTAGTTGCCTCTCCTGAGTTGAGAATCGAAAACCCAAATCTGTCGCAGAAATCTCGGATGATAGGAGTGCGAATGTCATCCTTTTCGCACCCCCAGTCGATTCCATGGGAGTTAAAGTCTCCCAGGATCAAAAGCGGTCCAGGCAAGACCACTGCTAAATTTCCAAGATCCTCTTTGAACTTTTCAATTTTTTCCTTTTCATTATTGGCTATCGGGGGGATATAGATGGATGCAATTGTCACGTGAAGAACGCCCAGTTTTGCCTTAACTGCGACAGTTTCTATCATTTCTTGTCTAGGGGTGGGTATTCTGGTGAAAGTGTGACTCTTTCGAACACCAATCAGTACCCCCCCACCCCTAGTAACGCGATCTTCACGGATTATGTTATATCCCGGGAAGGTTAATTTAATTTCATCCGATAGCCATGTTTCACAGAGGGCAAACACATCGCAGTTGTGTTCGCCCACTAATGCTTTAAAAGAGTTTAGCTTGCCAAGCAAACTCCTACAGTTCCACTGCATGATAGTAGCCGTAGGAGCCATTAATCATCCAAACGGACCATCATACTTAAGCATGGCCATTGAGCCAGCCACTGTTTGATCATCCCCTTCAGGAAAGGAAGGGCCCAAGTTGCGATCATGTGCAGATGCTGCGGGAGGTTAAGGGTCAAGAGGAGGGATTCTAGGATCTCGGAAAGGGACGGAGTAGGGATCCTCGGGAAGCCCTTGGGCTCAGTCGGAAAAGCTAGGTTTTCCAAAGGAGCTTCGGCCCGAGGTGATCGCTTCTTCTTGGGCTGCTTCCTGGCAATTTGGGGGGCGGGAGTTTTGGGATCAGCGTCACGTTTTGGACCGGGGGAAGAAACTTTAGTGTGGCGCTGTGGTGCCAAAGGTTTGTTTTTTAACTTAAGTACCTTCCTTTGTACCTTTTTATAAGGCACTCTCAGTACTTTTACCGATCTCAATGGCACCTGTTCGAGTGCAGTCGGATTGGCCTCGCCATTTGCAGCCGTGTTATCCAGCACTGCAAAGGGGTTCGATGCGTTTGCTCCCTTTAGAGCATCGCTGTACGAGCCGCGTGCCCGCTCGGCTATCGTTTTGGTCTGCTCCCTTTGCAGCTTCCGATACACAGGACACAATGCAACCTCATGCCACTCCTCCCGACAATGCGAGCATTTCTGGGATGGGGCTTTGCACTCCTCGGTAGCGTGAGCCCCTCTGCATTTTCCGCAGCAGATCTTGCGAGTGCAGAACGGATCGGCATGTCCAATCCGGCTGCACTTCGAACAGGTGGCCACCCTTGGCACGTATGGCCGGTCGATGGGTATCCGGAGGCCTTCTAAAATGAGGGCCTGCGGAAGTACCGTTCCCTCAAACGTGATCCGGAGGGATGTGGTCGGGATATATTTCTTTTCGTCTTTCGATGAGGCATCTAGCTTAAAAAGCTTTTTTGCCTCAAGGACTTTTACTTTCGGCGTGTCTGGTGCATGAAATGCACCTACACCGAATTTAACCACCTCCTCCTCCGGATAATCGAAGTCTTCGATCACGCCGGTAACTTCAACCAGACTACCGGGAATATAAACCCGGTAGTGCTCCGTAAAATCTGGATCAGCCGCAATGACATTGGCTTGAGCCCGGTCCTTTGCGGTGACCCTGATCTTATTAGGGCGCATCCGAAACACATCGGCAACGCCCGGGTACTTCTTAAATAACGATGCCGCGATCGTCCTCACGTCGAGCTGCTTGGTGCGTGGCATAAAATACACCAATGGCTTACCCTCCCACGACACCGGGTAAGCACGAGCTCGATGCTCAGATTGCTGATCATTATTTTTCGCCAGCGGGGCACAAAAACTGTTTGTCGGCGGGGCACTCGATGCCTTCGAGGAAGAAGGCTTCTCTTCCAATGCCACCTTTTTGGTGGCAGGAGCGGCCTTAGGGCGACCAGGCTTACGCTTCACATTCGGCTCTATCTCTCTCTCCGAATCCGATAAGTCGGTCCCCATGTTAGGACCGGAGACAACGGGGGAAGTAGGGGTAGACAAACTTACCGATAAACACGATAAGCAACCACGCGCGCACGAGCAAACACACACACACGCACACAAGACAGTTCACGATCGATGCGACGATGCAGCGATACGCTTGCTTATCGCAACGATCGACAGATACACACACTCACAACACTAAGAACACACGTTGATCGGGGCTAGGCGCCACTCGATCGATAAACACAAACTCCGAGCGAAAGCCGGAGAAAGGCGGAGACACCGATTAGTGCGATACGGGTAATCACGTTGATTACGCAATCGCACACGAGGACAATGACCACTATCTGCCGTACGCAAATGATCCGTTTGACGCTCCACAGCGAAACACGTCTTATCGCCACGGAAGCTAGAGGCAGAATGAATAAGTACGGTAGTATATCTAAAAAATGACTAATCCCTAAATAATCCCATCTGGGATATTACTCGTCCAAATACGAATGTCACTATAAACACATCCGCTTAAATCGTCTCAAATCGACGGGAAAGTCAATTAAAACATTAACACATGATGTACATTAGCGAAGCAAAAAACAGTGCCCACCTTCACTAATGCTTCCATCACGCATCATCGCTCCATACTTCCGTACTTTGGCCGGCAGCTTATTCCACGATGGACGTGATCGGGATTTTACCACCAAACGCGTCGGAATCTCGCGCGATCTCAATCTCAAACGCTCCATTAAGCAAACCTTCCCGTGGGAGTTACGTCGACGGTACGGTAGCGTTCATTCAATCCCAACTGCACCACTTTCTCAGCGATCCCTTCGCTGATGGGCACTGCGACTTATGTGAGCTGTGTCAGAATGGATGGGATCATTACTGGGCCAGCTTGTTTGACTAATTAAGCAATTATCCGGACACCGTCCTACGCGATCGTCAGTTTGGAAAGGTAAATAAATCTGCAAACCATGCATCGCATTGGAGCGATAAATGCTGCGTGATGCAACTAGGGCTTTATCCGGGAATGAATCGTCTAACAGCCATACCCTAGGCCCCCCCTCCTAGCAGGACTTTATTTGCAAGATCATCTCGTCGATCGCATCACAATTGAATCCTTTGCTAAGGGTAAGGAAGAGTGTTCCTGCCCATCCCGATTGCATAAGCACATTTTTCATCGGTCACAGTTTGGTTTGATGCCAATCCTTGATTTTGTTTTTTGCTTGGTCTTGTATCTATTTTAATCAATCAAAACAAGCTGCACCAAAAACCGATACACAATACACCGAAAAGGGTTGATCGTTTTTAACCCTCCAAACAGCACGGTCTTGGGCAACTCACATTAGAAACCGACAGTCAAACGGATTGATGAGACTCCCCGGGTCCGGACCTTCTCTTCGGGTTCTGGTTCGGGTTTTGCGAAACGGTACCAACCCAAACCCCCTTTTTTCCGACTGCAATGGGAATGCATTTCTTCATTTATGAATTCTTCTCGCCCGCACCCAACAGCACGGTGCATTGTTGTTGCACCTTATGATGGTGGAGCTTGTTTTCTACTTCTTCGCGCTACGCAAGACAGACAGAAAGCAGTTCACCGAGCTGCCGGACCGAACAAAGAGCCCATTGTAAGCCGTGCTGGGAGACCTTTAGCCAGCTTATGGTTAAGTTGCAGTTAGTTTGCTGCCGTTAGTGCTAGTGCCTCTTCTTGTTTTACTATTTTCATGCTGCTTCCAACAGCTGTGTAAAGCCCTCGCACTCGCGTGGCTCATAAAGTGAAGCAGCTCGCTGGCTCGGCTCGTCCCGTCTGCTCACTGGCTACAAACAAAACAAACAATCAGTGTTGCTGTAGCCACAAACAAAAACCACATACAGTGCGCGCGTGACGTTGCCGATCGGCCCCACGGTTGGCCGGCATTAGTCGAGCATTAGTCGCACGACTCCAGAATTGGGCCCCTCCGGCTGACGCGCAAAACTGGGTCACCGGAGCCTGATGTTTGGTTGTGTGGTTGTTTCTGGCGTTGTTGTGGCGGTGAATGATAGGGTAAATAATAAATGAACACGAGCGTGTTTGTTTGCTGGCCGTTAAAAGCGAAACTGTTACCAGATAATGCTATAGTTCGGTTGAAAGATTGTTGATATAGCATTCCGATTTAAGTTTGTTTTTGATAGTTTAACTGCATTCGGTGGCTTTTGATTTTGTACTTTAATTTTGATGAATAATAAATTTGATAGCTTCAGTCAGAGGACCTTATTGGCCTTCTGCTTTCTCTATAGGCTGGAACGCTTGGCAAGCCTTATTATATGTGGAGCTAACAGCACTTTGGACTGTAACAGGTTTAAGTCATCATATACCTTTTTTTAAGTAGCACAGAAAGATCAATCTCAATCTAAATAGAATTCATTCTCAACAAACTTTCCAATCACTTGGCTACATTGCCATCTCTGATGGAAGGAAGTATAATGTCTTTATGAACTTTACTAATTGATGCCTTCCACAACATTTTCATAAATTACACGCTGTTGTGGACAATTTATGTCTTTCCTTGCTCAAATTGTCCACCTTATCAGTAACCATAAACCTTGCAAACCATGTATCAAAAGATAATAACAATCATCTCTCAATAACTCACTCCAATTTTACGTTGTTACAATGCTAACTGCTCAATCGACCCCAATTCCGCGGCGCTACAATTTCCTTCCGGCCCCATACCACACGCTTGCATAACCTCATTTTTTCCCCGCCGAACGATATTCGCTCCAGCACTTTATCACACGCCCAACAATGACATATGAGTCACGCCGTCAAGTCCTTCCACCGAAGGTCCTTTCCCGAACGGTCTGCGCTAGGCTCTGGGTTGATTGTTGCTACCGTTACAAGATACTAAGTTACCCTGGCCATATCACGATCAACGCATGCTCCGCAAGACAACAAAGTCGCTCGAGGAGGTTGGAATAATATTTCACCGCCGTACCAAGTAACGGTCGGCCAGCCAACGCCATATAAGTGGAGCGATAATTGTATCACCGCACAGTACGGTCGATCTTAGCAAGAGACTTAAGCGACCGGTCAGCCTTGAGACAACGCTGCTGGTTGTGTAGAGAGTTAGCTTACTGCAGAGGGCGGTGGACGTAGTTGTGTGTGTGTTTTTTTATTCACGCCCTCCATCCCTTCACCATAAAGGTAGCCCATGCTGCGCCCGACGACGGGTTGAGACATTTTTTTAGCAAATCGGAAAGTACTGCCGTTTCAACATGTGGCTCTAGATCTTGGTTTGTGTTGGGGTGGATTTGATGGTCCGGTTTCGATCTCAGCCGGGATAAAGCTATCGGTGGGAACCGAAGCTGGCTGCTAGGGAACCATTTAATCCGACTCGACTGAAAACAATGTGCACCGGTTTTGTAGGGTTGAGCTAGGGTAGGAAACGGACGAACCGACAGCCGTCAACCATTGCACTTTGCCTATTTTTCACATTGTTGCATTAAACTGTCAGGGTCGGCAGGGGTTTTTTTTTTGGTGAAGATATGTAGAACAGTTTAATGGAGCGAATCATGCTTCCATATGCCAACGGATGTACGCAGTTTATATCGTTCGTATTAAGATGTATCAAGGGTAAATGGGCATCGGAAATAAATAAAATAAATTAACCAAGAAAGGTTAACCAGAAATTTATGTAAAACAACGCAAATACTAAAATGAAATGTATCAATAAAGATCTTGAGACAAGAAAATAAGTATTAACATGCTAAATAATGGGAGCAATAACCTGTTGTTATATTTATACGCTAAATGGATATCAAACGCATCTACACAATTAGAAAAAAATGTTAAGTTTTTGTTTTCGTTTTGTTTTACTAAGCTTTTGCAAAGCAAACAAATCGCCTCGATTAAAATTCTATGCACTATGGCTTAGATATCAACCCCTGAAATATGCAATTGGATACCCCAGATATGCAATTGGTTCTTTTAAATATTCATTTATCCAGTTATTTAGAGTTGAATTGTTTTTCAAAGTTCTTTTACTTTTTGTGTAACCTTTAGAAATTAAACTTTTTATCTCATACTATGGACGCAAGTCTAAGACTACGCTTGAAAATTCCTACTTAAGTATTAGACGCCTGGAAGTATGCTATATCAGTAGAATTAAAAATTTTATTCTGAATTATTGTTTGACTGAACTTAAACTTTTAAAATACTGTAACTTAAACAGAATTTAACACAAAATATCAATAAGTATATGCTAGGATATTTGACAATACGGCGTCAAGCCGTAATCCTAAAAATATAAAATAAATAAATATGCTAGGATATGAAAAAAGATTGAATATATCCTTAAAAATGTAGCATTTTTTCAGTTGCTAAGTTAACTTAAGTTATGAACTCTTAGGGCAATGATGCCTCCATTCCAAGGTTTCAATTGCAGCTCATTTAACCATCACACTAAACACAAATCAATTGACTTTCTTGATCGCTGCTAAGTGCTTTTCATGCTGTGGCTAACCTCTCGATGGTCCTGTCCTGTATTCAAGCGATGCTATATCATATTTTTAGCTGTCTATACTGCTTTACAGATTCTTGGCAAAAAAAATGTTAAAAATTTTGCCTAATTAATTTAAAAATTCTCTACGTAACAGTTTTCTAATTTCACAACTTCTATCTCATTGAGAGCCATGATAAAACTCAGTATTTTTATGGAGCTGAAGACCAATAAAATGGGTATGTGGTATGTGAAAGGATTAATTAACACACAATCCATAGTCTAATGATGCATACAAATCTGTGCTCTTCGTAATCCACGCACACAAGGAAAACAGACGTGCAAAATCGAAAAACAAATGAACCTCCTCATTGACCATATATCACATCCATGAATGCTGTTTATAAAACACTTCCTACGCACCTCGACCATTTCCGGCAAACCATACTAACGCCCAAAAAGCATTCGACAACAGTTGATGAGATAATCCACCGTAAGGTCCACTTCCTTGAAGCTTTCCGCTTGCTAAATAAAATAAAAATTGCCAAGGTGAGCTTTGTTTTTGTAAGACTCTCTGTTCCATTTTTCTCGGACAATTGAAGGGTGGAGAATTCATGGCACTGCATCCTGTCCTTTAATCCAATGGTGTCCATACAACACATTGTCTCGGGCGCCCAAACAATGCACTCATAAACATTCACCCTTCGAGCCATGTCAAACATGGCTTTTATGCTGCACTGCGATTCGGTTCGAGTTCGTTACCAACCCCTGAAATACCCTTGCGTCCCTTGCGTCCTTCAACTCTCGGTTCAAATTCCCGTATCAATTACATCATGCTCACACCGTCCAGACGGTGGTTAGCTTGCGGTGTGTTCTGCAGAATCGTAGATGATTTGGAGGTCTTTCTTACTCGCTATACGTTTTTTTCCTATTTCAATTTGCCCTATTGCTACACACGATTCTGCACCACCGTGTAGCAAGGATCGAGATCAGGCCACTCGGGGGCGCCAATCGACCAATCAACCAAAAAGCCCCACCCAGTCGCGCTGCAATGATTGTTCGAAATTTCGCAACCGAAGGGCGACGTTGCATTCGCTGCATTCTGCGCAGTGCACGATCGACCCCGAAAGTCCGAACGGTCCCGTTTCGTTTTTTTTTTTGTGACCGAGTTTACGAGAACGCCATATGATACGCCGGGTACGCTGTCCGAATGGACATAAAGAATTTTCTCCACGATTTTGCAGCGATCTCTCGGAGGACTTCCATGCCACGCTAGTTCAAACCGAGCATGATTTAGTGCAGAGCAGAACATAGCGTTGGGGGTGTGCCGTCAATGGATTTCTGTCGGCCCTGAGTACGATACGGCGCATAAGCGCAAAATTGAACCTTGGCTAATTAAATTCACGGTTTCGATGGTGGTTCTAGTTCTTGCTTAACACTGCCAGGTCCCAAGCTAACCGCCCCTCATCGGACAAGGATAAACCTTGCAGCGGACCTTCAAACCGACCGCCCGAAAACACATTGCTCCAACAATGGCTCCGTTGCATGTGCGTTACATTCACAAAGTGAACACTTTCGGAAACGGCCATACCTGCCACCCGCTCACACTAAACCACAAAGCCAGGTGTGAAGCACTTCCGTTCAGCATTTATTAAATCGGCAAGGAAGTGACCGGGAAGCGTTTCGGTACTCTGACTTTCGCATACAATGGTTCGCTGCCCAACTCGGTGGAAAATGCAAATGCCAAAACCAACCAGCCAAGCAACAATCGAAACTAAATCGTCCGTGAAACGAAAATCGGCAAACATTTGACCATTCACCGATGGGCTGCGACGGTCTGGGAAAATGGTAGATTCGGGTTAGTGGGAAGCACCCGGCGCTGTAATGCTTTGTTTGTTTGTTGAAGTTGATAGTTGGCAGTGAAAATTGAATTTTGATTTGCGTCGATACAATTGCATGATACAGATGCCATATTTTTTGTGGAAAATAGATTGTCTTAGAAGTGGGCATTATCGGGCAGGAGTTGGAGAGTTGTACGGACGCAACTACCGTGACTTGATATAATAACTGAGCGTTGAAGCACACGGGAAGTAGATGCTTTCTGTGAGGCTCTTTAATGGTCGTATGGATCGTAATTTCGGACAACAACGTCTGCAGCGAAATCCGAAGGTGCAATGTGCAGGAGAATCGTGCCTACTACGGGCTCCACAAATACCTGTCATCCAGTAGACTCCTACAATGCACGAAATGCGCTATATATCGCACACTGATACGGCCGACTGTCCTTTACAGGCACAAGGCCTGGACGGAGGACACCAATGCACTCGCCATTTTCGAGCGGCGAGTGCTACGGACTGTCTTTGGCGGTGTGTGCGAGCAAGGCGTGTAGAGAAGAAGGATGAACCAAGAGCTAGCTGAGCTGTTTGGTGATGCAGACATCCTGACGGTTGCCAAAGCCGGAAGGATAACCTGGTTAGGGCACCTGATGAGGTTGCAAGACTACTGTCCTACCAGGAAGGTGCTCGTCAGCGACCCGTTCGGCATGAGGCGTAGAGGAGCGCAGCGAGCTCGTTGTATGGACTAAGTGGAGATCGGATGCAGCCGGCGGTGGAGGAGTGCAACTATGAACCGAGTCTCGTGGAAACGTATTGGACACCAGGACTTGTGTCTTAGACGTCTTCATAGTTTATCAAAAAAGTCAGCTCTCAATTTTTAATAAAAACTTTATACAAGGGAAGCTTCGTTTGGGCGGCCCGGTTGCGGATGCGACAACGGTGCCGGTCTTCATACGGCAGGACTGGAGTTCAAATCCCATCTGGAGTGATCCCCCGTAGTGAGGACTGACTATCCAACTACGAGGTATCATTGAGTCTAGTAAGGCCAGAAATGGCAGGCATGACCTTAAGAGGTCCTTAGGCCAAAGCACAAGAAAACATCATCAGCCAAGATTAGAATTAAAAATAAAATGTTCTGGTTGTGAGTATAAGAAACATTAAAAAACATTCTCAAAAATACAGCCTGTAACAACTTTGGTAGGCTCAAACCAGAAGTAATTAACACTGTCTACCAGCCTTGTCACGAGCATGCGCGATACTAATCCTTCCCACAACAACATCACATGCCTAGTTTCGCTGACGTGACTTCATTCACTTGGTTCACCAGTCCGGCCCTTTCCTGCCCTCGTAGAATAAAACAGGAATTCCAGCTCTAACCCACCTTTGCTACCAATGCATTTATTAATCTCATTTTTCGCCCGTCACATTCCTCACCTCGACACAAAGGTACCAAGTGTGACAGAATAGGAGTGAACGAGGGAATTAACGTCACAGCGCTATGTGTACGTGCGTATGTACACCTCTCCGGAGCCTTTCGCTGAGCAATTAAACGCAAGTTGGCACGTTGGCCTGATCCTCACTGACGTAACGCTCGGTGCTAGCGCCATCCGCCATACATTTTCCTATATTTTCTCACGCTGGTGTAAAAGCAAAAAAAAAGAACAGGGTATGTCACGCCGGTTGTCAACCGGTCGATGATAGCGAGGGCTAGTTTTCCTCTCAACAGTCCAGCGAGGTTAGTGTCTTTATGTTCCACTGTCCTGCTGTCAGCATTGCGTAAATGAAATGAAAACCAAACGTTCCAAAGACTTTAGCTCACCGTTAATAAATCAACCAGTAACGCGTTCCACCCGCGTTAGGCTTTACAATAACATCAGTGTGGAACCCTTCGGTGTTGCTGCTTCCCGCAGGGTTTTTCGGAGCAACGATCTTGCGCCACACCACATGCACCGGATGCAGTTTATGTTTGGCAGTTAAAATCGACCGCGGGTTCGGTTTTGCATTTCGTTCCCTGTAACGATCACACGGGCCAAGTCTCGGGTCGCTCCGAGCACCCAGCAGAAGACTAAAACCTTAGCCCCAAGGAACTACAAATTACGCTCGAACGAAAGCAAACTCGGGCGAACGTTTGCTTCCCGGCCGCACGACATGATCTCCAACGCCCATGCCCAACGTTCTTGAGCACACGTCGAATGTGCCCCGCCGATACGACTCCGTCCCACGTCCCTTTTTCGTGCAAAAGCCCGGTACAAAACAGAACAAACAAACCGTATTACGGTGCGCATTTCTATCGATCACTCACTCACAATGGCCCCCGGGTTCCGTTATTCCGCCGATTGCGAGGGCGATTCCGCGGTGCTGAACGATGGAGTGTCGGACATTCTAAGCGCCCGTCGAAACGAAAGACTGGGCCGCAAGCGACGAACCTTCGCACCAATAAATCCGTGTTGTATAACTCGTGCTTGATCCGGTTCTTGCTTCGACCCACCCGGACTTTGGCCAGTGCTTATGCTCATGTACGTGTCCGGCAGGCACACCAAATGCTCATTAGACCACCGCCACCGGCGGATTGATTCCGGTTGGTCGGATTACAGCCGGGACAGTAATGTCTTGCCACCGCTGGCGATGAAGCTGCATGAGTCACACACACACACACACACACACACACACAGTCCATTACCAATGGGTTGTGTCCGTTCTCGGGCAAACAATTAACCCCGCGCGCGGTAAAGTATCTCACTCGCGCGTCGGGTGATTTGGTAAGCTAAATGAAAATGTCAAAAGTGAATGGCGGGTGGATTGATCTGGTACACTGGTTTTCGGAACCCAGTCACCGTAGCCATAAATCTAATCCGGTTAGGTGTGAGCTTTGAATGACCGAACGCAAGAACTCGGCCACGAGATTAATGTGAACCATTTGATAATCTGTAGTGTGGGCACGTTTAAAATTAGATATTTAATGTTCTTAAGGAACAGCGTCGCTTTACGCGATCAGCATCTTGATCGCCCTTAATTCATCTCCCATACACCACACTTACACGCCATTCATTCACCATTCATCAGCATCCATGAAGACATCATTACAACAGATCATAATCGCCTTACCAGGTGTCTAGCCGGAGCGTCCGCACCGTCCGATTGTAACTCGATCGGACGTTCGGTCGATCGTGGAGCCCCTTCCAAGACATTCAATCTAAGCGTACCGAAATCTCATCTCGTTCAATCGACTTTAGCATGCGAATTGCTTCTAAATCGCAATCAGCCAGCTGAATTGCGCTAAATCCATCCGTCTTGCGGGCCACCGTAAACTGACACCCGGTGGCAATCAGCATCGACCACCGGCCTCGGATTCGCCTGCCTGTGGTTGTTCAGTTTAGCAACGGAAGAATCCGTAACCGGACGCCCTCTGGAACGGCCGATCGTCTGTGTTTGCAATAAACGGTTCATTTACATCGTTTGCACAACTTCCGTCAACGTCAACATCCCACCGGCGCCCCGTAGCTCATCGCCAAAAACGGGGTCAACCAACTCGCGCTCCGGCCAATCCAATGCTTTAACGAGCTCGCGTCAAAGCGGGAGACAATTGCCCCTCAAACGAGCCGTCCACCCCCAATGAAACCGCATCAAACTCGACCATTACGCACAAACATGGCAATGTCCTACAGCCGATGCGTAGGACCAGCGCTTCGCAAAGATTTGCACGCCAGCAGCCCGTGCTAGGAAGGCTGGCCAAAAGTGGTCTTTCGGTAGCAATTGAACGGCCTACACACGCACGCACCGATTCTGCAAAACTGTCCAAGGTCATTGGCATTCTGCTGGTTCTTTTCGATCTTGATACCGGTTGTGACAGCGGCCCGTTTGTCAAGCCCCATGTCCGGCCATAATGAATCTCGTCTCCGATTAAGCCGAGCGCACCCATGAACGGCAACGTTCGCGGGATGTAATCTTAAGTCCACCAAACAAACCGATCAGTTTCGTTAAGTCACCCGGCTCGCGGGTCACTGCTCCAGGAAGTGCCACCCACCCATCCATGGTACCTTTCACCGTGGAGCCCCGTAGCGAACCAAGGGAGCAAACCGACTCCATTCTCCCAAGAACGGTTCTGCCTGATTGTCCTGTCATTCGTGTCGTGTTCTGCTGGCGATTGCAGCGTCGAAGATAATTTGCCAATCGCGCGGGTGACACCGAAAATGGGGTGGAACGGTTGTGTGGCTGTACAGTGAACATGATAAGCTCACTGGGGAGGATTGGATTTACTTAACGGGATAGTAAATTGAACAGTGACCCAACGGTGGTTCCAGTAAGGCTGCGTACCTTTTCACAAAGCAATAACTTCTCCCTCCTGAAGCCTATGTAATGGAAGAACTCTGTGCAAACATAATTTCTCAGCCTCCAACGGCGGTTCGCACCAGCAAAACCCATCTGTCAACTGATCGGTAACGGATCGTGGAAAGGGTCATGTTTTACGACCGGATGACAAGCGTTCCGACAGACCGGCATGACATTACAATCGTCGCCAATGCGCTTATCGTATTCCCCGGCAACGCTCGATCGTGTCTATTCCCGCGGGACAAATTTATTTCCACACCAACGTACCGCTATCGACCCGGGTTGAACTTCTCCCGGGTTTTTTGCCCCCCTCCGCTGGGATGTCCCAAGCACCTACGCAAAAGCTCCACTCACGCTTTCACGGTCATGCCTCTTCCCGAAAGCCTTACTGGCGCTATTCACTGAGCCCGCTGCGGTCGGTGATCGCTAGGTAGGCGTCAAAAAACGGTTGAGCAAGATTTATCCCGTGCCCTACGGCACTCGCAGCTTCACGACGATGGGAGAGGAGTCCCACATTCTGCCCACTTCCACCCACTTGTGTGGGACCAGGTGCTGGGTGTCTTTGAACTTGAACTCACGGGATGTACAGGATCCGGCCGATGGGGATGATCACTCACGACGCACCACAGCGAAACCGTACGGTCGTACGTAACATTCGACTTTCCCAACGAGTCTTTATCGACGGAGCGATTGAAGCGTCACTCCCCCCCCCCCCCCCCCCCCTGGCCAGCATCCGCAACTAAAACAACGACCCCGAACGACCGATCTTCGTGGAGGAATTAATGATTTCAATTAAGTTGTAAGTCTTCATCCGACACCGGCTCGCTCCCATGGATCAATGCCACCGGATGATTGTTCGTGATCACCGCGGACCGTACCACTGAATCTCCCACACGGCCTGCTGGGAGGGAAAATATAAATTCTACCAATTCTCATCTCCACTGCCGCCTGAACGATGCGCTGCCAATGCTGCCCATGGATCTATTCAAATGACACAACACTCAACGCTAATGGACAGCCCGGGGCAGAGGCATTCGTTTGTTGCGCTGCGATTCTATTGCATTCTGGCGAGCCGTTAGCTGTGGGTGGAATTTATTTACCCTTCAATGTTTTATTATTCGGTCAGCGGCAACCGTGGGCTAAGACGATTCACCGAGTCCGCGCCGGGACTTTTACTGCCAATGATCGTGGAGTGCGAAAAACTGTTGGCGACGTTTTATCGCTTCGGGATTGGAGCTTTTGGAAATTATCCACAATGCCGAAACTGTTTATGAATTATTTGACCTAGAATTTATGTCCACAGAAGTAATTTTCCCAAAAGAAATGAAACTTTATTTAAAGCCAGATTTGCCCCTACATAGTTTGCATAGTAAAATCAACAACCTTCGTTCTAATGTTTCAAACTCGACTCATTTTCGCGCTATGAATGGACCATAAAAAAGGCAATAAAATCGATTTTATTTCTGTTTATCCACGGTCCACCTGGAACCTACGCCTAGAATGCCCCCGCACGGTCGGCTCTACAAAAAACACTACGGACCAACAAACATGGCACACACACGCACGGCAGCAATAGGCTACAATCGATAATGATCACCACCATCGCCGCTTATAAGCATTTTATCGCTTCGCACAAATCTTTGCACCGTTGCGATCTGTCAGTGCGAACGCCATCGAGATGATGGCTCCGAACCACCCGCCATAAATTTGGCAATAAATTCCACCAACGCCTCGTACAGCTGTCGGTGATTAATGGGCAGGACGGTGGGGGCAGTTGAGGGTGGGTTGGGGAGACACTGGCCATTCATATTTGCACCCTGGGGTGCAATGGACGTGTACTACGAGCGTCGTAGCCACTCTGGAACCTTGTAGCTGTTCGATAT
Source organism: Anopheles stephensi (assembly GCF_013141755.1). Lineage (NCBI taxonomy): Eukaryota > Metazoa > Arthropoda > Insecta > Diptera > Culicidae > Anopheles > Anopheles stephensi. The sequence goes on along the minus strand of NC_050203.1, from coordinate 64,827,034 downwards.
TCGATCGGATCTGTTGCAAGATACGATCAATGTACGAACTGTCAGAGGAACTGCTGCTGCTGACAGATGTTTGCGCAGCACTTGTAGCAACAGAAAAACCGGTGTCGGAATGTTCCATACGAACAGTTGCCATTCACGCATGACTAGGGAGGATACGAGGATCTGATCAGCTGTTAGTGGATACTACGGTCGGTTCCTCACTTGTAAAGCAACCATGATGATGACCTTCTCACCCTGACAGTGACAGCCACCGTCTTCGCTTATTATACAACACCCACCGATACTCATCCGCCTCTTTCTCTCTCTCTTTCACACAGATATTGTTTTCGCACAGACAAAACGCTCGTTCCGTACGAGTGCCGCCCAGGGACGGGCGCTCGGCTCCAATCCCCGCCAGTCGACCTCGTCCAGCGTCGATTTCCAGTGTCCGGAAGAGTTCGGTTACTATCCACATCCGAACGACTGCTCACAGTACTATGTGTGCGTGTTCGGCGGTGCCCTGCTGGAAAGCTGTACCGGTGGTTTGATGTACAGCCACGAGCTGCAGACCTGCGATTGGCCACGCAACGTTGGGTGTGATCTGCCAGCGCTCAGCTCACCATCCGCACCGGCTAGCCGTACGGTGACGCCACGAGTGCCGCAGGTGCTTAGCAGGGTACGCTTCTCGTCATCCGCTCCGTCGGCCCCATCCGGACCGTCGGGACCTTCGGGTCCGTCCGGGCCATCGGGACCGTCGGGACCTTCCGGACCGGCCGAACCATCCGCACCGGCACGCATTCAGCAGATTCACAATCTGCCTCCGCCACCACCACCACCGGCCAACCCGAACCCTGTCATTACCACACGAGGACAGCCGAAGAACTCCCCGCAGGAAGACATTGCTAAGGTATGGCATGGATGCATGCAGATGATCGTAGGTAAACACCTTAATCCTTCCCTTGTCTCCTTGTACAGCTCTACGCCGAAGCTCACGAAACACTTCCACCGGTAGAGGAAGAGGAATCCGACCGTCAGCAGCGTGTCTATCGCGGACAGCCAAGCACGGTGTCGCAGGTGCAGCGCGATCGTGACGGTATCCTGCAGCAGCAGAGTGTCAATGCTATTCCGACTCAGGCTAAAGTAGGTTCCTTTGCGTACAGTGCTCAACCTCAGCCGTTCAGGTAAGTGTGTCCAGTTCCCCATTTCGCATCCAAAATGTCGGCATTCCAAAGCCTCCACCGTATGGACTTCAAATTCGACCAGCTACTTTAAACTATGTTTTCTCTTTCCTCCTGAAACACTGCTCATTCATTCGTTACTATACGCACAAATCCACAAATACGTACACACTGTTTTGTGCAACTGCACTCACTCAATTCACCACGCACACCTCAAACTTTACACCGAAGAGTTGACAAACACGACGACGAGTCACTGCAAACGCTAGACGATACACTTTCCACTGACAGCACGGCGCACGACCGCAAGAAGCGAGATACTGCCGGTCAAACCGAAACGGACACTGCTCAAACCTCGACGCAAATCGACCCGACCGCTGTGGCTGGCACTGCCGATGACGAATTGACCAAGAAACAAGCCAAACGCTCCAACTCGGACGAAGCCTCAGCGCAAGGACATCTCGCACCGGAAAATTCTCCCGACAGTTTAGCGCCCTCTGGTGGCGAAAGTCAGCGAACGGCACGTCAACTTCGTCAGCTAGGCAACTGGCAGTATCGCTCGCTGGACACTTCACTGTCACGCCAAAACGGATACTCGCCCAGTAGTTTCGATCCGTTCGGTTACACCGTGTTGCCAACGGCTTCGACGTACTTTAAACCCGGCGCACGCTACTTTCAACCGCAAACGTACAGCAAGAAGGAGCTGACCCAAACCTATAACGACTATCTGGAGGCTTACAGCAAAAGCAAACAACCCACGTACAACGTTCGTCCGGTAGAGCTACAGCCGCATAAAACGTCCGGCCTACAGAACTACAAGACGATCGCGAAGATCACCCCGCAGGACACGATCATTCCCCTGCTACTAGCCAATCAACAACAGCAGCAGCAGCAGCGACCACATCAATCAAACTACGGCCAGACGCAATTCACGGCGGCCGCCTTTGTCAACAGTCACAATAACAAAAAGTACACCACACCGGCCTCACCGCTCGACGGGGACGAGGAAACGATTCCGGACAACTTTGCGTTCTTCCACTTCGGCAACACGTACTCCTCTACACCGATTTCTGTCAACAATCACGCAAAGTCGCCAAAGCAATCGAAACCCTCCAACGTGCAGATCTCGAACGTGGCACAACCGACCCAAAAGACGCCTTACATCGCGTTCAGTTCCGTCGGTGGATTCTTCAACAATCAGCCGACGGCCAATCCGTTGAAGGAGAGCTTCGTCGTGAAGCCGAACCATTCGAAGCCAAAGCCGGTGCACGTCGGATCGTCCGGTCCTAGTACTCCGGCCCCAGTGTACGAGGGCATTTCGAATTCGATTCAATCGAACGGACTAAGATACTCCGTCACCACGCCAAAGATTGTGCCCGGAACTGGACTCGAGCTGTACCAGCCAAACGTCTATCTGAATGCTCCCCGGCCGCAGGTTTACAGTGGGTATGGTGGCAAACCCTCCGGAGCCATTTACGAAGCATCAACGCCCAAACCAAGCTCGGCTCAGTTCGTTACCAAGTCGACCAATGGCTTCCAGCCCATTGCTGTGTCGACCACACCGAAGTACTATCAGCCCCAGGTGTCCAAAACGGTTAGCCCGAGTGAGTACAGCAAGTTCTACGAATCGATCAAAAACTCTCACATCGCGCAGGTCAAACCAAATGCCGAACCGACGCCCGTTCGTATCGGGTCTGGGCAAGTAGTGTACCGGCCCATTTCGAACAACACCAAGCTTCAGCCCGTGTCCCAAGCATACGGTCCACAGCAGGTATTCTACAGTCCTGCCGGATCGTCCGCGCACAGTCCCGTGCCGAAACCGCAAGAGTCGGGAGAGTTTTACTACGAGGAAGATGACGATATTGATCAGCGTGGACAGAAGTATGTGAAGAACACGTTGGATCTAAGCCGCCGGCCGGTCTATGGCAAACGTCCCTATGGCGACGAGGAAGAGGATGACGAGTACTACGAAGACGATGAGGATGATGATGATGAGTTCCAGTATCGGTATCCAGTGAACAAGTCCAAGTACACTCCCATGACGGAAACGATGGCACCACGGCCGATGCAAAACCTTACCACGCCCAAACCACCGGGTGCGGTATCGGGCAATCTTTACTACAACTACGAAACGACCACCTGGCGCCCGCCTACTGTCACAACTTATTCGCCCAGCTCAACCTCAGACATTCCACCGATCATCAAATTCCCTGAGGATGTCTTCCAGGGCATTAAACCGTTGGGTGACGTACCGCGGTACCTGAACAAATCCACCCTGCGCCCGTACACCATACGACAGCGTCTACGTCCGACGGTTGTGCAGCACAACCATCTTGAGGAGAGTGTCCCGGGCGAGCGAGGCCGTAGCACGACCACGACCACTACCACTAGACCACCCGTGACGACGACCACACCTCGCTACTATCCTACGACGGTGCGTACGCGCCTCACGACCAAGACGCCGACCCGTCGACCGGTGACTGCTACGACACCGGCTGTCACTACCACCACCACCCCCGAACCACCACAGACAACTCAGACGACGTCGCGCAAACGGTACACGATCCGACCGAATCGTGGCCAGCAGCGCTGGCGCACAACCGAGACACCGGAACCAAGTACGACCAATGGCCGGTACGCCAGTCCGACCCGACCGACCAAAATTCGACCACAGTTGGAGCTCGACGAACGCCTACCGAACAGGTACAGTTTCTCTACCGTTTTCTGTCCATTTTATACCGGGGCAGAGGACACCAACGGCTTACGTGTTGGTCAAGTGTGAATGGGTGTGTTTGTGTGATGGGAATATTGCTGCAAATTTACTGCTCTATGCACCTCAATTTGTATTTTGCTGTACAGACACTTGATAGCTATGTTGTATATATATTTCATGCTTTACAATTACATTTATTTGATTTTTCTTTATATTTTGTGTGTGTTTGAGTGATTTTTTTGTTGAGTTTTTAATTATAATTATTTCTTTACCGTAGCAATACAATATCGCCGACTGTCATGATTAATTATAGAGTTTACATTAAGGTTTTGAATTAATAGTTAATAGCCTTATCTTTGAATCCTTAAATGCCCTATCGCTCCAGCAAAATGAATATCCAAGAGCCAAGACCTTCCTTTTCTTTATAGAGAGTAACTAAAATCACTCTCATTGAAAGACTCTAAAAAAATAGACGATATTAAGACTTGAGCAATTATTATACTTGAGATGTTCAACCTTCAATCAAGCAATTAAAATTACAAAAACTTCTGAACCTGACTTTGACAGAACGATTTAAAGACCGCTTCCATTTACCATATGAGTGCGTGTTCCAACTGACAAATCCGGTGGATAAGATTGATCCTTTCCAATGACGTTTGACGTGTGAAACAGTTTGTTAAACCATGGCCGAACGTTGCCTACCGTGTACTAATCACACTTTCTCGATCGTATCCTGCAGAGTTGAAACATCGTCACCGGCACCACCGAGCCGTTACGTGCCCGAGCAGCAACAGAAGACGCAGCTCACGCAGAGCAACAGAAATTACTACAACACCAGCAACTATGAACCATCTGCGTACGATTCGTATTACGCCGTTTACGATGAAGACGTTGAATTGTACCGAGATGTTGGTAAGTGACACGATCTCTCCTCCAGCGAAACTCCAGGATGGGAAGAGCCATACTGAGTGTCTGTGCCTTTTATTCTCCACAGAATATCAACCACAGCCCCAGAAACCTGTCGTGTCGTCTACGTACCGTCCGACAGTGGTCACGACCGTGGCTCCAACTTCGCAGCGCGATCCATACGTCACTTCTCCACGAACTACCTACCAGAGACCTTCGTACCAGGCAGACTATGACGATGCTCTAGTGGCTCAGGTATTTTGTTCGGTCCTTTGCTGTACTTTCAGCACGCTTCCAACGAACCCCGTCCTAAACGCTCTCTCTATTTGCAGCTTGAAGAAGATCGTTACAATCAGAAGCAAACCAATACACAGATAAGGTATTTTCTTACGGATCTAGTATTGCATCAGTACTAGCTATTCGTACATTTTGTTCTTTATCTTAAACCAACCTTAATTAGACGCTTTTAGTAAAAGAAAAAGATCAAGCAATTAGGTTATTAGCTCCCTACGAATATCGATCGAACCCGCAATAGTGATGATGATCCCCGATCAGGATTTATCCCTAAAAGTGGCCGCAAGAACCCCTTTTTAGAAAACCCCCGATATCTCTAACTTCCCATCTATTTCTCTCTTTCTCTATTTCTTCGACTGGATCTATCTGATTACACTGATTTCGTATCGATCACCATTTTGCGTGTGCGTGCGCGTGATCGGTTACTCTCATTCCTGCATGAACCAATAGAAATGAGTTGAACTCAATCTCGGACCGTCCGATACTGGTGTCTTCCACGATCCGTGCCTATAACAGCCCCAAGTATCAGACGGCCTTCGTTACGACGCCCGAGCCCTTCTCACTGCCGTCGTCAACCACAGCCAGAACCACTACAACTACCACCACCACTACCACCACCACCACCACCACACCTGCTCCAATTCAGTACTATACTACAAGGTAGAGCGAACAAAAAACAAAAGTCGCCTTCTTCAAAGGTCGCATCCCTTTACTGCTTACCACTATTTCGCATTAGAACTCATCATTAGAGGATTTGATTTATTGGAGCTGGCCCTTTCACAGCATTACATTAGTTATAGAAACAAAAACAAAACCCCCCATCATGCAACAAAACCAGAAGCAACAAAACAAAAAGAAAATCAAAACTCAACATGAGGCACTACATGCGGTGCGAAGATGTACGCGCCATCTTTACACTTTTGTTGGCAAACGCTTTCGGGATCATTTTCATAGCATTCCTACCGAGAAAGCTCGGTTACATGATCGGATCACACAGCAACAACCACCATATTACGACACACACCACACACACACACGGGGTAGAACCACCTACTTCCGCAGGATACCACCAGCTCTTCGTAGTAGTGTAGTGGGATCGGTAGCATCGTTTGTCTTTCTTCCGTGGAGAAGAGTTAAGAGAATTGAGACATCTTGGTTTTCCCCTATTTATTTTCCTTATTTTCATTTTTCTTCTCTGTTAAATCTTCTAAAGTGATCTATTTGCTTTTTCTTCTCTGCGAATATGTTTTCCGATATCGTATTTCGAACCACAGATGCTTAAGCTTTATTCATTTCTCTTGCATGTCTCATTCATGATCATCAAATAATGAACCTCATTCTCGTCGTTCCCAACCACTCACAACACATATGTTACATGTCGTCCGTGAACAGTCAGAATCTTCCAGCTACCTCCGCATTTTTTTAAGGAGAATTCCCCAGCATGTTAGGGTTGTAAATTGTAAACTTTGTTTGTTTTGTTTGTTGCTTCTTCGATATGGAAGAAAATCATTTCATTCTATGTATAACCCCATTCGGCAAGGTTGGCCAACAGTTCGTCTAGTAACGAAACTAATAATGAAACAGGCCTTATTTATCGATTTCATATTTTAATCATTTTCTAGTTAACCGAACAAAACTCGTTAACTCAACTGTTATTAACAATGACTAAATTCTATGGCGATGGCGCCTACGAACACCATTGCCACGTGGTATCGTATCGCTCTCGGCCTGATTGATGTTGTCCTGAATTCGGATTGCAAAGATGAAAACTAACAAACTAGCTCCAAAAATGTATATACGTTCTTTTGTCTTCTCATCGCTTTTATAACATAACAAACAGGTTAAGAGTCACAAAGTGGGCTCTTGGCTTGGGTCAGATTTTTCTACTGTGCCCACTTTTCCAAACGTATACATTACGCCATTCCCGGCGCTCTCACCCTGATGACCGTTTCTAAAATGTCAATCTACGATGCTATTTATCCCAACAGATCATCACAATTGGACGATCAAAGTAATAAACCAACACCCAAATCAATCATATTAACACTCGCAGCACGCGCGGGTTCCTCATCGACCCCCGAGCCTCCCTCTCCCTTCCTGGTGTCCTTTGCGCCATCCCCACCATCCCCCTATGAGCCACGGTACCGCAGTAGCACTAGCTCGGTTCCACGATACATTAAACCATCATCAACTACCACCACCACAACCACCACCACTGCCATACCCAGTACAACCACCACACTACCTCGCACGACCACTACCGTTGACCAATACCCACGGTTCCGTCCGTCCACTCAGTACGATCAACAGGTACCCTCCGGGATCAACTTCCATCCGATCCCGGACGATCACTACTACGATGACGATAGTGACGCTCGGGAGGATAGTGCCGATCAGGTAGACGATACAGAGTACTCACCACTCTCCAAACCTAGGTACGCGTACGGTGCACCATCTCGTGTCGCCTCCGATTCGACGAACGATCACTCCAAGAAGCAGTTCATTACGCAAAAGCTTCTTCCGGTGTTTTCCCACACGTACTCGCAGTCCGATCCTCGTTCGGCGTCATCTGCGAACGCACATGCGCTGCCGTCCGATTCTTACGACGAGACTCCCTTTTCGTACGATACTCGGCCCGAGTTTTCACCTTCCGGTGCCGCGGAACAGTTTGTCCCATTGACAAGCACTTTGCCACCACCAACAACTACTACCACAACCACCACCACTAGGAAGCCAACAACATCCCCTACCACTACCACTACGACAACCACCACCACTAGGAAGCCCACTACAACCACTACCACAACTACCACTAGAAGGCCCAGCACAACAACAACTTCGACCACAACAACCACCAGGAGGCCTACCACAACCCCTACCACTACTACTACTACAACTATTACGACAACAACCACACGCCCACCCGCAACCACTCAAGAGTCCCAGCGTCAAAAGTTACAAAAGTTTATCATCTCCGATGTGCAACCGGCCAGCTTCCGGACCCCGTTCAGCACCACGGCCAAAGCTCAGCCTCTGCCCGATTACGACAGCTATCTGTATCAAGAAGCTATTCCGAGCAGTGTACGATCGCGCAATCAGCACACCTTCCTGAAAGCCATTGCGACTACGCTTTCTGCGACACAATCCTCCACGATCGCTACGACCACACCGGAAGTTCCAGTCGTACGATCGTACACGGCTAGACCGACTGCAGTCGCTCCAGGTCGACCGGAGCAGTTTGGTTACGATAAATCGATTCGTTTGACACATACCTCCCAGGATTGGGAAGAACGTCGCCCGCTGTCGACGTTTAGCTTCGGTACCGGCGTACCGAAGGTTGATACCCGTACGGAGCAAAAGTTTAGCAGCAACAGGTTCTATAACCTAACGCTTAGCTCGGGATTTGTTGGTTTGCCGGGGACTGCCACGAGCGGAACTGGCGCTCGTGGACGGGTTGAGATGCCAAGAAATCAAGAACCTTTGCCGAGCTATACAACCTTTACGCTTTCGGACGCTGTTACGAGTAGTTCACGGGGAGTGCCCACTACCGTTTCGGAAGTGTTGCCCGAGACGACTACTCCATTCACTACGTTTACAATACCTACCACTACCACCACCACCACTACAGTAAGCCCTGTTTCATTGGCCACTGGCAGCGGCCTTAGTAATGTACGTTTTGTGTTAAGTTCTAGTTTAGCCACCACTGCCCGGCCTCGCTACTCGAAGGTCCAGGATGAGAATGTTGCTCTTTATAAGAGCCGTGATGTACAGACAACGACACCGGCAGCTATAAATCGGCTTGCCGCTCGATCTAGCGTCCTGCCGACCGCTGCCAGCGATTGGGTCCCTCTAATAGAGGAAAAGATCCTGTCCAGCCCCAAGACCAACACTCTGCACGAACAAGCAGATCACGACCGTGATACGGACGATCCTCTGCTCCTTCAAACGCGAGTGCAACCAAACACGGAGGATGCTTTCGTCGCGGTTACGACCGCTTCCACACCTCCGACTCGGTTCCCACCGAGAACTACTCTTGCCCCATTCGGCACCCTTGAGGGTAGAAAATCCATTGAAAAAGTACAAAGTCTCCCACCGCGCAGTCTGGTTGCGAAGGAAACGACTAGCAAAACACTTGACCCGGTTACCAACTCACCGACGCGGTTAGTAGTTTCACCGTACAAAAGTTTGGAGGTACAGCGTCAAACGACGTCCTCCGATAAACCGTTTGCATCCACGTCGAGAGTTATCTCGAACCTTTACCGTACAACCACACCGGAAATTCCGGCTGTTGGTGGTCCGACGGTGAAGAGCTACTTCCAGCTGACAGCTGTACCGAAGTTGGCTGCTATTTTGCGTGAAACAACTACCCCCAGTACGACTACGGCTCGTTTAACCACCACCACCACTACGACCACTGTTGCTCCTGCAAGCACTACTGTGACTAGCACGACCGAGGAGCCTACTACTACTACTACCACTCGTAGTACTAGTGCTCCTACGACCACGACAGTCCCAACAGCTAGCTACAGCAGTAGCTCGGAAGAAGTGATCACCACGAGCAGTACGTTGCCCAGATCGACCGAGGTGTATCGTGGTCGATATCGTCCCGTGTTCAGTTTTGTACGCTCCTCGGAATCGTACGACGAGGCAACCACGCCGCGGTATCGCTATCTTCGTAACCGTGGGCGAGGATCGCCAAGACGCACCTACACCAGGTTACGTCCCACGGCTCAAAGTTATACGCTAGCCTCGAGCACAGTAGATGACACGCTTAGCGTGCAGAAAGCCTCCACTCCTAGCAGCACCTTGGTGCCGACAGGAGACTACAGCAAAACGGCCGATAGTACAGTACTGTCGATCGCTAGCGAGTATGACGATCGAGCAGTCAGTTCAAGCTCCACTTCCTCTGCCTATCTGAACCGCATACCGACGACCGATCGTACGAAGTATCAATCGACTGATCGTGAAATCGCTAAAACGTCGCACGTAAAGAGTCGCTACGAACAGTTTGAGTTCAATCGTACCGAGAAGGAAGATCGGCCACGCCAATCGAACCGTGTTGTCCAAATCACGGACAAACCGGTATACTATACGCGCTTCCATTCAACATCCACTGAAGAGAGTTCTTTTGCTGTCGCCAACAGCAGTCGACAGCCGGAGTCGACGACGAAGAAATTCCGCGCCACGGTCGAAATGCCCGAAATGAACATTCCGACCGAGAAGGAGCTGCTGTCCTACCAGCAGGACAGTGGCAACACGTCGGAAGACGAGGATCGCGACGACGAGGACGATGAGGAGGACGTTGAGGATGATGAAGTTGAACCGGTGGACGAAGATTTGACCGACTATTCGTATCTGGAAACCTCCAGCGTTCCGTCCACCACGACGTCGACAACCTCTAGTACGACACCACCAACGACGACTAGGACGACGACGACGACGACCACGACGACTTCAACCACCACCACAACAATGACGCCGGCACCGCCCTCGACCACTAGTACAACGACCCTACGGAGCACCTTCAAGCCGATGGCACGGGCCTCCAAACGATACACGACCCCACATTACGCCGCGGTCACTACCGAGCGTAGTTTCTATTCGGCTGTGCCATCGCGCTTCTACCCAAGTACAACGCAGGGATTGAACCTTACGGCTGGTGCTGCGCATCCGGAACCTACTTCGGAACTCCCGTATCACAGTGCACGTAGCACCCCTTCGCCCTTCTCCTCCTCCTCCTCCCTTTCCCCCTCATACCCTTCGTCCACTGATGCCGTAAGTCTTCGGATCAACGAGGGCATCAGCAGGAGCCACGTTTCGAGCAACAGTAGCTCCAATGTGTTCTCCCAGCCTTCCACCTCAACTCCTTCCATTCCCACCAACACAACCATTACCACCACCACCACCACCACCACAATCCGCCCGCCAACGACGTACTCCGTAAGCAAGCTCCCACCGCGCGCTTCCAGGGTCAATAATGCCATAAAGACCACGATCGCAGCCGCACAACTGCCACGCCGGTATAGCAAACCATCCGCAGCGGGAAAAAGTATACAATGTACAGAAAACTCACTGTCCGCCAAATGCAACGAGATTCCCTCGAGGTACTATTATTGCTGCCCAGCAACATCTACTCCACAACAAACCACTCCCCCAAAAAAAAAACAAACCAAACTCCAAAGGTTCTTGATTTTTGCAAGATTCTATCACGCCAACAACTCGAAACAATATTTGGTTATACCTTCACCGCTCACCTGCAGCCACTAGTTACTACCACCTTGCAACTACCTATCATGCGTTGACTGATCTATAGAAAGCAAAGCAAAAAAAAAAATATGGCGAGGTACACCAACAGCCTGCCAAACCATCAAACTAGAACCATCCATGGCTCGCGGACAGTATCAACGCGCTATACTCACTCCTAGCTCTAGCAGTTGTAGTGCTATCACATTTGTCTCTTAATCCTGGTACATCACTAAGTTTACCTACACATTTCTACAGTACTCTGCAGTTTGCCTTACACCTTCCGAGACACGATCAAAAGAGAGAGAGAGAGAGAGAGAGAGAGAGATAAAGAGTAACGATCTTGTATACTTAAAGTAACTACAATTTCTATTAATTCCTAAAGCACAGTAGAAATACCTCAATTATCTGGCACCAAAAGCTTGCTTTCAGTTTCTTGTAAAGTTTCTGAAATATATCTTTTCCCTTTAAAAATAATTGCTCAAAAAAAAGCTTTCAGTACTTTGTTGCTTGTCGTCATTTTCTCTTTCTCAATGATCCACCACACCTTCCAACAGTACTCCAGAAAACATTTATAACCGCTTCACATGGTACTCTACGAAGGCAAACTTCATCCCAACGACAAAACCACACACACCGCCATGATCGCTAAGCCCGTACGCCTCGCTCGCACTAAGATCTTCGGAACGGTCGTTCTGAATGCTTCGCCGTACTTCCAAAGGTGCGATGGGCTAAGCGGTCAAATGGAAAGGACACTCAACGTAGTAGGGAGCCATATAGGGAGTAGAAGACGTGTAGTGGTTTGGTTAGATGTGATTTTACATTAGCAGCTCCACAGACAGGCGACACCGGTATAACAGGGTTTTAGCGATAGCTTGTTGTAGGCCATTTAGTAGTAGTTGGTTACTGATCCTATGTGCAGTGGTTAATTATTAGCGTAGTTGGTAGGTATGTAGAAAATGTCTAATGATGGACTAGTGTGAATAAGAAAATCTAGATAATCTTACTAAAGTATGTTTTTTTATAAATCGTCCTTTAGAACAGATGTTAGACGAGAAATTTAGCTTCAAAAGTGGAGTTAAGTCCATTTCCTCTAATTATCCCATAACGCCTTGATTCCTCAAAAAAAAGAGAGCCACACACGAATCCATCATTATTTCAACAGGGAAAAAAAAGAGCTAGCCTAGTATAACTCGTATTGTGCCTAAGTGCTTCATATCACAGGTGAACTAAACGCTCGGGATTTGTCAGGGACAATTGCTTCAGGGCTTCAGAGGATGCTTGTCGCGTGAGAGTGAGACGGCCCAACGTCGGCCCAATATTGAAACGGACATCGTGAACTCCACGGTACAGCGTATGGCAACGGGAACAGTTTGCTCTACTAACATCACTACGTACACGCCAACACGCCAAACGAAGAATTAGAATCTTCCTGGAAAACTGTTCCTGGAAAGCCCAAGCGCGCGATGCTGATGCACTGCGGTTTTGCTGCCTCGTCCTGGCATCTTCAAAAATCGGCTTTTGGCAAGGAAAATCGACAAACCATCTGGAGTCTCGTGTGACAGCTACCTAGAGGCCGGGTTGTTGATGGGCTTTCCCCTCACAGTGTGTTGGACGTTAACCAAACTAGGAGTAGCTATTTGATTTGCACCGCATAGCGCAACGAACCGAACCGGAGACTATACCTCCCCAGATGCGCAGTCGCAAACAAACAACCTCTTCCCAAGTGGTACCTTAACTGGTAGTTAAGCGATGTAACTGCGATTCGAATCGTACCGAAATCGTGCACAAGTGGACCACCACCGGAACGACCAAAAACTTCCTTTTACTTCAAACTCCACCAACCGTTTTGCCCGCTCGAACTACAAAAACTGAGAACTACTTGATCGTTGATACATCTCACATCTACACGCTCACGTTATCACTTCACCGCTCCTTACTCTATGCCACCTCCCACCGATCCCTCTCGTCTCTGTGACAATGCGCATGGACACACCCGTATCCTTTCGTGCACATGATCATGATGATCAGTCTCTCCCAACACTGCCCAGTATCTATTGTTTCATATTGCCCAAAACGACGGGTAATAGTCTGTGTGTGTTTATGTGTTTACCCTTGATCCTTCTATCCTGTCCCTCTCCCCCTCCATATCTCTTCCCTTTCATCATTGCGCCTTTCGTTCCTTGCACCGTAGCATTGCGTAGTTGTATCTCTAATGTACTTACCTACTATGATCGTTTATCTGTGTCGGCGTACTGGTGCTCGGTAGTATCATTCAATGAGGATCTCTATAAACTTTGCCAAGCGTCACCTTGTCAGCTCCAGTTGGCATAGTTTATGCACATCCTCATGAAATCATGTTCTTCGTCTGCTGGTATCGCATCATTCGCTACGCTAACTGTTCCATGTAGCTTGGGCTATTGTTCTCTCCTAACCAGTCGTCGATAGCTCCCGTTTCTTTACGGTCTCATACTAGGTAGTCGTATCGACACTCTCTCCTCTCATCTTTGCACTACTAGCCAGGTTGCCGGGATCTCTAAAACCTCTTTAAAAAACTAATCTCATCGCGCGACATGAGCTTCCCTAACGGGCTCCTCTAACAGTTGCGTCCATTAGCAGCTGATTTCTGGCGCCATAATACCCTAAAGTCGTACCCCATCGATCGCTTCGCCATCTTCGCGTCACTCATTTTGTGCTTTTTTCTTGTGTCATTTCACTCCGATCGCAACTCGTTGTACGCATCGGCCGAGCAGAGTTAGCAACAGTAACAGTAACAACAACAACAACAACAACAACAACCGCAACCGTGGCAGTTCGCATTACGCGACCGATGGACAATCGACCGTTTCGGCTAACCGAGGAACGCACCCACCGTAAGTGAACATACGATCGAACCTGGTCCCCCCTTCAACACTTCAATCACCTATCTTCCGCAGACGTGCACGACCAACATTGAAGCCGTCGCAGAACATCGTCTCGAAGGCGCAGGAGTTTGTCGACATTTACCGTCATCCGCCGACTCGCCCGGAGCCACTGTACCCGCAACCAACGCCCGACAAGACCGCGGCCAAATGCCGTAAGGATGTGTGCCTGCTGCCCGATTGCTACTGCGGTGGAAAGGATGTGCCCGGGGAGCTGCCGGTCGAACAGGTGCCCCAGATCGTACTGCTCACGTTCGACGATTCCGTCAACGATCTGAACAAGCAGCTGTACCAGGATCTGTTCGAGCGGGGACGCGTCAACCCGAACGGTTGCCCCATTACGGCCACGTTCTACGTTTCGCACGAATGGACCGACTACAGCCAGGTGCAGAACCTCTATTCCGACGGACACGAGATGGCATCGCACACAGTTTCGTAAGTGCTCGTGACCTACGGAGAATATTCCTAATACACAGTGCTAATGGGTACGCTCTTCCGTTTTCCACAACCAGGCATAGCTTCGGTGAATCGTTCTCGCCGAAGAAGTGGGCCCGCGAAGTGGCCGGCCAACGTGAGATCCTGTCCGCGTACGGTGGCGTTAAGCTGGAGGATGTGCGCGGCATGCGCGCACCGTTCCTGTCGATCGGTGGCAACAAGATGTTCAAGATGCTGCACGACTTTAACTTCACGTACGATTCGTCGATGCCGGTGTACGAGAACCGTCCGCCGAGCTGGCCGTACACGCTCGACTACAAGATCTTCCACGATTGTATGATTCCGCCCTGTCCAACCAAGAGCTATCCAGGTAAGAAGATCGATCTGCTGTTCCCCTCCACGGTTGGACACATTGTACTCATCCGATCCGGACAATTTTTTTGTGCCCAGGTGTTTGGGAGGTTCCTATGGTGATGTGGCAGGATCTGAACGGTGGCCGCTGCTCGATGGGTGACGCCTGCTCCAATCCGCCCGAGGCCGACGGTGTGTACAAGATGATCATGAAGAACTTCGAGCGTCACTACACGACCAACCGGGCACCGTTCGGGCTGTACTACCATGCCGCCTGGTTCACGCAGCCGCACCACAAGGAAGGATTCATACAATTCCTGGACGCGATCAACTCGATGAAGGACGTGTTCATCATCACCAACTGGCAGGCGCTGCAGTGGGTCCGAGACCCGACACCGCTCTCGCGCATCAACTCCTTCACGCCCTTCCAGTGCAACTACGGAGTAAGACCGCATGATGGCCTGTGCCTGCCTACCCATCGCACGATATTAACCCCCTTCAACTTCCCGTTTCACAGGATCGTCCCAAGCGTTGTAACAACCCGAAGGTATGCAACCTGTGGCACAAATCGGGCGTCCGGTACATGCGCACCTGCCAACCCTGCCCCGACATCTACCCGTGGACCGGCAAGACTGGCATCCGTTCGTCTCGCATCGACAACGACATCGAGGTGGCCGACACTAACTAAGTCATACACGGGGGAATGGGTCGTCGCGGCTGCTGCTGCTGCTGCTACTACAGGCAGTGTGAAGTTCATACTTTTTCTTGGAAGAATTTTTTTCTTTTGCAACCACACGCAAACTGTCAGTTAAAAGAAAACTAATTCGAACCGGAAAGCTGATCGGCCACTGCCCTATTGGCAGTGGTAGAGTAGTAGTAGTAGTAGCGCCGCAACCATCCAACGTTCAAAAAGGCACCTCTGAACCAACTGATAAGGATTTGCGGCTGTGTGCTTCCCTTAAACTAAATGCAACATACGCCATTATTGTCGACATGCGAACGGCTTCCGTTCGGTGAAGGAGGTCTTTAGGAGGCCTCTGCAGCGGAAGCGGGCCGCGTTGTACTTGTACCCTTCTGAACATTCATCACCCTATTCGCTGCACGCCGCCCCTTTTCTGACTTAGGTAGGAACTATCGAACAGAGCAAGCGTGTGGACATGCTGCCTGCCGGGCTTAGATACTAATTCTAGTGTATGATACTATTTTATTCCACTATAAATTATTAGAAACTAGGGACGATCTTTAGTGGGCGTCCTGGGGAAGACAAGTGGCAAAGGCTTAGATGTAAAGCACTTCTTCTGGCAAGACTTTTGATTGTAAATAATTTTCGGCTACTTACAAAATTATGTTAGACGAGGAATCCTGAAGAACAAGAAACAAATTCCAAAACGAAATTTCCATTCTTAGGCCACCTGTTTGAACCTGTAACCGTTTCGCAGGATACAAGAGCAATACTCATGCAATATGTATTTTTCTCTAGCTGTTAACCATGTTTTTCTTTTTACTTTTTGCACCGTTTCTACTAAGATGCGTTTGTTTTTTCCTTGTCCTACTCCTTTTATTTACGTCCCTTAATTTAAGAACATTTTTTGTCGTTTTTCTTCAAACTCACGAAACTGTTGCACTGCTCACAGTGATGATACGGTACACATGCATGTAGGATGAAAGGGAACACTTTAACGTGATTGGAGTAGTGCACTGCCATAATGAAAGGAAAATTGAAGAAAAAGAAACAAGAAAAAAATTGGAAAGCACCATTTTTTTAGAGAGAGGGGGGGGAATTATAAAAGAGAAGATAATATTAGAAGAGATAAAAACAAATGAAATGAAAATGAAAAGAAAATGAAATGAAAAAGAGGAAAGTTATAAAAGAGAAGATTATAAGAAGAGATGAAAACGAATGAAAAAAAAGGGTGAAAGTTGCACTAATTTCATCGAAAGGAATGATTGAAACAATAGAACAAACTAAAGTGAAAAGAGAACTTAAAGTTCCTGCTAAACGAAACAATAAGAAATGATTGAACAGAACAAACGAAACATGAAATATTAAGGAAAAACGAAACAAGTTAACAAGTCACTCAATAAGTATCGTCGATCGCCGACCGTTACACTGGTGTCCAGTTCCATCGTTTATTTTATCACCTTAATGTTTCCCACTTACCTGTCCCTGTGTGTTGGGGAAGTATTGTCTTTCTTCCGGTGACGGTATGCTTTCGGTAAAAGGTTTAACTGATTTTTTTTTTTGCTCTTCAAACTCGTATCGTATGGAAAAAAAATTAAATGCTAAAATTCACCGACGATGGAACGCATACCTTTCTAACGGTGAGCCTGCTGCTGCTGCCAGCGGGCAGAGCGGGCGAAGCGAACCTACATTCAACTCCCAATCAATCAGCCGATCAACAAGGCAGCACACATGCGCCCTTTCACACTGACAATTAGACGACAGTATTGTGCTAGTGCGCGTTCCGCAACACGCAAAAACAAACCTGACATGTGACAATATTTATAGTTTTTTTTTTTTTGCTATAGGCAGTAAATTATGTGGCCGAAAACCCCCGGGGCACAAACGACAAGCAAGTAGTGTAGTGAATCAAGAATGAATGCTTTCTGTAAATAGATCATCTATAGGACCCCGTCCCGTAAGCCTGGACGGGCGAACGTGGCAAACGATCCGTTCGAAGCGCGGTAAGAAGTGTGCTCTCTCTCTAATGGCTCTAAGCAAAAGGGGGGAATCGGTAAGAACTCGAATGGAAAATCGAAATAATGCTTCGATTCAAGCTTGTAAAACACGATGTACCTTGCTGCTGCTAGAGTTGCTACGTGACCCTGCTACCCTTCTTCCTTTATATTATTGACAAACGCCCGGCACCAGTTTGGGGTTGCGTCCGCACTTAGGTCTTTACCGAAAATGTATTTTGTTTTTCGTCTACTTTGTCTACGTTTGTGTTACTGTTTAGCTGGTAGGAATTCTATGACGAACCACGAGACACGTGCATGAAACGTGCGTCCGAGCGAGCAAGCGTTGGTGTAGTGTAGTGCAGTACTGGTGGAGTAGCGGAGTACGAACAATGAAATAAAATAAAATAAAATTTTAATCGACATAAAAGTAAATGGCTTGTGTTTGCTCATTTCGTGTAACTGATATCACAAAGCTAAGGATTGTTCTAGTAAATCTATCTGGTAAGAATTGCTTTCAAAAGATGGCGATTCGCAAGCTTCAAACGAAATTATAATGCCCAATAATTTGCCTTTGACAAATATTGGGTTTATCATACATAAGCTGTTAGCGGGTTATATTGGGCTGTTAGGTTTTTCTTCAGATATGAAAAACTTGTAAAATCATATTAAATATCTTAACCTCTAAAACTCTATCACACTCGAACATAGGAGATTTATATCGTCTGTGATTAGCTCAACCGAAGTTCGACTCCAATTACATGAAGTTGTCTAGTCGAATTTGTCCTTTAGTCTCTCACTCTCTCTTCAATTCTCTCTCTCTCTCTCTCTCTCTCTCTCTCTCTTCTTGTACGACCTCTAAAGGTCCTGTCTACTATTTCTGACTTACTAGACTTAATGATACTATGAATACCAGTCAGTGCTCACTATGAGGGGTACGGTCCAGATGGGATTTTAACCACGATCTTGCCGTTTGTAGGCGAGTGTGTGGCAGATGGTGAATCACGGGTTGTGAATCACTGATGATCGCAAAGCGGAGATGGATGAGCTGTAGTTGAAGCTCGAATCTCTTCACTATTGAACACTATTGAAACTATTGAACTATTGAGCAGAAACTTGAGAACTATTGAAACTATTGAAACTGTGCAGACATACAAGGAAGTGGTCATTATGACCGATTCCCTTACGCCGGGACAAGATAGCTAGCGGAGCACGAGGACGGAGAGATCGGGTGGAGACGTATAGGCCTATCCAATTTCAGCTGGCTATCTGACCAGCGATGAGGACGGCACTGGCAACAGACCGCCGCTTCTCTAAAGACGCCAACCCTAGAAGTTGACATCGGGTGTCATAAGAAGGAAGGGACTGATTGGAGGAGCGGAGAAACCTCCCCAGCGTCTTATACACTCTTTTTAGGATGTGCTATCCAGGATGACAGCAATGTCATGGATCGCCTTGGACCGTGCAAAGATTTGAGAGTTTATGGGGAATGGTGCCAGGATAGGATTGGGGGATATAGAGATAGAGATGACGGAACACTTGTCGAAGCTGAGGGAGAGGCAGTCGGAAGAGCACCAGAGAGATAAGTAATCTAGAAGTTGTTGCAGGGTACGTTATAGGGAGAAAAAAATTTCAAATCATCAGCATAAATTAGATGAGCGTTTGAGGAGGCGAAGACCAGGACTCATGGTCATCAATGCTCAAAATGCCAGGACTCATCCCTCCTCAACATTGTCCATTCCCTTTTATCCTTGCAGTGCAGACAAAATATTAGGGCTACATCGATTGATGTTGGGCAATTGAAAAAAGCTCCATGATTTTAACCACCCTACAGTGCTCTTCCACTAAAACACATAACATTCACTTAAAGAAAACACCAAAATATGATGAAAAAACTGAAGCTTTATCGCTTGAAGACATAGATGACGAGGTAAAAGGATCAAGATTTTGTCAAAAGATTTTTAATTAGATGCACACCATCAAACATTTTTCTGGAGTACATTATAAAGATGATATAGACATCATTAGTTTGCGGTGACCGCCCCTTCGAAGTCGTCCAAAACATCACCTATCTGGGGTCAAAAGTCAGCACCGACAACAATATTGGCGTTGAGTTACACGCAAGGGTGCTGTGGCTGCCAACCGGTCATACTACAGCTTGAGGAAACTTCTCCATTCAAAATATGTGTCGCGACGGACGAAGATACGGCTATTCAGAACATTTATAGACCCAGTACTCAAATACGCCTCTGAGACATGGACTCTGTCCAAAACTGACGAAGCCCTCTTAGCCGCGTTCGAGAGGAAGATGCTCAGAAGGATTTTTGGTGGAAGAACAATGAAGGAGCCGCTACAATGACGAGCTCTACGAGCTGTACGATGATCTCACCATCGTGCAGCGCATTAGACTCGCCAGGCTCCGGTGGGCTGGTAACATGATGAGAATAACACCGGACGACCCAACCCGTAAAACCGGTAAAATAATCAGCTTTATATTAAACAAAACAATTAGTAAAAATTGAGAAGTAACACTTTATTTTGACAGTAACTTACGTCTTAATAATTACAATTATCTGTTAAATAATAATGATTGTATTTATATCAAATGATATAGGATATTCGTATCATGTATTGCCGTCGAACCAATACATTTATACTGAGAGCATCGTGAGAATCTATCTATGGAAGTACTCAACCATAGCATGCTGCCATCGACCATGAACGCCAGCGACCCCTTTTTCCGCTTTTCTAATTTTCTTTTCCAATTTGAACGAAAGGTTACGGTCAAAGGGTCGTCAGTATGTTTCATAAATATCAAAACACAGCCACTCACCTGCACACACACACACCCAGTATAAAACAGACCGCTCCAGCTGCGGTCACCTTTTAGTTGTTCCTGCTGCCCCTAGCGTGGTAGTAAACTCTCCGCAATGTTCCTTCACGCTTTCTTAGTTGTGTTTTATCTGTGGAGCTTTTTAGTTGGTATCACGACTGCCATACCTTCACTACACCACCCGAAACGTTTCAATGAGCAGCTTATCAACTACAGCGGCCGAGAATCCACGAACGGATTCTATGAGCTTGCGAGCGAAGCGTACTACACCGGTGCGTACGACGGTACACCGGTTGAGGTGGAAAACAAATCGGACACGTGTCTGTGGGAGGATTGCTACGAAGAACCGGACTGGCCCACCCGTGAACGACGCCGCGTAGATCCTACGTTCAGAGGGCATCCAAAGACGCGCGAACAAATCTGGGAGCGTAACTTCGCACACGTCATCATGGACAATCGGCAAACGCTTTCGCTGGTTACGCTTCTCAACAAGATCATCCTGAAGTACCTTTACCACTGCGTACCGATCGTGCTGTACGATACGTATGTGGCCACCACGGAGAACTACATCCTCGAGGCACTGTTTAGCGATTTTCCCACCAGCTACATCACGGGCCGCATCGGTCCCAACTACACGCTGGACAATCCGGCCATTCTGGAACCGTTCGGTCCGCAGTGCCGCAGCTACATCATCTTCCTGGCGGACGTGATGATGACGCGTAAGGTGATCGGTCCCCAGCTGAACAGCTACGTCGTGCTGATACCACGCTCGAGCCAATGGAAGCTGCAAGAGTTTCTGGCCGCGAAACAGTCCCGCGATATCATCAATCTGCTCGTGATCGGAGAATCGTACTCGGTCGATAAACGCATCAACAACGAGCAACCGTACGTGCTGTACACGCACGAGCTGTACATCGATGGGCTCGGTGCTAACCGGCCGCAGGTGCTTACCTCCTGGATCGGGAACAAGTTCTCGCGCAACAATGTGAATCTGTTTCCGAAAAAGTTAAGGAAAGGTTTCTCCGGCCATCGGTTCACGGTGATGGCCGCTCATCAGCCACCGTTCATGATCAAGCGCCTGTCGACGGACGGTGTGGGCAATGTGAATATAAGGTGGGAAGGGCTCGAGATACGGCTGATGCGTGCCATGGCTCAGTATCTTAACTTTACCTACGACATTGTGGAGCCGTCGAAGTTGGAAATGGGGTGAGTAAGGCCGGCCATTATTGGTAAATAGCATTAAGACCAACTGCTCTCCCAATCGATCTAGTCCGGGTGATGCTGTTGTGGATGAGATACAGCGACGGCAGGCCGATGTAGGGCTGGCCGGTATATACGTGACGATCGAGCGTAACCTTGCCACCGAGATGTCGGCATCGCACTCAACGGACTGTGCAGCCTTCTTAACACTAATGTCAAGCGCCCTGCCAAGGTAAGTCCAGTCCAGTATAGGTCCGAAAATTAGAACTCACTAGCTTTCGATTGCAGATACCGTGCCATCTTAGGACCGTTCCAGTGGCCCGTATGGGTAGCGGTGATCCTCATCTATCTGTTGGCCATTTTCCCACTCGCATTCTCGGACAAAATGACTTTAAGACATCTGCTCGGTAACTGGAGCGAGATCGAGAACATGTTCTGGTATGTGTTCGGCACCTTTACCAACAGTCTCACCTTTCAGGGCGAGAACTCGTGGAGCAATACGAAGAAGACCTCCACTCGCATGCTGATCGGTAACTATTGAATGAGCTGTTCTTTAATCAAGAGCGATCGTATACAAGAACTGATTTCAGGTATCTATTGGTTGTTTACGATCATTATCACCGCCTGCTACACGGGATCGATCATCGCCTTCATCACGCTTCCGGTCGAACCGGAACGTGTCGACGGGGTGGAGCAGCTTAACCGTGGGTTCTACCGTGTCGGCACACTGGATCGTGGTGGTTGGGAGCGTTGGTTTCTCAACTCAAGCCACAAGCAGACCAACAAGCTGCTCAAGGATCTGCGTTATGTGAGCAGCGTCGACGAAGGCATCCGGAATGTGACCGAAGCGTTCCTTATATCGTACGCCTTTATCGGGTCGAAGAACGAGCTAGAATTTCTCATCCAATCGAACCTCTCACATCAGTACGTAAAGGCCAAGCGTTCGCGTCTTTCGCAGTCATAAAACCTCCCCCCCTCTCTCTCTCTCTCTCTCTCTCTCTCTCTCTTCGCTCAATTCTAGGTTCCAAAACAAACGGTACGGTCTACACGTGAGCCGCGAATGCTTTGCCCTGTACGGTGTGTCGATGGTGTTCCCACCCAACTCCGTCCACCGCGATCCGATCAACAATGCGATCCTTTACATGCAGGAAGCGGGTCTCATCAGCAAACTCAGAAAGGACGTAACGTGGGAAACGGTCAAGACGAAGGATGGCCACTACAAGGAAGCGTCCGTCGGTGATGTTTTGCGCACCACGGCTCCGTCCGAGCGGGGTCTCACACTTGCCGACACGGAGGGTATGTTTCTGCTGATGCTGTTCGGGTACGTCGTAGCGCTGGGTGTGCTCATTTCCGAGTGGGTCGGTGGCTGTACCAACAAGTGTCGGGAGGTTTTGAAGGAGCGTGCCGAGCGGTTGAAAGCGGCCGCAGCTGAAGTTGCTGCAGCTGCCACCGGCAGTGATACGGCCTCCGTTCCCGAGTCCTCTCGATCATCAGCGAACGAGAACACACTCCGAAAACGAACCGGCGCCAATGGTACGGAAAGATCCCTGCCAGCGAGCAATAATGGTTCGGCAAAGGTGCGTCGCATACGGCTGACGGCGGAAGATCCTCACAATGAACCCGAGCCCAACGAGTACGACACACCGGTGGATGGTGGCGGTAGTGAAGCATCATCCTTGCACCATCGCAGTCTCTCCGAATGCCTGTCGGAGGTAAGTGCACACACCATGCAGGAACTGTACAATGGGCCCGATCGGCGGCATTCCACGATCGTGTTCCTGGACGGACAGCTAATGTCGGAAGATGAGGCGAAGCGGAAGGTTGCTCGCAGTAAATCAAGACACCGGCACAGCTTAAGCTCCGTCCTGGAACGGGAGGTTAGCCAGCTGTTTCGATTCTTGGGCAAGGACTCACCGTACAGCTCACGGCAAGAGTCGAGCGGCGAAAGGGGTGGACTCGTCAGAAGCGGAGCCCGTAAGGAGGTGGAGGTAGCGGTCGAGATCAATACACCGGGCGATGTTGAAGGGCCACCGGCGCCGAGTGTGACAGGTCGCCGAAGCATCGAGGCCACATTCGGAGAGAAGTTACTACATTGAGATGTACGCTTGTATCGAAAATAGATTGAACCAGGATGTTTTGTAGTCATTCGTAGCAAGATTTATTTCATTTCGTATCAAAAAAGCTAGTGCAACAGCAGCCTTCCTCGCTTCCCTCTACTTTGTGCAATATCGGGCAATGAGCTGCTGCACATCACCGTCCGTCAGCCCAGCCTCACTGCCAAAGTCGCCGAAGAATGGTTGCTTGTTGTTCAGCACCGGGTTAGCGAGTGAGGCAGCACCGGCCAGCCGCGAGTAGTGCATCACACTGCCATAGTTGTACGGCACACCGTAATCCGTACCGTCCGGACCTTCGTATTTGCCAAAGTTGACCGCAATAAACTGAGGATCTGCAAGCGAATCATGGTGACGCGTTATTGGACTCAGGAGCTTCCCCACAATCCCTACCTTGATACTCCGGGCGAAGGTTCTGCGGGAAGATCTCGATAAAGTCGTCCCGATCGGGGCGGGACTGTTCGTGCAGGAACCCGAGCGTATGCATCATTTCGTGCACCGGTGTACCGACCTCCTGCATACAGCTGGGCGTCTGCAGGTTGAGCTGGTTAAACATCGGATCGGGGCTGCGGCCCACGTACGAGTAGCATCCTTCCGGCCGGTTCGTGATCGTTATGTATTGCAGCTCATCGCTGCGCGGTACAAACCGCACGCAGGTCTTCTCCTCAAACTGGGCGAAAGCGGCCTTCAGGGTTTGCGCTTCTCCTTCAGCTACAAAAAACAAAGCGGACGTGTTAGCGTACAGTTCGAGCTCAGGGAAAGGAGCTTCCTTTCCAACTTACTGAAGTTGGCACGGATCACGTACGGCACTATGCCATCGACCCATAGATCGATTTTCAGTGGATCGGTAACTGCCAGACGACCGACTTTGGACGGCCGCAGCAGAATATCGCCCTGGTAGTAGTGGCCAAATCCGTACTCATGCGGATATCCCGGACTCTTCCGGGGATCGTACGACTCAAGACGTTTGCCTGCAAGAAGTCGCATCAGTGAGCTTTTGTGAATTGATAGCTTCGATCGGATTCTTACCAACTTCCTTGCTCGGTTTGGTGTACACGGCCAGATCTAATCCTAGGGTAAGCTGCACAAGGCACAGAGCCACCACCACGTTCATGAGGTAGTTCAACGGTTTGGTTGCCATATTCGGGTGGTGATTGCACTGCGAAAGCTCAACTGCGGCTGATGGCTGTTCGTCCTCCATGGTGGAGCTTTTATACCCAAACTTGTGGCAATAGTTCCAACCAACCGAAACGCCAAAAAACGATTCCAAAGCCCAATAAAATTCAAATGAACTACCACGATGCGTACAGCAATATCTCTGCTGTCTGATCAGAAGGCGTGTACGAAAGTGCATACGTGTATTATCGCTTATGCGCTTTTCGGTTCTACGGCTCTGCATTCGTCTACTACGGTGGAGGGCTCGGCAGCCCAATTCAGTTCTGTCATTTGTTATCACACAGCTGTGGCAAAACAATGCAACCAAGCAACCAAAACCCGTTTTGTTGAATAAACTTTGTCTGGATTTCTTCCGGATTTGAGGTTCTTATTAGTTCAGTATCGCCAATGTTGGCTAAACGAAGTTAAAATACGTTATCGCCATTTTTATTCATAACTTTATTTATATTGGGCTGAGTTAACTTGTACAGCACAAATCGTGTTACACGTTTTCGAATAGCTGCACGGCATCTCCATACGCCTTACGCCTCTTCAGCATACCACAAGACAAGACAGTTAATGAAGGTAGCGAATGTGTGAGCTGCGCTAAGACCACTTACACACTTAGTCATCGGACGCTACAACTGCTTCGTGGTCTTGGCCTGTTGCAATGATCCTCGATCCCGTGTGAAGACCGGCGCCGTTATCGCCTCGGCTAACGGGACCGCCACGGAAGATAGGCTACAATGGAGCAATTGTAAGGACTTTTCCTAGTGAACTATTGCAAATTGTTGGTTAGAAGATTCGGTTGAATGAAAGGAAAAAGTTCGAACGAGATAGAACTCTTTAGGTTTGAATTAGATTAATCTTACCTAACGTCAGCCGTATCCCAAGCCTTGAAGCGTCGTTCGTTTATCTGTTTAATATTTCCGGACCATAAGATCGCGTTGATGGTCCCTCTTTTGTTATGATCCTGACGAGCTTGAGTCATGAGTCTTGGAAGAATGGTGATGACCAACATCACATGTCAGGTGAAGGTTCCCTTTGCTGAAACCAAGGACAAGGCGCCTGGAAAATGGGCTTGCCTGTGTTCGCTTCAATCTGGTGCTAGAGCGGGCTGCCCAAGGCAATATGGATGGGATTTGATTCCCGGTCCTGCCGTGTGAAGACTGGCACCGCTATCGCCTCAGCAATCGCCCCAAACCCAGGAGTCTTTTTTTAAACCCCCGAAAATCAAAGCTCAAACCCATGAAAACATTACGCAAATACTTCTGCTTTCCACGGTATGCCAACAATTTTTTCATTTACATTATCAACTAAACTGCAAGCCCGAACAGTTCCGAACAACCTATCACAAACGACCTGCTAAGTGGCAAATAATAGTGTGCAAAACGGAAAAAGGTAAGACTGTCTTTTTCCCGATAGCGAGTGTAACGTGTGTAAGGTCGTGTAACTGCAGCTTAGATAACGTGCCATAATTGCTAACAATGGCTTCCATTACACCGATGTACAAGAAACATGTCATGTTTCATGGATCAACTTCCAGTGGCGCGCTTAAAGTGAACCACAGTCACAACAACAATTATTCAATCGATTGCCGGTAGTGCAGTCGATTAGCGTTTTCCCCGATTCGATTCGATCGCAAAGAGCAGCTGTTAGAATGGTGTGTAAAATTGCAACCACAAGAAAAGGTACAACAAAAAAGTGTCTTCATTAGTTCGCTCATACTCGCCTGGAAGACGCCGATTATGTCTCGCTGGGTAATGTTTTCCGTTCGTTCGCTAACTTTTCAGCTAACCTACGGCTTTCCCCCCATCCCCGAGCCAGTCTTCCGGTAGTCGGCCGAGTAGTCAATGGGTGCTGGAATGAGCCATTAGGTTCGGTGGTGGATCGACGATGCGTAAAATATGTGTGTCACCGTATTAGCCTTTTTTCTTTAACGTTTGAAAAATGCTTTCCCTACAGTGAGGGACAAAAAGGTAAGTGCATCTTGAAGGTGGAAAATTTTTCTCTTTACGACCATTAGTGTTGAGGCGCTAAATTTGCCACATTAAATTTAGGATAGATTTACGCGTGATTATTTTTATTTAACCTCCGTAAAATATGATCTACTAAACTGTACAGCCCCCCGTACAGCTCCATGCTCTCCAGCCGTGTGGTGAAGAAATTCTCCCCCCCTTCCTCGACTACTAATGAACGCGCGCCATTGAATAGATATAGCTAACCACCTAGGCAAGCCCGTTCATAACTTGCCCTGCTGACGAGCCTCCCACCACTTCCGATAAGCAAACCAGAACCGGCAAAGGGGCAGGGTTCACGTATAAATATCAAACGACCACTTTAAATCTAACACCAGATAGTCGCCAACAGTTCGGCCGACTCCACTAAGTTGTTCGTGAATGGTGCTGTGCCAAGTGCGTTCGTTTGAAAGTTTTGACAGTCGGAAAACACCACCACCAACCAGCGAAAATGATCGCCGCGAGTAGAACGATTCTAATGATCGGTGCACTACTACTGCTGCGGATCGTTCGGAACCCTTGCTCGGGGCAACTGTATCAATCGGAAAGTGCCGAAGTAGGTAAGTGGAACAGCCTCGTCAAGGAGCGATCATCTCCACGCGATCGACGTGCAATGCGCCCCGCAGTGGTCGTTGACGCTTGAGTGATCGTTCCAAATGGTTTGACAGGTCGACGGGTGCACAACTATGACAGCCGGTACCAGCAGCAGCCGGCACACGAGCTTGGCTTCGGGTACTACTACCAGGGCGACATTATGCTGCCGACCGATGCCCACCAAAGCCAGGACCGGCTGTCGATAGCCGAGGAGCATACGTCCACCGTTTGGCCGAACGCGATCGTACCGTACTACATCACACCGAATGATTTTAGTAAGTATTATGTTTAGAATCGTCACGAAAAGACGGTCTTTTCCCTATAGAACGCATTACTCTTTTCCTTTCCAGCACCGAACGAGGTGCGTGTGATCGAGAAGTCGATGAACGTGTTCCACACGAAAACGTGCGTCCGGTTCGTTCCCCGAACACCGGACACTCCCTACTACGTGACGATCACGAACCGTCCGGCCGGATGTTACGCCTCGGTAGGACGCGCCCTAGACAACAGCCAGAATGTGATGAACCTGCAGGCGCCCGCATGTCTGATGAGCGGCACGCCAATGCACGAGATGATGCACATTCTGGGCTACCTGCACGAGGTGAGCCGTCCCGATCGGGACGACTACATCTACGTCAACCGTAGTGCCCTTGAGCCAAGGTATCAAAGTAAGTCTCTCTTTGGGGAGTTTTAATAAACTGTTTGATCGTAATCATCTTGTTTTATACTGACTTTATCTAGCGGAATCATTCTATCGAAACAACTTTGCCAAGTACGAGCGAGATGTTGAGACGTACAGCATCGACTACAACTATGGCAGCATCATGCACTACACGCGGTTTGCGGGTGCGAAGGATCGCTCCCATCCGGTGTTGGTGAATTTGGTAAGTTGAAGTAGATTTAGTACATCGAATATACCTCTTACAAATTGCAAGTTCCGCCTTCTTAATACGGCCTTCCTGCCAACAGCTTTATCATATCAGAATCATAGCAGGATCAATTGGCTTAAACTGTTGGTGGGAACGAAGACATATTTTTGCAGATACTGAAGTGATCTAGCCTCATTATTCTAAACAATTTTGAGATATCAGACACTTGAGGGAATAGCAGATCTTCGAATATATTGGGCATGGCTTCTAGGCGTTATACAGGACATTTGTTCCTTGGAAAATTGGGCCACGGACAGGCACTTCGTACTTTCTCCTATCCTTAATGCTCGATCGTCGATCTCCTTACGGCCTTAGTAGCGAACATTAAATTACCAGGTCTTGGTCCAACATTGTATCAATCGGTTCTTGTCACCCATGGCCGGAACACCTCGACGCCTCTCGTGAGGAAACATTATTCACAAACCACTACCAGAAACAGTGTACCTAGGACCCTCCGATCACCTAGGAGCTGAAGGATCGTCGGCGAGGGAAATCCTGTTGTTTCCCTGTTATATTGCAATTAGAGGGGCCTCAACTGCCATTCAGCTCGAGGCCGTGTCCAAATATCTTGACCACCACCGACTAGAAGAAAGAACGTGTTGTTAAAGCCGAATCATTGGACTTTACCAGGTGGAACCGTCGCATTTTTTCCGTAAGTCCGTTACTTGCAGTTGGGGCGGTTCGGTGACTGAGGCGATAACGGCGCCGGTCTTCACACGGGGCATAGCCGGAGTTCAAATCCCATCCAGACCGCCTCCCCGTACGTGAGGCTGACTTCTTTACTTCGGGTAAAATTAAGTCACAGAAAGCCCGAAATATGGCAGGCCGAGACCTCTCGAGGTTGTAGTGCCAGGGAAGAAGAAGGAGCTGACAGAGGGCAGAGTTCTCGTCATTACAAGTCACTAACGTATGCCTTCAAAAATTAGATCTCTCGTACTTTTAATTTAAGGAAACAATTCTCTTCTTCTTTCTTGGCCTAACGACCGCTTCTCAGGTCATGGCTGCCACTTCTGACTTGCTAGACTTAGTTGGAAAGTCAGTTCACCCTATGGTGGAATGGCCCAGATGGAATCCAAAGAAACATTTCTATAACTTTATCAGTTAATTTCAAGCAACTATAGCTTACAATTGAAAAATTCCTCAATTATACCGAGGCACATCCTTAGCATCGATTATAACCGGTTACAAATTATCTCTCTTCTCTTACTGGAGAGAAAGACAAAAACTTCTATACCTAAGCTCCTTCCAACATTCATCCAAACGGTGAAGATGGCCGTCCAGCGGTATGTTTCATATGTCTCAAAATTCATCAGGCTCTGATGAAATGGATGCCATACAACACTGCTCGGTAGAAGCCAACGTAGGATTATTTTAAGTAAATCATTCTGGGAAAATTATTTGAAATCACTTTACAAGCCTCGATTTCGCCACTCGGAGAAGGGAAGACTCTATTTTGAAGGACCCCTGCAAAATCGATTCAATTGTGTCGCTCTTCACCACCGTCCAACATTAGTCTTATACTACTTTAACTTACCTTTCTTCCAACAGAAACCATACGACGAACCCGACTTCGGCAACCGCACGCTCAGCCCGTCCGACATCGAAAGCATCCAGTTCCGGTACTGTCGGAACGCTACCGGGCTCTACTGGTTGCAACCATTCCAACTACTTACCAACCCATTCTTCAGCCACCGATCGTCCAGAAGGTTTGGTTAGCGCAAAGGATCCCTCCCCCCGCCCTTGCAATCACTTTCTTTCGCTCACTGTTCAAATTCTAATATAAAAAAAAAACTTCACGCAGATGTCAGATGTGTTCATCAAAGTGTTCTTGTTATTCCATTTTTTTTCCACATTGTTTTACATTACGTAGTTTCACTATCACACCCCGGTTTTAGTTTTCTCTCCCTCTGTGTGTATTTACCTCTCATGCGTTACTTTCTTTTCTTTTCCGTTTAACCGTGTTATTATTACTAAGAATTAATTTTTAGCGCACTATATTACACATATTGCCAATTCGCGTGTTCTCACTCGAAACAAAACCGAATTATTGGTGAATCTTCTTTACACAAGGAAATAAACCGCTTCCTACTTCGATCACCGACCGTGCGGTGGCGCTGTGATCGGAGTCGCTCTATTACTACTACTACCACCACTACTAGTGCTACTAGATCACCAGCAGCAACCGGTGCTGTGTGTGTGTGTGTTTGTGGTGGTTTTAATAATTGATTTAAACTAGAACTAAAATTGGATTAGAGGTTCTGCTGTACGTAAAACAAGAAAAACATAATCCTCTGCCAAGATTTCTGGGGGGAGGGTCCCTAATGGCGTGTAATTTGCTTGATTTGAATGATGTGTACACACACACACGCTATATTATAAATATATAGAATTAGCATCATTTTTCAACGCGTTTTTTTCCCCTCGTTCTCCCATCTGAACTGCTGCTTCCCCCGCCTGCTACCTATACTCATTCGTATTGAGGACGATTCGGTTTTTTGGTGTAATTTGATTGAGAGTTCTATGTGTGTGTGTCGGTGGTGTGATTATTAGAAAACTCTTTTACCTCCATTTTCTCTCTCTCTCTCTCTACTCTCGGTTTTACACACCCCTGCTACTGTGATACCTCCTGTTGCAAAAACTTTGAGCACTCCAAAAACCTCTCTCTCTCTTTCCACTGTTTTATTTGTTATTTTAAGTTATAAGATTTTATTTTTTAGTTTACTGTTTGACCGCATCTCCTTCTCAAGCTGTACAAGAGAGCACTGCTCAAATTGTTTAACTCACGCGCCCGCCCTCTCTCTCTCTCTCTCGCACACGCATATTAAAGGATGAGGTTACTTTGTTTTTTAATCGATCCACGATTAATGTTGCTAAATGTTTTGCCTTAATATGTGTGTTTTGTCTGTACTAGTAGCTGGGTTTAGAACATCTGATCTCTTCTTGCTCAAGCTCCGTACAACGGAGCAGCATTCTTCGTTAAGTGTCATTTAAAATTTCCAACCGCCATTTGCTTTCCTCTTTGACGACACTCAATTTATGTTTAATATACCCAATCGTAATGCATCATACGCGTATTTTTATTGCAATATGTTGTAGGTTCCGAATATTGGTTTTTCGTATTTTTCATTCGCTCTACGCCGTACGTGGTTTAAGTGGTAAGATGAAGAAAGCATCTCTTATTCCGATAATTGATTTGCAAAATTTCACAACTTTCTGAAGTTTCTGTGGTTTCGTATAATTTACTGCCTTTGACGTATGTATATATATAAAGTTTAATAAAGTTTTATTCACGTCATGCTATGACTTTTATATGTTCGTCGCTGGTAGTATTTTACTCTTATACGGTACGGTATTTTTTACCTTTCTTCCTGAAATGTGGTGTGTGATAAACATATTATGCATGGGACCATTTCTGCAGTGCGTCTGTCTGTTATACACTTCCTCCGCGTTTTGGGCATTTTGAGGTATTGATTTTTTGTTATTGTTTTTTTATCATATTTTCACGGCTACCCGGTAGTCGTTTGTGATTTTTTTTCACTTTCATAATAATGTGCATTTTTTTTTGAAGGGTTGAAGAAGAGGTCTTAAGTTCGAAACTCAGGCAAAAAACAAAATAGCGAGATCTGTAATACGATGATGTTCGTTTTAAAAAATGTCCACCTGCTTTTTCTCTCGCTCTCTCTCTCTTTCTCTATCTCCATTTTGAAAGACATATTTGTTTTGCTTTTACTGTTCCGCAGTACTGCCGACTCGTTCAAGAGCACCCATAGACACACTGTGGATGTATTTCAGTACACAGTGTTGTTTCGACAGAATTGTTATTCAGAATTGTTTTCTTTTCGATTAACTTTTATTTTTCATATAAATGTTTTTTTTTTGTCGTTGCAGATGATATAGAAGAATGCGATATAATGAGAGCTTAATGCTTTTAGCACCATTTTCCAGTTTTTTGCTTCTTCTTCACGCGCAACAAATAAAATTATTTGCGAGTTAGGTGGGGTTTCGCATTGACCAGAAGTCAAAGGGCACCACCAGAGACGACACAGTGAGCAGTTAATTGGAGTTGCCAATTGGATGACAAAGCGAAAGTATGCGTGTCTGCGAGTGGTGATGAATAAGTGAACCTTGCCAATTCCTGTGGATGAGGAGGTGTATTACTCTGTTTCTACATCCGTGAAGTCCGAGTGTGAGTGTGTGTGTAAGGAAAATTGGGAAAATTGTCGAATAAAATTGGTTTACTTTATACATTTCGTGGAAAGAATTCAAATCCTCTTTCCTGCCTGGGTTCTTGTGCTCTTTCTCTTGCCTTCTCTCCCTCCCTCCCTCTCTCTCTCTCTCTCTCTCTCTATCTCTCTTTCTCAAACCTATATCCTCGCTTATTCTAATCCTTTCCAGACCAATATCCTATCTGTACACAAACACTCATTCAATAAACCCGCGCTGCAATCTAATATCTTCATTCAAGCACCCACATTCATTCAAGATGGACCACCCCGTTCACTCCAATAGATAAGTAAAACTAGCTGAATCTAGTGTGTCCTGTGTGATGATCAGGTTCCTCGTTCCTGTACAAATCCCTCCGTTATCGTTCACACACTCTCACTCGCTCTCTCTCTCTCTCTATCTCTCTCTCTCCTTATCTCATTCATACACGATTGATTACTTTTTGACCAAAAACACACGGGAACTATTGTCTACACACTAGAGAGGAGATCATCCCTCCCTTTTGTGTGACATTAGTTCGCGTGTCCTGGTACAAAATGGCAGTGATCTACTGGTTCATTCCATATACATATATATTTTGCAATTTATGCGGAATTCTATTAAATGTTTTTTTGTTTTTATATTTTCAATTTGTACACTTTGATTCTTTTTTTAACTTATACACAAAAGAAACCGTTGTCAATTAGATGTTTTAAGAGGAAACCCAATTCGGCGGCCAATTGTAAATCCCACTAAATTGCAGAACATTTTGTCGCACCAACGGAGTAGATCTGTTCACGCATATCCCCAAGCAGCACTGAGAGCGAGAGGCCTGCCACCCTGCTCAGTTCAAACGACTGCTTGTCTGTCTTCCCTAGCTCTTCCCAGGGTCCTACTCAAGGTAAGGCTTTCCTGAAATGTGACTTGACCTATCTGGTTCGCTTCCATCCTTTGCTCGGTATTCTTCTCGCCTACTTTTCTCCCCGTGTATAAAGTAAACCCAAGTATGGCTAATGTTTCTAGTTGGAGAAGAAGTCTGTGAAGATGAGAAATTTAAGGTTTGTTTTAGTTTGATGATATGAGCATAATTTTGATCATCTTGTGTCCGTAAAGGAAAAGGAGAGGTCCACAGCATAAAGTTGCCGTTGGCAAAGGCATAAAATGATACCAAGTGTTGTGACGGTTTTTGCGAAGAAGATCAGCTCGTTCATCGCATTTCATCGTCCTTCAAGGCTAGTCTGCGCCGGATGTGCAGGCTGGAAAAAGGGGGATGATGATGATAGGGATATGATGATGAAGTGCTTCATCGTGCTTCATCGATTTCTGGAAACGCTGGAAACGAATCCATCCATCTTTACGATTCGTATGTTTCTTCGTTTATTTCGGGGGAGTCCTCAGCAAAACGGATCTCCTTGATGTGCTTAAAACGTTTTTATAGGAAATAGATAAAAAAAATGGTAGAAACATGCAGAGAGTGGTATCAGAGCTCAAGTGAAACTCGACTATAACATCGCTCACTACTGCAGGCTTCTGATGAGCAGCTCTGCTGATCTCGTTCCGCAAATGAAGCTTTGAGTTGTCATGGCCCGGTGAAGGTTTGAAGAGGAAGACAATCCTCCCTCAGTGCTAGAAGTAAAAGAATGTAAATATCCAAAAGCATCCCCTGTGTTCCGCTTGCGGACCCGACTCTATGTACGATCGGAATAATCTAGGAAAAACTGATCCTCAAGATAAGTAGTCGCAATTAGCTGTAGGATCGATCGATAAGCTCTACGGATTAAGTGTCTGGCATTATTATGATGACTACTACGCCTGGTTTGTTGGTATATCTTTTTTAACGACATGTTCTCACAAAAAAAAACGATAAAAGTTCTCCAATTCTGTCTTCCAACTTTTCGCACACCGTAAATGGGGGGGGGGGGGGGGGGTGGGGAGTTTTGTGAGGACCTCTCCATGGCTCAAAAGAATGGCTCGAGAGTGCCGCACAAAATATAGCTCTTTTCACACGTAGTTTTAAGCAATGTACAATGGTCCAATGGATGTTTCCAACCAAGACAACTTCTTCACTACAACGTTCTCTTGTGTTCTGATCCCTGTTTCTAACTAAAAAAGCAGTTCAAGCACCAAACAGATTTCATAGTTTCCCAAAGTTGCAATTCTGCTTCCATATGCTTTCGAGGCGGAAAGACACAAACAAGGAAACAATTAAAACTATACATGAAAGACGTCTTGGGTCACATTGCAGACTGACTGACAACACGGACTGATGATTGGTGTTGCCTGCTGTTCCCGATTTTCCCGTGCCGTTTGTTGAGATCATATCTAAGGTCAGCTCTCTAACACATAACGCTACCAACTACTCAACTTAAACGCAATTCCCTTACCGCCTAATATAATACATTCCCGGTCCCAGGGTTGGACAGGACAGAGAGTGAGAGAGCGAGAGAAGAGATGTGGCAACAGCACGTGGATAAACGACATACTGAAACGAGAGACCCGTCCAACAAGAAGTAGATAAAAAAAAAAGTAGAAAAGCAATAAACCAGAGGGTACTCACAAGAACCGCTCGCGTATGGAGGACCACAAGATCAAATCAATTTCAAACATTGGTCTGGTACCGGTCCGGACATTCGTTAGGCACTCACAGTCCTGCTTGCTGCTACTTTCAAAATAGTGCGAATCTTGAAAATATCCTACTCTTCCTCCTGTGGTGTGCTCTGTGTACAGCACACGTCCCTCAAAATTCGTAACTCTAAAACTATACTACTGGGCTTGACCAAAACTGTGTCAACACACCACACACCACGACGACACGTTGCTGTTTCCGGGGCTCTATATAAGTTAGTTATCAAAAATGTTAACTTATTAGTTGCGCACTTTTTTCCCACCGACATATCATCATTCACGGTTATATCTTCGCCTATTGGTCTCTCGGCCTTTTTTGGTGAGAGAGGTCGGTTGTTTGGAGGTGTTCTGCATGGTCGTGCAAGTTAGTAGTTCTCTAAGTCCCCGCGTCCTATCCTATCTATGGTAAAGATTCAATAGAAGTCGGTAATGGTTGGGTATGCAAATATGCTCGCGAAAAAACCCCGCTACACAGCTTGTCTTTCATTTCCCGGGGTTCATCGACAAGTTGCTGCTTTTCCTGAGTTTAATTTGTTTTGCTGTCTTCTTGGCTTTAAATAATTTGTTTTCTTACTGCTCGGACTTATCGGAAAGCAAAGTGTTTGTTATGTGAGTCTCCATTGCATCCATTTTTGTTTGCATACTTTTAGGCGTTCATCACCCAGAAACGGGAAACAAGTGTGGTTACAATAGAGCTGTGTTATTTTATTGATTTTTTTCTTCCAGCAGCAGGTGGTCTTACAACCTCTGTACATTTCGTAAGATGTTCAAAAAATATCCTCTTATGAGCTGAACAATTTATTACTTGTGGGAAGCTTTACTAACAGACAAAACACACCAGGTTAAGACAAATCATTTCGTAACTCATCGTATCACGTGAAGGCAACTGATATGTGTGTCTGTGTGTGTGTTTCATGAAATCCAAAGAACCTATCTGATGACCTCAAATACAAAAATCGGATCGATCCGTTACACGCACACATTTGAACACAAATCACGGTTAAAAGTTAAACACGTTAAATGGCAGTTTAATGAAATCTCTGCCATATGGTGGTGGTTTCCACTATAACACATACACACACACACTTGGGATGAAATAAATTAACTACTTAAACGCTAACATCGCGACCACATCCGTACGCTGATGAGTGTTTAAAACAAAGCTTTTTTTTTACATATTATGCCATTTAGATGTGGGGAGTGTAAACAAAAGGTGGTTTTACAGTTTGAATGAAATAAACTTATGCACAAACCAAAGAATATAAAAGTCCTTTCGTTTTTTTCTTCTATTCCTTGACATCAACAATGCAGGCATTTTGGCTTAAGTTATCCCTTTCTGTGATGGATATGTGTGTGTGTGTGTGACATACTGCTAGGAAGTTGGAATCACCTTTCATTCGAGTGGCCTTAGAGGTTCCAAAGATAAGCGGTAACCCATTTACATCACTCGCTACCTCGGAGCTCCTCCGGGATCATAGCTCGGTCTATGAGCAAGCCCCTTTTTTGATCATCAGGCTGTAAAATCAGCCTTTACAGGACTAGCTCGATGACCGATTTATTCTTCTCGCCGATCCCCCAGGAATGGCAGAGGGATCTCCGCACGCTTCAGTGTAAGGCTGTACACCTATAAACAACCACGCAACAGATTGCCTTGGTGGTTCACAGGATTAGTGAATGTGTTCCTTACGTTCCATGTCCACAGAGACACAGCAGCTTACAGGCTAAGGTACACTGTGTTGCCGGCCGATGGTGGCGCATCAGAGAGGTTGTCCCACCCGACGACACACAGCACAGACATACAACAGCGTGGTTTCCACCTTCGACAGACTGTTATCACCTAAACGGTATACGAGACAATTTCGCTTCGTTTTATGTACAATCACTTTTTATTTAAAAAAAACAGGGGGAAACTGCTTATGCGTATGTGTGTGCGTAAGGTGCGTGTGAATTGCGTGTCGACGCATAACGATCGGTACCCGATCGAGAAGCGAAAAGGTGTCGAGGAGTCCTGAATGTGAGATCCGGAAGGAGTTAACGGATTATCTTGCGCACACACACACACACCGACACACAATCATATCACAACGTAGGGGGCGGGGGGGGGTCCTTGAATCACCCAACAAGTGTATTTTTGCGATTTGCTTTTCATCAACGTAGTGTATTCATTAAACGATTTTCCACACGCTGAAATCTCACAACGCAGTTCAGCCGGGCAGCTCTCTCTCATACGAACGAAGCGCGCGTACAAAAATGTGCAATTCAATAATATTTTTTTAAAAAGTCTTAGAGGTTCGAAAATCAAACAACAGAAAAATCTAACCCTGTAGATATACACAACCGCACATACCGCCGTGCTCTCCCTATTAGCATTCCAGACGTAGTTTACCTTTACTGGTAGTAGTGTGATTTTCCTGCCTTATAAAACGGCCGCTACTTCTCTCTAGCCTAAAACCTTCTTATTATTCTCCTATTGCTGAATTCTATATACTCTTTTCACAAAACCGTTCGTGCGCTCTCTCTCTCTCTTCTCTATATATATAATATATATGCAGGGGATACACAATTTGCGTACATTTGAACTAAATTAAAACTAAACTTACCGAATAAAACAATGTTACAATCGCGTGTTACAAGCGCACTCTCGCCGCGCCTGGTTCCCCCCTCACCCCCATAGACGGACGTTCTATGGAAGGTGTGTAGACACGGGAGCGAGCGCCATATGGATTTGGTGGGGCCGAAAATTGTCCGAGAGCAGATGGTGCCGAGCATGTGTGTAATTGTGGAGAGGTCGGTCTTACGAGGCCACCGAAGACACCGGCACCGAGCCACTGCTGGTGCCGCTGCCGGCCGTTGCAGACGACGATGAACACGATGCGGCGGTGACGGCGGCAGTAGAACTGGCAGTTGAGGAGCTTACATTTATTGCCGAACCACCGGCCGGAGACGATGCTGCGGGCTGCTGATGTTGCGGAGATTGCGCTGGTACTGCGGGCGCAGCAGCAATCGGTGGCAGTGGTGGTGGTGGTGTGTGCAACACAAACGCATCGTACACCTGCATCAGCTCGTCGAGCGTGTACTCTTCGAGACACACGAACCCTTGCAGGCCAGGCGATTGCTTACGCGCACAGCCCATACAGTGTACGATGTGACGCTTTTCCTGCTCGCGAATGAACAGAACATTGAACACTTCCACCTGGAGAAAAAAAAATCGGGAAAGAAACGCAGGCAGACGATCGGGTTAGTAAGAAGAGTTTTTTAAAACATTGTTTTCAAACAATTTCGCTTCATACAAATAAATGTTTGGCTTTCTTGCCACTTTTCCTACGATAAGTTAAAACGATAGGACCAGTAACGCCTATGAAAGCAAAGAATTTTACTTTAGCACCACCCAGAAGAAATTGTTCCTCCCGGTGACGTTCCAAAAACGAGTTTGGTTCTCCTGGGACGAGACAATTTCGATCGTGGTGCGTATGAGCCTTGCTTCAGCGTACGAGAACGTGGCGTGGCTGTCATATCACCTTGCAACACCATTGGAATTGTACGTAATTACACTAGATTTTATCTGGGTTCGTTATCAAGTTTTATGCTTACCTCGCATTGCCCGCAGTAGTGTGAAGCTTCATTTTTACCACGACCATGAAACCGAACTTCTATGTTGAGAGACTTCACATACTCCAACACCTGCATACAGTGTTTCATCGTTTGCATGAGGCAGGTTCTGTGTATCAAGGAAAAAAGACAAGCGAATTACTTAGTAAATATTTTTAAATCTTAAACGACATTAGTGCTGCTTCATAAGACGGCATCAGTTAATACAATTTTTCTACACTTTGGCTCAGAAGAACGAAAGTTAAAACTTTTTTAAATCATCAGAGAAGCAAACGAAATTTTCACCCCATTGAGGAAGCAACGAACCACTTACTTAATTGATTCGAACAGCTTCGTGTCGGACACCTTGATGTTACGGGCGAGATTCCAGCTCAGGTGAACCATCGGGACGATGCTCTTGTAGCTTTCGAGCTTGTTCCACTCGTACCGCTCCACGGCCAGCTGATACTGTCGCGCCGTCAGGGGTCCCACGTTCCAGGCAATATTATTACACCACCCGATGGCTTGCACCCAATGCACGCAACTGTGGAGAAAAAGGACACAAAAGGATTAGATTTCCCTATATCGCTTTGAACGATCATCAACCTGTCGCCGAATTTTCCTCGAAACCTACCCTGCATTCACCCATACCAGATCACCCGGCCGCTGCGTGAACCGATACACCGGGATGTTCTCCGCGTACAGGTCCTCCAGCGCCGGCCACCACGAACCGTGCAGGTAGTTGATGTTGTTCTTCTCGCACAGCGCCTGTATGCCGCCCCAGTACGAATCGGGCGTCGCAAACCACTCGCAATCGCCCGGCCCAATGTTAATGTTGATCGAGCAGAAATTGTTATTCTCCTGATGGCCAGGCGTCCGGCTTCCCGGCACCTTCATGTACAGCTGCACCGTATTCATGCCCAGAATCATGTGGCCGACGTGCGACAGCATGTTGGCGGCCGACACGACACGCGCAAACGGTGGCAGCTTTTGCAGCTCCTGCAGCTGTGCCTTCCACTTGCGCTCGTCCGAAAGATCGACGTTCGTGCCGAAGCGTAACATCTTGTTGCCATTTTTGCACTTCTTCCGTTTGCCATTTCCGGTAGCGGAACTATTTCCACCACCACCACCTCCACCACCGCCGCCGCCCCCGGTTCCAGCTGTACCGCAGGCACTGCTGCTGTTCGAGACGGAGTCCTTCGAATCGGAATCGGAATTGGTGGATGCGGTCGAAATTCCAGCCAGCTTATCACGTTCCTCCTGGTGGAAGGAGAGAGCAAAAAGAAGAAAATGTGTTATTAATGTTTACAAAAGAACATACGCTATGCCATATAAAGCATAACAAAGAAGGGATCAGTGAAAGTAATAACATTTCTTCAGCGTGTTGTCTAGAAGAACGAAAGTTATATGTTTTAACATCATATGAATGGAGAAAACAGGGCCTCAACTCAAACTCAACCAACCGCCAACCAACAACTCACCTTAATCTTGTCGGAAAAGCTGGACGCCTGGTACTGCGCGTACTTGGCGATCGTGGTGTGCGAACGGTGCGAGATGCAGGCCCACACCTTCGAGTTCTTGTTCCCATCCCAGTTCTCGTCCGGCGATTGGTGCACCTGCGTCCGGACCTCTACCGTGTGGTCGGGATTCGCCTCCACCAGCGTCTTGGTCGAAAACAGCCCTAGATCAAGCTTGAGGGCCGCACCGAGCTGCCGCACCACGGCGATCGGATGCTTCAGACAGAACTCTTGCAGCTGCGGACTGAAGGCGTCCTTTTTGTTCTCGAGAAAAACGGACGGCGTTGGAGGTTGCAGCTGTTCGCGCGTTAACCGGGTCGGTGGACAATCGGGCGGGCACGGCGGTGGTGCATCCGCTGCCAGGACAGAACACACGGCCGGCACATCTTTCAGCTCGCCGGCGTTCCGCTGCCTTCGCACCAGCTGCTGGATGTCTTTCGAGGACATCGAGATCTTAAAATCGCTGCCCACTGTACCAGCGAATGCATCCATGATCGATGAGGGCGAAGGTAGCTTCTCAATCTTTACGACCGGTTCCAGCTTGATGTGGTCCTGCTGCTGCTGCTTCGTGGTTAGCAGCTGCCGTTTGACGCTCGCGGCACCACCGGGAACCGTTGTCGTTGAGGTGGCTTCCGCCTTTATCGGAGGGGATTTCGTACTGCTGCTGTTAGGTGCCACCATTCCAGTGGTAGATTCCGCCGTTAGCGATGCATCCTTACTGTCCGTCGTGGTGGAGCTAAGCTGTTTCAGCAACGATTCTGCGAACGTTGCCTTATCGTCCAGTATAGCTTGTATGTCTGCGGGAAACGACAATATGAAAGAACAGGTTAGTGTTAATGTTGAAGAATAGCAAGCGAACATAAACAATTTTTGATTGCATAGAGGGAAATTTAACTTCATATCAATCGAGTTGAGACAAAACATCTGTACGATTACGTTCAAAAAACCTTCCAGAGTTGATATCATGAAAGATTTCTCATTTCGATCGAAAACACTCTACCAAACATTGATAAGGAGCGGGGTAACATACTACTCGCGGATTCCCCGCAACGAGAACGTTGGCACATCTTCAACCTTTCATCCATACTTCCCCCCCCCCCCCCCCCCCCCCTTCTCCCAACCTACCTATATCGGACTGATGGTTTGAGGTGGAGGTGATCTGCGTGAACCCACCCGCTGGTTGACTGCTCGGGACCGGGAACCCGGACGGTGCATACGTGCCACCGGCCGACTTGTACGGCATGCCGGCAGTCTGCTGCGATTGTCCGGTGGCAGGCGAGAAGTGACCATCATTCACGAACCCAGTCGCCGTCTGCGGTACGATACCGGACTGGGGTGTTTTGTTCCCCGCAGCCACCACAAACCCACCCGCTCCGCCACCTTGCGGTGGGTGTTGTTGTTGCTGCTGTTGTCCTCCCGGGAACGAGGACTGTTGTTGCAGCTGTTGGTTCCGTTGCTGCTGCTGAAGGCGCAGTTGGTGTTGCTGCATCAACCGGTACTGGTTGGTCAGTGTTTGCAGCATCGCTTGCTGCTGGCTGGTCAGGTTGCTCTGGTTCTGAAGGTATTGCAGCTGGAGCAGCTGCTGCTGGTTAAGGTAGAACGGTGGCACCGGTTGCCCTGCCACCGCTCCACCAGCCGCCCCTGGTCGGCCATCTTCCTGCTTGAAGCGCTTGTTCGGAAGACCATTGTTGCTTCCCACCTGCTGCTGCCCTGGATGGTATTGTGCACCCTGAAACAAGAGAAAAACACCATCAAAACCGTGAAGTAGACAAATATGCAATGAGAAGGGCAACTTTTGGAGGTTATGATGTCTTGTAGTCAATGCTACTATCAAGCCCCACCGTGTGGAATCAAAAGGTGGTGTTAGCGAAAAACATGACTCCGGGACTGATGCCCGGTTGCTCTTGCATTTTGGAGTGACCATGGCACACGCTTCAATCGATCAATAAAGTGTGGCACTGTTCGTCACCTTGAAATGCGTACGTTGACCCCGAAAGCCGGCGAGAGACAGAGCGAGCCGAGAGATAGAGCGTGTTTTATTATCGCGCAATTCAATTTTTGGCATTAGTCTCTCCCACGGCATTTGTCCACTCTCAAGGTCAAATATCGGCGAGACGAGTGAGTTCGTTGAACCTTACCTTTTTCCCGGCGTGCGCCCTAACCTCACTTTAAGTCTCGTGGAAACCGCATGGTCACACAGACCATGTGGTTCCTGATCGAGTCTCAGCTACATTTTAACTGGGTATTTTCAACGAAACACTTGCATGTGAAGGGTGTGAATTACAAAGCAAAATGGAAATAAACAAAATTGAAGCTTTTTCAAATTATCACTAAAGAAATTAATGCACTTCCAACTCGAGAGCACGTAAATGCACGACCGGCTTTCACGCGGACCCAAACCAAAAAGACAGTGCAGGGCAGAATTGAACCCGATTCAGCCCCGCCATTCAACGTGAATGCCCGAAGTGGACCCGAAGTGAGTTCGAAGCGTGTTCGAAGCCGACACGAAGTGAGAAGAGTTTTCGAGTTCGAAAACCGCCTGTTCCGCATGGTGTTGCATAGATTCATTTTTAACTTTAAATTTGGGTAGATTATCGTAAAACAAACACGGAAAACAATTTAAAAAAAATGTGGACATTAGTTTGTTATCATCGGTTGAAAAATAATTAAATCGAATTCCGTGCAACGCATGAAAAACTCTTATTAGAACATACATTTTAGCACACAGCACAGTTTTTTAGAACAAGATGAAAATTCTCCTTTTCTAAGTGCGCGCCATCTACCGGTGGTTGCCGTTACCAACCGAACTACAGAATTTAAACCATTCGGAACTCTCTCGTCAACACATTTCGCCTTATATAGTGAAAATAATTCCTGCAAAATAATACAAACTCACCTGTCCGTATCCTTTCTGGAATTGGCGTGCCTGTGCCTGTGCCGTCTGTTGCTGTCGCGAACTCATCTCATTGGAAATGGGCAGATTCCAGGCCTCCTCAATAGACGGTAACTGCCGCCGTTTGGACGTTATGCTCGGCATAGGAGCGTTACCGAGATGCTGCTGCAGGAATTTGATACGCTGCGTAAGGCTT
Organism: Anopheles stephensi; assembly: GCF_013141755.1. Lineage (NCBI taxonomy): Eukaryota > Metazoa > Arthropoda > Insecta > Diptera > Culicidae > Anopheles > Anopheles stephensi. The sequence continues at coordinate 64,783,476 of NC_050203.1, read as the reverse complement.
TGCGATCTGCTGCCGTTGGCACCGTTATTGTTGCCGCTGCTGCTTAAATCACCCAGCACGGTAAGCAGTGAACCCGAGGCTCCTCCCGTTGGAGTGGTGGCAGCAATACTATTACTACCGCTCGTATCAAGCGCAGCACCAGCTGTTGATGATGAGTTTGCTGCTGCTGCTACTGCTGATGTTGCTGCGGGAGTACCTCCCGAACCAGTAGTGGTGGTACCGGTGGCAGTGTTGCTGGCGTTTGCTTTCGTAGCACCACCGGTGGCAGTGGTGGCAGGTACCGTGGACTTCTCGCACGCACTCACGGTACGATCCTTCTGTTGGTCCTGGTTGATGGTGGCGTTCCGGAAGCAGGCGTACGCGTCCCGTGGCTGATTGCAGCTTTCGTACAGTATGCCCAGGTTGGTCCAGGCGGCTGAATGAGATTTATCTAACTGCACGGCACATATGTACGCCTGCAGTGCATCCATAGGCTGGTTCTGCTGCTGGTAGAGTACTCTGGAAGGATGGAATCGACACATTAGCGTAACGTATGTGTGGCAAGAGAAATCCCCCCCATTTCGAACGATAACATACCCGATGGAGCACCATGTGTCGGCGTTGCCTTCGCTTTTCTCCACCGAGTTTCGGTAGGCGATGAACGCGTCGTGCACCTTGTTGATGCCGGCGAAGCAGCGACCCAGGAGGTAGAGTGTCTGGCCCGAGCGTGGTTCCGCCTCGATCGACTTCTGCAGACAGTGGATAGCGTACCGCTCCCGTTGTACCTTGTCACCGAGCAGATCAACGGTGTGGTACATCCATCCCAGCTGCCGGTAGATGTCGGCCTTCAGTGACGCCGTCAGCTGCTTGTTTGCCAGTAGCCGCTCGTATGCCTCCTTCGCTGTCTTGTACTTGTTCTGCACCTCATACAGATGGGCAATGTGGAAGCGGACTGTGGTGCGAGAGACATGCAAAGAAAGAAAAGGAAAGGAAAGGGAGAACCGCCGCCGTTAGCAAATTGCGATGAGTTGAAACCGCGGAAGAAGAAACGCGAAAGTTTTGTTGTGCGCGCTGGCACGCGTCGTAAAACGAATGATCTCAAGGGATCAAATATCCCCCGAACAAGCTGAGCCGAGCGGACATTCAACTCACTCACGAGGCGCATCTCGTATGCACACTACTCAGCAGTTCCACCAACCAAGCTATAACTCACATCGAGAGGAATGGCTTTTGGATAAAATGTAATTTTTATCGACCAGGAACACCCACCTTCAACAAGACGCATCGACTTCGTCACGAGAGGTGCTGCAAGAAATGCAACAGGTGATGTCATTCGGTTCAAGGTGTGTCCAGACACGAAAATCGATTCTACTCCCCCGTTGTAATGTGCGTTTCTGATGCAGAAGAGACAAGGGGTGATGGTCACGGAGTGTATGCAAACATATAATCCGTTTAGCACCCCGTTTTGGAAAGCATTTCCGGTGCGGGAAAAACGCAACTAAATTATGGGCCCTCCCACCATTTTGTATGCACTACAAATCGGTCCCCATTAGGAGGGCACCCTCCTCGGTGTCTTGCGCTTTAGTTGCCGAAGGGGTGAGAATGCATTTCATAACTACAAAGCTCACAACATACAAGCATAAGATTATGATTCAAATGGTAAGAAGACAGGCAGGCACGCACGTGCACTTCAGCCCTGGGTGCCATACACACAACATATGCAGGGAGAGCGAAACTCGGTGCAGTAAGCATTCGCACACACGAACGGCATTAATTAATAACACTCGTTTTAATGGTCGAATAAATTTACACCAACCCTCACACAAACTGCATGTGCTCAGTGACACGGGAAACATGCAGCACCGTTGTCATGTTTCGAAAGGTGCTAAGGTGCTGGGCACTGGTGGGTAGGTAGGTTCCCAACTTTCGTGAGAAAGTTTACTTTAAACGCTGAGCACCCTCGCTGAGTTTGTCCGACAGGAAGAGTAAATTATTGCCGACAGGCATGGGGAATACATCACAACGTTGCAGTTGCATGTGCCCGACTGCTTTACATACTTTTGTTTTATCAGGACATAACCACATTCACGCGATTCTAATTTTTTCCTTCTCTGGCATCGCAATCGCCCGACCTAACACAACACACACGACGCTCAGGACCTCCTCTTCGGGACCTCTCTCCTTCTTATGCACCGGACGGAATGAAACTGAGGCCGGTGTGTGAAGGATTTCGAACGCAAGGATTCCTCTACACAACACGCACACACAGACACACAAGCAAATCCTTCTTTACAGCGGGTTTTCTGTGGTCCTACTACTCGAATCGTAAAACTGTAGCCGAATTCTGTGCCTCCTTGCTTGAAAGGATACCGAGGTACAGAGGCAGCTGAAGATTTAGCCCGAATACATCCCGGGCGCATTTGGAACGCGAAGGGTCCTCATCCTGTGAAAGCGCCGTAGGTAGGGGTACACAGGAAGGAGGCCTTTCGTCTATTCACCTTTTCGGATGCTTTTCATTCCCTTAAAAGAGAGTGAGAATTCGTCTTCGTTCAGGTAAGGGATAAGATTTCTAGGACGAAAAGAAAAAAACCCCGGGACCCTACTAAAACTCGGTGTGGTGTGTGTGTGTTTCGTTTGGTATTTTATAGTTAAAAGAAAACATTCATCTGAGAAGTAAAAAAAACGGGAATACAATAATTGCAATTTTTAGCATTTCTATCGGTCATAAAAGTTTAATCTGAAGTCTTAAAGCACACAGAAATGGCCCGGAGCAGTCCGTCCGTACACCAACACCATAAAGATTCAGGTTGAGTTCAGGATTTGTGTGGCTTTAACGCTTGAAGGAGTGTAGAGGAATGCTTCGTGCTTTAAAATCCCCTTATTGGTGAGGGTTTTTGAGCAACAGGTACGCGTTTATAGTACCTTAGACCATTGGAGGCATGGTTAATTGTTTATTGGTTCTCATTTCAGGGTAGTTACGGAGCAAATTGAGTGTCGATTCAGTGCTAAATATTTTTAATCAATAAAACTCTATTTGTTTATGATTCTGCCATACAAGCAATTCGTCCATTTCATCTTCAAGGAACGTCCGACAATTTGTTGAGGCTCTACACACCGAAAAATCTTTCCAGAAAGATATATGAGCCGACGTACAGCAGCATCTGCAGCACAGTTGTGGTATGTTTGTTGCAAATGGGATTTCAAATCGCCTGCAAAAACCACAACCTAGACAACCCAACACACAGCAACACAAACCCTCACAAGACCCTTAAAAGTTCCATGGAGAGAATTCCCATTTCATGTCACCATCACACACGCCATGTGTCCATTGTTTTTGTGGCCCTCGGTCGACCGAATGACCTGGAGGCTTGAAGGCGAGCTTCTCGATCATCCGTTTTGTGCGCTTGCGGTTAGACCACCTGTCGGCGGTCGGGAGGTTTCGGAGCGATTTATCATCACCGGCAGCACAAGGTGGTTTACGCCACAAGCCGTATGTCCCATTTACACGTTCGCGAATTTCTGATGCATTTATCGGTCGATCCTCACACACCATGTGTTATCGCCAACAGCACACCCCGCACCCTACGACGACGGCAACAGAAAGGTAACCTGGGCCACATTTTTCACCTCATTAGGTCCCGCCGGAGAAAAGCTCTTCCTCACCAGCGTCACACACACACGACATTCACCGTTTGTTTTGCCCTGCGGCAGGCACAACGCGCGTACAGTCTCATTTCATCAGCTGACAGCTGATGACACTGTGTTCTGGAGCGAACACACGACAAAGCGGCATTTTGCTCGACGGGTGAACATCTTCTAGAGCTTCGAACGCACACACACTCACAGGTGGTTGTGACATGCTCCGGAGCGACACCAGCGGACAAGAAGCTCGAGAAAAGATCATGCTCGAAGGGACAAATTCATGGAAGTGAAATTACGAAACCTAACGGGCTCTTTTGCCCATCCGTCCTCATCTCTAATTGAATTGCTTCATCTTCCCGTACAATTTTCCTGAATTTCTCTCTTCTTAACCCGAAACTATATCAAGGAATGGTGTGTTCTGCGCTTCATCAACTCTCTGTTTACGATCGTTAAGATTGCATACATTACGGCGCATAAGATTTTCTGCACGCAGCCAACCATGCAAGGGTGTTAATCGACTCAACTCGACTTTAATACAGTGTAATTTAGCAAATTTGTCCATTACATTACTTTCGAATTGTGCTTATCTTTATTTTATGCCACAACTGTATGCCTCGAACTGAAAAAAGGAGTAGCGCCGACAAGCGGCACATGCCGTCGGAAGATCGTTTCTGATCTCTTCCATTTTTATTTTCGTTACTTACTCTCAAGCTGCGCTAGGGTACACGTGGACGAATCGTTTAGCGCTAGTTGCAGGTGCTTTAGCGATTGCTCGTAATCTCCATTCACCTTGAGCATAAGCCCGAGCCGCAGGTGTACTTCATTGGCACGCACAAAGTCTGGACAGACGTACAGCAGCTTCTGGAATGATTTGATCGCCCTGAAATTAACAAAGTCGAAGCAGAAGCGAGAACGCAATTAGTATTTGATCGGAATGAAGTTAACTGTTGTTAAGACGGGGAGATATTGTAGAGAAAACGAAAAACATTTACGAGGTCGGTAAAACTTTTAATGTATACGACGTTCAGCGATATTATAAGAATCGTAATAATTGGTTGTTTTTTTACTGGAAGAACCAATGTGTCTTTCAAAATTTTTTGATATAAAATTGCGGCTGTTGATGTCTTAAGCGATAATAAATTAATGTCAATATTTTAATCTTATTTGTGAATTTTGAAAATGTTGTTCAAACGTTGAATATTTAAATACAAAATATTCATTTCAAATTTATTATCTATTGGATAATGTTAGTCCAAATAAATAATAACTAAATTCCCAAAACTCACATGAATTGAGAAAAACGAAGTTAATAAAACAAAAAACCTTATCAAAATGCCCATTTTACAGTAGAACGGTAAAAAAAACCCCGGCGCTAATGCCTTTCGATCGTCATAATATTATCCACCACCCCTGCCGACATGAATAAAATCCTTCTTATCCTTCTGATCCTCTTTCAGCCCGAATGAAAAAAAAAAAAAAAACATCTGCACACACCGTTGTCCAACAATTGCAGGAAGTCACGTATGCCACTTCAAAAGCTACTTCCACCGCGAGCGGAGCTAGTTTGAGCGAACAAAAGGACAGCGACTAGGATGTCGGTGTATCCCGTCCGTCTGTCTGCCCAGGACAGGTGGAACCGACGGAACATATGCGTCTCTATATCACATGCTTTGCTTCCAAGTAGGATGATTCGTGGACCATCTGTCGACACATGGGCTGATGTTTTTCTCCGGGCACAGAAATGAGAAAAAGAAGAGCGTGCGCGTAAAACAAGGGATGAACTCATTCACACTGCCAAGGGGGGCAATGTCAGTCAGCCGATGACGGGTCCGGCGTCACAAGTGAACGCCAGCAGGAGAACAGGATTTCGATTTCAGTTCCAACCAATTTTACTTTCAACAGACAACTGATCGGGGAGCCATTATTGGTCCTTGAAGCATAGGCGAACACACCACCGTAGTGTTAGCGCTGGAATTCGGAAACTGGAAAAGGATGCTAGCTGCGCGCTGACGAAACGAGAAATGACGAATGTAAGACACCAACAAACAAACACCATCCCGGTGGTGGTTGAAAAAAAAATGGAATCGAGCATAAAGCAGTAATGTAAGGCAGCAGCTTCCTTCAACTATGCGCTACTGTGTACACGTAACAAATGGCCAACCACATGCCACCTGCTGCGTGTAATTTCCGAGGGCAAAACCAGCACCCAACCCATAGAAGGTTGTTGTAAATTGGTAACAAGGCAACAAGCTGAATTTTATTTCCACATCCTCGCGCTAGACACATTGAGCAAGGCGACGACAGCAGGATACCTTTGCACACGACGTGTGTTTGAGAAGATTTCCCTTTTTTTGGTAACCGTTTTCTCCCTTAAATTTTCACAACCTGTCTGTGGATATGAAAATATGAAACGGCAAACACATCGAAAGGATATTTTGTCCCTAAAACCAAAAAAATGGAGACCATTTAGCACACCGGTTGGAGAGGAAAAAAACAATTTTTCAAACATACAGGTCCTCAAAAAAAGCCAGACGACGATGGTTAAGCTACATAAAAAAAAGAAAGAAGAATAGCAAACAGCGTCTGCTAATTATTTTCATAAAAAAGATTATTGTTTGCTGTAGACAAAACCCGAAAACAATTAAAGAAAATTACCTCCATAAATCATCGAGATTAAGCAAAAATAATCCTAAGGTAATAAAATCCAGATGAGACAAACCGCAGGCAAAAAAAAATATTCCGACATTTTTAATTGCACATTAGGTTCCATTTGAAGAGAAAGAATTAAACTAAGGGATATCCTTATTAATCCTTACTTTAAAGATAAGCAGAAAAAAAGAACTCCAAAAAATAAATCGACAACGATATAATTGATGCTCGGTTAATCACCGAAAACCATTCATGGGGGGGGGGGGGGGGCGGCCATGGCATCATGGCATGTAGAAACGTTTCTACAGAGAACGTGCAACGAGCTTATGATAAATGGGATGCTGGTTTTGTCACTGAGAGTGGCTCAGTCTGTTCGTATGGTGATGACATGTATTTAACCGCCCCTTTTGCTGTACGGGTTGTCCCGCGGGAAAGAGGCAGTGCGCGGTGGATGGCTAGTGCTTCTCTGTATCCTCTGGAAACTATCCACATGCTGTGAAGCAAATTTGGTAAAACCGAACGTTTTGGTAGACCTCGTTTTGATTGGAAACATTTAAGATTGGAGTTTAGAGAAACATTCGTATGAGTTATAATAAATTTTGAAGCAATACGGCCAGGCCGTTCCTTACGAATAAAAAAAAAATAAATAAATTTTGATGGCAACGAAATAAAAAAAAGATAACTCAATGCATTTAATTTGGCTAGAATCTTGAGGTAGGATCGTGTACAACAATGTTCATCATGTCCATGATATTCTACGCCGTTTAGACAGATGCTGTGATCTCTCAGTTAAAGTTTATAACGATTAAGCCTCGATTTACCTCATACGATATTTGATTCGTATTAGACGTGTTCTTTGTTCGCCAATATTGAGAAGACCCAGTCGAACCAGACGATTTCCACTATTTAAAACTTCTTCACTCAGAGATAAAAATCGCAGTCCAGATAAATCCTCAACTATTGTTCGTTGTTGTATTTTATCTGCATATAAAACACATGATCATGAAGATTATTCAGCTTGAGGCTTGAAACAAAAAAGCGACAAACACTAATTAAAAGCAGCTTGACATTTACATCACAAAAGCCAGTTTAACAAATAGGAAAACGGTATTACATGAAAACACGTGTGTAGCATCCGAATCAATCCGATTGCCGTTACCGGACAGGCAGCAAGTCCGAATCATGATGATTGATGAGGACACCCGATGAAATAGGGGCGTGTGGAAAAGTTTAAAGCTAAACGATAATTCCTTGCAATGAAACACGTCAACGAAAAAAGGGAAGAAGAAGTGAATTCCCGTCACATGTGTTCGTGCGTCACAATTGTACACGCGCCCACAGAAGCATGTGGACAGCGGCCAACCAAAGAGAAGAAAAAAACACGTCATCATTTCCAGTCACGTCAACAGCCACAATTTTCCAGGTCCTTTTCCTATGTACCACCCAGCACCGTGGTCAGGACGATGACCGAGACCAAAGCTTCACAGCCAGGGCGGTGAACTACTGCGGAAGTGATTTACCTACTACCCTCGCAGCACAGCCCCTTTATCCCGGGTTTGGCTTTCCCAAGGTGGTAAAAGGACTCACACACAGACGCACACATATGAGAGTTCGGCTGAAGCCCAAAACAGGGGGTGTGTGAGTTGAAGCAAAAATTGATTAAAGTATGAAATACACTAACACACGGATGGGTGGAATCGTGGGAAATGTAAATGTTATTACTACCACACAGCAATAAATGTCACAGTACGCACAGAAGAAGTCACGCACACACAGCAACCTTCCATGATAAACAACAATTTTCCGTTTTCCACATACATTCTATATACTTTCCCACACAAGCACACACACATACAACTAAAGGACACAAACACTCGTTTTCAGAGAGCATTCACTGCTCAGCGAGAAAGAGCGAAAAAAGGATACACGTGAGAGAGGTGAGTGACCGACCGGCGGGCTCCGGCACTCAAACAAACGACACTCACCAGATAATGTATTTACATTGTACGGGATGAATGATCGAACCGCGAACCGAGTGCGGGTGGAAAATTCATCAACCGGAAATGCTCCCTCTTTCATCCCTTTCGGTCTGCCGATTACGATTCGCACAACAAGAGAGAGCGAGAGAGAGGGAAAGAGAGCATTTTCGCTGTTTTTCATGTGTCGCGTTTACCACTTTCCGCGCCATCACTGAATGGAAAATGGGGGATAGGGAGAAAGCAAAGAAAAACAATCCACCCATTCTCCTCTCTCTCGCTCTCTCTCTCACTTCCTGTATCATCTCCAGCTTGGTCTTTACCTAGAGTTTCCCAACAAGCACACACACATCCGCGCGGGCTTTCACGGTAAGCAGGGACAACATCCTGGGCCTGGCTTCTGGGAAACCATCCCTAGGGAGAAAATCAATATTTCAAGGAGTGGCAGAGGACGTAGTACCCCAATCCCACCACAGTGTGCGTGTGTGTGTGTTATGGGTGCTTTTTGCTGCCATTATTTATCATCCCTGCAGCACTTGGTGGCGCTTTTCATGGTGCCGCTCATGTATCTTCCAGGAAAAATAAACCCTTATATCCCCCCGTTGGTAAAACGTGTGGAAAAGTTCGTTCTTCCGGGCGAAAGCAGTAGGAAAGCCAATTGAAAACACAAAAGAGCTTTCGTAAGGACACCTTCCCATATCAGCTCTAGCATTCATCTTGCTAGAGCTGTTCTAATATTTATCGACATCCTATGTAGGAAATGCCTTCAATGCTCCCTATCGCCCTGTGCAAGCCAACCCCCTTACAAAAAAAAGGGACAACATTCCAGCGTGATCCTATCCACACAGGGGATACACAGCCCGCGCACACACTGCTCTGCTCCGAATGAATGCTCGTGGTCGCGTGTGGTGGTTGCGGTTCATTTGTTCCACAATTTACTGGGAGCAACGCCCTTGAGAGGATACATACACAATGCCGGAAAATGGCCGGAGCGAAAAGAGAGTGCGGTTTGGTACAGCAGCATGTGCAACACACACACACGATTCTCCACATCCTGTACGAAGGGAAGACAGCAAAACACACCTCGAATCCGCAAAATTCCGCACAAACCATCGCCTGCATCGTCAGTAGAGATCTCGTCGCCAGCGGTCGCCAGGAATATATTTTCACTTTCACTTTTAAAGCAACGATTTTTCATTTTCCTTCTTCTTCTGTCCACATCGCTCGCTTATACAGCATGCAAAATTAAATTGAAAAAGAGTCGCGGCCGGAAAAGGAATGTGTGTGCTATGCTGCACTGTGGTGTTTGCATTGAGTCTTTTTGTATTGTTGATGTGGTCCGTTTTTCCAGCACTCGAAATAAAAAGTGGAAAACACATTATGCGATTTGTTTGTTGCTTGCTCTACACCTTTGGGAATGGTTTTACATTTTAACAAGGTAAACAAAAATATCAGTCCAGAGCAATGTTTCGAGGCGTTCTCTGTATGAAACGACGGTACGATATGGAAACATTAAAAAAAAATCTACATTAATTAAGGATCAGACTGTTGTCAGTAGTAAGTTTTATCCAATTAGTGGTGGCTAGGAAAGAAGGTGTAGATATCCATTTATATGCAGGGCGGAATCACAACGTTGAATTCAGATTTATTTTTATTATAGATTGTCCCACAATTTTTTACACTTGCCCAGATAGATTTGAATTTGTCGCAAATTTTGTAGACAATTTCCCATTATTGTTTAAAACGTGTTTTGATTCTTAAAAAAATTTTAAGCAATTCTAATCGTCCAAAAATAAAAATCAACGCACGAATAGATATGCTAAAAGCAGGGCTTCAAGCAGGAAAAAGAAATTTTGACGTGAAACATACTAAAATAAATTTAAAAAATGGGCTGGAAACCATATGGAAACTGTAAAAAATATGGGAATCTGTCGATAAACTGTATAAGAGTCTTAGGAAAAATCTGGCAAACTGTCAAAATAATGCAGAACGGATTCGAAATATCTGGAACGATACAAACATATTTGGGAAAACGTAAAAGAACCTTAAATAAAAGCTTCCAAACACACTGTAATACCCATAGCCAAAATGTAGCTGAACCTTGGAAAAATATAAAATCCATGCCGTGTCAAAACACGCGGCATCATATCCAAACCACATTCTAATCACGCAATTCTGGCGAATGATTTACGTTCTCCAAAACGCAGCATTTAAATCCTTCCCTCACCTCCTCCATTTAAATCTATCTCCTATCTACGAAACCCGAAACGGCTGTAAAACTGCAATTGCTTTGCTTTGCTACCTTCTCCCCCATTAGATGCAAACAAACACATGCGATGCACATTTCGCAACCAGGCAGCAGCAAGCAATTGCGCCCGATCGGAACACGTTTTTTTAGCATGCTCCCTCCTCAACTTTGCTGTGGGCTATACAGGGCTTTTTTGATTGAGGTACACACCGCCGCACTACCAGACATCATTGAGGTGAGACTAAAATGTGTGTCAAGGTGTTTGGTTCGTGGTGGGCACTAACTAGGTTGGCGTGTTTCTATAACTCGGGCTATAAAACACAATCCCGAGTCAGTTGCAACGAAATGCACCTCAAATGAGGTTGATACTGAGCGAGGGAGGTGCAATCATTTTTCTACTCCACTGTAATCCCTTCCTAGGCTAGATCGTTCTTCAAGAGTTCTCGTTTTTTTCCATCCAGCTACGGGTTAAACCAACTCACGAAATTAAGAAATTGCAGGCCAAGACCTATCGAGTTTGTAGTGCTAAGGATGAATAAACCAAGAGAATCATTTGTACCAATGATCAATTATAAATAAAGATTCCACATTAACCCCAAACCATACAATATTTCTATTTACTATTTTACCTTTCGTAAATACATGTTTAATTTAAAATTCTGTTGCCAAACACACATCCGTCCATTCAACGACGGACGGACTACAAATAAATGTAGTTATTCATTTATAAATAAAAACATCCCAAACAAAAATAACTCCTTCCCTATCACCTGTAACGTAAAGTCGAAAACATCGGCGAAAGTCCCGGAAATATGATCCCGACAGGAAACATAAATCCTTCCAAATGGTACGTGACCGTACGCTAATCGTTCGCTATCGTGTCCCATCCCTTTCTATTGGTTTTTTATGCAATCCTTTTCAATTTTTTATTTTGCACTTCCTGTTCATCACAAAAAGGGGCTGGAGGCTGGGAAATCAATAACCTCCCTTTGAGCCCTTAAAGAACTTTTCCCAAAACCATGTAAAGCCATTTTCCTTCACCTTAAACATTTCTTTCCCCCAGACGCGAGTGGCAGAAAATTGTCAATCAATTGTTGACAGCGAGAGAGAGAAAGAGCAAAAAAAAAAAAGCGAAGCAATTGTTCAATTTCCACACAATCTAAACCCGCGTCGCCCTACGCGGAAGCATTACACACACAAGGGATTAAACGCAACGCACAGCAGCATAGATCGGTCTCCTCTCCAGAGGGCGATAAATCGTACAACAAACATACTACACGCATGCACGTGCAGTTCAACACGAAAGCAAGAAAAAAAGCACATATTTCGTCACACGATAGATTTGGTCGGGTGGAAAACTAGGGGGGATAGGGGGGGAGATGAACGAAGGAAAATACAAAACATATCGCAAACATAAATCTCGTTTGTCCCTATATGACACAGTAGTACAGCGCATGGAAACCCGCATATATACAGCAGCAGCAGCAGCAACAGCTGGTTTGTGCGGGCAAGAATATGGATAAAAATCTTGAGCTGAAAGTTGTGCCAAAAACATTGCAATGCCTGGTCGGTCGGCTTGGTGCGTAAGGCGATTATCACGCGAAAAAGAAGGGATTTGGTAATCACGAGGGGGCGCGCGATTTATGGTGATTTCAAACGATAAGCTACGAGTGTGTTGTTCACACTGCTGTTCGTATTTGTGTATAGCTTGATTTCGAAGTGGTTTTTTTGGGTTGTTCTTTGCTTAATTCAATTTTAAAGCATCGCACAGACATACGAATAAACTGATTATTTGCTATTTTAAATGTATTTGTTTTGGCCGACAAAGCGAGCATCAATTACAGAAAATTTTATAAGAAACAGCTATTAAAAGTTTGAGGGGGTTAAAATATTGCTGCATATCAAACAATAGCCTATACCTTAAAGCCAGGAGCGGCCCGGTGATAGAGTCGACTACGACTTCGCCGATCTTATGGCTTACTAGACTTAATGATACCAAGCAGTTGGATAGTCAGACCGTATGGGATTTGAACCCCGGTCCTGCCGTGTGAAGATCGGTGTCCCCGGAAATAAATAAAAATATATAGACAAGTTTAAACTATAGATACTAATGGCTCTCAATACAGTGTATCCTGGCACCACCACCATCATCGCCCTAAGAAGAGGAATAAGGAAACCCCACTTCACAGACCCGACAATTATTGGTTTACTAATAAATCAACCAGCACTTTGTATAGGTTTCATAACATTCAGGACAAAAGCATATCAATACCAATTATCATACCGAAGAAACTAAAAACCTTGACAACAATGTAACACAAACAAAACCCCATCTGTCAAATCGCCGCTAACAGCCCATCACCAACAATTAACGTGACCGGACCCGGCAGACGGTTCATTTGAAAACCCGAAAAAACACATATTTTTCCACGTGCCGATTTGCATAACGTACCATTGACGGGGGCCGCGTTTGACCCGTCTCTATCGTTCTCGGTCTACGCGAAAAGCCAGACAACCGACCAATGGGCGAGTGCGGATGGTCGCCGTAGACAGTGGAGTGGCAAGCGGAGTGGCAAACGAACCACTTCCACTTACTGCTTGGAATGAATCCGATCTGACAGCCCGGACAGCAGCTCATCCTTCTCAGACAATGGGAATGGGGTTGCTTGCTGCCTCCTACTGTCTGTAGAATTGACCACAGCACACATCATCGTCAACCACCACGCTTTCGTCATGCTACGATTATGCAATCAATAAATTATGCGGGACACACACACACACACACTCGCTTTATGAATCGCAACGAAAGGAAACGCACGATTGGCAATTGCAACTGCAATTCCACCCGGGCGGGGGATGTGTCATGAGGCGGCGGTGTGTTCTTCCACAAATGCTGCTTCCCCTCTTTCGGCGCACCGTCGGAAACATATTTATTATTTTTCTCCATCAATTGCTTCCTTTGTATCGGGGAGGGAACCGCCACCGACCACCGGACCACCCGGTACCGGAAGGACAAAGAGACTGCTAATTAATAATGCATCCACAGTGCAAACGGTTGCATTGAATTGCATTTCAGGGAACGAATAAGGGGACCTGTACCGTTAGGCGTTACGAGAAGAACGAGCATTACACGGTTTTCCTACACGGATGCAGAAATAAAACATAAACTTTGCTTCAAAAATTGTTTGATTGTTTAACTCTTAAAATAAAGTTATGATTTTTATTATCAAAAACAATCAATTTACGAACCACGTAGAACGCACGTGCGTTTTGTTCGAGCCGAAACCATATCTAACTCACGAGAGTGCTCCTCTCATGCTGGTTCATGGCACGTGTTTGCTGCTGCTGATTTTGCTTGCGACCAACCATAAGGACTCTGCAAAATTAAACTACGGCTGCCGTTTTGCTCCCTGCCGGGAGACCACTTGCGTGGTTTCATTTCAAGCACGATTGTCATGCGAATTGCTGAACCACCCTTTATGAATTTTTTCGTTTTAATATTGCATGGTCAATTTTTGTTTCCACCCGCTGCTTGTCAGGTTGACTAGGTGGTTCTGGATGCTAGCAACAGTCCCCCAACAAAAAGTGATTTGAAGAGAAATTGAACGCTTTTACTATATTTTAAAAAAATACCGGAAAATTGGACTAAACCTATTCATTCATAAGCACATTTGGTAGTGTTTAATTAAAGAGTTACCTCTTCCTTCTTCACCTCTTCCTTGGCACTACAACCAAAAAGAGGACTCGGCCTGCCATTTCTGGCTTTCTGTGACTTGATTTAACCCTTAGCAAAGAAGTCAGTTCTGCGTAGGGAGAGGTGGTCTGGATGGGATTTGATCCCCGGTCCTTCCGTGTGAAGACCGGTGCCGTTAATGCCTCGGTCACCAGACTGCCCCAAGTGCTCTGGTTACATTAAAATATTTCGCTTGTTTATATTGTTTGTCACATCAGAATTGCATATTGGTATAATTATATGGACACTTGCTTTCTCTACATAAAAATATCTACAAAAGACCGGTACAATCATTCTACTTAAACCCAGACTTGCATAATTTAATTAATGATGATAACTCCAGTACTTCAGGTTTTTGGAGATCAAAATCTGTCCTGCTCAGGATAAGTTCAGGAACATTTTCACTGGAACATTTTCCAATCGGTATATAACTGAAGTTTGTTGCAATTTATATTTCTAAGTAGAAATAGAACCTTTTCAGTTATTTCGGGTCTGCAAGAATTCAACAAATTGAAAGCTTTGAGAGAGTGCAGCAGATGATAGTTCAAGCTACAACGGTTCCAGGCAATACTGATCAAACTCTAGATATAGCGATAGCATAACCAGTTCATCTACTTCAAATAGCAAATTCTGCTTTCAAGTGTTTATTTTAAGAAAAAAAATACTAGAATTATTTACACACTACTTAACATTTACAAAAAGCATAGTAAGAGAAAATTTCGCAAGCCTTTTGCATTTTTTTAATTCGATTTTAGGTCTTTTCTTTCACACCTCTCAGAGCTTTCAAGAAACGCTAGCATATAGGTCAGTAATAGCATACGATCGAGCTAACAGCACCGCAATAAAAACCAACCATAAACGACCAGTCCCTCCTTTCGCATGCGTCACAGCAACAACAGTTTACCCACTTAAGAAGACTGGAGGCTTTAAAGCTTTATGGATATCCCACTGGTGAACTATATAGCGAACTAACAAATACAAAAAAAAAACTCCAATAAATCACTTTCTCGTGTGAGCTCAGACAACTTAAAGCACTTTAGCGTGGTGGATGGAAAGAAAGGATTTGATGTTTGCTTTAGAGTCGTTTGTTTGCATTATTTAGTCTTTGCTTCACTCTCTTTTTTAGCATTATAGAATAAGTAACTTTGTAGAAGTTTAAAATAGTTCTTCATCTTCAAACAAGCAGCATCACAGTTCCCTGTAAGTCATCTCACTATCTCGCTTTTCAATCTTTCATTACAAAACGCACAACTGTTACAGATGTGTAAAACATGTCATTTTCCTCATACGCACACCATTTTTCTAACATCTCAACAGTGACCTGTTAAAGTAAACAGCGACCTAAAGTACAACACATGCGTCCTCTCGTTATCTCGCCTCGAGGGCCCATCTTGGTATGTTACTGCAAAGGGTGCGTCGTGTCGTGTGCTGCTGCTGTGTGACCCATCTTTGAAGGCGTTCCCATCGAAGCGATTCGTCGCTTTGAGGGCGATTGATAACTGTCAGGAAGTGGAAAGTAGGCAACGAAATGTAGGTCAAAACCCACCTACCCACCACCAGCACCACAATCCCATATGGTGGTTTAGCCGCACGGCTTCTTCTGCTTCCCGTATGGCTCGTTGTTTCATTTAATAGGGTTGGTGTGGTGTGTTTGTTTTCGTTGCGTACTACAACCGATTTCCCATCGATATCGGTTACGGTTTGATAAGAATGATTTTTTGTTGTATCGCCAAAGTATACAGGACCTCAACGGCAAAGTGGGACTCTGCCTTGAAATTGTACCATTTTTCTTCATTTAATCTTTTTATCCTGGGTTATCTTGATAGCTTGTATCAAATGGTAGGACATATCTAGCAATTTATTAACTCTCGTTCACTGAAAGCCGAATGTGTTGAAACTATTCATCTCTTGAGGATCCATAATTTGGAAGGTACCCCCCTAACTAGAAATCGAGGTACTTTATCAGAATTATTTTGAAGTCCTGCTTCGAAGTAAAGGATCAAATGTTATGGCAGATGTAGCATTAGTCCAGATTGGCGAGAGGTGTTACAATGATTTAACTCCATTTTTTTTTCTTATTGGACATAGTTGTTTAGTTAGTTCTTCAAATAGTTAGGATAACTATAAACCATGTTTTGAGACTCCAAATCATCAACTAAATTCCTGACAATAAGACGCATAAATCGATCTCATATTACCAGCCATTTTCATCAGAATTCGCCCAAAACTCCACCAATATCTGGAGGCTCATCGTACAAAAAAAAAACACAGCTTAGGATTGTAAAGGGCTTCTCTCGTGCCCTCTTCTGCTCGCACACTGAGAAACGGAGCAAAGTAAACAAAAACCCTGCCTGTCACGAAAACATACGACGGTCAGTCGTCAGCGGATTATGGTCGAACTCTCGCACACTAGCAAAAGCCGGACATACGTGCGCTTCCACCACAACCCTTTGGGAAGCGAAAGGGAAAGAGAGGCACAGAGAGAGAGAGCGAGCAGGAGAGAGCACGCAAAGGGCCATTTCGCCCGCATACGCTGTTGATGGCTTTGGACTGGCCGTCTGATACGATTCAATGGAGCACAGCATAGAGCAGGTGGTGGTCGTCCGGTAAGCCGTATGAGCACCAGACCCTGTGTGTATAGAGAGCGCACCCGGAAAGATGAGTTGATAAGTGTATGGACAATTATTTGCTTAAGCTTAACGTTCAGGATCCCGCTATCATAAAGAAACAGTGAGTTGCTGTAGGGTTTATATCAAAAATATTTACTACAATAAACTTATTCTCACACAAACTTCGATGTGATAACGATTATGCGACTCGATGATATAATTTACAGTGCGAGAATTCCGTCCCAAGGCAAACAACCAAACCCGACACGAATGAGGAAGTGCACAACGGCGGGGTCTCCGGCTGGTCCAAAAGCTTCCTCCTGCACGTTTTATCCGACGTTCATTTTCCGGTGTCCCGTGACACGGACACGTGCAGCAACAGCAGTCTCGCGTCTCGTTTACGCTTCCCCAGCTCTCTCTCTCTCTCCCCCCCCCCCTCCATCCAAACCCACGGGAGATGGCCGCACAACATTCACACGCGTGTGTACACACATTGCTCTAGGATTCACCCCTAAACGCAAAACCCACGACCAGGAAAGGGGAAAAGTAACCGGGGGGATTGGGCACGCTTTTTGTGTCTGTGTGAGCGCGTTCGTCGCTTATCGCAACCGAAAGCCCTACAGCTCCTACACTCACACAAGTCTAACGCTCCTCCACCGCAGCACGAGGAAGAAGCACATGAGGGCCGCACAAAGCATGAGCCCTTATGGCAGGCAGCCCAGCCCGCCCCATCCCATCACCATCGGAAGAACTACACCGCGAGCTACACCAATCAACAAAAACTCTCGCATTAGAACTAGCTGTGCGTGTGTGTGTGTGTGTCTCCGATGGAAAAAAGGGAGGGCAGCGAGAGCATTAGAAAAAAGGGGCTGCTCTTCTGGTGGTGCGTTTTACTACGGCCTGTGTGGCAGCAGCAATGTTGCTGCTGCCATTGACGATTTTACCGAACGCACGTAGACCACAGTGAGCATAAGCGCGCAGTCGGACGCGAATGATGTGGTCCAAGGGAAACACGCAAGCAATCGACCGGAGAAAGAGAGCGCGGCCGAAGGGAGAACATCGGGATGGGGTGGCGCATTTGGTGGAGCATTATCGGCGAGAAAATAGAAAATCGTTAGAGATGCGAAGGGGGGCTCTGAGGTTCAAGGAGGGCGCGCATCGTCCATGCGCTCTCGAAATGTGCGTGTGAAGAGAGTCTGGCCATCGAGAGAACGCCATTTAACCAACCTTCCCAACTGGTAAAGCGGGGAAGTTGTCGATGTTGTGTGTACGTTTTTATGTTTCGTCATCGTTTTATTTCTTCTCGTCTTTTTGCTTCAACAGTACACACTTCTTCACTACATGCGCGAGCTTTCCTCGTGCCGTAAGCGCATACCTGACAGTGAGACGATGGAGAGCTGCGGCTTGGTTGTGTGTTGGATACGCTCATCTTATTTCACTCACCAACTTAACTTATGCTGTGTTTTTATAAATTGAATTTTGTTTGTGGATTTAGCATTGCAAATGGTTTAGAGGGTATGTGTTATCTCTTATCAAACATGTGTTGAGAGAATATTTTGTAGTCAACAGAAACCCAACTTATGCAAAGCAGAGGATACAAATAACAGTATTGATGGGGAATGGTTTTGTTTTAATAGTGTTAAATGTTAAATCTAATAAATTCAGAGAGAACGTAGAATAATGATCGTTCAAATCGAAAAAGATAAGAAATTCGGTCAAGAGACATTGGGAATCGGAAATTTACCCACCCACCCGGTCAGTCTTTACCAGGTCTATTAGAATTACAATGACCAATATCACATGCCTGGTGAAGGTGGATGAATATCTCTCAGGGTCTTAATATTCCACCAAGAACCTGGTCCAGAGAGAAGAATTTACCTGTGTCCTCTTCAACTGCCCTAGAAGGTAGCAAGGATCTCATGCCAAGACTTGAAATTCTGCAATTGTTTGGGGACCATCCTCTTTAAGTTATTTCATGTCCTACAATGATAATGACCTGGATATCGTTGGTTTGAGATTCTCCTATGTAGCTGAGGCTTACCAAAGACGGAGATGCCCAGTAGAGACATAGACTCTGTCCAGAAGTGACGAGATTTGGTCGACATTTTTAGGAAGCATGATATAGGAATACGCTGCACTGATAAGCGAGCCTTGTGAGCTGTACAAATTCCTCAAGCATACTCTAAGAATAAGAATCGCCATGCTATGTTGGACTGGTTATGTGATGAGAATGGCACCGGACGATCTAGCTTGTTAGCGACATAAACTTAACGATGAACTAGTCTCTAGGACTGGATAAATCAAATGCATTACCATGGTAAACATAAGGATAAAGCATCAATAATTTATTATCCTCTCCCTGACGACTTCCTCTATCGCATACGAAGAAAATAGGGGAAATCCATCTCGCGATAGTGTCTCTTTGTAAACAATAAAGAAACATAATCCGATTAAAAAGATGGAAGTTCAATCGTCAAAAATGCATTATAAAGTTTCGGAACCATAAAGCGATGGAAACCCGATACGGCTTTTTAACTTACCATTCCTCACCGATCTCTTTCCAATGCCCATAAAATCACACTCTCATAAAATCCTTTCCGATACGGTGAATGAGATTCTAAAGGAAAACACATCCCCAAAAATATTCTACAGCGCATACTTTACTAACTTTTCTCACCAAAAAACGAATTACGATGCCGGGTGGGTGAGCATCACCTTTTACTTAACTGCTCTCTCAACAATATGGGAAATTGATGCATATTACAGGCATAATTTCATTACAACAAAAATTGAATTACTTTAAGCAATCACCATTCCCACCGCGGGACAAACAAAAGCAAAGCAGGCGAATGAAAGTGAAATCCAGCACCCGAAGAACAGCGGAGAGGCGGGCGTGCAGTAGGCCCGATTTTTTACGCGACAATGAGTTTGAATAATGTGTACAATTAGTGCAAAGTTTTCATCGCCAATGGCAATCGGTAGGGCGGCAGTATGGTTAGAACCGAGGCGCGACTGCTCGCACACAAATAAAGTAATTTTTGGGGAAATTATCCGGGGGTTGTTTATTGAGTTTATAATTATAAGCAGGTAGGTTTTGTGCATTACGAAGCGAGGGAGATGATTAATATTTAAAATTCATTAAGACACAGCGATTTCAGACGATCCTCTAAATGCAGTTCTTAATGTGCTTTAAAATTAACTTAAAAAGTAGGGTTAGCATTCTAGAAACTAAATTCAGCCATAGCATCATTCCTAGGTCATCGGGCAAAGCTCAAACCACCATTTCCATTTTTTTTTCTTCTCCCACGGAAATAGGTTCAAGAAACAACTCCCTGGTAAACAGTCCGAAAAGAGAAAGGGTCAAACAAACACATTCCGAAGCGTGATACACCGCGACCGCTGGAGAAAGCCCAACAAGAAGGCTTCACATGATGAGAAGGTGATGACTTAAAACCAAAACCGTACCACCAAACACACATGTGCATGCGCTGGTGGAGAAGGTTGTTGACCGTCATCAAAAACTGCTCCGGTTGGTAAAGGAGTGGATGTTGCTTCGACGCGGTGGTTCCCATCCCGAAACTAGTGCTGCACCTTGAAGCTTCATAGGAGGAGATTATCTCTTTTCTGGAGACCATAGACATTATAACACCGCCGAAAGTGTTTATCACTCGAAGAGATAGGAAACCTGGCAGTCATGCACGGGTACCTTGGTACTCGTCTTCCTACTTTGAACACAACTCACTCGACCATCCACCACCAACATCAGAGACAACCCCAAGGTAGCAGTAGTAAAAATCGATAAAACACTCTCTGTTTGTGTTCGCCACCATTTTCCCCTTACATCACCTAAACCTTTCGCCAGACGGGCAATGCGGATGCAGTTTTAGCGAAAGAAGCGAAACACCCAACCGAGACGGTCGGTCACGGTTGACAAAAGGAGTGTATGCCGGACAGAATTACTGCGGATAGCCGGCAGGCATTTTGCGCCCACCAGACCACCAACCAGACGACACAAACCACCACACAACACTGCTCTCTCTATCTCTCTCTGGCTGAACGAGCGTCGTATACACTTTTGGATGTTTTGAGGCAATATGAGCCTCAAAGAATGCAACCAATGTGACATACTGATGAAGCCACAGGAACAGAGCCAAAAGCCAGACCATTTCATTAGCCATTTTCGGGGGAGGGTATGGGTCGAAATATGCAACGAGCATACGCCGGCTGCATATTAAACATTCTGCCCCGCCGAAGGCTGTTCACGATGCGATGATCGTTTATCGCGTTTGGTTAAAATAGTGATTTATCAATCTCTACCAGCTACTGAGCTGTGAGTTTAGGCAGGTGGTGGGTTCAATGTGCCTGAGCCGTGAGAGAAATTTTGCACACTGGGGGACATACGTATAATATAAAAAGTTTATAAAATTTGCTATGCTTGAATATGTTTCTCGTATCTCATAATTTTTATATGCGTTCTGAACTGAACTGAAGTCATCATAAACTCCATCTATTATTTGAACTAAATTAAGCATGTGTTCCCAGTGCAATGTAATAACACATCAATTCACGGCCGGTTCATGCAAGACGCTTCACACGCTAAATGAAACTTCAAACAAAATTAAACAATTCCTTACTTCCCCCCAAGACCGGAAACAAATGATTTTCGAATGTTTACCAACCCAATTACACATCCTTGTCCAGACCCCCCTCGCTCAGAACCAAAACCTAGACCAACAATTAAATTAAATTATTCGCACTAGATTGTACATTAAAAAAAGCCTAAAAGCCTATTTGGCTAATACCACACAACATGAGTGAATGAAAAGTCAATCACTTGCACAAAATCACACCTGAAAGTGAGCCGTCGATGATCGGTATGAACAGAGAATAATCAAATTTAATTGCACTATTACACCACGCGCACAGAAAGACTACACTTCAATCTTTTTTTCTTCCCCAAAGCTTAACTGGTTGTTCGGTTTGATTGAGGATTGAAGTGAGCAAGAACGCATCGAAAAAAACAATAGAATCATCAATACGATAAATGTTTGCCGCCGTCCGTGAAATATGCGAACGGTGGAGCCGATTGTAACAATTTACACTTGCTTCCAACTCTTTTCTTTTTCATTTTGTTTTACATTCCCTCTTGTATTACAAGCTTGAATGCGGAGTTCAGAATATTTTAGTAAAGTAATTGATTTTGCGTCCATGGATTCATAATTAAATGCGAAAGCGTGTCAAACACAACAAAGACTTTGCAATATGAGGTGCACAGTTGATAGGCATTGGATTGAAAGGTTAATTTAGCCGCGAGAATTTTTTGGAATATGTTTTTAATAACCAACTTTTTTTTTGCCATTTTACGTTGTTAATACATTGTTTGGATATGCTACCAATTTAAATTTAATCCAGAAATATAAAAAAAAAAGAAATAGCAAATTAAAGGGTTTGCCGTTGTAACATAGATCAACTACAAACTTATCACATTGAATTTACTAACGATTTTTTTTCTTAAACTAAACTACGTCTGGTAAGTCATGTCAGCTTACTACACTGATTTATGCCAAGAGCTCAGATTTATACCAAATAAATGATTCGTTACACCGTCCTACCATGAGATAGGCCGAAGACTCTACTGTCTTTTCTACCGGACTTTGTTTCCGGTTGGCACTGCAACCTCCTTTCTGGCTTGCCTAGACACGTAGCTAGATAGTTAGTCCTGGACTGAGACATATTACACACAAAAACACTCTACACCTTACCTTTCCAGAACTTCAGACCATATGAACGATTTCTCTCTCCTTTTGTACAAACGAACGTCGTTACACGCAGCTATTCGTGAGGTGATTTTCGTCTATTTAAAAATTTAAAAACCTCAACCTCCAGCAGTCCAGACATTCTGCAACAGTAGAATACCTCGGCTGTCTGCTAGTCGACGTGAATCGTACCGGTCGATATTCCTTGCTATTGTATCATAAGGCAAAAGCGCCGCAAGGTAAACGGTAGAGGCACTATAATACATTCAGACATATGAGTGGTTGCTTTCTACCCAATAAAAGATTTCCCGCGTTTCATTCATTGCGGTATGATGGAAACTCAATCCTGTTTAGTTGGGTACGCATACACTCCATCCAATACTGTACCGCCACAGACGACCCCGGAAGGAAAGGAAGTTTAGACAACGACCGCTCCAGAGAGCCTACCCAAAAAAAGGCCTCACCGTAGGTAACAACACTGACTGATTAGGAAGTGGATGTGGATAAAAATTACACAAACACACGCACGAACGCATAAAAACGAATATGGATCACCGGAAGGTATTGCTATCCGCTGTCAAGCATCGAAGAGGGTGAGAGTTTGTATGCAAAAAAAGGGTCTACCGTCATCCTCACAATAGGCACCAGACCACCACCAGCGACAACTTATTTTGCCTGGTTGGACAGTGTTGTTCCCTTCCCTGATTCTCGTACCGTACATCATCCGTTAAAAAGGCAATTTAAAAGGATGGTGAGTTTGTGTCCTGAGCTGTTACTAGCAGCAGCAGCAGCCTGTTACTCGCCAGACAAATCGTATGCACACACTTTGTAAAAACACAAACGATTACAATTTGTTCCTTTTATGATCGGTGACGAATGTTGCGATGAGAAAAATATTTTCTTCCGAACGAGCAAATGTTGCTGAATATTTAATGCCTTTGAAATTATATTATATGGCGCTCCTTGGTTGTCTGAATAGACAGGTGATGAAAACGAGCATAAAGTTCGTTAAGTTCCGTTGAGAACGTTTCTTTCCGGTGGTGATATGGCTTCTTGTATCCAGCTGTATTCGCCATCCTCCTGCTGGCCAGGTGTTTCCGTCCTATCGGGCGTGCAGCCTTATCGACGGTTTATTGACGAGAGAAGCAAAACTGATACACTTCGAGGCAAGAGCAAACCACGCTTATCGTGTGATAAAAAGGATAACGACGTAACGGTCGAATATATTGTGGTGCATTTTTAGTACCCAAATTAATTATCATGTTATTTGTTTAATCATCATTAAGAAAACTTTAAGGATATCATTAAAAAAATAAAATAAGTAAAGCAAACAATGAATGATAATATGCTTAAAATGTGTAACTAGTAAAATAGAATATAATTAAATAACAACTTTAAAAATTGAACCGATTATAATATTAAAAATCAATTCCTCACGAAAAACGATTCAACCCATAAACAATCGCTATATCCAAATATCCGTTATTTGCCCTCGTGTTGCGATGCAGCCTGCTCCTCAGAAGAAGCAGTCAGCAAATATCTACAAACAAAAATCAAACACCAACATAGACGACTGACACACAGAACGGATGTTCCGACCGTTTCATCCAACACGGCGCGGAACAGAAACTAAAGGCAATGAAACGTTAGATATGTGCAGCAACAAGCATCAACATCACATAACAAAAAGCAACGTTCCCCTGAAACCCCGGCACAGTTGGGCAGAGAGTGCTTGAGAGGTTCGCGAAAAATTCCGTTGGCGAAAACCCCGCGCGCGCATTCTGTGCAGCAAAAAAAAAGCCACGACGACGGGCAACCCTTTTGTATGTGTGTGCCCCTAACATTTCCAGAGTGGGGTGGCTTTTTTATGGAGGCTACCGCTCTAACGCTCTAGCGAAACTTGTGTCTGGCCCATCACAAAGTCGTAACGGTTTCTGCCTCGTCTCTAGTTCTAAGCAGACGGACGAAAAGAAACGACCGAACAGGATTTGCCAAGTGAAGGAAACATAATGCGAGAAAACCACCGATAAAACGAGCCTTCGTTCGAGGTTGCTGCTGCTACTGAGCCGGCATTAGAAGCAGAACTGGGACGATAGATAGATGTTTTGGGCTTCTCTTTTCCTTTCATCAACCATTTTGTTGCGTGGCTCGTGGGTTCAGGTTATTGCAGCATGGCAAGGGTGGCGGGATTTGCATCGGAGCTCGGCAAACGAGCGAACTATCAATTTGAATTGATTTATGTATAATTTAAGCATATAGAGAATTGTGCTGTTTGCCGTAACTATAAAATTTTCTTAAGCTACTTGCTAAAGTAGTTCTTTTGTGACACTCTTAAGGACAGCCTGCAACACAAACCCGTTTCGATAGAGAAAGATGTCTTCAAGCACCCCGAAAAAAAATGCCCGCTGCTCGGCTCATATCTTAGAAGCTGTTGTGCTTACCTGCGAAAGAAAAATGGAGATAGAAGAAAAAATGGAACATTAGTGCCACGCGGGATAATCTGTCTGTGAGATTGAGGTGTAGGATAAGGGCAAACCGCAGCAGAACAACTACGGGGCGATGCTAATACATGGGATGATGGTAGTAGAAACGCAAAACAAAACTATGGAAAATCAATTTTCAGCAACCTCGCTAGCCCGTGAACATTGAACCGTTTTAACCAGTTTACTTATAGCGTCAGTAAGAAGAGAAATAGAGGAACGAAAAAAAAGCACGATTATCCGTAAGGAAACAACGCCTCAGACCGAAACCCTACTATCCAGGACGGCCCCCCTATCCGACAAATGTGGCGTAAAGAATTGCACAACCGCGTTGTAGAGATGCCCTCTCCCCACCGCTAGAGGGGTTGGCCAGCAAACCTTATACAACTTTGAAGTTCGCTTATGTCTTAAGATAAATGACCAAGCAGCACCAAGTGCACCAGTCGTCTTCTCTCCCCGGGGTCTAGCGCAAAGTTGACGGCCAACGACCCAGCGGTAGCGAGACCATGCCCATCGAAGTCAAGGACAGTTTCGGTGTCTCGGTCGTTACACAGGTTGCTTTAAGCATCCGCAAGTCAATATCCTCAAGTTATGCAGGGCCCACAAGAGGCTTTAAAAATAAATCAATGTTTTACTACACCTTCCATTTAGCTTTTCAGAACATCTACTAGGTCCATCTTCTTGGTATTCAAGTAACGAAAAGCCCAGAATGTACACCGGGAACACCACCTGAAAGTATCCAAGGACATCTGGAAGGTTTCAGAAATCCGGGAGCGGGAACATGGCAGATATCGTCATCTTAAAAAGACGTTGATTCCTGACGAATTATCACCTATTTACCGAACATAACTGCTACCAAGAAATAGGGAAAGAAACAAGATACCTTCGGGAAAATCCAATGCCCAAAAACCGCTTCTACTTTCTTAAATTCTAACAGGATCACAATCGATTGAGTCACACTTATTTTTACCCAGCTTTGTGATAATCAATTACTACTGTAAGCGGTTTATCAATATATTGCTAACATTGATTTACGCACGCCCTTGTCAAGTGGATCAAACGAAAAACCCCCCACAATTCGTTGTATTTCTTCAAAAAAGAAGAAGCCTTAAAATCGGGCCTTTTTGTTCCATTTTGTTCATCCTAAAACACGGCGGCGGCAACATGGACCACAAGTGCAGCCCAGGGACGAAAGATTGCAAAAGTGCATCCAAGCGCGCGTGCACACCCGCCACACACACGCACACACCAACTGCTAAAACGCACGCTAAAAGCAAACGATGAACGCATCATCTTATCCTCGGCCGGACGCGATAGAGCACCGCGAATCGCGAGCGTTCACTTCGTCGTTCGCGTTTCGTTCCGGTGTGCATTGCCCCCCTTTTACCACTTTTTTTGTTGTTGTTGCCGTTTGTGTGTTGCACAAAATTGCACAAACGGCACGGACCGAGGCGAAGGAATTGATCCACCATTCGTCCCTGTTTCTTCCTAACACACGCTCGCTCGCTCGCTCGCTCGGGTCAGTATTTGCGGCTATTTCCGTCCGTTGGTTTTTGGTGCGCGAGTGGACGCGAGTTGGCATCTCTGTGTGGCAGGGTGCAAGCAAAATTGCAAACCGCAGCACAACAAAGTCACGCACCACAACACACAACCTCTTTCGTCACCGTGGTAAGGAAGCGGACACACGCACACACATAGGCACAGCTATATACGAACGAGACTGTGTTTTATTCTGGGATCTTCTGGTCGGTGCATTTCGTGCAACGTGGCGAGGTGGGGAGAAAGGTGGGTGTTGGGGACGATTGGGGAAAGGGAAAGATTGGCGGGTGCGATGATCTTTGGGCTTATTTGTGCGTATCTTGTTTAAAGGAAGAAAAAAAAACGAGTAAGCTAAGATATTCAAGAATTTAAGTCACATTTTGGTTTATTTTTATAAATATAATCCGCAGGACAAAGTGTAGAATTATATTGCTAATTCCATTTTTAATCCCATTTACTTATAAATTATTATTGTTCATACAACGTTGAAAAGGATTTTTAATGGTCAGATTTCTTCTTAAAATAAATGACAATAATGAAAACATTCAAATTTTGAGCAGATATTACAAACCATTTAAAAAAACCAATAACTAAAAAAAATAAACAACACCAAAGATGCGTCCCACTAGCAAACCAGCCCCCAAAACACGTTTTGGTCAAAATCAGCTGATCATTGAAAAACATACAAATTATCGCACGTGCTCATGCCGCCACGCCACATTTATTTTGGTTTTTTGATTCGTAGTAAAAAAACCCCACAAACACACACACATCCATCGACCCCCCCAGAGAGAGAACTCTGGGATCCTCCCCCCACCAAAACCATGTTCTCACCTTCGCGAAACACCTTTCAAGGGCTCGACAAGGAAGACCTACAGACAGGTACGAAAGGCAGACAGTTAATGTGTTCCTTAAAACGCAGAACCGGTCCGAGAGTGCTGAAGAAGCATGTACACCAGTGCACACACACACACAGTACTGGCTCAATTACTGGGCACAATGTGCACTCGTTACATGAAGGCTTTCTCCTTCCCTGATATCCCCTTGCTACCATCTCTCAAACCGTAGACGGGTCGAAGACATGGTCGAGATTGAAAGACAGAGAGAGAGAGAGAAAGACTGAAAAAGAGAAAAGTACAAGTGCACTTGCAAAAAAAAAACATCCCGCCCGTGTGCCACCAAAGATAGTAAGGTGGTCCTTGAAGACAACAAGGTTTCGGAGACCTCCAAATGGTTGTCGTATGAAGGGATCGTTATTAGGGAACCGGAGCAACCTGTGCTTTCGTAATCAGAATCTTTCATCAAGAACAAGAAATTGAAGATTTTAGGTTAAGTTTATTATTTTCTCTTTGTTAAACTTTACTGTAGAAAATAGATGACCTAGCTATTTTATCTTTAATATTAGCGCTATAGATGAAGATCATCGGAAATGGAATCTTCGTGGATCATCTTCTATAAGTATATCCAGATTACATGAACACCATTGCTTTGAAGTTCTTCAATGTAGCAGAAGCTTATTAAATGATAGCACTAGAGGGACATCGGTTTGAAACTTGGAAAAATCCTGACGATTTACTCTTAGAAGGATATTTGCCCCTGTATGTCCCGAAGGTCAATGAACGAGCTTTATGCCGCTACAGTGGCGAGCTGAATGGCAAGATCGTTGATCTCACTATTGTACATTAAATTAGACTCGTCCGGCAACTCGATGGTCACGTCATGAAAATAGCACCTGGCGACTTAACCTCCTGGGGGATTGGTAGACTACGACGGTATCGTCAAGCACTTCAAAAACCAAACAGTTTTGAGCTGTTTGAACAATTTACAAAAAATAGAAGTTATCAATGAAGTAATGAAACGGTAACATTTACAACAGAAGCCTCAATTAAATAAGTACAGATGTACAATAAAAGCAAAACAACACCCCGAAACAAACAAAACTTCTTGCACATGAACTACAAGAACGAACGTCAAAGACCGTAACAGTGAGACTGAAAGCTGCTGGCAAATTGATGTCGATGGAATTGGCACAGATTCTGCACTGTGTGTAAAAAACCGTCATCATCGTCATCATCGTCGTCGTCATTTTGCAAAGCCCCCACCACCCGTGACCATATTATCCATCGCGCTGAAAAGCGGTCAGCCAGTAATAAATCCAACTTACGACCAACAACACACAGGGAACCAGAAAAAAAAATGTGCCAAACAACAAACTCACCCCAGCTCAGTTGAATGCACTTTACCTTGCAAGAGCGGAGGGATGGGGAACTGTTGCAGCTCGCGCAATATGCAATCAGGTGAGTATCTGATCCAGCTCTCCAGTCGACAGAGACGACGATCCTCATCGTGGAGGCTAATATTACGCAGCAAAATGCGTCGTTTGTTGCACCCCTGTCTCTCTTTCGCATGTTTCCGCACGCGTTTGCTTCTCCGAGGATCGCTAGCAGACGGGAGGCTCAACCCCTCAGAGCTCAGCAGGCCGAGGAGTGTACAAGAAGGAACGGCAAAGAACACACACAAAAAAGCGCAATCAAGACCGTGAGCGTCGCCATCAACGATCTCGCCCGCCGTCCGTTGATGATTGACCGGGGAGGACGGAACCTGGTGGAGAAGGCGGGCAAAAGTCCCAGACCGAGACCGCGAACCAACACCGACACGACCCCGCGAGACGTTCGAAGGTTCAATAAACTTTTCGTCTTCATTTTAGACACTCGTTCTCGGGTGGAAGGCCCGCACCTTCCGACCATTCGCGTCTGGTTTCTTCCCTTACATGATCTTCCCTAAAAACCGTGATGGTGCCCCCGGTGGCGCATCTGTATTAGTTTGGATGCGGCCGGCGCACACACAGCTACGGTGCGGAACGAAGAAGAGACTGCTCCACCTTCTTTCTCCCCCCCACCCCCTAGGGGAAGCTATTCTTGGCCGCGCAATGAGGTAGCATCAGCATGAAGAAGCAATGATCAAATGCACCCATAAAACGATCGTTGTTGGGCCCTACTCTACTACTCGACATAAAAAGGTCCGGGGGGCAAGAGAGGGTTGTAAACAGTTGCCACTGCTGAACATTGTGTGTCTCGGGGACTTCCGAAACGAAACTGCTGTAAAACCGCCGTTCGGTTTTTACTGTTCTGCTCACATCTCCCTCTTGTCTGTTCGTATTGGCAGCAATACCTGCGTGCGCATCTTCCGCAAAGCCGTGGAACAAGCCGAAAAACGGGGAAACGTCAAACATATAAATCAACTAATGAGCATTAACAATAAAAAGGACTTAGTCTTTAAACGTTTATGTTTTTGCCTTTTTTCGTCTTTCGTCTTTTTTTTTTTGGCAGAGGACGGTGAAGATTTATAAAGCTCCCTTGAAAGGCTCCTCAGCAAAGATTTAAACACCACATCAGCTTAATATAGAGTTTTTTGTCTGATTTTTTAAAATTGTTCTATAAAACCCTGCGGCCCAAAACTATTGGTGAAAAAGGTTGCTCATCAAATCTTTCCCATAAATCGAATTATTATGTGTCAATCGAAACGATCCATATTTCATTTAGTAAATTGCCCACAGGTTCCATTAAAAATTCTCGACAGTTTTATTCAATTTTGCACCTCACTCAACTTCGTCGGGTAGCTGTATTTTGATTTCATTATTTTGCCAATCCACTCACTAAAATACGATAAATTATTTTATTTACACCTTCTTAATTCGACATAATTGGCACGCCGGTTTTCTTTTCGTGGGACACCCAAACATCGATTAAGGAAGCGTCGAGTATTATCAATGCTGAAGAGGCTACTACTGCTGGAGAAGCGGGTTGTCTTCGGTGCTCTTCCTTCCCCGCAAATGGTGCATCATTAAGGTATCACGGTGTTGAAATCTTATAAATTGCTCTAATCTTCCTTCCCTCCGTTTAGCTCCGTTTAGCAACTTTGCTCCAAGAACAACTTCTACAACAGAAAAGCAAGGCTCAATGCCAAAGGATGCACTTCACACTCTCCCATCTGAAGGGGTGATGATCCCCGGCGGTACCGGTTTTGTTGGTGAGCAACACCGACAACAAAAAGCGCAAACATTAAATAATGGACTCGAAAGCCGACGCGGAATGCAGTGTGTGATGCAGTGCCACGCATGGATGGAACTGGTTTCGTTATGTTTTTAACTTTATTTCGCTTCATTTCACCAACACACCCAACATCATCGTACTGGGTGGGTGTAGAGTGTTATGCTACCACATGCACATATATACATATGCGGCACAATGACACTTGGCTTGCGAATCTTCTTCAAATGATCTCCCGCCGACCAGCTTCCGTGCGACAAAGGCCACAAAAGAAGCGAACGGATGGTTTATATGAATCGTGAATCTTTATTATTGTCAAGCGGATGACAAGTGATCAAACAAGGTGGTGAAAGATATTTTAGTCGCAACAGATGCTAATCCGTTTTCGTTTGTCAACAAACGAAGGGTGGAGCGAACGCGCGACGCACGACTAATGCCGTAAAACGTAGGAATGGAATTTGTTTACATCGGGACACCAGCAGCAGCAGCACCACCATGCGTCACATGCGGTTGTTATAGGTCGTGTGAAGGAATGTAGAATTTGGGTCATCTAGAGATGAAAGGTGTGTTTTTCTTTTAGTTCACCTGATATAAAGAAGGGCGACTGTCTTTGGGACATCCTTGGCTATATAGGATGATCTACATCGTAATAAAACCAATAACTGATAGACCAAGTGTAGTCCTCTTTCTTGGCCTATCGCCCTCCTAGGTCATGCCTGCCATTTCTGGCTTACTAGACTGGATAGATTGGAAAGCCAGTCCTCACCATTGGGGAACAGAAGGGGCCGGTCCTGCCGTGTGAAGACCGGCTCTTACATCTACTACCGGGCCACCTAGTCGTAGTCGAATCGGAGCTCACGAATATCAGTTACTTCCGTGGGTGAAGGAATGTAACCCTGGACTGGGTTTACCGGAATCTGATAGAAGATCTGCTTAAGTCTTACAACTCACAACAACAGTTATAAACTTCACAAACAAGTCCTCAAATCCGAATATTGAGGATTCAGAATTCTTGCTACTTCCGATTACTAGTCCATGCGTCACTAGCGTCAAGATGTCATTCCTTCCGTTAACCGATGATTCTTCGTGCGTTCTACCGAAACCCTTCCAAAAGGAGGCACGTGAGTCGTGTTAACATTCCTCGAAATGACAAACCTAGGGGAATTCCTATAGCAATACACTCGAAGCAGAAAAACCGGTTCCTTCCTATGCGTGACGCGATTAGATTTCGATAACGGGGGTTTGCAAACAAAAATTTTCGCTCACCTTGTGTGTGAGTAACCATCGAAAACCACCAACGCCACTCAAGGGTTCCACCAAAGTCAACGGCACACAAGTTGGAAACGAGCGTTGGATCGATTGGTATGGGTTGTGTGCGTAACGCACTCTACTTCTGCAGCTATGTGACCAACTGGTTCTGACATATAGAAGCTGTCAAATGAACCTGCTCTACAATAGGACCTTAAACCACACACACGCACACTACTGGATGCTTTAGCAAGGTGCAAATAGAATTCTTATGCTCCATCGCCACTCGTTCGACGAGAATACCATCGATGAGAATCGCAAGCTACACACCACGATGTAGCTGTGGTGTTGTCGTGACGTCACGACGGCTTGGAAACCATCTTACCTACGCATACCAGCGCGGCGGCGAGCGCGTTGACCGAAAAATGGCACGAAAGTTAAAGAGCCACGCATCGCAACTCTTTCTCTATCCATACCGCCAGCATGTATCCATATACATACACACCACATCAGCCACGGTATTCCGGGCGTATGTATCCGTGTGTCCCGCTTTTTTCGACGACGGTACGGCACGCGATATTTGCGCCGGTTGGACTGCTTGGCCCGCAACTTCGGTGCGGGTGGTAGATCTCGTCGGTTTTTTTTCTTCTCATTTTTCTTGCAAGTTTTTATATGCGGGTCCCCCGTGTGAGGTCGCAGCAATGTTGATTATGGGAGATGCTATAGACATGTTTGAAAAAAGCTCACGCACGCAACTGTGCCCGTCCAGCGAACGGTTGTGCTCCAGGAGGAAACGAACGTTTGCCTCCGATCACCGCCGACACACGATCGCGGTTCGTTGAACTTTTTCCACTCGCGGTCATTACAACCGCGTGCCTCCCGTCATCATCCGCGGAGTGTTTTTTGTGTGTGTGTGCCTTTTCTTTGCTGTTGTTTTATGCACCTCTCGTTTCACCGATTGAGTGTCAGAACGGCCTTTCAGGGCTGTGTGTGTTGTATTTGGTACTAACAGGTTAACCAGCTAAACGACGACAATCACTGGATGAGTATGGGTTCGCTTGTTTATCCAATTTAACTCCACTATATTTCGTACCAATATTCACACAACCGCGGTACGTGCGTACTAGATCAGTGTGCTCTATTCAACACCGTGGAGAGCAAAATCGAAGCGAGAGAGCGCGCCATTTAGCTTTTTTGCAACACGAGCACACATTTTCACTTTGAGAAGCGACATTTTGTTGAGGCAGGTCAGGGTACCTTTTTGCACGCTCTCGCATCAAGAGTAAGTAAGATGAAATAAGTTTGCAAACGTTTAAAATACAGTAAAGGCTATCAAGCTAACACCGTCTGTGTCTAGAAGCAAATTTCCGAACCTATTAACAAACCGTGCCACACAAAGTAAAAGTCCTTTAACTGTCATAAAAAATAAACTCAAAAAAACTATAAACTATGTGTGAAAGATTTTTCGTCCGATCGTAAAATGTGGTAAGTTCCGCCGTATCTCCCTCTACAACAAATCCAACCAAAAGACACGTCGGCGAAGCAATAAAAAGTAAGTTTATGTTGCTCCTCAGGGAGGGGAAAAGTTCTCGCCCAGAAGCAGAGCAGAAGGAAGATTCGTCGTGCGCTGCGCTGGCTGCTAAGAGATTTATGCAAATTTAACACAATTTGCAAGCACACTAACACATAAAACCATTCAACCGAAAAATGCAACCATGTTGTGGCTGTTTCCTTATTGGATTTACAAACATACTCGATATGATCGTAAAATGGTAAATAGCATTGGCAAACAAACAGAGAGCAGAGGAACAACACCGTTAACAGGAGAACGTGTCCCAAACATCTGTGCGTCTGCTGAAGTAGAGACGATTTGTGAGTTTATTTTTATGATGTCACTGAAATTGTCTGTCTCAGCATATCTGTGGGCGGCCGTGCCCCTTCTCTCCGTGATTGCTAGTGGGGCGAAGAAAAACATGGGAGAGAAACACCCACCAAGAACAGCTTTCTATTTTAAGTGCATCTTTCCGGAATGATGTGCCTCGTGTGTATGCAGCTGTGTGCGCGCGGCTGCACTTTTCGCCTGGGTAGTAGCCCAGCATCAATCAGCTCTTCGTCCGGAAGATTTATCCGTAGCACATGGCCACAAAAACAGATAAAACCGTAAACGCCATATGCTTTTTTTTTTGTTAGGGCGCTCACTGCGAATTGGCCCCACGCATATGTGTGTGCTTTTCCGAGGAGCGGGTGTAGGTTTTGCGGCAGTATGGAAAAATATATTGCTAGCCGTTTCATAATCACTCACACACGGACGGATGAACGATGTAGGCTGTCATCGTAAAGCCGTGGTTCATTTATTGAGTGTGTGCGCGAGTTTGACCGCGGTTGGAAATCAGCTGATCGTTGGCGGATAATTTATTTTATATCTTCCAAATAGAGGAGATGGGAATAAAAAAATCTAGAAAACTGGAACTATAAGCCAGTTGGAATGGAATCATTATCACACACACACTCACATAGAAACCTGTAGCAAACATTTTTGAATTAATTTTAATTGTGAATGAATCACGATTTGAGTACTGGGGCGCTTATAGTTAACGTCATTGCGCAGCACATCCATCACGACCGCACGTCATTTATCGAATGAATGAAAGGCACCGTCGCACGATTCAGTTTTGAAAACACATGAAACATGTGATTGAAAAGCATGGAGGATTTAACAAAAAAAAAGCACGTACTTATGATAAGCACAACTGAGTGACGTAAAGGTGATGGCTATCGATGGAATTTATTTTTAACATAACCCACACGCAAATACCCGGCCAAATGCGGATCCAATGGGCAGGAAGCGGCAGTTTTATCCCTCGATAAGCGCACGTGCTTACCACTTTCGTAGCAACGACATGAATCATGCGCCTTTACATTTTCCCGTCACGAACACGTGCTCGCGTCTCTTTCTACCGGCATTGAAAAGGGCATCAGGGCGTCTTGAAGAAAAGATCCTCCAACCGACGCACCGGATAAACGCAGCTGCAACAGATTTCCACCACGTTTGTACCGGACGTGGAAAACGGAGATCAAGCATAGCGGCACATGTTTCGGGCGCCTTTTTCTCCACTGTCTTGTGCCTCTGTCTATCTGCAGGGACATTTTAAAATTACCGGCAACATACACACACGGTCACACGGTTTGTGTACATCAAGACGCTTGCCGCACACTCTCCTCCGGACTTAATTACGGAGCGGAACAAATGAAAATAGTAGCTCACGCAGATAGAACTACTGCACCCGGAGATGCAACGCAACAGATGCGTCTCTTTTAGGTCGGGATTAAGAAACCGGAGAACAGGAAAGCGTAGCGGAGTGGTGCTTGATGCTAGCAATAGCACGTGACACAGCTTCATTTCCGTTGACATTAAAAATACATTAACCGGGCTGCTTGGCCCGTTGGTGGGTGCTGCTTGTGTAAGGGAGTTTAATAGGCGCTTCGTTGCCCTAGAACGGCGGTAGTAATCGTTGTAATGTTATTAGATTACACACCTCATTGCCGGCTTTACGCAATTTGACATTTAAAGTAGAAACTGTTAAAAAGATTACAAAGTCACATAAAGCAATCCGAAAACTTTGACACCATGGCCACCGGTTACATGTCACGCTATTATTTGCGTCAAAAAGCATTTCATAATCAAGAACAGATTATGCGACCGGTTGGTGCGCTGTTTTTCATTATTCTCTAAAATCTAGTTTACGCAACACAGGACATTGCGATGTGCGGTAGGAAAGCAATCTTGAATCGTAACTCCTTTTTGGGAAGTTTCATGTGTACCTGTGAAAAGACTCCAAGCTAATTTGAGTCCGCTAAGTCTCCTCTAAGATTTAACGAGCTTGGTAGTTCGGTGCTACTCTCATTACATGGCCCGTCCATCAGAATCGTACGAGTAAAGCTCGCTGCCCAACTCCAAACGTTTAAAAAAAAAGTATTAAAATTGGTTTAGAATAATTGTTAATATTTCAAGATTTTCTACAAAAAATATTATCTTTAAACCAATAATAAACCCGTCAGCATAAGCACTGAAACTGTCAACTCTCACAGAAGGTTATTTTCCCATTCCCAGCCTTCGAAGAGGTTTTGCCTTGATTCCAGCAGGAAATTGTGCAATCCTCAGGTTTTTGCCTTTCCCATCTTGAAGCCAACTCTAAAATCAAACAGCAGCAACATCCCAACTAAGCCTCCCGTCGTCCTGACACGATTTTTTTCCACCCTCAGACGTTCGGGTCTTTTTAAGCTTCTACCGTCTTCTACCATGCAAGCCGATCACAAGAAAAGCTCACCACTTACGGCGCATTAGAGATTGCAGTCGGTGGTGACTTGCAGCGCGCGCTGTCAGGCATATAAAATGACAATCTTCAAGTCACGATCGCACAGAAGGGGTGGCACACGATCGGCACAGAGCGCAATAGCAAAACCTGCGCCCGAATGGACGCAGGCGGGACATATGAAAAATGAGAACGTCCTAACGAGGTACACAGAGTGCAGTGGCCTGCATCACGCGAAACATCAAGCGTTGTGATGCATCCGGGCGGGCGCTAGGGGTTTTGTTTGTTGTGTCATTTAGAAAAAAATGTACCCAGCGCTTTGTTGTGCCGATTTTACAACACACAAACACACACACGCAGTAATGCAACGGTTTGGGGGACACAATCGGGTTTTCTACCTACGTAGAGTAACGCAGCAACTGGTAGTGTGCGGTTGAGAGATTATTTTAATTGCACGTAATACTATTTCAGGCACGCACGCAAGTGGGAAAGTTTCTTCTTTTTAATTTTATTTGCTATAATTGAACACGGTTCAGATCGCCTACGGTAGCAAAAGGGGCAGAATAGCTTATGCAATCACACTTGAATGCAAATCCAATGCAAACAAAAATAAATATAAAGAAGTGAATCGTAAACATCAGAGCGGCCCGGTGGTAGAGACAACAGCGGCGCCGGTCTTCATACGGCAAGACCGGGGTTCAAACTTCATCTGGTCCATTCTCCCATAGTGAGAACTGACTATCCAACTATTATGTTACAATAATTCTAGTAAACCAGAAATGACAGACATGACCTTAAGAGGTCGTTAGGCCAAGAGAGAAGAAGAAGATTCGAAAAACTTACAGCTAAGAAACGTTAATTTATTAGAGAGGTTCTAACGAATTCATTACTGCTATTTCTTCAACACTATTCCTGTGATTCGTATATCCTGGTTGCCCTACAAACGCATTATTAATATATTTGAAATCTATTAAAAACAGTAATACAGCTCTGTTAACACTACGAGCACACTGTAAACTGTACAACTCTGTTACAGACTTGTCTACACTTCAGAATAATTATCAACACCTTTCTTTGCCTAACGACCTCTTAGGTCTTGCCGGCCTTTCTGGGTTTATTAGTCTTATTGATACCGTATAGTTGAATAGTCAAGTCCTCACTGTGGGGGAACGGCCCAGATGAGATTTGAACCCCGATCCTGCCGTGTGAAGTCAGGCGCCACTGTCGCATCTAGTGCTCTGTCCCAACATCAGTGCTCCAAATTCGTTCAAAAACTGTGTATTAGACCTCATAAGATGTTCATAGGGTCTCCAACTTAAGATCGCTTAAGGTCCAAGGATAATAATTCCCATCACATGGGGCCTCGGAAAAACTTGAACATTTTATGGTAACATTGATGTGAATTGCTGCCCGGTAACAGAGTCGACAACGGCGCCGGTCTTCAATCGGCAGCACCGGGGTTCAAATTCTATCAGGGCCGTTCTTCCCTAGTGAGTACTGACTATTCAACAAAGTCTAGTAAGCCAGAAATGGCAGAACCAAGAGGTCGTTAGGCCAAAGAAGAATTTAGAAGATGTATGCTTAAAACTCTTGAGCTGCTGCCAAGACTTAGAGCAGTCCCTACAGTCTTAATATTGGTTAAGAAAATATGACTAAAACTCAAATATGCAAAGGCCTTGTGGTTTTAATGATAATACAGAAAATATAAGTAGATCTTTAGATAAAAATTCAACTACTCGATATATAGATAAGCTTCAAGACGGTATACTAGTTACCTTAATCATATTTTAAATTTATTCTATTCATAAGAGGCTCTGAGCTTATTGGTAATTTGTGTTTGTATCTTAAGTAAGTAAACCAAATATAATCACACGAAACAAGTGCGTAAAACATATGGAAATGCTTCACTTGATTGCAAAACCCCATATAATAAAATGGGAACACGAATTTATTGGATAAACGAATCAAAGCGTATTCGCAACAACAAAACACATACAAACTCTGCTGACGAATGCATCCCCTCCCCCTCCCCATGCACACATAGCACATGGGGTGTTGGGTGCAGCAAACTCCCTTCCCTCCCTCCCTCCTTCTTTCTATCTCTCCCTCCCAAAACCAGAAAACCCGTTAGATGGCCCCCTTTAGTTCTTTGTCTCGCCTCCGGCATGAGCTGCTTCACCGAGGAAGAGGGGATACTGAGTTCAGCAATGCACATCGTCGTACTGCACACACCCCGGTCTCTCCTTCCACCGACACAAATGCATTTTTGCATTTTCGCATCATTACGACCCAACACACACACACGCTTCTAACTCGACGTCGACTAGCCGCCGCCGCCGCCGCTGCCATTTGTGGTCTAACGGTGAATATAGCGCGTTTTGCTGCTGCTATTTCTATGCTTCCTTTCGCTGTGCTTCACGGGGCCTTAACTTGCCCGCTCTGTTGTTGTGCAATTGCATTTTCGAATCGTAAATGGAACGCCAATCTTAGGAACAAAACTGTGGCCTCCTGCACTATTGCACTCTGCCGAAGATGTTTCTAATTATCTTTACTATCCTATTTCTATCACACATTTCCATACACTCTTTATGCAACAACGCACATCAGATAGCATCTCTCCTCAAACTCGCGCCCCGAAGATCTCTCACCGTGCTCCGGCAAATTGCATCGGGTTTTATTGCAGCTTTCGCTTGCGAAGCAAATGGCGAATCATATCATCGTCACACCGACTGCCGGGGTGCGTGCTCCACGTTGCATTTCAACCGTTGCCCCGCCGTGTTGTACACACAAAACTGTTTCAATAAAAGACCACACCAGGCATCAAGTCGCTCGACGGGATGGTGGGCCCCCAGCAACAACACCAGGAAAATAAACATCGTAACGAGACAGAGAGCCGTGTTTGTGCATTGCATCGCCGCGCGGTTTACTTCCACAATTTATCGGGTATTTATTTAACCAGCCGTGCTTTCCACCGGCTTTTAATGTCCGCGCCATCGCGTACACACAAAACCACCTCGTGGTGACCCTCGACGATGGCAGTTGAATTTATGATCCAGGTACAGATGGGTGTAGCATTCTTACAAAATAGTTTTATCGCAAAACGCTATTTGTTGACGTGGGTTTTCCTCGCTCCTTGGTGTGGAACGAATCCACATACTTTCTTACTGGCTTTCCCTCAAAACACGGTGATTCCAATGTGCATTAAATGGGATCGCTCCATATTGGTTCGAACCTTTACCAATACTTCCATCAACAAAGTCTAAGAACATTTCATCACACCATTCCTAGAGAGTCTTCAAGGCAGAGTTTGAGCATTGAGAGCAGCAGGTAGAAAGTCGCGCCAACTACAACTAAAGCTACGACGACGTCGGCCAGGCAGACCGCACCGAAGAAGCTCGTTGGCGGTGCTGTACGCTAATGATTCTCTCGGCTCAAAAATAGAGAGAAAGATAGAGCGAAGCAACACAAAAAGCAAATGGACGAAGGTGAGATCCTCCTTCCGATGCGAAGCGATGGACCAGACCAACTGAAGGAAAGCGACATACAACAACAAATGCAACGTGAAACCTTTAGACATCATCCCATTCGTTGCCGCCAACTACAGTACTTTAAACCCTCTATGCTCCCAGAAGTAAACATCAACCTTTACGAAAGCAAACTGGTGAGCTCTTCTCCTTACCGAAAAAGGTACGGGAAATATTTCTTTGTTTAGCTCTGTTTACCTTACCGAGCGGGAGAAAAAAAGGGGTTTCGAAGGGTTTTGGATTGGAGCTTGGTAAACGCTTTTGATCGTTTCGGACATGCTCATGAAGGTTTTTTGCTGCATACGATTAGGGGTTATGGAAATG
Organism: Anopheles stephensi; assembly: GCF_013141755.1. NCBI lineage: Eukaryota > Metazoa > Arthropoda > Insecta > Diptera > Culicidae > Anopheles > Anopheles stephensi. Next base: position 64,743,407 of record NC_050203.1, on the reverse strand, counting down.
TTCGTCTGATACATACAATAAAGATGTTCCTAAGAACCTCTGAAGAAGCATTAATCATATTAATAAAATGTTATTAATCGCGGTCCGGTGGCCGAGACGACAGCGGCGCCGGTCTTCACACGGCAGGACCGGGGTACAAATCCCATCGAGACCGCCTCCCCGTGCGTAGGGCTGACTACTTTACTACGGATAAAATTAAGTCACAGAAAGCCAGAAATGGCAGGCCGAGACCTCTCGAGGTTGTAGTGCCAAGGAAGAAGAAGAACAAAACATCTGAGAATATGGACGTAGTTCCAGATAAAATTTACTTTGATTAACTTGATTAATCTCTATATTTTCAATGATTTCTGTTTAAAAAAATCGAAATAATGCCTTGGTTTATTGACGGTTTCCCATACATATTTGGATTAATCTTATAGCTTCTTGAAATTTTCCCAAAGATGGGTGAATTCGTGCCGAGAGAGAGTAACGATTTGCCAGACAGTTTAAAACCCATGTCAAGGCTTTCGACAGTGTCTCAACCATTTTTGGATTCGTCCCAACGTGATTTGACAATTTCCCAGATTATATTGATTTTTTAAACAGTTTCCACATATTTACTGCTTGTAGGGTGTTTGCTATATGCCTTGAAACACGGTCAAACCCGACTGATTTATCTATTTATTACGGTCCAAAATACCACACGTGCCAGATACTAAACATTAATTGCTGTTGTTTGTGAACATCATCGTTCCACATCGATGCTTTTTCAAATTCAATCAATAGAAAGTTTCTCCAAAAAGGTGGAACATACAATCTATTGTTTTCAAGATGTATATTTATCAAATCTTACGATAGTTTCGAAAGCATATAAAGCTTAAGCATATTTTAATTCCTCAACGCAGTACAAGAATTACTACATGCTTCTTGTTTTTCTTATAAAAATATTTAATAGAAAAAAAGGATGACGTCACTCCCAGGAAGGTGACACTTACACATCGATAACGAAAGGCAAAACGAGGAAGATCTTGGCGCTACAACATCAGAGCAGCAATCCGGCTCGTGATGACGACAAACAGCGGCAGCAGCGCCCGATGGCGTCGACGATCCACGATACTAAAAAACCATTACCTATCCCAAGGCAAAAACCCCCTCTGCCGCGCGATGATTCGCGTGCTTCGTTCACTCTGGCCCATGGGTGGCCTCACTCAGCGTGCTAATCACATGTCACGGAGGAGTGCGAGCGGCAATATTTGTGTTGGGCTTGTGTATGTGTGCTGAATGCAGCGCAACAACAACACCGACGGCAGCAAACTAAACCTTCATAATACCAATGAAAAGCTACCATCAAAGTCTATCATAGAACGAAGTTGCGAGGCTATCTATATTGTGCTTAGAGAGGGGCTCGCGACATTCAAATGCAATATTTAGACAAACACACAGAAATAATGCAAATGGAAATGCTGAACAGTGCAGACTGGAAAAAAAACAGAATGCTACATTCATTGATTTCTATTTCAAGCTGGAGTTTTGTTCGGTGTCCTTATGTTTTATAGCCTACCCTGATAATTGTCCTTCGAAATGCATTTTAACGATTTTTTTTTCGTTTAGTGTCTGATGCATTTCTAGGTCTTCACAATAGGCACAGCGTTTCCACCGAGCGGGCATGCCTTCCCCAATCCAACTACCCCATCCAGGTCGACGACAGGACCGGAGAGGGATTACAGAGGAGGAGTGCTCGGAGCGTTTGCGAAGTACCGCAAACGTGATCAAGTCCCCGACCCAGATTGGATCCAGTTGCAGCTGCATTCGGCAACAACAACCGCCGCTAGCGTGCAAAGCTTTACCCGCGGACTTGGCAATTACTTGCGAGAAAAGATAAACGATCGTGCTTAGACTTGCCTAACGGATACACACACACACACACACACACACAGAAACCTACAAACACTGCTGCTTTCAAGGGTAGAACTGCAAAGCTTTAGTTGATGTTGAGCAGCGGTTGAGCTAAAACAATCCTTCGAGAAGGCTTAAGTAACGATTCGAGATTTTCAAAACTAACATTAGGACAGCGAATGAATTGCTGTAATTTATATATAATTTTTGCAACTGCCTGTAGCAACTCCCGTCCATCCAGTATATCGTCTCTACCTTCGCCAACAAAAAAAAAAACGATAGATTACTATCGTGCAGTAAACATTAGGGGGTGAATGCAGTTTTCCACTGCATTCTCGTAACAACATCAACATCGGTGAGTGTGTGGAGGTGGAAACCTTCAACGTACGTACGCAAACTTCAAACGAGTACGGAATGGAACAAAGCCACGTACACCACACCAACAACAACAAAAAATAAATAAGAGCAATTGTCGCAAAGAAAGGGGAACACGAAACACCACCCAACGGAGCCGTAGACGCGTTGGAATGTGTAGCTAATGAAGAAGCAAGTATTAACGTGGAGTAAGGAGAGGAAGAAATATATATAAAGGTAAGTTTACTTTGAGTTCCTGAGTGTGATACAGTAAATAATTTAAGTGGGTTTTTAAATGTAAAAATTAATTTAAATTAGTATAAAAGTAAGTATAAAAGTTTAGTTCAACTAAAGCCAATGAAATAACATAAAACAATTTTTTTAAATTGTATTCTTGATTCTTCCTGTCCTGATCGTCTATGTGCAGTACGATTATGACTACAAGAGGTGAAGCAATTTTTCATTAATTTTCCTTTTTCCAATTCTTCCCTTTTTGCTCCATTAATAGTCTGCGCTATATAGCAGAACAAATTCAGTGGTTGCAAACAATGTCCTTCCACCAGTTGTTCCACCTGTTTTTCTCGAACGTTCCACAGCCCAGAAGACACAAAAGCAGCTGAAGAACACACACAGCAGCGGAAATGAAGCCGCGCGCCACAAGAAGGAAGGAAAAACGGGGAAGCAAAATAAACAACCCCGGCGCAGAAGACGTACACACCACTGGAAGGGCGCGCGCTCTGGCTGCACACAGTGTGTCGACGCGGCGAATGCAATAAATGTTTGACCTACATTTTTGGCTTTGCCGTTGAGAGCTGGGAACACTTCAAAGTATTCGCGCTGCAGCTCCGATGCGAGAAGAGGAGGCTGTCTCTGGATCTCTTACCAGCGCGGCCTCATCATTAGCCGCCCCCCCCCCCCCCTCTCTCTATCTCTTTCACTCGGTTGTCGTCGTCGTGCTTTCTTTCCTGGATGCACATACGAACACAAAAACCTTCATAAAGATCCTGATCCTATGCAGGTCGCCGAAGATGGTGTGGCATTAGACAACGGAACGGAACATCATAAAGTTGACAACAGGATACATTTATTGCATCCATTCTGTCTGCCGCCCCTGTCTATCACGGAGCCGGAAGGATGACAGACAGAAGAGAGAAAACTGTGGCGGAAACGTAGCGCTTCCGGGGATCGGTATGTCTTATGACTGAAAAATCATCTTAACATAAAAATATGTTTAAGGATATTTAACGTGAACGAAAAGGCGACAGGGAGATTTTGAAGGTAAAATGAAAATAAAATGAAAAAGGAATATAATATTTTGAAAGCATAACGAAAAGGATCTGTATAAAGACTATGCGAAGAAGGAATACATTGCATGGATTAGTCCTGCCTATATTGGGCAAAGGAACGGCGATTTTTAAGAGATGTAAGGCTTGCTATCCGATCACCTAGAATTTTACAGCTAAAAGTCTTACGGAGGATCTCTGTAAACACCAGATACGATTGACATGAATCTTGGCAGATAGATCACCAGATAATCGATCAGTGTTGTTCCAGAAATATCTTAAGAAATGAGCAGGTGTTGAAGAAGTCACCAGACCTTCTGCTTATGGAGTACATGTTCTGAGGGAAGTTCAGACCCTTGCAAACCAAACGGCCAATCCTTTAATGACAGAAATTTGATAGGCTTTCCTGTACTTGGTACCTGTACTTGGTCCCGAGAAAAACTATCAGGAATAGTTTGGAAATCTTCGCAATCAGAAGTACAGGATACAGCGTAGCCTTTTTTTAAGTCATCTAACATCAAGGATAAACAAATAAATATGTAAAGAGAATTGTTTCACTAAATTTTACTACAAGCAATATTATTGTGTTTAAACCAATCCGAAGGTTAAAATGATCGTACACATTGATACCTCACCCACACCACCATCCCAAGCACAATGAATGGCTTCTCATGAAACGTACACACAGAAGTAGAACAAAAGCCACGACACAGAACTCAGAAGGTAATGTGAGGAAAGTTTCCTTTTTTCCTTTGTGTGTTCCGTGCCTCGGTGCAGTTGCAAGTTGCATTCTGGCTCCCGTTCGTGGTGTATAATAAAAAAACGATGAGCTCACGCACACCACAACCAGGTAAAAAGAAGATCGAGATCAGGTGGTAAAGCAAAGGTAGGAAAACCAGACGAAACGCTTTTTTATATGACCGGGGGGAAAACAACAGACCCAACGTGAAGGAGGAAAAAGAAAATCCAACCTGATGAATAAAGACGATGCATCAAATGATGTGCACAGCAGTGCAGCAACCTGCATACACACACACAAATACAACCGGACCCGAATGTTTGGTGCGGAGGAATCGTATGGCTTACCTTGGATTCTGCTTTGTGAGGTATGTTAAACCCTGCTAGATTCTTTTATATGCTCTTTGCCTCGGTTCGGTTTCGTTGTTGGCCCCAAACAAAAAAACAAAACGGCTCCCTTTTCGTGGTCGGCGTAGAGAACAAGAACGCGTTTGCTTATAACAAAACGGCGTGTGTTGTTTGTCCGTTTTTTTTTTACAGTAGAATGCTTCTTTCTTAAAGAAATAAGCTGAACACTTCTTTACACTTGGCAGTGATTCGATTACGTTGGCGTAGCGCGTACAGAAGGAGAGAGATTGCTACGCATCACAATACACTTGCAGATTACTTTTTACTACTTTTTAGATTAATATTAAAATTCTTTCCCTTCACGATGTATCACTAGTAGTGGTAGGGGGGGTGGCAGCTTTGTTTTCATTTAGATTGAGTATGAACACAGAAACACACCTCGGTACGCATGAACGCACGCACTCGCACACTTTAATCACTCGCCCGAACGGGTCGTCGATAAGCGGTGGCAGTAGAGAGGTATGCTTTCTGGCACTGAATTTTCACACAACTGTATTTCCTGATGTAGGTAAAAGATTGTTAAAATGGAATTAATTATATAAGTAATACAACTCACTTATTTTTAGCGTATCAAGTATCAAGGAAGCAAATTCATTAAACAGGGCGCACTGAAGATTTGTTTTTGTTTATACACACAAACAAAACCCTTTGCAGCTGTGTTTGTGTGCGTGGACGCTGTACAGGCCGGTGTCGTTCAAATGACACCATTTTTCTTTGCGTTTAAAAATACACTTAAAAACACTACACAACACAACAAACAGATGATACGCTACTATACAGTAGCCGCTGCTGCTTCTTCTGTTTTGCTGTTGCTAGCAGCGAACGCTTGCTTTGATGATACGATGTTTTTTTTAAATAATTTTCACTTTAAATAGCTTTTGTACGGTTTCCTATACAGCACAGCGGTCCCTCTACACTGCGTGAAATAAGAATAGAACAACCGTTTTTCTTAACTTTTTTTCGAAAATTAACTTTCGATTATGTTATTTTAAGTTTAAATTGATTGAACTTATGATTCGCATTACAGAAGAAACCCAATTTAATATCCGTTTTCGTGATGTTAGTAATGAGTGTACGATATTTCCTACTATTGCATAAGGCCGTAATTTCGTGGCCAAAGAATAAAGTTCAGTCAGCTGTCAGTAAGATGTTACAGTTAACTTAAGTTGCTTAAATTATTTACTGTGTTCTTAAAAATGAAAAGAAAAGATTATCCAAAAGTTTTTTACTGTTAAGACAACCGTATAAGTTTTCGGCTTATCAGAACATTTTGGTAAAATCATCCGACTTCTCATTTATATTTAGGCTTATAGAAGCAAAACTATCAATATTTCCACTCATGTGGAAATTGGGTCCTTCACGCAGATGGTGCCAGCAGTGTTGCCAATTCTCTGAACCATTAAGTTTGAGGTTTATTTCATCCGAAAATATGAAAATTTTACTTTCATTCATCGACAAAATGTTGAAATTTTATGCGTAATTGGCATTTGATTTGAAGTTTTTCGACTGTTTTCAATTGAGGTCTGATATGTTTTAAGGTTTACCATTCAAAGGGCCTATTGTTTATAAATGAGCGATAAAAAAAGGTTTCTCACGCGGCTTTTCATAAAACATTACTTCCATAGAGAATTGTGAATGAAAGTAATTCAACCACAAACCTTAATTAACCAGATTTTTTTCAGGGTGTTTTTTCTTCAAATTTTTGGACATATTTTTGGAATGTACCTTAACATTCTGAAGTGAAAAAAAAACCGATAAGTAAGTTTCGAAAATATTGTAAAGCGACACGGTGATGCTATTCTTATTTCCCGCAGTGTATGCCAAGCGTTTGCTGCGTGTTTTTGTTTCCACACCACAGATGCAACACAAACCGCACACGCACACATTGCTGCCCTGTGTTTTGCAATCTCACAGCACACACAACTGTTGCCCTTTTTTCACATTATCAATCGTTTACTTCCTTATTTCTACCACTGCATAGATTTCAATGAAGAACATTTCTTGCTCAATTTATGCAACCGTTTTACACACTTTTGTAATGCAAAGTCCACATAAAAATGGGACAGAAAAATCAAGCATCGGGCCTTGAGAAACGTCACCTAATATGTAACACCATTTTATCAGCTAAGTTTCACCCGGAAGAACGCGTAAAGCCCCTCATAAATACGCACGCACACAGAAACACAACAGCAATTTAATGATGCTTTCACGACCTTCCCAAACATGCAAACCGGAATGAAACATAAGTGATTTCATTTGGCAAGCTGTTTCCATGCTGCTTTTCTTGTAATAAGTGGTATTCTTTGCCTTACGAACGATGACGTACATTCGTTTGTTTGCATACGTTTTGATTGTGTGTGCCATCGAAATTTGCGTTATTTATCGCCCAACAATAAATGGTGCTGCTTTCCTTCACGTTTTATTCTAATGAATTTAAACGAAATTCAAGCCAACAATATAATTCCCTTTCAGCCCTAATTCAACCCCACGCAGCCCAGCCCTTCTCCTTCTAGCACACAACGAACCGACGGCGATTTTGATTAAAGAATTGGAACACACACACACAGATCAAAGTAGGCGATTGAAACAGTTTTTTTCGTTGTTGGGAAAAACGCCTTTGATAAAAAAAACTCTCCTCTCCCATAGTGAAGAAGAAGGAGTGGAAAAAAGCAACTTTTCCATGAAAAACGGCCAAATACGGGAAAACGGGAAATAGCCATACCGGTCGTTTCAACCTCTATCTCTTTCTCGGATCCGTTTTTTGCTTGTCGACCATCAGGTGGTGGTGGTGAGGCAAGAAAAGTGAGGCAGAACGAAACTTGGCACGATTTTTCACGCTCTATCCATCTGGCGTGCAGGCACACACACACACACAAACACACAGAGACAGTGGCTCACAATTGGCCCTTTTTTCCACCCCATTGATACGAAAACGACGGATGGGACGCAGAGAGCCCATCTTCCTTCTTCCTACCACTCCCTTTTCCATCTAGCCATCCAATCAAAAACCACCCCCTGGCGCAACCAACCACCCTCTAGCACACAACCAGCGCGCGCTGATAAACGATGACGTGCGACGGCGATGGTAGGTAGGGTGAGAATGCGAGAAAGGAAGCGAAATGAAAGCGCCTACTATGCTTGCGCTCACTCTCACGATTACGAAATGAATGCAGCAGCAGCAGCGTGCCGTTTCTTCGCGTGTGGTTGCTACCGTCGTTGCTACTATCTACTACTACTTGGTACTCCCAGCCTACTACATATCATCACGCACACACTGGTGCTCGCGGACCGTTCACAATACATTCGCACGCAAGCACAGTGGAAGTAGTAGACCAGCGGCGACTAGCAGCGGGATGATGGTGGTGCACGAAATTTCACGCCGTATACAGTCACACACGTACGCCACGCACCGTAAGGGATGAGACAAACAGACCATCGAGGGAACACACCTTCAAAACACACACACATAGACGCGCGCACACAACACCCGCAACATCGCCGCTAGCAAGATTCACAATTTTGATGATGATGATGGCGATGATTGCTACCGCTGCACTACTTACTTCGCTTTCAGGTGTATTTTCATTCATCCACTTAGCACACCACTAACAAGTTTCACGAAAAGCAGGGCTAGGAAAATGCTCACGATTGCCGATGGTTTTGTTGGAAAACATCAGCTTCGATTCCACGCTAATCACACTCTGTTGGGCTGCTGCTTCTTGTCGCGTTGTTCTCCCGCAGGCCAACAATCACACACACACACGACCCACGATTTCGTTTTCACTTTTCTTTCCTTTCCTATTCCCTTTCTGCTTTTCCGCCCTGCTTCCGACCCGCTTCTTCAGACCAAAACACCCGAGCAGCGTGACGTGCGAGCGTGACGTCCGTCCGCGCTGGTTTTTCGATTCGAATTGAATCAAGCTGCTTGCTCTCGGGGCGGTCGCTGCGATACCCGCGAATGCTAAACCGGTTGGTTTTGGGCGGAGAGCGCACGATTCAAACGCTCACCTGAGAGCCGGGCAGGGGTTTTCATCTACTGTTGCGACAGCACAAAAGGACTTCGGGGACTAGCAAGTCTACTGGTGACAGGTTACAGGTTATATCCAGAGATATCTAATTTATTTAAATTATGTTAAGTTTTTGGATCCAATAAGACATTGAATAGAATTGCATAAGATTTTGTAGGCCTTTTCAATGATAAAGAGTAGATCGATCATAGACACAAAGGCATGGTATAATTTAAGTACCCATCCTGGAAATATGCTGGAATCTGAAATATATTTAGCACTGGCTTAGGCTAAAATCAAAAGTCTGCTGTGTCATGTTCATTCATCTGATATGTCTGAAACTTTCGTAATATTCCGTATATTAATAGGGGAGTACTTTTTCTACACAAACATCGCACCAAAAGTAAGACAATATGGTGATCTGTGCACTGGATGTATTTTTTTTTTTTATAAGAACGACCAGACCATATTGATTGGTAGGCAATTAAAAAATATATCATAGTGTTGTGACTCCAACCTTAAACCACCTAGAGAGCTAAAGCTTTTTATATAGATAGAGAGTTTTATATATTTTTTTATTCATTAAGGACAGTCTGGCAGCTAGCTTTAAATTTCTAGTAACTGGAAAGAAATCCAACAGTTTGCACTTAAACGATCAAATGCAACTGCCTTGCAAATAGATAAAGAATCATTCCAAAAATGCACTGCTTTTTAACGTACGACGAACCCTGCAATCTCTCATGCAGCCTCGCATTTCTTCAATTCCGATTTCTCTCTCCCTACAACTTCCGTCCCGTTTCCACACTGGGCGAACAAATCCAAATCTAAACGGTTCGCCCTCTCTCCCTTCCACACTCTCTCTCACTCTAACTCTGTCTTCTTCCTGCAACTACCGGCCACCGTACATGCTTCCTCGCTTTACTATTAACGACTTCCGTTCTCTCACATTCTCACCCTTCCCTTGTGCATTCCATTTTCGACACAAATTTTACTCCTCGCTTCTTCCGCTTTCTCCCTGCCTCCCTGTACCGTTCCCACCCTTTCACACACCCTTCGCGATTGTGTGCGAACGCACTGATGATGATGATGATGATGATGGTGATGATACTCGACGCTCCCTTTTTTCCAAACCCCTGCTAGAGATCGAGAACATCAATGGAAGGAAACGAGAGAGCTTTGCTACGAATCAGGGAGCGAGATAGGTACAGTGGGTCTGGTCGTCACGTAGGCACCCCGAACGTAAAGACAGATGCAAACGGGGGCTGCACTTTTTTTTATTACGGCATCGATGCACTTTCGATTCCGATTCGTAGTGGTGCGGTGGTTCGCCGAATGAACACGCGTCTGATGAACCGCCGATGGTTCATTCATCTCCCTCACCGGGAGACAGATGCGAACGGAACGCATCACACACAGCCTGCGCTGACTGAGCCTAATCTAATCAAAGCAACAAACGTTCTTTAACAAGCCAACCGAGCGGTAGAGTTAGGATGCAAATTATCAATCCAAGATTGTCTCAACCGTCCAAGGGTGAGCTCTGCAGTGTGTGGCCTTTTGTACGAGCAACTGGCGGCAAGTTATGAGAATGTGTTTCCGTAAACCCGGAAGTGGCTCTAAACGCACATCTAAATAATGGAGGATAAGCTTAGAAATTGCATTTTCAAGAGAGGAAGGCAAAGAACTCTGCAGAGAGCGAGAGCAAGTGAACCAGGAAGTTCCAGGAAGCAGAACCAACACACCGACACATGCAGGAAGGAATCATTGAACGTACCCTTACAGCAGAGCAGAATCTGGTAAGGGAAAACATTAAAGGATGATTCTACCGGGACACAGCAGGACGACCTTCCTAGGACGGTGCTCCGCAATACCGCATAAGGCTGTGTCTGATCGCTGGTGTGGCTGCGCTACTTGCGCTACACAATCGATCCAGTGCCAAAGCTTTTCCTTTTACGGCTTTTGAGCATGTGTCTTTTGGCGTGCTAAGGGGAAATTGTGGTAAAAAAGGGACGGGAAAATGTTTCCGATTCTTTAAACAACAATCAGATAACTGTAAGAAACTGTAAAAAAGCGATAACAATTCCATAGTGAAGCAAGTGTGTTGAAGAAAAGTTTCAGAATAAGTTATTATACTAAAAATATAAAAATTGGTAATCAAATAAAAGTAAATAAATAAATAAATATAAATATTTTTTTTTAAATAAATTCGAAATAGACGTTCGAATAAAACACGTTGGTAATGTACGATTTACTATAAAACGAATGTTAGTTGTATAAATATACAAAGTATATGAAAAATTTAACATTAAATTAAATCGTCTCTGATCATTGTGAAGTTATGAAACATAGAGGACATGTCCCAGAGTGCCAAGGGTCACCATAACGCCGTTAACTTTCGCTTCCTGCAACATTTGTCAATTGTCACGGATTGGAGCTTACCAATTGACCTCTAGTTCCGTTCCTTGATCTCCGCCGTCATCAATTCCCACGGAAATCCCTCCGTTAAATACAAGGATTGGCTGGCGAAAAAGTGACCAGCTATGGAATGTTTTCCTTCTATGTTTCAGACAAAAAAAACGGGAGACACCACTCTCGTACGTCTAAGGACATTTGGGGAGCGACGAATAGTACTGAGAAGCAAGAAAACCGGGAGACTTCCATCTAGCAGGAAAATCCCGTATAAACAACATAAACATGCGGGAGAGGGCTTATGTTACCCATCGTCGTATTTACCCGGGACCACGTCCCATCGTCGCCCGAGCAAATGTGGGCGCCTCCTCTCCATTATTCTCTCCAAAATCGATAAAAACTTCCCGTAGGAACGCTGGAGGAGACCCACCAGCCCATCACCGACTTTCCCGGGATTGCGGTGCGAAAGTGTACGTGAAACTTCTACCGCGCCAAATGGAAGCGTTGGAGCCAAAAGAATTCCACCGCGAGCGAGGAAAATCCATCGGAATGGAGAGAGACTTATAGAAAAGAAAAGAGAGGAAACGATGGACGGAAGCACGGTATACTGTTTACGAAATGAGAAACAGGAAATGGTTGTGCCGGTTCCGGGAAACCGTTTCCGGTCCGGCTAATGAATGGACCAGTATGCAGTATGGACCAGTAGGGAAAAGGGAAGGGAGTGGCCTTCCCCCCAAAGGTTGCCACAATTAGACATTACAGAAGCCCGCCGCCGCCTGCTGTGTATTTATAGGTTTGTTTGGAGCAATTGAAGTACAAATATGCAATTAACTTAAAGTTGAGTGCAACAACAACAGCAGCAAAAAAAAAACAGACTCATTAACTTTAACCTTGCACAAGTGGTTATCAATAAAGCTGTACGCCATAAATTATGAAGTTTACTTTTGCTGCTATCAATCAAATCATCTGATAGCGATAATATTTAACTTACAAATACTTAATAAAACGGGGAAGTTTATTTGATTCCGACAAGTTAATACCACTATAGTCTTACAGCACTTAGCACGCTGTTAGTTCATTTCAAATAATTATTACCAATTTTCCTTAATGTGAAATAAAATTATTCAAACATTATTATTGTCGTCCCTTGTGACAAAGTAACAAACAAATTGCCGTCTTCAAATATAACAAGCGGCAGTTATATCATACCGGTCACCCGTCAGTTCCCGGAATGCACTCGTGGAGCTTCCCAGCAAAGCACGAAAGTGACTTAAACACACACACACACGCACCTCTTCCAATATCACACATTTTCCCTTATTTTCTTTTTCATCCCCTTTATCAGCAAGCGAGCGACGCGTAAGGCGTGCCTACACACATTATTAACAATTTCGGTGACATGCGTTCGACAGTGTCCACCAACGAGGGAGGGATCCGTCCACCATTATCGTTCCCTTTCATTATCTCACACACACACAAAGACACACATATAATACAGCGAATGCTGGGTGTTTGATAAGGCCTGTATGGGTAGGAATTGGGGCCATGAAAGCGGAGAAGGGTACGAGCGAAGCCCTAATCGTTGGTTGATGGTTACGCGCCCGATTTGACTAGGATCATTTAACGTGATCGATTACGATCGGTGCAATGGATTTTGTCTACCTACCTATGCATTATATGTTGTACTTTGTTTGTATAAAGATCGAGAACATATTTCATAGGTAAAGGACCATAAATGGATGTGCATATCGCGGTAAAATGTCCAGAGTGTACATTATTGCTAGACCAGAACAAACCCAATCCAAGGTGACCATCAAGTGTATAGGATGCCAATCGGTTTCTTGAATTGCAAAGCCTCTAAGGGATGGTATTAAGGCTCTAAGGGATGCTCACGACAAAGGACTAAGGGACGAAACTTGGCCAAGGATACCTCTGGTCTCTGCAAAATCTGAGCTGATAATTATCCAAGCAGACTTGCACGCAATTTCCAGAGACATAAATTACTTCAGGAAACAATTGATAGTCTTGTTTGTCCAACGAGTACCTGCTCCAGTATTGATGAGCTTTCCAATAGCCGTACAGATCGCAGACAATCTTGAGGGGTTCCCCAGAAACTTCTTCGAAAGCGAAATCCCGGAACTATTCCAACCAAAATTACCATGTGTAATAGGCCTGTAAAAGGTATTTGATTTCCCTATCATTTGAAGCCGTTTCCATATCAACTAGCTTTGTTTGCCATTTCATCTAAGGAGCCTACAATAAAAATGGATACTATTGCCTTATCTACTGAAAACCCCTGCAAGCCCACAAATGATCTCACCCTCAACTGAAGACCTCAACTATAACACGCCTGTGGCAGTCGAAGTCGGAGGACTACGTTCGAAAAACATTTGCTCCAGCTTTGCAAATAGTGTTGAAAATTTTATTGATGAAAAGCTAGAATATTTAGAGCTATTTTTGTTTCGAAGGTCCTTACTAAATGCACCCGAACATGTTGATAATATTACTTTATATTATTCACTGAATTTATGCCATTTTTTCCTGCAGCCATTGGTTCGGAGAAATTCATCAAACAATCTAATAACAAAAGATCAACCATATGGTAGACGAACAGAAACCTTCATACATGTACGGTAATTACAATAATTGTTGCGGTAACAATAGAACCCAAACGCAAATGAGTTCACGAACTTCTCGTTTGTAAAGCCCCAACTGTTGTGTGTCCATCCAAGAAGTGATTAAGCTTTGGATAATAGGTTAACAAACCTCCAAAGTGGTTTCTTTACAAAAAAAGTAAAAAGGAACAAAACACTTTGCCAACATTGAAATGACAGGTTGTGGAGAAGTTTTTCGCCGGCGAACTATATAAATATACATACGAAAATCATCATTAGGCGTCGACCCCATAATGCATTTTTGCTCGATCCGGGGGAATGACCATAATGCATTCGTAGATGATGGCCCAGCCAGCCAGCAAGGGCAAACAGCTACACACATGTTTTCCCGATCTAATTTAACCACCGGTCGGTTCGGCAGGCCGACAACCTGTAATTACCGCCCAACAGTTAAGCGGTAAAGTCCGGTCCCGCTGCAGCGCAACAGAACAGCCAGATTATCCCCGAAAATGAGAGTATCCTTGAAGAGTACGGGGACAACAATGCTGGAGGAGATGTTCGCTAACCCCTCTTTTTGAGATACTTTGTGTGCCTCGCTTTGTAGCGAGAAGATTCTAATGCGGCTGCGTATTCAGCTCAGCTCAAAATCTAAAATGCACAATAACATCCGAAGAAGACGGGCTCTTAGTCTTGAGCTGCTAGAACATTAGGCGCTGGGCGGGGAGTGTGGGAGAGCGCTGCGAGGAAATCAACCCAAAACGAAAAAGATTTATCGCTCCTCGAAGGCCCCCAACCAAACAAGCCCGGAGGCAGAAAGAAGGTTCCCTCCGAGCAGAAGCCAACGAAAGCAAGAGCGCAAAGGGAGGGGGGAGGGGACGACGTGCTGCATTCAACGATACGATCGCGACAGGACAAGGTCAATGTAATCGAACAAGGCCAAAAACTGTGGAGGCCCGCCAAAAAAGGGGGAAACAAAAGATGCGTGTGCGAATGGCAGGGCAACGGAACAGACGAAACGGTGCAACGATTACGACCCAAAATGCATGTCTGAGGAGCAACAGCAACGAAAAAAAAAGAATCATATATTCCTAGCGTTCTGATGGTGGTGGCATCAATCCACCGGGTGAGACGTTGTTTAAGCATTTCGATATCACGTGCACGATTAACCCCGTTGCACTACTGCCAAGCGGTAATGGGGTTACGGCTGTTTAGGTAGTGGAGTTTTTTTGGGGTGTTTTTGATTTTATAATAAAGTGGCCGCAAGTTCGCACAGTCTGCTAACGAATGTATCGCTTAAAATTGAAGATATGACCTTTCTTGATCTATCTTGATCTATGGACTTTCAAAAGCTAAGAAATGAAGTTTGATAGGCATAATTATGGTTTTTTTGGGCCTTAAAGATCACTTTCTAGCCCGTTTGGGTGCCGGAGTAATTGAATTAGATCCTCCGATAGAGGTTCGGCTTACAATACTACATTGCTTACAGCTGAGGTCAGTTTAAAGATTCTTTGATTTCGATCATTTTGAGTAAATGTGTGTGTACTAAACAGTCCACCTGGTCCAGGATCTTTCTGCTATCTTGGGACTGTCGTTACTTCGGATGACGATGTCAGCATCGAAATCCGGAAACGCATTCTGCTGGGGAATCGTGCCTACTACGGCCTTCACCGTCTGCTGAGATCCAGAAGACTTCGAGACCGCACGAAATGTGAGATCTATCGCACACTGATTCGCCCGGTGTTCCTATATGGCCACGCGTCTTGGACCATCCGAGCGGAGGATGCAAACAAGCTCTGGGCGTGTTCGAGCGACGCATCCTCAGGACCAGGATACGATGGCTGGGGCATGTTATGAGGATGCCGGACTCATGCCCCACCAAAAAGGTATTCGTCAGCGACCCTCAGTTCGGCAAGAGGCGTCGGGGAGCACAGCGAGTTCGTTGGCTGGATCAGGTGAAGGGAGACCTGTTGGAGGTCGGGTCCTACACGGATGGGAAGCTGCAGCCAGAGGGATCGAGTTTTCTGGAGATCTATTGTTGACCGCGCCATGTCACGACGACGTGCTCTTTAAAAGAGTAGGCCAACATGATCTCTCTCTCTCTCTCTCTCTCTCTCTCTCTCTCTCTCTCTCTCTCTCTCTCTCTAAGGCGCGGCCTAACGAACTCTTAAGCTCATGCCTGCCGTTTCTGGCCTACTAGACTTAATAATATACCTCGTAGTAGGATAGTAAGTCCTCTCTACGGGGGAACGTTCTGGATAGGATTTGAACCAGGATCCTGCCGTATGAAGACCGGCGCTTTTGTCGCCTCTACCATCGAAGCACCCTAGGCCAGGACACTCCTCATCATTTAGACAGATGCTTCATTCCCCAGATCAAAATTTCACAACGATCAAGCGATCGCTAACCGTTGTGCTTGGCTAACCGTTGTGCTAAACGGCTAACCGTTGTGCTTGGCGAAAGGCAATTTGCCCTTAAATCGCTTGAAGGGTTTCCCTTTTTACTCCATAATACAGCAATAATTCTACCATTTCCTATAAAAAAAAACAAACAGTTTTGCTCTAGCCAACAGAGAACCAAAGGTCCAACTGATCAGCTCTGATCGGAATATAAAACGACCATGAATTACCTTAAACTACTGTCAGTAATCACTTACAGTTTGCCATATATCGCACACATAAAGAGGACCCATCGTTTGCCATGCGTTCAAAACTCACCTGCAAAGAAACAATCAAAACCAAAATATCATTAACAAACAGTAAGCAAATTTAAATTAGAGCTATAAAAAACGCTTTACAACGTGATAATAAAGTATGGTAATTTCTGTTGGGAGAAAAATGGCAATAATCGAGACAGATGTGTCGGATGAATCAAGAGAAATGTTAAAACTTGTCCGAAGCTCCGAGACAAGAAGGAACCAAATCGGCCAATCAGTGCCCTGGGATGAAAAAGGAAGATGAAGCTACCTCTTTCAAAACGAAATGATCACGCTTAGCATACCACGCGTTAAGGAATCGATAGTTTTGTTACCATGAGATGCTTCAATGCATAAAACCAACTGATTTAGTTTTACGAGCATAAATTGAGCCATAAAAGTCGTAAAAACTGCTACACCCGTATGTTTAAAGGAATAGGAAAACGTTTCCGAAGACAGATTTCCTGCGGTAGACGCGCAGCCATAAAACAAAGTTTCTACCACATCACATCATAACAGGCTATGAAGTTTATGGTGATCCACAACCCAAGTAAGCGTTGCATAGCATTTTTTTGCTTATGAATCTTCATTCTTTCGGCAACCTCTAAATTGAACAGTTCAGTTTGTTTAACACTTTTCGGCCCCGGTCTAAATTTTAGCGTAACAGCAACATGGAACACACTATCGCTTCTGAAAAAAAGGAAAATGGTGCGTACTTTTGGTTGGAATTTCAGTTTAGTTTTCAGTTTTGGTTGGAAGTCAGTTTGGTAACATCAGATTCATCGTTATTTTTGTAGGACGTAGCAGTTTGGCCTCTATGATCAAAATGTTCAATTCGGCGAAGTCGGCCGACAAGGATTCGAAAGAAAGCTTGCGTAAACCAATGAAAGGTACTTTTATGTAAAAATCTGCTGATTAAAGCAAATTATTTTACATTCCTATGTATTGTATCCTAGAATCAAAGAAAAATATGAAACTAACCAACAGTGAAAGAAGTCCAGCAGATGAAACAGAGCCGAAGGACATCAAGGAACAAGTACAACCAGAAAATGACTCTTCTAACCAAGATTCGGAGAAAAATGTGAAACAAGCCAACAGTGAAAAAAATCCTGAGGAAAAACCAGGAGTTAAGGATATGCAGGAACAAGTACAACCAGGAAATGACTCTTCTAGTCAAGAATTGGTAGAAAATAAGAAACCAATCGAAAATGAAAAAAGTCCTGAGGAAGGATCAGAGGCTAAGGATATCACACCACCGAAGCAATCTGAAAACGATGTCAATACAACTCAAATTAATACGAGCTGCGATGAAGAAACGCCCACTGAAAATTTACATACTGCGGATACTGTGAGCCCCGTCCAAACTACTGAGGATAATGTTCTTCCCGAGGAACCGCCTTACATCAAAACCGATCAAGAGAATAATATTTTCGAAGATGCTAACCCGACTATTGATCCTAGCCAGCAGGAAAGCTCTCCAACAACGCAAGATCGCGCCATGCTACCACCAAACCGAACTTTACCACCGAAAATGAACAATCCTACGACCAAAGTAAGAACGAATATTTTGCAACAGAAATCACCCAACTCTACGCTGTCGCTCAAAGACAAGCAGCAATCCTCCAGCAAATCAAGCCACAGCTCCCTATACACTTCTGGACCATCAACCTCTTCCTTGTGCCATCTGACGGAGCTTTCGCAACCAAAACCGGCCGCATTGCGTACAACGCTGAGATGTCTTCGACAGCTGCACGGTAAAGATGCGAAAAAGCTCGCGAGCATTGAGCGTCATCTACGTGGGCTTCGTAGTGGACCAAACCCTAGGCCGGAAAGAAAGTCAGCTACAACGAAACGCAATAACGCAACCAATAATTCAGCACGATCGCCAACGAAGCCAACCGAGGATGAGAATGCGTTGGGTGATCGTCAAGCGTTCGATAGGTTTGCGGCGAATCTGTTCGCGGAGCTAGAACGGAAACGGGCACACGAAAACTATGAAGTTGCCAAACTGCCGACCCCAGTAGAGATTGGCTACTATCGCGCTGCGTATGATGCGCTGGTGCAAGCGTTCGGACAACCGTACCACAAGTGTACGCTTGAGCTGTACCAGCAGCTGGCCGCCGAGCTCGGTATGGGGGCAGAAATGTTTGTAATGGATAAAACTCCCTACATTACGGATGGTCAGCTTCTTCATGAAGCACCAATAAATCGGGAGTAGATAGTGATGTTTCAAGGTTGAAATGCTGGATGTTCGTTGTCCTTTTGGTTATGGTAGAACTTTAAATTTATCTTCTCTGCAAAATAATTTACCACCAGGAGAGCATTTCCTTCTGGTGCATGTTTGCTATATCCAAATTAAATTTAAATAAATAATCACGATAAACGAAAACTGTCGCAAACGAATGCGGTAGGCCAGCAGAAAGATATAGCATCGAAAAGCAATGTCTTCATCTCAAATAATATCGCACACTTCCCTTCTCAGGACGTTCCCCCTTTAAATGAATAACATACAAGAAAGCCAACATTTTTCCCCGCTATTTGCTTTCCCGCTGGCATAAGAAAATAAAGCACGGTAAGATAATTTATACTTCGTAATATTTATCTCCATTGCAGGCAGCAGCACCCCCTTGTGTACCTGTGCTCATCGTGAAGAAATGTATCTTCCCACCAAGGCACACGTGCGACGGGAGGAACATAACACAAAACTTTAGCAAGGCGAACAGTAAATCCCCTTCCCTGCAGAGCGTTTGGTTGCGATAAATTTTCATTTCCTAGTGCAGAAGAATACGTAGTAAGTGCGAGCGAAGTAACACGAAACGCCCTAAGCCCCAAGGGGAAAACGAAGACCAACGACAAGCCAAACGATGGCATCGACTTTCGCGCGCGCTTTGCTTGAGACTTTGGGCTCACCAAACACCGGGAGCAGAAAGGAAAGTCTCCTCTCAATGGAAATCCACCCCCATCCAGAATCATGTGGAAAACGCTACACTAAGAAGCGAGCTTCCCAAGGGTCCCGACAGCACGGAAACCATCGGGATAGCGCACCAAGAAGGAATCGAATGTCTTTCACACCAAAATGCTTTCCTCTTTTGCACACATACATTGCGGGAAAATTCAAAAACTCATGATGGAAGAACCGAAAAGTATATACATTCCTCGATCATTGCACTGCCCAAGGATCAAGGACACGTCCGGGCGAAATAGGAAGTAACGAATAGAAGAAAAACCTGCTACAAAAACCAGGCATAAAGCGAAAGCTTCATCCATGTACTATACGTTCATGACTTGCAGGGCCTCTCACTAAATCCTCCTTTGGAGGCGACAATAGAACCTGCACCGAAACTCACCAAGGGAAAATTCCCAGGGTTCAGATCAGTAGAATGTAGTTAAGGGAAAAAAAAGCCAGCCGCAAATACACCGATAGAAAGGAAAGCCACACACACACACACAGCAGTGTGCCGTGCAACGACCACATAATCAGCCGGTGTTCTGGTGGAAAACTCTCCCGGCAAAGCTTACCACCGTGGGGGAACCCTCGAATACATAGAGGACTCAAGGCAAGCAAATTCTCGACGAGGGAGACAGAGTGAGAGAGAGAGGGAGAGTCAAAAGACGGTACTTTTTCGTACAACCACCTTCTTCCAAACCGAAAAGTTAACCCAATAGTTGATGTTTATGTTTTGCTATGTGTCTTCCCATCGTCTCCGTACCACCAACATGTAGTCGACAGCCCTAAATCTTAGGCTTCCCGCTTGCTGCTCCTTCGTACATGGTACGTCGAAACATGGTTCGAACAAACTTTCTTCCTGCGCCTTGCACTCTTGCCTGCTGTGGAGGGGGGAAACATGTCGGTGGAAAAACCGCACCGTATCAAAACAAGGAAAGCCGGATGCCGGATCATAACTACTGACTCCCGCCCGGGGTACGATTAAAAGAACGGGCGCAACACACCCAAGACTAGACCAGGACTTCCCAAGCTCCCCGAGCGAGGTTTTCACTCCTGAAGCTAGCGTGGGAAAACAACGGACAAGGGCACAAAAAAAAGTGAGCAGCAGTAGCAGAATCAAAGAAACTGTCCTACCGGTATGTATCTTTTTTATTTATTGCTCAATCTCTTTTCTGCTGGCCTCGTCCACCCCTTTATGCAAAGCGCTTGCAACTTAAGGAGATCGAGCTATCGAGCGAAAGGAAAATTGGCTCTAGCCGGTGCTTAAGTGTGATAAGCTGCTGAAGCCAGACAAAGAATGAAGTGATGAAAGATCCACCACGCCGCGAGAACAGAACCGCATTTGCAGTACGGTGTTGGGTGGGCAAATGTCACGGTGCACCGATGGAGTAATAAAAATGGGAAAAATAAACACTAACTAAATGACAAATAATGAAAACGGGAATTAAGAGGAGGGAAGGCAAGAATAGTGTATAGAAGGTATAAAAATAAATAAAAGAAAAAAGAGCAAAAGAAAAAACAAGTAACATAAACACAATAAAGTAAAAAAAAGGATAACTAAAGAAAACTTAATAAAAACAGGAGAAAATCTATGCCCAGACCACTGTGCACCCGGGGCCAGTGAAAACTAATTTAAGCCGCACGATGGTCCCAAGGCGGATATTTGATGAAAATTGTATTAAATTAAATTTGAAAACCAAACTAATTGAAATTGATAGAACGTCCTTTAAATGTCTCAATGTTCAATAAATTTAGCAATGCAGCTACGCCGGTCTATTGAACTTAAGACTTAAGAATCTTAAGACTCACTGCTGTTATCCCAACTCACCATGCATAAATGATATTCAATATATATTGGGTATTCTGTGGATTTTTTATCTGTCCCTCGCTGATGAGAAAGAGCTTCTCTTCTTTCTTGGCCTAACGACCTCTTACGTTATGCCTGCCATTTTTGGCTTACTAGACTTGTGGTTACCACCGAGCCGCCCAAAGAGCGTAAGCATGCACTATTTACTGTATTAACTGTATGTAAGACGCGATAAATTTACTTTGACAACAAATAGAAAAATTATAAAAGCCCTAAAATTTTTCATAAAATTCTGTCAACCATTTTAAGCTAACATGTATGTCTTCTTCTGTGGCACTACAACCTCGAGAGGTCTCGGCCTGCCATGTCTGGCTTTCTGTGACTTAATTTTACCCGTAGTAGAAAAGTAGTCAGCCTTTCGTACGGGGAGGCGGTCTGGATGGGATTTGAACCCCGGCCCTGCCGTGTGAAGACCGGCGCCGATGTCGCCTCTGCCACCGGACCGTCCCCAACATGTATGTAGGGATTTGTTAAAATGAAAGTTAATGATTGATTGTAACTGATCTTCAGCATCTTTGGATTGGAAGCATGAGGGCAGCTTTTTTAATAACACTGTTAATATATCTCCGCTTTCTTATTCGTTTTCCTGGAAAGCATGACTTGTTCATGTAAAATTCGTTATTTTCTCTGCTAAACAAGTTTAAATTTTTATAGCTTAAGTTGGACTTTTTGCGAGTCTTTTTATGCTAGAAATCCATTACAAAAGCATCAAAATTCATCTATACCGTCTGTCCACCCATTAGTCCTAAACTGTGAACCACTGTGCACCGGGTGGGGGGGGTCGAAGACCGCTACAGAGACACGGAACGCTTTAAGCTCCTTTTTTTCGGGCGAATCGGTCACACCGTTACACGACCGGCATGTGGTTAAAGTTTTCCCTATCCACATAGCAGCGAAAAGCCAGACGACAATAAACGAACCGGCTAGTACGCAACACCCGAAAATCGCCCGACCCGTCGCAGTTGCACCACCCAGTTGGTGTTCGTGTTGTCGGTGTGTGCGTGTTGGGAAGGTTGTTGACTTACACGCGACAGTAGATGGGGGAGGAAGAAATAGGAGCGTACACAGCAGGCGTACACAACAGACAGACAGACAGACAGACAGACAGTCAGACCGGATTCGGGTGCAAGGACGGTTGTAAAAAGGATGCAACCTTTTCGGGCGCCACGTGGTAGCGCAGCAGTAGCAGCACGAACGGTAAGTGGCCCCAGTTGAACTCACGTGCGCCTTGGTGGCGTTTGTTGTCGGGTCGGTCGGATGGATGATGATGGAAGCCAGAAGGACGTAAAATTACACCGGCCGGTGGTTTGGCGCATGCATCCACCAGATAAAATCGCATCAATCGCGCCGGCTACCAGAGCAAGCGAGGGCGAGGTGGAAGTTTTATGAGTTCCTTGCACGTTGCTGCTGTCGTTGTTGTGAAAATGGGATTTCCATTACGATTCATGGAAGACGGTCACGGCTACCAGCGCCAAACAGGAGATACGGTTGGGGCTACCTATTTTCTTGGAAGAAAGCCCGGATCCGGAAGGATAAGTACGATAGCGCCAGAAAGGTTCGTCGTCTGGGGAGGAGTTAACTCTTGGGTTTAATTTAATATCGAGTGCGACTCAAAGTTTGGGTGGATTTTTAAAGTTATCCTCCTAACAAAATTTCAATATTTATCTTAAACTCATGTCAGAGAATGTTGGTGACAGTTGTTAAATAAATCGTTCGTTTCGAGGGTTAACAAATTCATGTGCGTCGTGCAATGTCTCTCAAGTTCACCGTTGAAAAGGTCTAGCCAACCATCTACTATTTCCTTTTCCTATTTCCCCTCTTTCCAGCACCCTCAACAGTGAATCTGATTATTTGACAGCAATGGGCTTATCTTTCGCGCCGTGCAAACGACGACGAAAGGACAAGACACCATACCATAAAGCGCATTTACGATTGTTTCGCCACTAGCAAAAAGCGCAACAAATCGGAAACGGTGAGGGTTCCCAGTCCTGCTAGACAAGCCCTGGACCGACAGAGAAACGCACCGAATGTGGGTGATAAATTGGCTAGATGCTGACTACAAGTTTATTTTCAACTGTAATTACGGTTTCCCTACGCTCGCTGGTCCATCGGAACGTTGAACAGGGACAGGGGGGGCATCAAAACCCCTTGAGGGGTACACACTTTATGCCGGCAAGGATATAACGCATGCCACCTGCACCCAAAACCACCCTGGAAGCGTGGACCCTTTCCGGGAATGGAAAAGCAAACCCATCCGTGTGACAACCTTTCAACGGCAACGGTGCTGTCAGCAGTAGCGCCGTGCCGGTGCAGTGCAGCGAGCGAGCGTTGCAACGACGTACGTTAAAATATAATTACGACCCACCGACCGACCGGTTTCGGTTTCCTGTTCCGGTGATGGGGTGGTTGGGTGAATCACGGTGCATTACGTGCAGCGTAAATTATTGGATTATCCACAACCATCCGCACCGCCCGCCATCCATCACGCTTAGACGATTAGGTCTAAGCTTTATCGTCTAAGTTTTAGGATTTTAGGAGTTTTAGGTTTTTAACTGTTGCGATTTTTTTACTAATTTAAATTTTAAATAATTTATTGCCGTGAGTTAAAAATAAAAAATTTAAGCCAGAAGAAAGAATTTGAATTATATCCCAGAAGGTTCCCAAATGTATTTGAATCTGTCCCAAAGTTCTTTGACGCTATCCTGCATGTGTTTGGTTTCGTAGTAATATTTGTTTAAACTTTTTTTTAAATTATTTTACAATATTCAAACTGTTATTACTTCACTTCATCGTCGAATCCACGGAGTATCTAGAGTATGGATAATATTTTGTTTGTATTTAGCAATTTATTAAGTAATATTTATGCTTAAAGTTTAATGCTATAAGGGGGCGGTCCAGTGGTCGAGGCGATAACAGCGCCGGTTTCCCACTGCAGGACCGAAGTTCAAATCCCATCGAGACCGTCTGCCTGTACGCAGGGCTTATTACTTTACTACTGGTAAAATTAAGTCGCAGAAAGTCAGAAATGGCAGGCTCCGAGACTTCTCGAGGTTGTAGTGCCAAGGAAGAAGAAGAAGCTGAATGTTTTATACCTTGCAAAATATGTATAGGTGTTGCTGATGCAACACTCATACCAATTATACTAAACTAATTAGTATTCAATAAACAGGCGTTAATAAATCAATCAATTTAATGTGTTTACATTAAATGAATAAAAACTTAAACTATCTACAACACCCTTAAAGAACCATCCAGAAAAATCAAAATATATTTGGGAAATCTTCAATAAATTGTGTACTGAATTCAGACATACATCTGGGAAAGCATCGGCATACATTTCGATACTCTGTGGTGGTTATAAAGTAGAAAATATCATTTTTTATTAAAAAAAAATTAAAAACCTTAAAAGCATTGGACCTGCAATAAAGCCCAAAAACCTATCAATTAAACACCGATTCGTTTTACAGGTTTGTTTCCTACAGTTCACCACCATGTGCCTGGCACAACTGCCACAATCCTTTCGACATTCATTTCCAAAAATGTAGTGAAACGATTCAATATGCCAGTTTACACAAATCCTGTAATGCTCCACAATGTAATTTGTACCGACCGGCCGACCGTGTACGATTGATCCCACATCCGTTTTCCGGCGGTCATCGACCCCATCATGCCGGCTATCCATCGAGTAAGCTAGTTGTGTCTGGACCGGGAGCCCCAACTAATTGTACTACATCTCTGACAAGCAGCAAGCCAGCAACCGTTCCTCGCGAAAATAGTTGTGGTCGCCTTTTTGCTACGTAAAAGTTTCGCGGAGTTGGGGGGGGGGGGGGGGGAGATGGGAGGAATTGCGATAAATCGAGACCCCCTTCCATGCAAAACCACCGTGTCTCGTGTGCCGGGAAATCCACGGTAAGGCACGTGAAATTTTTCCACCCCATCCCGATGAATCTAGCTGGGAACAACCCATCAGGCGCGGGAGTCTCGCAATCCGTGTGGTTAGGTGGTTTTCGGAATTAGAAAAGTAGCTGCGGGGTCGTAACTGAAAGTGGAATAATCGAATGTGCTAATGTTGTACCGCGAGTGGATGGATGGCTGGATGGATGCAATTCGCCACCATAAGTTCGGAATATGTAAATTGATAAGTTGCGTGATCACGAGAATGTGTCAATAAAATATGTGAGTTGAGGGCCGTTAGTCCTTATCATGAGAGTGTTTTGGGATTAAATTTGGGAGCCATAACGTATACACGTGGTTTTGACCGTTTCTTATGGCAGGTTTCCCATGTCTAAAATTAAATTGTCATCATAGCGAATTGGTGCACTTCATTTGACTTGAGCTTGTATAGTTTTCGATCAAACTCTTTCTTCACATATCCTTTTCGTCCAAAAAAGGAGCCACTTCAAACGAAATAACAAACCTCAGATGGCGAACGGTCTATGATCGTTACACTTAAGCTTCTCGATCAGTTAGAATTTGAATCACAACACAAGCGAAGGCGAAATCAAATGATGTATGTTCTCCTTCAAAACTGTAGAGCCTACAAATATGATCTTTCAGTAGATTTTCGGCAGATCTGATGTCTAGATCAGATGAGTTGAAACCAATTGCATATAGTGCGCTCGATAGGCCGGGTCTTTCAACCCGAAAACAGGCGAAGTAAAGTGATCGATTAGACTATCCATCTTGCCTCAACTACAACTCAACTCAGTCTCGACATCTAGCAACCGCCACTACGTCCTCTAGCACAGGAACAACAGAGCTAACAACAACTTAGCGGATCGCATTGAGAGGACTTATGGGCCGTATATCTGGGCCGCGTAGTCTGATAAATAATATTAGTATCAATTAAATGAATAATGAAACCTTACAAGGATAATATAAAATTTCTAAACAGCTCAGATATCTGAATTTAAAAAAAAGGTGGCCAGTTCTTCTCAGATTGCAAAAAAAATGTTCTAAAGCTAACTTATCAAACATTACTCGAAATAGAACCCTTTAGCATGAAAAAAATCAGACCTTTAAAATATTCCGCCCATTATTCTCGCAACATAACGACTTAATCGAGACCCTTTACTTATCATGCCGTGCCAAGAGCTAAAGCTACACGTGTGCGTTTTGCAGGTGCACTGATGATCATTATCGATAAAGGCAGGTGAAATATGAAATAACCACCACGCCTCCGCCAGCAGAATGTAAAACTTTAAACCTGGCCCCTCCGCAACCCAGTTCGGTGGCCCGCCGAGTGTCCGCACAGCAAACACGCATCGAACAAACGGTGCATGCAGAGGGCTAGTTGTTACTGTGCCGCTTGGCGGAAAGCTGAAATTTTCACTTATTTCCCACCGACACTCACCGTACCTGGAACATGTCGGAAGGACGCTATTTACGCTCGCTCGTTTGATTTAGTGTGGTGATAATTGGTGTACAAATTGCATCGTTCTTTTATTACTTTCGGCCTGTTTTTTTTTTTACCAGGAGGAGGTCGAACATTAAACTTTGAAGCCATATGAGTTTGTAAAGCAGGTAGTTAGGAGGGCATTTCCATACATCATAGTCAGAATTCTAGTAGCTTGAGTCTTACGCGAAGGGCTTCAAGATTAATAAAATTATTGTATGACTTTTATTAAAAAAATCATTCGATTTAAACGGTCTGACGGTTGAACCTATTGCTCAACATTTAACATTGTAACAATTTAAGTGTATTATACTCCATAAGGATATAAACTCTTATATTCTAGAAACAAAATTCAACCTCACATCTGATTTCCAGTTTAATCTCCAGACAGACGCCCATCCCATACATGAGCATCCACCGATTCAAGGTTGTGTTTCTCCCGGAAAGTAATGATCTTAATGGACAAACATAAACCATTTCCATAAACAATTCGCCCGCAACACATATCAGGTATTCAATTAGAAAACGTATTTAACATCCACCAAAGTATCCTCAGCTTCTGCTCCGTGGACCGTGGCTTGGACTGTCGCATATCATCCGGAGGGTCGTCGTGTTCATTTTACACCACACTGAACAAATCGGATACAGCGTGCTGGACGCGTCCCAGAAAAGGACAACCCGGGCGAAACTGCGATATTGAAATGCTTCGTTTTAAAACGAGAAAATACGCAAAACGTATTTCATTTCGCAACCCAACACAGAAAATTTGAGGGCGAAAGGAAAGCTGCGTGAATGTGGACAATTAGTCGAAATAGCAAAGTCATGGAAGGTTGGCAGAGTCAGATGCCCCGTATCATGTCGGACCTTATGGTACACTTCCCCCGGACGAGAGCTGTACCGGGGGGATCAGTGCACAATGACTAATGGTTTAAAGCGAACCGTTTGGTTTTTGATAAGGTGAGTGTGCGTGGGATTTAACTGGGATCGGATTTAAATGTAATCAAATGAGGGAAAAATTTGAGCAATCTTTAGAAAGAAATTGGAGTCAAAAGGTAGAGTAATTAAATTTCATAAAAATACTGTGTTGCCTTATTCAAAGTATTGCTGCAAATAGAGGGATTCTAATGTCGCTCCTTCCTCCCAGGAAGTGTGTCTTCCGAAAGACAGAATCTCTAAAAGGACTAGCTCGGATAATCTTAGGTGCTAGGGTACTGGCCCTTTCAGAATTGGATGGTAATATTGCGAAAAAGGACCTTCTCCACAAAATTTAACTCGTTGAACATTAAAGCCTCCTACATTGGTGAAACACAATTACAAAGGTTAAAAACAATTCCTTTTACCATACGATATTGTTTTAAATGCGCCATTACATGGTACTTGCTTTCATACCGCCATAGCCACCACAACTTGCATCTGGAAAGCAACGCAACATAGCACCAGGATCAATTTTGCCCTAACCAACCGAGACGAGAATAATGCACGACATCCGGCAGGATGCTCGGCAAGCCGCCGGATTTCCATCCACCCATAAACAGACATTACCTAGCCGATCTATTGCCGAAAACTTCATCCAAACTTCATCCTCCACCACGTTGTGTGTGTGTGTGTGTGTGTGTGTGTGTGTGTGTGTGTGTGTGTGTGTGTGTGTGTGTGTTTTGTGTCGCGTTGCGCTAATGCTGAATGATTTGTGGTATTCCCGTCCGGTCGTCCGGTGCGCGGAATCGCGCGGCAGTGAATAATTTACGCACTGCACGTGAAGAGTGCACCATGCAAAGGGGACCAATAAAATGCAGCTGTGGAGAAGAGTCAGCCACAGTGAAGGATCGGCGAAAGCGAATGGAGACAACGTAAATAATGTGTCCTTTTTGCCGGCCGGGCAATCGTGTGTAGTAGATTACAGAGTAACGCTAGGTTTTGAGCCATAATGTGCATTTGTTTGTAAACTTTTGAAAATGACTATTAACAAACATAGATCAATTTACAGTACAAGCAGGATATAAAATACCATTAAATAAACGGCTGTAATACAATTATAGCAACAGAATTCATTAAAAAACGACGATTTGAACAATGGTGGCTCTACCTTTTTGAAAGGAGGTAACATAATCCCCGAGTCAGAGCTTATGCACGAACAAAGTAACATTCAAAGGCTTCATTTACCAAACATATTCGCAACAGGAAATGAGAACAATTGGTGTTAATTCGATACAATTACATACGAGAAATGTAGTTTGAGACTTTTCTTTACAATATAGTCTCAATAAGTTGGATGAATATCATACACCGATGCTTCCCCGAAAATTCATATCCTCAATTTTCAATTCATAGAACGTTTATTAAACTCCCGACGTCGACGAAGTGTTCCCCGTGGTTCTGCACTGTGCCGCATCGCCCAAAATCGCATCGATTAACTTTGCTTAAAACACACCGACATGGGGGCCAATGGTGCGGCGGAACGCACGACAGCCGGGTGGTTCGAAAGTTCGAAAGGTCCTTGTACTTCCTTCCACTCGTGAAGCGTGACGTCGCTTTACCGGCGTTCTAACCGTCGTTACTATATGCTCTTTGTGTGTATCAAAGCCGGTCGAACACGCCGGCAAACCCAGACGCCGGTGACGCTCCGTGTCGGGGTGAAGAAAACCGGACCCGCGTACCACAGCACAGCACAGCGCGGTAGCGCATGTTTTCGGGGTAGAAATGTGTTTTGTCTGGCATGTCGCTAGACGTCCTCCACCACCTAACGAAAAAGCTCTCCCGCGAACGAATCTGCGGCGGTTGTATGTGCGGGAAAGTTCGTTGACGTACCTCGATGGGGCACGTTTTCGGTGCAAACCTTCGATGGGTTGGTACTAACTACCCCGTACCAGGAAGTAAATGGTTTGGTTTCGAAGGGGAGTTGAGTTTTGGGAATGCAGCATAAGAGATTTAACAGCAGACAAAGGGTAAGTAATAGTGTTTAAAGGGTGTCTACACATCCTAGGAATTGTTCCACCACTTCAGGATAGGGATCTTTTGGGATTGTTGATGGTACGTTCAAACGAATGAATTCTGGATTCTACATGACGGTTGGTTTAAGAAAAGATTAATTCTGATACCAATCTGGACATGGAGAAACTAAATAAAACATATGCTCTCAAATAGATCCCAGACAACTTTCCCAGATAAGTTTGAATACTTCCCACAATTATTGATCGTCTCCCCAAAAAAAATCGAAAGAATAGACACTTCCTGTTTATGCCATTTCTGTTTAGTCAGCCTGAGTGTCTAACACTTTCCAGAGAAGCTACATGTACGTTGAACGGAAACAACAGCAAGCCATTTTGTTGTAAACTAACTCAATATTCTTCGAAATTAAAATTAAACCTAAACATAACGCTCTTACATAGCGCCGATAAAGCGTCAAAATGCCCTAAACTCATCTCGTTCCGCTCACGATGACACACCATCCCGTACGACACGTGCGACGATGGAAAATACTTCATCCACCCAACCAACCAACAAAAACCATTATTTTTGTGCTCTAAATCCGTAGCTTCGGAGCGAAAGAACTCGCGGAAGAAATGTTTCCCCTACTCGCAGCCCTAACGCGTAACACGATCATGACTCACACCGGGGCCCAAAAACGTATCTAGCAGGAAAAGAAAATGTTGGTAAGGGCTCCAAGAATACGCTCCAACACTTTTCCCGTGTGGATCTTCAATGGTAGGGCACCCGTTCCGCCCTTTTCTGCGTGGGGCGTACGCATTCAACAAGTCATTGAACTCATTATGGAACAAGTTCATCCGGGCGTAGTTGATGGCAGGGTCGAACGTGCCGGTTCTCACGACGCACCTTCACGGTAGGATCAGAGGCGGATCAGGGTGTGCGTATGAGTAGCGTATTCGTCTGCCACGAGGGAAAGATGAGGCTGACCACGAGGTGTTTAAAATTGGGGAGATGGAGGTTCAGAACAGGAAATGGCTCACGTGAGGAGCATTCCATTGCGTGAAGCAAAGCAAACCAGCGAAGAAAGCGGAATGAGCTGGTGTTAGAACAACCGGGGGTGGGCATAGACCCTACTCGCACTCTTCACCAAACGTAGCTAGTCTTCGTTCTTTTCCAACCATTCATTGGCCATCGGAGAGCATTCGTGTTGGTGTTGATAGAAACGCACAGGCATAACACATCTTCAACGCCTATGCGTGGCGTCAGAGAGGAAAGAAAGAAAACAATCAACTGTGGTGGGGTGTTTGGCTAGATGTTGTTAGCTGCTCGGACGGGAAAACGGGTTTCCTTTTTTTCGAAGCCATTAAAGCATAGAGCGGCGAGACAGATACACTTACGGAAGTCTAAAGAGAGTACGCTGGTCGACCTTTGACGTGATCGCAAAAGTGTAAGCTGTTCGCGTTCAGGTAAGATGACAAAAGATCAAAAAATTAATAGAACTAGAATAATGGTTTGTATGGTTTAAAAAATATATCAGAATAATTTTTGGCCCCGTGTTTGTGGAAGGACAATAGAGGAGCCGCTACAATGACGAACTCTGCAGCATATTAAAGTAGGCTATGCTTGGTAATGCGTTAAACAGGGGCGGTCCGGTGGCCGAGGCTATAATGGCGCCGGTCTTCACACGGCAGGACCGGGATTCAAATCCGATCCAGACCGCCTCCCCGTACGTAGGGTTGACTACTTTACTACGGGTAAAATTAAGGCACACCGCCTCCCCGTACGTAGGGTTGACTACTTTACTACGGGTAAAATTAAGGCACAGAAAGCCTGAAATGGCTGGCCGAGACCTCTGGAGGTTGTAGTGCCAAGGAAGAAGAAGAAGATGCTTGGTAAGTCTAATAAGGAGGACATTCACATGGACATTGGAGCCGTGGTAGACCTAAGCTGAGATGGATTGAAGACGTTAATGCATCCGGCCGGATTGTCAGATGACGGTGCTCGATCGAGTAGGATAAGAACCCGAAGCGGTTGTAGCGATCGTTATACTAACGATCTAACTGGTCATAATCTTATGTAAGATATATTTTATACATGGAAAAAAGAGCAGCGTTATTAATTTATTTGATGCAGCTATGGGTGCATGGGTTCATGGGTTGATTCGTAAGCAAAAGAGTTGTCCACATTGAGGCTCAAAATACCCCAATATACACTCAACATTGATCTAGGACCATCAGAGCATCGTTCCAAACGGAGAAGAATGTCCAAAATGCGATGGACTTTGTCATACAAAGCACGCCGTCTATGTCTTAGACAAAGCTCTTCGGCTGACAATTAAAAGCAGTCTCCATAGTAGACGCTTTTGAAAGATATATTTCCGATGGCGAGCGCCTCGCCTATTAAAAAGACTTCCAACTAACATCGGCATCAACAACAAATCGAATTTTTGGGTCTCTATCAGAACCCAGGGCGGTCTGGACCGGGGTTCAAATCCCATCAGAGACCGCCTCCCCGTACGCAGGGATGACTACTTGCCTACGGGTAAAATCGAGTCACAGAAAGCCAGAAATGGCCGACAGAAATCTTTCCCGATTGTAGTGCCAATGAAGAAGAAGATCACCTTATATAATTGTTCTGTAACCAAGACGAATGAGTATTAAATGATCGTAAAGGATCAGAATGAGCTGAAAAACTGTTAGAAATCTCCAGATAAGTGCTGCAGAAACACTAGAGTTAAGGGGAGCAATATTTTTGTACAATACATGTTGGATGTAGCATTTATACAAACATAAAATCATTGAGTGCTTCGACTTTGGCTTAAGGACCTACGCGGTGATGCCAGGTCATATAGTGGGTTACTAGATTTACAGGGTTTCCGAGAAGAACTAAAAATGTGCGAGCCATTTCTGGGCAATGGCTAGGATGAGGTAAACAACTGCCAGTTAGAACTGGCGATCTGTTGCCCTTTCTGGACTATGGCCAAGTTGAACTAGTCACAAACTAGGTTGAAGTGGACGATGGCCAGGTTGAACTGAAATGTCAAATTTGAAACAATCGCTGAAGCAAATAATAATTTTATAATTACATACTGCGTTACAATTTAAGCGTTCTCTTCAACTAATATCATTTAAAAAAAAAATTACAATTAATATGGTTTTTACCGGTCATTTTTTAAATATTTTTTAAAATCAAGCGTTACCACAACCGTTTGCGAACGCTTCAGCGATCGTTTCAAATTTGACATTTCAGTTCAACCTGGCCATCGTCCACTTCAACCTAGCCTGTGTCTAGTTCAACTTGGCCATAGTCCAGAAAGGGCAACAGATCGCCAGTTCTACCTGGCAGTTGTTTACTTTATCCTAGCCATTGCCCAGAAATGGCTCGCACATCGTTAGTTCTTCTCGGAAACCCTGTAATGACTCACTACGGGGTAACGGCACTGCTATCACCCCGCCCACTGTACCATCTCATTCAGTTATATGGAATAGATTTATGTTCGTAATGCGGAGGCTTAATTTTAGGGGCTTAATTCGCTTCTACAACTCACAAAGCAAGATGCACTGTGTCAATATTTTTATGCAGCCTGTGGCACTTAATGTTATCCACTTGTCGTTACATAGGTTCATTTCTATCTTCAATTTACTCGCAATTACTGTAACGTTATCCATTAATCCCAATTTTATGTTTGAGCGGTTTGGTACGCAGCATTGGTAGATGTGAACAGAATCCAAATGTCAGCGTCCGAATTCCACACTCATAGTCATGATTCGTATAAGGCCTTAATGCATGTTGATTGTATCTTATTTTTGAAATTTAATTTTAAGCAACACGGCCTGGCGTTCAACCTTCTTTCTGATCGACCGATAGAAAATCTGATCGAAAATATATGCTTTGGTTCCAACATTAAAACTGTGTACTAATGCTAATAATTTAATACATATATTAAAATAATTATTTCATCGCAAAGCAGTTCCATTTGCAGCGCAATCGGCTAGTAGGAAACGCTTGATTGTGATAAAATGGCACTCCTTAGCAGTTTCAGCATTTTCTTCACCACACATTTGCACAGTACGCACACACGAGAATGCATTTTTGCACATGATTGCACCGCAACAGCACACACACACACACACACACACACACAAACACACAAACTGACGCATAAGCTGATCGGAGGTTCTTTTTTGAATGCACTGGAAGTCAGCTATCACATGACTCTGGAATCACTCTGGAACTACATCACAACTCCACATTCCGCACTTGTTTCGCCACGGAAGTATTTTAGATTGGAATTCGCACTGTAAGCCTATTGTGAAGCTTCTACTCACCATCTGAAGGCATTGTAGTGGAAGTACACCAATCCTAACCCGTACAGAAACGGTGCATCCCTCCAATGATCCGGCTTCAGGGCATAATACTTCTGGTACGCTGATAAGGCTACAAATGATCCAACAAACAAACCCCGTAAATAAACATCATTCGTACACGTTGTACGGTACCGTTTCTTACCTTTTTCGTAATCTTCAAGCAACAGATGGAAGTGGCCAAGCTTGCAGTACGTTTTCGGGTCGATGCTAATATCCTTGTCGCTATCGTCACCGGTACGATTTTCTGCTTCCGCCGCACCTTCCCGTTCCGTACCATCCTGCATCATCGCCACACTGTCATCAGCCTCCGTTTTAATCTCATTCTCGACGGTGGAGCACTGTTTGGTCTCCGCACTGCCCTCGGTAGACATGATCTCTGCCGGTAGACTTTCGTCGATAGTCACCCCGACATCGCAGAGTGGGTTTTTAGCTTCCTGCTTTATTTTAACGCCCTCCGCCAGACCGGCCTCGTCCGCTGGCTTCTCCTTCGGCTTGTTCTCGTCATCTTCCTGGGCCTTTTTCTGGTTGTAAGCTTGGATGAGCATACGCTCAATGTATTTCACCGCCTAAGGGAAATGGCAAAAACACATTAGCAAACATTAGACAAAACAAACACATCTCAAGGTTAAGGACGTGCTGGTTGGTGACCTCACCTTCAACACCAGTGCCTTCTTCTTCAAGTTTTCCGGTGCTGAGAGCTTCAGAAACCCATACTGGCGGCTGAAACGGAACGGATAGCAGACAGTGATCGGGTAACACAGCTTAAGCGAGGACCATGCGACATACCTATCGAGCGAAGCAAGGGCTTGCAATTCTTGCGTAGAAACGCTGAATTCGCCGCTTTCGAGGATCATGTTCCTGTTTACCAAGCGCGACGATGGCAAACACAAACCGAGGAGGAAGAAGCAACGGAGGGGGTGGAGAAGAAAACACACTTTTCACAACACACACAAACACTACACACCGCGGGGCACTCAGAATTAACGCATCGTTCTGCGAGTGGGAACGCGGAAACGAGGTTCGATCGAGCCGCACGGTAATCGATCGGACAACGCGAATTTTCCTATTTTACACGATCGTACGCACCGAAATTTGTGATAACGCGCGGGGCCTGTACGGGAAAAAAATACACACTCCACTGACAGCTGTGACGTGAGCGTAAGTACTGTGCGGACGTGCTCCGTTTATTTTCGAACTTAATTAATATGTTTTTAAAGTTTGGGAACTTGCCCCTTAGTTTATTCGATTTATTTAGATCAGTAGAAAACATTTATTTCCCTTTTCCAATGAGAATAATTTTGTAGAAACTGTGGTAAAAATTATATTTAAATTGATTTTAATATGTTCGAAAATTAAATTTGCTTCTTCGTCAAAGCCCAGCTGTCAAAACTGTCAAGCGGGTTGAGCAAAAAGAAGCGGAGGAAAAAGAAAACAACCCACCATCAAAGCAACTTGCAGCTTCTTGTGGAGAACGGAAGGAAAATTCGCTCACTGTGTTTCTAGAACAAGTTTCTGGTGCGTGTGCGGTGCATTTTGGGATTAGGGAAAGCGTAGCTTTAAGAAACAAGCCCCATCTCTAAATCCTGACGGCGAAGACCGAGTCGCAACGTTGCAAAATTAAACGTAAGCCCTCGGGTTCGGTGAGTATTCTCACACGAACAAAATCGCAGCTGCGGAAAGTCTTCTCAGGTGAGGGGGGCAATAAGAAAAGCGGAACGCATGTTATCGTGTAAAACGAGGAAAAGTGGCTTTCCCCCAACCGTTTACTGTGCGGTACAACTCTTGTCGAACACGCTTTGAAATGACGAAATTGGTCCCAAGTTCAATGCGTCGTTTGAGGCGCCGTGATATTGGCCTTCGATGAGGTCATGATGGCGTCGTCGTGTAGATGCATCATGTAATTGCGCTTCGGAGCGTAACAAAAGCGACCAATTTCCGCTAGACAGATGATTCTTCAGCGCTAATGAGCTTGAATTTGTGTCGGCGAATTCGAGAATCTTATTACGTAACGTGCATGGAAAATCGAGACAGAACTGAAGACGGTCTAAAGATTTTAGACGAACCGGTATGGGACAGCTGCATTTTCGCTTTCGTCTAATGGTGCGTGTAAAAATAGAAAAGCTTTCGCCACATTGGGTTGGAAAGTGAATCGATTTCGCACTGAGCCAATATATTTTTGCACGATTGTCTCACCGAAGCGACAAGTCAGCAGCAGGTGGCGCCATAGACGAGATGGTTGCCAATGGTAGCTACATAGTAAGGGAGAGAAGGTGCAAAACCCTTTGCAGACTAGATCAGCTGATACATGGTTGCACGCGTGATTGTTGCCATAAATTCTGGCGCTCTATGCAAACAAAAAGATAGTCTGCACTAGATAAGAATTGTTTGCCATTGCATCAGTGGAAAAGAAAGATGGATAAGAAAAATTACCTTCACAAAAGAAAACTAATAACATTTTTGGTTTTTATTTTTTCTCCATTTAGGAATGAGCGACGGTAAAGTTAAAAAAGACGCAACTAACAAAGAAATTATCACGATGAGTGACGCTGCCGGATACCTGGACCGTTTCGTCGGCGATGTGAGCAAAAAGTCGGCCACCAAACAGATACTGATCGGTGCCGGCAGTGGATGGTAATAAAAAAACGTTTTAGAACGAATCGCAAATGTGTGGCATAATGTTCCTTTTTTCCGCGATTTGTTCTATTCCACAGGGCAACCGGTTACATCACAATGAAGGTTGGCAAAATGGCAGCGATCGCAGTTGGCGGTGGTATCATCCTGCTACAGATGGCCAACCAGCAGGGCATCATTTCGATCGACTGGAACAAGGTGCAGAAGAAGGTGGACAAAGTGACCGACAAGGTGGAGGAAGCCGTCACTGGCCAGGGACCAAGTTGGGCGGATAAGGTGAGTAGCCGGTGGCTGTGTGCATCGAATTATGCTGTGTTTTTTCCCCCTAACCGTAGAAACGAGGATTTGCACCCACAGCTGCACCGTAAGATCAGTTAAACAGCTTTATCATGAGTTTTTGTTTCCTCTACCTGCCATTCCGTTCCATGACGCTCATGTCGACATCGTCACCATCTCGTCGGTGCCGTTTCGATGCCTTCATCTGCTTCTTTACAGGTGATAGAGATAGCAAAGGCAAACACATATCTGGCAACCGGATTTCTTGGCGGTTTTCTGATCGGTATCGCCTCGTAGGGATGATCGGTAAGGCGATCGTAACCCCGGGCACGGCGCGGAAGGAAAAACGATGCCATTGTAAAGATGATCGGAGGGCGCGATTACACGAAAACCCAGAATCACAATCACAACGATGAAAAGCATCGCATCTCATAACAGTCTGCAGTTGATCCGAATGATCAAGAATCTTTCTCTTAGTTTCCAGGGGTGAAACTATGTCTTTTTCCTTTTGGTGCGATTTTTCCCCTTTTTTGTGCGACTTGAATGTGATTTTAGCTATTAAATAAATTACATTTCCTATCGAATTACGTCTACGATAGGGAGCAAAATCACCAAGCTTGTATTGTTTTGTTCATTTAGTTTTATATTAATTTGAAACTGGTTTCTGATTAACTTCCTGTAGACAAATTCGTCCTTTCCGACCATCGGATCAGGATCAATTCGCTATTAATTCCTCCCCTTTTCTTGCTTTCCCATTCGCAGGCGGAACGTTTCGTCGATCGTAAGCTAAACCAGGCCGAGGATGTGCTGAACAAACGTACGAAAAAGGCCAAAAAGTGGTACACCAATCTGATCGGCGATGAGACAGGCTGCAAGGTGAACGATCTACACATTTTCCTGTGTGCCTTTGCGGCGGGTGTTGCCATCGGTGTCGGCACAGCCTAAAGCGTGCCGCCCCTGTGCCCACGGGGAACGCTCGCATGCACCCAGAACTGCTGCTGTAATGCTCGTCGGAAACTGTAGGTGGAACCGATCCATAACCAATCGAAAGTCTGTACGTACACCTTGAGGTAGTTTTTGGTTATGGACTTTGCTAACGAACCGCGAACCATATAAAAATTGCTAACGGATTCGTTAACACATCCAAAGCATGATTCGTAAATGTTCTTAGTCGACGCAAACAACCGGAACCAAAAAGGGGGTGAACCTCACCGAATCTCGATCATGTACCATCGT
Organism: Anopheles stephensi; assembly: GCF_013141755.1. Taxonomy (NCBI): domain Eukaryota; kingdom Metazoa; phylum Arthropoda; class Insecta; order Diptera; family Culicidae; genus Anopheles; species Anopheles stephensi. The sequence goes on along the minus strand of NC_050203.1, from coordinate 64,705,385 downwards.
TCCGATTCTGTTTCTATTTTCTATCCGTACCCTGCCAAGTTCCGCGGTCGTGTTAGCAAAGTGATTTGATGTTTTGTGATTCTACACGATAAGTGCGATTTTCCACACAGGAATATTTTGAAATCCCATTCTTGTGTTGTTAGAATTTAAGTACAATGCAAGCACTCGAAATACGCCTTGGCCCACTCGTTCTGTACTTAACCGTTGCCGATGGTAGATCTAATGTGAGGAACATGAAAGCAAAACAACCGTCGCGAATAATAAGGGGAATACGAAATGGCGCACAACACTAACGATCGATCAACTAATGTATTACAGCACTGGAGCCTCACTGTCAGGCAGGCACTTGTTTTCCTGGCAATATTACCCCTCTAGACCGGACTGAAACAAGAAACAATCAGTAGAACAGCTTTTAGTTTTTTTTTTTGAGTTATAATCTGCTTAAAGAAAAGAAAAAGACACCCAATACCAAAAACAGCAGTTAGTCAGGCTCTTTATGTCGCATATCGTACGCATATATTCATTTACTAATTTGTTAACTATCGTTTCCTCACAAACGGTAAAATATTTATGCTTTTATTACATGGATTCTCATACCTACATATAGTAGAAGAAAAGAAAAGAAAATGCCACACAATAAATGGATAAAATATTACTCCTACTACTGTACTGGAATGGTGTCGGTGCCAAAGAAAAGAAAAAGAAACATCCGATCCCACCCTTAATTGCCAGCCAAAAATCCACCCTCGATCGGTAGGCAGTGCCCGTTGAGGAAGCTGGACCGCTCGCTCAGCAAATAAACGATCGGTTCCACCACCTCGTTCACCTCCCCGAACCGACCGAGTGGAATCTTTGCCTTCAGCGGATCTGCCTTGGCCGGATCGGACCAATTGTCGCGTCCCATGCGGGTAAGAATGACGGTCGGATTAACGCTGTTGACGCGTATCTTGCGCGGCCCAAGCTCTAGCGCTAGATTTTTGGTCAGCCCATCGATTGCCGCCTTAGACATTGAGTACGCACAGTGTCCGTGAATAGCTTTCAGACCGGCGAGTGACGATACGTTCACGATGCTCGATCCGGGCTGCATCTTTGGGACCAACAGTTGGGCGACATGAAAAGCGGCTTTTACATTCACATTGAATGTGCTACATGGAAAAAAAGCAAGAGAGGTAAGTTGTGAGAAGAGGATGTATTAAAATTATCTTCCTGCAACTCGTAGTACCGATCATAATCTTCCTCTGTCAGCTCGAGGAACGGTTTGATAACGGCAACTCCGGCATTATTGACCAACCCATCCACCGTCTCCAGTGGTGATAATGCACTCTTGGTACGTTCCCAGTCACTAAGGTCGACCTGGATCTTCTCGATCCGTGGACAGTCTCCTTTCAATTCTTCCAACGGCGCCGGGGAACGCGACACGGCGATCACCTTTGCACCCAGGCGGTCCAGCGTTCGGCATAGCTCGTTCCCGATGCCTTAAAAAAAGCGGAAACGATCTCCATCTTCATTTTTCTCTTACTAATCTTGTATGGCTCTAGGTGCTTACCCTGTCCGGCACCGGTTACGACGATAGTTTTACCCTGCACAGAACAATCCATCACGCTTAATCCAACCGAGAACGCACCACGCACTTGAATTGGCACTTCAACGATGGGAAACTCTCAAGGGGACTTCGGGGAGAAGAACTAATCTTATCAGCTTTCAATTTAACGATGCGTTACTCTTGCTCTTCGTCTGGGATGCAGGACAGTACATCCAGCCTTCACAGTCGCGAGCGAATATTGTTTACGCGTATGTTGCATTTGCGCACTATGTAAATGCTCGCGCAAAGCAAACGCGTACGGCAGCGGTCTCTCTTCTTCTCGGGCGCGGAGAGCCACACATGTTTGGGAGGGTGTTATCAGCTGTTTGGTGTAGAGACAGGGGTCTCCAAATATTACGTGCTTGCTTATTCGAGTTGTCTCAAAATTGGAAATTAAATCGATGAGTAAGCAGATGAAAAGGGGTTTGGTCAAAGTCTGAATAGACCCTATTTTCCACTCACGGCACTCACTTTTCGCTACTGAGTTATCTTAAATTTAGGTAAAAGTTAAGCAAAAGTGTTAACAATTGTTGTAATAATAATTTATTATAATTATAAAAAAACAAATAAATAAATAATTATTGTAAAAAGTCTGAAAAAGATACACTTTTGCGTAAAAATGAGTGACCGTGAGTTGGGGGGGGCATCTATTCAGACTTTTGCCTTCAGACTTTAGCCGATATTAGCAAGGAAATACCGGCCACTGAAAATGGTGTGGAGACCCCTGCTATAGAAGAACGCGCAGTACCGATGCAAGCAAAAGATAGCGCAAAGCAACCACTTGAATGCCCAACATACAATTCTCTCGCTGCCGGACGGATGTGGCGGATCGCTCCCGCTACTATGTTGGTCTAGGTTCACTTGACGTCGCCAGTGTCAGTGTTTCGCGAGCTTCGTGCCAAAAAGGAATTCTTCAACAGTGATCTCGCTGTTGGTGATCAGCGGGCGAAGCAACAATCTACGCACCACCAACTCGTGTTCTCACACACTGCCGTGACCTCACCGTAGCAGGACCGACGTCAACGCGTATCAACACCAGCAAGAATGGCTTTAAGATTATTGTTTGGTAGCAAAATTGCACAACTGCAGCCAATCGTCACTGGCCGAGGGATCTTTGCACGATCCTGCCGAGGTAGGTGGGACTTATCTTGGGTAAATAGTTTGCGTGTGCGTACTCCAGCTAACGCCTCTATTTCTCTCAAACACTATTTGTAGCGGCGTCAACTGATAAGGGTAAGTCGTAGGACATTCACCATTCATCGCCGTCACAACTGTCGCGTCGTGATCTTGTTGTCGTCGTCGTCGTCAGGCGAGCCTTTTCAATGGCACGGGGAAGAAAAAGAAAAGAGAAAGAATCTGCGCGATAAGATAGCCGGTGCGCGCGGTGTGTCCCATTCGCTGGAGGTAATGTTGCTATGTTTGAGTGGGTAATTAATGCTCCCTCTCTTCAACCTCAGGTCCCACCTTCGACTGGGAGGATCCACTGAATCTGGAATCACAGCTGAAGGAGGATGAAATTGCGATCCGCGATTCGTTCCGGGCGTACTGCGAGGACAAGCTGCTGTCCCGTGTGATTGAAGCGAACCGGCATGAGGTGTTCCACAAGGAGATCATGCCGGAGCTCGGTTCGTTCGGTGTGCTGGGTTGCACGATCAAGGGTTACGGATGTGCCGGCGTTAGCAACGTCGCGTACGGACTGTTGACACGCGAGGTGGAACGGATCGATTCCGGGTACCGGTCCGCGTTTAGCGTACAGAGCTCCCTGTGTATGGGCGCCATCAACGATTACGGCAGTGATGCGCAGAAGGAAAAGTATTTGCCCCGAATGGCACGGGGAGAAATTATCGGATGTTTCGGACTGACCGAACCAAACCATGGCAGTGATCCGTCCTCGATGGAAACACGGGCCGTGCACGATCCGAAGACGAAAACGTACGTACTAACCGGAAGCAAAACGTGGATTACAAACTCCCCGATCGCAGACCTGTGTATCGTGTGGGGCAAAACGGAAGATGGCAAGGTGCGGGGGTTCATCGTGGATCGGTCGGAAAGCGGGGAAGGTTTGGCAACGCCGCGAATCGAAGGCAAGTTCTCGCTGCGTGCCTCCGCGACGGGTATGATTCTGATGGATGAGGTGCGCATTCCCGAGGACAATCTGCTGCCGAACGTGAGTGGTATGCGGGGACCGTTCGGATGTTTGAACAACGCCCGGTACGGTATTGCCTGGGGTGCGCTCGGTGCAGCAGAATCGTGTCTGAAGGTGGCCCGAGGATACACGCTAGATCGCAAGCAGTTCAAGAAGCCGCTCGCCGCGAATCAGCTGATGCAGAAAAAGATGGCAGACATGCTGACGGAGATCAGTCTTGGGTTGTCGGCCTGCTTGCACGTGGGACGACTAAAGGACCAAAAGCTGTACGTCTGTTTGTTGAAACGGTGGGAGAGAATATCGGAATATGTAACGCTTTTTTCTGATTTCATTTACAGACACACACCGGAGATGATTTCAATGCTGAAGCGTAACAATGCTGGCAAAGCGCTGGAAATTGCCCGTGTTGCGCGCGACATGCTCGGTGGAAATGGTATCGCCGATGAGTACCACATCATCCGGCACGTGATGAATCTGGAAGCGGTCAACACTTACGAAGGTAAACAGAGAGAGGAGGCAATTTATCAATGCACTACATCGTTTCGTTTGATCTTATTTCATTTCAAGGTACTCACGATATTCATGCCCTTATTCTTGGACGCGCTATCACCGGATTGCAGGCATTTGCTTAGGACAATTAGAATGCACCACTCGACCGGACTAGCATTTGCGCGATTTGCTTGTAAATAAAAACGTATCTTGTACATCACTTTTCACTGTTCTTTATTTTCTATTAAGTTTCGGTTGTTTTAATGCAAAAAAAGAAAAACAAATGAAATTGAAACGATTCGCAGATCCCTTTCGAATGTTTATATTTTGAACTGTTTGACAGTTGCTGGAAAGGCCTTTTCGCTAACTGTCAAAATCGTGGAACGAGGCAGCAAAAAGGAAGCAACCAAAATATTCATCACCTCTCTTGCGTGTCTCTTGCGTGTACTGCAGGGCATCTGCACCGTTCACACAAAAAGGAAGCAGCGAGAAGCAATGGTGAATAACTCGCAGCAGGGCAACAAATCAATCTGAAACCAAAACATCACAAAACTGTTAAGACATCAATCGATTCACCAAACAATGGAAGAGCCTGTTGAGCCGGTGCAGCAGCAGCAGCAGCCGCCGCCGCCAGCACCCAAAACGAAGGAAGAAATTTTTGCCGCACGGCGTGAAGCGCGGCGAAAGAAAATTTTGGAAAACTCCAACAACCGACTGTCGAAAATCGTTGGACAGGAAGTGTCGCCTCCACCGACACCGTCAGACACGGCGGAAGACGTCAGCATTACCAGCGCGGACGATTTAAGCAACGAAACATTTCCCGCAAACGATGGTAAGCATCCGGCATCCGTGCTCTGCTGATTACGTTGTAACCGACGTGGTTTCGTCGTTCTCTCCCCTCCCTTTAGAAACCACCTCGGAATCTTCATACAGTGTGTACCCCGACCCGCTGGACGAGCGCTTGGAATACATCAGTCCTCAGGTCGAAGCACTGCTGGCAAACTCAGGCCTTAACGATGAATCATTTTTGAACGCGATGAGTGGTGTTGGTGGTGCTGGTATGGGCCAGAACGGTGATATTTTTCAGCTGCTAAACACCCTCAACCGAGCACAAACGAATGGTGGTGGGTTGTTGGGTGGCGGTATGGAAAACACTACCGCCTCGCAACGTTCATCCGCGCCGAACCGCACCCCGGTGCAGAGCAACGCCTGGTACGCTAGAGCTTTCCGTAGCAAAGTGCATCTAGTAGTGGCATCGATCGTCGCCTACTTGTTGTTCGCGACCGGCAATGAATCATTCATCGGTGGTAACGTGTTTCTGCCGCTGCTTGCCTGGGAGTTGATTGAGCTGCTAACCATCGGGACCGTTGAGCCGGCCGGCGGACAGAAGCTGCTCGGCATCGTGTTTATGCTCGGAGGCATCCCTATGAAAACTTCACAAACCATCATGAAACTAATGAACACAGTCAACAACGTGCTGAAAGATGTTGCCTTCTTCATGTTCTTTTTCGTGCTTACGCATCTGCTGTGGAGCACGTTGTGGCTGGGGATCGAGCTGCGGTATGTGCTAGGATACGATCAGCTCACACCACCGTCTTAGTGTTCGTTCGGGGGATTTTTATGGACCACCTTCAAGCAGGGTACGGGTACTGCACAGGGAAGAGGTCATTGTCTTTAATCTTTCACTTGTTCAATCCACATTTAGCTGTCCAAATGTTCGTTTAGTGTAAAACTAGCAAGGATTTTTTTTATTACTACCATTTTATCTCGTCAAAAAACTGCTCCCAGTCTGGCAGAAGCATACCGGCAATGGCAAGTGTAAAAACTGAAAAGAGGTTGGGAGAGAGAGAGGTAATGGTAAAGAAGGGGTGTATAAAAATAAAAGACGTTTGTGCTTGTTGCTTCGTACACACAACATTCTATTACACAGTGCATTACACAGCTTATTAGTTAGGCAAAATTTCCGAAATGCAAACAAATGCCAAAGAAAAAAAACGCTAGCGGAAAGTTATTTCGGAAGCGAAAAACACTCAACTCAACAATCTTTTTTCCTCGTTGACTAATCGCGTTAGCTTTATGGCGTCTACTTTAAATTGTTAAGGTGATTTCCATCCAAATGCGGGATGAGCTGATACAATGGCAAATACAAATACAGGTTGAATATTAAGTTCATAGCAAAATATAAATCACAACAAAAAAACTCAAAATGCAATTTGAAACATGGATCGGTTTAACATGGGCACACGTAAAACCAGTACGACACGGCCAGCAACAAGGCCCTGTCCTCCATGCACTGCAGCCATTGTCAGAACTTAAAGATGGATTTCAACTTGTTCACAATACCCTTCTGCTGTCCCGGTGGTGGTGATTCTCCTGTGGAAGCCGGCGACGACGACGACGATGGTACTGATCGTTCACTCGTGTCCCTGCCCTTGCTCTGGGGATGATTTTGGTCTGGCAATAAACTGTTTCGCTTTGGTTCGTCCAAGCTCTCCACCGTGCTTGGACGTTCATTGAATGCAGGCTTGTGGTCGCTGCTGCTGCTACTACTACTACTACCACCAATGCCTTCCCCAGTCAAAGCGGGACACCCGAGTTCCTATGGACGGCCTGTGGTTGGGGATGGTTTTTTCGGCTTCGGCACCGAACCACCACTTCCAACAACCGGCATGCCACCCTTCTTCGCCATGGTAGATGCTGGCGAGGGTGGCAACAGCACGTTCTTCTTCCGTACCGCTTCCACATTTTCCGATGCCAACATTTTGTCTTCCCATTTCTTCATTTCCTCCTGGTAACGCTTCATGTCCGCCTCCGCCTCCTTGGTGTACCGGTCCCTTTCCGCGTCCGGCAACCGTCTCCACTGCATGCCAAGATTTTTCATCTGCATTTTATTGTCCTCCTTCGATAGGCCAACCACTGGTTTGTTCTCCGCACAGAACCGCAGATAAGCGTTCATTGGACGCTTCGGGCGACCCAGTTCTTTGAGCAGGCGCTTCTGTTCGCGTTTAGCTTTTCCCTCGTTACGCTGCTGCCGTTCGAGCTTGATCTCTTCCTTCTGTGCGTCGGTCAGCTGGCTGAGATATTTGGCATTCTTCTGCAGCCAAACGGCCTGCTCCCGTTTGTACTCCTCCTCATATTTGGCTTTCGATGCTTGATCAAGCGACTGCCACTGGACGGCAGCTAGTTTCGATATATCGGTCGGCGATGCTTTGGGATTTGCACTGGCCAGCGAGGAACGGATGCCTTGCGCAAACCTTATGTAAGCGTTCATCGGACGTTTGGGCTTTACCGGGGTACTGGCGGCGACGTTCAGGGAAGTGGTGCTGTGTAATCCGGCAGTTGGTGCCGACGCAAGCGGTCCCGTTTGCCTGGAATGGGTAAAAAGTCGTGCAAAAATAAAGGCTACCTCCCACGGCGAAGCAAGGCGCATACATAACCTTGCTTACGACGCAAAAAGGAAATGCTCTTAGCAACATACCATGAGGACAGTAGTAACCGTGGACTGTACAGCAGTCTTGCCATTGTATTCAACTGCATTTTACTCCCGGACAGAAAGCCGCACGTAAAATGAGACCAATAGAATTTTAAACACAACTTTACCAATTCGTACGGACAACAAGCTTGCCCCTGCTTCGAGTGAAGCCAGTTTGACAAGAGCGGTTTGTTTACTTTTTGAGCGCGCTTCTTTTTCCTTTACGAACTGTCAAACGTTGTGCGATTTTTGTTGTAATCAAACAATCATTGCAGCAGGAAAAAGACGCTTAATTGTGAATCACGATTGTGCAAAGAAAAGTTATCCCATCTGTTTCAGGCTCACGATCGTGTGTTTCGTTCAAAACATTCACAAAAAAGCATCATTTTCGAATTTTCGAAAAGAATCCTTTTTTCGAACATCCTGCGCGAGTGTGTGCGTGAGCAAACCCCGTCTGACATTTGTAAGTCCTAGCTGTCAGTTCTTACGTAACGTTGTTGACATCGCGCGCGCGTTTCACGGCCCCCAAAGCAGCTGAGCAGGACCAGTACGGCGCGTTGCACGTAATGAGGTCGCGCGGAGCGCTCCATTCATAACCGGAGAGAAAATAGGGACACGAGCCGCATCTTCCGCTTCTGTCCATCCTGTGCTTCGATCTTCGGAAGCACAAGCCCTTCCGCTTGGTGTGGTGTGTTTTTGGAGGGTGAGTATCGGTACATCCTCTCAGAACATGTATATGCGCACACTGATGAAACAAAAATTGTTCCTTCCAAAAGGCCGGTCCTCCGAGAGAGAGAGGGAGAGAGAGAAAACTAAATCGTCCTTTTGGATGTCCATGTAGGCATTCTCCCTGGTAGGCGTAAAAGTGGGACAAACTGGTCCCCATCGCGGCACTACTGCACACAGGTACAAAAGAGAAAGCCTTCTAAAATTGCTCCCCCCCGGTTGGCCACCGTTCCGGCCCCCCTCACACCGTCTAGGGGGACATGAAAAAGGATAGCAGCAAAAAAAAAGCGCGGAGCAAAATTCTGCAGTAGTGCTTTTCTTCCTGCCGTAAACGGAACGGCCGTGCCGTTATATCGCGACCGTTCGATCGTCGACCTAAGGACGTCGGTAATGTGAACAGAATGTAGGCTCCACTAGCTGGCTAGGGTGCAGATTCGTGCAGGCCTGCTGTAAAACAGGCAATCCATAATCATTAATCTTAGGCTCGCCTTGTAGAACGGCGTTCCAGTTAGAAAAAAAGTGTTCCACGAACAGCCGTCGCGAACCGTTTTCCCTCTGCAAAGAGCCAATTGAACAGGAGTGGAGACGTGCAGGGTGTGTGGTGTGGTTCTGGCGAAAGTATAGCGTGAAGTGCCACAAAACAGGATACGGAAGGATACGATCGTTAATCTGACCAATAAGTGTCCTATTAGCTAATGCAGTCAAAGCCCTACTCAAAGAACGTAAGTTCAAGGGGGTCCTCCATCACAAATCCGGGTGCATTATACTTCCCCGTTTTTTTTTCGGGTAAATTGCGGCTTCGATTAACAGCACCTCCAGCGTCCATCATTCGGCGAGCGCAGGTTCGAAGGACCTCCTCACCCCTCTCCCCTTCCCCCATTCAGCCATACACGAGGCCATTGACTGTGTGTGATGAACCAGCAGCCTTTTGGCTGTCAGAAGAAAGGACATGCACAGCGAAAAAACTCGCGTGTATTTCCGTGTGTGTGTGTGTACGTGTGTGAAGGGCCGATACGGTGCCCTAGTTCCACCGCCGCATCTATTTTCTTAAAGTGCCCTTTCTAATTGATTTTTCAAAGAAGCTGCACCGTAGTGTGATACTGCCCCACAGAGGAGCATGCCACTGGAAGAAGAAAGCAGTGAAAGTACAGCCTCTTTCAAGCATCCTTTTACCCCAAGCTCAGCTTTCGCTTGACCCTGCAGAGTGGTGTAGTAACCGCTTCCACCGCATTGCTCTATTCCACGTTCCATAAATCAATAACCAAGCGAGCGTTTGTGGCCACGGGTCGCGGAGGGTATCGCTTTCGGTTTGGTTCGGTTCGGTTCGTCGTTGGCGACGAGAGACCCTTATGCTGTTCTTTTGTTATGCGAACCCATGTTTATGCTGCGCGTTCGGCCGATTGGCCGCTGATGATTCGCGCGATTATTTTTGTTCGCTCGTTTGGTAGGATTCTCGCATGCAGCACGCGGCCCGTGCTGTGTTGTGCGAGCAGAATTTTAAGTTCTTCTTCGGTGGCCCGTTGCCCTAGTGCTCCTTCATTCAAATAGAAAGCGCACGTTTTTGAGGGCTAAGAATCGTAGTACTACGAATGAGGGCGCTTTTATGTAATCGGACAAGAAATTGATAAGTGCGGCTCCGCGTGTGTGTCTGTCTGCTCGACATGTGCTGTGTTGGAAGGATTTGCCCTCATCATTATCGTGCCACCCGTAGAGTTTTTCTGTTGCGCTTGAGTATTCTATTTTTGGGGTTAAGGGCTTTTCGGTTGGTAGCAACGATCCCCCACTGGGACACTTGATCCAAAAGTGGTTTTCATTGATTTATAACAAATAAGCTCGAGCAGGAGTGGAATAGCTCATTAGAACTCCTTTTTTCTTTTTACGCTTCACCCCCCAGAGCACCACTATCAGTGAACGATGGCTTCGCAGAATGGGCGCGAATCCAAGGATGGCCCGTCGCAAGGTGCTTCCTCCGCGAATGGTGGCGGTGCACCGCAAATGCAGCAGCAGCAGGAGCATTCGTGTGAAATCTGCGGCATGTCGGGCCTGTCGGATGACGCGATGCGTGACCATACGCGGCAGTACCACGTGGAGGGCAGTGCCCAGTGTCCGTTCTGCGGATTGTCCGGGGTCCCGGCAGCCGAGCTTCTGCTCCATGTGAACCAGGCTCACCTGGACTACCTAACGCCCGAGAACGAGCTGATGAGCTTTATCGACGATCAAACGCCAAGGTAAAGCCCCCGCGCGAAAACTATTACCACGATGGAAAATGCATTAACACGCTTAAAGCTTTTGCAGTGTCGATGGTGATTCGGACTCCATCTCGGATTGCCGCGGTTTGTCGCCCTCGATCACGTCCGAGCTGCTGACACCGATCTCGTCGTCCGGAGGGATGAAGGTGGCTTTCAACGGTAGCAGCACCACCACCACCATCATCACGACCACAAACACCAGCAGCAGCAATAGCAGCGGTATGCTGCTGTCCAGCGCCAGTGGCGGTAGCTTCACGACCGTTTCGTCCACAACCGTCGGTAGCCACGGCAATCATCAACCTGCTCCCGCTGCCCATCAACCGACCGGTCCGGTACAAACGCATCAAAACGGTGCGCAGCTGTTGGGCAGCCGGATGACCGGCAGCTCTTCCACGGCTGCCAGTACCAGCAGCATGAGCAGCAGCAGGTCTAGCTTGGGCAGTAGTAGCACCAACCTTAGCAATGGATTATCGAACGGTTTAGCGTCGACGGGCCACAGCTCGAACGGGAAAGGCAACAGTCAGCATTATCACTTCCCCGACGTTACGATGGCAGCAGCCGGTGAACCACCGCACACGAACGGTACCGGAGGGAGTAAGGAGGGGGCAGGTGGTTCGGTGATGAATGGCGGTGGTGCTGGCTGTACGACACCGGCCGGTGCGGGTGCTGGTGGACAAGGTTCTCCGCTGCGATCACAGCTCGGGCTGAAGCTTAAATCACACAAACCGAATTCGTTCAGCATACCGGCAGGCAGCGGGTCGGAAGTGGCGAATGGGTCGGTGGGAGGAACGGGTGGCCCAACCACCATGACGATTACAACGACGGCCACAACGATCACGACGAAGCAGGCGAGTCCACTGCAATGTCTCCTTTGTCCGTACACCTCCGACAACCCGTCGGTGCTGGAGGAACACATAAACCGGTCCCACTTTGATCCGCTCAGCCCGGGTGTGAATGGTGCCGGTGGAGCGGGTGCCGGAGCTGGAGCAGCTGGTGGAGGCGGAAGCGGACAGCACCTGGACACGCTCAGCGTTCTGCAGTGCCCGATCTGCAACCGAACGTTTGAGTCGGGTTCGGATCTGGAGCTGCACGTAAACATCGAACATCGGGACATTCTTAGCCCGGCGAAAGCGGACGGCGGTCGGGCTACGAACGGTACACCGTCCGGTGCGGCAGCACACAACGGCAGTAGCTACGGTGGGAGCAGCAGCAGCCTGTGTCCGGTGTGTGGCATTTCGTTCGATCACATGAAAACGCAGGAAATGGAGTACCACATCGAGAAACACTTTTCCAAGAGCCCGCAAAACCCGTTCCAGGGTGGTGCCGTTGGTGGCGGTGGAGGAGCCGGTGGCAACGGTGGTGGCGGCGGCGGTGGTGGTGGTAACAATGCATCGACCGTAGCAGTCGATCTGGAAAAGCAAGCGCAAAAGCTGCGCGAGCAGCGTGAGTTTGAGATGTTGCGCGCCCAGTACGGTATGGATGATCAGGGCAACTTCCGGGAGCAATCGGCAGCCGCCATGCAGCGTGCGGTGTACGCGGGTGAGATGAGCGTGGCGGATTATTACGAGCGACAGGTTGGGCTGCGGGCGGCCGAGTCACATGGTGTGGATGATGGGTCGTCCTGTACGAAGTCGGTATCGCCACGGGTATTGTCGCTGTCGTCCTCGTCGCCAAACGTGATCAAAACGTACGTGTGCTCGAGCGTGGATCACTATGCGTCGAGCTATGGCGATAAGGGATGGGGCTGCGGCTATCGGAACCTGCAGATGATGCTTTCGTCGCTGCTGCAGGCAAGTGTTCCGTAACTTAACTATCTCCACGAACGAATTGGTGAATTTCTTCTCAGAATGCGCAAGGCATTGTAGGCAATCGTTTGGAAAGTGAGTCATTTATTAATTTATTTTATGCTGTTATTCCCATTGCAGAACACATCGTACAACGAAGCACTGTATTCGGCCTGGGGATCGCATGGACCGGCACGAACAGCCATGCCCAGCATCTCACGCCTGCAACGGATGGTGGAGGCAGCCTGGGCGCAAGGTTTCGATATTCAAGGTTCGGAGCAGCTGGGTTGCAAGCTTTACAACACACGGAAGTGGATCGGTGCAACCGAAATCGTGACCGTGCTGTCCTGGTTGCGCATCCGCTGCGAGCTGGTTGATTTCCATCGGCCCACCTCCTCGGACGGACGCCATCCGGAGCTGTTTAACTGGGTGTTGCGCTACTTCGAGGAGCCGCGCATCCACACGCCTCCACTGTACCTGCAGCACCAAGGTAAAGCCTGCCGTGCCCAGCGTTTGTGTTTGGTCGTATATGTTTGGTGAAATTGCTATTCTCCGCTCTTTTTAAGGTCACTCACGCACAATAATAGGTATCGAACAGCGCACGTCCGGCCTGTCGCTGCTGGTGCTGGATCCGAGCCATGGTCCGCGGCAGGTAGCGGCGCTAGGGTCGTCGCAGGATTCGTTGCGCTTGATACGCAAAAATTCGGCTGCAATGCGTGCACCCCAGTACCAGGTCGTGGCAGTGAAGGGACTGATCGATACCGAGGATCAGTATCAGGTGAGTGCGACTGGTGGATGAATTATGAAGAATATTTAGTTTATTATCTTTTCGAACTTCGTAAACGTGTCCGCCCTCTGGAGAATCTTGTAGTAGTGCGGTGCAAGCAATACATGACAACCCCCCCGTTCAATTTCCTTCTTCCCAGGCTAGCAAAGTGTTGAAATCATTACGCATTCCGCCTGACCGTTGACGAGCTTCGCTGTGCTACCGGCCGGTTCGTCCTGCGGCATCAGCGATACCCCGTTTTAACTTCAAACACCTCCGCTACAATAATAGTAATAATGTCTACCTTCCAAAGGAACCGCACGCGCCGCAGCAAACAGTGATCGAAATATTTTAGTTTTTGATCCCCTAGAATCCTACCAAACATAAGCTTATATTCCTTTAGATGCAACCGCAAGCGACACACTTTGTACCGATATTGCAGCATGCACACCGTGACAGCAAAGCTAACAAACAAACTGTAAAAGCTAGTATAAGCAACAGGAAGAGAGTGGTGCACACGTTTGGGCTGTATGTGCTAAGGTGCATTTGGGTGCAAGGAAAACGGATCGGTGTGCAGGGAATTGGGAGGAAATTGTGTGGAAATTGCTCGAAGCGCCTCATGGAACGGTAAAAGTAGAACAAGATCTTTTGCAGGATCATACCATTGGCGAAAATAGCTTTTAAACCACAAAACTGGCTTATTATGATTTTATGTCCTTATTCTTTTGATGATAAGCGGTTCCTTAGTTGAGCGAAGGTTAAAAAAATACAAATTAAAGACAAACAACAAGGTCTTCTTTTATTTTCTTCAGGATTCCTATCTCATATATAGGATATAAGTTTATTTAACATGATTCTCCCCTGATGTTGAATGGAGCACTGCTTATTAAATTATGTCATTGACTCCTCGAGTTAATCGATAATCTAGGCTTGAGGAGCATCTAAGGCCATTTCGATGAGAAGGCTCGATGTCCACGAGTCTTCTTCCACTTTACGATCTCTTGGTAGACTCTTAGCCGACAAAGTAAGATGTGTTGAACGGCGAGACTTGTTCGAATAGGAGAAAGAGGGATAAAAACCCTAAGGGGAAGTCTAGTCCTAAGGGAAGTCGGAAGCTAAAGGCGATACTACAGTCTCTCAGTCCTCAGTTGATAGTTCTTAGATTTGAACTTTAAAGCTATTTTCGATTCAAATTTCACTCATTTGCTTCCGCTTGCTTACGTTCACTAAACAAGGTTGCTCAAGAAAATTTTTTCTTCACAAGCAACTCAAAGGATTCCGATTCCGAGTTTGGTGGTCCTGCAAAAAAAAAAAAAAAACAATCGGTAAAATCGGGTTCAGCTAAGACATGTGATGTAATTACGCCATTCGGAACATTCTTTAAAAAAAAACATTTCTAGGCAAAGAAAAAAAACACACACTAAATGTACACTTTAAAATAAGCTAGATCACATACGCGCGAGGAATGTGCAAAGGAATGCAAAAAAAAAAAACAAAAAACCAAGTGAAAGAATTACTAACAACTAACGGTAGCACACATGACAATCCTTTTCCTCCCTGAACAAACAGAGAAAAACAGATACCTTCAAAAATAAAACATAAAAAGCGCGAAGTATATAGAGAAAAGCGCCTAAAAACGAAAAGACAAAGCAAAGACGAGACACAACCAACACGTACCACACACCCCTGCAGCAACAAGAGTGATCCTAGAAAAACTTTCAATTAAAGGATTGTGATATGTAATAACAAAAGATCGAGCCGAGCAGGCTAATAATTGCCGCGCTCCAGGGGGAGATATACAGCTTAACGATTGGTTTATCAAAAAAAAAAAAATGACTTGGAATATTGCAATATTCAAGTGGAACCGTGAAATTCAAAAACAAACCCGCTTAAAATGCACAATACGGTACAAACAGTAATACAATTCGGTAAAGAAAAGCAACACACAAACGAGAATGTCGTTCTTAACGCCTGTACGTATGCTATGTACCTTTGCGCCGATCGGTATAAAATTTTCAAACGATGCAAACGAAAAAAACAGGTTGTAATCTGTAATACAAGCCGTTGGCGGATGGGCACCCATTAATCATCATTGCATTGCAATACTAATAGATGCCTCTTTCCTTTACTATACTCAAACCTAACAAGCAATACCACAACCATAATTAGTAACCGGTACAGTGAATACCTTAATAGCTTTAAATACAAAAAAAAACAACACAACGTTTAGTGTGATCTCTCTTTTAAGCATACCATACCATATTTGCTCAGGAGTATGTAGGGTAACCGAGTTCATTTGGCAATAGTACTAGCAAACTGCGTCGTTAGTATACTATCATTTTAGATGTGTACTTTCTTTGCGACTTAGCAATTGCAATTGTGCTTATAGGTAAGAAACGGACCGACGAACGGGCTGAGATGACGTTGAGCGTAACTATTTTTATACAGCTTTCAATAGTATTGTTTTAGTGTAGGGTTGTTGTTTGTTTTTTCTATTCTTTTTACCTGTATTATGCTGGCATTCGGAGGTACGAAAAGAATTTGGTCTCAAGACCGCGCTCCTCCGAGAAGTGATCACGCAATAAGATATTGACCGCATATGTGGGAAATGCAAAACTAGAGTAGCAGAATTATTTTGCATAGCAAAATGAGTTCCTTTTTTGTGTGTGAAGAAAACTCCCACACTACTTCTTGCAACAATCACACCACCATCTCACCAGCTTATCACCGTCCACTGTGCGCCGTCTTGTCGTTAGAAGAGTTTGCTGCTTTGCTACAACCCCATGCACACGAAAGCGCAAGCGCACACCGTAACGTTACCAAATCATCCCAAGCAAACGAGGAATTGAGGAACGCTAATTGAGAAAGAAAAAAAACCCGCGTTCCGAATCAAAAGTAGCAGGAAAGTGTGAAAATTATTTAAAAAAAAAAACGCAACTTTAATACACTCACCATTTTAGTTCCTAACAGCCGGTTGGAATTGCGTTACTCCATTTAGCGAGAGGCGACGGTTAACGCGCAAGATTAAGTGATTACAGTAAAGGTAGCGACACGAAACACCAAAAACCCCGGACGCAACAGATTTCATCGGCACCGAACGAAAGCGTGTAGCGTTTGAAGCACCGGGGAAGCGCGGTTGAAGCCAGAGGTATATACATACATACATATATATATATATATTGATAAACAAATTAAAAGTTAAGGTAACGTAACAAAATACTGCAAGTACCTCAACTTGGACACCGTCTCATTGTGTGGTAAGCTTTTTAAGTAGGAACTGGTGCGACTACCTATAGAGCGATAGAGCAAGAAACCGATGATCATTACTGAGCGCGGGTTTTGTGCGCTAGGAAGTGCAGGTTAATTTCTATACTAATTCAATCCTACTTTTTCTCTACTTACGAGATTTTAGTTCCAGTAATTTGTTAACGTATGCATTAAAAACAGGATAACTTAACGGAATCGGGATGGGCTTCTTAGTTAGCTTAAAGTTAGCTTAAACCCTACATGCAAAAAGAATTTAATAAAGATAGGGTTACTGTTTTTTGGGCAGTCCTTTGGCAGTTCCCAACTTTGCCATCTTATTCTTCCTTGGGTCTACAATCTCGAGAGGTCACGGACTGCCAATTTTAGGATTTCTATGATTTTGCTGGATAGTCAGTCATGCGTACGGGCAGGCGATCTGGATAGGATTTGATCCTCGCTCCTGCCGTTAAACTAATTTCAATTCGTATTTGACAGCTCATTCTGGGCCTTGATCATCACGTACATCCTCCCTTTCTTGGCTACCTTAGTATTGGATAAGGTCCTCCCTTAGAGGTTGCTAAGGTCAGTCGTTAGTGTCATCTATCGACTCCGAATTTGTTATACCAATTGTCTATCTTGTCCAGAGTATTCCCGAATCATAGATTCACGACGATAAAGCCGTCGAGCGCTGAAATTTCGAATTTCCTCGTTATTTTTCTGTTGGGAAAATGTAGTAATGCAGTTAAGATAAGCGATCTCCAAAATGTCCAGTCTACTATTTCCAACTGATCGCATCTGATACTGAGGGTATAAAACAGTTCTTCTCGACTGTTTTGGCCATAGCTGCTTCTAATTATTTAATGCTGCAATGAATTGAAAAATCGGGAAAAATTATTCCATTTTTAATGCATACGCTAACATCCTATATCCTTCCGCTTGTTCCCTTCTGTGTGTTGTTGCACTAACGAACATGAAGAGCTGTTTAAGCTGAAATAACAAAAAAAAAACGTGAAAAAGTACTGTGCTTTAAATTGGTGAATTTTTCATAGCAGTGTGCAAACGACTAGAGAGAGAGCGAGGGAAAAAATGATTAAATCAAGCGATGATCGTCCTGTATGATAAATAGAGTGCAAAAGTCGCTACGAGCAAGAGTAATATGCATACAAGCAAATGACGCTGTTTATTTTTGTATGATTAACACTTAATATTACCATAGTTCCATCATTATCCGTACTAGTAGCTAGATGGGGAAAGAAATTTACGAAGCAAAAAAAAATGTGCACAATCACGCTCGATGCACGCAAACATGCACACTGCGCCATACAGGACAAGTGCAGCGAGGATGAGGAAGATGTGAGAAGATAATACTACTGTACAATTGGTAAACAGCAGCCACACATCTTCTTTACCACAGGGCCGTAAAACAGCTTATAACAAAATTTACGTAAAATAAAGACACGTAAGACAAGATAGACAGAGAGAGAAAGAAAGAGTGTTAGAAGAGAACGCTCCAACCGATCCGAATGGAGCTACATTATTTTGAACCCAACCACGTGGTTTATGTGATTTTGTGTACGATTTTATGTGCATTATTCAAAACGGCAGAAAGGATGTTGATTGGGCTTTTAGCACCAAACAAAACAAAACCAAAAGCACAAGCTTTCCTTCTACCCGTAACTAGTAAAGAAAATCTCAAAAATAATCGTCAAACTTATCGTTGAAGGTTGCAGCAACGAACGTCGTTTAAGCAGAGGAGCACGACATAAGCAGCGTACCTAGTTATACATATGCTTCGTTTTATCCGACGTCGAATAAGGTTTCGGTTGTGTGTGTGTGTGTGTTTGAAAAAGCGTTCCACTATTGCCACGACGAGGTGGTTAAATTTATTCGTTTTTAACCAACAATCTCAACATGGATTTATCTGTGCCTATTACATATAGCGAACAAGCACGGTCGGTGAGCACACTAGCACGTGTGCATTGCAGGTGTACATATGGGGAATGAGCATACAAGGCAGACCATGGAGGAGAGAAAAATAAAAAGAACAAACGTTTGAAAAAACGCTAAAATTGCATCCAAAGCAAAATTAAAATTTAAAAGAGGCAAATCAAATCGCATAAAACACAGTGATGCAACAACAGATACGAATTGTAACAGTTCTTTTGAAACGGAAAATAAGAGCAAACTACAGCAACCTCTCTTTACATTAAAATGCTAACTTGCACTGGAAACAAGCTATCGAAGAAGGCATTGATCGAAGGCATGGAACAAAGGCACAATACAAAAAAAAAGAGAAGACATTCTATGTTTCAAGCATTAAGAGACGAGAGAGAGATACACACCGACACAAAGAAACAAAATACAGAAATATACCGCCCGGTACATAATTTTATCAAATTTGCTTCTTAAAAGAAATATATCCGTAATTATCAGTAAAAGGAAAACAAAAGCAACCCAAAATCCAGTAAAGTGAAACAGTCAGCGGAAATGAAAAAACCCCCGAGTCACACACAAAGAAACTGAACGAGATGATACAAAGCAGTGAAAAAAGAAGAATAAAAAATATAAATGAAACAAAAACCATCTGAAGAAAAGGTTTCTTGATTGGATTGTAAAGCATGCCGAAGAGAATGTGTTAGCCAGACATGATCTTGGAACACAAGATGATCTTGGACAAGACCATGAATGGATCTTTCCCAATATGGTGAACAAGGAAGAATGGAGATGTAGGAATCTGGAGTGTCGAAGATCGATGGTAAATTTTGTCTTCTTCTTCTTCTTTGGCTTTACGACCTCCTAGGTCATGCCTGTCATTTCTGGCTTACTAGAGTTAATGGCATCACGCAGTTGGATAGTCAGTCCTCACTACGGGGGAACGGTCCACATGGGACTTGAACCTCGATCCTGTCGTATGCCGGGAATATTGTATGTTGTATGCAACAATGTGGAATACGCGACATTTGATTCCGCGCCTTGCACAAGTTCTCGTCCTATCTCCAAATTTACTTACTCACTTCGCGGTCTTGGCCTGATGCTACAATCCTCGATACCGCCCGTCGTCAGCCAATCGATAATCCCGGCCATTTTTTCGGACGCATCAACGCCATCAGTCCATCTCAATATGGGCCTACCACGTCTCCTCTGTTCGTGCGGACGGCCTAAAAGGACTTTACGGGCTGGGTCTGGATTCTGATGACATGACCAACCCACCGGAGCCTGACAAGTCTAATGCGTTGCACGATGGTGGGATCATCGAGCGGCTAAGAGGGTTTCGTCAGTTTTGGACAGAATCCATGTCTCAGAGGCGTATGTGAGTAATGGGACTATAAGTGTTCTATAAAGTCCCAGCCTCTCGTCCATCACGACAGGATTTTTGAGTGGAGAAGTTTCCTCATGCTTCAATATGACCGGAAGGCAGCCAGAGCACCCTTGTGCGTAGCTGACTTTTAACCCCAGATAGGGGAAGTTTTGGACGACTTCGAAGGTGCGGTCACCTATCTGTACATCCACCCCTACGTAAATCAGTGTGGTGCTACCATCATTTTGGTAATCTCCAACCCTAAGTTTAGTGCCTTCTGCTTTACCTGAACTTGGTAAATTTTGCGTGAAGTCTATGGCCTTTGCTGGTGCATGATAGCTTTGACGATCGAAAAACCTTTGTTCTGTGACATGGAACCATATTAAGAACTGTTTATTATGAGACAACTTACCCATATCCCTCTCTCATGTTGGCATAAAGACCTCTTTGGTCATGCCGTTCATTTCTGGTTTGCTAGACTTTTTGGTATCACGCAGTTGGATAGTCAGTCCTCACTACGGGGGAACGGTCCAGATGGGAATTTAACCCCGGTCCTGCCGTAACAACTCACCCATCGCCATTTCACCTTTCACCATCACGACATGCAGCTCGATTTGAGCACCAGAACCACCAGTCTCTCATCATACATTGCTTCCTTTATTCAACTTCAAAGACGGATAACGCTTAATGAAAATCGTTTTAAAATTTAATTATGAAATTCATATTCTTCCACGACGCCGTTCGCGAGCCAAACTGTGTGCCAATCTCCTTAACCCCTTTTAAATGATCCAATGTTAGCGCTCACAAATGGAAGTGCTTCTCCAGCGCTTGCCAACATTCGTAGTAACGTGCGTCCAGCTTCTGGCACGTTTCTTCACCCCAGCGCGTAACGGCCATACTGAGCGACGATTCGAACATGAATGCCTGCGTTCCATCGGCAATGCGTTCCGGTTTAAGCTCCGCATTGGAGGCTCCCTCGAAGCACCGATGATCGGGACCGTGTGGTGTCATCATGGAGTGTAGTGAGGCGCCGCCGGGCAAAAACCCACCCTCCTTTGCTTCGTACCGGCCGAAAATCAGTCCCATAAATTCGCTCATGCAATTACCTAAAGCGATTAAAAAATATTAAATTCAATTGAAAACTTGGACTCTTCCCTTCTGAGCAACTTACGGTGATAGTACGGCGGACGGAAGGTATGCTCCTGCACGGACCATCTCGGTGGGAAGACCACGAAATCGGCAATGGCCGTACCGGGCCGGTTGCTCGGGCAGGTAAGCACGGTAAAGATGCTCGGATCGCAATGGTCGAAGCTAACCGAATTGATCACCATGAACCGGGCCAGATCGTACTTGTACGGTACATAGTTACCGTGCCAGCCGACCACATCGAACGGTGAGTGGCCCTGTGTGGCGACGAACAGTGCTCCCTGGAACTTGGACACGACCCGGTACCCATCGACCGTGCGATCCTCAAAGTGTGCCGTCGGTGTTAGGAAGTCCCGTGGGTTAGCGAGCCCGTTTGCCCCGATCGGGCCGAGATCCGGTAGACGGAAGTGGCCATCGTACACCTCGAGGATGTAACCACGGGAGGGTCCTTCCAGCGCTACGCTGAACCGGATGCCTTGCGGAATGACGCAGATTTCGTTCGGTTTCACGTACAATCGTCCAAACTCGGTCGTAATGTCCAGTGGACCCTGTTGGGGAACTGAATGGAGATGAAGGTAAAGAAGGTTTCGTTTTTAGTTAGATTTTTACGAAGATCTTTCGTGGATGAACTATTTCACAATCAGCACGATTCTTCGCCAAAAATGATCTATCTTCATGTTGTTGGTGTTATGAGGTTAAGGGAGTTGGTAGTTTCTTCCGTTGGCGACGTGTGAACCACAGTCAAGATCTTATTCACCAGCTACACCGGGAGCTGCACATTCTTAGAAAATGGCTACGACATCTCTAATACTCTCTTCCTAGACCTTCGAGTGGTTAGGATCGATCTTTCAATTCTGATCTTCAACATCACCAGAGCTGATCACTGACAGAGGCTTGTCGCTACACACTTGATCACTAATTATCATACCTATCTCTATGCGCACCCATCCGAACTGGGCTATAAATTACACAAATTTATCTCCCTACCCCACACCGTTACTCAATCTCGCGCACTTACCTATAAGAAAGTCTCCATCGGAGTTGTAGAACGCCGTATCCTTCATCGAACAGTTGGCCAGATACACATGAACGGCCAGTCCATGGCGGGCACGGACATCACCGGCACCGCACACCGTGTGCAATCCGGCCACAAAGTCTACCTCCGTACCGTCAGCCGGCAAATCGAACGGGTTCCAGCGCATCTGGTTCGGGTTTGGGTGTTGCTCCTCCCAACCGGTTCCACGCAGAAACGGTGCCGTACCTTCGAACCGTTTGAACGGTTGATGGACCACCGATGGCCGGATGCGGTACAACCAGGAGCGCGTATTTTCTGTGCGTGGTGCCGTGAAGGCACTGCCCGACAGTTGCTCGGCGTACAGCCCGTAAGGACATTTTTGCGGTGAATTTTGACCCTCGGGAACGGCGTTCGGGAAGCGGCCATCTTCCGACGTGAAATGGGACCCAAATCCAGACAAATACTGGCGAAGAGGAGATGCACAAGCGGGGAGTTAAAAATGCAAATGCGAGACTATTTAACCGACCCGATCGGATTAGATGGGGAATGGGAGGAACGCGATTAGAAGTTGATACTGCGTTTCAAAAACTGGTTCCGTCATTCGTACACCGAGATAGAGTTAACCTGTTTGAATGCTTTCCTTTACTTGGATACAGATTGGAGGCTCGTCAGACTAATTTTAGAACAGACCGTCCGAAGGTAACCCAAACATGGGACCAACTGGTACGCAATTTCTACGTTCTACGTTGTTGGGTGTTGAGGTCTGCAATTTCCCTGTGCTCTTATCTTCTCGAATGTTAATTGCGAACGAAACTCTGTTGCATATCTTAAGCCACGTTGCATTCTCACCACTGCACTTCGTACCTGATATTCCGGCATGTTGTTGACTTGTGCGGAGCGATTATCTCGCGATGTTGGATGCTGGATTACGCTTTTACTTTTATCTGGTGATCGTTTACTCTACTCGGTATCTAGTATCTGCGCGATCGCACTTCACCAGTAACAGGATGCTTTTCTTCTCGAGACAAGCACTCGAACCGTTCGGATAGTGACAGTCGACTGAAGTGAGCCGGGTTGTTTCCGTTGGTTATTAAGCATTCAAAAATATTCTAATTCCCAAACCCATCCTCGTTATGTACCGCCACGCTGCGTTTGTCTCCTCCACAGCCACAGCCAGGACCGATCGTCATCGTTCGACGGGAGAGACCTGCAGCTTAAACCGGATTCCTGTGGCGCTCAGAACGAGTTCCGGCACCGTGACGATATGCACGCACAGGAATATAGAACGGCCAAGTTGCGACGTTGGAGGACATTCAGGGCGTGACGTAGCAGTTGTTTACGTGTTGTTGCCAGGACGGGGAAAAAAAGCGTCGAGAATGCTCCGAACGGGCACTCTTAGTTGCTGGTGATAAACAACATTCGTGGAGATGGTTGTTGTTGCTGACCATCGCTCGATCAGGGTACGATCGTTGAAGTTGCAAACCGACTAGTTTGACTGAGAAATGCTGACTCACGTCTCATGCCCGGCCAATGCATCGATCATTCAGTAATAGAATATATTTCGGTGAAGTTCGAGGTGAAATTCTTCTTTTAATCCTGCGATGCTGTTTTTACAGATAAGATAGTGAATATTGTCTGTTTGCTTTTCGTTGCGATAAGATGGTGAAATTGAATCACCCTTACGCACACAACCGTACATTCGAACCGGTGTAGGGTCAAATCTTGTCAATCCAGTTTGGCCGAACCGACTCAACCGCTATCGGTGTCAAAGGTGGTTCACGTTCCGTTTCTGCTTACGATCGAACAAGTTAATGTGCGATCGGACGTTGTGAACCATTGCACGCTTAACAATCAACAACATATTACTACAACATAGTGCTTTGGGTGAAGTTGGTTTTGATTCATTTTAATCGGTGTTTTGTGCAGTGTTCCAGTGTATAGTTCGAAGTTTAAAGTATTTAAAATGATCGGAAACGCTATAAGATTAACAGTTCTTACCTTGTGTTTATTTGGAGTGATATCAACGATCAGGTATGTTGGATTTTAGAATATAATATGGACTTATGGACTTTGGTGATTTCTGTGATTAGCGAACACCCGTGAACTGTGTTGGTGTTGCTGTTGATGATCGTTGCTGAAGGAAATCGATCCCTGAACTCTCGTGCTAGTTTCTTGTGTGTCCTCTGATTGATGTGTGTTTCGATGGGAATCGATACAGTTCCCGGTGTGTTGGCAGCCGAAAGCTTTAACCCCATGTCACATAAAACTCAGCTTCTTGGCTTAACGACTTTATAAATTGTTTTATTCCACGTAGACGAATATTCTACCCTTGCTACGGAGGGCCTGTCCGAATAAGAATTGATCTCTAGTCCTGCCAAGTAAACGATGGGCGCTACTCACATTATGGTCTAATGCTCCCCCCAAAGCAACGGGCTTTGCCGAGTAAAGTTCTTCTACCTAATGACCAGGGGCGGATTAAACGGTACTTGCGTACCGTACCGCAGTACCCAACTCATCATCGGAGGGACTAAGCCACCATATGGAAAGGCCCGGTGGCAGAGGCGATAGAGGCGCCAACCGTCTCACGGCAGGACCAGAGATCGCGACCGTTGCCTCGTAGTGTGGTCTGCCTATCCAGATACGTGATATTATCAAGTCCAATAAGTCATTAGATGGCGCGCATGACTTAGCAGGTCGTTCAGCCAAGAAGAAACATAGTCCGTCTAAGGAATTTAGTCTACCACAGGCTTCAGTTACGTAGAACCTCGTTGGTGAATGATTTTTATCGTTCCATGGCCATCTACCTAGAGACCTTGTCGACATCATCCAATGGGGTTTTTTATTGTAAAGGGTCCTTATGTGCCAAGCGTACTGCTCAGAACTAATCCTGCCACGGGTCTCTTCAAATTTGAATCCACCTCAGATTAACTTCTCAATAACACTCTTATACCAGCCAGTTTAAAACGATGAACATAAAATTTACATCAAAGCAACAACGGTGCATATATTTATAAAAAAAACCCACATGTAGCCTTTTTTCGTCCCGCACTGTCGGTGGTGTTCGCGCTGTCAAAAAAGGCCCAGTGTAAACAACACGTCTTTTGAAACAGCTGCACATCTCAAATCAGCTGTACCGCAGTTTCTCTCCATTCGAGCCATTTAAACGAAGGTAAAAGCTGCAGAAAAACACACCCACCCCGCAGTGGATGAGAAAATTCCGGCAGTACAAAAGAGTTTGTTCGTGTGTGCGTTTGTGTGTGTGTTAGGTATATAGTTTATCATCAACAAATAGAGCCACTGCCACTTCAGCAACCGTACACTCGCTATCCCCGTTGATTGTTGATTTAATATTTGAAATGAAAAAAAGGAAAAAAAATACAAAGCTTACACCTCCGGCAACGTTGATAACAGCAACACTCGCCCTAGTGTGTACCAGTGTATGGGTGTACAATCATGATTAGCACAATGATGCTTTGACGAGCACGGCGAGCATCATCATAATTGCTTCGGAGTCCGAGCTGCGAAGGAACACAACTCTATCCCAAACGCGCCTACGTTTGGTTTCTTTATTGATTGTGGTTCATTAAATTTTCCCAGTGGACAAACATCCCCAACGATGGTGAACTCGGGAAATCGCCCCGTTGTGCTGGTAACGAACAAGGAAACACCGGAAAAGGGCATCAACAAACTGAAGCAAAAGTGAGTCGACCTGCGTGTCACCCTACGGTACTTGTTTCGAGTTTTTGGCTCTAATTACGGTTCGCTTTCTTTTCTAGATGTGATGTGATCTTCCCCAAAAGTCATCCGGCAACACGCGATGAAATTCTGGAACTGGCGGGCCAGGTCGACGGGATACTGTGGGTTGGCCATATGGCGCTAAACGGCGAGGTGCTGGATCGGGGTGGCGAACGGCTGAAAGCTATCTCCACGATGTCAGCCGGCATGGATTACGTCGACATCGACGAGTTTCGGAAGCGCAAGTTCCCGCTCGGCTACACCCCGATCGTGCTGAATGATGCTGTAGCAGATTCTGCCATCGGGCTAATGATTGCAGCGGGCCGTCGGTACCACGAGGGTCGGCTGGCCATCGATCAGTCACAGTGGAAGGGTGGCCCACAGTGGCTGCTCGGGCAAGACATTAAGGGCAGTACGGTGGGCATCATCGGCATGGGTGGTATCGGGCAAACGATCGCCAAGCGGCTACAAGGGTTCGACATTGGGCAGCTGCTGTACTCGGGCCGCCGCCCCAAACCGGAAGCCGAAGCACTCGGTGCGAAGATGGTGCCCCAGGACGAGCTGCTGCAGGAGAGCGATTACGTGTTCATCGCCGTTCCGCTTACCAACGAAACGTATCACATGATAAACGAGACTTCGCTCAGCAAAATGAAGCGTACGGCCGTACTGGTGAACGTGGCGCGGGGCGATATCGTCGATCAGAAGGCGCTGGTAGCGGCGCTCAAGAATGGTACGATCTTTGCGGCCGGATTGGACGTAATGACGCCCGAACCGCTGCCAGCGGACGATGAGCTGCTGAGCCTCCCGAATGCAGGTAAGCGCGCACGTCGATCAATCACTCACGATACGCCACGCCGAGATAGTAGTTTATCACTAACCGCCGGGTTTTTTTTCACGCCTTTTCAGTTGTCATTCCACATCTAGGATCTGCAACGGTTCAGACGCGCAACAATATGGCTGAAATTGCAGCCCTTAACGTGCTGGCGGGAATAGCCAACACGCCCATGTTTTCTCCATATCCGTATTAAATTGTTTAAGCAAACCCTTTTTTTTTTTTGCAACATGCGTACCTGCATCTGGTGCGCCCTATCCTATACCTAGCATGGGCAACTGTACGAATTAAGGCAGAGAACTGCGGTTCCTCGAAAGCAAAAGGTAAACATTTAAAAAAGGCTACTCTAATATCACTCTTTGAGGCAACTAATGAAACCAAATTAGTTATTTAGAAATGAATTTTATGTTGGACGTGACGCAATTCGGAACATTCACTAGTGTACGACTGATTATGCAGATAGTTTTTATACAAAAGGGCAAGGAAATAAGAAATGCAACCTTACACTAGTATTGTATTGCCATTAAAGTGCCTTTTCTTCGTGGTAACACTTGTTCATTGGAGCTTTATTGAAACTGTGATGGCATCGTTTCATTCCGCAATCCACAGATTAAATTGTTCACCGCCCGCACAGCCATTTCGTCCCGAGTTCGTTTGGTGGCCGTTCCCAAGTGTGGTACAATTACTGGAACAAGATAGGACGGTCTGTTAAAAATTGTCTGTAAGAAACCGTTCAACTTCAACCCCTTTCTTACCACAGTTGGATAGCTGAAACAGTTCACTGTCGGGGGGAACTGGTTCCGCAGTCACCGTGTCTAATCCTGCCGAACGTATTCGGCCACTTTTCAGCGCTTCGATCAGTGCGCTCTCGTCCACTATCGCGCCACGTGCAATGTTGATTAGAATGGCGGTGGCTTTCATCGCTGAAAATGCTTCCCGATCAAACAAACCGCACGTATCCTTATTCAACGGACAGCTGATGAAAATGATATCCGATCGGGCGAGAAGTTCTTCGAACGATGCGTGTTGAGCGTTAAATCTTTCTGCAGCCGCTTTAGCATTGCGACCACAGTACAGGATCAAGCCGATAGCGAACCCTTGCAATCTCTTCGCGATCACTTGTCCAATGCCACCGAATCCAACAATTCCAACCGTCGATCCTTGGATAGCTCGACGAGAGTTACGATTGTTGCCGGCATGGAACAAACCTTCGTTGGTGACAATCATGAGACCGATCGCTAAATCCGCTACGGACTCATTCGGAATGAACGGGGTGTGTCCTAGCGGGATGCCTCTATGCCTCAGCTCTTCCGTATCCACACAATCGACACCGTTCATCGTTAAAGAAATAGCCCGGAGCTGTGGTCCGCATGCATCCAGCACTTCGCGATCTAGTTTCATCCTGTAGCTGGTCCACAGTAGTCCATCAACGCCCGGGCATAGATCGTGTATTTGAGCGCGGGATGGAAAGTCGTCCGTGGGTACGATCACGTCACAGCTGCCAGAGGAAAGAGATTGAAGAGATGAGGAATTTATCATTGACGATGGTCTACATCCATGAAACAGTCTAAAAAAAATACTTCCAGTTCTCGCGATCAGCTGGCCCTGAGTATTGATTGCAGAATGATACTCACTCCTTACGCAGTAACTCTAATGCCACCGGTTGCACCTGATGGTGCGTTACCAACACTCGAGGACGTCGCATGGCCCTCCAGCCCACGGGCCATCCACTAACCGCAACTAGTGATGGAAAATGTACAATATACAAACGAAAACTAACACCAGCAAGAGCACCTTCATCTTGGGGAATATTTTGTTCAATCACTACTTCCACGCGACTGTCGTTCCGAACCCCGAATGCAATGCCACCGGTGGGTTTGGCTTTATTTTGTAGCCACGAAAGCGCGACCACGGTTGATAACATTTGGTGCAGAAGTTTAATCAAAAACACGAAACATTTTACGAGGCCACCCGAAGCTTCGGTGAAAGTATGTTACTATCAGCTGGGATTGTTTGTTCTCCGCATGGAAGCCCGTTTCACCGTTAAGGAATTCAATCCTTGTATCAGGAAGGCGAATCTGAATCGGATGTCATGCAAGGAAGCTATATTTGTCCAAATTCAGATGACATCAAATATTGCTTTGCGATCTATCGCTATCGAGACTTGGACAGGCCTCCGATCCGTTTCCAGAAAACTCATGATGAATGAGCGAATGCGGAAAAAAATGCTTCGTGTGGATCTCGTGTTCCTGGCAGTTTTGTAGGGTATGTCCGCCGATAACTTTGTCCAGGGAGGTAGTGCTGCATTCGTTCGATTTCTATATCTGATCCGGAATCTCCTACATTTAAACCGTTCAGGTCTTGGTTGTCTGAATATGTTGGGAGTAATACTGCTGTAGAACTGGCGAAATCTACCCGAACTTCTACAACAGATATTTCGACATAAGATATAATAAAACAAACCCAAACGAATTGCTTTACCAAACGCATGTTTTTGAATTTAAATTTTAAATTCATCCCAACCACGTGGTCACCGAAAATTGTGATTCGTATTGCATTTTATAGAACCATTTACCATTCAGCAAGACCCGGTCGAGGAAAAAAAGAGAAAAGAGAAGCAAGTGTTCACTCTGCCCATTTGTTAATCGCTGCGCTTATCATGCGTACCGGGTTAGTACGGCTGACACGATCCGTTCCAAAGATGCTGGACCTTTTGGTGGAGCAACTCAACTTTGGTGCCCGCCGTCCGAAGCTGGCCGTAACGTGTTCCGACATTCCCAGCCGCTACATCGATACGCTCAGGCAAAAGTTTGTATGGCGTGACCTTGCCATCTGATGACCCTCGGTGTTTATTTAAGTTCTTTCTTCTTCCCCAGATGTGATGTGACCGTGTGCGATGGAACAAACCGGTCCGATATACTGCGTGCCATTTCCGGAGCGGAAGGGATTCTATGGCTTACGGCAGATCGACTTGATTCGGAAGCGCTGGATGCGGCCGGTCAGCAGCTGAAGGTGGTGTCCACGATGACGTCCGGGATGGATTATGTAGCAGCGGAAGAGTTCACCAGGCGCGGTATCGCTCTTGGCCACACACCGAAAGTTGTAAACGATCCGGTAGCGGACATTGCGATCGGTTTAATGTTGGCTGCGGCTAGACGGTTTCACGAAGGTCGATTGAAGATCGCAAGCGGACAGTGGGAAATGCGACCGCAGTGGATGCTGGGACAGGATGTGCCCGGTTCGACGGTTGGTATCGTTGGGTTTGGCGGTATCGGGCAGACGATTCTTAAGCGCTTGCAGGGATTCGATATTGGCCGGTGCCTGTATACGGGAAGGAACCGAAAACCGGAATCGGATGAAGCGGGTGCTTCCTATGTGGATCTGACCACTCTGCTTCGGGAAAGTGATTTCGTATTCATTGCCTGTCCGCTTACGGGAGAAACGGCAAGGATGTTTAATCGTGAAACGTTTGCGCAAATGAAACCATCTAGTGTGTTGATCAATGTAGCCCGTGGCGGGATCGTCGATCAACCGGCGTTGGTAGAGGCGCTGAAGAACGGTATGATTTTTGCTGCCGGATTGGATGTAATGACACCGGAACCGTTGGATACGAACGACCCACTGCTATCGCTACCGAACTGTGGTAATGCATATTGGCAACATTTGCCCCTATTCGATCTAATCTCTTTTCCTTGCTTTCTGTCTTCCATTTTCCAGTGGTGGTTCCTCACTTGGGAACGGCTACCAAGCAAAGCCTGCTTGATATGTTTACCATCACCGCAAACAACGTTCTTTCCGTTCTCGCAGGTGGGTCACTTGTAGCTCCGTTCCACAAAAAATAAAATGAAGGACTATTTGTTAATTTTACTCTTTATTGACTCTTCATAAATCTGGGCTCAAGGGCACTGCCCTGCTTAGCTCCATCGGTAGTGAGCGTAGGCACGATTAGCTTCACACTGACGATGCAGCTCGTGTTTCCGCTTCACCACCTTGCCCTGGTTCGCGGCTGCATCCAATATTTCCCATGCCATCTTTTCCGGGAAATGTACCGTCCGTTCCTTCTCGCGGATCGCTTCTAGCAACCACTTCATCGCGATAAAGTACGACCGCTTTTCGGTAATCGGCACCGGTACCTGGTACCGCACGCCGCCACGCTTGATCGGTGTCAGCTGCAGCAGCGGGCGACAATTTTCCACCGCCAGGTGAAGCAACTTCCTTGGATTTAGTTCCAACTTTGCCTTTTCCTCTTCCGATTCCGACAAATGGTACCGCTCCAGCTGGAGTCGCTTGATGTTTTCGAACCCTTTCTCGACCAGCTCGCGGGCAAGCTGTTTGTTGCCCTGTTTCATTACATAATTTGTAAACTGGCTGACCAGCGGGTCGTAGAACACGGAGCAGTTTTGGTTGTTGAGTGCGGCCTTCACCGGTACGTGCGATATTTTCGCCAGATCACCCGTTGTTTGCAGTTCTTCAATTTTCTCCCGGCTAACCACCGGCTCGATAAAGTGTGGCCCGTACTGGGACATTCGTGCAACCGGCACGACACATTGTGCAGCGGTTCCGTGCCTGTCCGGAAGAGGTGAGAGCGTGTGTTGATAATTTTTTTGCAGAGCAGTGCAATATTTAGTACGCCTTACCTTTGCACGATGGTGCACACAATCCTTCGTAGCATTGTGGGTCACTAAATGATGAAAATTGCACAAAATTAAATGCAAAACATTACTTTTTCCGGCCCGGCTCACACCGCCACACCGAGAGGCTTTTGTTGATAACTTTGACAGGACGTAAACAATGGGATTGTCAAAATTTGACGTTTCGGTCTGTTTACAAAATTGAACAAAATTAAAAATTTTGGTGAACACTGCCGTAGCAATCATAACTTCGTTTCAATAAATTACAAACAATACATATTTTATTCTTGCTCTATTCTTGCTCTGAATGCTTCCTACTTGTTAACAACTTCATGGCCAAATATTTTGTTAAACGCATGCACGTCGTAGATTTCTCCGTACTGATGCACGAGCTTGTACACATCGCCGTTTTCGTGATTCTTGACCGGAAAGTAAAGCTTCAGGAACGACTTGGGCAGTTCCGTTCGGGGCACCAGATCGTCCACGGAATAAATCCGGTTTTGTCGCTTTCCTTTCCCGTCCAGAAACGAGATCTTCACCTTGCTCAGTCGTTCATCGCAGTACACGAAACCAATTAGGTTATCGGTTATCAATCCGAACAGCGAGAAGGTCAGCGTTGTGGTAAAACCTGAAAGGAATTAATAATGTGTTGTATTCATCTTACGTTTGTAGAGCTCTCGTTATACCATACCGATTGCTCCTACAATTTCTGCCGTGGTCATAGACCAAATGTCAAAGTACGCCAGCCCCATCGATATTGGGACGGATATGCCGGTGAAAACCATCGGGTAATATTTGAGCCTTTTCAGCGACGCGGTAAGCATGATCGACGGGAAGTGGTAAATTGTGTTCCAATTCGTAGCTTGCGCCTCATTTTCCTTCTTTGATGCTGCAAGCGGTTCCGTGCTGGTCAGTGCCGATTTTGTGGAACAATGTTTCACCAACCCACTGAGTAAGGGTCTGTTGATGTTTTGTTGCGTGAAGAAGGCTGGTTGCCGGAGGACCGGTGATGATGATATAACACAGCCATTCCTATAGCACACGCTCTGGAGGATGCGTGCTGTTCGTAACATCTTTGGAAATCGAATCAGAAAACTAGACTTCTATTCTGTACTAAGTTTCTACTCGCTTAATCGAGTAAATTAGGGAAAAAGATCACCGCAAAAAATCGCACACCAAGTCGGAGCTTTGACAGCTACGCGCGCGTGGTGCAGTACTAGAGCTGCCCTCGTATAGGGGATGTAAACAAACAACTGTCAAATCCCGCTCGCTAACAAGAAGTCACAACAAACCGAGCTTCAAAACACGTGCGCAGTGTTTTCCGCGACAATAATTTGAAAGTTTTATTAGAAAAACTGTTCAAAATGAATACAAAAGTGAAGCTAAAAGAAGTGTAAGTAATGGATGAGTTTGCAGATGACAACTATTCATTGTATTGACCATCATTGGATTGCAGGTACGAGCTCAAACAACAGTACAAAGCCTTCTACACCGGTGGCACAGTAGCGTGGAAGCCAGATGGGCAGCAATTTCTGTGCCAAAACCAAGGCACCATAAGCATAGTATCGATCGACAATCTGCACAAACCAATCACACTCGGTGAAGAGCAAACGGATAGCGAAATCGCCGAAGATGTCATCTTCACCTTCGCGATCAGCAACATGGGAACGAGCATCGTATCCGGCCATCGGTCCGGTTTGCTGAAGCTTTGGGATGGCGAAACACACACCGTACAGAAGATGTGGAAAACCATGCACCAGGGTCCAATCTCACGGTTGGTGTTTAATCCATCGGACAGTGTGATTGCGAGCGGCGGTACCGATTCGACCATCCGCCTTTGGGATCCGAACGAGCAGGTTTGCCACGGAACGGTACGCGGTTGCGAAGGAATGATAAACGTGATAGTGTTTCACCCGGACGTGGACAGCAAAATCTTGGTGGCAGTCGGTGACGATACGAAGATACGCGCCTGGAACTACGAGACGCGCAAGCTGATCAAAACCTTCGAAGGACACTTTTCGCGTGTGACCGGTGTATCGTTTTCGCAGGACCGCACGCACATCGTTTCGTCCGGCAGGGATAAAATTCTCATCCTGTGGAACTTTGAAACGCAGCAAGCCGTTAAAACGATCCCGGTGTACGAATCGCTTGAATCAGTAACGGTACTACCGACCGGCATAACGATCGGTGGTATTAAACTGAAGAAAGAGAAGGTTTATGCTGCGTGCGGAGGTGAGGATGGCGTGGTGAAGGTGTGGGAAATGACCGGCGCAAAGATAGTCTTCAAGCAGTCGAACAGTCTGGTGGCGAAGGCATCGGAGGAAGGTGGCCTTGCGATAACATATCTGTTCTACAGCGAATCGCTCGGTCGGATGGCTATTGTGTCGGCAGACCACAACATTCTGGTGCATGAGTGCGAAAGCTTCGAATGTGCTCACCAGCTGTCTGGGTTTAGCGACGAAATTCTTGATTTGATTCTGGTCGGCAAGAACGATCGTTACCTTGCGATGGCCACCAACAGTAACGACTTTAAGGTGTACGACGTTAACACGATGAACTGCCAGCTGGTAAAGGGTCATACCGATATCGTAATGTCGCTGGCCGCCAACGATCGGTACATCCTTTCTTCGTCGAAAGACCACTCGATCCGGTTGTGGAGCTTTAGCGAAGACCCGTTCGCTATTCAGTGTGTCGCAATCGGTCTGAAACACACGAACGTGGTCGGATGCGTTACGCTGAGCAAGCATGAGGGTAGCTTGTGTGCTAGCGTAAGTCAGGACCGTTGCTTGAAGACGTGGAAGATTCCGAAAAAGTTTGAAGAGCAAACGGACAACGAACTGCCCCGGCTGCAGTGTTTGCTGACCGAACTGGCCCACGAGAAGGACATCAACTGTGTGTGCATTTCACCGAACGATCGATTGATAGCGACGGGTTCGCAGGACAAAACTGCAAAACTGTGGGACGCCAGCGATCTGAGCGTGGTAGGAGTTTTCCGTGGCCATACGCGTGGAATCTGGGCGGTACGATTTTCTCCCGTGGATCAAATCCTCCTCACCAACGCAGCCGATTGTTGCATCAAGCTTTGGTCGCTGGAAGATATGACCTGCCTGAAAACATTCGAAGGACACGACAGTTCGGTGCTGCGTGTGGAATTTCTTTCCAACGGTATGCAGCTGCTCTCGGCGGGTGCAGACGGACTGCTGAAACTTTGGTCGATCAAAACGTCCGAATGTGTGCAGACTCTGGATCGTCACGAGAACCGTATCTGGGCGTTATGTGTAACACGCGACGAGAGCCAGTTCTACAGTGGCGGTTCCGATTCGCAGCTCATCCAGTGGCACGATGTAACGGAAATTAAACGGCAGCATGAAATGGACCAGCGCAAGGAAACGCTGCTGCAGGAACAGGAGCTTAACAATTTGCTTAGGGAGCGAAAGTTGCTGAAAGCGCTACGCCTGTCCCTGAACCTCGATCGACCACTGAGCACGTTGAAGATTGTGAACGAAGTAATCAAATCGCAGGAGCAAGGCCTGGACGATACCGTCCGCAAGCTGTCGAACGATCACAAAGAACGTCTGCTGCGGCACGCGATCGAGTGGAACACGAACAGTAAAAATTGTCGTCCCGCGCAGCTGGTGCTGCAAGTGCTGCTGCAGGAAACGCTTGCCGGACGGTTTCAGGTGAGTGAGCTCAACAAACACCTGGAAGCATCGCTCCCGTACACCGATCGACACTTTAAGCGGCTCACCGAGTACATGAAGGATTTAAAGTTTGTCGAGTACTCGCTGCACTGTATGCAACCTCATGCGACCAAGATGGATTGAATGTGTGGGGGAATGTAAGAAAAACAAATAAAGGATAGCGTAAGCTGGACGCGTAGTTGGTCCCTTAAAAGTGTTTCTTATTTCCGGTATCTATCCACGCGTGACCGTGGCCGCTGAAGCCACCGTATATTGGTTTAGTTTAGATTACTCAACACTCTTAGCCCCCAGCTCGCCAGTGGCAAAGCCCCGTTCCATTCGCCACCGTGGTGATAATCGCGGTCGAGAGCAGCAGTAAACGTGGTTAATTTATTCACAAACGCTTGTTTACCGACGCCTTTGTTTAGATAAGTTAAGCGCGCGGCGTACCGGTGGTACGGGGATGCGATCGCACTAATTAAACTGCTTTCAACCAGCACGAGCTTGGCTGCGGAGCGAGAAAGTAAGTCAAGTTTAACCATTTTCTAACCAGTAGTATATAACCGCGGGGGGTAGGATAGTGGTAGGGTAGTTAAATACAGATTAATCTGAGGTGGCAAGGTTAGTGGGGCTTACTGAATATTAGAAAAATATTTGCTCAAATGTATCGGAGCTTGAAGTGCTGAATTCCCAATTTATGATGAGTTTTTCTCTCAAACTCTCCTGATTCTTGTGTTAAATCGTGGTACAAGGAGTTCATCCCTTTCCGTCCCCCTTACATATTCCGAATTTTAATATTTTCCATCTTTCCAATGACTTGAACTTGCGTCTAATCAGTCACCACTTTAAGCTTAAGCACCTTGTATTACTTATGCGGAATAGAAATTGGTTGGTCCCTACAAGATCGAGTTTGGAGATTGAAGAGCTGCTGACCAGGACTGGAGGACTTTGATAAAATCAGTAATCAGGTCCCTTACATGACGATCTGAATCCCTGAAAGGAGGCTTCTTATGGTGAGCCTCTCATTCGAGGATTATTCCTACTTCGCCGACTGTTTATTCCGCCACTGCATCCAATATTCCTGGTCTAACATCTGTATCGATCTGTATCGTGGTATCCGAGGCCTCTGATACACGTGCGTGAGATGATCACACAATGCGAAATAATCAATTCAAATTCCCGTTCCGAAGGAGACGATATGACTTCGCCCGAATGTGCCTCAGATTTAGTCTAGACTTAAATCAACCAATGTCTCCACTCGATAACGATCAGTTCTCGGTAATCAGGCGAGTCATTTCGTTACTGCTACCCATTATGTGACTACTAACCCTATAACACGATTTAATGAGAACAGATAATGTAGGTTATCTGCTCGCATGCTTTATCATACATTTTCTTCTTATGCCAACAATCAATGCGTTCCCATGATTCAACGATCCCTGCACGACGATCCTGCACGAAGTCATTCAACGCGAATAACCCACAAACCATGCGTTGCCCTTTTTGTCGCCTTTATCTGGCCGCGAATTATTGTCCTTTCCAACAACACCTCGCATTATCGCTTCATTTCGGTCGGGAGCGCACTTCAAAGTCCCCTCGGTAATTAGTATTCACAGCTTGGCGGTGGTGCGTGGTACCGGTGCAGTACCAGTACAGTAATTGGTATGCTGCGTCTTACATCTTCCGATACGGTTTAATTAAAGTGCGGAACTCTTCGCTCCCTTCCTGTGGACCCGGACTCGGACCCAGGGGGGAACATTGCCCCGGTAACCCAGACCGTAACCTCGAACTTCCTTGCGGAGAGAGAAATGTTCTAACCACCACTTCTTCTTCCATCCATTTCCATCCATCGGTGGAAGCTTATCTTCAGCTCCAAATCCCTTTTGCAGAAATGTGCTATTTGTTTTCTCATTTGCAGTGTCCCAATATTTGTCTCCAAAAGCACCAGCTGACGCAATTGTACTCGGCACGATTACTTACCAGACCCCACGGCGGGTTACGGCCAGCGTACACTAATTAACGTAACGTTCAAATATTTGCCCATCCGATATTTGGGCGGCCGCGACGCTGCTTGTTTGACTATGACAGCTTCTTCGCTGTCGTGTCGCTGTAAAAAAAAATGGAGCGATTTTATATCTTGCCCGCTTGTGTTGTGCTTGCCACACTTCAGTACACTTAATTACAAGCATTTACTTACTTACTCCCTTAGGTGCTTACGCTCTGTGTGATTTAATATTCCGTAACACGTGCTGCACCGAATCCTTTTCCCCTTCCGTCTACAAACCCGCCACGATCGGAGTGCTTCTGAACAAAACGTAATAAAAGCAAGGTACGTCATTTCATTGTCCAAATACTCCAACGTCCAACCAAATATTTACGAACAAAAACAACCAGTACTGGGCAGTTTGATCCGCAGGTCCGGTGGAATGCACCAAACAGTCCAAAACATCCTGTCAAGGTTTTCCGGTCGTGTGCGTACGAGATAAGACTTTCCATTTTGCTTTCCACACCCGGGCATGTGGCTGTTCTAATTGAAATATGGCGTTCGTTCGGTCGTGTTTGTTACCGATTATGATCAGATCAGACCGTACGCGCGAACTTTACGCGGAGTTGTTTACACTTGTGCATGAAGTTGATCGTACCGATGATTGTTATGCTTTCCCATTCATTCATCGCCAGTGTTTGTTTCGTTGCTCTACGCTACGCTGGAAAAGGGTCTTCGAGAGCCCATCCACGCGTTTGGCATTGAACCATCGAGCGACGCAATGTTGCTTTGGGAATGGACATCGAACTGTGTACTCTTCGAATGAGTGTTTTTTTAACACAATACACAATAGCGAGTTGATGATTCGTCAGATGGTGATCAGGGGCAAGAAAAGTATTTCCGGTGTCTTCGCTAGCATGACTCAACCAACGAAGGGCTCCAAATTCGAATTGCTGAAATAGTCTCTCAAGGCACCCAAGATCTGCAGAAAATATTCTATCTGCACTACGTAAAATGAAGTTCCAGTTGAAATAAGAACAGCGTCAAATGTTCACTGAATTGATTTGGGGACAGTTGTTCAGATAGAACCCACGAGTGTTAGAAATGTTTTCTTGGGAAAAAGTCCTGTTTCTGGATGGACGGGTATGTAGATAAGAAGAATTGTCGAATTCGGTGCAAGGCCAACCTCTTGACCTCCTCATAACTGGTGATCACAAGTCGATATTTTGCAGGAACGATTTTCGACCAGGTGCGGAGTCGAGAACCACTGGTTTCGCTTGCGCTATTTAACCGTAATCCACAGAAGTCCTCGAAGCCAACTTTATTAAAGCTGGAAAGAGATGGAAAATTAAATATCTCGGATTTACGCCACTAGGTGAAGCCGGATCGACCAATCAATACTTCACACGCATTTTAAATTATTTTACTTAAATGGAATTTAAAGTATAAAAAATTTATTTTTTAAAGAAACCTGTTTGAAGTAACCTTCAAATAAGCTCAAAATCACTGTTCAATGAGATATTTTTACCCCGTTTTGAACTATTGGCCGTACTTCTTCGAAGACTATCACTGGTGAGCAATGTCGAGCCATGCCAAGAGATATTACGACAGCTGAGCTGACATGGACAACCCTGACGTTGGTGAGTATTGGTTCCAACCAGATAGTCCAATCCATGATCCTTCATCAACCACATAAATCCTGAAGCATATCGATACATAAATCGATCCTTAATCGAGATCCTAATGCATGTAAATATCATCTATTGAGAATTTTTTATTGACATCTCGAAGGAGTCTTACTAAATTTTTAAAACAAACGTCCTTAAAACTAGATTTTTTTATCAATTATTTGAAGCACTAAATTGTTGTAACACATCATTAGTGGTATGATGACTTTCCCTTTTTGGCGTTATGCTCTACAAAAGGCCAGGCGCCTCCAGCTAGTTCTAAAACATTAACATTATCCCCTTAAAATAGTACTACATTCGAATGAATCATTTTTCACATGCGTAACAAAAGCTTATCTTTTCTATTTTGAACACACAAAAAAACCACACAGGGATAGATCAGTATCTAGACTGGATTGGCGCCTACGTCGAAGACACCGCCTCCAAACAAGTGCTTCACTGTTGCCAAAAGATTAAACCGCTTCTTCAGCAAAAAAAAATCCGTTCCGTTTCCTTCGATCTGATATGGTAATTTGTTGGCACCTGTTCTGTTTCGTTCGTATTGCCGTCATCGGGTGGGTTGGCCCCAAAAAAGTTGATAATTGAATTTGATAATCGGGTGGCTTCCCCCTCACCCGGAGAGCCAGCAACAAAACAAAAGCGAGTGGCAATAGGTAGAGGCGATACGATAATGAAGATGCATATGTGATAAATTGGCAAGATCTTCGTGGCCACCGTCCGCCGTTTTGGCGCTTGGAGAAGTGCGAGCGTTGACATAATAGCGATTCGCGCTTTCACTTCGACCTTTGGGGCGGGGAGCTTTTTGACTGTGATGAATCATTGTTCGGAGCATTAGGGTTACAGCTTTTCTTGTCGGGAAAGTAGTGGATTTGAATGCTTTAAAGAACAAATATTTGGCTGTACATTATGAAGATACGGTTTTAGTCACTTTTGATGAGGTTTCATAACAGACAGGCTTCAAAGTCCAAGATGTTTTATCTAGCAAAACAATTTCTAGTCAACTATTCAGGACATCTTTCTAGCCAGCAATGACTAGTTTGGTCTTTTTTTACCAAAAGACGTAGCGAGAGAAGTCTGTTTGTGAAGCTCCTATAAAAAGTACATCGTCGTCTAAGGGGTATATTGAGGGACGGTGCCTTCCAGGACGCCGAGTCGATCAAGGAACCTCGTCTACCTATAAACTTTGGAGTCGAAAGGGTCTCTTGATCTTGGTCTAAAAGATCTCGTCTACCATGAGACCTGGTCGAGATCGTTCCAAGGGTCCCCACTCCATCTATCTATATTCCAAGGGTTCAGGCCATATCTATCAAGTCGAAGAATTCTAGTCTCCCAAGATCATCTTTCACCAGCCCTCGTTATCGATTCTATCTCATACAATCAATGCTCCTTAGAGATGAAGAGACTCCGATGTTTAGGGGGCCTTCGTTTGGTCATATTTTCTAATAAAAATTATCATTCAAGGAATCTTGCCTTTCGTAAAGCCTTGTTGAACGTAGAGGCTTCGTAGTAGAAGTGTTCTCATCGTCCAATGGAGTTCGTCGCTTCAAGGGCTTTGAATTTTAAATCTTTTCGTAGTTGAAAATAATTAAAATCGAAGAATCCCTGTCATCAAATCTTCCTCTTCCAAGGCGTCTCATAATCTACCAATCTACCAAAAACCCTCGAATTCGAAAAGACTTTATCTTCCATGGTACACACGATTATTGTTAAAGATGCTTGATCTCTCTATTCATGGAGGACACCAAGAGTGTAGTTCGAGGAACTGGACCATCAAGAAGCTTCTTATTCCAGGAACCTCTGGTCTCGTGAGAGTTCATCTGCTAAGAGAGCTCATTGTCTCAAGGATCTTGAATATTAATACACCTCGTAGTCGCAGAGATCCTCCTGCAACAGGGCATTGTCATTTTAAGGAGCAAAAGGTTTCAAGCAACCGGCTCACAGTTATTCCCGCCACAGACCG
The DNA here is from genome assembly GCF_013141755.1 of Anopheles stephensi. Lineage (NCBI taxonomy): Eukaryota > Metazoa > Arthropoda > Insecta > Diptera > Culicidae > Anopheles > Anopheles stephensi. Next base: position 64,664,956 of record NC_050203.1, on the reverse strand, counting down.
TCTCAAGTATGGTGGCTGTCACAAACAAAGCGACTGTTTTATCACAACTATCAACACCAAACACAGCTCGAGCATGGGTAGCTTTTTCCCTGGAAAAAGTAATTTCCTACCAACGATTCAACATTGCAAAATGGTATGTACCAAGCAAGTGTTTCAGATGCACTTAAACGCAGCACTTTTACCATCCTCTCCGCATCATGTCACTCGGTACAGAATATAAAAGACCATTTCGAGTGCGAGTGCGTCAAAATCTAATTCAGCACAAACCAAACACGGATCGCGAGCGTTGTCGGCACTCTCGCGCGCGGCAAAGTGTTTGCGGAACGATTGTTTAACAAATTCATCATCCCTGTAAATCGATTTCTTCTGTTTTACATACATGGTCCTTGAGTGGATACTGGGGTTTCGAAGGTTCGGAGTGCCCACAAACCACTCTTACAAGCATCAAAACAATCATAACATCATCATCATCAATCGCGAGACGCAGAGCAATTCCGGTCGTGCGCTGTGTTCTGTTTGTTTTGCGCCGCGATATCATACCTCTTAATTGTGTTTACTTGCTCGGTTTGAGATAAAAAAGCGCCTGAAATGCTTCTCCTTTCCCACAGAGCTGCACGATTGACAAGTTAGTTGAGTGTGTAGTATGTGTAAGGCTGGAAAAAACTTTCAGCTTCATATGGCAATATTAATACTGTGAGTAGATAAGCAAAAATATTTCCAAGGAAAGCACTTTCTAACATTTTCACAAGCCTTTCTAGAGAAATATCACAATAATTTTATATCCATTTCGCCTCATTTCACGCCATTTCAGCATATCGACAGGCAAGCAACTCATTTCCGCCGTTCCGGTGACGAGATCTTTAATGGCGGTTGCTAGGGGCGACGAATCAGCACAGGCTGATGTTTGATTTCTTTTTCAAATAAGACGTTAGTATGCTTTTGTTTGTTCTAGCGCATCTCTTCTGACTGTTCTGACTGTGCCGTTTTGTTTTACTTTGCGGCGTGAATCATAATGCGCGGTAGATGACCAACGAGCCACGAATTAAATAATGTTTGCTGTTTGCTGAGTGATTTACTCCTGTTTATCTTCTATTACTTCTGGTTTGCAAAGCCTCATAATCAGCGGCTATGAATATTTAATCTCGTTTAGTAGAACTTTTCTTATTATTTTAAAATTCAAAAGAATCCAAGGTAAAGTAATGTTCAAGCCGTTGGAGGAACAACAAATTTTCCACCACGTCTGTTGTTTGATGGGCATGTAAATTACCTTCTCATGAAATGGTTCACTCCTTTTCTTCGCCATTACTTGCCTTGTTGCTACAGGCACTTTTTTTTTCTTGCCTAGAAATAAAACATTTACCCTGGCGGCCCCAGCGTCGTGCGCAGGTGGTTGTTTTTTTCAGGCAAATTTCAATTTTCAACAATATTTTAGCAGCAAACTTAAAAATCGTGACACAAACAGAAACCGTCGCCACCAGACAGCGCCAGGGACACTCCGTACCGTGTCGGCAGGCTTTGGGGCACTGGTCTCGAACGACCTCGAGCGTATGTTTCCGATTTTCTTTGTCACCTCAAAAAATGGTCATAATGGGCACTTCCTCCAACAGGCGTCCTTCGGTGACGTGATCGTGAGAATGAGATTTTTCGGTAGCTGATGAGCCGGAGGAATATTGATGGGACGTTTAGGTGCTTAGGCGTTTTGCCACTACAAAAACACCCGATTTATGATCGAGCACGCAGCGTAAGCCTTCGATTGGTCTGACCATCGATTTACCGTTGGAAATACTGTAAAACAATATTGAATCGAATATTATGGTTGTTTCTCTTGGGATGGTTCGGTGTTAGATGTGACAGCAGCGCCGGCCTTCACACGGCAGGACCGGGGTTCAAATCCCAACTGGCCTATTCTCCCATAGTGAGAACTAATTATCCAACTATGCGGTATCAATAAGTCCTAGTAAACCAGAAATGGTAAGCATGACCTAAGAGGTCGTTAGGCCAAGAAAGATGATGAAGAAGGTTGTATCTAAAGCTCGTACATATTACAGCATTTATCAATTTATTTTTTTTCCTAGAAGATTGTCGCTTAAGAATAATACAGATTTTTACGACTGATTTATGTGCTTGACGCTTTTCCTAGTTTTTAGGTCGAATTTCAAAGAATGTTTTAATCCGCTAATCAGTTAACTGGTTCATTTCCAAATATTTCAGGACTTTTTTTACAATTTCCCTGCCTGTTTCTTTACAATTACAGTTACAATACTTTCAAGCTGTTTTTTTACAATTTCCCATAAATATTGCACTCGAAAACAAATATAAAGCTTGCACTGAAAATACTTTTTCATGAGATATGTGAATGCAAACTTTAAAAAACTTTCATTAAATGCAAACAGACTGTTTTTTTGGAATAAAATGTTTCTCAGATCGTAGAACAAATGTCTCTAGGAGAACTAACTAACTAACTAGACTAACTTCGAATGGATATGAAATCAAAAATACTAAAGGTCAAATTCATGACTTAAAATTTACCTAAATCCTTTATGAAATCGGCAGTTAACTGGGACCTCGACCATAACTGTATTAAAAATAGATGTTTGCAGATCTATTTGTCTAAAGATCAAGTCTCTCAAAGTTCAAATCAAAGTGATCTTACTAAGATCTGTGCAAGACTTTTGGAAGTGGAGTTCCGTCTCATGGAAATCTTTGCCTTAGCCATAGACTACGAGTTTTGCCTAAGGTTGTCCATCTTCTTCATGGTATTCTGCGCCGTTTAGATGGATGCTCTGACATCTGAATTTATGTTTCACAACGAGTAAGCCACCAACCGATAAAGGATGTAAAGTGTAGGGTGATCATGATCATGATCATACACCCTGTTAAATGTGTTCCGTTCCTATCGATTAAAAAACAACAAAAAAACATTACAGTGAGCCATTAGGTAAATCGCTGGGTCAACCCACTAGGACTAGGACTAGAGCATCGAATGACAAATCATTGGAATCAAGTTAAGTCTTTTTTAAACTAATTAAGCACTACGAAAACCGATTGCTTATTCTCTTTCTACAATTTAAAATTTATCAAAAAAGTATTACTAGTACTTCTCAGTGCCGTTACAAAATACAATATTAAAGGTTCTTGAAATAAAAATTAAACACAAACGATCGTACAACCATCTGAACGGTATAAAGAGCACAAATACCGCAAATAAAAGTTACGCTTTTTAGCACTCCTCAGTCGATCTTTTGCGTCGCTTGCACAAGCTGACTACTTAAATTGATTGGTGCATTCAGCTGCAAGCTATTAAACCGCTGTCAAATTATAATCGCCTTTCAAAAGTCGCGTAAAAGTTGATTTAATTAGGACATTTTTAACTAAGTAATAAACTAAATCACAACGAAACTACCACGGGTCCACAAAAGTACACAAAAATCACTCTCTTTAATGCATGTTGCGCTAGAACAAACCCCCAACTAACTATCAAAGGTACCGACAAACGCACGCGGTGGTGATCGTGAGCCGGAAGCCGAAGGCGCAGCATCCACGGTGCGCCGAACACTTGCGAGTCGCGTTGCGTAGGCTCGGGTCCTGGTCGCAGCAGCTCTTTCGACTGCGACGACGTCATCGCCAGCAGCAGCATTATCATACAACAGGAGTAGCATCCTCCCTTGCCACACGGTATCCCACCCTGGGCGACCTTAGCTGGTTCGTTGGCACACGCAACGCCTCACATACACACACGCGCACTAAGTTCGCAACCTACAGAGCGCGACCCGACGAAGACGCGAACTCGCAACCACTGCGGCTCGGATATAATCAGTTGCTCGCGGCTCGCGGTCGAACAGTAAGTAAAGCAAAGGCTCCGCGCGTGAACCGAAACCCTGCGATCCGACTCGATCACGTGCAGAACGAACGCAACCGGGCTGTTCGCTTACAGATAAAGTGTCCCAGTGGGTGAAGTGCTGTGCTGAGAATATATTTAATCGAAACAAAAAAAGGCAAACGGAAGTGCATTGCGTTGTGGCGCGAAAGTCTGGCAATAGGAAATAGGAGTGTAAACTACTCGCAAGTGCTTCACAGTGGTTCGGTACTTGAAGTATCAACCGTTCATGCTGGTTTTGCCGCCTCGTGTGCCTTCTGCTGGTGATCCACAAGTTCCGAGTCGTATCGCTGTGAACCGGGGCGAATTGTCGAGCTCGAACAAAAAAAACCGGGCAGGTAACAAGGTTAAAGGTTCTGGAAGGATCGATTGATCCGAGGAGTGATCGCGCGATGATCGATTAAAGCAACGCCATTACACAACGTTATGTGATTTTAACTTCCCTCCGGCCACGCTCTGTTCGAAGTGGTCCTTCGGGTATCCTTCACCAAGCAAAAAACGTTCCTTAGGGCTCACCTCGGTTCATCTCGGTGGTCAGTCCGAGTGCATAGTCAGCATAGCAAGTAAGCACCAAACGCTTATCGATCGATATCGGTCGCTAAAGTTTACCGATAAGTGGGTGTGTGTGTGTGTGTGTGTGGGTGGGCGCACTAGAGCAATTCCTCACGCCACGCTCGCCAAGACAAAGATGCATTCTCCGGGCCGGGCAGCCACGACGGCGTACGTGTTTCTGGTGTGCCTGTGCGCATTTGTAACGGCCGTGATAGCGCAAAACAGTGTGGCTGCTACTGATGGGGGTGGTGCTGCTGATGAGGGTGCGGTGACGGCAGACGCCACCGTCAGTATGACGCCACCATCGTCACCACGGGAACCGTTGCTCAACGAAACGGAATTGGTCGATCTGAACCAGCTCGGTAGTACGGTGTCGTATTCTGCCACAAAACCGCCCACCGAAACATCACCAGTGTCCTTCGTTCCTGTGGACAGTAGCTCCAGTACGAGCACAACCACGTTGGCGGTACCATCGGAAGGAACGTCCACCACCGAACGTACAATGTCGCCGGAGGAGATCCAGAAGCTGCTGCTACCGCCGGCTACCGTGGAGGCTGACATCTTGCACGTTAACGCGACGGACGATCATCGGCCGGATGCTAAATCAAGCAGCAAGTAAGTAGAAGAAGAAAAAACACAAGCGGCTTAATGATGGCAAGTGTTACAAGCGCCATTAAAATCGATGCTGATGGTTAGTTTGATGTTTATTAATTTAAAAAAATTGACCACTAATCGCACGGGTCGTGTTATTGCTTGGGACGTTATAATTAAGTAGTAAAAGGTGGGATTACAGCAAGAAGAACTGCTGGAAGTCACTTTGTGAGTCACGTGTTTTTGCGGCTGGTTCTACAACAAGTAAGAGTAAGTTTATGATGCCAACTCCCAAAAAAGGAACATCATTATCATCCAGCTCATGACCAGTTTCCAGTAGCCGGAAGTGCAGATTAAAGATAAAACCATGATTAAGGTGGGCACAGGTTGCGCAATCTCACAGAGTATCCAGACGCTGTTTGTAGTGCTTTCCCATTCAAGTTTGAATTTGTCCAACAACTGGTCACTGGTGGTTTCCCAAGAATGTTTAGATTTGTTCCGAGGTTTCTCGGATGAGACACAACATCTCGGGGAAGGGTATTTACCCTCGAGACATGTCGAAAAATATCGAGGTACATGTCGAAAAGTTGAAGGGATACCCCTGTATAATTCACCACACTGCCACACATGTACATTCCGGCATAAAATCTCCGAACATTGTGTGGGCAGAAGGCCGCTGGCGTTGTGCACCATATTTACTTCGGGCACCCGGGTTTGTCAATCCGTAGCAGTGTGTTCCTTTGCGCGCGGTGCCAGTGTGTGGACATTTTATCTCAACAACGACGATGGATGCAGTTGGTAAATAGCAGCAAGTGCTCACAAAGCGTCACATTATGATACATCTGTCTGTGTGCTGGTCTATGAGCGGGTGCTGTAGAATAAGAGGAAGGATTCACATCTTCCTCCGATAAGACGCTCCGTGTGCTAGGTGTGTTTCGCAGCTAAACCCCACGCGAGCACGTACGGAGAAAATATTTTTATCTTCTATCCCACGGGCAGGCCCACACTGAGGTGGTGGCAACGCAAGATCCGATTTAGCTTGATTAATCATGTATTGACAGGGCTAAAGCGCTAATGCGTTCGCTAGAGACAAGCTGCCACTGACAGCCGTCGGACAATTGACCGTCGATGTCAACAAACGCTATTGAAATGGTCGGGCTACCGTATACGCCGCTGTATTGTGTACGATACACCACTTGGAAATGCATCCAGGCGTGTCGATGTGCATGACAGCCGTTTCAGGATCGTAGTAGGCACTTGCCAGTAGATGTTTGCGTTCGATGACAGATGATGGTGGTTGGCGGATGTTTTGACAGCCAAAACAAGTCGACTTCATGTCGTGTTTACGTGATCGCACTATTAACGATCATCAGGAATTGGTCTTGGTACAAGCCGACCTTTCGACATTATAGTTCCTAGATGGGGAAAAAAAAACATGCTCATCAGTTTTCGCTTAAAACTGTGCATTCAATCACACAGAAACAGGTTCACAGTTCAGACCGAGAAGAATAAATCCATCGGACCACCACCCATCTCGTAGAGGAACCCTAGTACCTCCCCCCGGGCCCAGCTAGAAACCACTCGAAGAAAATCCGAAACCGGTTCAAAGTGCATATAGCAAGCCCACGAAACGTACCGTATGCGTTCGTGTCCGTCGTCCACCGGCGGACTTCCTGGCAACCGCCCCAAAGGAAACTGTAAAATGGCTGCACACCATTGCAACCGGTGTGCCCGGATGATGGAGCCGTGTGGACATGACAAGTTCAATGCCGCGTACGACATTGAACGCATTTTGTTGGCGCCCTGAGACGCACGCACTGTTGTTGCGGTGGGGTATCGAGCCGCTACTTCATTAGATTCGCTGCGGTTTGCCGGTCCTTTGCTCGCCCACATGACGACGACGATGTCTATCGGTGCATTCTGTTCCGAAACGAGCGTTTTGCGTTTATTAAATGGTGTGCTTTATTGGTGGAACGATTTTATCAACCGTATCACAGCCCCATACACAGAGGGGGACGGTGAACACAGGAACTCCATTAACGCAAGAAGCTGTGCGATTGCAAATATCTTGATCGTGATCGTGTCGCAACCGTGCGCTTATCTTGTTTTGGTGTTCTATATTTTTCCTCTTCAAATTAGACAACGAACATCGCATTGTTGGAGAGACACGTAAGAGACTTTATATTGTTTGTTCATTTAAGAAAATATTTAGAATTAAATAGAAGAGTACAACCTATCTTCCCCCATCTACACCTATCTCAAAGATGGATCGTAAGTGAGCACCTTTTGTTTTCTTCTCCAAGCAAACGGTTTCTGACTAATTTCGGAACCTTACGATCCCATGTGACGCTTGCAGTAATTGACAAATCGTGCCAACAATTGAGCGCCATCCCCTCGTACGGTTGCGAGTGTGAAGCAACGAACGTGATTACGTGCAGATAGTTGTTTCCGTTGTTCGACTCATTAACTATATCACTTAATATGGAGCACGTGAAGTAAGCTTTATATCGCTTCGTTTGGGTGCTAAAAGCATATTAGTTTATTTTGACCTGTTTTAGGAAGAAAAAAACAGCAACGATCTCCAAAACGAACCCCGCATTCGTTATTATAAGACGCCACATCCTGTGTTGGCAAAAAGAATCACGAAAAGCAACCAAACAGAATGAAGAACCGTGGGAATAATGGGAAAACACACCGTTTAACCTTCATCCAGCATCCTCAAAAATTCTAAAACCCTCCATTTATTGCTTCCCATTTCAAGATACTGTGCAAACACAAGAAACCAAGGCCAAAAACTGGTTTGGGCGGATGTGCTATGAAGATCGGCTTGCAGATCGAATTATTTCGATCGAAGAGCCGCCACGGTAGAAGATGCTAGCTGTGATTGGCTACATATTTTTCCTTTAAATTTTACTACCCAAGGCCTTGATGGCCAAATCGAACGAGGAGGAGGAGGAGGAGACGTTCTTTGCGGCACGCTCCGCTTGCACACGTTACTGGTACGTGTTGGAACGGATAAATCACGTGCGACACATGTTTGTCCGGCTGCTGGGAGGCTGTGAGTAAGCTGCGCCCCCCTGCGTTCGTGAAATGTAAATAGCCATTTGCTGTAATTGGCAAAGCATTTTAATAACGCGCAAGCCTCTCGCTCTGCCTAACGTTTGGCGTAACGTTGCTATACAAGGAACGGGGTAAAGGCAGGAAGATTTAAATCTCGTTTGTTAGATAAAGGATAAAATTGCGAAGCGGGGCTTACCTACCGAGGGAGCTTATCGAGCTATCGCTGAGCGGTACCGGTTCAGCTGAACCCTGCCATGTGTGCGATCTAATGAAAGTGAAACTCAAGTAGCTGTTAACCCTTGCAGGACAAAGGCACAGTAACAGTGGCACTAGCAATTAATACCTGAATATAAACCAAACTTTGATCATTCATCAGGTCTATGATTGATTGATGATCAAATAATAAGCTGATGCATTTGTAAAAAAACGAATTAAATAATCATTTGATGATTATCTTCCTTGAGTTTTTCCTTATTATCCGCAAAAGTCTTTTAAACTGCTATCAAACATTAATGTAGACCTTTCCTGTTGGATGGTTGGCGATTCCATTAGATCATCTTACGTGCACATCGTAATCCATTATTCCATTAGCCTTTACGGGTAGTTTGGTAGCATTCTCATTACATGATAAGCCCTACGGAGCGCGATATGCGTTATGAGCTGCAGCATTTTGAGGTTATTATCCTTCCACTTATTGTAAGTCAATACTGGTTATTGATAGTCAATACTGGTCACTCCTTGGCCTTCGGAGAGCCTTACCGTTTAACCTCATCGTTCCGTTATTTACTTTAAAAGCTATCTCCTAAAATGTGTCATTATGCCAATAATTGATGATCAAGTGCATGTAGATAATTAAATAGTTTAAAAAAAATACATATGAACATTTTACATCGTACATGATCACTCAATTACAAAGCAAAACTACGATCACATCTGCACCGAACGGTTAATTACGCATACTACGTTGGCGGTTAACAGCTATTTAAAACGGCATCGAAAAAAAAATTGTACCATTAATGAGTGTCACTAGCAGTTATTTCAGCACCGCCGATGACTTTATAACGTTCGGGCACACAGACCAACGAGCACGGCGGAAGGACACCACCGGGGTCTGGGGGGTGGAAAAAGGAGAGAAGGAAGGAAGGGATAAAAAACAGTAAATCGCTATCGACAGCTTCCAATTACTTCCCTATTGCTGCGGGGTGGTTCACGTTCACGATGCCTCGCCGGGGTGCGATTTTGCGATGCATACAAATCGACCAAATTTATGAAAACGTGTCGGCCACGTTTCTACCCTCCCATACCTCTCTCTCACTTCCTTGCCACCTACTCCTCCTCCCCCGGAGGTGCGTAACTACGCCGAAACATCATGGCCAGCTAAACGACTGCTGCTGGTAGGTTTAATCGCCTCCGAGGCAAGAACCTTGCACACAACCGCCGCCACCGTACTGCGACCTGCAGTACGACGATGCATATTAAATGCATCCGTTGCGTTGTCTTCTCCCAAAAGTCTGGCGACAACCACCACCCAAGCATACGTCACAATTAAACGCGGCAGACTTTGAGGCCTCCGTACAGTGAGTCCGCGAGTCCTTGATCTTGGGCATCAGTTTTGAAGGCGAAGTAATTCAATCGCTGCAGATCGGCACATGCCTTACAGCCGCAGGTGTCGTTAACCTTATTGCTTAATCGAACACAACAAATTAATTGTAATTTTATCTCCTATCCACCACCGTGATTGTGTGTCCTTTGGGAGGAACGCATTCGTTTGCAGGGGAACCGATTTAACCTCCCGGCGGTTCGTCTAAACCTGCTTTTAGATGCGTTGCGAGCATTGGTCGTAAATTAAATTACAACTCATGATGCAATTAAGCCACGGACACGTCTAATCGTAAAACTTGCCCGTCGACGAATCGGCGGGTGCGGGCGTAAAGGGTGGTAGCGAGAAAAGTAAATAGAGGAGTAACGCAACGAATGTGAATTCCATCGGAAGGTTTTGCGGTAGGTTTAAACGCGTGGAAAAAGAAATTGGTAATCTCTTTGCATTCGTTTAAGGTTTTAAATACATTTTATAATAAAATAAAAATACTTCCTAAATTAACATGAGTACCATTATTAAATGATAAAATATAAAGCACGAATTAGTTTTTTATTCTAAAATTTTCAAAATTCAAACAAAACACTTATCTATTTTTAACCTATTAAGTAACAATTTTATGACATTTTTTGTCGTGGAACTCAATTTGAATTTACAGCGAATGATCTGCATAACCGCGATGTACGAGGTACGGGCAGCATCGATTCACTGCGTCAGAGTAAATCAATAGACTTCAACCTATAGTTTTAAGCGACGAACCCTTATTTCGGAATAGAAATTCTTTTGTGCAGAGTTTTTAAAACTTATTAACGTTCTTAATTTAAACAATTTATTTCAAACCTTATATTTTAAAAAATTACATTAAGTTTGAATCTTTTACAGTCTAGTTTTAATGCATTTAATTGTATCCAACAAACTATTAATAAATTTAAAAAATCCTCCAAAATTGTGAAAAATAATTATAATTTATTTATTTTTTGTTAGTTTTGTTCTAAAAGATATAAAAACTTAAATATTAAAAATGAATAAATTATAATTATAAAGTAAACAGTTTATCGGCCAATATATAATTTTTAGTGGGAAGAATATTCATGTTATCATTATGGTTCTATGGATCGCTATCAGCTGATCTTTCTTCAAGAATTTGTCACGCTGAAGTATAAAATATTTTTTTAGCTGCTTTTTTAAAATGAAAAAAATAAATAATTGAATACTTTGGACTGACCCAGCAACCCCAGCTAGAGATAAACTCATTAATACAGCGGGACGTTGATGTTTTTGAATAAAAAATAGTTAAACCTAAAAATAGTTTTAAAAAAACCCTGAAAATGGGAAAAAATACTGGAATACGGAAAATACTTGGAAAGCTTAGTCTAACATACATTCGCGAAGCTATTTACACCGCTCAACCTTCAACCACCACCATTCAGTGTCTGCAACAGAAGTTTAAGGACAGCGATGAAGCCGCTCCGAAAGGTGTCATTTGCTTCCGTTAGCTCTAATCCGTCTAAATTCAGTTTTACGGTGCGCCTCAAAAGAAGAACTCCCCCTTAAAATCACTGTCTGGTGTAATGATGGTGATCAGATCGGTGGAACATCTTCCAAAGAACGAAAGGCGCACCCGACAAAACTTCCGCATGATGCCACCGTTACGGGGTTCATGGTTCACCGTTTAGTGTAGCGCGACACGATTCCGTTTCGGTTGGTTACGTTTGGAAACCACATCAAAGCCACATTTATCTTGTGGCCCGCCCGTGGTTCTTGAACGAGCGAGCGAGCGCACCCCAGACAACTCCTGCGCTCCTGTGTGGGGTCCCACTTTATTAACCCATTAGTGAAGAAATGAGCAAGGCCATGGAGGCGGTAGACTGGTTGTTGATGGTAAGGCAATGAAGCCTATGTATGTAGTCACTTTATTTCTTAGCACAAGCAAACCCACAGCTCATCTTAATGCTTGTGCTATCCTATACACCGGGCTTGTTGATCGTTGATGATGATAATGTTTGGTCTTGCGCAATTTTGCATCACGTCCTGGTGCCGTGATTGTTGATCAAGCAAACACCAAGTAGACTCTGTCGGTCACGGACGGTTTCTCCGGTGCACTTGCAGTGGATGGGGTCATGCGACTATTTATAGGTTTTCGAATGCGATTCGATAGATAATTTAAGTAAGGATTATGCATTTTAGTAAAATATTTTTAAACTACTCTCTTACAGAGACTCCGACTGTCCCACGCTGGAAGGAGCGGATCACCTATCACAGACGCAACTTCTTACGCGATTAACGCACGTCTGTCGATACGATCGGTTGGAGCGTCCTAAGCGAGGTAAAATGGGAGCCGCGGAATAGTTTAACAAGACCCACAACACTCAAACAATTCCTTGTCATCTTTCCAGAATCGGTTAACGGTACAAATGGACCGGTCAAAGTGTACGCCCGGGCCTACATATACTTCATGCAAAACTTAGAAGCTCACGATTTGGTAAGCCCCGTACAAAACCTTTCCTATTTCCGGCTCAATTGAACATTCACAACTGACACCTTTTATTCGTCCCGAAAACAGCAATTTAAAATTCACGCCCTGCTACAGTTCCGCTACGTCGATCCACGATTAGTATTCCGAGAGGTAGCCCCAAACCGGACGAAACCCATCATGGGCGAACAGTCGTTGCGCGATTTGCTCTGGGTGCCTCACGTCTTCCTCGCGAACGAGCGCAGTTCCGACATACTGGGCACGGCCGAAAAGGATATTCTCACCTCGATCTCACCCGACGGTACGGTGATCGTGTCGACGCGCATCAGTGCCACGCTGTACTGCTGGATGAACCTGCAGAAGTTCCCGTTCGATGAGCAGCACTGTTCAACGGTGCTGGAGAGTTGTAAGTAGCGGGTTTCGACGATCGTTGCTAGGAAGGATCGATTTGATGTTTTTTGTTGGATATTTTGTTCATGTAGGGATGTACAATGAGGATGACTTGGTGTTGCTATGGGAACACAAATCCCCTGTAACGCTAGCACCGGAGCTACATCTCACCGAGTACGTGCTGCTGGAGATGTTCACCAACGAAACAGTCATTAATGCAGATCTTAGCGACTTGCGCCACGGTGCATTTGGTAAGTTGATCGTATGTTTGGCGATGATCAGCATCCAGCTAATACCCGGCCCTTTTTTCCCACAGCTGGCAACTACAGCTCGCTCAGCTTCACCGTCCATCTGGCACGCGAAATGGGCTTCTACATGATGGACTACTTCATCCCATCGATCATGTTGGTCGCCATCTCGTGGGTAACGTTCTGGTTGCAGGCCGACCAGTCGGCACCGCGCATCACGCTCGGCACAAGCACCATGCTGACGTTCATCACACTGGCCTCGGCCCAGGGCAAAACGCTCCCGAAGGTCAGCTACATCAAGGCGTCCGAGATCTGGTTCCTGGGCTGCACCGGGTTCATCTTCGGCAGCTTGGTAGAGTTTGCCTTCGTCAACACGATCTGGCGCCGGAAGCGTAACGTGGAGGTGAAGAAGGTCAACAGTAAGCACGTGCTGAAACAAGCGATCACACCGCGCCCGGCCCGCAAGGACATGAGCGGACTGCACAAATCTCATTCCTGCACATCGCTGGCCGATTCCGCGACTACCGTGTCGGCCAACTCCTTCAACAACTATCTTACCGTGCATGTATGTACTACAGGTTCAGCATTGTGGAAGGTTAGTTTCAATAACGGTCTCCATTGTTTCTCTCTCTCTCGCTCTTCCAGTCTATTCCTCAGAAGAGTCCCAGCAGTGCCACGCTGCCCATCATTTCGACGACGGACGTCGACCGAACACCGACTGAAGCCGTAACGATACAGATCGACGGCCAAACGAGCAACGTCAATGGGAACGGTTGGACCACGATGACACCGCAAGAGGTAGCGATCTGGATCGACAAACGATCGCGCTTCGTCTTCCCGATCGCGTTTGTGATCTTCAACATTTTCTACTGGACGTTCGTGTACTACGTTTGAGTGCAGACACGGGGAAAGTGAACGCTTTCAGTCAATGGCGAACGATCCGGTACCACGGATACACAGAAAGTATTATTGCTGTGAGGCTGCAGCGGGAGCAGCCTCTTGCCTTGTTTTTTTTTAACTGTATTGTAGCTTCAAAGCAAACAAATACTTACCGAAGATTAAACACCTAGCGATTATTATTTATTTAAACGACGACGTGCCTAAGACCTACTGTGCATAGTGATTTAAAAAAAATAATAAAAAAAACCCTTGTACTGATAAGTTGAAACGAACATTTAACTCTCGCTGTCGGTGTACTATTTTAAAGTGTTAAATCCCAGTGAGAAAATTTGATGATGAAGGTGGGTGAAGTTTTTGATCGGTTGATTTGCCGAGAAATGGTTGCGGGAATTCTTCAAACAATGACACTACAATGTATGGATTTGTCCTAAGGAATTGTCTCGAAGTCAAGTCAAGAAAGAGTCAAGAAATATTTAAATTTAAAATGTAGCAGAAACTGATGTAGAAATCCGAGGCTCTATTACTTGATGGCTTAATCTTTACAAGACTTGAATCAAGGGGTCAGAGCACACATCCAGACGATAAAGAATATTTTCTATAAGATGGACATTAGTAAACAAAAATCATCGCCTACTTATGTGACTAAGTTGTCAGAATAAGTGGCAGATAATATCGAACGAAAAATATCTTTCCTCATAGCATCGTCATTCGACTGAAGAGACGTCCAGCAATCCAGAATTTTTGGACAAAAAGCGCTATTAATCACCACTAAAAATGCAATCCATGGCTTCAATAGAGAAGTATCTTATCTTAGAAAGCAACGCCCCAGTTCCATGCCGAAGAGCCACTCGGGAAGGAGTAGAAATATTTTTGTAGAATATTGTTTGGATGTATCAGAAAAAGCAAAATTGATTTCATCGCATTTTTTTTTTTTCTTCTTTATCTCTAACGGTATAGGGATCATGAAGATCGAGCGATTTTAGCCTGGCATTTCTGAAATTCTTCCTGGCATTCTTGGATACGAGATGATCGGGGTTGGATTTGACACTTCTACCTTCATGTTCTAACTACAACCTCAAAAGGTCTCGGTCTGCCATTTCTGGCTTTTCTTGACTTGATTTTACCCGCAGCAGAATATTCAGTCCTGCGTACAAGAAGGTGGTCTGTACGCGATTTGATTCTCGGTCCTGCCGTGTGAAGAATGGCGCTGCTAATGGATCGACTATCTGTTGTTGTTGTCCTCCACCGGGATTATTTGTAATATTTTTTTAGTTTTTTAAGAAATATAATTATAAATATCTATACTTTTTTTTTTGGTATTAAGTTAAAATTTAGTAGAAAATAATGTAAAAAATAATAAAATGTCCACCCTGCCCATGCATTCTCCCCATAGTCCCATAACAATAAGTTCGGATTTGTTTACGTTCATGACGGAAGCTTTCGATCGAAAACACTCACGCACACAAACAGCTGATCCCCTTTTGTAGAGCCGTCAAGCAGCACCGCACAACCGACACGATAAAAAAGCACATATCCGTACATAGTTTAGGAATCCACTCTGCCGAGTCATCTGCGGGCCATGCGTGTTAGTGGTGGTGTGGATTTGTAGCAGCAACCTGTTGGAAAGATCCGATCGCCGCCGTCGTCGCGCACTAGGCTTACGTCTGTTTCATAAAATAGTGTCCAAGACGGGAGAGAAAGTACACTTACCTGGTTTCGTACGAGCGGGTACGGTTCACACGGTTTTTTATCTTGGCAGCACCGGTATTAGCAGTGAGCAGTCGATAACAATCAGGTAGCTATTTTCATTACATTACACCGATAAGCAGCACATACGCCAACAGCGATCGATTCGCATAAATTAAAACTTTCACCGACTAAATGTGATAGGAGAATTTTTTTTTGCCACCCGTGCTGATTTCAGTGCCTGCACAAAGAACCACTAGATTCGCAAATTCGCCATGGCCCGAAACCGCTTGCTGGTGCACTTCTTCACCCTGCTCCATCTGGTGATCGATAAGCTGCTGTACGCGTGTCTCAAGTGGTACTGGGGCCCAAGCAAACAGCGCTGCCCGACGCTGCAGCGCAAGCGGATGATCGTGACGTACAGTGCGGTTGAGCTAGCGCGGATGATCCGCACCCGGGAGGTGTCCTGCTACGACGTAATCAGTGCCTTTATCGATCGCCTCAACGAGGTCAACCCGCTCGTGAATGCCGTGCTCGACGGTCCGTTTATCGATGCACTCGACGAGGCACGCCGTATCGACGAACGGCTGCAGCAGGGTGCGATCGGGGAGGCCGAGCTGTCGTCGAAACCGTTCCTCGGTGTGCCGTTCACGACGAAAGACAGCACGGCGGTCAAGGACCGGTTGCACACGCTGGGTATCGTCGCACGGCGAACGGTCAGGTCGAACAACGATGCCGAGTGCGTGCGGTTGTTGAAGGAGGCCGGTGCAATTATCATCGCGACAACGAGCATACCGGAAATCAACCGATGGTAATGGGGGGGGGGGAGGGGGGGGGGGGGGGTAATTACAGTTTTTGCACGTTCCGGGCTGTGTTCATGTTTGTTTTGTATCGCACCGCAGGCAAGAAACGCGTAACAATATTATCGGCCAGACGAACAATCCGTACGACAATCGACGCACGGTCGGAGGATCGAGTGGTGGCGAGGGGGCTCTCCTAGCGGTTTGCGGAACACCGATCGGATTGGGTAAGGTGGGGTGGAATCATTGCACCGCACAAGCCATTTCTCAACCAATATTCTATTCCATTTCCTGCCCAGGAACCGATATTGGAGGCTCGATCCGTATGCCCGCTTTCTATTGTGGTGTGTATGGTCATAAACCAACGACCGGCATCATAAACACACGTGGCTGTTCCTTGCGCACGGGCCGGGAACCATCGACGATGGTCGTAGCCGGTCCAATGACACGCTACGCCACGGATCTGCTACCGCTGATGAAAGTGCTCGTTGGACCGGAAAAGTCTCTCGCCCTTCGTTTCGACGAACCCACGGATGTGCGCAAGCTGCGCTACTTTTACATTGCCGAGTCGGGCGACATCAAGTGCAGTGCGGTACAGCCACAGCTTCAAAAGTCAATGGATCGTGTGGTTGAGCACTTCTCGCAGCTAGCGCCCGGTGGTGTGCAAAGGGTTACGCTAAGCGGCACCGACCGGACGACCAACATGTGGCGCTACTGGATGACACAGGAGCCGGCCAACTTTGGGACGCTGTTGGGCAATGGGAAGCCGCTCAGTCCGTTGGTAGAGCTAGCGAAAAAGCTTACCGGTCGGAGCGAGTACACGATGGCTTCGATTTACTCGCTAATGGACACGCTGCTGCCACAGGAAAAGGAGGACGTAATTAAGGAGCTTACGCGCTGCTGCGATCAGCAGCTAACGGAACTGCTCGGAGACGATGGGGTGCTGTTTTATCACAGCACAACGCACACGGCACCGTACCATTATGCGGCGTTCGTAAACGTATACAACTTTAGCTACTGGTGTCTGTTCAACGTGCTGCACGTACCGGCCACCCAGGTACCGCTGGGCTTGGATGGTGATGGTTTGCCGCTCGGGATACAGATTGTGGCGAGCCGGAACCGTGATAGGCACTGTCTGGCGGTGGCCGAAGAGATCGAGCGCGTGTTTAATGGGCGCATTCCTCCCTTCATTGTTGAGTAGTGGAGGTTGAGGATAACCTTTCGCCTGTTCGGTCGGTTATTTCCCATTCTTTTGGTCATGTACTGTAAGTGTTGGGGGTTGTCGGTTATATTTATTCTCTAACTTATGCAAATGTCGTTTGTTTTGTGTTACGTTTGTGTTCTATGTCGTCGATTGTTTAAAATAATAACAGAATTTAAAGCGATCTCGAGAAGACCGTTGCTGTTCATGGCGAATAAGAGTTTGTGTTACTGATTTTCTTTAAAACAAATTAAGCTTAAAGGGGTTTTTTTTCGATTTGTCTTTCGACTATTTGCCGATTGGGGAGCATACACCGCAAGCCTCTATAACATAAATAATAAATAAAATACTTTTTCTCTGGTTAAAAAAGTAGGGACAGTAAGAAGCTAATAGCGTTATAGCACGGAGGGATTTTTGCACCTTGCGATGGCCGACGCATGGCGATGGATGGCTAGGAAAGGGTCTCTTTTCCTTCAGGTTGTCTGTGGGACTAATACCAATAAATAATCTCTCGTAATATAGTACCGGAATTTGGTGGAATGTACCATCCTTTCGCTAGTTTGTAGCAGCAACATAAGCCTGTCTCAGTTACGAGGACGCGGAACACTAAAGGTTGCTTTCCAGCATGTCGACGAGTCTTTTAATTTCACGTCTGCAATGAAAATAGTATCCTTATGGGTATAGTTTTAAATGATTTTGCATACAAAATAGGTAGACATACTCACATTCTTACCGCTAGCGCTTCTGCCGGCTTGATCGTTTTGGAAATTTCCTCCGCTTTGGCCATTATCGTGTACATACACTTGATGTTACCGTCCATACAGTCCGTTAGCTTTGTGACGGAGTTTTTGTAAATCTCCACATTGTCCGCCGTTATCGAGGAGATCGAATGCAGCACGCTGCACAAACTTTCGGACAAATTGTCAACCGACGCGGCCAGTGCCTGTGCTTCGCGCTCGATTTCGTTCAACACGTTCGGATCGACCGATGATCCCGACGCGGCCGCATTAGCGGCACTCCCGTACGGTGCCGATCCTCGCCCGTAAACGCCACTGCTACTGCCAGGAAGCGATAAATTAGCACCGCTCGTACCGGGCGCAAAGCTCAGCCCGCTAAGCCCACCGGTGGCGGCGGATGGTGTGCTTTGCCGGGAGCTGGACAGATTGCACGAATCTTTCCGCGTCACCGTCACCGGACTGGCTAGCTTTATTTTGTACTCCAGGTTTTCTGCCACAAAGTGTGTCATGTTACCGTCCACCCGCACCGTACCTTCGAGATTGTATGGAAAGGAGGCTGGCATTCAAAAAAAGGGGAAAAGGGTTATTTCATTGCACAGTATCTGAAGCTTAAAATTCATGCAGCTCACCTTTTCGTCCATCACACACCAACGAATCGGGTCGCTTCTTTGTCTGAGAGGAGGATGAAGACGAGGACGATACGTCCGGTTGGTTGGTGCCGTTGCTGCCACCACCGTCCGTTTCTTCAGCCGCCCCACCGGCGAACAGGTTATGGGTGTAGGCGATTTCACTGTACGATTCCGTCATCGCGGAAGGAACCTCTTCGCCCATATTCTCGCCATCAGCATCCTGACCTTCGGAGTCGTCCCCAGCGAAAGGATTTCTTCTACGGTGGTCTGATTCACTCATCGTGTGCTTCACTTCTCACACCCCAATAAACTTTGAACTCGTTTGACTAGATAAAGCAGTCACCACTATCCATGATAGCGGGCACGTTTCGTAAAACTTCGTAATGATTAAGATTAAATTAACAAAACAACACCGAGCGCGATTACATTATGGTCGATATTTTTCCCACTCGCTAGCTGTGGTGTTTGTTTTGATTGCTTTGCATCATTGCTGTCAGTTGGTGGGTCGCTGTCAAAAGGCATTTCCCCTGCAAAACTCACAGCATAATGTGCTGGCTTTTGAAAACGACTGCAAAACCGTTAAAATGCAGTTTGTGCACCAAACTTCCAGCGGTCGCAAAGAAACGCGTTTGTGCGGTATTGAATGTGATAAAGTGTATTATATTTAAGCTCTTATACAACATACAAGACATGATCATTGCAGCCGAAAGAGTAGAAAACTAAGAGAAAATTACACGCTGGAAATGAGTTAAATGGATCTAGAAAAACTGCACTCTTTATCTATAAAAGAATAGAATTATAATTAAACTTTCAGCTTCTGTTTCTGCTAAAATCTCCCACGGATATGAACCTAACCGTATGCGCCGAGTGTGGAAGCTCCATCCGAACCGTCCTTCAACCGCAGAAGCGAGTGCGCGAGCAGTACAGCACTATGTTCGATTCGATGTTTTAAGCTTCCTTCACGCACACTACGGCGAACCTTGCGAACCGCGCGCGATTTTGCGTTCACGTACGGTATAGCGAGTTTGCTCGCAGCAGCGCCTCGTCAGTCTTCGTTTTTCTCGTGCGTTGAAAAGACTCGCCCCAAGCGACGGTCCTCTCTCTCGCGGCTGAGATCGATTTTTCTTAGCAGCAGAAGGCAGCCAGCAGTCAAGTGCAAAACGTCCCGGAAAAGAAGGAACAATAAAGTGGTGTGCCGCAACTGTTTCCTTTTTTCCTTCCTCCCGCATTTTTTTGATGTGAAAGTGCATCCGTTTTTTTTGGGTTTTTTGTTTTAAATTCCCTGCTCCCTCGATTTGTGCCCACACACACGCACACGCTCACACGGGTTCAAACTCTCGAACGGCGGATTCTTCTAGATCGAATAGAAGAAAACGAGCAAAGTAGCCGTTTTTTGTGCCGAATGGGCTTGGGATAAGTTTTTGGCTTGCAAATTACTGAAGGCTCACTCGCGTGCGCGTCCGCGTCCTGAGGTACTACGACAGGAAAGTTACACCGTTTGACGCCCTGTCGAGGCCACGCGTAACGTCGTGAAAAAGCATCTCAGTGGAGTTACACCACACCTCTGCAGAGGACACAGCTCTATCCTTGAGCATCGAGCCGTAGCATACCGGAGGAGCAGGTGAATTATTTGCCATTCGAGCAAGTAAAAAGTGTTGAAGCAAGCGGCAGAAAGAAGCAGAATGGCGGAGTCGGAAGACTTAAGTAGTAGCAGTAGCAGTAATAGCAGTAGTAGGGAGGATATGCACTTCTTCGAAGGAGTCGAAAAGCTGCTGGAGATCTGGTTCAAACCGAACCCAGCGCACAAGAATGCCGATCTGCGAAAGATCCCCAGGTAAGTGAGCTGGCGGGTGCCGTATATCCTTTTTTTCTCACCTTATTTTTTTAGCAAACCCATGCCCATCGCCTGGCGGCAACTGTTTCCGCTGTGCCTGTTTTCGTCGTCGTACCAGCACGAGTTTTCCTAGCTTTTTCTTCTGTGTACGATGGGTCTTTCATTTCCCAAAAATCAGCTGAAACTACGGGCCAACCCTTGTCAGATGTGCGTATGTGTGTGTGTGAGTGTACGCGGTGCCGTGTGTGTTGGGAAATTTTCACGGAGCAACCCGGCTGGCTCTCTGTCTACATGTGTGTGTGTGATTGCGCGTGTGCTTTACACAGTGCGGTTGCGGAACATATGAGCTGGCTTTGTGGTTGTGTGCGTGTGCAGTTTTTTTTCCCCATTGTGTGTCAACCTTTCTTGGGGTGGGGAAAACAGCGGCATCGAAGTGAGCTCATGATGTGCGCAAATTTACTCCTATCCTCCACCATCCCCAACACCGCAACCTGTGTCTTCCCACGGTAATTTTCCCCATTGTTCGCAGTACTTCTCCGATAGGGGAGAGAGAAAATGTAATCCCGGTTTTTTGCACTCAACTAGGAGGATGCACTCAACTATCGAATTTTGGTGTGCTTTGAAACAATTTTTTCTTTGTTCATGTGAACCTCGTTTGTACTGTCTTACACACACACGCACACACACACACATGTGGAGGATTCATCGATCGGGTGGAGTGAAGAATTCGTTTTCTACTGGAATGTCGAAAGCACCGTTTTGCACCTGCTTTTCCGCACGGGGAAAGCCATAAAAAGGAAGTAGAGAAATTTCGACGCGAATGTTCTACGCGTTCTTGTTTGCTTTCTTCATCACTGACAGCTCTCATCAGCTGTCAGATACATGGGAAGAGACGTTCGGGAGTTCAATACGCGATACAAAAGAGAGAAGCTAAATTATGTAATATTTTATCTCAAGGAATATAAAGATTCACTTCATATTCATTTACGCTCAGAAGATGGGTTAGGTTTTTTGGGCTGCAAAAGTGATTCTATGTAGAGCATAATTGGCTGCAGTCGGTCGTTTTGGTTTACCTTGAAAATTTACCGGCTACTTTGAGTTTTGCGCGTGTGTGAGAAAAGGACCAATGATGGTTACTTTGCGTTAGAAGCTGCGCACCTTTCCCTTTCTACCCGGTTGGTGACACAGGTGCAGGTGTGGTGGTCGTGGTCGAGTATCAACCAAAAGTTCGTTGTCAAGGTTTTTTGTTCACCCCCCCCCCCGTACACTCACAGCATGAATAATGCTCACGATGCATCTGACTGACTGGCTTGTATTTGTAACTGTTGGTCCTCGCTGCTGTTTCTAAGTGCTGCTGGGGCTTCTTGCCCGATGACAAATCAATCCGGCATCCACCCGCAGTGACAATAAGTGCCTCGCGTTCGCCAACATGGTGTTTGCTTTAGATTATTTATATACGGTTTTCCTAAGAAAAACTGCCAATTACTGTACACTGGCGTGCGCTTGAAGCGTGTTAAAGCTAATTCCAGCCAAGGTGAAGGAACAAAATTGGCAATCGTTCCAAGTTTCTTTCCCCCCTACACGCTCTGTATCAGTGTATGCGAACACGTGCGAGGATCGTTTTGGTGTGCGTGAACGGTCGTTTCTTTTTATCGGTTTCTTACGGCGTTTGGTGCCAAGCTTTCCTTCACGGCTCCGTCTATTTCAATGATCACGCGTTTATCTCGTGATGTCTATGCGGTGGGAATTTATCTTAAAATCACGTGTGAAAGTAGCCAGGCACCCTAAATCGCTCGAAAGAAATCGTTATCGCACAGAACCCCCAGGGGGTAATCGGTGGCTGGAAATATTCCACAAAAGTAATTCTTCAATTTGACCATGAAGTTTATTTACTGTTCGGCTTGTTTGATGGTGAGGTATTTGTGGAATTTGTAAACAGGAACCTTCACATTAAACAACTTTGTTTTCAGTCTGATAATAATCGATTGCGAGAGCCACACGAAATGCCAACGTTGGTCCAAAAATCACGCATGGAATGTTCCAGAACATTTTCAAAACAAGTCACGCACACAGCCAAGCCACCCGGAAAGGCGTGTCGTATACGGAAAATCGGCCGTTCATTACGCATACGCGGACAATTCCCGATACACAGCACCGCACGCAGACACACACGTGGATCTGTCTTTTCCCCTCTTATGTTTAGGCATGGCATAATCATAAGGGCAACCGCAAAGTGTTGCACTCAAGGGTTTAAAACCATTTTGCCGGTTGCTTTGACTGGAATAAATTACGTGTTCAATGTTGCGCCTGATGCTTCGTCGAGACTTCTCATCTCGCTAGATGAGTAATGGTGTTCCAGTGGCTTCCAGTTGCCGATTAAGCTGCCACCCGTTTAGGCGCCTTGGTTCGATGGTTGGAAACAACGAGCTCCGCGCGGTTGGCCACTAACGCCTCGCGTAACTGATAAGCACTGACCTTTGAGGTGGCTTCTTTTGCAATTCTGCTCCCGGTTCTCAGCGTATGACGTGTGCCATTCCCTCTCTAGGCTATTCCCGATCCTAGTGTAGATTGCCTGTGCTATTAATGGCCCAGCCGCTGCTCCGAAAGGGTCACAATGAACATAGGCTCTTTCCAAGCGGCGATAAAGCGTGCCCCGGACTGATAAAGCCAATGGTGGAGAAGAACAGAAAAAAGTTGATCGCTACTGCGACGCTGGGAACCACGTGGCTGGATCGCCGATTGCCGGGCGGCAGCGGCTTGCGTTTGTAGATGTACTGTCTGCGTCTGGTTTCGTTTTGTTTTACCGGCATCGTGGCGTTGCGTGTAACATTCTTTCTCCCCATCACCCCCCCCCCCCCCCACCCTTAAGCATATGCCCTTAGTACGCATGTCATGACGGCATTGCGCGCTGTTTGAGTGCGTTCCAGCATCAGCACAGGTGCGTTTGTATTAGTTTCGTAGACGGTCCGGCTAAAATCACATGGTTTTTGGCATTTGCGTCGATGTCAACAGCTGAAGGAAGCGGCTGAGAAACGAGCTGCTGCTCCGTTGCATGGCACGTGAAGACGATCGCCATGTCTCGTTCGATCACCTGAGGGAAAAATAGCAAAATAATTTGCGCCGCAGATAAATCGCGTCTTATTTCTGTCCAATGATCGACAGGGACACGGGTTATAAGGCAACAAGGATGGGGTCTCTAAGTTAAATGGAAATGGTGGTTGAAAACAAGGGTTAAATATTTGTTTTTTCATTTGAGATTGTTTTTTAAACGCGTTGGCCCAGTGTTCGGCAAACTTCTCGGCGCGAAAAGATCAATCTTATTGAACTACACATTGAAAGGTTCAATTTTAATGGATATGAAAGATCAAAAAAATCAATTTTTAAACCCTGTATCTTAGCGATTTCCTAATTTGTTTATTATCTTTTTGTTTCTTAGCCGTGAGGTACAGATAAAAATACAATAATTTTAGTTAATTTGGAGTAGCTAAAAGGCTAACACAGTTGAGGAAACTCTCAAAGATCCAAAGCCTCTATAAATAAACGATTAAAAAAGCTGAGGGAACTCGAAGGCCAATATCCTTGTTACCTAGGGCTCAGGCTTCAGTTTGAAGATTATCAGGCACATTTTGAGGATTGGATGTTCTAAATTAGGCTTTTACTAATTACTCTTTCCTCTGGAGATGAATAACAACATTGAAACGAGGCGGCAGGTTGTCAAACGTTCATGAGACTGGATGCTCTTGTCACTCTAAAGGCTAGTCCGCAGAGCATGAGTTCAAGTGATGAAGAAGATTCTGGACATGGGCATACATAAATTATTCAAAGTCATCAATCTGAGCCTTGAGCGGCTGGAGCGAACCATGAAAAAGAACCTTACTAGAAGTTTTCCAACTTTCTTCAGTCGCGACTTATATGGATTATTCGAAAAATCTTGAAGGAGCGCAAATTAAACATATATCAGGTCTAGAAATTTTAAAGAGATTTAAAAACACATTTTTATGCACATCAATAAGTTTGATTAGCAGTACTGCCAGGCCGTTGTTGATGAATAAAAAAAATTTTGATTGTACAATTTGTAGTGCTACAAGAATATTTTATCAACCCGCACAAGATGTTAACACTACGTTCTTCAACAAGGCGCCTTTGTAGTCATCCTCATCGGTAGCGTGTGACGGCTTAATTACTTGCCTGGGACACGCCCAGGCTCTCGAAATTGCTTGCCGAAAGCAAAACAATTGCTTTCATTCACTGTAGCACCGCAAACTGTACCAAGCATTCCTTAGTAATCTAAAAAAAAAAGATAAAAAACTACTTTCTTTCGTTTTAAACACTTTGTATAGCTGCAAATAGCCAATCTGTTGCAGTGTTCCCACTCCCTATCGGTTGGAAAGAATGTGCTGATTGAAGTAGTTTTTCGTGCTACTACCGTGCCATTAACAACAAAATCCATACGGTTGAAATGTGTTTAAATTGATTTACTGTACTCTGCAACAAAGTATTAAATTCTATTTATTGCGTAATAAGAGGTTTCGTTGGAACATTCTCGACGCGAAACGGGGGTTCATACTGGACGGGGTAACCATTAAAGTAAAATCGATTAGTGTGCATTTCTGTGTGAATTGAGTGCATATGCAGCGATAATTGAACCAGGATTCATTTCTGCACTATGCAAAGTGCTATCGGTGCTTCATATTTCATTAAATTCCGCTCACACGCCGGTGGTACATATTTCCATCCATAAATAGATCGCTCATTTCCACGTGTGCACGAAAGCCCTTTCGTCCTTGGGCAAGCACGAGGCCCACACACACATGATTTGGGCTTGCTGGAACATCGCCCCACCCCCGTACATAATCGATTTTCCTGACCAGCCTTTCTTTTCCGTGCGAGTGAGATTTTCCGGTTGCTCGCTATTACAACACTGTCAAAAATATTTTCCATTGCTCCATTTATTACATTTTGCACTAAGCTCGGCTCGTTTGCTTCTCCATTTATTTTTTTTACAGACCGATGTGGGAGGCAATGCTGAAAACGGTACGGTGCGAAATAATCAGCTTCACCCGAAACGACCAGATCGATGCTTATGTGCTAAGGTAAGGATACAAGCATATGAGCTACAGAATGCATTTACATTGAACCGCATCACCGGTGTAGTATTTAGAATGACTGTTTTTTACGTATGTGCGCAAGATGAAGACTTATTAATAACGTATACACGGGACAACAACTCAATCAATCGGTACATCGCAATGGGGCATCGTCATCCAATGGGACCTTGTCTTCCCTGTGACCTGAGGATCACCAGAATAGCCAGGCCTGGTCGTCTGAGGGGCCTTATCTACTAAGAGAAGAGTAGTCGAAGAGGTCTTCTCGTTCAAGAGAGAACTTGTCTATCATGACAGGCTTGTCGTTCAAAGGATGCCTCCAAGGACCCTTGTACCGGGCTCAAATTGCTTTCATTGGGAAACAATTACATGTATCCCGTTGATATAGGAAAGGATTCTTTAGCTCGCAGTTCGAATGTTTCGGTAGAACGGTTTAAGCACTGTAGCGAATTAAATTCGTGTTACTGGTTGGTAGCGAGGCCAAGATCATGAAAGTGACTGGAAAGGACCTTTAGTTAAATATTTCAACGGTGGATGAGCATTAGTTATTGGGTGGTTGTCAGACGCACATCTCGCTGCATTAATATATGCTGCTAAAATCCCAATATCTGGAGCGGAAGAACCTTTTTTTATGGGTGAGTGAATGTAACCTTTTGTGCGGCAATAAACCGTACCGTTGGGAATCCTTTTGTGGGAAGATGGTATTACGTTTAATAATTGATATTCGAAGGTCTAAACTGGCCCTCCATGTTTTCCTTTTTTTTGCCTTTATTTGCTTCTAAACATATTCATGCCAAATTGGTATATAAAAACAGACGGTTGTTAACTTGCATAACGGTCGAAAATTAAAATTAGTTGTTCCACGAAAAAATGATCAACATACGCAGTGGTTATAATGAGACACTGTGAAGAGCAACGTTTGCTAGCTCAGCATTTTTAGACCAAGCTTAGGTTTTGTCACTGCTGCATTTGCTAATAGGCTGAACACAAATATAGCATTCGAAATGTTTTCCTCTCCCTAATGCTGTGGCGTTCAAAACAGTTTTTGGGGCTTGATCATCTAGAGTGTGTTTTCGCACAACAGCTGTGTTTTTGTTTCAGCTTTGCTACATTTTCTGCGCTCCGTTCCGATTTGTCCTCCGATGTCGCTTCCGCCGTTTCTGAGCAGAAAAATTATTTATATCCACTTGTGGTTATTTTGGTTGGAAGGAGCACATTAAGCGTTGCAGCCCCCTGTTCTCGGGCTGTGCTCATTGCGCGTCATTCGCGTCACGTACCAAACTCATCACAGCCAGAGCACGGAGTATGTGTTCCTACCCGAGCTCGGGATGAAAGACACATTTGAGTGAATGTTAGCATTGTGCAAAATCTATTGCCCAATGACATAAACGCGCGCAGTGGCATGGTGTCCGGTCGGCCGGTTCATGCTCTTGACCTTACCCCAGCAGGAAATAAAACTCGAAAGCCCGAGGGGCAACGACCGACAGTGCGGGCGCCGGTTGCAATTTAGACGATTAATCTGCCCTCCTTGCTTTAGCGCTCGTGACGATTAGCGCTCGTGTGAAGAAAAAAAAAACCCAAAATCTGTGCCTTTACAGTACGTCAATCGCGATACGTCCTTGCGCCTTTTTTTTCTTGCACGTTGCCAAATATGACCCATTAACTGATTATTTGACCGCCTGTGACTGATATGGTTGCCCCATAAATTGTTATAAATCAAACTGAATGAAGTATAATCGACCTCTCCCTGCCTATCAGAGTTAGAAAATTAAACAACCCCCCCCCCCCCCCCAACATTATCTCATTTCCGTCGGGAGGACTATCTTACTCGTCCCGAAGCTGGGGCCGGTATGTGTGATTTCATGTGTGTGGGAATTTATTTTAGAACAAAGACACTTCCCGAACGTATGGAAAATTGGCATCTCTTTAGCTTATCAAAGACAAAAGGAGCATCGCTGGCCACGCTCCAAATGTCAAGGATTTGTGCAGCTGTGTAGATAAGGGATGGAGCACGCCGGGTCCAGTGTGTTTGCCCTTAATCCTAATCGAAAGCTTTGTCTTGGCTTACGGAATGATTGAGCCGGGAGGCATTACTGGCTGACGTTAGCGGTTCGATTGCGATGATGCGCTATCAGCAGGGGCTGCCATTATTGATCCATCTGGAACGACGGGGAAGCTCTTGGAGCGGGTCGTGAACTCGCGTACGAGATGTAACTAACCCATCGGGCGGGCGGGCGGGATACATGCTGATACGATCGAGTCAACAATTTTTTTGCAACTTGCTGGCGTAATATATATTATGCAATGGGCCAGTGCGCTACCGCTAACCGATAATCCTAGCCCATACGGCATCTGTGCAAATCTTTATCAACGGATTTGGATGTTTTAAATTTAAATTACAGCGAAAGCAGCATGTTTGTCTCGAAGCGTCGTTGGATTCTGAAGACCTGCGGTACCACCACACCGTTGCAGTGCTTCAAACCGTTGATGCGCATGGCCAACGAGATCGCCGGCTACACCGCGATCGAGGATCTGTTCTACTCGCGCAAAAACTACAAACGGCCCGAGTTGCAGGTGTCACCGCATCGTGGGTTCGATGAGGAGGTCGCATTCCTCGACCAGTTCTTCGACGATGGGCGCGCCTACAGTTTGGGTGCGATCAATCGCGACTGCTGGCATCTGTACACGCTGAGCCGCGGGGGAGGGGGCTCCAAAATTCGCAAACGCAACAACCATCTGCATCAGCTGTTGGGCGAGGAGCTGACACTGATGGAGGAGGAGCAACAACCGTACGATGAGCTGATTGCACCGTCCATGCAGCCGGATCCGGATCAGACGATCGAGATCCTGATGACGGAGCTGAACCCGACCGTGATGGACATCTTTACCAAGCATGTCTGCACCACAGCCAAGGAGGCTACCCAGGTCGGTTTGCCCATCCATGGCCAGCGAGTGATGTTGGCTATTTTGTATTTATTCCTAACGGATTTGCTGCTTTCCTCTCTCGCCTTCGTTTAGAAATCGGGCATCGATCGTCTTCTGCCGGGCATGGTCATCGATGACTATCTGTTTGATCCGTGCGGTTACTCCATGAACGGGATCGCCAAGAATGTAAGTAAACTCCTCTTACGTGCGGTGATAGTATGGTGGAAGTTTGTGTAAAATGGTGGCTTTATCTATTCCAATCTTTCCGCTCCTGGTCCCCGCTCTCGTCGCTATTGGGGCTTTGTTTCACGATACGACATACGCTATATTTAGTGTGGAAAGAAATACAAAGAGGTAAAATGTTTGTGTGTGCTTTTGTGCTGTGATAGACAGCCTAATGCTTTCATTTCGTGTTGTTTGAAGTTTTTTTTCGTGCACACAAAATGTTACAAAGCAGGGTTTTCCATATTTTTCATCAGTATTCTAAACCAATTTTTTCTTTATTTGAATTTTGGTGGGTAAAAGACTCGAGAAGCTCCCCCCCCCACCTAGAATCTTTTGTGTGAAGCACTGTGGCCTGTCATTTTTATTGCACAGTGGGATTTTTGTATGGTCATAACTCGTTTCATATAAACATTGTGCATTTTTCCCTAATACTGTTACTGGACAGCGAGTAGAGCATGACGATATACTTTGTAAGAAGTGATTTGAAATGTTATTATTCTTACATTTCCTCCTTTTCTGAATACATATGCTCGTAAAGAAGTATCCATCGAACCAATGTTCCGTTACAGTCCGGGAACACCGTGTATGTAGTAAGCCGGATTAGGCACTCCTAGCGTGACCAAAAATTATTATTTAGCTCCTGTAAGCCAATATAAATGGTCAGGATAGAGGGAGGGAGATTTAATCGAATAATAAGCAATATTTCATTCGACTTTATTCAACCATTTTTAACCACACTGATTGCACACTGCCAAGCTTTCGCAACGTGTACTGCGGTAAATACTACAGTGCCTAACAAATTTTGTCAGGGGGTGGGGCCTTCTCGAGTCTTTTACCATACACTCACATACCGTGTTTGCCAATCAAAAAACGGCGTGCGATGTGTGACTCCTCCCGAGGGTGTATCTCAGGGTTTCATGAACACCTTCTCAGACGTTTTTAAATTTGTTTGTTGTTATGTTTTTTTGATGCGCCTGATTTTTGAGAATAAAATTAAATATTCAAGAGATGAAACCGTAAAAAACTGTGAGGTATTCTGAACACATTTAATCTATAGTTTTTTTTTCTTTTGGTTCAGTAAATCCTAGCTAGCATGAAGTAGTTCAAAGTTTTTCTAAAGAATGTGTGTGTTTTTTAAACTTTCATCTAAGTTGCTTTTCTCACGGTTTTACACTTTACTGCTATCTTTCTTTACGCTTTACCGCTTTACAACGCTTACTCAACGGGGGGGATCGTTTGCTCTTTTGCGTCGTCTCTTCCAGGGATGTTACATGACGATCCACATTACGCCGGAACGTGAGTTTTCGTACGTCAGCTTCGAGAGCAATGTCGCCTCATCGGATTACGGCGAGCTGATCAGACGCGTCATCCGCACGTTCCAGCCGAATAAGTTCATCGTAACCGTGTTTGCGAACAAGGTAAGTTACGACGATCGCACGTAGCAAAGCGGCGGCAACTACTAAGCGCGTTTTTTTTCCCTTACTCTCTCCACTCACAGACGTCGATTGCGGCAAACGCCAACCGCGAGATCGAAAATTTGGGCAACATAGATCTGTGGAAGCGTCGTGACATTCAATATTCGCGCTTCGCCAGCTACGACCTTACGTACGCCCAATACTGCAAATACCCTAGCTGAGGTTTACCGTGCCTAGCTCCACCGCCGGCAGGGGCTAACATTCCTTCCCTCCCTTCCTTTCCTCCGTCCCCTCCCGTCCTCCCGTCGTCTGATGCGTTCTCTGGCGATGGTCCTGCCCACCAGCAACCCACGCTTTCCTCCTCCCTCCACACTACCCCCACTTCCGCACCGATTCGTGCTGCAGAGGAGTTTAAAAAGAGCAACACCCAGTCACAGCATCCGCTACCGATCGGATTCGTCCGATTGATGTTCGGCATCTTTTCCACGCTCACAGCATCGTTCGGCACGGGCAGTAACGATGGCAACGATGGTCCCGGTAAAAACCATTACCCAATCGCTGGCGGTGCTAAACCTGCCAGCGGCAATGGGAAATGTTTTAAGCAGCAGCTCAACCAGGATCGCGACCCGTACCGTGGTGCTGCTGCTGCAGGAAACAAATCTGCCCATTTACCGCTGCTGATGAATCCAACGGAACTGGTAACAACTCCTCCTCCACCCATCTGTATGGAGCAACAGCTGATGGATGATAGGAAAGCGACAACACCACCGCCGGACTGCAATGAGCTACAGTTTTACGGGCAGCTGAAGAAGCTGCTCGATCTGCCGGTCCTGTTTGCCATCTGCTTCGTGCAGCTCATCTCGTTCGTGCTCGTGCTCAACATTGAGGAATGCTCTCCGCTCGTCCTTTTTTCCTGGTGGCGTAACAAGATATCCTGAAATTGACTAGCCGTCGTCGTTGCTCGCCGCAGCCTTCAGTTCTGATTACAGCCGCCCTCATCACCGCCACCAACACCGCCACCATCAGGATCATCGACATCTTTGCGATTCGTTTGTTATGTTGAATGTTATTATTATGTTTGCAATAATAATACTGTAGCAGCAGCATCAGCAGCAACCGCAACAACACGATCCGGATGGTACCGTGCCGATCGCCTGTGTCAGCAGCTGCTGGTTGTAGAAAGGCGACAAACATGGCAAAATGTGTGTGCTTTCTGTTTCATCGCAAACAAAGAGCAGCAATTCAGGAGCAGCAGCAGCAGCGGGGCGTCTACTAAAGACAGTGAAGCGCACAACATCCTTTCCTCGGTAGATTCTAGCATTATCTTCTGCATTTCACTTGATCACTCTTACCGCCATCGGTTCGATGCAAGTAGCGGGATCAAGCAGTTAACTGGAGACTCGATTCCGCTACACCACCTGGCAGAGAATGAAAAATGGAAAGGACGACAACCGTATTGTGTGCCATCTTCCACTGGACGTCTTGAGTTTGAACGGTGGCGAAAAAGACATCTATTGCCGCAATCTAAAACTTTAAACATTTCTGATGCACCACCAGAAATCACCACCACTTGCGTAGTGTTAGGAATAGAAACGTTACGCCACCAGAAGAAGAAGCACCATCCGGGGAGCTATTCCGCACTACTACCTTACTGTACAACCGTTCTCGGCGTTGCACGACTTCTTCCTGCACCGGTTGAGCCGATTATCTTTGCCTTTCTAATCTCACTCGATCTGTACTCGTAGCAGCGATCGGTAGCCTCTTGCGTTCGGTACCACCTGCCCGGTGCAACAATGCCGAATGCAATTAGGTAGCATTTACTTTACATTTGTAGCCCCCCCCCCCCCTAAACCCCACTCCCCACTTATCATTCCTTATTGCCGGTGGATGCTGTTAACGTTTGATTTGAAAGGGAATTGCTTTCCTTTTTATCATTTTCAAGCACAACCACACACACCCACAAAACATAATCCATTCTCTTACCTTATTTGAAGAGTATATGGAGAAAGGAAGCAGAAAATATGTCACACAAATATATAATACAAAAAAAAACAAAACTCTCACTCTCTCTGTATAGCAAGCTGTACAGAAGAGGAGAGATACAGATTATATAAAGCGCAATCTACTAGTACATAGTGTTTGCATAAGTTTAAACTGAAGAAGAAAAAAAAGCCATTTAAATGGGAGACACACACAAAAAAAAACGCATATTACAATTGATATATGAATAGAAAATAGAGCAGGTTTGTTGCAAAACAGATTTCGAGTTAGCCCACATTAGCCGTGAACAAAGTTAAAAAGAATCTTAAAAGCAACAGCTAAATCGCTGGTTTGTGTTAGACACAAACACATTTTAAAAATTATTTTATGTTAAGATTTGTTAAGAATCTTTCGAAACATTCATAAGGCCAAGGGTTTCGGTACCCAGGCATCATCCCGTATAAGAAGCAGCAGCTGCACACACTCAGTTTGATATGTAGTGGATGGATTGTATTAATGGTTTTGTTAGTATGCTTTTAATAATTGAATGTTCTCATAAAACTCTGGTACAAACAGGTGAACGTTATTTTACACTCTCTATCCCCTTTTTTTTGTTTTGCATTAAGCTTTTACATACATTTACATTTTATGTTTCACGCTCTTCAATAATGATTGTAAACAATTTATTTTAATTCTGGTTTAATGGTTTTCCTTCGTTTTTTTTTAATAAATAATTTTACGTTTGGGAATATTGTTTTATGTTTATTTAATTTTAGGTTCAACGTTATGAAGCCCAGGTGGGAACGGCTTATATGGATAAGTTTACGAACTTATCATGTGTGCGTGTGTGGCACATTTGCGGTATAAAATTAAACTGAAGCAATTCCGAAATGCGATATTTTTAACCCTCAAATGAGAACCGCGAACGTAGTAGAAAGGGGCAAAAGGTGTGTAAGTGTTTCATAATGATAGAATTGAACCATATAATATGATGTCTCCCATAGATGCGATAAAAGAGAGCAGTTAAAAAGTGTGTAACAGCAGCAAACAAGCAGATAACGGAAAGACTCGAAAGATGTGCTAAATTCGGTGTTGTTTGAATGGTGATGATGTGAGGGCAGAACGAACGCTAGTCCCGACGAAGAATTCTAGCGATGAAACCTAATGGCAATGGCATGTGATTATTGTGAACTCAAGCTTAAGGATAGGAAAAGGAAGTGGAATGTGAACAGTGTAGAATGTTTTAATCGTTCCTTTTCTTTGCCATTTTATTCCTTCCTTTACACTACAATTAAACTTAAAATATCTTACAGATTAACGGTGTGGCAGCGCGAGAAGGGCGGTATGTTTCCTCAAAACTGTTCTCTTCCAACCTTTTATCTTGTGTTCAATAATGTTGTTTAACGGTTTGTTTGCGAATTTAGTTAGAAAAAAAAATATTTATTTGTTCATTCCAGCAAACAACGCACAACAAATTCGAATGTATAATGAGGAAAGAGTAGGAGGAAAGCTGAACTTCGAGGAACAGATAGAATAGCTGTGATTGACGTAGGAAACGAACAAAGCGAGCAGGGAGCGAGCGGTTTGCGAGAAACAATTCAAAATTTAAAAGCAAATTAATGAACATTTCAATCATGCTAATTAAAACTTTAAACCAAACGAAGAACACCCCGCAATGGTAGTAAGATATCGCTGCACACCACCGCAACCCGGTGGGCGCGGCATTATGTATTAACACAAGTTCAATGATCATCGTTTCTAAAGTGGAAACCAACAACAAAAAAAAGTGGAAAAAAACATTTCAATAAATGCTCAAATGGGTATTTCTCGTGCTCAGTGCTCTTCCATTATCCGCTGCACGTACTCGATGTTGTGGAAGTTGTTCCACGAGTCACCGGCCGTCACGCGGCCCAGGTGTGGGGTCGGAATGTGCGGTACAAAGTCGATCGTAAAGCGTGGAATCGGCCGCAGGTAGTCACTGAGCGTTGGTTCCGGATCTTTC
This sequence comes from Anopheles stephensi, assembly GCF_013141755.1. Lineage (NCBI taxonomy): Eukaryota > Metazoa > Arthropoda > Insecta > Diptera > Culicidae > Anopheles > Anopheles stephensi. The sequence continues at coordinate 64,630,729 of NC_050203.1, read as the reverse complement.
TTGTCCTTGAACAGGTATTTGGATTTGGAGGATGCGGACGCCGCTGTACGGCTTCCCGGTGCAGGCAGCAGTACGGTATCGTTTACGTTGACCGGTGCAAGCTTCTTGAACACCGATTGATCGTACTGATGGTTAAGCTGTTTCGTGATCTGCGGAGAAGGAAGGAGCAGGCAAGTGAGTGAGATTTCCCACCGATCGATTTCGTGTGTGTGTGTGTTGTTCGTACCTGTGTATTAACGCGCTTTTTACTATTGGGCGTCAGCTGTCCCATGCTGGTGATGGGCTGTGGTTCTATCTTCTTTACCGTTTCGATCCGTTTGCTTAAGCCGAGTGTAGTGTGCAGTTCCGGTTGCTTATACTTCGAAGCTTCCGATGATGCGGCCGCTGTCGTTGATGGTGGTTGCTGGTTTTGTGGTGCTCGGGTGCTGGTAGATGTGGTTGGTTTCAGGATCGATGTCGGCGCCGGTGGAATAACATTATCACCGGTGGACGATTTCAGCACGCTAGCAGTTGATCGGGACAGTGGGACGTCCACGTTGCAAAGGTATCGCTTTCGATTTCCGTGCTTATGTTTGCCCATTTTAATATCTTTCCGTTTCGTTTTGTGCCTCTTGCGTGTCTTGGATAAATTGCAGCACGGGGCACGGTTTTGTTTATGTTTTAATTTCTTTTGTTTTTTTTTTGACAGCCATCCGAGGGCGATCTGTCAAGTGACTGTTGTAGGGTTTTGTTAAGAAAATGCGCGCGATTTTCCGCTAAATGCGATTTCTGAAATTCGCTTAAAACAAAATGGATTTTTATGTTACTCATACTCTCAGTTACTCTAAAAAAAATTGTGGAATGTTTTGAAAGTGATTTTAATTCTTTTTGAAAAAAGGATTCAGATTCCATATTCGGAGTAGAGCTCTACAAATGTTACACTGCAAAATGGAAGTATTGAGGGTTAAAATTTGAATTCTTGTTGATACGGATGCTGCGAACCGTTGGTTTCTACACAATATACCACGTGTTTTCCTTTCAAATAGTGTTGTTGAAACACGAGTAGCTTAAAAATCCACATTTGGGACATTTTTTTGACTATTTTATCCATGCTTTTAATTATTCATTTATACGTAGCGAAGAACAGAAAATGGTTGAAAGTGCAAGAGATGAAAGGTGTGGTTGGATCGACAAAGGCAGGCAAAAGCGGAACATTCGGGCCGGGTCTAGGACGATTCGTAAGTGCGTTGTCTAACGGATCAGAATCCTTGCCACGAAGACAAACAGCAGTCGATCTTAGCTTGATACCTCCGGTTGTCTAACCCTTTATTGAAACCCGCTCACAAGCCATTATACACTGCATCGAGCCGCCCTTCGTTACTATTTTATCATCAGAGGCCCACTTGTACTTACGGACAATCTTTCTTTAAGTTTACCTACAACAGAAAGATTTTGTTAGTTTTGCTTCCCCCAGGACAATCAATTGTGCATGTGAATCGCTAATGATGCTGCCCAGAGGAACGATCACACGGAAAACCCATGCACTGTCAGCGTTACAATGCCACCGAACGTGACCTCTCCACACACACACACAGTTGCTCTAATATGTTCTTCGGACGGCCTCCACATGCGAGCGTGCGCACAATCCCAATTCTAAGTTGTTTACTATCTATCACCCCTATTACTTACCATTCTGCGTACGGCGCGCGCGAAACCTTCACGTTCTCAGCATCCGTCTCGCGTATTGCTGTCGTCTTGCCAACACGCACATCGTTACATCTTGACAGTGACCAAAGTTCGAACGTTTCATCTCCGCTCGCTCGCATTGGCGGCATTCGATTTGTGCGCTCGGTACGAGGTGGTCAAGACTTATTTTTAAATCTATCCTTTCCACGGCCCTCAAACCGGACCAGCATCACATCATTTGTCATTCGGTTCAGCAACAGTGTGTGGCTGGCTTGTCTCAGTTTCGGCAGATCATCTTCTGATTTGTGCAAATAAAAAACAAAGTACTAAGCTGGCGTTAACACTGCGACGAAATCCTGGCTCGGAAGCAGCTCAGCAATTGTCATTCCACCGTACCCATTGCGGGCACGATTGCTTCGATCTGAGAAAGCTGATCGAACACACCTCCTCCGATCATTTCACCGAAGACCCGGCAACACAAAGGTTTGCATCTGAAGGGAGTGTGTGCTTGTGTGGGTAAAGTGAAGCGAAGCTCGCGAATGTGTCGAGAGGTGTACGGGGTTAAGGTCAGTGTCTTAATATAACCGGTAATCTCTGTTGTTTTCGGAAACAAAACGGTACAGTGCAAACGAAACACACATGCACACCTAATCATACTTTAGTTCCGTGTCGATTGTTTGGCCGAGTGTGTGATTCGTTTCGATCACAGCGAATTTCGAATTAAAATATTCCGTGTCGAGAGTGGAAATCCCCCCGGGAACGAGTGTTATCAGCATTATTTTCTGTCCAATAGGCGCCACCATTCGATTCGGTGTCAAAGCACATCGAATGCCGTGTGTTTCGTCGATCGTTGCTCGCTAGCGCTGCGGTTAATCGATTCGACTGTTGATCGATCGACAAAACCGCACGGGAAGCTGCACGGCGGTGAATCTGCGTTTTCTGCGTAGAAGAACAACCGAACAAAACAAAACAAAAACGGTTTAATAACCTTCCCGACGGTCAACGGCAATCGATTATGAATTGCGGACCGGTGTGTGCGTGAGCAAGCAAGCACGGCAAGCTGTCAAGTGATTAAAAAAAAAGACACAACACGAGAGCGCCTATCGCAACGGAACGCACCCGGAGAACTTTAGTAGTAGTGCGCCTGTCCGCGTGGTGAAACAAAAACAGAGAGCGAGAGCGAGAGCGAACGCGAATGCAACATCACCAGCTCTGTGCAGTACACAAGTTTTATTGTCCCGCGCGCTTTAATCGATCACTGCACGCTCAGGAGGTGCAGGTGTGCAACTGTACCGCGAACCCGCCGATAATATATCAACAAAGAGAATAAATGCGTGTGTGCGTGAGAGAGAAAGATAGAAAATAGTGCCAAAAATTGTACCATTCCCGAACGTACAACTGCTCCTCTCAGTGCAAAGCCATTTCTCCCTGGTTGGTGTTTGTATCTCGCAGCCATCTTTGATCGAAAAAAGTGCACCATTGTTTTGATTCTCAGTTTGCTGTGTCAGCTGGTAAGTCAGCTGATGGGAAAAGGAAGTGAAAACACCGGAACAAAGTGATATTTGTACAGTGTGCGTAGTTTGCTATTTGCTAACAGCTATTATCGGATGCGTGTTGTCGTCCGCGTTCTGCAACAAAGGATATAAAATCACGCAGCGGAAAAAAACGAAACGCCGGAACGTCCTTGGAAGGTTTGTTGTTGTTGTTGCAAGTGACAGCAGTGCGGGTGCTAAACAAACAGAAAAAAGCAACAGCCTTGCCGAGCCTTCAACTTGCCGCCCGCCGGAACTGGTAGTAGCAGGAAGTAATATCTGTCCAACAGGCGCTGCTTCTAGTGCTTTCCTGAACTTGAATCGATCGAAGTTGCCCGGGACCGGGCTTGTTTGTCTAAGCTTACTGAGATAAGACCTGGCTTCAGGTGTTTTGTGTTAGCGAAGTTTCACCGTGAACTGGAGGAAAAGTGTTCCAGCGACGTCCTTGCAGCATGGCGCCGATAGCGACTACAAACGAACCGAAAATGGCTCAGGGTGGTGAGGAAACGCTCACGCGCCACGCGGATGCAAATCAGCGTTACTACACGGCCACCACCAACCGTAAGTTTGTGACCATGCTCCTATCCCTATTATACACGTCTTGTCCTATGGGCTGCCCAGCGATCACATACATTTGCATACCGAGAGAGCAAAGCATCGACATATCCTTGAGCGTTGTTTTTCGAAAAGGGCCCACGCAATTACCATTGACCTAGTTCTGGCCAAGGAAGGGGCTTGTCACTTTGTCATTCACTTTTTTAGTGTCACGTTGAGAAAAATCTTGAAAAAATTAAAAAGGAAAAGAGGAAATTTTTCCATCTTTTACTGACACGCTTCTTGTGTGGCTTGCGTGTTGAAGTCGTTCATTTCACTTGGAGATTAGATTATTCTGAGGTCTGATTTAGTGACGCTCGCGGCCAGCATCGTTACATCAGCTTTCCAATCGGGTGTGTGTGTGTTTGTACGAACGAAAGGAAATTTTCCACTGTTGTGTTGTGAGGAGATTTGGATGAATTGACCCGTAAACACACATGCGAGTAATGCAAAATGAGTTGAACATTTATTTGCAACTTGTCTCTAAAGTATACATAGGAAAACGGGACGGATACAGAAATAATCGGCAAATCATCAATAAACTGTGGGACAGATTCTAAATATCTGAGAAATCATATCCGAGAAATCCGGGAAATGTTCAAAACACCTCAGGACGAATCCAAAAATACTTAGATTTGCATTTGGGGAACCTTCAACGGACTGTGAGCCGGATCCAAAGTGATCTGGGAAATCATAAGAAATAGTGCAGAGATTTTTTTTCCAAAAATATTTAAAACACTGTCAACTGACTGTGGGACAGATTCAAACATGCATAGAAAATCCCATCGAAGCCCTTTGAGATGAATCCTGAAACATCTGGGACAGTGTCAAATAACGCCGGCCTGTACTCTTTAGAGATTGTACTGTACTGTGTACCACCTAAGAGAAAGAAAAAGAATCCCCTTTATTGGGCTATATAAAATATAATCATATTAGCAATAGGATTTAAATTTAAATAAAAAAATAGTAATGTTAAAGATTAACTCCACACGATCGAGATCGATCCCTAGCGATGGAGTCGATGGATAGAAAAAACAACTATCGAATAAATAAGATTTCAGTTGAAGGTATTTATGTAAATGAAACGGTTACCTATATAAACTACTTATAAAAACAGCAATTAATGCTTTAGTGAGATCATGTAACCAAAAATCACTAGAATGTAACGTTATTTGCGTTATCCCCCCCCTCTGGGAAGTTTAGAATCTCGTTTGAGCTAGATAAGAACTCACGATCAAGCTTCGTTCGAAGCGATTTCGTTGACTGACCTAATTAAAGTTGGATACCATTGACGTAAGCTTGTCGGACATTAGCCGGAACAATGTGTTGCTTCTGCGTAGTTTCCGGCTTTACGATCATGACGGTTGTTAATTGGGGTTCTGGGTGGGAGATAAAGTGAGTTTTAAAAGACCGGGATTTCCATCCTAAACCAGCTGGGGATGATCTTCTGGGTTAAAGTTGATTTTTGGATTGAGAAGGTTTAATGCTGTAGAATAAATACAACCTGAACGTAAATTATACGAATATTAGATAATATTCTCACTCAAAACAACTCTAATCTGGCCTTCGTTCTCCCTAGCCAGTTCTCCCTGCTTATTACCTCAATTAATCTTGATTGTCTCAGCCAGCTGAATTGTCTTATCAGTGCGGAATCGTCCAGAAGAGCGCCTAGATATTTATGGCCTTTACGTTTTCAATGTCACCGTACGCCCTTTTCTTCTTGCCAAAACTTTATATCCTGGAAACAATCGCTCTACGGAATGTTCGAGCAGCGAACATTTGGCTCAATGCGACAAACAGCGCGATCGAACTACGCATGAGCGCAGCAAAATACTTTAACCGGCCAAAATTGAAACTCATCCGGGAGGGAGGTCATTTTAATCAAGCGTACCCCGCCGGTGGTACATCTGCTGCCCTTGAGCTGGAACACGGTCGCCAGCTAGTCTGGAGAGTTCGCAAACGTTCAGTAATTCTGTTTAAAGTGAAGTGCGATCGGTAAATCGGTTTGCAAAACTTGTGCGAGATAGGCATATTTTTACCACCGATTTAAATATAATCTTTTCGGGGTTGCACGCGTGAACGATGCCTGCGTCACGACGGGCCACTCCTCCTCGGCACTGACGTGAGGCATTTTGTTATTGTTGGACTAGTAAAAAAAATTTCAATTTTTTGCAGAGATACAGATGCTCTCATTAAGCTAAATATAGCCATCAGGCGGTCCCATGTTGATCACCTCATTGTTGTTGCCACGTTTGATAAGAACGTTGTGCTTGTTTCGTTGAATTGTTTCATATAGAAAAACGCTTTTTTATAGCATCGTATCTTCCTTCTGATGGGACAATTATCTTCGGTTGATCTACGACTCGCAGTGGGGAAAAAAGGGGGCCAAACATCGATAAACACATTATACGATCATTATCGGCACGATTGACAGCACGATTCGACGATACGTAATTGGAGAAGGAATTCAGTCGAGGGCTTGTCTCACTCGACAACACGGCCTCCTATGATGGAAAATGTGAGCGACGACCTGCTGTTGCTAATTGTATTATGAAATAAATGCGATCGCTATGGTGTGGTTGGCTTGGATACTAACGAGCATTGGGTTGATGCAAAAGTTTGGTTGCTAATAGCTAACAACACTCTAGAAGCTTAGCAACAATGTAGCGTCACGTTTCTCTCTATTTGATAGTTGAACCAGTGGAATGTCTTTTATCTCACCGGGTCTCATACCATGATAACACCCCAGAACACACCTGGTCGATTTCACAACATCGCACCCCAACGTGTGGTGTGCAAGGGCTTGTCGATCGATAGAACTCTTTGCATAACAATTATTATTGGCTTTAGTGTGTGTGCGTGTGTGTGTGTTTGGGCGGCCACTTAGTACCGGGAAGGTTATTTTCCCCTTTCCGCTGCTAGAACACATCTTAGACGTGCTGTTTGCTCTATTTGTTTCGTTTTTTTCTATGACTATCAAGGTGATAATTGAACCGGACGTTACAGTGAGACAAGGTTAGATGATGCCTATGGTTTGTAGATCGTGATAGTATGATTGGAAGGTGGAGGCAAAAAGTTATGGAAAACAAGGTTTAAAAATAGTAGTTTGGAATATTTGGAAATGTAAATTAACTTAACACGGTTCACTCTACGAACGTCCTTTGTAGATTAAACACGATATAAAAGCATAAACAAGTCACAAAACAGGGACTTCGAACGGCTGAAATAAACAGTCATTTTTACTTTTACATTCGCAAGGATAGATAAAAAGCTATAAAGCCCACAGAAAAAAAAAGTTATATAAAATACTATTAAAATTACCAAGTATCAGAAAGTAACTTCATGCATTTCTACGAGCTTTAGCTGATGTCTCAAACTATCTTCATTTCAACTCAATTTCAATTTATTGATAGGTTTTTCATAACTTTTGGTTCCGTTCCGAGGGTATTTTTTTAACAGTTTCTCAAATATTTTTGATTCAGTTTGTAGTTCAAAACGAACTACAACTCGGTTGGGCAGGGTGGTTGAAATATTACTTTAAGGTGTTAACAACGATGAAATTAATATTCACGCATATTCGGATGTTGACTTAGTCCTTTGAGGAAAAGGGAAAATGCTGTTGTCATTCGAAAATGGACCTCAAATTCTATTCTGAAGAGGTTCTAAAAGGCCATCAGTTAAGGAAATATATTTTTTGTTTTGTTTTCAAACGCCTCTTATTCTCCGTGGTGCAGTTTTTCAGGTTAGAATGCGTTTCATATTTTGCTTAGAATATTTAAAAATTTTACCTTTCCAACTTTGGTTCCAAATTGTTATGTGTTCCAGATCCAATAGCTAAAAAGTGAATAGTACAATTTAGTAATTAGATATTAATTAAAAAATATATTTTTTATAAAGAAATGAAAAACAGCGATGGTCGATGGTGATCCTTAACAAGAAAATCGGGGAAAGTTAAAAACAAATGTTATAGGTATCTGTAATCATAGAGATAAACTTTCGTATGCCTAACAAGTGCAGATAGAATGAAAAAGATTTAGAAAAATCATACAAAAAAAACATCCAAAAAAGAATTAAATTTCTTTTTTTTTATACTCCGTTTTTATGGTTTGGATTCTACCGGAATAATGCGAATATTTCTTATTTTATTCTTCTCCTTCTCGCCATTGGCTCTAAAAAACTACGAATGGTCCCCCGGCCAGCCATTTTCGGCTTTCTGTGATTTGATTTTACCCGTATCAAGTTTGTTAGCCCTGCGCATGGTCTGGATGGGATTTGAACCCCGGTCCTGCCGTGTGAAGACCGAAGCCCTTATCGTCTCGGCCACTAGAGTTCTATTGATATTGACGCTACTATCAAATCTTTACAAAAGCAAACTGGTGCTAACCCTTTTTAATTGATCAACGCTGATAATAGTAAACGCTTTTAGCAAACGACACTTGGCTGTCTTTTGCTGTTTGGTGCTATTTGTGTAGCAAAGGTAAGCAAACGCTTTCCAAGCACGTGTTACAAACATATGTGCTAGATGCATCGTAGATAAGCAAATGCTGCAGTATGTGTTCATCGTTCACTACAAATACGAAATTGTGTTACTGTTCTGCTATTGATTCCGCTCCATGCAAAGAACTGAAATCCGGTCACAAGATGATTTCAATTTCGTGCTACCCTTGGCATGATAAAAATGAAACCGCCGTGCACGAAAAAGCGCCTCAGCGGACTCAGTAAACAGTTCGTGTAAAGCACACGTTCCCGATCGCCACGAGCTCGCAACACGCGGATTGAACTTTGGAATGGTGGAGCGCGAGAATCGGCGAGCGGCAGCACGCTCGGATGCGGGTTCAGCATCCCGCGAACGGAGACGGGTCAGCTGATTAAATAAACATGCCCGATTCGTTGCATCTCATTGCCTGCCTGCTTGCCTGCCCGTCCGGAGGGTGTGTTTGCGTTGTGCGTTGTGAGTTCAAGAGATGGACTTTGGGCGGCAGGCGGGTGCATGCCAGTTAACTGCAGTGAACGCGTTACATGTCAGCCTTTGAAGATATGGGTGAGATCTGGTTCTTCTCGATTACTATCTTGTTCTAGCGGCTGTGAACGACCAGTATTACGTGTTGTAGACATTTTGGAAAATTGATTGAAGAGCTTAATGTTGTCTAAACATTGGAGGATGTTTGTACGTTGTTCGAGGTTTTTGGTCTAACGGCCCGAATTCTTCATAGGACCGGGGTTCAAATCTCATCCGGACCGTTCTTAGACATGACCAACAGAGGTCGTTAGGCCAAGAACAGACAAAAAGGAGAGGAATATAATATTATCCAAAGCCTGGAAGTTTTAATTCCCTGCAGAATAAATGATTTGAAAAATGAACCGGTTGAGGAAATTGATCCATTCACTGGTAACTTTGTTTACATTTTCAGCGCGCACAGATTCTTTCAAGTCGTCTCTATAGGATGTACGAATATGTCAAGATATTACTAACAATAACTCGATACGTAGTGAAGGTGGCAACGATCTTTCGATTTGCAGAACCCACTCGAACTGTATCCCTATCGAATGAAATCGGGATCCATATCGAATCCCATCCGAACCGTACCCTCGTAAGCAGGACTGACTGACTAATGCCGGACCGATTGCCGATTGCCTCCCAAGACATCCGTAATCGTTTTTTCGTCTGGTTTAATGCTTGCTCTTTGTCCTAGTAATCCATTTAAAGAATTTCCATTTAAAGAAAGAATAAAGAAAAGAAAGAATAGATTTATCCATTTAACCGACTTTGTTAACCGTATCTTCACAGTCAAATACCTTGGTATGTGGTTTGATGGAGTTCTCGCCTTCTCCAATCATATTGAATCCGATGTCAGAAGGGTGTAAAAACGTTGGAAGTATTAGAAGGCCTAGTCAGGGATTTTAACGATCCCATATGATCATGATCCTTGGGAGTTAGCTCCTCTGTTCTTCCTTGTTAACCCGATTGCTTGTTTCTTTGGTCAATCTGTTTTCCTCATCGCATCTCGCCCTTCTCCATAGGGTTGAAACACCAACGTTGATTGGATCTCTCCTTTTGTCTCCTTTTAAAGGGTTTTTTTCGTTCCTTGAGCACACGTTTGCCATTATTCATCTCTACACGATAAACCGCAATAGGTCAACGGAATCCAGCGCTGTCTACTATGAGCACGTTTAGTTTCACATCCCTCTTTTAATTATGCCTCTTCCTAATGATCTTAATTATATTCAATACGCTGGAAATATCCACTCCCAAGAGTCATATCCGAAAATTGTGCTGTCATCTAAGATTCTTTCCTTCCTTCCTTTCCCATTGTCCTTTCATGTACTCTCTTGATTGGAATATATTTTCCTTTTTTTTCTCAAGTCAACCTTCAGACATGCCACCCGATTGTGTTTCGTATGGATTTTATTCATTGATTTATTATCTCAAATTGATTTAGTCATTAATTGGTTTTGGAAACTATTACAGAAATATATATATAAAAAATACACTCACACACAAGGACATCACACAACCCACTCGCTGTCCCGGGACTGTCCCTCCCCGTCGCGTCATAAATTATACAATGTACAAACCTAACCTTATGCACGTACCAAGATCATACACCACGGATTCTGATGGATTATTGGGCAAGGAAGATTGGCACTCGATAGCCACCAATCGTTGGTGTGGGTGTGGGTTCCTATCCCGAAAGGAGCGGGAACAGAGAAAGGTTTTTCGTTTTTGTTTTGCTTTGTTTAACCGTAACGTAACGTAATCATATCACTGAGGGCGCTTCAACTTTGTCCCCGGTAAACGGGTGTCCCTTCGTGTGTCGCAAGCAAGGAAGGCGGCGCACCTTTTGTACGCAGGAGAGCACCATTTGGTTGTGTTGTTGGGGGGCAACACAACAAGTTTTTTGCAAGTGCCAGTATTAATCTGCGTGTAGTAGCTTGTTCACACTCAGCTGCAGTGGTGCCTGTGGACTGTTAATATAAACCATTGCTCTCAAAAGCTGGTGATCTATTATTGTAGTTCCTGTCTACGTTTATATGTTCTTGTATGTGTATGTATTGTTGCTTTTCCATCAAAACTGGCACATGATTGTCATCTCTCACTCCATCTCTCGCTGCTTCTCGCGATAAACTACTATCCTTAAAGAATTGTTCCTGTTTTTGAGTGTTGTGTTTCTTACCTCACTATCAAATAGTTTCATATTTTGAATCTGCTGAAACGCGTTGAAATGTCGTGCACGGGTATTGCTACTTGCATGGAGGGGGAAAGGGGAGCTGTCTGCGCAGCTGGAGGTTATTACAATTTGGACCTGTAAACCTGCCGTGCTAAACATTGAGGTTTTTGTACTGCCAAACGGCTTAGTTAGGATAGCGATAGAAGATGGGATTGTACGGTCTCTTGGAGAAGCGTTCCGGTTGAACGTCGGCTCGCAGTATCACCACGCCGGACGGGTTCACCTTCACCTTTATCTTGGTCTGTGGGCTCAGCACTCCGTAGTCGACTTCCTCGTACAGATCCTAGAAAACACAAAGGGACGCTGTAATTCCGTACCGTAATGCGATTCGGTTTGATAAGCGAAACGGCGTCTTACCTCAACCCTGTAGCCCGTGGGCGAAATAAGACCCAGCTCGCGCAGGGTCACGGCCACGTCCGACGGTGTGCCATCTGTTCGCCGGTTAACGAAGGCGATCGCGTACGAGTAGTACGTCTGGTAGATGGGAGTGATCGGTCGGGACCAAATCTCGATGCCCTTGTGCTGGTGGGGTTTGCGGAGGAGGAGGAGGAGGAGGAGGAAGGAGTGGCACAATAAGTAATGCGGTACCGTTTGAGTGTTTCGAAGCGTTAGATTTTGCTTACCTTATAAATTCTTCGCCCCTGAATGCCGAGCGGATCTTGATCGACCGCAATAATTTTGCGGTTCTGCAGAATTGCCTTAAACTCGGGCCGGATCGTACGCAAATCGACGGACATCATGAGCGGTGCGGCCATGATTGCCCACAGGGCCATCTGCGTCTTAGATTGCTCGTAGCTGAGTCCAAAGTTTCCGATAATCAACTGTAAGTAAGGAAAGGAACGTTAGAAAGGCGCTCTTACGCGAAAACCTGTTAGGCAGTCACGAAACATTACCATGTCGGGATCATTCCAGTGGCCGGGACCAGCATTCGGTATGATCGCATCCTGATTGTTGCCATAGTAATCGATGATGCTCTCCAGCGAAGCCCACGAGTCTTGGATGTCGTCGTAGTTACGCCACAGATTGCAGTGCTGAATAATCGACGAGTAGTTGGGCTGTGACAGACGGACATAGGGAATAGAAGGAACACAATTAGATACTATTTCAGCTGTAGCGATCTCGAATGCTTCTAGCTTCTTAACCCACATTCATGCCTGCATAAATCTGGTAAACTGGCCAGCTGCACGAGTAGATCATGGGACGCCCGGTGGCATTCAGATTACGGCCAAACTCCGGATAGCCGTGATCCATGTCAATCGGCAGCGAGTAGCAACCGTCCAGCTTCACATAGTCCACGTCCCACGAAGCAAACTGGGCCGCATCGTTCGCCGAGAAGCCAAGAATTCCCGGATATCCGGCACACGTGTAATTTCCGTAGTCCTCGTAGATGCCAAACTTAAGTCCCTTGGCGTGCACATAGTTGGCGAGCGCCTTCATGCCACTCGGGAAGCGACGGCGATCGGCGACCAGCTCACCGCGCGGTCCACGCGACTTCTCCAACCAACAGTCGTCGACGTTGATGTACTCGTAGCCTACGGCAGCGTAGCCTTCGCTCACCACCAGATCGGCCATCGTGCGGAAGAGGTGCTCGCTGCAACGATTCAGATTTGAGAGAAGGCGTTGTAGTGTGTTGAAATTTGCCTATTAGCTAGTTACAGTTACGGATTTAGAAGAGTCGTTTCAGATAACTCATGAAAGTTAATTTGCTATAGGTTAAGATTATTAAAATGTCTTTTACATATCTTTTATCAAGAGTTTTACGGAAGGAAACCCTTAGAATCTAGCAGCTTGCAGACGCCATTCACCTTCCCTCCAAGCCGGGAACAAATTTGCAATTCTCCTTTCGAAGCAGACATTGTAAAACTGTGCCTTTAAGTCACGCAAAAAGGTAAAGCCGCATGCAAATCTAATCTAGCCGCGAAGGGCACTACACGGCCATCTTCTAATGATTTGTAGACCGCCCACGGCATCGTCGTTAAGCGCGCGTTACTGCTATAGGGGAGTGTTGAGGGTTGTCGTGATTTCCTGGATTCGCGCCAGTCTCGATACCTCGCTGGGGGGCAAAAGTTACACTATAGGTCAACTGGTGTGATACACCGCTCCATCCAGTAACTCCTGTCCGAGTTGCAGTTGAGAGGTGAAAAAGGAAATTCACAATGACACAGTCAGTGACCAGGCTTGGCAGTTTGTGACAAACAATCTATGACCCAGTTTTATTTAGCTCAGCCCAGTCGATCTTCTCCAAGTTCGTTTTTCTTAATGTTAAACACGACTTCTTGGACAAGAGGATATGATGCGAGAAGGACGCCCGTAAGCGACAGCACAGTGGAGAAGCGCACCGTGTGGTGTATTTAAACCGCGACAAAGAAGCGTTTGATCGATCGACACGATAGCACTTCAGATCTTCGAGGATTATCCCACTTGAAACTCGTCTCGCCATGATGATCTGCAAAAAGGCACGCAGTGGGGTCGACAATCCATTGAAAAAGAAGCATTATTGTTATATTCAATTTATCTACGGCACCTTCGCGGTCGCATATCGTTATCGGGATGGCCTTTGGAGTTTTGGTCGCTAAACAATCAAATCGCATCGATGGGCCTTTTAGCTTGTGGAGCTTATTGAACGAAATACCTTCACGGTGGTATCGATTTTTTAATAGCCCTCTTAAGTAGGATTATGATGAAACGATGATGAACGAAAAAAAGTGTTCGATATACTAAGGAGGAACCAAATTTTTGATGCGTCCTTGCTGAAGGAGATTGTGTTAGATGTTAGATGTTTTCAGCGCGAAGAAAGGTGGCCACAAATATGAAGATCGAAAGCGAAGGTTTGCTCTGATAGAGAGCTGAAGGGTACTTGTGTTTCTCAGCCAATTAAATAATACCCTTCGGCGATGGGTGATTTAGGGGCTTGTCTCATACAGTTTCACGGCACGGACGGAGGCACCGGTGAGACTGTGACATCGCTTTAGTTTTCAATTTGTCCTGGATGGGCCCAAAATGGTCGATCATAAATTAGCAAAATTTGTCAAAAATATCTCGAGGACTTTTGAACAGTTTTAACCGCCATCTTGTATTGACCAGAAATTGATTTATGGTACATGAAGGCTAAATAGTTTCTTTTATTCTATCGTATCGATAATAACGATGAATATGCTATAGACTCATTCGTCTTCTTGTAGGTCAAGCATCTGTTCATTCAGCACTCTTCCTGCCGTTCCAGCTGATCTTGATCTAATTTAAATGCTGTTGACTCAAGTGAACATACACATCCCGCCATCAAGGCTCGCGTGAAGCATTTTTCAAGCAGCCCTCGTGCATGTTTAGGCTCTTCGGCGGGTGTCTAGTGTGTTGTCCATTGCTGCTGTTGACTCTTCCGTCCGTCTCAAAAACATACACTTCATCGCGTGAGGAGATGCATGTTTACACTGCTCTCTTGCTGTCTCTCTCTCTCTCGGTCAATGCCAATGTTGGCTTGTGCAAAAATTTGCTCGCGATGCCGTGAAGATTGCAATCCACTCACGCGTACGTACGACAAGGCGTTAGCGGGCGAGCATTTTGGGTGGTGATCAAAAATTGTTAAATTTAATTGACACGAACCTCTCCGGGTTTTCTTGCGCGAGAGAAGGTAAGTAGTGTGCATTAGAGAGCAACCCAGCGCGAGTGCTGCACACTGGGCCGATAATTATGCTCATTATGCAAATGAGCGACCATTTCCCATGACTGCCTTTGGGACATGCGCCTACGGTCAGTAAATGACAGCGGGTGTCCCGGTGAATGTCCGAGGAAGCAATTATCCTCCCGGTTGCGGTCGAGCCCACGCTTGTCGTCGTTGGTCGAGCGGGCCGGACATGCAGCACCATCACCGAAAATAATCGGACATAACAGTGCACGTAATCCGCCATCTCGGGCCGCTCACAACAGAACGCGTGTGTACCATCATCGATCGGAGGATGCAAGTCGTTAGAGGGCTTCAACTATAAAGTTTGTTGCAAAATGGCGTTCCCTGTCTTCATCGAAAAGTGGTACAGCTAAGAGTGGTTGAAAAATTGGAAAGGATACCAGGGCAGGAAAGGGACTCGGGTCCAGAATTCGTGCCACCGAGTATGGCGGATGTTGATGACGGTAAGTAGGAGATACACTTTCCGTCGACGGCTTCCCAGCGTTGCCAAGTGAGCGGCAGCAAATCCGGTGGAAACGTGACCACGACACGGTGATCGATTCGGTGCTACCATCTCACGATCGATGGATGGTGCGGTAGAATGCGCGTCACAAACTAAATTACTGCGCGGCATTGTTTGTGTGCTTTTTTTTGCTTCCCA
Organism: Anopheles stephensi; assembly: GCF_013141755.1. Classification (NCBI taxonomy): domain Eukaryota; kingdom Metazoa; phylum Arthropoda; class Insecta; order Diptera; family Culicidae; genus Anopheles; species Anopheles stephensi. Next base: position 64,615,387 of record NC_050203.1, on the reverse strand, counting down.
TAAGTTCTCATGACATTACGGAGCAGTTCCAGGAGGGAAGTCTCGGATAATTAACTATTGCTTAACAAGCGTGCGTTGCGAAGCGGATGAGGTTTAGGGATCGGAGTTGCTGTCAGTTACGAAATTCCTATTGGATCAAACATGGTGTTGATCTGCATACTGCCCACTAACTCTATTTCAATTTTTGTTGACGTCTTTTCTCATTTTTGCCTTGGTTATTGACAGTTTTCCCAAACGTTATTGGACTTGTCCTTAGCTTTTTGAAGACTTCTCTGAAAAACTCCAGGGCTCATTGTAAACATTACTCAACTCTCCATGCTTCTTCTTGACTCATCGTACTTACATACCCGTTGCACCGTTGCTTTGCTTGACCTCACAAGCAGGCTCATCAATGTTGGATGCTTTTATTTCGCGATCGCGACCACCCCGACGACCACACACGACTTATGTCGGACGACGAGTTTGACAGTTGAGTGATTTTTATGAATGATGTCCGTTTGGCTCGTGAGCACCAAGACCTAACTGGAGCACCGAAAACCGGAGCCTCCGCGTGTCCGGATGCATCTGGGTTTTGTAATGCGATTGGCTAACCGGCAAATCCGCTGGTCAGAATAATTGTGACCTAGTAGCTGACTTTCGTAATTTTGTGACACACACACACACACGAGGCTCTCTCAATTCGGTATTTACCACCAACGTGTGTTTGAAGATTGAATCTGATTTATTGATCTGGCTAGCAAGTCCGCAGCAGCCGTACACGATTGGCACGATTCTCAGTCATTTATCGTAGCCGGGTGCTGCGCGCGGGAAGAACGCAAACCATCGGCGTACCTTGTTTGCGTACGATTTGTAACGCAACCGGAACGTATGCGCAAGAAGTCGTTACGTAAGGGGATGGGAAAGGTCAATCTGGTTGGACTGGTTGTACCGTCCTCCGGGTACACGGTCACTTCCTTCTAGTGAGCGAGTGAAAGATGCTGCCCAACAATGAACATAACCGCGCTTGTTTTTTAAGACTTATTTTCGGGATTTCCATTACCCAAATCGTGCAGAGAGTATTATGCAGCACACAGCAATAGCAGTAATGTTTACCACGAGTAAATAGTATTTTTTTTATTGGGTATGACCCGATGCCTTCATTCTCTGGAGCATTGCGCCTTATGCAACAATCGATCAATAAAAATAAAATAAATCTGCATTTGCCTTGCGGCACTCTTAGCTGGCGCTCGGGCATGGACCTGAACGAACCCCCCCTTTTTTCTGACATCTCTCGGGCTCTTGGACCATCAGCATAATAAATGCAGGAAATAGGTTAGAAGTTTTTCACACACATCTGTTGCCGGAGGCAGAAATCGCGCGCGACACTGTTGCCCGCATAAAGAAACGCAAAATATGAAGCGACCGTTGGTCGTGACGCTACCGTGCGGCTAATGCTAAATCCGGTAGACATCGTTTACCACCGACTCCCGGGCACACCGGGCTGACCTTTTTGCCGTTTTTACTGGATGCCCCCTTCAGGATGGTGAAGGGATTTGGCTTATCGAACGGCAAATGATGGACTGCTTTTGAGGGGGCCATGGTACCGCGGCAAAACTAAGCGATCATAAGCTGAATGATCTGTTGCCTGTCTTTATCGTAAATAATCCATCCATCCGAGAGGGATGGATACTAATCAATGCCGATCGATTGAAGTTGGTAGTTATCTACGCTTGATGGATGGTCCGGCTAAACAAACATTCTCTTCTTCCCGGGGTTTTGAGGTTTGAGATCATCACTATATTTGCGTGATATTAATATCGTGCTGTGAAATGGATGCACCTGACCATCACAGGGGATGGCTAATGCTGGGGTGTGATGATTATGAGTTCCGTCAGGCTTTTTGGTTGGGCTTTGGAGGCAGATGTGCTACACGATCTCTCTAGTGCTAGTTATCCTTTCTTGGCCTGACGACCTATTAGGTCTTCCCTGATCATTGCTGGCTTACTAGATTTAATGATAGCACGTAGTTGTATGGCCAGTCCTCACAACGAGGGAATGGTCGGGATGGCCATATGAAGATCTACAATCTGAAGATGAGATATCCTGCTTGAGGTTTACAGTTGTATGATCCCTCAAATTTTTCATAGAAGTCAGTTAAAATACATTTTTTGCTAATTGATCACGCTTATAATAAAATTGTTTTCCTTATGTCAATCCTATCAACATGATCTTCTGATCTCCATTGTCAACTCCTTTGCTCAAATGTGTAACACATATCGACCAAACTATTCAGGGTTTTAAATCCTTAAACACCATAGACCTCAGTGCTTATTTTACTCCGAAAATTCGGATAGGAATGCTTTACTTTGGCCTATAAGCTCAACAATTATAAAATATGTTTCGAAAAGAAACATAAATCATGGCATCAATCCAGCCACAATGAACGGAATCACACGCAATTTGTACGTACGGCAAAAAATACTTTCACTTTTGCTCTCAACCAAGCAGAAGAAAGAAGCCCCGTCCACGTACATAAATCCATAAAATGAACAACGGGCGGGAAGACCATGAGCTCTATGGTCCAAATGATTGGTGCAACTGACCGACTCCTGTCTAAAACTGATCGAAAATTCATGGCCACGGACGGCGAAATTGCGCAACGTGCAAACAGCAGTCCGTCGTCAAATGCTTTCTAACAGCTGCTTCTCTACATTGAACAATCAATAAAAAGCGACGATGTCCACATATCGTTTTTGTTTTTGCACACAAAATACTGCAATTGTGATGCGACAAATGGCAGCTGTGCAATACTTCGATGGTTAATAGTTGCTTAGTTTATGCACGATTCCGGTGGCCTTTCTTAGGTGTTTGTTGCCTTGGTGGCGAACTAATTTGAAGCAAGCGATTGGGTGTGCCGAAACACCGAGTAAAGTTCCTGCGCTTTTGCGGTGCCTTGCTTCGCTCACTTCCCTAAGGGTTGTTCGTGAAAGAGCCTCGTCGCGTGATGATCGTGCCTCACCGATTGACTCACTGGGTAAGATGCCTTTCCAACACGCTAGCACGTGCCATTGAGTGCCGTTTCTTTGAAACGCCTTCAAATGAGTGTTGCTTTTGGAGTGGAGCACTTGCACGGAAAATTAAATGTTAAGGCGTGCAAGCACACCAAAAGAAGTTATACAGTATCAAAAACTTTTTTTAAAATAATTTAAGACAGTGGAATTGTGGGGAACATTTTGAACCTTCAATCTACTCACAATTCACTCACTTTAAAGTCACTTACCTGATACAATTTTCCGGATCACCTTCGCAATCCGTATTGCAACGGAAACGTTCCCACGAAAGCCATCCCATCGGTGGTGTTCGGGCGAGTCCATTTTCGAGACTGTAGATGCAAACTGGCAGCAGGGCAATGCCTAGAACGGTGGCTAGCAGCATAGCAGCAGGCATCATCGCTGTCCCTCCTTTACTTTGGCGCTGTGTCATTGTGTGGTGGAACGTTTCGGAGGGCAAGTTCTACCGACGAAAGAGGAATATTATTCTGAAATGAGATAAAAACAAGAAGCATTCAAGATTAGGCGGCGTATCAAACGATGGTGGTTACTTGGAGAACATCCTTTACGTTCTAAGAACTTTGTACTTAAAAGAACTTAAGAGCAGAGGCAGATCAACCTAAGAGCGGAAGCTCCTCTTCTTCCTCGGAAGGTAGGCTCGGAGCCTCATCAGTTATAGGGGCCTGGTCGGAGAGGGAAATCCTATTGTTTCCCTCTAATATCACAATTTGAGGGGGCTTCAACTGTCATTCCGCTCGGGCCTCCAAATATCTCCACTCGCCACTGCTTAAGAGCTTAACTAAAGGAGCTCAAGGAACTGAGATAGACTTGGTATTTTGCTCTGGAACCGGGCATTATTATTTGAATTCTAACTAGACTGATTTTTTTTTATGAAGCTAGACTACCCTCCGGAACTCTTGTTGATACTAAATGTATCCCTCTGCTCGGTTGTGTTCCTTATAATTGGAGTACGAGATTTCTGAACGTCCTTAAAGGCCTTTACGATTCAATACGTTTTAATTTGGAACAACATCCTGTTTGAGTTCTTGCCCAAGCTCAATCTTAATATATTTGTCTTCTTCTTCTTCTTCTGTGGCACTACAACCTCGAGAGGTCTCGGCCTGTCATTTCTGGCTTTCTGTGACTTAATTTTACCCGTAGAAAAGTAGTCAGCCTTTCGTACGGGGAGGCGGTCTGGATGGGATTTGAACCCCGGCCCTGCCGTGTGAAGACCGGCGCCGCTATCGCCTCGGCCACCGGACCGCGGATATATTTGTGGTAGCTACTAATCTGGGGCATAAATCACACAGTATCAAGCAAAGCTAATAGTTTACTATGCACCATACCATATGAGCTAGATAGGATCTGGCGCATCGAATTATTTTAATTTATTCTATTGCTTTGATTATGTCATAAAAAGATCTTCTTCATAAGATTTGATTTTAAAAATAATGCAAGCCCGAGAAGATTTTTTTTCTACTTTGAAATAAACTGCCGATCTTAATCCGATATTGATTTTCTATCTGTTTTATTATGTCCTGTCTGCATGTAGTTTATGCCTCAGTAGAACTTTATCTTGCAAGCATACGACCAAGGCGACTTATTTGCATAATTTACTGCAATGTCCCATGAATTTGGTGCAACTTTTTCAAAGCTGTCGCTATAAAAATAAGGAAGATACTTTCAAACTCCTTCATCATTAAACGTAATACTCATTTGAGCACATATTATTCAGGAAATTGAGAAGAGACAAGACCATGCCGCTCTTAAATGAACCTAAGCAATAAGTCCCAATAACGAGGCGTGCGCCTTTAATGCGGTTGTAAAATAAATCCAATTACTGAGCGAGCAAATGAGATTGAATCAAAATTCATTTCAAATTACGTTAATTATATTTCATTAAACACTCCGCCGCTCTGAGCGTTACCACTCGTTACTTCATATCTAACCAGGAAAACAACTCTGACCACGGACCATACGAGCATGGGTGGTGAACCAGTAATGAGACGCTCGGCGAAATGATAAACAATTTGCCAGTACTTGAAAACCCTATCGGGCTGGGGGAGGCGCGTTTCTTTCGTAGGTGTGGAGCATGGACGAGTAATGCTTATAGACAGTAGGTGTCGAATATTAGCGGCTGATGATTATGCTTCATTAGACATTATGCAATCGTGTGTGTGATGCCCTGCCCCCCCGAGAATGACTGCAGCAGCGGACACAACACTGTGTCCACTGTTCCAAGCATCGAGATGATTGAGCGTGAGAGAGATTTCATATAGGCTAGAAAGTCTGTCCAGTTTATTATGGGTGATAGGTAGACGAGATGACTACAATTTTGCAACGCAAACTGTGCCCGTCAGCATACAGCGGGATACCGGATACATCAAAAAGCACTGACTGAGAAGCAGACAGAGCTGGACACAAATCCGAATCGATCACCGGGGAACGGAACACGCCCCCGGGTAATAACGGTGTAATAAACATTCCCGCGGGTCAGCCTATTCCGTCATAAATCGTCCGCAGTGCAACCGCGGCTCCTCTGCATGCGCGAATGTGTCATGATCGATCGACATGATTAACTTTACACTCCTGCGGGTTACGATCTCCACGATCGGTGTATAATTTGAATACAATGCAGAAATAAAGTAGTTCCCGAATGGTGGTCATCATATCGCCATCAATCACTTCGGTCTCGAGGACGGTACCTTTGAGATTTATTTTAGGCGTTAAAAAGGCGTCGATCGGAATCGGTTTGATGTTAACAACGGTTGCAATTCGTGCGTGTGTGTGTTGTTTTTTGCTGTACAGCATTGCCTGCCGGCTGTCACGAAAGTACACAGAAGTAACTTATAATTTGATCTATCAGACCAATTGTGTTGGATAGGCCTAATTTCGACATGCATCTGAACAAAAAGCAGGGAGTTCCGTGCAAACTGAAATGACACATAAACCGTTTTTTAGCGCAAAATGAGGCCATTTGTTTGTAATGGCTTACAGACGCTTAAGGCAAGCATTTAACAGTGAAAAAAGAATTGAAAGTGTTTGGAGAAGGTTCAATTTGTCATTTTTGTTTTAAATTCAATTTTCAATAACAATTATGTTAGATCTTGAACTGGAGCACTGGACCGCTCCTCCAACCTTGTGTGCTCAGGATACTTTTAGTGATCCTTGAATTTAACTCATCGACCAAACAACCCGAGAACAAACGGCTCGTTATGCCTAATTTAACCTCCTTGGTCTTTATCACTTCACGGCACTACCCCAAACGATTCACTCCACTCACGCCTCAACGCCACACTAATGATACACTCTCTTTCGCTTCTTCGTTACAGGCAAAGCTGGCATCAATGAAGGTGAGTCAACCACTAATCGCCACTGGAACTGTGGTCACCTCGAACTCTGCAACCCAAAGTGGTCCAATTCTTGACCGCGTCCGCGAAATCTGGGCAAGCCTCCACCACGGAGATGCCTCCCACCAGGCGGCATGTGGGTCGCCTCCCGGTTCAAGATCATCTCGTGAAGCGGCTCCATTTTGAAGAGGTAATTTCTGTATCCTCGAGCGCGAGAAATTACCGTTCGAGAGAATCAGTTCGGATCAAGTCTGTTCGAGTGGTGCGTGTGCATGATCCGCCCAAGCGCCACGATGGCAGATACATCGCGTTAACCGAAGGTCACCCTCACCTCCCATCAGACGCTGTGCCATTGAAGTAGTGTTTGTGGAAAGGATGGCAATGATTAGAGGTGACTTTGATGGTGAACAGAGCGATACGGAATATATCGATGTACCTTGAACTTTTTCGAACGGCTCCTCCTTGCTCCACCCCGGTTTTGTTCGGTTCGGTTGCTGAAGTGGACCCATCTGTGTGAGCCTTCGGACAAGATCTCGCCCACCGCCGTCCACCCATCCGTCGTGGGAAATTGTGAAACAGTTAGATGTGGAGCGGTGGTACACTTTATGAAGCTCTAATAGCCTGAAATTATAACACTCTCACGCCCCAACTAAAGCAAGAGGAAGGAGAAAAAAAATCACCAAACCACCCCATGGTCGCTCGCTAAATCATTTCGAGCATCCCGTGGTCCAACGAGTAAATTATCCGTACATTCAGCGTACATCGATTATTTGCTCGGTGGTGTCTTTCGGTGTGTTGTGGCACGCCTCGTTTTGCTGGGTATGCGCAATCTAGCAGCAGATACCTCGAGATTGTGACATTTGGATCAATCGGCCGACCGAGATGGAGCAGCAGCACAAGAACGGGGGGAAGAGCATGTTTTGGAAGGAAGAAGGGCACTGACATTTGAGCCCGGGCACGTTGGGAAGGGATCGCACGGCGGTCGCACATAAATCATCGTCGAGTGTTTTTCTCATAAAAGGAAGTACGCATTCGGTATCGTAGCCATCGGCGGCATGCAATTAAGCGATGCGATGCCGAACGCGTAAAATCTTTGCACTTGAGCTCGGTTTTAGTGGTTTTCAGAAGGGCGGAAACTGGTGGCGGGAGTGGTCTGGAAAGGTAAATCTAGTGCAACAAAGTGTTGCAAGCTGTAAATGGTTGTGAATGATTTGTTCGACGGGAATATGATCGGAAAGGCTCGATCGATAAATGTGCATTGCTGATGTGAAAAAGCTGCTGCTTTTTTGCTGCTCAAGAACTGCTTCTTCTTCTTCGGTGGACTACAACCTCGAGAGATCTCCGGCGTGCCATTTCTGGCTTTCTGTGACTTGATTTTACCCGTAGTAAAGTAGTCAGCTCTGCGTCCGGGGAGGCGGTCTGAATGGGATTTGAATCCCGGTCCTACCGTGTGAAGACCGGCGCCACTGTCGCTTCGGCCACCGGACTGCCTCATCGCCGGCTCTAGAGGCCCCATCAAAGCTTACACCCAAGAGCCATTAAGCAAAACGACTGTGAGCGATGACAGTTTTTTTTTTGATAATTTTCAAATCGTGCTAACCGTTTTTGAATCTCCAACTTGAAACGTTTGAAGATTTGATTCTAGATAAGAATCTTGACGCATAAGATAAAATCTTGGTTCAAGAATAAATTGAGAACGGTTGAGCAAACTGCAGTAAAACTGTTGCCAATTCCAAGCGCAATTAACCAAACACAATTCCATACGTTCTCAAGCAATTGCATTCTTATTTCCGCGCCCTAGAAATGCGCCGGACGGACAGTATTGTCTGTCACAACACTCACTTGACCCCGATAAACTCTTGATTCGTGTGCGGTACGCGGCACCAAATTGTTCCCAGTCAACAATGTGCGTAAGATCGCGTAGATGGGGCGGACAGTCTTGATCGAAGTAGATCAAGTCGAGCGCTTTAGGTGTTGCTGCGTGTGACATGCTGCGTGGGCTGCTTCATATGAGAGCTAACGATACCACATGATTTGCGTATGAATGATTGCGATATAACACATTTCACATGTTCACACACACAAAGCACCCAAGCCATACAGGAAGGAACTACAATCACAAAACCACAGCGTGTGTGTGGTTGCACATAACTACCCTTACCACACCCAAGAAGCCCAACCAACCCAACCAACCTCCTGCAGCGTCACGAAGCATTAGGCAGAGTGCCTCCGTGAGGGTGGGTTTTGTTTTCTGTTTTCTCTTGTTCTCCGGCACTCTCCGAGGCACAACATAAAGCCATTGTTACAGGGTGGTAAGCAGCGCGTTACCCGGGTTGAGTAAGCATCGCGAGAAGTGCACCAATTTCGTTGGACCCTAACGGAAAGGAAGCTCGACGAAGATGCACCGGAAGTTGCGCATTACACAGTCGTCATGTAAACGGTTTTGTGGATGGTGTGGATAAACCGTGCGCCGATTTGAATATGACTCCATTTGCGAATAATTTGGCTGCTTTTGGGCTTTTGGCCTCCCCGTTTTGGGAAGTGAAAAGAAAAACGGGGCGGCAAGCAACAACAGAAATGATGGGGTTTTAAACTATTTAAAGCGAGCGACATGATGATGATGATGATGAATTTTGATTACCAAACGTACAACCTATGGATGGGTTGTGACTGGAAGGAATGTCGGGAAAGGATAGTGTGATTCAGATGTTACATTTGACTGCAAGCCAAACGCCAATTGCAGTCATCGTCGTCGTCGCCGCCGCACAAGGCCCGTGGAGGAACAGCAAATGGTCAAAACTGTGGGCAATATTTTAACACGATTACCGCACACTGCCGGGGTAATGGTTGGCGCACCATAATGGCTGACAGTAATTATCCTAATAAATAGCTTACTTGGTTAGCTGGCGGCTGCGAGATGGGCTGCGCTGCTTACTTACAGCGCGCCAGCGCTCAGGGCAAACATATAATTAGTATTGTTCCCCACTTTAGGGCGGTGAGCATTAACGAACCAGAAGAAATGTTAAAACTGGAGCAATGTGTGGTTTGGTTGGTGGAGGTTTGTGGCCTTACATGTATCGTTCAATTCACCGAAGGAGTCCCTTTTGCCATATGACTCGAGCAATGTCATTTATTGCCTCCTCTTTTAGACGAATGATCCCGTAAGTGTCTTGTGGTCAAAAATGCCGTTGAGAAGCATCTCACGATAAAGAGTTAGGAACAGGGTTTCTCAACACTGCAAGCGTTACTGACGCTGCGGCAAGCGTTATTATAGCCAGATTGATCGTTTGCTTCTCACCACCAGGAACAATGGAAAGTGTGTTTGCGCGTGCGCGCTTACAGACGAATCGGATCCAAATTCACTCACATCGCTTGTCGTTTTCGCTCTCCATCGCACCCCGGAGGACCACCACCGGAGATCGCTTCCAGTTCACACGCGCAAAGTATTGCGCAATTCTCCCTCGCAAAGCCATTTCATCGTCGCCGACCGGAGTAACTTCTGCTTGAATAGTGTTTTGTTGTGTTTTTGACATCACGAGCGATTTTCCGATTTCGGATCAAGTTCAGCCAGTGCTTTGGTTCCTGTGTTAACGCAACCGACGGTAGCGTTTGCCCTGGTGTCACTTTTGACACAGTTAGGGTCAGTGCTTGGTTCGGTGTGGCGTACGCGAGCATCGTTAGCAGAAGAATGCAAAACTCGGTAGCATGCAAGGGCAAAACTCAAGCACTTCTTGACCGTCGACTGATCGTTCGTTAGCGCGCATAAGGGTTTTATTTTATTTCCCAACATATAGGTTGCAAAGAGTTGACATTCAAAAACCGACCAACGAGCAGCTGCTAAGGATGCACGGTTGAGAAAATGATGGTCTATATTCAACACAGTTTTTGACCAAGAGATGTGGCCCAGTCGGAGGGAAGGAACTGACCTTTTTTTTGACGTTGAATCGTACACATTGAATCCAAACTGAAGCTGTCCGGAGCCGTTGTTGGTTTATTTAATTAGACTGGACGGACTGTTTAAATGTCAACTCATCTGATGCTAGAACGATCCAGTCCAGTGGATCGTCGATCGACATTTGCTGAAGGTTTTTGTTTTGTGCTGCGGCAAATTCCAGCTCATTTGAGCTGATGTTGCTTGTGAGAATTTCTCATCTTACCACCTTTTCAACGCTGTGTGATACAACTAGCCAAGCTCAAAAAATCCAATCGTAACACAATTTGTTTCATTATTTATGTTCCGCGATCAAAGGCTTGGATGCTGTGGTTTGTCACAATAAAATATCGCTCCGGCATGATGTGATTACGATCAGTTGTTACTAGCTACTCCGATCGGTTAATTACCATCAGCAATAGCGCAATAAAAGAAAGCCACCAATGTCCATTTATGTTTCTCCGCTCCGTAACAAACCGGCCGCCGCTGAAGCGTGACGGAAGCGTTGGTCAGATATCGCAGTTTAATTTTCGAAAATTTCACCTACCAAAACGCGTCGAAATGTATGCGTTAAGTGAGCAGCTGATGACGTGTAAAATGTTTCGTATCATTATCATAAATTTTCGAATTAACACGCACGGCGGCACACACAGATGCATTTCCTGATAATGCTATCGGCATATTTTATCCGGATCGGAGCCTCTTGATTGATGATCCATCAGCAAAATCGATCAATCGATCTGTTGCGATCTTAGCTTAAGAAGCAACTCACCCATCTCACGTTTTGGTCGCATAATTAGAGGTGAAAAGGGGTTGAAATAAGTAGCCGATTACAAAACTGGCGGGTGAAAATCGTATACTGTAAATATCGATCAGCAGTTGATAGTAAAACAAGGGTGGCGCGCGTTCGAAATCGACAGTTCATTCACTTTCTTCCATGATCGGAAACACCATCCATCCATCGTAACGGCTGCTCACGTTCGAGCGTTACGCGCTATAACGCTTCGATTAGTATGATAATATATACAGCACCCTCCTGACTCGGAACCGTTGTTGTTGCTGGTGTTGTCTTCGTCGTCGTTGGTGCTGTCGTGATCATCGTCGACAAGTCGGTTGGCAATTGTGTGCTACTAGCGTTTTGTGTTGTCCGCTTCGCTTCTTTCTTCTTGCGACAATGTGTCAAACTGGACCTGAGAGACCTACAGCACCAACAATCGGTGACGATTTTGCTCGCAGTTTAAGTGGTCCAACTTGGGTAGCCGTCGACGGAAGAAATAACAACACAGACGCCTGGCGGGAAAAATGCACGTCGTTACCGTTGACCGGTCAGATAAATGGGAGACGACGGGGTGCAGGGAAGGAGACAAGCTAAACTAGGAAAGTAGACAAATGGGCGAAACAACATCCATCATGCTTTACAAAGCAGGAAGGTGATAAAGCGTGCATAGCCAGTCAGCGTAACAGCCGAAGACGGAAGCATAAGTCCTTAACCCTTGAGCAAGCCTTCGCGGCACGAGTGAAGACGAAGCCTTTATAAACTGAACCGAAGCAGTTCGAAGAGCGCTTGTTGCACAGTTTAACAGTCCTTTAGGATGTGTTTAATTTATAGTTTCGTCCCACAAAAGCACGACGCGACCGGACCTCGTTGACCGTTGGAAATCAAAAGATTTGTCAGCAAGCGACGAACCCTACGAATCCAAACGGACCACGACGAACCGGACAGATTTAGATTTGTCAAACGACCCTTCCCTTGCACGATCGATCGATGGATGACGCGACGGTCATCGGTTTGCGCGTGACATCCGGCGAAGGAAGTTTGCGTTTGGCCACGGCACAGAAGCCAAAAAAAAACGTGATATCATGGGGTAACATGACGAGCTGGTTCCACGATGTCGAAAGTGATTACGAAATTGAAAGTTGCGATTGAACCCGTACCAAAGGGACAGCATATCCTAGGCATGTCGTGCAGTAACGTTGGCCGCGTGCCGTTTATGCTGGCGTTACGTTTTTCTTTTTCTTTCTCTCTCTCTCTGTCGCTCTCTTTTCCTGAGCGGAATACTAAAACGCATCGGAGCTTCCGCCACGGTGCCCAGTGGTGGGTGCTTGTGCAGGTGTCTATCGTGTTGGAATGGCGCGAAGAAATGTTTTGCATCGCTCGGTAAGGTAAACAAAACCAAAAAACCGATCAATCAAGCTGGTAGATCCAGGTGGAAATAGTTGCGACGGCCATAGGAAATAAAGGCCTCAAATTTAGGATATGTTATATGGAAAAGGAATCGGCAGGTAGAGAAGTTGCGTTTGATGGTGGTTAATTAAATTGAACATTGAACTGTGGAATTTTTGGTTCTGAGGGCTCTTCCATACAACATTTCTTACCCGTGTCCATTTAGTAAATGCTTTCAACGAGCAATAAAACAACAGTAATGTACGGGAAATACACTGGTTGTTCCGAGCAACCTTGTCTCGTTTCGCATCGCTTATCGTTTTGCAGATTGTAATCGCGATGCAATTCAAGTTTCTTCGACGCATGTACAGGTGACCGACAGGTGAGACGTAAACGAAACAACGGCAACCATTTTGCAACACGCTGGTGACATACATTTCATTCTCACCTACACACCCAGCTAGTTACACACACACACCCCGCTGCGTAATGCCTCGTTTTGCGGTGGAATTTGACAAATTAACAGGCTCAAATTTTAATTGACGTCTTTTGCCATCAGAGTGCGCAACGTCGGTTAAGTGTCATGTCGTCGCCGCCGAAGCCGCTGTGCCGTAGAATGCACGTCAAACAAAGTCTTTGTTTTCGGTAGCACGGGTTGCAATGTTAACTCAAAATCGCGAGCGATTTGTGCTTTTTGGGGAAGCACGATTTTCCTTTTCTCGGTACGCAACAGATCGAAATAGATGTTATGCAAGAGGGGCGGCAATCGTTTGTACGGAAATCGTGACAGTGTGTTGAATTTTTCTCACTCCATAAAGTTCACTATCAGCTGTTTGTGTGAGGGCAGAGTTGAGTGTCACTGCTCTTAGCGGCGCGTGTGACGCCATCTGTTGGGAAATGAGCTAACTAATTGCCGGTTTTGTTCTATACGAGTCTGAATTTCTCAGCTACAAATGCAGCGATCGATAAGGATCAAGCTTTTGCGATCACTTACAAATTTCAGTATCGAAGCAGTCAGTGGAGGTACATTATCGAACATTGATCAGATAAATCGATTCGGGTGTGATTTAGAACACTTCAATTCCCTTCATCAAAACTGTCGGGAGTGGTTATGGTTGCTTTCTCTTTTCTCTGCGAAACCAAAAAGGAACTGTGTGAGTCCTAATCGCAACACAATCGATATACGCACCAAAGGTTTCGAAATTGAAAGTTTTTCCCTTTTCCACCGCAGTCCAACTCCAGTAGCTTGGGGTACCACCGTGCAGCAATCAGAAGGAGAGCAACGCCAGCCCATCAAAACGATAAACTGGTACACGCTCGTGTTAATGCTTTAGTTGTGATCAGATTTCGTAGCGAGGGACCGAGGGCGAGTGTCAAAAAATCACCTTAAGAAAACGGACTTAATATTTTCATCCGGCGCTCTCTCACACAACACGCTAAACCTGAACGCGTGCGCTAAAGTCTTTTTTTTTTTTGGCTAAGTCTCAACTCCGATTATCTCGACACGGTCCGTTGATGACCGGGTGGTGGTTATCTGGATCACCTTAATTCCGGCTCAATTCTATCTTAAGCGTGCCACAGCAGATCCGAATTGGCTTTTAGCGCTTCAACGCCCAAACGGGCGGGCTGGAAGGAAACAACATCCCCGACCCCAACCCCCCGGACTAATGGGCGGTGAGCTATCACACTTAATTGTCCGCTCGTTTTAGTGGCCGCAGTAGCATTTGTTGTTTCTCTGTTGCTGATTCACTTTTCAATGGAACAAGCCGTTGAGCCAAGGTTGAGAGCGCATTTTAAGGGTGGTTTGTTTTGGCGAGTTTACAATTTCTTTGCCAAATTTAATTATTCCCTGTTTTTCTTACATTCAACTGTTTTGCTACCAACCAAACAGCATAAAATTTTATAGAAAAAACAGTAAAAATGTTTTATTCATTTGGTTGGTGGTACGTCCGGTTGGTAGAAAACATTCGCAAACAAACAAATGACCTTTTGCTGACGTCTTGAAACGAACAGAAGGGGGTTGGCATTGCCATTCTGGGTTGCCAGCAGCTTCCACCACATCCGGCACAAGTTTGTTTTACACATCCGCCCCACAACGGGTTGTTCGTGCTACTCCCTGCTCTATTTATTGCATAATTCAGTACACTTTGGACACGCTGCTGGCAACCATCTCCTGGTGGCGTGAATAATAGAACCCTTTTTTTCTCCTGCCTTTAGATCGATCGATGTTTAACGGTTCGATTTGGCGATCGCGAGGAATAAAATGTGAAAGGTGTTTTAAAGGGAAGGTACGCTTTATCATAAATCGAACCTTCGCATTGACTTTGGTTGCGCGCGCGATTACGGCCGGAGGGATGTTTATTGCAAAGCGTCTCCCTGCAGTGACTGGTGAGAGGCGTCGCGAGATTTGCTGATTGCGGAACCAAAGTAATGCTGCTGGTCAAAAGCCATTCACAAAGCTTCCTCGTTGATTGTTTGCCTGCCTGTACTTGAACTCTGTGCCGATCGAACTCGAGGTTCGATTGTTGCTTCGATCCGCGGTTGGTCCCCGGTGTTCAATAAATCATAACGCCTGCGTCAGTGTGACGTTCGAATGATTTTTTTTTTTAACAAACATTGGTTCTACCGGTAATGCTTTGCCAATGGTTGGCTGTAGAAGGTGAATGTAGTTTACAACCGACTGGATTATGTTGAAGGTGATAGCAGAGGTTCAATCCGGG
Organism: Anopheles stephensi; assembly: GCF_013141755.1. Classification (NCBI taxonomy): domain Eukaryota; kingdom Metazoa; phylum Arthropoda; class Insecta; order Diptera; family Culicidae; genus Anopheles; species Anopheles stephensi. Next base: position 64,600,193 of record NC_050203.1, on the reverse strand, counting down.
CGTAGACGGATCTGAATGCAAATAAGCAAATTCAACACGATCAAGCTAGGAGAAAATCCGGCTTATATTTTATTGTATTCAAAAGTTTATTTGACTTGTATGAATATTAAATATTCTTGTGTTGGGAGGTTCGAATTTTAATGCTCACCGTGTCATAAATAGTATGAAAAGACGGTGAGTCACGGCACCTCAGGAGCAGTTTCGAATAATTCAATTCGACGTCAAGCACTCCAATCGCTTTTAAATTTTCGATTTCAGTCAACCATCCCACGGAACAAGAGTTGAACACTTGCCGAATTCTCCTGTTCACCTGAAGTCTCTAAAAACTTTATCAGAATCAGAAGTTGAGAGTGAGGCCCTGGACTGCTCAAGCTGCCTAGAGGATGTATCAATCCCAACAGGATAAGATGCTTGAAGACGGTTCTTACATCAGATTGAAGGATTTCTTGATTGGGAAGAGTAATCAGTTTATTCTACAAACCAAGGCAAACAAGTTTCCTTTAATCAAAACCCATAGAGTTGTCCGGTGGTAGTGGCGACTGCGGCGACGGTCTTCACACGGCCGCTGGACCGGGGTTTAAATCCCATCCAGACCGCATCCCCGTAAGCAGGACTGACTATCCAGCTGCGGTAAAATTAGGTTACAGGAAGCCAGAAATGGCAGGCCGAGACCTCTCGAGGTTGAAGTGCCAAAGAAGAAGTGGAGTTGCCAAGATAACTTTTAAGAACCAATGATATTAAAATTTAAATAAGCAAAGATAAAGGCTCCCTCTGACTGAATAATCATGTCAAGTGTAAGGGAAAATGGAATGGATAACGAACCAGATGGGTTTCGATACCGGTCCGTGGATGTTAGCAATTGACGCCGCTAGCAACTGTACCGATGGGCCTCGCCAGTTCCACATAAAATCTTGCAGCATATAAATCGACCACTGTACAGCGCATGTTTCTAATTCACTTTTTATGATCCCTCGGTAGGATTTATATCATTCTAAAAAAAACCCAGACAGCGAAAGTGATTTAAAATCGCCTTTTTCACTTTCCTCCACGCTTTACCACGCGAGCGCAAGAAGGCTTCCAAGCGGCTGACCAGCTGATCGTCCAGATCGGATAATTGGAGCAATCAACCAACCGTCTTACATAAGTTTCGACCGGGCACGTCGAATTCATTTCCCCGTTGGGTGCCAAAGTGCTTGGCTGTTTGTTTTACGTTCCATTCCGACCCATTGGACGAGTTCGTAGCGGCACTCGACATCGAAACTCATAATTTTGCAAGTTATGTTTACGTTGTGTGCACCCGCCTGTTGCGTTGGTATCGGGTGAAGGAGTCGGATTCATTTAGGTGCCATCTCGCCAAGCCTTATTTTGCGTGCCGAACCTATCGACCTATCTGTGGTGCCCAGGTGTGGTGTACCTTTCTCCGTTTTCCTACATTTTCCAGCACGCTTCACTTGATGACGCTTCCGTTTCGCGAACCAAAGCAACGAACAAAAAAAAGGGGTAGTAATTTCAGCCGGAGTCGTCGTTATGTTGTTATGCTTTGGTGCATCCTTTTTTTTCCTTCATCGCAAGTCCAACGGCTTTTTCATTATGCAGCACTTACGTTTTTCGGCTCGCAAATCAAAGACTTTGTGCGAGCCCTTCTGCTTCTGTGTCTCTCGGCCATTTTCCTTCGCGCTTTGTGCTTAACGAGGCTTTTCCCCAAACTGCTGTGGCGGAGGTACCGACGATGGAGGCGGAAAAATAGTGGCACATTAAATTTAATAATCTAATGCCTCACGATTTAGGCAGCCACCCCCCTCAGGAGGTGCCCTTTGCGTCTCCCTAGGAGTCGCACCACACACGTGATTTATGCTTTACTCGCGCTTTTTTGTGCAGAACTTTACTGAGAAGAAGAGAGCTGCTGCTTTGTTACAGAAAGTGGGGAAAAAACAGAGATGCACAGTCCGCTCCAAACGCTGGTTGAACGATTTATACAAATTATATTACTAAATTACCATGCGGGAAGGAATCGCGGGAAGGGAATTGTTTTTCTGTCCCGTGTTGTGACTGCCGATCGTTGTTAATGATGATGGCGGCTATAACATTTCCAAAGTAGGAGCAGTTCCAAGCCCTCTCAAGCGCCTGGCTTGTAATTTGCGCCGGAAGGAAAGAAAGATCCGGGTAGCGGTGGTGGCGCACGATTTTGACCACCAATTATGAGGCGTTTGCGGACGTGTTCAAACTTTAAACCCCGCAGGGCAGGAACTGCATGCACTGCAGTGCATTACCAGCATTTACGATCTCAGTGAGGGAGGCAGGAACGAAACCACAAAAATGTTGTTTCTATCGATATGCATTGAGTTTGCAGTCTGCTGCTCCGAAAGGTGTGTCCGACACTGTTGTTGTTTGATTTGCTCGTAAAGGGGCATTTCCGACCGAAAACAACGCTAATCGCGCGTTCGTGGCCGATAGTGAGGGATGTTAAAAATTGCTAGGGGCAGCTTGAAGGGGGAGAGGGGGGGGGGAAACACCACCCAAACACTTTGCAAACAGGCGCTCAAACCGCTGGTTTACAAAAGCGTGGGGCAGCTGAGGTTGCAAAACGCGGCGGAAAAGCTTAGATTGTGTTTAACAGGTGTTTCTGGGTGTTAGATTCCCGGGATATAGCACAAAATTCGTCGGTGCGATTGAAAGAGCAAGTTAATTAAATCGCTTACACGCGGCGGATATTGTTTTCCGCATTAGTGCGTTACATTTCACATGATTCGTTAGTGCCGCTTTTTTTTGTATGATGAATGGGTGGTCTGTTTTGCAGATAAAGGTGTTCAATTGACCCCATTTTTTTATTAAAAGGAGCGTCTGAATCGATTAGCTCTTTATTCTAGAAAACAAAGAAAGATCTTCTAGATTCTGGATCTTATTAGTCACTTTAAAAAAAGAGAGAACCAGACTTTTCTATTGAGTCAATAAATTTAAACTCGTTGTCTCTAAAGCAGACGTTTCATGATTCATTAAACAAAGTCGCACATTGAGACAAAGGAGATGATTCATAAAGTAAGAGTAACAAAGGGCTTACAAAGAACCGAGATGTATAGATAAGGAAGTTTTACTTAGTTTTAAACAAAAATGGGCTACACAATTCTTCAAAAGTTGTCTACAAATAAATTTATGGTGGGCCATTGCCCTAACTGGAATGAGTTATCTCTGGGTCCCTAATATTGCTTTTAAATACTTTTCTTACAACAATCTATACATTTTTAAATAATTGCACAATGATTCAAAAGATTCCAACGTATGAAAAATGGTGTTGTTCAGTTGCTTTTCCAATAAAACCTGAACGAGATAACTATGCAAAAGGGAAAACTGTCATTTTTAGCCTGTAGTTGCTAAAAATTTTTAACAATATTCCAATTTATTCAGCAAACAGCAAACTAATGCTAAAAGAATTGATAATAGCGAGAACAGGATTATCGTGGCGGTCCGGTGGCCGAGGCGACAGCGGCGCCGGTCTTCACACGGCAGGACCGGGGTTTAGATCCCATCCAGTCCGCCACCCCGGACGCAGTGCTGACTACTTTGATGTGGGTAAAATCAAGTCACAGAAAGCCAGAAACGGCAGGACGAGACCTTTCAGAAAAATATTATTCTTGTTTAATGTTGCTTTACGTTAATGCTGCTGCCTACACCTTAGTGTGAAATCTTCATGTAACATGACCATTCGTGGTTATGCAATCACAAAGACAACTACAAAGATTGAAATGTTACATTTAACATACTTATAACTCGCATGTGATACAAAGTGGAGCGTAATTAAGCATGTAATGAGATTGAAACGTATCCCACCTGAACGTGAATGCAACACCGAAGGATCTTGTTAGGACAATTAAAATCTCATTTTCAATGTTTCGAAATGTCTTCGGCGAACCCCCGTTTTTGCAAATACACCCGCGAAGCCACATAATGTACTGGCCACCCCGTGTATTCCTGATGCTTTCGCTTTCCGAAATGGCATCTGGAACACAACGGCACGGTGCACACATTAGTGGGCCAAACATTTTCACTCATTTGGCCCGGTCGCGCAATTACGCTGAGCGTGTGGCCAGCATCGAGATTCGGACCGGCAGTATCGCGCCAGCCCGCCTGATGTAAGCAGCTCCGAACGGAGAAATTGATTTTAATGCTAATTCTAATGACCTTAGGCGAGTAAGTGAATTTACGCGATATGCCGAAGCCGTTCTCGGCCTCTAGACGACAATGCACAGCGTCGCAGCCGCAGCAGCAGCAATATATGCACACTGTGGGTCCGGCGTGGAGATTTCGGTGTGTGCATCTTCGACCTTTTCACAGATGAAACAGCCGGAGGACATCGCATTCGTTGCCGGGGCAACACCGTCAAGGAACTGGTTGTTTCGCGCTTGTTTTCGAAGTGGTTAGAATTAATGTATGGCGCCTAGGCGCGTTGCATCACACGGGAGAATCGCCTGGTGAATGGGCGCGCGCGCGTGTTTCTTTTGGTGGGTGTCGGTCGGTCGAGTGGGCGACTGGAGAATACAAAGAATCGCACAGTCCTCAGGCGAAGGTGAGCCACAGCGTTATTATGCCCGCGTTGTTTGGATTTTTTGTTTTGTTTCGGAGGCGTTCTGCCGAAAGGCGAGCATCATTTTATTGGACGTATCTCTCGCTATGGTAAGGAATATCTGTGTAAAAACACACATGTTATCCAAAGTGCCATAAAAAAGCAATGCTAAAGGGGCGTCTAGACTAGAAACAGGGCTATTTTGGGGGGCTATTAAGAGTTCCGTTGAATAACGATAATAGTTACTCTGCCTACCGGTTTCATTATGAACGGTTTGGACGAATATCATATGTTCGTATTTTATTTGGTTCCCTGGATCCTTTTTGGATTTCTCCAAAGTGTGAATTGTAGTAGTTTTTTTTTTAACTTGGAGGATGACAAATAATTGATGTCCAAATTTGGAACTGTAGTGGGATGAAAATAATGTTCTACTGTTCTCCGAAAAAAATGAACATCGAGAAGAATTTCACATAATTCAAATAAAAAAAAACTTAATTGCTACTAAAATTTTCCCATCTGGTCGAGGATTTCATAAAATACAAATTTCATCAACTCGAAGGCATATTAATATGAAACACAGCTTTTGAACTTGTTCTGGATTTAGGTGAACTGTTCTTATTAAATACATTTTTTAATATTTAATGCTAAATATGAGGACTTATTAGTGTACGGTCGTTGGTGGTGCAGAAAAAGATTTCATTCACATAATTGGTTGCGAGAATCGATATAGTGTGCTAAGTCTTCTATCAATAGCAACTTATGTTTCAAGTTTTATTACACAATAAAAAAAAACATCCCTGCAGGATGTTTGCCAAGAAGCAATTAATATTCATATTTCAATTATCAACTTCCAAGTTGTTGATTTTACTACTTGGCAGTTCTCATCATCAAGAACCATTTAGCAAAAATGATAGCTCCCATGGCTATCGATCATCACAGTCAAACGACTCACCCACTCCGATGTGGCTGTATAGTGGTCGTTTAAAAATATTTATAATTTACTATCCACCATTCTCGAACGCGCCACCGCCGCGTGATGCATCTGCATAAATTAACATCGTGTTCAGGTGAGGGTAACCACTGCTTAAATGGCCAGAGCTGGGAGCCGCCTCACATTGGGAGCCAAAGTGGATGCAAATCATGCGTAGCTGTCAAGACAGCCCAAGCAAGCTCAAGTTTATTTTCCCCATCCGATTGAAGTGTGTGTATGCAAAAAATTCAGCATAAAGTACGCTTGCCCTGCCTGGGAAAGGAGACGACGATGTTGCTTATAATTTTGTCACGACCGTTCTTTTGTACCGGTGCTGGTCGGTCCACACCGTTCTCTCGGCTGAGAACGGCCCTGAGCAGCTGATGATGTGAAGAGTCGACGGCGATCATTAGGTTCGCAGCAGTTTGACAGCGCAATTTTGCACACCTTGGCAAGATAAGCGAATTGTTTAGCGAGAGATTATGGTTAAAAGATTTAAACAAACCTTAATTCCAACGGTCGGTAGTCGGTCGACGGCACAATTATACAATCACGCAACCGTAGGGCTTTTGGCATCAAATCTACGTGCACAAATCAGTGACGTGTCATGATTTTTACCACCTTTTTCCCACCATCGTCAAACTTCTAAACTGCACGAAACGCTCCGAAAACGGAACGCGTAACCTCGCTTAACACAGTGTTTTGTCTTTGAGCTGCCGGCTCGCTTCAAATTGGCCACCCCAAGCGACGAACCCCGCAAAACAACAGCCGGGCACAATACAAAGCGCAAAAAGCACCCCGTTAAGACTCCCCGTTACGCATCGGGTAATGATGACGACGATGGCGAACGACACCATCACCAGCATCTTTGCGCGACAATCGATGGCGCGAATTTCGGTAAAATTGTTTCACACGGGAAATTAAACGCTCGATCAATCGATCGATCGATGGATTTAATGATTACGCGCCGTGCTTACTGGCAGAAAATCGCAACCCGGCAAAGGTGATTGAGAAAATCACATCATTCATTTCCTTGCCGTTGACACAGCGAGCAGGCGAACACCAGGCGAACATTCCATAACACCGGGATGCTTCCGAGATGTTACCGAGCTTCCTTCCGCAAAAAGACGATTCGACCCCGTGTCACACAGTGGTCAGTCAGTGGGAAAGATTGATCATAGGTCCGATCATTGTCTACCGCGAAGATGTTACCAAAGCTATTTTAGGAAATTGATGGCCCTGTCCACTAGTCCAACGGGACCGGAAAGTTGATTGACTTTTCCGGAATATGTTGCGAATTTTGAACGTTACAAGGGCATCGGGCATGGTGGCATCGGATACACAGAAACCCTTCCCCATATTTGATCTACTAATTTGGGACCATTGTTTCCTGTGTGTTTTATTTTGCTTGGGAGGGTCAAAAGGAGATTTTTTTTATGGCTTTAAGCTTTCTATCACAATCGCTAAGTTGCGGCCCCCTATCATTTTACCTCCAATCACCTTAAGATGCTTCTAATGTGTATAATAAAGTTACATAGAAACATAGAAAAACGAAAACAATTATTAGTCCTCAGATATAGTCATTAGTGGACGAATGACAAAAACTTTCAATACCGTGATTAATTTTATTAACACACGGTAATTAATTTTGCAAATTCCAGAAAAGTTAATATTAAAATTATAGGTTTTAGAACTGTTTTGATCGGAGTTTAAAACGGAAATTGAAAGAGGTGACCTGTTTATTGATTTATGTGTAATAATCCAAATAGTAGTTTTTGAGGTTTGCAAATAGCTTTTCTCGGGTCAGTTGAAATAGCTTTACATATTGATGGGATAACGAAATACTAAAACTTGGGATATTTTATACTTCAAATTGGATAAGCGTCACGTTGATTGGATAATCGTCGATGACAATAGAATTTCTCTTGGCAGAATTAACACTGCTAAAAGACTTCACACTACTCAACGAACACTTCTTCTTGGCCTAACAATCTCTTACGTCATGCTTGCCATTTCTGGCTTCCTGGACTTATTAACGCCGAATATTTGGATAGTCAGTCCTGACTATGGGGGAAACGGTCCATATGAGATTGGAATCCCGGTCTTGTCGTGTGGATACCAGCGCCACTGTCGCATCTACAATCGGGCTGCCCCTGTAACGAACTCATCATCCCAATAACTTGACGTTTGCCCTATTTTTGGTGAAAAATATCCTTCACTGGTTGTTCGCCATTCCATCAACACGGCACACTATCTCAAGTGACACACAAGAAACGCTTTACTGATTTTTCAGTTAAAATATCAAGCCTAAGGCTTTCCCTGCTTAACTTACAAAACGAACCTGGGATACTAACAGATAGACTCGTTGAGTTGATTTTGCTAACGAAAATTAATGTTCAAAAGGGGTATGAGTTCAACACGATCGTTACATATAAACGGCACAGTTCTTACGCGGTGTGATCAACTCCTATTCGAATTTTTGATCGCAATCGGCATCGATGCTCGCGTAACTAGACTAGAGATTTATGACTAAGCAGTGATTGCCTCCCGCTGCGGCTCGCTCACATCTGTCACCCGGGCAACGAATGACGTTTGCCGGTTGACGACGCGCTTGGCATAACCTCATCCACTCCCACATGGCCAATGGTGATTGATTTTGAGCTTTTCCTGGAGCACTAAATCTCGCACCGTTTTATGACTTTGAACGCCTTCTCAGCACCGGGGAGAGCTACCTTTTCCCGTGCATCAGTTTAAAACCGGTGGATGCTAATGGTTGGGGTACTGTCTACGTTCAATCTGTAGTTTGCTTTTGTATTTCTATTGGCTGGTTGTTGCACACACGCGACCCGGCACGAACTATTGTGCAATCCGTGGTGTGTTTGCTGTAGGTGCCCTCTGCAGCGCAGACTGAAGCTGGGCCGTGTGAACTAATCAAAGAAGTACAACAACAACAAAAAACAACACTCATACAATCACAATTCAAATGGTTCAGTTGATTCTTTAGCCGAACAGCTGGAACCACCGAATGGAAGCAGCTAGTTTGTGTGCCAGTTTTAAATTGACTGTGGAGGACCGAGCGACCGAGCAGTTGCAGTTCGTGCCAACCCGTTCGTTCTTGAAAGCCCACCCGCACAAATCGATTTTTCCGATGGGCGCGCAACCATGTGCTGGTGGCCCAGCTTTTTCCCGGGCACGATGATGCACGGTGCATCATACGGCCGGCTTGTCGCGATGCATCTGCCATATGTTCTGTGGACCATTGGGGCGCTTTTCAAATGCCAACCAGTGTTTGCCTGCCTTTTCGCTTTGGTGTCAGCCGGTTGCTGCTCTCGTTTCGGGTTACAAAAAACGGGAGGAAAAGGCCCAGAAGGCGCAAGGCGTGTCCGGAGGGTGGGCTGGATGGTTTGATTTAAATTTTTACACTCTCGTTCGATGGCTAAAGGTTACCTCAAAGGTTACTGTCAGTAGGTCTAAAGGTGCGATGCTGCACTGCAAAGAATGGATCGTGCTCTGGATTTTTCAGCCGATCTTATGCAAATCCAGCTTCAGTAAGTACGTTATGTCAACAGGAAACTAACTTAATTTGTTTTGGATTTGTAGAAAAAATAACATTTTTCCACAAGAATCTGATCTCCTTGAATCAATGTCCAATTGTAAATAATAAAAACTAGGGATCTTCTTAATTGCTTTTTTGGATTTGTTTTCACCACCCATCCATCAAACAGACGCACTTAAATTAAACGTGTCGAAATTATACTCAATCGTCACCGACAATGACGCGTTTTTTCTCTCTCTCTCTCTCTCTTCATCCAAATTTGCATTTTCGCCATTCAATTTGCAACTCGCAACATAAAACGGCCCGAACGACCCGGCGCTCGTGCTACGAATTAAAGTGTTGTCTGATGTCTGTTTTCATGCTATTGCGATGTCTTGGTTTTTTGGTGGCACGCTGAGAACTCATCTCCCTAAAGTGTAGTAAGGGTGAAGATGGAGGTTAAAGGTGCATGTGTCAGATGATAACTATCGTGAGCCATTTACAATCCGTTCGGGTTCGCAGAAACATAACTATTTGGGTAGACAGACGAAAAAAAAAACAAACAACCCGTCCAAGACAGCTCTATTTGTACCCATTTAATAACAATCGACCGTTGCCGGTGGGTGTTTCTGGCCGGTCTTTTGCATACGGCACCGGCTGCTTCCCGCCAAACGCAATCCAATTGCTGGCCGCCGTACTCAAATGAACCGATAATGCAATCGTGCCTTCAACGGCCAAGCTGCAAATTGCTGTGAGAAAGTTTCATGATCCACCTCCTGGAAGGAGGACCCCCAACAGCTTGGAGTCGCCGGACGAAACAGAAGGAAAGGCCGGTGGTAGAGTCGCGACACAAGCGGCAGCTCACACAGCAGCAGCAGCACAATAAAGAGCTTTGTGTCGCTAGGGGGGTTGCCTTTTTTTTGGGATCCAAACACCCGCCCCATAAAGGAGAACGCACTAAAAACCACACAACAAATAAAGTGGTTATATGGTGAAACGGTGCTACGACAAAACAACAAGACACAGTTTCGGTGGTACGTTCTCACCCACGGCAGCAGCAGGAAGACAATCCACAGCGACGAGAGACTGTGACAAGTGGGTCGGTATTCAAATTTACCTTTGATGCAAACACCTGTAAATAATTAATCATTTTTGCTAACGGTAATGTGATTTCACAACCGTGTACCACCGTGTAAATTCTAAGGTGCAAACAGATAAATTACACATTAAAAGACCTACACTTGTATGCGGTTTCGCCACATTCCAGCGGTTGTTAAAATGTTGCAAATTTGAGCTACTTTTTTCTGCTTCACAAACTTTCCATCCGGATAAAAGCGGACATTTGCATTGATTTATAAAAATAAAGAAACAACTTTTGAACTTCAGATGATGTCCATAAATTGTGGTCTTGTCTTGTTCTAAATCGCCCCAATTTATGCAAATATTAAGCTCGAACCCGAGAATGCTTAATCGTCCAACCGGTTTGAAGAAGTTAAAATTCTCAAAGAGTGTCCACAGATTTAGGCTCACGTTGCGAAGTATAAATGTGGTCGGAGGCTAAGAATAGTTTCGCCCAAAGTCTTCTTGGAAAAAAAACTTTGAAACTCAAATCACCACAAGGTCGGAGCCGTTCTTTAATAAGGTACAATGAACCCTTTGTTTGTCACAATCGTTGCATCTGGTTGCTGGACAAAGTTCCAAAAATACATTTTATGACAGGATAAGATTGCATTTTTCTGACCGTAAAATATGTTATCGATGCATCTTCGATCGATGCTGTGCTTATTTTCCATACCTGCACGGAATGCAGCCAATCGATGCAACTTCGGCGGATTCTTGTGAGAGAGGTTTTTTTGTCTTCAGTTTGAACTCAAATATGTTTAGAGCATATGATGCGCATCACACTAATTGGATTGACATTTTCCCGGGGAGCTTACCTGGAAATGAAATGGGAAAAGAAAATATTATAATTCTATCATTAAAGCATCAAACTATCTCTTGAAGCGATTATCTGTATGATAAAAATAGCACCCATTATTAAACCTATGGAGCACGAGCATGCGCTGGATCAGCCTCCGAAACCATCCCTTCTTTCTCGATCGTGAGCACATCTTCGACTCACAGCTGTGACTAACGCTGTAGACACACCTTAAAGTGCAGTATGGTAGAGCATTCTTTGTTCAGATACATATCGTTCCAGTGTCTAGCAGGTTTTCTGCAACCTGCAGCTACATCTTCTATGTCTGGGAAGGCATAGCCGTATCCAAAGGCCAAAGGTGGTACCATCATCATTCCGAAGATACCCATCTGGACATGGTTTTACTTCTGTGTTTTGTGCATCGTTTGCATTCCTGCGAGTAATGGGAAAAATGATGCCATGGCAAGGTTGATGATCCTCCGTGTGAGTTGGATGGAAAATATCAAGCCATTACAGAAAAATGAAGAGGTGGATGAAGATTGGGGTGTGGTTTAGGAATTTTCCAAAACGCACCAATTCTGTGTAGTAGTTTTTTTTGAGACGTGTCTTGCTGTCTAATGACCAACGATGACCAATTTTTTTTAAAGTTATCGAGATAATCATGATAGCTACTGTAAATTGCGAGTTCCTGATGTTAAGATTATTTCACAATATTTCTGATGTGACTAAACGACTGGAGAAACCTTCAATTAAATTTTAAAATAGTGCATCAAGTGTATGCAATCTCTAAACGACTGGAACTCACAAAACTACAGTTTATGGCTACAGTGCACAAAGGACCGTTAAAGTCTTTGATCATCTTAAATTTTCTGTCAATGACCGCTTACTCATCGCTAGCCCTTTGTACTCCTTGCCAAACGGCGACGAGTGCAAGAAGAAATTCCTCTATTTAAACTGTTCCGATACTTTTCCCCATAATTTCGATCCATTTTCGCATGGGCGTGGAAGCTAAATATGCTTAAAATTGACCAAACCTTCCCTGGAGCGAACAATCGAGCTGCACCTGCCATTTACCGGACGGTAGGGAAACGCCAGCTATGGGTGGAGCGTATGGCGCCGAACTCGCAAACAGTACGCTCCTTTTTTCCACCTTCAATGAACCCAGTTTCCAGTTCCCCGCTGTGAACTGATGGCGTCCATTTCGTTCGTGGATCGTCCTTGTCTCCCACGCCACACACGCACTGGGTCTTCCGTGGACTACCTTCCCCATATTGCTACAATACACTGCGCCAAGAGCCTGCCAGACGACGCAGGGGACTCAACGGCGTGTGGTGGTGTTGTTACTTGGCTTTAGGAAACTTTCAAAAAATTGTTTGCGCGCGCACTCATTTGTTTTATCTTTTTCGACCGAAAATTCATGCGTGAAAGCGAAAGTTCCGCACCGAGCACGCCTGCACGCGCACACCCCGGTTATGCCAATGGTTTGGCGGAGGTGCGGACAAACAATCAATCGCGGAACAATCAACAACGATCACGATGGACGGATGACGTGTGGTGGCGATGGCGCGGTATGCTTTGCGGTTTTACTTTCCGATCCGTGTCCATTTGCTCGCATTTTAGCCACCGAGACGACGACACAAACCTCCCGGGAGAGGTTTCTTAGGTAGCTTTTGGAGCATGGGGGAGCATTTTTTTGTGTTTGGGAGTGTAAATTTTCACGCAAGGAAGATTCGTATGACCGCTGGACAATGGTGACACGAATCGGCTATGAAAAGGAATTTGCTTGTTCCGCACTACTCAGACCGGTAGTGTTGAGATTCGTGCCGGAGCGCAAAATTGCCTCGTGAGGTTGGGTTTAAAGTGAAGCATTTCGATGCGAAAACGTAATAATTGCGTGCTGCTATTGGGACGAAAAGAAATTTACCATACGGCGGCAATACAGGCGAGCCACAGTGAATTATTGGAGAGTCTCCAAAGGGCATTATAAATTCTGCAGTCATCCCACAAGCAAAGACCCAAAGCGGGACGTGAAAATATGGGCTCGTAGGCAATACTAGAGACCTGTTATTGTACTATTGTGTAGCGCTATTCAGTGTCTAGCCAGCGATCATCTGTTACTATCGCTATCGTTTTATGACAGTTATGCTAGCCAACAGGAACTCAAACACGGCATGGTTTTGTCCTTCCGTTTTTTTTTTGTTTAAAAAAAAATGGTTTAACAACTTCCAGCATATCATTGTGCCCAATCGGATAGGGGGAGCAGATTACGCTCAGATTACCCTAGGAAATTGATAGTCCCTCAGTATAACAGAATTGTTTCTCCGTTTATTGTGGTGGAAACAAACGACAATGAATCATTTCAGGTGTGTTGCATGATATGATCAAACGCTTTATCAACCTTTTTTGCTTAATCGCATTCCGAGGAGGTACGTGATTTAATTGCACGTCGTCTCCAAACAAAGCTCTGCCCGAAAACGTGATAAAAAATGCATAACACTGTCTACAAAAAAAAATTGCTCAACAGCATGTAACTGATGGTATAGTTTGGATTGCTCCAATATTGCTGATGGTGCAACAAGTAAATTTATAGTAAATGTTAGAACATTTTATGGCAGTATTATAGCATGCAAGTATTTTGAAAAAAAAATCGTTATTGGTGAGTGAGAAGGCATATCCATGATTTGAAAACTGTACAATCACGGATTTAATCATTTAATTCACTTCCCAGACCAAGATTTTTCCCGAGCAAACACAATCCAACATGTTGCAATAAATAATTATTAACGATCGAACGCATCGCAGCATCTCCCTACAACCGGCACAACTGTTTCGATCTCTCACGTAGATATTTTAACCATGATCACTTCCGGCTGTTTGCGTGATCCTGAAATGTTAGAAGGCGCAAAGCACCGCATGAGAAACATAAAATATCGGTACGCTGCTAAAGTGACGATTTTTAACCCGTGTTCCCATCCGCCGCGAGCCTTTGCTGAACACGATGGGAAGAAGTGCGGCTGTCGACACGATCACTAAACGTGTAAAATACACACCGTCCGAACCGCTCGAAACCGATCGAGCCCGCTTAATGTCAAGGATTTGTCGGTCCGTTAAAGCTGCATGAGCGTCCGCCGTCATGACACGGCACGTGGTGGTATATCGATAGGGAGTTGATCGATCGATCGAGTTGGCGCACGATACCGTGCTGTGTTTTGCGCATCCGGAATGGGAAAAGAATTGACCGTTTGCCGCGTGTGTTACTTTTGTCATTTTGCAACAACAACAAAAAACAAGGCTAATGGGTCATTCTAATGGGTAGATTTTTTAGGCTGATATACGGGATGCGTAGCCCGAGGGTGGTTGATAGATTATGATGGGATGTGCACATCTTCGGACATCCTTTGCATGTGCAAAAACCCAATATTCCCTTACCAACCCACATCCGGCTTTGTTTCGGTGCTTACACTGCCCTGGAGCAAGACAATCAAGCGAAGGGAGTTGTTGAGTCACCTATATTGGCCGTTTTCTATATTTGGACAATCATAAAAAATGGTGTGCCAATAAGGTTCGAAATTTTAATGACATTCCACGCCTAAGAGACAAGCCAAAAGTTAGGGTTTTCTTTAAGGGAGAAGATGCAGTCATTTTGCAATTCCCATTGTAATCCATTTTAAGATACAAAAGACCGTCCTCTTTGTGTTGCAATCTCAAGCCAGATTTTTTGTTTATATATCCTCATAACCATGCGCTTACAAATATGTGTTTTTTGCGCTGAAGATACAACCCAAAATCAATTTTAAATCTAGCCATAAACAATAATGCTTTTAAATTTGAAGCCCTTTTTTGTGATGCACTGCTACACCACATCGAATATCGGTAAAGTGGAACCTTTGCAAGATGAAGTCATTAATCAATGAACCTAACGGAACAACACCCGGCGGAACGTCACGGAGTAATTGATTTTGTTCCCAAAGGTGAGAAGATATTCATAACTTTTTTTCCTCTGCTGGTATATTCAACGTTTTTTATAGAGGAATCGTACGACCTCATTAAAAATTGGACACACCGAACGTTCCCTTAGTTTAACGGAACGAACCGGAATTCGTTTAATGTCTTAATTAGATCGGCCACGCTGAAAGATGCAAACGCCACACATCTAATGGATGCCTAAAAGGGATAAAATCTGATTACTACTAGAGTATCGTGCATTAAAACTGGTGTGTCTTCTTCCATTCCCAGTCCCATAGATACCAAGCACCCGCGGCTAGGAACCCTCATCCCCTTAGGGGCTCTTTTGCGTCATCGAATGACCCGTTGAAGATCAACACCAACGGGAAGGAAAATCGAATAAAATATCACCTCCTCCACTTCGAGATGCGGATAATTGAAAGAAGATCAGATCGCTTTGTGTAAGGCTCGTTATAGCGACGAAAAAAAATAGCCGCTTCTGACCTTGAGCCGTAACAAACGATTCGAACGAGTCGCTTGTGGCTACGTTTCACAAATTATGTGAACATCTCTCAAAATCGCACCCCGTTGTCTCCAAGTCGCCGACGGGTGGTATGCGCATGCTTAACGCACCGAATCATGGCGCTAATCGAAAATAAAACAGACAAGGCATGGATAGCCCTCGCGTCGCAGGGCGTCCCAATACACAACGCCGACATGCTCCGAAATGCCATCCAAAGTGAACGGTCAGTGTGTAACCGGTGAAGTGAGCTCTGGTAGCTCCGATTTTGGGCACTCGTTAAATAGCACTGGGTTTGATGCAGAGCGCCAGACCGCAAGAACTGATCGCCGTGTGAATGGGTGATCTTAAATTGATTGGATGATTCGTCGCCGTTGCAGGCTCACACAATAATAACAACAAAAAATGGAAATAAAACCAAACGGAGCTCACGAAAATACAGCTACAGAATGGTAGTTATAGATTTTTGTACCATTGTCCAACGGTGAAGGGAATTCCACTGGAAGCAAATGCAACTTTGTGAGGACCCGCGGACGGACAACCTTCACCGTTGACGATCTTATACCATCATCAGGCAGGCATGGTTGTGTTTTTAGCTGTAGCCCGTATCGGTTAAAGGGCAGGCGGATTTTCGGCGGAGGTATTTTCATATTAGCAGGCTACTATTATTACTTGCTGGAGGGTGACCTCCACGCAACAGGGAACTCTTCACTCGATTGCCCAATTCATCGCGCACCCCCTCTTCTCTACTGATGTTTGTTAATCGATTTTGAATGATGGACAAAATGACTCATTTGTAACTCGGTGCCTGCCTGGCTTGAGGAATGCAGAGTAGAGTTCATCTTAAGGTAGCTCTTCAAATCTTCCAAAATTATAGGATTTTAGCAATCGTTTTTAGAGAGGTTTTGTAGCATTTTGCGGTTAAATTGATTTCCTCGTTAATATTCAAGTCCTTCAATTAAATTCTCGTTACCGTGAGAGACTGGTACGATATTAACCATGAGCATGAGCAATTTATTCATCCTCTAAAATATACAGATATCGCTCATGATTTTATTACCGTTAAAATTCAAAATTTCGCAGACCCAACTCTTTGGGTTTTTAGAAACATTTCCAATAGTAGTAATGCTCCAGGGGAAAGAATTATGAAAATTTTTATTTCCATGTTCCCTGTAAAGAAGACCGTAAAGAGCATCACATACATTTATCTCACGCGATTGGATGGCATTTCCATTAGAAGACGCAACCATTTTGAAGTCGCTGCCCGTTACTCTTTCCGCTCATTTTTATGATACCTCGAAACCGGTAATTGCAGGTTACGATATCTACTGGGCATGCAGGCCATCCTGCTAATGGGCCCATCTCGTATTTAGCTCGTTGTAAAACCGGAAGTTACCGGAGACAAACACGAGTGTGATCTAATCAAGTGAAGCAACTGCACTGTTGCTGATGGACGATAAAGAGTTTCCCTTTTGCTGCTCGAAGGAACATTCTTTCTGTACAAAGAATGGTGTTGTGTTTGTGCGCAATTATTTGCTCGACCACCGGGTTGCACACCACTTTTACTTTCGCGCGCGCGATCAATCATCGTCACCGGGGGCGAGGGACAAGAAAGAAAATTTTCCTATCGCGGCGTGTCCTTCTTTAGCCTTGGGGAGCACAGTTTTGCATTGTGCTCCGGCAGCTCTAAGCAATACTGGAGCAGAAAATTGGTTGCCACGTTTCATTTGCAATTGGTTCGATTGGAGACCTCACTCTTTTGCAGTGTTTGCTTGCTGTATTGCTCTTTTATCCCCAAGATTTCCTCCAACGCGGAATACGGGGGTAATTAGGGTGCAATTGGAATTGAAACCCGCTAGCAGTGCAAGGGTGGCGTGGGTGCACTGAAGGACACAAATCGGTCCGAAAGGCGAAGAAAGAAAATTGCATTCCATCGAGTATTGTGGGGAACACCAGTAAATGGAATACAGCCGGGCGTAAAAGGTAGCAGAACAAAAGGAAAATAAAAAAAATACCGGTAAGATTAATATCTTTCGATTTGTATTACTTCTGCACTGTTTCTAAAGAGGGTGATTTCGTTGGGAGCTTTAAGATGTTAACAAAAGCACAGATAACTCAAAAGCTAAATCTTTGCACGAGTTCTAACAAATCTGCGAACAAATATCCAATGTATATCTCCCGATTATTTTAGACACTCCAAAGCTAATTTCCATTATACGAGCGAATTTCTTCGTTAGTATCGATCACTTACATTAACCACACCATGCAGTTGATCCAAAAACATTCCAACAACGGATCCAGGTGGCGGCTTAGAAAGCGGTTCCAAGCGAATGCACCCGTACCGAACACAAATTTGCAGACGATCAACCATTAAAAATAAGTCAGGAGGTCGGACTCGCGGCTCAACCGCCGTACCTGCGCTACCGAACCGCCAATAATTAATGAACCACGGTAAAACCTGAACCTGGACTCCCTCCCGCGCAGTTTTCGTCCCCAGCTCCAAATCGTTTGAAAATTATATTACGATCGGGAGTAGCGCAGCACCGGTACACAGAGCGCATTACGCAAACATAATTCGTTGCGCGGCCGTCTTCAAGTGGCACGGGATGAACCGTGGTTCCCACAGAAATCGTTCCAACCGGCAGCTTCATGCAGCCCATAATCAAGGCATAAACTTAAGTAAGCATAGCATACCGAAACAAAACCAAACAAAAAAAGAAGCTAAACCACAGCATTAAACCATTAATGCCGCAGCAGATGAACAGCTGTTCTCGTAGCAACTGGGGGAGATTAGTGTCGGATGAAGGATTTGTGGCTTTTTGTTGTTCATTTGTTTATTTAATAGCGTCTCGTTGCCCGGTGAAAGAGACAAAACAAAGCATGAACAGCATAAAACATTATATCGAAGAACCATGGGACGAACTCCGTGGTTCGTTGAAAGACACACGGGGGGTGCTGTGGCACGATCAAACCGGCGGTAGCATAGTTTTGTTGTGTCTTGCTCACTAGGTCAAACTTGCTTTGTCAACGCTCAACATGCGTTTCA
Source organism: Anopheles stephensi (assembly GCF_013141755.1). Classification (NCBI taxonomy): domain Eukaryota; kingdom Metazoa; phylum Arthropoda; class Insecta; order Diptera; family Culicidae; genus Anopheles; species Anopheles stephensi. The sequence goes on along the minus strand of NC_050203.1, from coordinate 64,581,701 downwards.
GCAGTGTGCGATTAATGATTTAATTTACTGCTCGTGTTCTTAGTGTAAAAGAAACCGTAGCGCCTCCGGGTTTCCCTTCGGTTCCAGATGCTTTTGGTCCATTGTGCCGATACGATCATTATTACCCTGTTTCTACCATCGATCGTGATCGATTTTACGCAGGTTCTCTCTTTGCTGTCGCGCGCTTCATCACTGTAGTAGTAATGTGCGCTTTGTGTCGCCTGCTTTGTTCGCGAACGCAAAATTGGGTTTTTGTTTCATCTCGAGCGGAGAGATCGTGATCGGTGTTGGTAGCCTTTTTGTTATGGTTCGATTTTCCATCCCCTATTGCAAGGCATGCAACGGTTGACGAAGAAGGAGATATAAAAATTGTGTCAATCAGTTTAGCGGGGGTAACAGAAAAAAAAACCCAACGGTACATCATCATCCGATCTTGTTGTTGTGGGACAATGTGTCTAGTGTGTATACAAAAAAACGTAGTTAACACACAGGCATCACAACGATAAAAAGCTGACGTTGTTTGTCTGGTGGATAGATATTACTTAATTCGCAATTTCTTGTCCATTTTTAAGACGAATAAAGGCATTGATGGATTTAACTGTGGGCGGAGAAGGCGTCCTCCAGGGGTCTCTTCGGCCAGCTGAAGTGACTTAGTTATACATGGAGCTTTATCTTTCAAAATGCCTTTATTTTCCAGAAAAAAAACTTGCTCGTCCAAAGTGAATTGTCGTCCGAGCAGGCTTTTTTCCAAAGGAGTTCATTTCTTCAGACTCTTCGACTTGGCCGATGGAGCTTAGCACGGGACTTAAACTACCAAGAGACCTCGTAATCAAAGTGGGACCTAAGCCTCATGTACCAGGAGGCCTCCGAGTCCAAGAGGACTAACCTGCCAAGATACATCGTAGTCAAGATCTTCCAAAGTAGTCAAAGAGAGGTTCCAAGGAACTTCAACCTCAAAGAAACCTCTTGTTCACAGGGCCTTATCATGTAAGGAGTCTCACTGTGCACGAGGTCCACAAGGTTCCAAGAGCTATGCTCAGAGCGTTTCTCACCACAGATCTCCACAAGAGGATCTGCCACTGAAAAAGCGAAACAAATACACGTCCATAGCTTTGGAGTTTAATGGCTTTTCTTCCTAAAATGGAATAAACTTTTTTTTTCTTTAACTTATCCATATTTGATAAGATATGTGCATGCATGTTTGTTTTTGCAGCCAACATATAAATCATTTTCATGCATCGTTACACAGCAAATTTTAAAATTAATTCATTAAAAAATGTAAATGTTCCGCAATCAAAGCAAAACAACAAACGCCCAAGAGTGCAACTCATGCTCAATCATCTGTTATTGGTTTTTGTACGTTGATTATTCAATTCAGTTGCTGTTGCAGTACAAAAACACCCTCAAGCGTCCTCCTCATACATAACGCTAAGAGGCGCACACACAAATTCACTTTTCAACTCCAGAGTTGCTGAACACACTGATGATGCGTCGGCCCGCAGTCAATCAATTATTTGCTGCCTTCCTTTTTGCAGCCCTCCCCGTGCACCGAAAAGTGCATCATAATGCACCGGGGCAGGCGCCTTCAGGGTTTTGGGTAACCGGTAAGCCCGCAACACCATGATCGCGCCGGCAGACGGAACCCGATGCTCTCTTTCTTTTATGCGCTCATTGCAATCATGCACAATCAGTTGCAAAGAAAGTGAAATCTTTCAACCTGCTGCAAACGCTTTTGGGCTGACGATGATGATGATAATAAAAGGTAAATATGGCTCGCCAAATCATCCCTCCGAGGCATATGCCCCACGAACCGCATCCCCTGTTTGCGCATTAAGTTTTGGTTTGGTTTGGCCTTTCATGTTGTGTGCGTATGTTGATGGCCCCAAAGTCGGGTGGGGATGCACGGGTTTAAAGCTTTTCTTCTCGGCGAAAAATTGGGTCCGGTTTGATGGAGTAAGTGCCGGCAGAAATTACGCATACGCACCTTTATATTTTTCGTCTACTTTACGTAGCTTCGTAATGTGTCCCCTTGCTCGCTCGCTCTCCCAAGCTGTCATTGTTTAAAATAAATTAAAGCAAAATTATCCAAGGAAGGAAAGGCAGAAGGATTAATGCTACACTTTCTTCTGGGTACGTATAAAACTGTGTACCCGAGCGTTGGTTTCCGTTTCGCGATGCTCTTATTGACTTTTTTTTATAGATTGGCAAAGTACATTTCCCGTTGGTATGTTTTTTTCTTTTTTCTTTTCCTTTCTTGTTGTATTTGTCAAGTATAAGCAAACTGGAACCGAAAGCTTCCTATTCCGGAGCAAAGATAAAGAAGGAAATAAAAATCGTACCAAACAACAAGCCAGGGTTGTCGTCAAAAAATGCAAAGCAAGCAAGCAACATATCCAAGTTCGTAGGGACAGCCCAACCGAAAGGAAGCGAAAGAAGAGGAAAAAGCAACACAGCAACATGTGCACAAAACACACATGAAGTTGAAAAACGGCTCAGCTCCACCTTTCGCTGCGCGGTCGATTTTTCCACCGGTCCGATCCGATCAACGATCCTCCCCACGATCAGGCCACCGATTTGAGGCAGTCGGACTGTTTGCTTCCTAGCAGCTGGACAACCCGGGGCTTGTACTTTCTTGGCATCAACTTTCATCCTCCAAAGCTCGCCAAGTGAACCGAAAGGAGTGCAACATTGCCGAGATTCAACCATGATTCAGTCGCTCGCTCCATTCGTTCATCGCGTTTGACCTGGCACCCGGTCACCGATCGAATATGGATGAAATTGATTCGAAATCGAAATCTCGTGGCAATCCTAGGTCCGGTGGGTAAGCACCAAATGGTCCATCAGCGCGCGTAAATCGATCGTTTATCAATCACGGGTCGAGCGGACGGGCGGACTTTTTAACCACATTCATTCACACCGTTGAGCCATTGTTAGTTACACACAGTGTTCGCGCGCCGGCTCAGTGTGAAAAGTGATTTTGATCGATTTCTTTCCAACTCTATTGCGCCAGCGCCCCCTGATGCAGGTTCCGGATTCCGGTTTGACCACATGATGTGACCGGAGCATGATGGCATTTTTCATACGAGCAATGATACCGTCTGTGACAGAAATAGTTTTCGTCCACAGGAGAAGGTATTTTATTGAGACATTGCTTGTAGTGATCCCGGTGTCTTGGTCACAAAAGTTTGCAAAGAAAAGAAAGCACATGAATGACAAGTCAATGCAAAAAGGATAGATTTTCTTTTAACAGTCTTTTTATACTAGGCCTGCGAAATGGTACATGTCAATGTACCTTTTTTATATTTACTGATGAAAACTGATATCAACAAAGGGTATCGACATCAAAAATCAACCTAAAGCTCTAGAACACGTTTTATGAATGTGGTGTAAAATGTTTTAAGGCCGGCTAAACCTTACGCCAAAAAGAATAATATTACAATTTAATAGCTGGATTCCTTAGTGATCACAAATCTTCGGGCAGTAACTTAATGTCACATTAAGTTTTGAACTTCAGAGACGATACCCCATGTTCAAGAAGGAACGTGGTTCTACAAAATGGCGATGTATACTTCGGAATCAATGAAAACCGATCCCCGGTTTTGAACCAATATCTGAATATCCGAGGCAACATATCAACAATAACGTTTTTAAGTATGTTTGACCTGCTTTATCAATTGCTTTCTCACTCAAAATGTTGCTCACTTTCCTTCCCAACCATAACTTCCGGTTTTTTTAATCCGACTATACGAGTTAAACGAGCTTAATTGAATTCGAGTGCATGTGGTGGCAGCCGATGGGAAGTATAAACTAACCTTTTTCTCAACGAACGCTCTCGATGACACCAAAAGGCATATTGAACTAGACAACGATACTGAATATTCGTAGTACTGTGTACGAGTGTAGTAAAACGAATACTTTTAGAATCTTTAGACCTTAAATACGTTGTTGTCGAAATTGTTAAATAATTTTAACATTTTGAACGCAGTGTATCAAACGTTACATCACAATTTCTTATTAGTCTCGATTGACCGGGTAAACTTGACTGTTGCTTGTTATTATTAATTATTGTAACACTGCTTGTCTTTCCTCCTCATTATCGTTGATTCTTCTCTGTCTATTACTTTCGTTGTACTGACACACTAAATCTGTAATTCAAACGTGTGTATCAAACACTTAAAACCAAGCAAAAGGAAGTGAGCGAAACGAGCCATCTGTCATAATAGTGAGGAGTTAAATGGCTCGCCATAATTTCTCCACCACCAGAGCACCGGTCCAACAGCAGCGTTAAAGGCCAAAAATTGGAACGCGACAAAAAAAGCCTCCAATGTTTGGCCACCCTTTGCATCAAGCAACCACCCCCCGGGCACATTTAAGGGACAGCATAAAATTTCAATTAGAATGTTAATTATGAGCCACCGCACATCACCCACAAGTAGGGGTGGGGTGTGATTTGCGCACACCATGGAACATCGTAAATCTGTGTTGAATTAAAGCATAAAACAATCAAACCTCATGTATGACGGGTTTAAAACGTCACGTTTGAAAGTGAAAAACTCTACCCACCCAAATGAAAAGCTTACCCAGCGAGGGGGAATGAAAACAGCGGCCCAGGCTCAGGCTTTTCCGTTTTGTTTTGGTGCGAATAAAAAAAAGCGAATCAGAAAAAAAACATACACCGCCGAGAGACCTTCGGGTCGTTTTAATGTCCGTTTTTGGGGCCTGTTTTGTCATGGGAAAATGGGACCTCACAGTGCGAAACGCATATAGGCACGCACAGAAGTGCGACCAGAGCGAGCAAACACGGATTTGAATGAGTAATTTAAATTGCTACCTACTAAAAATGGGTGTTTGTGCGGTGAGACTAGGCTTTAACTCTCGTTGGTCGAGGTTATGCAATTTCGGAAACGGCTCACAAAATTATGCACTCTCGACCAATTCCTCCTCTGCGCCAACCAGTGTAGACGAATCGCTCCATTTCCCAGCGAGAGAAGCCAGAACGAGTATTAGTGGACTAGAAATGATTTAATTAACATGAATCCGAACCTCCGATGTGTGCTTTTCGAAGCCGATTGTTATAAGTTAAATTGTTGCGCAGATGGTTTGGGGTTTTTGTCCCCTTTTGCGGGAGAGTTTAATTTCGTAACAGTTGCACAACTTGCATGTTCTGTTCTAGGGCAAGCATTCTGTGGTTAATGTCCAAAAATGATTAACAAACTCAGCTGATTTTTTTGTTTGTTATAATTTTGAGTCCATTTTGACTGTGTGAAGGTTGTTTTCCATTTCTTCTTACTCTCTCTTCTCAACGCATTGTTTGCTCCACTCTGCACCACTATCTGTATGCTAACGAGGCTCGTTCGTGTGCAGTTTTTAACACAATTTTGTGCTTTCGTTTGCATTTCTATTTGCATTTTTGGGTTTTTTTTTTAGCAAGGTGTGATTTAATGTACGCTTTATATTATATGCAACACTGAATTGGAATGGTCTGAAAGCAAACAGATTGGAAAATTGCGAAAGTGTCGCTTCCACAAGCGTGCATTTGCATTGACAGTGTTAAATTGTGTTCATGTTAAAGATTCGCTTCAATCAGCACATCATACTGATGAAAAATGAAGAATATTTTTCTGGGAAACGACTTTAGTTTTCCTTCGATGATATTCTTAAACATAAAATTTTAATTAATTTAATTTATTATTTTTGATGCATATTTTCATGAATTTGGTCTGTTATTTCTGCTAATGAGTTAATTTTTTTTCACGTTTTGTGCTCTTTCGTGCATTAAAAAAAGTATCTTTCATGCATGAAAAGATCATAAGGGACGAACATTGTTTAATATACCCTTACCATCAACACTTCACCTTCATGCGTTTGCAATATGCAGCTGCGTGCATAAAGGCAGTCACTGGTAGTAGTACAGGTCGGTCTCAGGGTCAAACCTTTCTTTCGTCGAGCCCTCCACCGTATGCTAGTGGCACACTATCTTCAAGAATGAATACATGGGTGTTACCGTTCTTACCAGGTTCATATTGACACGGCCATTAGCGTACTCAGAACCTGTGTAGAACCTGTGACTAGCGAGGCGGAATCAAGGCCAGCGCGTAAATCCATTCTGGAGTGCATTTAAGAAAACGAACCAGTTGGAACCAGCAAACAGCACCGGATCAACAAAAACAAAAATCTTGAAACCCGAACTTTTTGCCATGGTCTTTTTGTGTTCAAAATTTCACTCGTTATTAAAAATAAAAACCAGTTTATTTTTATGAACGACACATAATAACTAGGTGATCGGCAATAATTTTGACTGTAGCAGGTTTTTTTATTCACCCCTTACCGCAGAATCTTAAAAGAAGTCCCAAAACCGTTCAGTTTATGTGGAGGTAAACTGCTAAACGGGGAGCGAACGTTCAAAAACCGTCCCGGACAATTCCGCCACGAAATGGGGCGACAGTGGGCGCACGTAAGATTGTAAGATCTTCTTGCCTCCCTCTTTGCGCCCTTCAGCATCCCCTCAACAGGACCGAGTGAGCCAGTGACCGATCATCGCACACGAAGGAAAGGAAAAAAACAAAAAGAAAATCGAGTGATCGTAATAAAATAAAAGAAATGCGGAGCGAGAGAGAAAAAACAGGTTTTTCCCTTCAAGAGTCCACAGACATTCCCCCTTGGTCCCTCTACTGACGTAACGTCAACGGTGTCTCGCGTTCGGCTGTTGAGAAGGTGGCTGACTGCGGTCCGTTATGCAGACCAGCCAAGAACAAGCCCTCAGACGACTGACTGGTCTGGAGGTAAAATAACACGAACACAACATAAGCAGGATAGTATGATATCCATCCATGCGTTCGACACCCGAGCAGAGAGTGAGTTGCAAGATGTTAGACGGTGGTTGGATGGGATATACCTAGAAGAAGAACCTCCGAATGACCCACACCCGGGCCGAGCTCTCGAATCGACGTCTAAATTCCTCGTCGTTCTACTGCCAAAACCTAGCCATCCCTATGTAGGTGTGTTGAAGACTCGGAAGAACGGACGCGTAACATTTTCAACATTCCTTTGCATCTTTGCGAAGGCGTCCCTGCGGGGAGCGAGTTCACAAGTTGATTGAACTTTGGAGAGGTCCTTCTTGCTTTTATTTGCTAGTCCCCTCCGCCCGGATACGTTGCCGGAAACAAGAGAGTGAAGCTCTTTCTATTTCTTCCTTGAAGAAAGACACCACGACCTGAAACATTATGGAGCACCAACCTTTTTTCCTCGATGTAAGTCTCCGAGGTACAGAGGCCGGAACGAGTCTGCAACGGCAGACGGTGGTGATGAAGATAACGCGAGCACTGGTAGGCAGGTTACGTTTTTATCCTCCGGGGCGCTACACACACCGCACGCGCGAATTAACAGGGCAGACTCAACATACACTCACACACTTATTTCGCGACAAGCCAAGACCAAGACTTCCCGTCAGTTTCGTGCTCCGGCGGAAACGAAACAAGTTTTGGCTTTCCTCAAACTGGAACCACTCTGCACGCTTGGGGGTAGGTTTGTTTTTTGCTTCTATTTCTTGGACACAGTTTTCCCTTTCTCGGCCCTTTTTCCCCGAACAAACCGGTGGGTTGTTGTCGTTTGCCAATTTCTTTCTCTTTGCTCACTGATAACAGCGCGCTTGGACGAACGCAAGTGTCAAGCTTCACTCGCAGATAAGCGCGGCCCACACGAAACGCACACTGAGTATAGATTAAAATGCAAACTCACAAACACACCCCTGGTTGAGCATACGCACTTGGGAAAGAGGCACAGTACTGATCACAGTTGCTGTTCGAACCAGACGCCTGTGGTTAGATAGTGTGCTGTGTTGTGATAAGTGAGAGCAACTGCGCATAACTTCATGCAGCAGCGAGATGGATCACGATCGTGTCTGGAGCTGGGTGTCTGGCTCGGTGATCGGTTCTAGTTAGCTTTCCACGTCGTAAGCAACGCACACGCAAATTAGAACGCACCGAAAGGGGGACATTGACCGTCCAACGACAATAACGATATCAAGCGTGTCGATCGTACAGTATCTTATCTGGCAAGAGTCAAATTGACTTGTTTTCAAACACTTCTTTCGTTACACTGCTGGAGTATATGAACGCACCGCAAACACGCACCTGAGAGAAAGGGGTTGATCGGTAACAAGCACCAGACAAGCTAGCACGACGCTTCTCAAACGCGACCGTTGCGATCGAGAGCTAGGGTTAAATTGTGCAGAGCGGCTCGAAACGCCGAAAGCCAAACTGTCGGCCGCATGTTGCATTGAGCTTGCACAGTGAGGCTTTGTGATGGGGAGTGATGGTAAAAATTAGATATCGATCTGTGAGAAAATAATGCGTTAAATCGCTATATGAGTTAACAGGGGCATTTTATGTTTTGACTCCGTATGAGATGGGTAAATTACTTACATACGCGATATGCAGGAGTTGTTTTTAAGGTTTTAATATAGAGGTTTTTGATGGTTTTGAATTTCTTTGAATTTTTTGAAGTTTTGTTGGAAACCAACCGATTTTTCAATTTAAAGAAGATGCTTTTGGTTTGCTAAGAATATCCTAAACAAGAATATCCTAAAGGTCCAGAGACCTTTAAATAAACTCTTTTTAAACTAAAAGTAACGTCGGGATCGTTCTGTTTTAGTAAATAGAAATAATATTCTCTGAAGATAATAGGCGTTTGTACTACATACTACACCAAAAAATACAACCCCACCTTCACTCATTGTTCACAGACCACGCGGCGTTACGCTACATCGTGGAGGCAACAGCATCGCGCAACATAAAATTGTTGCGTGTCCCGAGTGCTACAATGTACTGGTACCATGGAATCCAATCCTACCTGTGGAGCACGCGCATCGATCGTGCCTCATAATTGATCGGCGAAATTGCAAACCAAATAAGTGATTGTGGGGGTATCGATCATCTCGTTTTCCTCCCCGTAGTTCCACCATTCGGCTGTCCTTCTCGAAACAGTTTCGGTTTCGGTTTTATTAAATACTCTCGTTGTGCATCGTTGCAATATCTACTTTGCTGCATCCATTACCAGCATCAGCCGCTTTTCTTGCGACAACGTGTAAAACTGCTCGCGAGTCGGCTTTTGCGATCCTCCCCTGCACCGAGATGTAAAGAACAACAACTGACGGTTTCTGTTTTCTACACACGCACAGCTTCTCGGTTTCTTTAGGGCAAGGCCACGCAAATTATCGCCAACTTAAAACGACGAAACAGTGTGAGCCATGTACGGGGATGGTCAGATGCAAAAATGAGTAAAGGCAAGAAATTCGCAGAAGCAGTTGCCAAAAATGTGCCGGCCAGTTTCATTAAATCAATTACGTCGACCGGTCGGGTGAGAGTGTGCGCTCCAATAGTAACAACTTCAAGCAACGTATGATGCTCGTTTGCCCGCGAAAATCGAGTTTTTAGCAGCTAATGCACTTCGTTCGATCCATCAAACTCGAGTTGCAGCAACGTGCCAATTGAGTCCTTTTTATTGTTTCCGTGATAAAACTTTGTACAGAAGAAGAAAAGGTTTCATTAAATAAAATATTGCGCTTGATTTATGAAACATTCTCCAACAAACAGCCTTTTAGCACCTAGAATAGGATTTCCTCCACAGATATTCGTGAGAAGTAAGCAAAACGAAACGAGTTACGGTTATAAAGCAAAATTGTGAATTTTGCGAATCGGGTTTGCTAGTCGTTGAAATAACAGGTTTATTGTACCTTTTATGGATACGCAAATTGATGAACCACCGCTTGGGTTGGTTTAAACTGGAGCAGATTTAAAAAAAAATTAATGCCAAGTTTTAACTTTTACTTTCCCATAATGTGAAAGGAGACGATTGTAAAGATAAACATGGAGGATAGTTGTCAATGTCACGGTTTTATAACGATTTATCAGTGGAAGTTGATTCTCTGATTAACATTTGAGCAAGGTTTAAAAATTTGTTTGGCGCCGGTCTTGGCAAAATCTGTTTACTACTCTTGTGTAGCCATCTGTCTCGTGCACTAAAAACAATCATCGTTGCAAGCTTGTTAAACTTGCACCAGATGATAGTGCAATCCCAAGTAGCCATCCCATCCCAGCCCTAAGCGAAAATCCACTTATGCTCATTAGCTCAACAAAACCTGCCGAGCGCACCTAGACTGGCTTGAATCATTGGAATCATGATCGGGGCAACGCATAAAACCGCAATCCGCGTCCACAACCAGCCAGCTCACTTTCAATGACATCTCGAAGTAAAGCGAGAAAGTGAGCTTGTGCGATTGATGCGGAGCCTTCGCGCCCGGGTAGGGCAACCGTTTGTGCCAATAATGTATTCTTATCTTAACCTACAAAGCACCTATCTAAACCACTATAACCGACCACTCCACAGCCACAGCGCATAAACCGCCCGGGAAATTATCCCGGAGTCGCGGCGAACCAGTGAGGAGTAAGCAACAGAAGAAAAAAAAAACAAAAACATCCGCCATAGTCAAAGACGGTTCAGTCGGTCAGTCAGTCAGCAGGCAGCTTCTTCTCGACGGGAGAAATCAGTTCAGGGGCAATGTTGGGGCGCGCGCATAAGCCAAGGATCGAAGCGGAATCGAAAGGAACAGGGTTGAGGCAGGAAAAAGGTCAACAGATTTCTCCCCCGGGGAATGGGATGATCTTCCTTTTCTGTTGGGTTTCTCTATCTCGCCCGCAGGGTCGTAGAAACAGAATTAACGAGTTTGATAGGAGCGGTACGGTAATAATTCTGTCGAATAAATATGCTAATAAAGTCTGTGATCTGAACAGTTGCGATGGGGTTCTTTTTTGCACTAAAATAGTAAATGGTGGTAAAAAAGTCGTTTTTTCTTGTAGCGAATATCTGATATTGATATGGTTTTATATGAGACTATGACCAGTTGGTTGCATGTTATCAGTGAAAGCAGGAGAGAGATTGTGCTATTTATAAATGGAGTAAATTCAATATTTTCAATGCGTTCAAAGCAATTAATCAGTTGTCAGGGCCTTCAATGAAGTCTAGCTAGGCCTTCAAGTAAAAATAAAATGGCACAATAACCACAAATCTTCAATTGAAATAGTTCCCAAAAAAACATAACATTACATTTCAGAGTTATTCCTGTTTTTTCCAAGGAGAACGTCATTAGCTAGCCAACTCACTTTGGTCGTCCAAAAAGAAATTCCTCGTTACTTTATATTTGTACGGCTAACAGTTGCCCATATCTTTATCAACTTTTTTAATGGATTTTAAAGCCAAGTTTTTGAGGAAGAGCTGAAGAAAGTAATTTCAGTACCTCTCTTTGTATGTGACAATTTTTTTTTCATATCGATCGCCCCACGTTGTAGTCGCCACATGTCGTGCATTAGATATTATTGCGAGTTGCATAAGTCTCTTTAGCCGATCGCTATCGAACCCCCGTTCGTACGCACATAAACGCATAAATATGTAGCGCATACTCCATTTTTCCCGTCCAATCAACCGGAACGTTTTTGCAGCGTCTGAAACTATCAGGAAATTATCAAACGCATTTTCTTCCCCCCCCCGGGGCGGTGAGGCCCGTGTGGTGTGTGTGTGCTGTGGCCATCGGAACAAACCGGGTTTATTTATTATTATTTTTCCTCACCAGTCGTCGTGCCAAAATGCCGGTGGAATGAACTCGGTCCAGCCATATCGCAAGCCTAAGAAGACGATGGTGGTGTGGTTACGATGTGGTCCACGACGTTGGTTAATTTATCGTTAAAAACTTGCTCGAGTGTCCTCGTTTGTAGCCTTTCCTAGCTCGCCGAAAGTTGTTACCTTTGATACCTCGTTAAATCGGAGGTTCGCTACTAGACTGTCTCGTTCGAGTGTCATGGATAACTTTATCAAGCCCATTGCTCTATATCAAACTGCAGGATGTATTTAGCTAGACAGTGATCGTAATTACTATTTTATAAAATATTGAAGCATTTTTTTTTAAATTTTGCTGCCTTGGGAAATCTTAAGTTGAAATTTGTATCGAATGTAGAGAATAGTGGTTTTTCCTTATGTCAAACCAAATTTTCACACTGTAATGAGTCAATTATTTCACCTCAATTACTGAGCACTTCCAGTAAAGATTATGTTCCAGTTTTGTTGGACACAGTTGCACGGCAAGGCTGCAGTCGAACATGCTTCGTCGGTAGGGTTCCTGATGATAGGACGTATTTTTCTTTGCTGTTTCTTCTCTCTTGCGTCTTAGTTAAGTTAAGTTTATCTTTTTTTTCAAAGACATAGGTAATCGTTTAGCTTTTTCTTGCGTTTGTTAATCAAACAAGTTTGCTAGCCGACACCACAAGGTTTGATAGGATATTGAGGAAGTGCAACAGACGATCTGTTTCAGTGTACATGAAGGAGCGAGTGTTTAAGTTACACGGTTTGCTTGACGCTTCTTCTTCTTTCTTGGCACTACAACCTCGTGAGGTCTTGGCCTGCCATTTCTGGCTTTCTATGACTTGATTTTACCAGTAGTAAAGTAGTCAGCCCTACGTACGGGCTTGACGTTTCTTAGTTAATTAATAAGTAACTTAGTTTCTTCTTTGGTGTCATACTGTTTTTTTTTTTTAATTTCAAATGACTCAGTAACGCTTGTCGTAGAATTCGTTATGGGTTTAGAGAGATATGTAGGCTAAGGTTCACCAATGTTTTGTGTTGCTATTCAACTAAAAATTAGTATAAAATTTTATAAAATGCATCAGCTATTTAAAAGTGGAACAAAACAAGCAACTGCATTCATATGCACCTTCTTACTTATCCCTGTTCATTCCACCCAAAGCGCCCGAACCGGGCAATGAGAGCAATGGTGAATCCTGCCTCAACAATTCACCGGTTTTAACTATGACAAAGTAAGTGTGAAAAATGTATTTTTAAATATTCTTGTTCGTCACGGTGTGAAAGGTACCAAGCCCGGTCGAGAAACAAAATGTTACATTGAGAAAAGCAAACCGAAGAAAAAAAACTCCCGTACAACAACAGTAAACGAAAGCAGACCGTAATGTAAACATTAGCCAGCGAAACCACAGGGAGGCACGTCCTGCAGGCAAACGTCATTGTGATCACACGACCAGACAACACCAAACCAAGAGAGACCAAGGCAGCGAAAAAGGTCTCTGGTCTATTTATCGTTGACATGCGCACTTTGCAGCGGACACACAGTAGATGGGTCTTCTAACAGACCAGCAGGAACTAAGCAGTATAGCGACAGTCTGTCTGGCGGTTCTATTCGCGAGGGAAAAACTAACCTCAATACAATTCAACACCATCCCGATCGGTACAAACTAGTCAATGTTGGATAACATGAGAATGTGAAATTTGATTTCAAAAAAGTATTTAAATTGATTTGTGTTTTAATCGCTTGTACTACTACCAATTGCAACTTGTTGCTACGTTCTCCTTCCAGCAATCGCTTGAAGGAAGCAATTTCACAAAACCCTAACCCCGGTGTCCACAGGGCCATTTTCCAACAGGCCAAAGATCGTAGAAACACCTACAGCAAACATTGCTTTATTTCTTTGCCCAGAGGTGTTAACTGTGGCTTTCAGGTATATCGTCACTATCGGGAAGCGTACCACGGTACGAAATCGGTTAGGTTCACGATTTAAAGAACCAACGCGCGTGCACACACACCTACAATCGTTGTGCCACTCGTTTCACGCCACATAAACCCAGATACGTACGCACTTTTCTCTGTTTGTGGCACACGCATTCGTGTTCTCAGCCCCGAACGGCAAAGGGTTGATTTGGGAGTAACCTTACGATACAAAATTTACAATACAATTTTATTTTCATGGCTTCATAATAAAACTGATTATCATGATCAAGTAAAGTTATGATTTAAAATAAGTATGAACATTTGAAAATTTTAAATGGTAAATTATTATAATTATAATAATTATAACCAATGGATATAATTGTATAATGGAAGAGGCGTCAAAGAATCCGGTAATAAGCTTATATAGTAAAATTTACTTTTTTTGAGCATTATGTTTAAATGCAATAAGGTTTGAGGATTACGATTATTCCACCTCGTTATTAGACTTGCCCTGCAAGTCACCACTTTGACTCAATTTTATCATTCTATTGCTATTAAGTCACAAGATAAAAGTTTAACCGTTAGGAATGAGTGGATACTTTTCCATTTTCCGGTGTTTTCATTTCCGGTATGGATTATATTGAGTTGTCGAACCTGGCCAGTGCGCAAAAGATTGTAAAAAAAATATTTTGCTGACATCCTGCAGGTGATACAAGTTTATCTTTCAATATCTGTATACTATCCCAGTACAGTAAGTAGTAAACATAGTAAATCCGGACACTTCCAACACAACCCTCAGACGATCGCATTTCGGTTTCGGTTTTGCTTCGTGTCTGTGTTTGGGTTGCCTGCCGCTGGCGCGTACGGGGGTATCCGTGGGTTTGAAGAAATGGTCCCAGTTCATTGCCTTCGGTTCGGGTGTAGTGTAGCGAGAGCGTTTTGAGCGTTGCTCACCAAAAAAAAACCGTCTCCCAGCCCCAAACAACGGTAAGACCCTTCGTACGAACGCTTGCGACCAACGACGCACACATGCGCCCAAGACACGGCCACCTTTCCGGATGGGGCGGGTTTGACAAACGGTGCTCCCAACGCATACACACCCAGAACGTCGTTTTGATCCGTCCTCTTCTAGCTGCCTAGCCTCAAGAAGACCCTGTTGCGAACAACAGGCAGTTCTTCGCCCGTCAAGCGGCAGAAACCCCTAGCGAGGTGTGTGCGAGTTGTGCGTGCAGTGTATAGCACACGCGGTACCGTATCTGCTTAAGGCCTGGTGGTAGTCGTGGTGGCGCTTGGCGTGTTGCTGGTGTGTGCCACACCACGTCGGAGAGTAAAAACGAAAGGGAAAACGTTTCGAACAGGGGACGGGCAAAAAAAACCCCAAACAACACACACGCAAGCAGCAGCCCCGTCGGTCGGTCGTGCACAGTGTTGTGGCGGTGGAAATTTCACTTTTGTTTTCAGTTTTCCATCGCACACCCGGTGCAGCATCCGATACATATATGAACTGCGTTGCGGCTTCCGTTTCGACCGCGTTCGTTGACAACGACGACGACGAGGATGACGGTAGTGATAACGGCGATGATAAGTGCAGTGCCAACACAAGTAAATAGCAGCACATTCGGGGCAGCAGCCCCCGTACCAATACCAATCTGTCAACCAAGCGGTTTACGGCACATCGAACGTGCACCACCGTGCTTGTTTTGATTGACCGGAGGTTTTGTTGTTTGTGCCCGTTTGGGTTTTATTTATTCCCTGCCGTGTCTTTTGTGTTTCCATCCTAGGAAAAAATCACAGGAAAACCTTTAATAGATCAGAACGGCTTAATAAGGTGTTTGTGTGTTATTTTAGTGTGTGCAAGTGTCCAAGTCACCTCAAAATCTTATCAGCCCGTCATCGTGCTTTTTTCTCCTTTTTTGTGAAGTGTTTTCTTGAACTGAGGAACTAGATCGATTGTGGAAAGCAATTACACGCTTGCTGTCACGAAATGTCGCAACCGATGTTAACATCCACGCGTTGATTACGGTCGTCCAATATCCTTAGAAGCCTATTGCCCTTCCTGCTGCCTGGTCAAGAACTTTCTCTTAACGATGTCTTTCCCCCTTTTTTTTCTTCCTTCGCCTTAACAGGAACACGCGATGGAGCAACGATGGCGGCAGTTCCGGCGACACTAGCACCCGGCAACTCGGTCAAACCTTGCCCACTGCGAGCACCACTCGTCGTCACCGTCGTGGGACTACCGTGCAGGGGGAAATCGCTAGCCGCCCACAAAGTTGCCCGACATCTGAGCTGGCGAGGCGAAAGCGCCAAAGGTGAGTAATGAGCCAAGCAAAAAGGCCGCCAAGGATCCATGAAAACCTCTCATCGATATAGGTGTTTCAAAATTTCCTCAATAGGTTGGAACTCTTCTTCTTTTTGCTTTGTACTCTTGATACACATCGTGGAAAGTGGAAAACGACGGTCACTTTCAATGTCACGCACCAAGGTCACACAACACGCTGGATTGTGTTTTGGTTTACGTTTGTTCGAAGGCGCGAGCGCACGGAGTCGTCATCG
Organism: Anopheles stephensi; assembly: GCF_013141755.1. Lineage (NCBI taxonomy): Eukaryota > Metazoa > Arthropoda > Insecta > Diptera > Culicidae > Anopheles > Anopheles stephensi. The sequence continues at coordinate 64,565,599 of NC_050203.1, read as the reverse complement.
TCTTGTACGGTTTATTGTGGATTTACTTAAGACATTACTTTCACGCTCGAGTATAGGCCGGTCCAGCCGAGGGAGACGGTGTGTTGTCTCAGTTGCATCGACGAACGGAATTGCGATTCCGTTTGGTGATGGAATTTAAAAGTCAATTTTTGACTTCGTGGAGAGCATGTTTCCGTTTTGCTGAATGCGTCTAGCTCAGTATTTCAAGTTCAGCTTGTTGCTGTAATAATTTGCAAGTTTTAATTGGCCGCAAATAGTGAGAGGATCTTCGTCTCCTTTTTCACAAGCACTATAACCAGCAGTGGTATTTGGTCCGCCAATTCTGGCTTCCTTGACATGATTGAAGCTGAATAATTAGTCCTGCGTACGAGGAACCAGAAGAATACTGCTCTTAATGAGGATTGTTCCTCCCGGAACGTGGAACTGATCATCCAGCTACGAGTAAAAGTCACAGGAAGCCAGACATGACAGGCCGAGACCTTTCGAGGTTGTAGTGCCAAGGAAGAAGAAAAGAATCTCCAACAAAAAATATGGCATCCTCCAATGTTTATATACCATGTCATGTCTATATAACCAGCATCGGCTAGAATGTTTGATTAACTTATAGAAAATGGTCTCCAAAGTACCCATCTGCGGACCTCAAACGGGATTTATGCAGTAAAAAAATCCCTCTTCCAAACGATCATTTATCTGATAATTCCATTTCTATTTCCATTTCGCAGTTTTTACCGTGGATGAAAATGCAACCAACGAAACGCTCAATGAGATTAGTCTGTTCTTCAAGGAAGGAAATAATGTTGCGGTATGTAGAAACCAAAAACTCGTATTCCAAAATACGCAATAATCCTGTTTGTTGTCACAGATCATCGACGGTATGCACTTGGCACGGGCCGCTCGCCAAACCGTGGCCACCTTTTGCGCCGAGGCCGTCTTTCATCATCTGCTGATCGAGTTTACGTGCAACGACAAATGCCTGCAGGAGAATGTGGCTGACACGGTACAATTTTACCACAACCTCGATCAGAACATCGACTGGGAGCGACGCTTCCGGGAGGGTAACGACCACCATACGCCTCACTTTGAACCGTGTTCACCACTCGAGGGTCCACTGATTACGGTCAACAACTCGGAGGACCCGATGTATCACTCGGTGACGGCGCGAGGCGTTCGGGGTGCTATTCAGACGGACATTCTGGGAGTATTGGCTAGCCCAGTTATCCGTCAGCAAACGTTTTACTTCAGTCGGGTAAGGGACGCGTGCGGAAAAGCACTGCACAACAGGGGGAAAAAACGTTTATGCTTATTTAAATTGTGCTCTTCTCACTCATTCAGCATGGAGAATCGGAGTATAACGTGTTGGGACGCATCGGTGGGGATGCGGATTTGTCCCCACGGGGCATGAAGTATGCCGAACGGTTGGCCCGACAGCTGGGAGGCCCCGGATCGGCACCGGACAGTCCTCGACCGAAGGTGGTGAGTGTAGAAAAAATTGTTTTGATAGGTTTTAACCTTTTAACCAAATTTTCTAATGGCTAATCATATTATTTGCAGATCTGGACATCGGAGTTGCGACGTACGATCCACACCGTCCAGAACATCCCGGGCCCGAGGGCAGCCATTAAAGATCTTAACGAGATTAATGCCGGTATCTGCGAGGGATTGACGTACGAGGAAATTCAGGAAAGATTTCCGCAAGAATTCGCCTGGCGCGATCAGGACAAGTTCAAGTACCGGTATCCACACGGCGAGTCCTATCTGGATCTGTTGCAGCGCGTAGACAGCGTGGTGCAGGCTCTGTTGACCAATACCGATGTGCTGGTCGTTTCACACCAGGCCGTGCTTCGCTGTATAATGGCGTACTTCAAGGGTGTTAAACCAGGTACGGTGGATTCAAATCGATTGCCGATTTCATGATTGCGCTTCACGATCGTTCCTTTAATTTTAGATGATGTGCCGTACATCAATGTGCCGTTGCACACGCTGCTAATCGTACGATCGTATGGATACGATTTTGTTGTAGAAACGGTTCCACTAAAGGTGGAATGTGTAGATACTTATCGCATCCAGCCGAAGGTAAGCGTAAGAAATAGATTTGTTCTCATATTTATAAATTAATCATATTTTGCTCCCGTTCTCTAGAACTGCTCCACTAGCCGTACAACGGCCGATGCCCTAACGACTGTGCCGGCACATTTCGATGCACCACTGTCTCAACAAATGTCCACAATCAGCTAAAAGCCAGAAAGGCACTCTCGCACAGCAGATTCGTTCGCGGAAGCATTGAAACTGAGTGATAAGCGCTCGCGTAGTGATTGCAACGATAGTTTACAATTAATCGATTGTCAAGTGGCGATAGAGCCTAACATAGGTAGCAAGTCAGTGCAATCACACAAAACACGAATCGCTTTTAAACAGAGTTCAACCATACCGGCAACGCCCGCATCGCACGGATCTTTCAACAGTTCTTCCACAATTGTTCGTACAAAACATTGTTAGTGAGCGAAACCACAAACGATACCCGCACACACGTGCAATTGACCGTTTAGAGGTGATTTAACGTAACATGCTGCAACACACAACATGCCTTAGGGATGCATTTTTTATTGGCAAAACCAAAAAACCATTAGGCTGCTTACGGTATTGGGTTTTTGGAAAATTCGATTTCGAAGGCGGAAAACCCCGAGTGTGGTGGTTGGAAATGTACGGCAGGGGGTCATAAAATTCGATCGTGGTTGTAAAGGCAAATTATTCACATGACTCCAGAAGCAAACGGACAGGCGAAAAGGTTGATAATCAGCTGCAGGGTGTCGATGATGGTACAGCAGAATGATAATACAAATGCATTTCTATTGTTTCTATAGTAGGGTTTAAGAAAAGTGAGTGAGTTCTAGGCGTTGCGTACGAAAAGAAAGTCACAAAAAACCACACACACAGCAAGAAATCAACTGGAAAGGCAACATCGCATGAAATATCAATTGGCAGGATCAATTTGCAAAGCAAAGTGAGGAAAGATCTGGGCATGAGATACAAAGGGACACAAAAAGGGGTGCAAATCCGAAACGCAAAAAAGGGAACCCACAAATGTTGATCAAATCACACACACAAAAATGGCATAAACTATGTTACTGATACTATAGGATGGGTAGAAAAAAAAAAGTTTATTTTAAAAAAAAGGAAGTAAGAAGAGCTATTGTTTTAAATATACATATAAAACGAAAGGAAAAATAAAGTAAACAAAGTGGAGTGAAAAACGGACCGAAATGGTGTTCATTGGAAGGTGTTGGGTTTTGTTTTTGAGCTTGAAGTGATTGGGATGATTTGTACTAAAATTAGATCGGTGAAAGAACGCAACCTATCCCAGAAAAGTGAATGCGGAATTTATTCTGCGGAACGTAGCTTCAGAATGTAAAGTGAGCTGCTACGGCTGAATGCAATGGCCCTTCGATTGCATCGATTTTTGGGGTGGGCACGGTTGTTGTCGATAGGGAAAAACGGTGTGCAGAATCGTTGATCGAACTTCTATTTTTGTGCTGATCGTGAAGAAAGTTTTGGGAATGTTTTGGGAAAACATAGCTGAAGCATAACAATTTACAAGCTCGAAGATGCGAATGATTTTATCTTTATGATCCTATCCGATATAGTCTATGACGCCACTATCCTAAGTAAATTGAGCAAAAAATCCGTTGGTAAACACATTCCTTTGGGAATTGAAAAATCATCATTGCGTTATTATTAAATTGTTTTCCCTCATTTTCCTACAAGCAAAAGCATCAATGACGTCGAGCGCGAGAGTCACCCGTGTCACATTGAAACGCACTTATTATTTTCTGATGCTAAACAGTTTTTTTCCCACCTAAATTTATTATCACAATTGTGACGCAAGCGGCGGCGGAGCATCGTAATCGAAAGTAAAGCATGAGTTCGTGAGTTTGCGCACATATAATACAACTCCTAGCGTTTGCCGTTAAGGTGCAGAAAGGTCATTCGCCGGTGGATGTTTTTGCCAGAAGCAACAACAACAAAAATGTCGACAACATTTGCTGGGAGATCTTCAAAGAGGGGAAGAGGGCGGGCGCGTTGGGGGGTTCGGATTCCCCAAAAAACAGATGTGAGCTGAAGGTCACACATTCTCGATGCATGGAAACATGGAACGAAATTGAAAGTGGCGTACCACAGCTATCAGCCAAGCTAGACTACCCACAGGCAGGTCAGTCGTGCCCCCGGGGTTTAGGGATGAAATGGAAAACAACAGTGTGAGATTAGAACCTCCGCTTATCAGCAGGAACCGAGAGCAATGTTGCTGAAGGTGCTGAAATCTTTGGACGGGTTGGTTGTCAATGGGGTCCGAAATTATTAGACGCAATATAATTGGACCCTACTACTATCGCGGACAGTTAAAAAACGGTCCGTGCCCATCAGCAGCTGATAAGAGTCGACCAAATTCTTCAGATTTGTGTATGTAACAAGGGCTCGGCCTTTAGAATAAAAAAGTGCATCCAAGAGGGAGTTAGTTCCATTTTCACTTTGAGAACTTCCTTAATCTGGGAATACCCTTGTCCAATGTCAAACGGGGAGAAAACACACACTTTCCACGATTACTACTGGTAGGAAGAAAAATCGAGCTGTTTCCAATTTTCCGAGAGAAGCAGTATAAAAAAAGAGAACGACGGATTCCGAACAAGCGAAACATTTTCCCCTCTTTTACGTCTGTGTGTGAGAGCATCGAATTTTATGCTGGGTAATCCCAGCACCCACATTGCTAACCACAAAAGAGTGTATGAGTGTCAGGGGTTTTCAAGCCACAGCAACGGTTGGATAAAAATTAAAATTAGTTATTCTATTGCTTCTCGTGCATTGATAACTTATGAATGATTAATTCTAAAATTAGCATTCTTTGAAACACGGCCACCGAACATGCCAAGGATATACCCATCTGTTTCATATCAAGGATTCAGTGTTAGGAACGCGATTGTATATAATTTAGTCGCGGAATGTCTGATTTGATGATCATTAAATTCAATAATAAGTATTCCATTTTAAAGGACTTATACGAGTTGCATGTGGAAGAGATGCACGCCAGGCACAGTTTTGATTTAGCCATACAACGCTCCTTTTCATGTTGTTAGTTCAGCGACCTTGCTAGGTCATCTCGGTCATGTAATGGTGTTTTAGTATTATTTATACCACGCAGCCAAATTGGAAGGGCTTGGGGGGACACAAGCGAAGTAGGATTCGAACCCCAATCCTGCTTGTCGTGCCGTGTAAAAGATCGATACCGTTGCCAATTGGCTAGTTTAAAACCAAATTTAATTCAGCCTTTGATTGATAAATGTAGGAATTCATTCATTTTATTTGTTGTCGAAAAGATTAGCTCATACTTCATGTCTCTTCACATATGAGAGAGTCATGCTACAATAACTAGAGCATGATCTTAGGATTCATTCATGACCCAGAACAATTTTCCACGTTCCTTAGCGTTTGAAATCTTTGTATCATTCCAAGTAACTAAAATTGTATTGGGTATTACAAAAATTGTATTGGGTATTACATCGTTGAAAAATGCTAAAGTCGTTGTTAACTTTCAACTGTAAACTGAAAGTAATGAGACTTTTGATCGATTATCCTCATTTAAAAAGTATGATGCAAGCAGAGTTTATAGAAAACAAATTAATCATTAATTACTGGGAAGGTTTGTATTGTATCCCCTATTGGATCCCCTATTGTAGTTGGTCTAAGTGAAATTGGAGTTTGATATAGTTCTATACTGCTTTGTGAACTAGGCTCAGGCTATATGTGCTGAGTGAACTAGGCTCGGAAACAAAGTATGTATTTAAAGTTTTCGGCAGAAACGGAAATAAACATCCAATAGATGAAATATTTGATCCATTTACGAAATTCAAAAGGGTACCTTTAACGTGGATGAAGTGTTCAGTCCACAATTTACGTCATACATGACGAGATATGGTGCCGCGAAGGAATGACGGCACCTTGCTGGATTATTGCGCGTTCATGAGTTGTTTCATGTTTGGAATCACCTCACGATCATACAGCGATAGGACAGAAAGTCTCCTATTTTAAGCCATTGGTGGACTTCTTTTATTCCTATCAAAACTGCACATGAAACAAGCACATGCAGACATTCATGCTATGTGCTTTTGTTTGTAAACTGCAGCGGAACGGTCATGCAGCTGCAAGGTGTACAACAACTGGCTGGCAGGGTTCCCTCTTTAAATTGAACCCCCATTCGACCCCAAACAAAACCAATCGGATTCGTTGCCAAAAATTATGCTTGCCAAAAGCGAACAGAAAATAAGACAGAAAACATTTCTGGCTATATTGCGGAGTGCATCGTACGGTGAAAGAAAGAACAATCGATTCGATAAAAAAGACTACTTTACTCTCTTCGTTGTGTGCGTTTGCCGGTTGTACAGATACGCCGTTGAGTAACGGGGTTTGTATCCCTCGCTAGCATAACCGTATATGTATGGACCCAACAACAACATAACCAAGCGAGAAAAAAACTCCTCGCCCCGCGTATACATGCACATGGCAGGGAAGAGATGCGCATGACCGGCATTCGCGTTCGGGGAGGGCATACCACCACGCGAGATGACACTACCACCGATGCAAAAACGAACCGAAACGTATGTGTGGCCGCACGGGCATTTAACGTACGGAACTCGCGGTTTGCCCTTGATTGGACCTTGTTTTCCGTACAACTCTCCGCGGCTTCAACGCTCGACACGACACTCAGTTTTCAAAAGCCGACGTGTGAACACGCGCCTCAACCTTTCCCGGGAACTATCAGGCCATAACGGTGAGTAAAGATGGTTCTAGGCACTGGGTGCGGGGCGGTGTAAAAGTTTAGCAAATCTTCCCGATCATCGTATCCCACACCCAGCGAAAGCAAGAAGTGCGTGCGTGTGTGACGAGGCCACCTTAGATCGATAATTGTTAAGGGCGAAGAAAAGTGAAATTGGCGTAAAATAGTGTCTTTTTTTTCCTACCTTATGTGCCTCTGTGTGATATAGATGATTTCCAAGCAGACGCTTCGGCCGACGCTTGCCCCATTTTGCGTGGGATAAAAAGCTTCTGGATGCTTCCAATTTATCAGCTCCCGACGTTCCGCGTTCCTAGTGTGCTGAACAGAATGAAGAGGAGAACAATTGTGAATAAAGGTGTCCCTTCACTTGTAAATTGGATGCTGATAAGAAGAGGAAGAAGCTTCCGGTTCGCGATCGATTAATGACGCTGTTAGTACTTACACTTTCACTTACAGCAGATGTGATGCACCACATCATCCCCATCTTGTTGCTTCCGTGAGCTTCATTATCATCACCTCTGGTCTGGTGTGTGACCTCTGGTGCATGGTGCGATGGTTTATTGATTGTATTACACAACCTCCAACACGGCTTATTGAGGGGGGTTTTTCAGTAGACAGTACCCAAGCACCGAAAAGCCGTTTGGTTGACGATGATGATGACGTTGGCTTATCAATTGATAATAATGCCCTTTAAGAGTCTCTTTTCCACTCGCGCCCCTTACTATCTCCGTAAACCGGCAAAGAGGCGTTGCTGTGCAAGAGCATTTTCAGCCATCTGACCTTTATGCGACCTTCTCTGCTCGGTGGACGCGCACAGCGGGGACAGTGCGTCCATCTCAGTAGTAGTGGTGCGAATATGTAATGCGATGCGCGTGTGCGTGGAAGTCGGTTCGGTTTGTTTCTACCGGCTTCTCTCGTGCGCGCGGATCATACACGTTCAGATGATGTGTGTTGGTGTGTGAGTGCGAGATTTTTTCTTCTTCTGTTCGATTGTCGAATGGAAAATTTCCAGACATGGAGGAGCTCCTCAGGAAGGAGATTCCTATAAAAGGATGGAATGAATATTGTTATAATGAAATAATAACTCACCGAATGAATAATACCTTAAGCCGGGATGATGTAATTCTGTGGCATACACCGTGCATGCACAAATGGCGTCCAAGGAAAATTGCAGGCTTCTCTATTCTGGTAGGGTGTGACAACGTTTGCTGCCTTCGACGATCGACGATACTTTAAAATAGGAACGGCAGCAAGAACACACCTATTATGTCGTCGCCTACTACTTCGATAGATCTATATTCCCGCAAGCATCCATCGCGACACGGTTGCTTAGATTCGGAAAAGTGTTTTCCTGCCCACCGGGGCAACCGGCAACCAGTCTAGGTTCTATTTTTAAATTCTATCCTGTAGTTCGTGGGATGGCAGCTCCGTGGCTCGACAGCAGTTCCTTTTCCGCGAGTTGTGTAATCGTAGTACGATGGTGGTCACACAAATGATCTTCTGTCCTGTGTTTATTGCAATATTAGAGTACTGGGCACAAATAGAATCAATCCCGTGTCATATCAGTCAAACGAAAAAGAGTCTCAAGCGGAAAAGCAAGCAGGAATAAACAAGAGTATCGAGAGTGTCTCAAGTCTTGCACAGGGTCCGGTATTGAATCCCGGTATGCAAGACTCGCTTTTGATAAAAAGCACATCAGGGAAAATAGTAATTCCTAGATAAGCCACAATATTGCAAGGTTGTGGAGAGCCATAGAAGAAGGAGAATTAGACCAATGACCCCACAAACACAACTCCAACACTTGCACCCGCAATATTAGAATTTTGTTTCTAACGTTTTGTGCCACCTTTCCTTTCTCGCCCACAGTTCGTCGTTCGTTCGTGAATAAAAGTCTAACCAACTTAACCAAGGCAACATGTCGAAGATTGGAATTAACGGATTTGGCCGTATCGGTCGTCTGGTGCTGCGCGCCTCCATTGCCAAGGGCGCCCAGGTGGTGGCGATCAACGATCCGTTCATCGGTGTCGACTACATGGTGTACCTGTTCAAGTACGACTCGACGCACGGTCGCTTCAAGGGCGAAGTGTCCGCCCAGGACGGTATGCTGGTCGTGAACGGTCAGAAGATTGCCGTCTTCCAGGAGCGTGACCCGAAGGCGATCCCGTGGGGTAAGGCCGGTGCCGAGTACGTCGTCGAGTCGACCGGTGTGTTCACCACGACCGACAAGGCTTCGGCCCATCTGGAGGGTGGCGCGAAGAAGGTCATCATCTCGGCCCCGTCCGCCGACGCACCGATGTTCGTCGTGGGCGTCAACCTGGACGCGTACGAGCCGTCGATGAAGGTCGTGTCGAACGCTTCCTGCACCACCAACTGTCTGGCCCCGCTCGCCAAGGTCATCAACGATAACTTCGGCATCCTGGAGGGTCTGATGACGACGGTGCATGCCACCACTGCCACCCAGAAGACTGTGGACGGACCGTCCGGCAAGCTGTGGCGCGATGGTCGCGGTGCCGCCCAGAACATCATTCCGGCCGCTACCGGCGCCGCTAAGGCCGTCGGCAAGGTCATCCCGGCGCTGAACGGCAAGCTGACCGGTATGGCGTTCCGTGTCCCGACCCCGAACGTTTCGGTCGTCGATCTGACGGTGCGCCTGTCCAAGCCGGCCACCTACGACCAGATCAAGGCTAAGGTGAAGGAGGCCGCCAACGGACCGATGAAGGGCATCCTGGACTACACGGAGGAGGAGGTCGTATCGACCGACTTCGTCGGTGACTGCCACTCGTCGATCTTCGACGCCAAGGCCGGAATCCAGCTGAGCGACACGTTCGTCAAGCTGATCTCCTGGTATGACAACGAGTACGGCTACTCGAACCGTGTCGTCGATCTGATCAAGTACATGCAGACCAAGGATTAAATGCCCTCGGTGCTGCTGTAGGTGGTGAGCTTGGGCGTGGGGCGAGAGGAAACAACTGCTGCGTGCTGTAATACATAGCGCTGAGTGGATGAGGGAGGAGGAACAGCAGGAGGCAGAGGAGGAAGCGCATGCATGACTCGGAAGGATGACGATCGCGGACGATCGAATTACGACAGCTTTTCACACCCTCAAGTAATCCTTGCTGCCATATCGTTCTTAGATAGCGCAAAGGATCAACTCGTGCGGGGTTGCTGGAATGCTGCTGCTTGTTCGTGTCATCGCGCATCGCGAGATTCCTGCCGAGCATTATTAGTCAAACATCATCGTACATCGCGCTCTACACCTCGTCCTCTTTTGCCACTATTTGCATACATTCACTGGACCAGTCGCGTTCGTTCCATCGTTCTACTTCCACCGGTTGGAAGCGGAACGGGGTACGACGGAACGGCTTGCCGGTGCAGAATGGAGCCAATGGAGCGGCAAACACCTCAAAACCACACACCTAGATCTATCTCCGCTAAGCGTAAATTATTATAGTCCGTAGGTCCGAACCGTCGTCATAATGAAAACGAGTGAAGATCGTCTCGTCGTTATACATATTTGTTGCATGTAATAATCGACAAAATTAACTACACACAGCCCCCCACACATACACAAATACATGAGACACAAGAAACACATTACAGACAGACACACACACACACATGCGCAGAAATCCCAATGTTCTGTTTAGTTGGTAAGGATTAATGATATAAAAGAAAAAAACAATAAATTTAACTGCTAAAGCGTTACTAGAACAACCACATGCCCCAGAAGTACTGAGTTTTATTTCCTTTCGGGAATCGATGTGATTATAAGGGGAAACCATCGCAGCCATTTCATTTGGATGGTACACGGCCCTAAATTAGATCTACTGTAGAAGATCACCACGATTGGCCCAAACGATGTCCTTCCTTCAAGGTCATTTATATCCCTGATGCATAAGAATCAACTCAGCACATTTAGGGTGAGGACCATGGCTCACATTTCGAGCATAATATCGTAACCAAGTGCCATTCAACTCGTTGGACTCTATATCGGTTCTCACGAAGAACTGGATGTTTCTTACTGAAGCAAAGGTGTAATATTTGAAGGGTAATGAAGTTCATTAATATTGTGCTTAGGGATGATTCGTTGAGTGCTATTGCTGTTGTTTTTACAGGCGTGATGTCCAGTCCTTCCCATTGTACAGTATTCAATAGTCAAGACTAGTGATGGGCAGGTCGACCCGAACTTACCGGGTCGAAGCCATCCGTTAGCAATCCGGAATCGTTAGGATCGTATTCCTAGTTCTAACTAGTGATGGGAAAAGTACCAAAAAAATAAGTAACGAACCGGTACCTGGATTGCAAAAAAAAGTACCGGTAACGAAAACCTGGTTACTTTGGACCTGTATGTGGGCTTTAGATGATATGCATTTTAGCGGGATGTTTTGTGAAATTTTAAAAGATGAATCCGAAAATCCGCCAGGATTTTACGCTCGGGAAGCAAAGCCAAATACTTGTTTTATTTTTATTTTTTTAATCATTTGGTCAAGAAATACCATTAAGCTTTAGGGGCTTATGAGGGTACAGTGGGCCAGGAAGTAGTAACGATCAGCATTTTCGTTACCAGTACAAGTAACTGGTCGTCGCCAGTGAAATTTTTATTTTCAAAATGTTAAGTCGATTTTTATTAAATATTCAAAAAAATTTAAAAAGTTAAGATTTGTCCAAAAATTATATCACAATTTTTTAAACTCTATCCAGGAACAAGAATAAATTTGGGTAAAAGACTCGAGAAGGCCCCTTCCTGACAAAACTTGTTTGGCACTGTAGGATTTATGCCTGAATGTATGCAATCCGCAGTACACGTTGCGAAAGCTTCACAGTGTGCTATCACTGTGGTTAAAAATGGTTGAATAAAGTCGAATGAAATATTGCTTATTATTCGATTAAATATCCCTCCCTCTATCATGACCATTTATATGGGCTTACAGGAGCTACGTACTAATTTTTGGTCACGCTAGGAGTGACCAATCTGGCTTACAACATACACGGTGTTCCTGGACTGTAACGGAACATTGGTTCGATGGATACTTGTTAACGGGCATAGATATTCAAAAAAGGAGGAAAAAATATCAACATTTCAAATCACTTCTTACAATGTATATTGTCATGCTCTACTCGCTGTCCAGTAACAGTATAAGGGAACAATACACAATGTTATGACCATACAAAAATCCCACTGTGCAAAAAAAAAATGACAGGCCACAGTGCTGCACGAAAAAAAATCGTCTATACAGGTATACAGGTAATTTTCATTTTTTGGAACGGGTCAGAAGCGTTACATTAATGTATGTGCTCCGAACCACCAGGTCGTCCAACGGTACTTTCCCTTTCAAATAGTTCCAAAGAGTCCCGGGTCGACCCGTAAATTTAGCAAAGAATGTGCGAGTTCGACCCGGAAGTACGGCTCGGAGTTCGGAGTCGACCCGAACTCGTTGTACCCGAGAGCCGAGCTCGATTCCGGATCGATCAGTAAAATGTATCGTATGACCCATCACTAGTCAAGACCTTTTCAGTGTGGACCGATACCGTAGTTGAACAAATGCATGGTAAGAACTTAGGGTTAGTTCAAGCAGGTCCTTCTCAAAATTTGTGACCAAAATTATCGTAAGTGTCGGTTGCGACTTAAGCACTTAAAATATATTCCCATCTTCTATCCATGAGCCAAGCGAAGTGAAGGATGGGCATTTGTAAGTGATATAATCGATATAAAAAGTTTGTTAAATACAACTTTAACTCTAATTTCTCACGGCTCACCGCAAGAGCAAGGCAAGTAGCAAACCATCTCTACTTATAGCAACTGAACAAACTAAATTTATTAAACTATTTTCACAAGCAAAATCAATCGAAAGCTCTGGTCTAGTAAGAATGGTTTATCCTTTTTTATTCGTACAATAATCTATTTAGCGTCGTTTATTATTTTTTAACCACATTCACAGTTGTTTAAGAAAAGGCAGATTTTATTTTACTTTTACCGAATTCATCGATTGCTGCTTCACTTTAGCTGTGTCTCTCTCTCTCTCTTTTTATACGTTTCCAGCGTACCATACGAATTAATAATGATGGCATTTGGAGTTTTTATTTTAGCACATTTAGAGCTCAATAGATTTTAGATCAATCGGAAGAAAGGTCAGAAATGATTATGTTTTATCATATCATTAACGTTTACACAATTTGTTTCATCCTAGCTATGGGAGCTCAAAGCCGGCCTATAACTTGATAGCACATTACTTCTTCTGTTCTATTAACATTTTAAAACGTTGATCAATTGGGAAAAAAGTTTTTGTTGTGACGATCATTGTACTTGCAAGACCTGTGTATTTGGAGATTTTTAATATTTTCTGTACACCACCAATCTCTCAAGTCGATGATCAATTCTATCATGAAGGGTTTCCACTAGTTTACTTTACATCTTCCTATCTGTCTTTTTTATTCTTCGACTTTCTCTCTAACTTTTCAGCGTTTGCAGGTGTTATATCTGTGCTTTTAATTGTAAATAATGTGAAGTATAAAGAATATTTCAAGTAAAAATTAAAGCAAATCGCTTAATTCAAATCCTTTTTAACTGTTTACACAATTTTCAGGTTCTTTTTATATAGAATTGAGTTAAACTTCAATGTAACGATAGAAATTAGATTTCTTGCTGAATATATGTTCGTTAGCGTTGGCGAACGCTCTGTGTTCCCACCTGAAGTTGAGTCTTTTCACACACTTTTAACCCACCTCAGTTGCCAGTTCGTTCCAGACATTCCACTCCAATAACTCCGACTTTTGCAAACTTACAAACTATTTAAGCAAGAGCAAAACCATACTACACTTACCCGCCCTTATTTAATCCATTCCGCCATTTTCATGCACTCCATTCTCCCGGACCGGCGTCGACGGTCCGGTACCGTTCACTTGCGCTGTACTCTTGGAAGGACCAACGACGGGCTGCACAGCATTCGTCGGCTCGTTCTTTACCCCGTTGGCACGCTCTCGGATTTGCTGGAGATCGTTTTCGTTGGAGGTTTCGCGTGCCAACGTTAGGTTAAGGTTGCGCTGCTTTTGAAACAGTTTCTGTCCGTCAGCGAGATAGGACTCGAGTTTGCCTACCGAGGCCAAAATCAGTCCCAGGAATGGCGGCGAAGGTTTGAGCGGACGCGACAGATACTCCGGATGGAACTGGGTGGCCACGTAGTAGATGTGGTTCGTGAGCTCCATCACTTCCATGCGCTCCTGTTCCGCATCCGTACCAACGAACCGCATACCGTTTTGTTCCAGCTGCGCCACATACTTAGGATTCACCTCGTACCGATGCCGATGACGCTCGTCAATCTGGTCCTTGTAGTTGTACAGCTGGCCTGGTGGGAGGGTGTAGGAAAGGCGTTTAGCAATGTGTGGCTGTTGTAATGGGGGATGGGAAAGTGGGTGGCAATACTAACGTATTTTGCTGTCACCCCGGAAGATGGTGGTACGCTTTCCGAGCCGCATGGTTCCACCCAGTATGCCCGTATGATGTTCGGGCATATCGATTACCAGCGGATGGGGCGTTTTTTCATCACATTCCGTTGAATTTGCTTCCTAAAATGAACAAAAAAATAGTCCCTTCGTAAATAGTGTGCAATGAAGGCCAATTGTGGCCAAGTCTTGTTCTATCTTGTCTAGAGGAGTATTGGATATTTGATCCATTCAGCAATCTTTAATCTTTTCCTGATTCTTCTGTTAAGTTTCAGGTAAGCTAAACTGTTTGCTCTTACGATACGGATAATTTTACATGTAAAGCACAAGAGTTTTCACTCACCGCTAGTCCCAAAACATTACGCGCAAACTCAATGACGGCGGCCTGCAATCCGAGACAGATGCCGAGCATTGGTTTGCCATTTTCACGGGCCCACTGACAGGCACGAATTTTTCCTTCAATGCCTCGCGAACCGAACCCACCGGGCACTATAATACCACTGAAAGGGGAAAACTATTTTCTAATCCATCAATTACATTTTAAGCGAGCCGGCTACTTACTGGCTATTGGTCAAATCGTGCCACGCGTCGTAGTAGTGGTTTGGATTTTCCATTTTCGTTTCACGCTCCAGATTGGACGAATCGATAAACGTTAGGTTCAGCTTGTACCCGACCGCAATCGATGCGTGCAGCAGCGATTTGATCACGGACGCATACGAATCCTGCAGCCGGGTGTACTTGCCGACGAGCGCTATGTTCACCTTCTTGTACACATTGTCAACCCGCTCCGCTAGATCGCGCCAAGATTGCATAAAATTGGCCGGTCTCGGTGTGGGCAGGTTCAGATGCAGACGCTCCTTTAGGATGTCGATCACACCCGCCTGTTCCATCAGCAGTGGCACGTGATAGATCGAGGACAGATCGTGTATGCAGATCACCTGGTTCGGTGCCACGTGACAAAAGTTGCTGATCTTGTCCTTCACCTCATCACCGATCGGATTCTCCGACCGGCACACAATCATGTCCGGGCTCAGCCCGAAACCGCGCAGCTCACGTACGCTGGCCTGCGTTGGCTTGGTTTTCGGTTCGCCCGTAGCCCGGGGCAGCGGGACGAGTGACGTGTGGGCGACGCAAAAATTTTCCTTCTTCACGCGGAACTGAAACTGGCGGAAGGCTTCTACGAACGGCATTCCCTCGATGTCACCGATCGTTCCGCCCAGCTCGATAATGCACACTTCCGGCACAACGTTATCCTTTACCGGCGTTACTGCCACCCGTTCGACCCATTCCTGGATGGCGTCCGTGATGTGGGGTACCACTAACGAAAAAGAGAAAACAGATATGAATGTAAAACCACGTTCAGCAATGTACATTCGATTACGGGCTTACCTTGAACGGTTTTTCCAAGATAATCTCCAACGCGCTCCTTATCGATCACCATTTTGTACACCTTGCCGGTGGTAATGTTGTTGTCCTTGTGTAAAACTACGTCCAAAAATCGCTCGTAGTTTCCCAGATCCAAATCCACCTCGCTGCCATCGTCCAGAACAAACACTTCGCCTTTAAAAACCAATGAAAGGATTACATTAATACTACGCAAGGCATAAAGTAATACACATTTTACGTCACGACTGCAAAAAAAAAAACGTTCCACCGCAACATTTCAATCCCTTTACCCTGTGTTTACCTGTGTTTTGGCCGACCGTTTCCTAACACTGGGTGCAACACAGAATCGGACAGTAAATGTTACCGCCACGGTCAAGTTCAGCTTGAGGTTTAAAAATAAACAGTCCCGTGTGATGTGTGTACAAAGGATTCTTTTCTTTCTTCGAGGCTGTCCTAGGTTGATAACAGTTTTCCTCTTTTTTTTTTAGCGCTTTCTTACCGTGTTCGTAGGGTGAAAATGTTCCAGCGTCGATATTGATGTAAGGATCAATCTTGATCGACGTGATGGGAATGCCGCAGGCGTTGAGCAATGTTCCGAACGAGCTGGCGATAACACCTTTGCCAACACCGCTGATCACACCACCCGTGACGAGGATGTACTTCATGTTTTCAGCTGTTGTTGTTGTCGCTAATTAGCGTCTCAATTCACTTCTAGGGTCCGGCCGGCAATTGTGACAATGGATGATTGGTGAACTAGAATGAGTGAGCAAGAATTAGAGCACTTGGTACGGCACGTATCCTCTTGCGGCAAAACTATCAGACTATTGCGTGCTTCGTTAAACCGCACTAGTTCCGCCGTGAAACTTTATCAAAAGGCCTTCACCGCAATAGTTTGCTCGCTGTCTCGATGGGCTCAAGTATTGCACGCGTTAGCGTCTTGCAAAAGTTTACCTACCACACACCGGATTTGTTTATTTTAGCTCAGTTAATTGTTTGTAAACAAAGAACAGTGTTGCGTAGCTCGTCTTCTTCTATGTTACCTTCTTTCTCTCCTCCTTGCCGGGTAGGATTTCGCAGCGCCAGAAGGAAGTGCAGGTACCGCTGCAGCGAAAAATGTGCTTGCCCCGGGCAAACCGGTCCAATGCGCCTTTTACGTGAGTTGGATGATATTTCGACACGTTTTTTCACATACACACGGATGCCAGCTGGCAAAGGATGCCAATTGCGGGGAAATTGCCACTTTTCTTCACGTTTTGCTGCGGAAAATTTATTTGCGACGGAATTTCGGAGCAAACACGCGGCTTGAGGGTTTCGTTTCTCTTGCGAACTGTCAAACGGACTGTCTTCAAAATCGCAGTGTGCACGTGTGTGCGTGTGGGTAGGGATGGCCCAAACAGCTGATAAGGTTCCGTTGATTTTTGTTTATATGGTTTTTCCGGGTCTCAAACAGTGTACAATCGGATTTCATTTGCACGAAATACTCACGAAATTGATTGAGAATCTTGAAGTTGTTTGATTTTAACACGATTCGACAGTGAATTTGCTCCCATCCTCACATTCAGAATCCTTCTTGACAGCTGGCACGTGTTGGCGCGCATTTGTGTGTGCGAAAACAAACACGATGAAGGAGCGTGTACACGGTACAACACATTTTGGGTGTAAATTTATGTTGTGCAACGAAATGCAAAAGATACGTAGATAATATAGAATCTATCTGATATGCATCAATTATTATTTTTTGAAGCCCGTATCACGTTTAACAGGCATGAAACAGGTTAAGTTTGTGGTAAATTTGCTCACTGTTTATTCAAAATCGTTTCATCATACAAGGCCAGTGGAGACTCTGCATTATGATACCCGCAAGTACTGAACCCAGCGCTCTAACCCAATCCTCAGGTTCATGCTTTTTTGACAGCAACAAAGAATTCTTGCACGAGACAACACACACGAGAAACACAGTAAAAATAATCAGGTGTGGAAGGAAAAAATCGCAGCAGACAGAAATCGAAAGGAAAATCTCGCTTTTCCGCCATTTGCTTCTGCTGTTAATTCTTCGAGATCGGGCGCACGACCGTGCAAACACTACGAGACACGGGGAACAATACCAGCCATCCTTTGGTAGCCGCACTACGCAACACATACCGATCCACAATGTCCGGAGTGAATTTAACACGCAACGAAGTGATACAGGTTGCGCTGCGTATCTCGCTGCTATCAATCGTCACGTACTACTCGGCCAAATGGTTGATCCGCAACCTGGACCCGTCCAACAAGAGCAAAAAGAAAGCCATCGAACATGCGGAGGAGATTTTGAGGAAGTAAGTGGTACAAAGTCCGCCGGGGACAGGACTCCGTACGGCATGGTTGCCTTTGTACCGACGACACGGCGCTTCTGGCGTTGTGGCGCCGTCTGCAACCGAATGGTGACCATTGTCCGCATGAATGAAGTGCTTGGCGAAATCCTGACAATCGGGAAGGCTATTTTTACATGGGTTGAATGGTTGGATTTGGCGCAGCCTTGCGCCGTTATATAACCCGTTTGGGGGGTGAAGAGCAGAGTGCAGTCAAGGTTCACGTTTGCAGACGACTGCGGCGCTTACCACATTTTTTGACATGTGCTAGGCATGCATACATTAACATATTATTGTATTTTAGTTTAACGATTTAATTTACCCACAGAGCGCGCATGGTGTAACAAATGATTGTTTACATAATTTTAGGTTGAGTCCGACGATGAAAAAATCTGCACTACAGAACTTGAACGAGTATGAGATGGTCATTGCATCGCATCTAGTAGTGCCGGAGAACATTACGGAAAGCTGGGACAGCATTGCCGGGCTGGACGATGTGTGCCAAGAAATTAAGGAAAGTCTCGTGTTTCCGGTGTGCCACCGGGACATGTTTGCCGGATCGGCTCTCTACCAGCCTCCAAAAGGCGTGCTACTTTACGGACCACCTGGTAAGCATGGCAACGCCGTAAGGGCTATTCTTAACTTGAAAATTGAAAATCACTTGAAACCATTGATTGCAGGTTGCGGTAAAACGCTGATTGCCAAGGCAACGGCAAAGGAGGCCGGTATGCGCTTTATCAATCTCGATGTTGCCATGCTGACGGACAAGTGGTACGGCGAGTCGCAGAAGCTTGCCTCGGCCGTGTTTACACTGGCCGTTAAAATTCAACCGTGCATCATCTTCATCGACGAGATCGATTCGTTCCTGCGTGCCAGAAACTCGTCCGATCACGAAGCGACAGCCATGATGAAAACGCAGTTCATGATGCTTTGGGACGGGCTGAACACCGAGTCCGACTCCACGATCATCGTGATGGGTGCGACCAACCGGCCCCAAGATCTCGACAAAGCCATCCTGCGCCGTATGCCGGCCCAATTCCACATCGGTCTACCGAGCGAGGAACAGAGGCAGAAAATTTTGCGACTAATCTTGCAGCACGAAAAGGTTGCACCGGAGGTGGACTACCCACAGCTGGCGCGCATGACCGCCGGATACTCCGGTTCGGACCTGAAAGAGATCTGTCGCAATGCTTCGGTGCACCGTGTGCGCAAGGTGATGAAAAACAAGGAAATTATGAGTGCGGTACGTGCGGCGGCAAACAAGGCACAGGAAGAACGAATGCACGGTGGCGGTAGTTCGCTGCCGAACGGATGCAACGGGGTGTCACAGAATGGTGGACTAGAGTTCGGAACGCCTTCCATTACGATGGAGGACTTGGTGGAGTCATTGCGTAGTATGAAGCACTCCAAGTATACGACCGGAGTGTTGAATGACGCTCGGATCGATTTGGATTAAAGTGTGACTTTAGAGAACGAGCGGGATCGGAGATAGATTAAGCTAATCCCAGATGCGCAGCATGATAGGGCACGAGCGGGGAAAAATGGGGACAGGAATGAGGGGGTTCTACCAGCAGTAGATAAGCACAGTTAATAGCTTCCCAGTGATCTTTTCCGGGTGTTCCGATACCTATGACCGCTTCAGTACGCCTAAATACTAAATTCTCAGTTGTTATCGTGGATGTGAGATGATTGTCGAATAAGCGGGGCAGAAAGTTTGGCCGATGTGTCCTCTGTGGCTATTTCCAGTACAGTTAATGTGAGGTGTACCACTTTTAAGCGCGATAAGTGATTCGGTGCAAAAAAAAAAAAAATGATGACGAATGGCAGCGCGCGTTCGTGTGTGTGTGTGAGTTGTGTCACTTTATCTTGTATTTATCCTTAATAGGAAATGTTGAATTTACGATTGTTGTTCACGCATTATTGACTGTAACGATGCAAAAACGCATTAGTATATGATGAAATACAAGAGCCGTAGCACATAGTAGAATGGGATAGAACTTTAGATATAGTACGCTGCACCAAAATCGCTTCACCAGTAAGAAGTAGTAGGATGCGTTTACGTAGTTTACGTGCTTGAAGGGAATGCCACACGAGCTGTTTAGGAGGATGATAACAAGCGTTGTTTTATCGTTTTGTTTTTATAGCCCGGCGTTTTTCAGTAACTGAAAGAGCAAACGCGAGAGTGTGTGAGCATGTTTGTGTGTGTGTGTGTGTGAGTTTTATTTTTTTTCTCGCTTCGTCCTTTATCTCGATCGGGCGATCGGCGATTCCGTTTGGTGGCATCTTAAACCGTAGGTTACCGGTAAGTTGTAATTGGAGGAACGAACCAATTGTAGATACGTTCAGTTTAAGGCGTGATGGCGTGTAGAAAGGAGTACAATATTTAAAAAAAGCTGAATAAAAAATTAATTTGAACTTAATTTAGTTGTGTGTCCATTTTCTTCGCTTTTGGTGACATATTAGCTTTATCGTATAAGGTTCAAAAAATGTATTCTGAGTGACTTATACTATTTTAATAAAATGTGTTTTCGAGAAAAAAAAAACCTATTGAAAAACGATAAAAAGTACTAAAATCAGGGGGCAACATATTAAAGAAAGTATAATATTTTTAGCTGTTGTTTGAGACTGCACTTTAAAATTACTACACCTCATATATACACTTTTTAATGATACATTAACTTTAAATAATTGTATTTTTTATATCTTTAGTTTTTTTTATTCTTCAATATCGGTATGATAATATTGTTATGTCTTCAGTGTCTTTATTACACATTTCTCTTGTCCGCTGGCTATCCAAGTTCGAATCCTCCAACAAGAAACAACGACCCAGATAGTTTTCCAATATTTTCTTCGTCTAAATTAGCAGCTACATCAATGCTTAATGGAAAGCAAATTAATTAGTCAGAAATGCTAACATTCACTACTGTGTTGTGATCGCACGCACGTTACTTTCGGGTGGCATCGACTGCTCTAACGGTCACGCTTTCGTTGTGATGACATAACTACGAATTGAGCTGAAAACAAACGAAAAAGTATCGCCTTGATCGTCCTGGTGAATCATAAAAATCTGGATGAGATTTCCCTTTAAAAAATGGGGCCGATTTCGAAGCCTTGCCTTGGGCAGCCTGACTTTCGAAGCCCGTGAAAGGAAGAAATACAAACCACCTTTTAAAACTATTACATATTGGCGCTCAATTAAGCTTTCAAAGTCAGTGCCGGCCGTCGCACCGAAACGTTTGAGGATCCCTGGTTTAGGTCAACGTGAAATTAACGCATTTCTAGTGCATCCTTAGTGCGGCACCATGCGCCTCCATCGGAGCATGCTTTAGTGCAAAAATCGTATTTTATTGCATTTAAAGCTTCTTCTTCCTTTAATACACTTTTTTTCTAAAATTTATACGAAATAAGAGAGTAAACAAAAAAAACTTTCCCTTCACCAAAAAAAAGCTGAGAGAAAGGCAAAGGCAACCAAACTTGGTAGAGGTCAAACCACGGCTCTCACGCTGTCACATGTGCCGCGTCCAGTTGTCCTAGGACAAAAACTCTCTGCTCTCTCTCTCTCTCGCCGAATGGAAAGCTTCACGACGACGAAAGCTTCACGAATGTCACACGAACGCATGGGGATGGAAAAGGTCCTTTGGCGAATCGCACATCGAGCCCACGGTCGGTCGGTAGAACGCGTTCAGCAGCGCAACCGTGCGGTAACAACCCGCTAGCCATAGTTCACCGTTTGCGTGAGTATGTTTTGGTACACGCAGAGGCGTTAAAGTGGGTAAAGAGTGGGCAATAAGCCGAAACACGAAAGCCATTTGGAGGAAGAGAACACAAGCGTGGCTCATAATATAGTGGTGAAGTGAGGTAAGCTATTGTGTGTGACACGCTGTTCCCCCAGCATAGCATTGTATCATAAATTGTATCATTTACGTAGAGCCAAACTGCGCCAAGAGCGTGAGTGAGTGTGTGTGTGTGTGTGGTACGCGCGTACCAATGTGCGCGCCATTTTCCTGTTCGCAGTAGCTCCCCAGCAGTGGAGATTGCTGTCAAAAAACGTGGACCAGGTCACAGCTGTGTGTATGTGTGAGTGTGTGTTTGTATTTTGGGTACAAAAGAAAGTGAGATTGTGTGTGGCAGTAGCAAGGATACGCGTGTACACCATCCGTACTACGTATAATCCGTCTATTGGCCCCAACAGAGTAACAAATAAAACGGTGTGTGAGTGTGTGTGTGTGTGCGTGGATCGGTTTTTGTGAGTGTTGCAGTTATATTTTTTCTTCTTAAATCCTTGAATTCCTCATCAACCGAGAGACGACTAATAAGGTTTGACGGGTGTTTTTTTTAGTAAGGTTTGGACAGTGTTTTGTTCCAATTTTCGCTTTGGTTTCTCTCTCCCTCTCTCTCTCTTCGCTGTGGAAATCTTACGTGGCGCTTTAACAGGTCACGCGAGTCACTGAAAGATGATGGCTAGTAGTGGATGCTGCCGTTGACAGGGCGAGCTCATCGACAGGACGCTTGCCTGTAGGTGACGCATTTTTACCACACCGTTGACTGTCGTGGAATGCCATCCTATCCTTTGCCGACCGCACTCGCGCACAGTCATTATCCTGCCCACTCAGTCTGCTCCGTCTTGCTGTTTGGCCAGACACCAGCGGAAGGAAGGTTAATTAAAATAAACTTATAACTTACCACAGGAACAAACGGTTATCCGGTGCGTTGTTCCTGGTCTTACCGAGTTCCATGTTCTGTGTGGTGGCTGGATTTTTCCTGGAGAATTCAATTAACAGAGGATGCACAAGTAATGACTTAATTTGCTGTAGGTAGTGGCGTGACCTTTTGGTTGAGTGCCTTACAGCTGACAAAGGGGGTACTAACTAATCTTATTTCTTTTCGTTAAGAAATAGAAAAGGAAATAGGGTTAGTTTAGTTGGTTTTCTTTTATCTAAACTTTCTTTGACGTCGAAAGCACTGGCCCCAGTAGGCGCACTTTTGTCGCATTTTGTATGCAGTCTAGCCTGTCGCCTGCTGCTGACAGAAATGGCGAGGTTCACGCTCAAACCCCACGGGCGGCCAATGTAAGACGTCGTCACGGATGAGTAGCTCCGTCACACCAAGGCGTATGGGGCTCTGGTTTTTTTCTTTCTTGCCACTCTTCGCTTCTTGCCACACGCTAGACGTGAAGATCCGGTTTCCGGGTAGGCAAAAACACCACACGTCGCCTAAAAGTGCGCCTAAAGTGGGGCCTTCAAGAGCGCGGCCCAGCATAACAAAACAATGTGCTGGTGTGCAACCAATCTCGGCTGAAACCTTTTCGTCACGCGGCAATCTCAGCCAACGGGCTTTTAGGTTTTTATTTTATTTTCTGGCTGGCTTTCTCACCATGGTTTTAAGTTCATCTTTCAGCAGCTCCAAACGCGGAGAGACGTGGCGGAGGCGATAACGCAATCTGATGGCAATCGTGTTGTCAACACTGGGGGGACTCGTTTTTTTTTCTTCCTTGTGCCCTTCCCCTGGAAGACTTCGCCAAGGTCGAAGCGGTTGTAACCAACGACAGGAGCCGGTTCGGTCAAATTTCGGATGAAGGAATGCTGATCCTCGAGCTTTCGGCTGCTTTCGGCGATACGGGTGGCGCTTGTGGCTTTATTTCCCTTTTACTTTTTCCTTCTCGATGTGCCTGTGTATGAGAAAGATTTAGTCCTTCAGCTCAAGACGCATGCCAACGTGTGTGTGTGTGTGTGAGAGAGAAAGAAGGTCCTCCTTCGTCCTTCGAGCCCAAGGTATCGGCAAATCACCGTCGGAGTAAATTTTTCACAGTCTCTTCGCTTTATTTTTTTGTATTTCGTTCACACCCCGGAAAACGGAAGCTTAAAGGCCAATGGAGAATAAATTACGAAGAGGATGCTTTTTTGCCTCGTTTCCATCAGGCCTTTGGAAATGGCCGTAGGGATGTGTGTGCGAGTGAGACGGTGTAAGGGGAAAGAGTTTTTCCTTTCGCCGTTGGACGTGGGAAAATTGAAAATTTATAACCTATTCCTCCGTGATTTAAATTGTGGATGGAAGCTAAGAAGTGAAGAAGGATTTAGTGTGCGATAGGAATTAAGCTAAGGAAGGATGAAGCTCTCGCTTCAAGTAATGTTAGGGTGGACCGGTTAAGGTTTTGCTTGCTGGAATCAGAGCATCAGACGATATTTCTGGGCAATAAGATCGGATCATCCGCTTCAGATTTTAAACAAGTAATGTAACGTCCTACCTTTGGGACTTGCTGACTTGCAATGATGGAGAAAATGTATCAAAATGTTCCTTCTCTATCTCTCAAAAATATATGAAAAGCATAAAGATGGAGTTTAGTGCTGTTGCATGTTTTGAGAAATAGATGTAAACTGAATGCGACTGAACTAGATTTTTATTTGTCTTTTTTGTTTGTTCGGTACTCTCAAGCGCTCACACCATCCCTTTCAGGGGTTCGCTCAATTATTTTATAATACTTTGAACTATTAATCATACACTAACTGATAAAAATCGTTGCCTTTTTGCTCCTTCTACTTATGGCGCTTCAAAAGCTTCACATGTGTTGTACCTTAACTCCGAGCATTACAGATGAAGCTATTTTTTCTTCATCTGCTGCCAAACACTCAATAATTTTAGGTTGAGCGGCTTCGATTCGGGATAAATAATTTCTCATCCTAAAATATGAGCTTATGGGCTTCGGTTTACTCATCACCTTACCTCTACAGTGATGGGCAAACACAAAGTGGTGTTACTTGTGTTACATTTCTGTTAGGAAACTGGTACTTTCTATTCTTCGATTAAATATAATCACTCCAATTATTCACTCACTTATTTGGGGAAAAACTGAGCAAGACTATGGTAAAGATTAAAAATGTAGAGAAAAAATGTAAAGAAGGCCAAAATAATGATATGAAAAAAAAATGTTCATAATGTCAAAAAGGGAATCAAAATCAATTTCTTGATTGATCCAACTATAAAGAGGTTTTCTCCAGAACTTCAACTATGTTTGAAAAGAATAAATTAAGTCGATTCTTTAAAAATCGGCACACCATTAAGTGGTCTTACTTTAGTGTCCGTCACTGTATGTCTGGTCTCTTTCATTTGGATGATCCTTTCTCTTCTTCTTCTTTGGCCTAACGACCTCTTATTAGGTCATGCCTGCCATATGTGGCTAACTAGACTTAAGGATAACACGTAGTTGGATAGTTAATTCTCACTACGGGGGAACGGTCCGGATGAGATTTGAACCCCTGTTCTGCCGTATGAAGATCGGCACCGTTGTCGCATCTACCGCCGGGCCGCCTCCAATCCATGATGATCCAGAAATGCCATTACCTTTATGCAGTTTGAAGGTTTTGAGTCCAAGATCATGTTGCCCTTAAAATAGCCCGATCCTTGGGACATATGGAAATAAATCTTAGTACCTTTTGAGAAAGAAAAAAACCTTTTTTCGCAATGGAGTCGGCCTTAGCGATTTCAAATATGCTCCCTTAGGAGCTTCAATTTTTTATGCGATCATGAACGATCGTGATCTTCACCAAGCTTTTTGACAAAGTACCTTTTGGAGATGTTGCGGCGGTACGGTGGCAGATGAGGTTCAGGCGTAGGTCTTCACTCGGGTCGACCGACTATCGAATCTTGGCCGAGATCTGTCTATCCACCTAAAAGATAAAGGTGCAGTCAATATGCCTAGAATTGGCAGGCCAAGATCTCTCGATGCTGTAGAGCCAAAGGAAGAAGAACTACAGACTTCATGAATTGGAGCATTTCTCTTAAACGGTTGATTGCGTTTCACAAGAAAATAACAACGGATTGTAAACCGGCAATCACCACCGTTTCAAACAGTGTATGGATCAATGCAAACCAGTCACTGCTCCATTGTACCACGCTCCAACACGCATCAAAATCGCAAAAGTGACACCTATCATGCAACATGTCACTTCATGCTATCGATGATCCAATTCCGCCTGATCGAATTCACATGCATAGAGCACACTAAACGAACACCGACGTGGAATGTGAAACAACAACGCCCATTAGCACAAACACAGTAATAACATTCCCGTCTGTACGCTGCGTCATCCTTTCCTTTCCACCGCTCCGCTCGCAAAAGTGCATATTTACATCAATTTTCTTACGAAACAGTGATTGTGTAAAGCTGTCAGCAGGTGTGCCCGGTACCGGTGTACCGTTGATTGGAAATTTTCGCCTGCCGTGTGACGGAGAAGGAAAAGCGCACTGGCCAGAAGAAACAAAACTGGCTGGAGCAAAGCAGTGGGGCAGTGTGAGACGGTAAGTAAGTCAGCAGCAGCAGCAGATGGAAAAACTTTTTCCCCCCAAAAATAACCTTCCCATTCCTCCCAGTCACCTGCTAGCGTAATAAGATTCGGGCCAGAGCACAGCGCTTTAGACTGTTACTCGCTTCCTGTCACCGTATACGGCTTGTTTCTTCCCTGTTTTTCCCCGGAAACAGTCGGCAAAAGACGGGCCTGTGTGGGCCCAGGGTTCGACTCGTTATGGCCCGCTGTGTGTATGGCATTATGCACAAGGTTTTATCGTCCTGCAGGTTTCTCGCCCCGGGGCCCCTTGCGAGGCCCGACGTTGTGCCAAATGTGCCCCTTTTGTGCAGTAAGTAACGTTGATTGCACCAGATTGCAGAACTGCAATGGGGGACAAATTATACGTCCCAGTGCTGAAAACGCTGATAGGCAGCCAGGGTTGCCCCTTGTGTTGACTCTATCCCGGGCACTGTGTGCCGGGTCCTGTTACTGTCATTTCTATATCACCTGCTCCAAAAAGCGGTGAAGTGAGTGAATGTTGTTGAATGAGCAAAAGAGAACCGACGCAAACCGGATATGGCTGTTTTTTGTGTGTATGTGTGTGTCATATCCTCTTTGTCAGGGGACAAGTGGTATGACCCTCTAAAATCTCATCTTCTCACCCCGAAGATGCTTCTCCTGTCGGAGGGTTTTATGCTTCCTTCCATCTGCTCAAGGTCTGGTTGCGTTCGAAGCTTAAGTTTGCTAATTTCAGACACCCTAAACTGTGTGTACCGAAACGAGTTTTCATTAAACTCACTCGGTGTGGGGGGCTGGTGGTGTTCGGTGCGGTGGGATAGTTTGAGTTGATCAAAAACTTTCTTTTATATTGGTGATATCGGGGGAGACAATGATGCCGGTACGCGGACGATTGCGGTTTACAACAAATTAAAACTTATTTATTACATTACACTTATTACACTTATTACACACGCACACACACACACGCTAAAACTTCGCTCGTCTAACGCGTCCTGTCTCGGCAGCGGCTGGATCAAGAAAGAGGCCGATCGGTCCCGAAGCCCGAACACGAAGGATGAACCGCATGGCACGTCGATCGCTGTCATCCGTTGACAGGACCGAGTAACGGCGTTACGGTCCGGGCCTCCGCTGCTTGGTCGAGTATACACTCAACACCTCCCCCTTTTAATTCAGCCGATACGCGCTGAACCTACGAGGCAGTCTTCTAGTCCTAGAAGATCGTCGTGGTAGCTGTGTCTGCTGGGTGTTGCTGCTGCCACTAGACGAAGCCGCTCGTTGTACCTCCGGTTGCACGGATGATGCTGGCGATGATGCCGGTGCTCGCTGAACCCCTGTCAGCGCCGGTGCTGCTGAAGATGAGGCTGGCTCCGTTGGCAGCGAAGCGGACGGCGACTGCTGACGAGACGTCAAACTCATCTCATCTAAAAGTAAACTAAGGGGAAATTGGTGCTGATCCATCTCGTTCCGTTCTGATGAGCTAGCGACACGGCGGCGGAGCTGATTCACATGACGCCGAAGTCTTCTCTGGTCGTGCGACACAACCTCGTACATGACGTTGCCAATTCTGCGAGCAATCCTCCCTGCTATCCAATTCCAAGAGTTTGCCCGATACACCTTGGCATACACTAAATCACCAGGCTGGTATTCACGAAAGTCATCCTTCGCTGTAGACTCCGATGCTGCAGGAGGGCGCAATAGATGATGAATTGTCCTGGTCGTTCTTCCAAACATCACTTCGGCTGGTGTGCGCTGGTCCAAAGCAGGATTTGGTGTTGAGCGATACGTGAGAAGAAACAAGTCCAGGGCCTCTTCAAGGGACACGTTCCTCGCCCGTATTTTCTTCAGTGATCGCTTGAAGGTATCCACAAATCGCTCTGCCTGGCCGTTGGACTGTGGATGAAAAGGCGGTGTGCGAACATGGTCGATGCCGTTACCCTCACAGAACTCCTTGAAGGCCTCGCTGGAGAACTGGGTACCGTTGTCGCTGACCAATGTAACTGGCGGTCCAAATCTGGCAAATATTCCTCGCAAAATAGATATTGTAGCGAATGAGGTAATACTTGCAGTTTTAATGATTTCCGGCCACTTGGAGTAGGCATCTACCGCAATCAGGAAATAGGCTCCCTCCACAGGTCCAGCGTAATCGATGTGTACGCGGTGCCAAGGCCCAGGTGGCTTCGGCCAACATGATGGTATCTGGGATGGTGGTGATTTCGCCGCAGCCTGGCATGCTTCGCATGAAGCAACTCGATCGGCGATGTCGCTGTCCAATGATGGCCAATACACGAAACTGCGCGCAATCGCCTTCATTCGCTGGATGCCCGGATGCCCTTGATGAAGCTGTCTAAGGCATCTCTGCTGCAAAGCTGCGGGAATCACAATCCTCTCTCCGAAGAGGATACAGTCGCCAACGGTCGTCAGTGCTTCCCTTCTGTTGTGGAATTGGGCCAATTCCGCACCATAACTGACCTTGCCTGGCCAACCCGATTGGACGTAGCGGTACACTTCGCGCAGTAGAGGGTCCTTTTTCGTAGCTGCTGCAACTTCTCTAAAATGAATCGGAAAGACTTTTAGCGAATGTATGGCTACGTGATTTACAGCCTCCTCAAGCTCAATACTCGCGATCATGTACTCCTGCTCCGGTTTCGCGTGCTTGCTGATGAGCCGCGACAGCAGGTCTGCATTGCCGAATTTATCCGTGGGTATGTACTCGATTTCGAAGTCGTATAGCTGCAGCGCTAGAGCGAACCGCTGCAGCCGGTTGGCAGTATACACAGGAATTCCCTTTTTTGATCCAAAGACGCTTGTGGTCGGTTTGGAGGCGGAAATGCCTGCCATAAAGCATCTTGTGGAATCGGGTTACTGCAAAGATGATAGCCAGTCCTTCGCGGTCAATCTGGCTGTACCCCTCTTCTGCTTTCGTTAGAGCCCGTGACGCGTGCTGCACCACCTTTATTGATCCATCCGGAAACTTGTGGCTAATGGTGGCTCCGAGCCCAACCGATGAGGCGTCTGCGGCTACTATGATTTCAGCCGTAGGGTCATAATGTGTCAGAAGCAGATCAGACTTTAATATTTCCTTGAACTTTCTGAAGGCCTCTCCGCACTGCTTCGTCCATACAAACTGATTGCCATCTTTCAACAAGTTATCCAGGGGGTATCTCAAATTCCGCATGTTAGGCACAAATTTTCCGTAGTAATTAATGGCACCCAAAAACGAGCGGACTTCATTCACATTTGATGGAGCTGGTAGGTTTACAATAGCATCAATTTTCTTTGGATTTGGTCTAAGGCCAGTACGATCAATTATGTGCCCGAGGTACTCTATCTGATGCGTCTTAAAAGCACACTTCTCAGCTTTGATAGTAAACCCAAATTCTTTAATACGCTGAAGCACCTTGTTGAGATTTTCATCGTGCTCTTCTTCAGTTCTTCCCCCGACAACAACGTCGTCCAGATAGCCAGAAGTGTAACACAATCCGGCGAGCATCGCATCCATTATCTGCTGGAACGCGGCTGACGCAACCTTTAATCCAGGAGGCAGACGATTGTAAAGGTAAAGACCTCGATGCGTGTTGATCGTTAAAAGGGGCCTGTAACGCTCTTCAATCTCAACTTGCAAAAATGCGTCTGACAAATCCACTTTGCTAAAAAATTTGCAATGGGCCAATCTTGCAAAAATATCATCGGGGAGCGGTAACGGATATTCATGCGGACGCAACGCATCGTTCAACCCCGTCGAATAATCGCCGCAGATTCGAATAGCTCCACTGCTTTTGCGTACGACGACTATTGGTGTCGCCCATTCCGAGTAATCAACAGGTGTGATCACATTCATCTGGACCAGGCGATCGAGCTCTTCCTCTACTGTAGCCTGCATTGCGTATGCAACCGGTCGCTTCGGGCGGAACACCGGACGGCAATTATCCTTAAGCTGCAGCTTGATCTGCGCTTTCGTGCAAAGCCCTGTGCCACGAAAAACTTCCGGAAAACGGCTCTGCAATTCCTTGGGAATCTGTGCGGTCGTCGAAACTTTGGCGCAAAACACATCCATTGGAACGGAGCTAAGAGCAAAAAGGTCAATCAAGTCTGCTCCCAGTAACAATAAATCGACTTGAGCCACACGGATGATCGCCGGCTTGGTAGCATTACAAATGGCAACCTCTGCTCTAAACTCGCCAAGTAGCTCCAGCCTCTCATTAGAGGCAGTCTTTGCGCAAACGGTAGGCTGCACCAATGACGGCTTCCCTACTTTCTCCCACGCTGAACGACCTATGACCGATATATCTGAACCCGTATCTAGCTGCAACCGGATGCCAACTCCATTGATGGAAACTTCCACAAACTTGCGACTAGCCCGTACGCTGCACACCGTGACGGTTTTAGCAAATCGCGTTGGGCGATAAAACTTTCGGCCAGCCCGATGCTTCTGCTTGCGGCAGCGTTCCTCCAGATGACCAACTTCACCGCATTCACGACACTTATGGTTAGTATGCGGACAATCCTTCACCCAATGCAAAGCTCCACAGAACCAACAAGGGTTACTTGGTTTTCCCGACCGGTCATCACGATGTATGGGACGCGAGCGCAATCCTTTGCCGCGAAACCCATGATGGCTACGGCGCGCGCCATTTTGAATTGCCAACACTCGCTCCTCTTTTTCTCCAATGATCATCGCATTTTGCTTCTTTAATGCCACCAGACGACTACACTCCGCCGATAATTGCTCGAGGGTGATTTCAGCATGTTCCTCGATACGCGAGAGCAGCTTTACCCGAAAATCTCTATCCGTGTCTTCTTTCAGCCCACATACAAAAATCAGACACTTGAGCTGTTCTTCACCCATGCGGTTCAGCTCAAAATCAACACATGCCCGATTGACTCGACATGCGTAGGCCAAAAAATCCTCAGCTTTCGTTTTGACGATTTGCATGCATTTGTAGCGTTTAGTTAAAAGGGATTCTGCCTTGCCGAAAATGGCCTTCAATTTTTCCACGGTAGCCTCAAATGTTAAATCGCGGGGATTACGGGGTAAAATGTAATTCACGTACCTCTCATGCTCCATTGATCCTAGCTTCCGCATAAGCATTCGTACCTTGGCCGCATCGTCAATCCTGGCTGCATCACTGACGAACAGATCCTCGTAGCGCGAGTACCACGCCTCGAACGTTAGACCGGCTTCAGCCTCGAAGCGGAATTCGGTGATGTTTCTCGCCAGCGAGTCCAGGATTTGCTCCGGATTGGCTGGAGCTGACCGATGCTGCTGCTGCGGTTGCGACGCGATTTCCGATACTAGTGGTTGCTGCTGTGATGCACTTGGCGGATGCACTACTGGTAGCTGCTGCTCAATTTTTGTCATTAATTGGCGTAGAAGCTGCATTATTTGATACATTGTTGGCTCACCGTTTTGTGACACGCCTGGTAGCGATGGCGGGTGCTGCATCGAAGCGGCTGGAGCGAGCGATGGCGGATGAAGGCTTGTGGGCGCTGATGATAGCGATGGCGAAAAATGTACCGAGGACGCTTGAGATCCCTGTTGCTCGACCGCTGGAGCGTTTGGCGGGAGCGGTTGGCCGTATCCGGGTTGTAGTAACGCAGTACCCGGGGTTTCGAACTGCTGCGAGAGACGGCGCTGCTCTTCCTCCATCGATGAGTCCGTACGACGGCGTTTGCGTGAGGAAGGAATTGTTGCTCTGCGTGTGTATCACTTTTTTTTTTTACCAAATTTCCTCGTCGCCACTTTTATATTGGTGATATCGGGGGAGACAATGATGCCGGTACGCGGACGATTGCGGTTTACAACAAATTAAAACTTATTTATTACATTACACTTATTACACTTATTACACACGCACACACACACACGCTAAAACTTCGCTCGTCTAACGCGTCCTGTCTCGGCAGCGGCTGGATCAAGAAAGAGGCCGATCGGTCCCGAAGCCCGAACACGAAGGATGAACCGCATGGCACGTCGATCGCTGTCATCCGTTGACAGGACCGAGTAACGGCGTTACGGTCCGGGCCTCCGCTGCTTGGTCGAGTATACACTCAACACTTTCCAAAGAATAATTTACGCGGTGTAGTGTAAACTGTTTTTTTGTGTGCGTTGCTGCCACGCTCATGAACGATAATGGGAGAGAGGAAGATTGTTTGTTTTAATGCGAGAGATGGTGTTGAGATGGTCTGGTGGCGTAAGAAAGTTGGGATCAGGTTTTTGCTATGTAGACCGAGCTTAAAACAGAGCGACAGTCGGAACGTGTGAAATAAAGGACACCATCTTTTGCTTTATTTTAATATATTAGAGTTTGAATAGCAAGTGGCATGAGCGTTTGAAATTCAGAACTAACACTATAATAGATAAAGGTTTCTTTCGCTGCTTCTACAGCCTCGCGAGATAGTCAGCCCTGCATGCGGAGCAGTCTGGTTGGGATTTGATTCTCGGTACTGCCGTATGAAGACTCTGCGCCTTTATCTCCTCGAAAACCTGACTAACACCGAAGGCATACCGCTAACCAATCCCGATTTCTAAGGGTCAATAGAAGGTAGTCTCCTCCTAATTTGGTGGCAGTCATGGTTCGAGCCTGGCGCAAAATTTGTACTGCAGGTTTAGTTCATAGAAAATAACCGTATAAAAATGGAAAAGCGCAGACGGCTAACAGAACAACCTAATAAAGAATTTAAGACTACGTGCTTTTTATACTTGCGTTACACCTGCTCTGGGGATGTCCGATCCGAAATCTTCTCAAAAAACTTTGTTTTTATCATTAACACAGAACAGAGCATTAAACAATATGTGATTGATACAATTGACTGGATGCGATCTCCAAGCCGCATTTGAAGCAGTCAGTAACTCGCCGCTGCCCTCTTATTTTTGGTGCTGAGTTTAATTGATACCCTATCTGTTTGCTTAAAAATGTATAATTAATTAAAGTTTAATTATTAATCGGAAGTGAACTTCATTGGAAGTCACTATATTGTGATGTGAAGTAGCTAAATGTGCAAGTACTGCGAGGCAAGCGATGTCCACAATAGTAATAATTGTGTCTTTTTTTTATGAGAAAGTTGAAGACGCTGTTACTGATAATGCAGTGAGCAGCCACAGTGAAGCGATTGCAACATTTTGATTTTCGAATCTTCCAGAAACGAAACCGAGGAACGTTTGATTTCAGCAAGGTGGAAACACTGCGCACAGTCAGCGAGAACTTCAAAGGAGCTGTGGAGGGTTTCTTAAATCTTGATCGAATGCGAGGATGCTCTTTAAAGTTTGGTGAAACCGTAGATCAGGGTAGATCAGTGGGTCCCTAATAAAGGTCACAGCTCTCCGGTGCCATTTTGAAATTTAATTTGTATTTGTGGCAAACAAAACGAAAATATCTGGAAATCCGGCAAGAAACTCGGAACGTAAGGAAAATTATTCGGAGCTGCGTCAATAAGTCACGAGAAAGCGTCAAAAAGCTTCGAGACTCCTTGATATACCCTGACCGGTAACCTGACAGTCGTATGTTTTCATAAGTAAAAACTTTTGACAGATAATGTTTTATATCGTAAAGAGTACAACAACAAAAAAACTGTAGCTTAAATATCCTGTACTAGACACCTATCTAACGTTGGAAGGAAACACCTCTAAAGCTGCCCGTTGCTCCCCCGCGTTGAATCATAGATGGAGCTCGCACAAAACACGACTATGCTTTTAACGCGCTCTACTCATACACCGAATGCCGTTCGGTACTAATTTATTGACTTACGATCATTCCCGCCCGGTCGCGGTATCCGAGAAGGTATGAGGGAGTAGAGATTTCGCAAACATCGGGACTTGTGCTATGCTATTGCTGATAGCTGCCCGTTCACACTCAACCGAACGTACGGCTAGCCTCGCGGGTCGGGGAGCACTTGGCTGGTGAGGTTAGTAAATGACATTGATTAAATTTTCAGTATGCGCAAGCAGCATGCAGGCACGATGCACCGACGTCGCGAGATGCATCATCATCGTCGTGGCCGGCGAACCGTACGCGAGCTGAAGGCTCGCTGACAGGTTTGATATCATCAGCCTGATATCATCGGTTTTATCGTTCCGCGGAATTTTCCGCTTTTTCCGCATTTTCTAGCCAGTCAGGTCGTTAAAGTGGATGCATCGTGTTAAATGTGAAAAATATACTTTTTTTTTAAATGATTATGTTAAGTTAAAAAAAATGTACTCACTTCAAGAGCAATAAGCTCTTTACAGCATTTTTGAGTAATTCAAAATGATCTCTTAACCACGTCCCAGGCTAGGCTCCCCGCTAAGGGTTAATGGGCAAGCAAGCACTCGGCACTGACGCACCCGGCACGACGTGCACTTTCACGCTCCGGATGAGTGGAAAATTTGAGGTTTTCCACCGTATGCGGATGCTCCGGTTCCTGATCATCGCATAAGCGTATAAACGTGACATCATCAAACATCGCACGCAGCACGCTCCATCGATGGGCACAATGCGTGTGCTTTATGGACGATAATTTATTGCCCGGTGGTTTCTGGCTGCTAGCATCGGAGGAAGTGAGGATGCGGTGTCCCACTTTCCACAAAAATTCCAATAAGTATGATAAATGCATGTCCACATGTCGCAAAACTCGGAAGCGAACCGGTGAAAGTTGACACGAGTTTTGAGTTATTATATCGGGCAGCGAAAAACAAAAGCAACCCGAATCAACACGCTTTAAACAACCAACTCGATAACAGATTAAAATTTATGTCAGCAATTAAGTACATTCAATAACACGGAACACTAGCCCCGCACGGGAAAACCCCGTACCAACGCGTACAATTGCGTGCCACTCACTGTCAAGTGGAAAATTGGCCCCGGGAAAACTTTGGTCCCACTTTTCCGCGCGGACTGGCTCGGAGCGCCAAAAACCCCAAACTGCGCCGGCACTTGAAACCGCGCTAATAGCTATCGTTAGATTTAATTATGATTTTGGAAACAGCAGTGTAGAGCGAATGCTGGAATGCTGCACTTATTGCGCGTGTTATTGAATTATAACCCATCCGTTTCCAGGGCGTGCGCATTTTCACGTGCTGAAACTTGCACCGGGGGCCACCTGAGGCGGGTTGAATGTTTGAGCAGCGAGAACATTTAATGTGATTTAAGGGAGGGTAAATGTAGCCTGTAACGACATCATGAAACGGTTCAGGAGATTCCATTGCGCCAAATGCCATTCCATGCACGGTTATATGGGCGCTGAACTAATTTTAATTGAAACTGTCTTTTCAACCTGTGCAAAATGGGCGATCAATGCTGCATTAAGTTGCTTAGAAAGCAAGACATCCCACTCGCTTAAAGCTGCTGAAATGCTGATATACATTCCATGCATAATTTAGGGGTGGAAATCTTTTGCCACCTATAATTGAAAATTCTAGCATTCCTTGTTAGGATGAACGATCGTTGCATCGTTTACCGTTTGCTGCTTCCTCGCAGGCAGCGTTCAGACAACAGAAGCATCCATCCCACGGGGAACGTTTTGGTTCCTGTAAAATGCATGCTTTGGGGGTTTGCCGAACGGCCTAACCGGTTCTTATCTTTCTGGCGGTTCATTTTAAGTAAAACATCAAAGGGGATTCATTGGGGAGCTATTAACACGTCCGGCAGGTGTCTTCCTTCGGTACGCTTTGCAGAGGCACGGTTTAATGATGCAATGCGATAGCGTGCCGGAAATAAATCCCAACTAAACATGGCAGGGATTTCTAAAGATACAAAAATAATCAAACTTAACGACATATTTTCTACAAAACTTTTTATAATTG
Organism: Anopheles stephensi; assembly: GCF_013141755.1. Lineage (NCBI taxonomy): Eukaryota > Metazoa > Arthropoda > Insecta > Diptera > Culicidae > Anopheles > Anopheles stephensi. Next base: position 64,529,518 of record NC_050203.1, on the reverse strand, counting down.
AATGTGATCGGTAAAGTGGAAACCATCTTCAAAAAGATTTAATGTCATTTGACCACCTTGGCGATCGAATCTCGTCGAATAAAGTTCGAACGGTGGCCGAGAATAGCGTAAAACTGGTCTGTCCTTCTTCTTCCCTCTTGGCATTACAACCTTGAGAGGGTTCGGCCTGCCACATTTCTGGCTTTCTGTGACTTAATTTACCCCTAGCTGGATAGTCAAGTCCTGCGTACGTGGAGGCGGTATTGATGGGATTTTGATCCCAGTCCTGTAAATATGTACATTGTAATGAACATTATGTAATTCAGTACAAAAATTGAACTTTTAAGGATATTATGCTTAAATAAATGTCCATTATGGCAGAACAATTTAAAAATCATGTAGCGCACCATATTGACTTATCAGAAAGGAGAGGGATTGTTAAATTTTCATTAACATTCGATTGCACATAAGGAGGTTAATAGTGTCGCAATGTACGTTTTTAATTGTCTCGTTTCAATATCAATCCATTTAACGATCGTATGCTTTCTGAAAATCAATCTGTTACGACAGTTATTTCACGGTCGTGTGATTTAATACGATTAGAACGGATAGTGATAACACCCAGACACACACACATGCACTCACAAAAGCGACTCGTGTCATGAAATCATACATTCGAGATCGAGGTCCACCTTCCACCATGAAGCCCATAAAAGCCGTTTAATGTTATCCTTGCCAGCTGCACCGTTTCCACACGCTTACCTTCGGGGAAGCGGCTGAGAAAATAATTGAGTTTGATCCCTTACCTGGCAAAAGGGACGATAATGAAACATAAACATTCCCGCACTGATACTATTACGCCACGATGTCGATTCCGTTTTCGTCCTGTCTGAACGGAAACGTTGTGTGTGTATTTTTTCTACGCTCCTGAACGTGTGGCCGACGATTGCAGCGATCGTTTAAAATTCATTTTCACACCGGGTTGAATTTTATTGACTAGAAGGTGCAGCCGAGCGTATTGAATTTCGATTTTACATTATTAACAGCTCATTACTTTTCGCTTCAATCGCATCAGTAATGCGCTTCTCGTTAGGATAGGGGTTCAGGTGTGTGTATTGATTTTCATGGCTTTACCAGCTCGAAAAAAGTAAATTAAAGATGTAGAAGCTTACAGAAGAGATTAAGAGGGCAATGAACAAGCCATCGTCGTAAAAAACCAACTCAAATCCTTTCCTATGAGAAAAAGCATGAAACAAGGCTCACTTTTGCTTCCTATCGACACCGTTACACAATCGAAATGGACTCAGCTAATCGCATCTTAGCCTAGGCAGACGCACATTAACACTTATTGTTGACGATTAGCAAACATTTTGATAACCGGGACAATCGTGTGTTTCTTTCCGATTTTCCTACTAGCTAGTAGATATTTCGTGCACTTTTCACGTTGCATGTAAACCTGCAATTGAGTTGCTGTGGGTTGGGTTTCACCCCTTGCTGAAGCGCACTCTGATTTTGATAGCGTGCATCACGCCACACAGGAGGAACGGTTAGTTCGTTAGTTCCGTTTGCGAGACTAACTACCTTGCGGAAGATTGCTGCACAGCATTAACACTTCATCGTGTGCGCCTGGCGGAATCTCGGCTACATCAAAGACCCCGTTGCGTTCCGGCCGATGGAGGCGCCTGGTCGCGCTCAACAAGTTTCCGTGCTGGGACGTGTGGGATTTAGGTGTGCTACCCGAAGGAAGAACACACGTTAGAAAGGTGCTAGCTGTAAGGAACGCAGCATGTGAAATGGGCTAATATTGACTGGGCTAACGATGGCATCAAAATGTAAGGCTTTTGCATCGGAACCGTTCGAACTATTTCCCCGTCATTATTATAGGGGTGTGTGACTTGAAGGATCAAAATGATAGGGTAGCTTTAATAGCTGTATGTACATGTTACCTTATTCGACAAAAAATAACGTCCAGGTGATTTTACCGCTCGTGTGCCAGCTGTACCTTCGTGGGAATATCAATTTGTTCTAATTTATTCAAATTGCTTGGACAAGAAGAGCTCGATCATGTTCTTCGTAATTTACAGAACGGCTTATTTACTTTCAAATCAATATATTTTTAATTCAGTAAACCTTTTATGAAGTTCATAGAGAGAAATAAACACAGTTTTTAAAGAATATTGTTAAAGAACCTGAAAAAATGGTTCAATCCTACGCGCTATGGACTGGCCCGCTGGGAGGGATCAACTTTTCATGCGTAAACAACATGTTTTCCATTAACCATCGCCATCGATATGACGTGTGAAATGGGGCTTCATCCTATTGTAGGTCAAAGGTTCGAACTTCTGTCAAGTTGACCATCACCCTGGGAGGTACACCAATCCTTCCAAATATCGTAGGGCGTAAATGAAAACAGACAGCATTTTGGAATCGATGAACATCCGGATCCGGTCGGATATATAATTTGAAGCTTAAATTAAACCTTCATGGGGCCATGCTCCAATTGAATGGAAATTTAAAGTCAGTAGTAGTGGAGTAGTGGAAAATCTTGCAGCTGGCTTCATTAACATTTATGGCCTCTTGGTGGAATGATTTTGAAACGTTTAGTCTTTGGACCACAACTCACCGATCCTCAAGACCTTTTTTTTGTTTAAATTTTCAGGTGGCTAAATGACGTACTACTGGTGATCTCCTGGGTGGGTCCTAGACGAGCAGCAGACTCAAAACAAGTGATGGGTCATACGACTCTTTTTACAGATCGACTTGAAATCGAGTTCATCCCTATATCGAGTTCGAAAGCTTTCTTTATTTATTTATAGAGGCTTTGGGCTTTGAGAGCTCCAAAGATTTGTCTCTAGCCAAAGAAGAGAGTAACAATTAAGCTTCTCGATCATGCAACCGTATATTCAAATTCAATCATAACATGTGCCGTTTGCCAACAAAATGCTCTAGCACCTTCCAATCGCAAAAGCAAACTGTTATCTTTTAGCATCAGACTCCCGAAGCCCTGTTTTCTGGGGCTGGATCCGTTTCAACAAACACTTTAAGTACTTAGTAGACGAATGTTTTCTTTTCCCACAGTCTAAACATACTTGCGCTTCTACCTTGCGTTAAATCGATTGTTGTTCCTTGTCTCCTTCGCCAGCGTATAGCGATGCCACCCCCCGCCGGTGGCTGTGCTGTGTATGTAAATAATTTTACTTATTAGCCATGCAAATCAAGAACACCTTTGCCGATGCGAAGAGGTACACGCCCGGGGATGGGAAAGCCCGAGCCATGCCAGAATTGTGCACACTCGTTAAAGTGTGTGTGTGTGCGAGAAAGCGCTTGTTCAGCACGAAGAAGTAAATACGACATGAGCAACGAAAAACAGAAAAAAGGAAATTCATTCGTTAATTCGTGGAAAACTCTTTCATTTATTTGGTGGGTAAAGGTTCACGGACCGACCCGACCGTGCTGCTGCTTGCGTTATTTATCCACGGCCATCGTGGCACACGGAGCTGTTATCGGGTGGAAAAGCCGGTTGCAAATAAGAACTAGCAAGTAAGCTGGAAAAGCTTTTGCTTTCGGAGGGCTATAATGGAGGAAGCAAATAATGAAGCAAACGTATAATGGACTCATTTGCCTAACGTTTAGTTGCGGAGTGCGGATTTCGATACGTGTGACTGAGGACATAAATTGAATGCGATCGATGGGAGTGGAAAGAGGATACTTTTATTCCATAACGTACTTCTAGTAGAAAACTTGTTTGAAGATGCTTTAAATAAGGGAAATATGGATTAAAAATGGAAACTTTAAAATGCAGATAATAAAATTGAGAGAAAAATTCTTCCAAGGATATCTGCCAAGAAGGCGAAGATACGATCGTTGTTAATCGCAATTGATAATTACATGTCCCGGATTATATTTTTTCCTGCATTTCCATTTTTATTGTAAATCTTCTTTTCAAACACTGCTTTTAAAGTTAAACCGTGAAAAAAGCCGTTCCCCATTTCGGCTCACTTAACTTGGCGCTCGTTGGGGTACGCTCGAGCGATCGCTTTCCATCCCCGAAACCAGTCCAGCACTTAAACGAATGATAAATGGCTACAATAACCTTTTTGCCGAGGTGGAAACTGAATCGACCGCAAGCAAACCAAAAAAGAAAAGCGGAACCCACCGATTGCGAACCGCGTTCTTCATCCATCTCGCTTCCATTGCGTAACGCACGCTCATGTCAACCCGGGTGGTCGTGGTGCTTCGGGTCGGCTTTTGCATATCAATCATAATAAAATGGCGCCCAGCTGTACATATCCGTGCGGTGGCGGCAAGGTTGGGGAAAAAAGGAATCAGTTTCTTCCGTTCCGTCCGCTCTCTCTCTCTCTTTCTCTCTCTCTCTCTCTCTCTTTGAGCTGAAACACGCCGAACAATGATTTGCCATTCATTCGAAGCTTTCGTTTCATCTGTAAATGTGTTTTACTTAAATGATACGCCGATCGAAACGAACATTCTGCATTCGGGGTGAAATAACGACTCCGTCTCAAAGGTAAATCCCAACTCTCGGTGCACGCGACTGCCTGTGACCGGTGAACCAGATTCCCGAATTCGAATTTTCATACACATCGCATACTAAAAAGGGCGATGATCGATAGGGAACGAAGGTTTTCATGCAAGCGTTGCGTTCAATCGGAAGCAACCGCCTTAAAAAGAGAATGTTTTGAAAATGTTCTTTTCCTTGGCAAGGGTTTTCATTCATACGCCCTTCCCAACCATTCCCAATCGACATGTCTTTCGTGATGTTACAATTCCCGGCACGGGACAGGCGCTCAAGTACATTTCAATTTCTGCTGCTGAATGCTTCCGCCCCAAACGCTCTCCCGTTACATTCGGCATCGAAATGCATCAGCATGCATCATACAAATGCAATGCCGCTGGTGCACAAAGCCACCAACCAACCAGCGAAGAAACATCATTCGTTTATTTTATGCACGTTTTATTCGTGACGTTTTCTTGTTCCAGCGCTATCGGGGAACATGAGCTGCATCGCAAGTACGCTTGCATGTCGTGTTGCAGCACAGAGCGTTTGGGTCTACCATTCCTACCAGGCATACACACACACACATCCATTGCATTGGACTATCTCTTTATAACCTGCCTCAACCTGCCAAGCGCTCCCTCTCGAGAAAATTGGGAAGTTATTTCGCCCGCGCATTCTTTTCCGCGGCCCATTGTTTGCTCAGCCGAACGGAACGAACTGCAGACCCACTTGAACTGCAGGCTGACTTATGCAACAGAGTGCCTACTTGCAGGGGATGCAATCCACGACGCCTAGATCGTGCGAGATACCGTGGCCAGATACTTCTTGCCGGAGGCCATAAACAATGCCACACATTTTTAGTGATCATGATGGGTAATGTAGGGTTCTCGGTACCACGGACTCCATTTGCACCAAGCCGGCGACCCCCGCGGTGGGAGTTTTTTGTCAAGGGTTGGCAAGCTTTTGCATGGTTTGTAGGAAATGCTGATGTTTTGGAGATTTTTGCTTTAAATAATGTTTGAAGTGTGTTATGAAAAGATTCAATGTTCATTTTTACTTTATTTGATTCAACATGGATTAGAATTTGGTTTTCTTTAATTTCATAAACTTTCATAAACTAAAATATGGTTTTGTCTCAGGAGTTTTCAATTTATATTTCTATTCAATCGAACCTGGTTATGACTATAAGCACATCTTTAGTAATTCTTGTGTCGCATAAATTGTTGTAAATGCGTAAGTAAAATGTAAATAAATTAAGTGAATCCATCATAAATCTTAATTCCTTCTAAATCTTCCTTACGTCATCTAATATTCACGTGCTTTATACATTGATTCTAAAAGTAACAAAAATCTGGTTAAGGTTATATAAATTATTACTAGCTTGTAAAAATTTCTACTTGACGCTATTTTTCGACCAATAATCAAAAATATTTTGTATTTTACAAATATTTGGTTTAAGTTTAAAAAAGTCTAATTTTTTTTTATTCATAAGGAACGGCCTGGCCGTATTGCTAAAAAGTCTAATTTTATTATTCTAATAATTTTTGTCGCTACTCAGTCAAACTGCACGTTTCTTACTACAAGCTAGCAGTCTCCAAACAAACAGCACCGCTTGCCGAACCCTGACCTACATTGGTGTTGAGCAAACGTTAACCGACCGATCTTTATGGTGCTTCCATTTCAGATTAGCAACCGAAGCGACCGGACAGGACAAAATTGAGCTGTTCGAAGAGACGCTAAACTATGGCACGGGCCATATCCGCAATACAAAGAGGCATCGTTCTCGACAAAAGTGCCCGCCGGTCATACGCTCTTCAACTCCGCTGCGAGCACCCATTGTCATCTTGTTGGACGATAGGACACCATTCTTGGTGGACGATAAGACACCATTCTTGGTGGACGATAGGACACCAGTTTTGCGGGTATCATAAATTGACGAAAATAATTCACTCCCAACCGTTTGGGTAAGGCACTACTCGGGCACTCGTCCGCGTACGTGCGTGCCTCGCTCGCTCACTTCACGACAGCCGAACGTCCTGACGTTCCAACGTGTACGACTTTTTGGACGCGACTGGGGTGCTGTTTACTGCTAAAAGTTTCCCCAAACCAACCAACTTGGCTCACCAGCAACAACGACCAACAGCAATGCTAAATAGTTGTTGCAATCCTTTCTTCCTCACCTCGGGGGGGAAACTTTTAGGCCCCCGGTTGGATCCTCCCATCTCAGGACTCGAGTCTGAATTGCGTTTCCGGGTTGACGGAACCGGGCGGTTTGGGAAGGCGAACTTCCTTCCGGCATTCCATCATTGTCTTTCGGAAAACTTTTGCTCAACTACTTTAACACCTATCGTCACGAGCCACACCACACCAGCCGGAAGAGGTCCGTTTCTGTGAAGGGGTTGAAAATTTATTTTACGAAAACGCAAATACAATCCACTGTGTCACGAAACGGAACGGTCCGCTGGGGTGTGAGTGAGCCATGTGAGAAGGGTTTGGAATGACTTCTGCAGAAACTAGTTTGCCTGTGGGCTATTTGTCGACTGAATTTTACACAAGTGAGAATGTTTGAATGGACTTTTTATTGCACATGCAAATGTGGGAAAGGAAAATTGTTGTTTTTAATTTACATAAATAAAATAGAAGATAATTGAGCATTTCGTTTTGGAAGACTTAAAGTTCTAATAGGATGAAAAAGCTAATATTGCTGTGCAAGCCTCACTTGTACATTCACTTGTGAAATACTTTAAAATTCAATGAACTGTCTTAGGCTTGAGAAGCTTAAAGCTCCTACTCCTGAACGATAAAAGTTCTAAGAATGTTGCAGGAATGCTGAAAGCGGTTTTACCCCAAAATTTGCCATTTGAGTGAGGGATGATCGGCTGTTAGAGCTACAGCAAAAGTTATCTGGACGGAAAAATGCATAAAATATTGGATAAGGCGCAGCAAGTAGAGAAGAAAAGTATTTTTAGATGTAAAAGGCTATCAAGGAATTAAAAAGAGATGTTGTGAGCACGGCAAGGGTTTAAGAACGATCCAAACAAGGTTGAGCTACATAAATCCTTGATGTAACATCCTCTTCCTTGGTACTACAACCTCGAGGGGTCTCGGGCCTGTCATTTCAGGCTTTCTGACACTTCAAGTAGTCAGTCCTGTGTACGGGGAGGCGGTCTGGATGGGATTTGAACCCCGGTCCTGCCATGTGAAGACCGGTGTCGCCTCGGCCACCGAACCGCACCGAATGCAACATACAAGCATATAATCTTTAATATTGTCTTTATGCACTGAATTTCATCAGAAGCTGTTGGAAAAACCTCAACAATAGATGGAAATGTGGAGAGAAATTTTCTGAAATTACTAAGATAATAGGAGACACCACAACTATTCCCTGGAAGTTGCTGCTATAGAGATTTAAAATGAATGGCTTACGAGTTGATATTGTCGAACATTTGGAGCAAATTGTTCAGGAATCAACGCTGAATAAGAGAAGCTTATTGAGCATTGTCTTGATAGATATATCTACAGCCCAATCGGGAGTTGAACCCAGACCTTGCTCCTCGTTGCCGTTTTACTTTATTTTCTCTATTACTCTCTTCCACAATGTGAACCTTTTCCACTTAAACCCTATACCACAATCATGAACCAAATTTGAATGGCTCGAAATTGCCACATCTGTCACATAAATTTTCCATTCCTAGCACATTTATCAGCAATTATTCTCTGTATTGCTTGTATAATAAATGTCTGCACGTTTTTGTGCCCCCGTTCTTGTGCTCGAATGCGTGACAGTTTGCGGTTTTGAATGGTCATTATTCGGTGGGTTTTCTCTCGAAGCGCACGATACGATGTCACCGGTACCAAACCGGGTTCCCGCATCGGTTTTAGCATCCGAGCTGAAAAGCACATAAAAATCATGTATCGAATAGAGAAACCCAGACAGACCGACCACATTCCTCGCAAAACGTTAAGCTCAAACAGATGCCAAAAAGTTTGTACCTTTGGCGGTGCCGTTGTCGATGGGTGGGTTACGGTCTATTACGCATCCGGCAGATGGCTGGCAGCGCCCTTTATGCCGGGTGCTCTGGGTCGGCGTTGAGAGCGTACCAGAAACCCCTTTTGAAGTACAAATCAAAAGGATAAAACCAATTAATCTGTGTTTGAGCCAAATGATTAGATTTATACAAAGCGACCACAAGGGAAGGTCCTTTCGTGCGCGGATTTTCACGGAAGGCCCACAGGACACAGGACGCACATTGAGTTTGCAGCAACCCCAATAAAGGCAGCTGCAACAGCAACCGAACCAATATGCGATTAAAGGCTGAGATTAAAGCTAGCCAACGTTCTTCCCGTGCTTGGCTTAGTGCCCCGGTAACAATGGCAAGCGAACGTCTGAAGCTTTGAAGACTGGGACCGGAACCGGGACCGAAACAGGCCGTAGAGAGCTTATCTGTTACGATGCCAGCAAGTGAATTAGCTCGGAAAGGTTTCCGACGGTCCCATAATTCATGTGCAAAAAGGCTGCACCGACACTATCACGATCACGGTGTGTGCTCGTGACTAAAAAAGCCGAACATCTTAGCCATAGTGGCGCGATCCCGGTGATTCTCCGGTCTGGCCAAAATCCGTTTCAATTGCCTAATTTCGGTGGAGTGCTGCTGCGTTAGCTCTGCCTTTTTTTAAGGCCATTACATGAATCTCTCGCTCTCTCCCTCTCTCTTCCGGAAGAGCTCTTGCAAGCTTTAAAATAGGGATGGGAACTTTTAAACAGAATTTTAAATTATGACCGTTCTCGGTTCATGAGCGGCACAAATTATTTAATCTGGTGCTGCTGGCGCCTGGAAGGTTTTGACCTTGACTGAAGAAGCTGAGAAAGGAAGGACTTAAGGCTATAAATTATTAAGCTATTCGATGAGATTTTTATAGAGCTAAGTGGATGTACCGGATATCCTGTTGATAGTTGAACGATAAGGGACAGCTCAAGAGCTTTATACAGAAAGACTCGTCGTGGATTATTTATGAATAAAAATAGAAGAGACTGTTAGGGTGTTTCGGATGTATTGATTAATTTTCTGAATCACAATTTTAAATTTATTTTTTTATTATTTTTATTTATTTATTTATTTATTTATTTATTTATTTATTTATTTATTTATTTATTTATTTATTTATTTATTTGTTTATTTATTTACTTGTTTAAATATGACACCGTATTGTCAATTCGGCATGTCCGGACAACTATATACACGAGGGTTAAATAATTTATATTAGTAAGTTGACCAATTCTGTTTGGTTATCCTTTAGTACCTTTAAAAGCGGACATTTTATTTTAATGGTTGTAAGCAAAACGCTTTTCATAAAGCAATAGATAAAATTGATAACTAAAGCGTATGATTCACACAAGCGCCATTCACTTGTGCAACAGATAATAGCGACTTCGACCATTTTATCTAGTGCAGCGGTTCATGCAGTTCGCGTCTGCGTCCGCTATAATTGAGTTTGTAATTACGGCATGCCCGGCGCATAAACTATCCGGACACTATCTAATGCCGGGTGTAATATCCCTATCGTATGGCTAAGCAAAGTAAATTAATTTATCTTGTACGCAATCCCATCGAAGAACCCATTAGCTTGATTGAGCATCGTCCGGGGCGAATCGTGCCGGCAAAGTAAGGACACCGGCCCGATAACACACCAAGGAGACCGAGAGAAGGCAGCGGCTGTTGGATACGATAGACCAGGGATAGTGTGAATTTAGGACACGCAGTGCATGGGACATGCTCTACATTGTAGTGCAAAGATCCGATCCGGTCCGATTATCTCATCCATGGCAAGGGCACGTGATCGGCATCGGCCAACTGGTTCGTACCAGCGTGGTTGCACGGTCATTGTTCCGGTGCAACAATGAGCTGACATCATAACTTACCCCGTTCCCCATGCTGCAGGAGCACTGCAAACTGCGACACTGGACAGTGGACCAGTTCTTTGTGTGGCCCTCCGTTACCGACGCAAAGCAGCAATCAATCACCAGCCGTAACTGGAATAATTCCACACCGAACAGTCCGCTGTGTCGTTCGCGACATTCGTCCCACCGGTTACGATGGCCACGGTAGTACTGTGGCGATTTGGCCAGCGGCTTGCCATTATCCTTGGACATCCATCGATGAACAGTGCCGGAACGAGGCATGTCGAATGTATTTGCTGAGCCGAAACGAGATCCAAACGTTGTATGTTGATTTTTTTTGTCCTTCTTTACTCCGTTTTTGCTTCACATCCATACGATCGGAGTGGCCGAAGAAGTGAGTCGGGATTTTTGCCCTCCAGATTCTGGCAAAGCGGAATAGCTCGTGTTCGATGTTCGTGCAAAGACAGCAGGACATTACTCAATATCCCTCCGGCTACAACGCAGGAGATCGATATTGGCTAGTGGGGGGCGGTTTCAGCTGTCACATTTGGCTGGGAGTGGGCCGGGATCGGTCGACCTTGTCACTCACAGGACGTGGACATCCTGTGCACGAGCGCCCGGACGGTTGGTTTATTAATAGATGAGGCGTAGTACAAACATTTATTCAAGCATATATGTAGTATCTCCGGGCGGTATCACCGACAGCTGAATCACGCCGTCACGTTGTGCCGGTTTCGAGCCGGGTCTTGTTAGGATGATCATCCTGCAGTGCTGGCGACCTAGCCGGGAAATGGGAACGAGTTTTGGAATAGTTTATTTGGAACTAGTTTTTAGCTTGAGAATTGGGTACAATATGAGCAGGAGCTTACTTTATTTTTTTGAAAGCAAATGAAAGCTCTACGGGATGGTTTTGAGAGCAAATAATTTAAACAAAACTGAGAGCTCTTTCTAAAGTTAATTTGTTCCGGTCAAACCCTTAATGCTTCTAAAGCTCTAAAGCTCTTATTAAAAATGATGAATTGCCAATATTTTTCCCGGGGACCTTTTTCCCCTGCGCTCCATTGTTAGTTTCCGATATTTCCCAATCCATTACTGTAATCTTGGCTCTTATCGTGCTGGAGCCAGCACCGGGAGTGGATGGCTGATTCGATGTGATTTAGGTCTCACCATGCCCGGTGCCCGGTGGTGATGAATTGATATTTGTCCATAGCCTCCCATCGATGTGCGCTAATGGATCGGGTGTCATATCGGGTCTGTTGGTCAACCATTCCGAAGCCGCCGGATAATGAAGCCTGGAGTAAAGCATCTCCATGACGGTGGAACGGTAGAAACGAGTGGCACGGTGAATGTCTCTAGAGGCGATGGATGGCTATTCTTCGCAGCTAACAGTAACACAAGCGTTTGCTTGGGAACGGGGTACCTTATCAACCTCAGTACTGAAAGCGATGGATTACGCAGCAATCTTTAACTATTGCCGAACGGAACGGTGGGACAGTAAAAAATCGTTACGAACGCCAACACGCCGGTGTCTCCCTTGGCGGTGGAAAGCGTTCCAGCAAATGGCGAGAGTAGTGTTAAGTCTTATTAGACTGGTCCTGCTGCTGCGCCAGATACGGCATCTAATGCGAATCGATGACGGAGCTTATTGTCGAGTGTGGCTAGCTGCAGCAAAAGCAAACAGACGCATTGCACTTGGTGCAGTGGTTGAGCTGCCCAGATAACACGCCAATCCTGGCCGAGAGTGTTTGGGTAAACACTCCGGCCCGATCTAAGCCAGCCGTATGCAAGATGCACAGTGAGCATCGCACATAATTTCTTAGGAGTGGCACCATTTATCCTTGGATTGACATTAAGCTGCATGATAAACATCGAGTGCATTGTTGAATAAATAGATAAGCTTCAGCAGAACTCGAGCAGCTCCAAATGGCAGTACCCCTCCCATCCATTACGACGATAATATTCAAAAGCTTTTCTTAGCTTTCCAAACACTCAACGTCGGTTTTGTGGAGTGTGCTTCGCGTTCTTATGTTCCACCCCGATTTCGAAGTACGTCTCGCGTTTCATGTTTCATGCCATCATTGCAAAAAGCACCACCACATCAAACGAAAAAAAAACGTCGTGGGGTGTTTTGGATCTAAGGCACGGACTCCATAAACGGAGCGTTTGTAAGAGATGAGCAGCGTTTAAAGAAACCAACCTCTTCCAACTGAAACTGTACACCCAATCGTGGCGATTGGGATGGGCCCGTTGTCCTTTTATGCTTAGTTGCTTTCGTTCCAGTTCGCTCCATTGTTTGCACGTCGCTCAATTTCAACGGCTATGGCACTGACCAGACAAACAGCACACAACAACATCAACCCTCAACAGCGTCGATCATGTATCTCGTTCATTAACAACGGCATCCACTTACGGCATAGAATGGCGAACTAAATGCTAAATGACATTGTAGAGGTCATTTTAGCGTGGAAGCGAACACCATTCGAAAGCGGCACGCTGGGTTGATGAAACTTTTGGGGGTATGTTTGAATCAACCGAAAGAGGTCAATAATTTGCCGTAAAGCGACTATGTGGTCTATCGTCGGACAGGGATAAAGTTATCAGGCTAATGGATGTGAATTTTTGCTGACAGCTGGAATGAAAAGAATCTAGCTTAGTGTAGTGGGCTTTTTTCTTCTTCTGCTGGGAAATAACTAATGGAAAGCTTCGTTTATGCTGGTAGGATTAGTACGATGTTAAGTATTGCATATGATATTTTTAATGTTACTCGACAAATGTATCGAAATATATCAATAGTATTGTCTGAGTTCAATGCCTATTTAAAAAAAGGTTCTCATAGGGTGAATTTATGTTATTTCTGTTTCAGGCGAGGATTCAGGCGATTGAATAAAATATAGAATTATAAACGTTGATATAGGATGTTGATGAGAACAATCCGTAAGCATCGATTTGGTCATCGGCAGTGATGAGTATAACAAACTTTTGCATAAAGAGTGGCTTAAAAATAAATTTACTTCGAACGACAATTGAATTCTCTCTTCTTAGCCTCTCTTAGGCCATGCCTGTCATTTCTGGCCTACTAGACTAAATTATACCAAGAAGTTGGATAGTCAGTTCACACTACGGAGGAACGGTCCGGATGGGATTAGTGTTCGTGACAATTTGGAATACAAGTATTAAAAATAACGAATGGAATGGAATTAATTTGACTCAAATTCTATATACTATACAACAGAGATTATACAAAAATACTAATACTAGGTCCCGGCCGACTCATCAGCAGTTAAATGTAACTACCGTTGCCATGGTTAGACCTTGGAGATCAGTTGGTAATCCTTTTAGCTACAGAATCGTTGGATAAGGTCCACTGATGAAGGGTTACCAATTAAATTCTATTCGCGGCGAATGAAGAAAGTTTGATCGAAGACGATCTCTCTCTTTAAAAATATAGGTAACAAGGGCTTTAAGACTGTAATCAACTGCGAGTCTAAACTCATATGACAAATTGTACTAAACTTATATTATCTGTCTTAATTGTTTAAACAGATGCTTTGATTCGTGTACTAAATTTTCACAACGATAAAGTCACCAGGTCATAAAATCTCGGTTTCGTTATCGGTTTTTGCTGTCTGTTTACCAAGTTCTTCACTCAGAGAATTTAGAAGTAGTATAATCATATCTTCAATGGTTGTTTCTACGATTGTACTTTTATTATACATTGCAACATAGCTGCTTCAAATCGACTAATAACATCGTCAAATTTTGTCTATTGTTAACACATGATACATGTCATGAAGGATGAAGCAAGGACACAGGGTTATCAACTGAAAGCCTTAAAAATCAGAATTATTGTATATTGATACGCTGCATTAATGGCGGTCCTGAGAGAAGCCGACGGTATAGAGGAGCTTCGTTCGATGTCCTTCAAACATGAATTATTTAAAGTTTTGATCGTTGAACACGCTAACACAAGAAAAGAGATATCTGGCTCGAACGAATAAAGTAAAACCGAAATTCAACATTTTTATGTATTTTTAAAAGCTCTGATTTATGTTTCTGTGAAATGAGTGAAAAAATCAATGCAATAATTCTTCGACACCATTGATTTTGAATCTGGTTGCGGATGTAACACTCCACACTCCACACACGCTTTCGCTGTGCCTAATAGTTCACTACTGCCGAATTTCATTATCGGCGTAATCAATGGCCAAAAAGCGCTGCGCATTCAACCATGTCTGGCGATAAATTAAAGCATTACCTTCAGCCCCAAAAATAAACCCTCAGGTCGCGACGGATTCGACAAATCCATCTGTCTGGCGTGCGCAGGAATAATTTATCATGCTATCCCACGCCCGTCCGGAAGTTACGTTCCGCAAAGCGATGAAATCACTTTATCGTTTAAATTCACTCCCCCGAAACCTGAAGCCTGGCCTGGCCTTCCCAGGTGGAAGATTATCTATACGAGTGAGCTTCAAGTAGAAGGATCTGCACGCTCTGCAGCATAAATCTTTCCACCGACGGCGTCGTTGTCGTGCGACAACGGGGACAAACAAGGCAGGGAATATTTGTTGCAGTCAGTTCGCGAATTGAGGGTATTCCAACGCATCCACCATTCGGGTGAATGGTTTTGCACCTTTTAGCTATGTGCCCGGCCACTCACATGCAACAGCGTGTCGATTCGGGTGGGAAAATTTATGACCACGATAGCTATCGTCTCCGGTGCTACGGCGTGCCATTATCCCGATCGTGTTCCCGCTTTGGCAACTGTATCTCTGTTATCTGGCTTCCGGGGCTTGCTTTCTTCGCAGGATGCAACTTTCAACGCAGGAAGCCGGAAGAAGAAAAATTGGCCAGTATGCAACACTGCAACTAAATGTGCTACTAAATTGGGTTCGCTTACAGCAGGTAGCCTGAACGGTAGCTTTGCCTACCCTAAGAAAGACCTATCGCTTCGTCTTCATATTCGTACGGAGCTTTATGGGGAGGGCTTGCCGTGCCACGCAAAAGGCGTCCATCTTTTATTCATGGGGTCACCGGGGCTAATGAAAACCGTTAAAATTTCCTTTCGCATCCTGTTCCAGTGTCCCAGTGGGACGGTTTCCAGCCCGGCCGGGTACGGTCGCTTTCCATGCGGAAGTCCAATAAACGGTGTGTACGTGAGTGCGCCGTGTTTAGGCACGGTAGGGCAGTGGACCATGTGGACACACTTTAATGTGGATAAAATTGCAAATTGGAAGTAAATTGAATCTTTCCCTTGCATGACCTATAAAATTAGGGATCGCATGGCAAAACCGATGGTCCTGCCCTGGTGCTGTTCTCTTCCGTGTCGAAGCGACCAGGGCAAAGGAAAGCTTCGACTGTGCATGTACTGACACGAACTGACCATAAACGAGGCCGTCGAAACGGATGGTCAATGGCCACGAAGGAATGGTTGCGTTTGAAGAGGTCACATTTTTATAAAAATAACATCACATCTTGTGAAGCACGTCGGTCTGAACTTTTCCAGCTGGCTTGATGGATACGGTGGAGTACGGTCTGAATAGTTTACAGTATGTGAAGAATGTTTGTGGAAGCAATTTTGTCCGAGAGTATACGTGTTTTTTTTTGCGATTTTGTAACATTTCCTGCAATCTATTTTTATTTAAAGGATTAAGTACGAAAAATTAAAATAAGGGTATGGTTAGAAGAATTCAATGAAATTACTAGCTATTTTGGGGTATATGACTCTTTTGCAGATATTTTTGAGATATTTTGTTAATTTTTTTCAGATTGTTTTTAATATTTTATTTTATTTTATTTTTTTGTTTTTTTACCTTTTACCCATTATCATCAGAATCATCGAAGCTACTGGCATTTCTCCATATGTTTTGTTGTCCACTCCTTAGTTTATTCTTCTCTGTTTTTCTTTTCTTTACAACCACGATAGTCTCAGTCGGTCTGGATGGAATTTGAATCCAGCCCTGTCATGTGAAGACCAGCCTCGCTGTTGTCTGGTCCGATGGCCTCACACAGTTTATCAAATTTTTCAAGGTCAACCTAGCAGCGGAAGGAGCGGCCGCTCGGGGCCTCGTCGGTCAGCGGGGCCTCATCGGTGAGGGAAATCCTGTTGTTTCCCTCTAATATCACAAATAGAGGAGTCTCAACTGCCCTTCTGCTCGGGGCCTCCAAATATCTTGACCTACCAGTGCTATAAATACAATTTTTGTATTTTTTTATTCATAAAGGACAGTCTGACCATATTGCTTAATTTTTGTTGTTGTATAGTAACATAAATCTATTCAACTGAAACATTCAACTGGACAAAAAGCTATTTCAGTACGTAGACTATTCGATAATTCATATTAGAATATAACGTAAAAAGCTTGAGATTGATAAAACAAATTTGGCAGCTGTAATTTTGAATGTCCGGAATACCTATCCGGAAAAGAGAAAAAATTTTGGAAAACCACCAATAAACTAAGGCATGGGTTGGAACATTTTAACAATTGTATAAAAATCCTAAATAAAACTTTACTAAACTTTGTTCACATTATTCGATTAAAAAAAATCTGATAAAAGGTCCATGAGGACCCTCTATCTTAATTAAAAGATATAACCCATAGCTTCAAGACACTCCATAAATCACTTCGCTCATCCCCACTAATCGCTAGTATAGTTCACAATTTGCACCACATACCGTTAATGCCTCAGTGGCAGTGCACAGTGGCTGCAATAATAGGCGCGCGGGCATATCAAACGATAGTCAAGATCTTGCCCACGATAGCTCATCAGCGCGATAACCATCATAGTATAAATGAGAGCTAGGTGTACACGGGCGCAAGGAAATGTGTAATTCTCAGCACCACTAAGATCAGCGAAAAGAACAAACATTATGATGGCGCGCTTAGTGCCCTGTGCGCTATTGCCAGGGACCGAGAACGACCGCCGCCAACCATAAATGATCCGTGAAGCGTTGTCCCGTCCGCTGCGGTTCCGCTACGGGCAGCTCATCGTTAAAGTAATTGCAATTTAATGGGGACTCACTGGACTGCGCGCACCATAAACACACCGGGGATGACATCATTTATCGGAGAAAAACAGGCGGAAAAGAGAAGGAAAAGGAAGGAAACGCATGCCCGCTTGTTGCGTTTACGGTCAGGCACGGTTTTTTGTCCCGACGATTGTTCGACACAAACACCGAGGTTTGTGTAATTAGTCGCGTTATTTAGACGTTAATGGCAAAAGGACTTGTAATGTAATATTTTTGCTCCCCACCCGCCCCACTCGCTTTGTTTCCTGTCCTGTTCCATCTCTATACACCTGCTCAGTCAATGTTCCATCATTAAGTGTCATTCCAAGGTAAAGCAAATGGTTTGCTTTTGTTTCGGTGAGCTTTTCTTTCCTTCTGTTTTCTTGCCACGGGTTCTTGCTGTTGGGAGGGGCGTTTAATAAACTCCAGGAAATTGTTCCCTGACCTGGTTCCTGGGAGGGTGAGTTGGGGGGATGTGGTAATAAAAAGGGTTATCCTCGGTAACGTGGCTTTTACGCCACATTCTTGGCAAAGCAATTAACGAACCTATTACGACCGGTACGAGGAAAGCTTGCAGCAACGCTGGTGCGTACTCTTGGAACGTTTTCCCTAACCCGAAACAAGCTTCACACGTACGCATCTCATATTAGTGCTTTACGATTTAAGCAAATTTGACTTTTTATGCTAATGAAATGGTTCAAGTTTGCTGCCCCAATGTTGCTGCCATTATTGGCGTGGTTCTGTGTGAGTCCTTTCCGTAGCGTAAACTTTTAATAGATGTGATTAAAGCAGTAATGGTTGGTTGCGCTATTAGTTTTTATTTTTAGGCAAAACTGTTGGAGCTATTAAGCAAAACCTTTATATTGTATAAGCAGAGAAATGTATCTTTAACACATGTCATAAAATTTAATATATTATCGAGTTGGAGAGATGTGTAAAAAAGGATTCGTAATCATTGATCGGATTATTGTCTTTTGATAATGTAAAGAAAAAGTAGATGGAATAAGATGGTGAACGGTAAAGGAAGCGAACAGCTTATTCAAAAAGGTTTCCTATTATCGATGAACAGGAACTCAAGTACGGTGTACGTGAGAAAGCTGAATAAGCTTTCTATTCGAGGAACTCTTTAAATTAAGCGAACTTTACCCCAGTAAGGAACCTATTTGAGAGATTGGGAATTGTACCTATTAATAGGTTATTTGGAGCTCACAAGTTCCAGGTAAGTACTCCGTAGACAATTGCTAGGAATTGTCAGACACGCTCTGCTTTACATGAATGGGCTTAAGTTCATTGTTCTGATGAGATTCTTGATGGACAATTTCCTGTCAACTTCCAATTACAACAAGGATTATAAAAGGGATTCCTTGTGGTTCCCTTCCTTACATGCTAATATGTCTTACACAGCTGATTATCACAGCTGATTGTAGTAGTACGAATTCTATTCTTACTTACTTATCAGTTGCAACAATCCTCGATTCTCGCACACGGCTGAGCGCCATCGTCTGCCAATCCATTATCCCGGTCGTTCGATGGCGAAAGCATCAACGGCGTTACTCCATCTCAGTTTGGGACTTTCATGCATTCTCTGTCCATGTGGAAGGCCTAAAATGACTTGACGGGCCGGGTTGCACCATTTTATTCTCATGACATGACTAGCCCACCGGAGCATGGCGAGTCTAATTTCGTCTAATAATCGTGAGATCAATGTAGAGCTCGTCATTTTAGAATTTTGTACCTTGATGTCTGTTATAAATTCTTTGAGTTAGAATATTTGTTTTTCAATAGTTTTTTAAATCCAAAATAAATTGAAACAATATTGGGACAAGCCTTCGTAAGGAAGTCTCCTTATGTTCGATTTTTAGCCAGTCTAGAATGATGAAGTTTGATTTTCGAATCATTTTCATAGCAAAAACCTCACTATAATCTTTAAACCCACTGTAAGCTATCCCATTCTTTTGTTGTAAGCTATTCCTCAGACTTTTGGCTACAAACTTTATCTTCTTTGAATAAACTTTTACATCACGTAGTTTGAAAATGAGTTGTTGTGATCCTAATTTCACTCCCGCTCCCCAACAGAAAAATTGTCATTTATCATCTCAAGAATGACACCGTAACTAATGATACGGAACGGAAAAACTTGCCCGGAAAGGTGCTAGTGGCCAAGACAGTAAACCCCTTAACAGCCATGCAAAACCCCGAGTGGGAATGTTTATCAAAACACACCGGGGAGTTGTGTTGATGGATTATGTCTATTGTTAAGCGTCCCACTGTGACCGGTGTGTTGTTGTTGTTTTTCGAGTACAAAATGAACAACCCTCTTATTGTTTTAATTAGTGCAACAGCAAGAGGAAGGTCATGAATAATATTGAAATGGTTTTTACGTACTAACACACACCCGTATTCAACAATTTATCATTTCCAAAATAATCTGCTCGCTGCTAGTAACGCTCTTCAACCATGTTTCAACCGGCAAAAGCTAGTGTACAGCGTGGAACCGAAAGCTCCCCGAATGCAAATTGTGCATCCAGCAGTACGACATTCGGACTGACATTCGCAACAGGAGACAAGTGCAAACAAGCCCGGCTGAGCCCCCCGAAATAAATAGGGGGCTCCACAAAACCGCAATGGACAAATAGAGCCGAAGTAAATTCACGGGTTGACTCGAAAATAGTTGGTTGGGTGTTGGGTGACGTTTGCCGCTGGGGAAAGCTGAGGGAAGCGATCGTTTTTCATGTTTCGGTAATGTTTTTGGGGTTTCGGTGATTTTTTTACGGTCTCTGGAACAAGCTCTCTATAAACGTGACATTCTATTCTGATCTCAATTTCCCCATTTGATGCGAAATTACTGGAGAGGAAATTGTACCATGAAAAAAGAGCTTTAACTTCCCGTCCGTACTATAATCAGCCACAGTTTGATCGAGCTCACTACTGTCGCTGCATGTTTTATAATCTTTGCTGCCACAAACATTTCCAGACACACACTCACCCTTCAGTACGGGAATGCTTCAGCAACAAACCAGCAAAAAAGTCACTAAAAGTTACTGCAAGCAACCCCGCCCGCTCGGTTCACCCTTAAGTGGCCCTGCTTTGGTATTCATTGCCGACGACGTCTGGTTGGATTGCGTCTGGTTGGAGAACGATAAAACTTTGCCTGCCCGTTTCGCAGCACGTAATCGCAAAATATTCAATCCCATCGATGTGAGGTGGTGGTACTTTCGGACAGCACAGAAAGTGGCTTTTCGGAGCAACTGTTTTATGGATTTTTGTTATTCACTTTCGTTCAGAATCATGGATGTATCCTTTTTGTCCACAAACAAAACAAAACACAAAGAGGTTAGCAGTTCTCTATACCCGGATAGTGAGTCTGTAAGCTTTTTCAAATCAACTGTTGAACAGATCGGCGTCTTTAAGCCGATGTTAAAAGTTTAAGTAGGATAGTTAAAATGTCAATAAAAAAAATTCTTAAACAGCCCATACGAATAAAGCTGTGGTTAGCTTTTCAATTTAGAATTATCTATTTATTGATTGATAGAAATCTATTTATTGATTGAGTGAAACCAGGACTTTTTATAGCCAAAAACTATGAAACGTGTTTGACCCATTGTAGCAAAGCAAGCTCGAGGATCATTTCTTCTTATTTTTACGTCACCTTCGCCATTGATAATTTATTAATGTTAATGATTGACACAAACTATAAGGATATTCTTCTTCTTCTATATTAACACTACAACTTCGAGAGGTCTCGCCCTGCCATATCTGGCTTTCTGTGACTTAGTTTTACCCGGTGACCGAGGCGATAACGGCGCTGGTCTTCACACAACAGTACGGGGGTTTAAATCCCATCCAGACCGCCTCCCCGAACGCAGAGCTAACAACTTTACTCCGGGTAAAATCAAGTCACAGAACGCCAGAAATGACAGGCACTCAAGGTTGTATTGCCAAGAAAGAAGAAGAAGAAATAGGATGTTGTATGATAAGCTTTTTAACTTAAAATGACACTTGCCATATGAATAAATTCCTGAAACGAACGCAATATTACAAAGAATTGTCAGTTAAACAATTGTTTGAAAATCAAATGGCGTGAAAACGAGTTGCAATTTGAAATTCGCCAAAAAACGCCATAAACCTTTATCATGAAATTATCTCTCAATATGTTTAACCAAAGCAATTGTATTTGTTTTAACTGCTGAATTTCCTTTCAAAAGGACTAGAGCAGCTTTATATTTATTTGTTATCTGACTCTCTGATTCCTTGATCACAATATGTTCAAAGAAATCATATGGTAAATAAATGGGAAGGGATATAGGGAATAGGCGACGTTGGCTACTGCCCGTGATTGGTGTCTGATTTAATTAGTATTTGAACATTCCCGAAATTATTTACTATAAATTCCAATATTTGCATTAACTATCCGTTGAAAGTTTAATAATTGGCTGATTATTGCCCTATATAGTGGTTTGGCAAGTATTAGTACGATTATAGGGATTTGTCGTTTGAAACAGTTTTTTTTCAAATTGGATCCGTTTTTGTAGAAATTATTGACGCTGGAATTAAAAAACCTAGAAAATTGTCTTCGGTGTCTGTCTTTTGGATTAGTTTTTATTAAACCAAGCAAAAAACGAACTACACATTTTGTTATTTACTAAGCAAACTCTTCTAAAATTTACCCTTTTACTATTTCCCTACTTTCAGATCGTCCTAATCTGGCCGACGGCTAACAAACGGCAAACTTTTTCTTTCCCCATTCAGCCTGACGACCGGCCGACCGTCTCAAGTGGGCAAGCAAACTTGGTTTTAATATTTAATCGCATCATATCCCAATCACGGCCGACATACTTCAGCTCAGCTCGACCGTAAAATCCTCCCGACCCTGCAAGTGTGGATTCCTTCCTAATACACGGTGAAAAACTATCGAAAAAAAGGGTGAAAGAGTGTGAAAAAAGAGGGAAAACTCGTACTCCGTTCGAAGCAAAACGGTGTGCCGGATACGTTTTGTGCAGGTGTGAAACCACTCGTGCGAAAACAACGCCCAGTGACAGTGGTCCACTTTTTTCCGGTAGAACCCATAAAAAGTGTTCGTTTGTGTGTGTGTGTGAGTGAGCCCCGACATTCCAAAACGTGTGACAAAAGTTGTCCTGCCAATTGAAGCATGGAAGCGGTGGCGAAACCTTCCTCGACACGCTCACAGCCCGCACACTCGGTGCAGAGTCAGCAGCAAATTGCGATCGAAATTATCAGCGAGTCACCACCGATCGCCCAGCATCAGCAGCAGCAGCCACCACACCAGCAGCTGCAACATCAGGAGCTTCAGGCGCACACCCTACTACAGCAGTGCCAGCAACAGCAACAGTCAGCGGCGGTCCCGCAGCCCAACGTGGACATTGTGTTGCGCGAATCGACCCGCAGCAATCTGGTCAGCCGAAAAAAGCCCTCGAGCGCGGACGGCAAGAAGAGTTCGGGCCACAAGAGCCGGGACGACCAGAAGGGCGAAGGCAAGTCCGTGTACCGGAAGTTCTTCAAGCGCATCAAAACCATCCTGGACGGTGCGGATCCGGACGCGGCCAGCAGTAAGTGTCGTGTGTGTGTTTTTTTTTTTCAAACTCTCTTTATCCGTTTGCTGTCGCTGTTGGATGTGTCGTGTTCGGGAAATGCAATCAAACCTTGTTGGTAATTGCATTTAGTATGCAAAAATGTTTTTCCCCGAATCGAATCGGACGCTTGAGGGAGGAACCGTACCCTGTTGTCCGGTGGCTGATTAATTTGCAACATCAATCTACGTGCGGGGCATGCCGATGGTCGAGTACATCGCACAGGCCGAAACAAGAAAGAGAGGTCCGCCAAGGTTTCCCTGGGCACAAAGTCATCAAGGTGAAAATGCATGATGCATTTTGGTGACCAATTGCAAACTGCTGTCATGTTGGTGTGTTAGCAGAGCAGAGAAGTAATAATTTTGCGTATTGAACTGTTTTTATCGAACCGGACGTAATTTGTGTCAGCATGCAAAATGGCCATTGAGCTGTAAAGTGCAATAAATTGTTATGCTTTTTGTTCAGCATTTTTTCGCTGGAATCGATTGATTGGGTATTGACATTATAGTGGCCCCAAGGGATGATATTCACGGGTGATAATTGTTTCAGTAAATTGGCGCAAAAAGCAATGGCATACGATAAACAATGTAAGCGGATGTGCTTTATGCTAACATGGCTATTTATCACTAGAAGCCACTAGAGATTTTAATAATGATTTCGTTTGGAGTCGGATTTCACCACGGTTGGCATTACGGGTTTCCCATTGGCATTTTGATGGGTATCCATAAATTTAAAAAAAATCCTTCTGTTTATTGATGATTTCCCAACTACGTTTCAATCCGTCACAAAGTTTGTTCAAGGTCGAAGGATTTATCAGGCCTTTTTGCATTCTATTTTTGAGCAACCGAGCACCGCTGTCGCTTCGGTCACTGGATCGCCCTATTAAGCCCTGCCCCGTAATAAAAGCTGTTAAGGAAAGCCAGAAATGGCAGGACGGGATCTTGCGATATTGTAGTGCCAATATCTCAGTACTTTTTTTAAGAACTTTTATAGAAAACTCTTTAATGATTTTTTGAAACGATTTAAATTTATAGAAAATATTTTTCTTGAGCGACGAGTTCAAGACACTTCTCTTATGGCTATGTTTGTACGCCGGCCAAAACAGGCAGCTTCTTTTATCGAAGTTAGTTAGCTTCAAAGTCTAAGACGTCTTAGAGTGGCTCAACACTTCGTTTTGCTGTACAAATAATCACTCAAATCATACCATCTAATACTGAATGTTTAATATATTCAAAGCACGTCTAGTCATGGTTGATTGAATAATAAGCCCTTAATAAGCCTCATTCATACCTAACTTGCTGTACTCATAATGGAAACACTTATTCTATCGACCGAACTGACTTTTATTACAAATCTTTGAACCATAATTTCAAGTTGAAGAACAGAATGGTTACATCGGACAAAGCTAGTGAAATTTTTCAGCTCGAAACTTTCGTAAGCTTTGTCTCGAGGTTGTGGGGTCCAAAAAAGAAGGAGAAAGCGAGTAATTAACAATATTGCACCATTGAAAAATTGCCTAAATACGTTAAAATGTGTTTCCTATCAATAGAAATGAAAGGTAACAAATCATCTTTCCCAGTATTCAATACCTATTTACTTCACAATCGTTTAAATACCAACGTTGCGAAATTCCGTGCAGAAATTCATACAAAAAGGTCGATGTTGCTCCAACTTCACAAATTACAAAATCTACTTATCAATACATTAGCACGTTCCACCGAAACTGACGAACAATCGATGAGTAATGAACGTAAGCAGAAGCTCCATTAATCACGCACGAAAACTTACCCAACACTCCCAACTCTCATCAACACTCGAAAAAGTCATGTTTTCTAATGGAGACGCCTGGTGCTTCACCCTTCTTCAAGCCGGCTTCAAATCTCAGCGTTCGGCGTTATTATTTTCTTACGGTACGGGCGCTTTGCCATAGGCTCACATCACTCCGTTACATAATATTTAGCCAGGGGGAAAAAAAACCCCGGCGCACATTTGCTACTCGACTTATTTCCGTTTCCGAAGAGTTTACCCATTGACACACTTCATTAGTGCAGCAAAACGGTCTTGACGCCACTTGACGTGCGAGTGTGAGTGAAACCAACAACAAATCGTCTAAAGTGTGCAATCGATTCGTGTTGAAGCGGCAAATGGGAAGGTATTGTGAGAAATGGCACACAATACTGTGCTGGCTGATGATGATGTGTGTATGGTTTCGCAATCGCTGTCGAGAATCGTTCGAAAGTAATTGAAGCGTTATGCCGATTGTTGACAGCCGTTTCGTTTGCGATCGGTGACAATGATGAGCACCTGAGCACAGTGCAAAGTAAAGCGTAGGACCGTAATGGAGCGTGGCTCGATTACACTGGATGTAATCGGTTGTTCAGTTTCCGCAAAGACGATTATTGCTGAAGAAAGAGTTTCAAAAGAACCATTGTAGTAATGTACGATCCACAAGCGATTGGTTTTATTGAAAGAATGCTTGTTTTTGACCAAATACGCATCATGTTTCCGCATGCCCTTGTAGATGCTTCCTAAGCTTCCCGATCCAATCCAATAAAGCTGCTCAACAGCTGCAACACATGTTTAACCCGTTGGCCGAAACCCTTGTACTGTGGGTAACGTAAATTTAATACACATTCCTTTTACTTCCACTGTGGAAAAATAAAACCAAAAACGAAAGGTCGATCAAAACAACAAGATACACCTAGGCAAATTATGGTGTTCGCAATAACTGCCTGCTAGCTCCATGTTTGCAACACACCTCTTTTACGCGTGCCACTCAATTATTTAGCCAACCCACCGCTGGGGATCGGCCCGTTGCTATCGAAGCGGCAAGCAAATTTGTCTAACTATCTAATCCATTTACTGACGCAAGATAAACAAACACTTCGGCCAAACACGGGTACGGCCGGTTCGGTGGTGGCACTTACCTTCTACCTTTGGTACGATCTCTCTCTCTCTGTCTCTCTCTCCGTCTCTCTCTCTGTTTATCTACAAATCCACCAAACACCCATATAAATAACGGAACATAAACATTACCGGTCCCTGGACCTCCCTGGTAGGGGTTGGATCGTGGGTCGTCGTTGTGTTTGAGCGCCCAAACAACGGTCCAACGCGACTGGCGCAAGTGTGCCTGGAATCGAGCTGTGAGTGTAGCTTTATTTTCTTTAGAAACACCCAAGACATCCCGGACCCACAGAAGCACACACTGAGCAAAGGTCTGTCCGTTTTTCGTTTTTCGTTGCCGCCAGAAAATCGGTTGTGACGAACGAAACGATCGGCTGACAAAACAGCTCAATAACAAAACAATTGATTAATGATGACGTTCTCGAGTTGACAAGCAAACCTCGACAGCTAATCATTGAACATCGCAAAAACCGTCCGTCGAGAGTCGAACGATTGGTTTGGGAGGTGAAAGGGGGGACGGGGGAAGGAGGGGGGGGGTTTCAAATCCTCCCTCGAGCAAAAATTGTACAAGAAAATTCCCAAACAGTTTGTCAGGGTGTCTCCGTGTGTGTGTGTCGCTGTGTAGTTAGAGCTAATGGCTTGAGGCAGTTTTGAGGTAACGTTTCTTATGAATTTTACACTCCATTTCTTAGAAATATGATAGGAAATTTTTTTTTACAGCACGGGACATGCAAAATGGCACCTCAAGGTTCCGTACCTTGGCGTTTGGTTTGTTGCGGACACTTTTTTGTCGTTCTCGTTATCCTGTTTGAGCGATGAATAAGCTACCTTGTTGGTTAGACACGTCGCAATGATATCGATATTACGTTGATGCGATTATAGCTAATGCCTTTAAGAAGAGGAATTTGGTGCTCCTGAGGGATTTGGAATTTCAGTTAAAAAAATGATAGGAAATGAACAGAAAAGGCAAAAATCGATTTTTATTTTTTATTGTTTGTTTAAATTATCTAGCCATTTTCTACTTCTTTTAAAAAATATAAAAAATATAGGAAACAAATTCAACTAAGTTCTTGCTTTTTTTTTCGCGTGAAATAAACTTTGTCAGCCCAAGACCCTGTTGAGAGTCAAGCTGAACAAAAAGTTATTTGCATGTAGTCAAATCAAGGGATATCGAATTTTGTACATCAACCTTTTTTTTTCTTATCAACCAACAGTTATCAATGCTGTGGCCAATTTTTCATGATAAGGTGGCTTTTTCATGTAGAATTACAGTCTGTTGTAACTTTTACCGTAACCTTTCATATTTAAGTGGAATAATGTGCGTTGCAAATTTTACATTGTCTTAAACGTTCCCCTTTTTGCTGAAATGAGTCGAGAATGTGCAGTAGATCAAAGGTGTAAATCTGTGAATTGTCTGCTTAATTTTGAGCAGGCATAGAAAATAGCCCCGACATTGCTATTTAATACCATAAATTCATAAATTTATTTTTGTTGACAAACTATATTAGACTGATTTATAATAAGAACATGAGGCATGAAAAATCCTGAAAAAAAGATTGTATATCATACCCTTTTTTGTGATCTGTTTGGGGATTTATTTAGATTTTTTTTTACAACAAAGGAATTTACTAATTAAGATTTGTTTATTTTAGTTTGTAATAAAAACTAAGATAAAACTATAGAATATTATGCTAAGACTTGAGGTACAGCATTCCATTTTTAAATACAATTTTCTTCCAAGAAATGGAAATGTGCCCACGGCTTCGTGATGCATTGCACCAATCACCATACCGACTCACGCTAGACTAGTTTTCTCACCAAACAATATTTGTAACCGAAACGACCGCGTGACCAGCCCCCCTTCTACGACTGCACCCGATAACGACGGGACGACCCATTCCATCTGGTTTGTATTGTGTATAAATATAACACCCCCAACCAGCCGTTGCCAGTCGTCCAGCCGGCCGATGGAGTCACGCTGAACCCACTGCTGCTCCGGTGTGCATGATCGCTGTGTGTTTCGTTTCGTTTCGGCAACTTGTCAAACACCCCAAGCGAAACGATCGTGCGTGTACAGGCGCGCTTCGCAGGTGTGCGTACGCGATGGTTGTTAACACAGAAAAATTGGGTGGCCGGACCCCACCACGGCCGAGCGAGTTGGCCCGGCGCCAGGGATCGATCGCCGACAAAGCGTGCGCCACAGTCGAAACGAGCCAGCGGACGCTCGCGGTCCGAATGTGTGGACGCGGTCGACTCGGTACGACCGTGCTGGACTGGTGCTACCGTACGATCGAGCGCCTGCTGTTTAGACCCGCGGACGATTGGCCGTCCGAACCGGTCAACGGAGCAGTGGAAGGAGCGGCCGCCATTACGCTGACAGCGCCGGAAACCCTCGACAGCAATGGCAGAGTGTACAGGCGGCAACGTCGACGCCGGGACGCGATCGCACTCGAGCTGCTCACGGGCAAAGGTACACGCAGCGCAGGCTAAGTTCGAAGTTGCAGATGCACGCATACAAGGGGAAAGTAATCGCACACAAACACACACACACACATACACACGCGCGCATACGCCTTTGCGAGAGGATTGCGGTCTGACGCGATCGGTTGCGATCGTTTGACGTGTTTTTTAGTCGTCATTCAATCGTGGCCGCTATTGGACGGTCTTAAACGATCGCGTTCGTTTCGTCGAGGTTTTTCCGAACCAAGGATCGCGACTTCGGATCGAAGGATTGATAGTGTGCTGTGTGCTGTGTTCACCGTAAATTGTGCGCGATCGTGATCGAGTTTGAATTTTTTTTCAAACGATTTTGTTCCAGTGAGCGATTACTCCTCTTGTTTTGCGCGGTTCAGATGGATTATACGAATTAAATTTAATGGAACAAAAAACGACGCAACCAGTTGAGGTCTGTTTAATGTTACGCTGGTACGTTCGGTGAAAGATCGCTCCATTTCGCCAGTGACAGGGCTGTGTACGACGGGTGCACGCATTGTTTACCAAATATTACGATTTGTGTGTGTGTGTGTGTCGATTGAAGGTTTTTGCAACTCGCTTTACTGCGTCAAACAATTTTAGCCCCCTAATGTAATCACGAACCGTGTAGCGGCGCAAAATAGGGAGAGAGAGGTAGGGTTGCAGAAAGGTGAGATTCAGAGCATGAATCATCATCATGGTGATGTTTGAAGAAAACCATATTGAGCGTAAACCAACAAGGCAACGAAAGCCTTGAAGTGGTGGAATTCTGCCATCCGGCTGAAGTAATCGTACTAAAAAGCGGTGTGCATGAAAGTAGTCATTGCTAGTGCGTGATAAGTAGTGGCGTAGTACAGTGTGTTTGTGATTTGCGTTCCATTGGCCATTTTCAACTCATCCCACTCGTTCGATCTGCATTTAATTAGCGCATGTCCTTTCGAGAGGGCCCTTGGCTTATATTACCGAGAGCGACCCGCAAAAACTCAAACCTTACAATCATCTGCCTTCACTTCAAAGGCCACTCATTGCCCATTTTAAATTGGTTTTCAAATCCGTTTGGAATGCTAAATTCAACTTTCGCGCGGAGGCGTCTGGCGGCTTGAACTGAACAATTGGGCGCTCTCTGCTCGGGCGAGCTAATTAAAAATTGCGCGAAACTTCGTTCCAACTTATCCGACCCGGGTCCAAGTGGGGCGTTTGATTGGTTTTTTTTGTTGCTTTTGGTCTGACTTAATACTGGATTTGAGACAATTGAAGCGTGTAATTGAAGGTTGTGTGAACGATGGGAATTTTAAATATACGACAATTTTATGGTAAGTCTAGTGGTGCATTGGTGAACGTCTGTTAATGAGCGTGAGTCACGTATTACTTAATTGATAACTCACTGTAACGAAAACCGATGCTTTAATTAAAATCCTAATTCATCTTTTGTGCGGTAATCAATTTAATCAACAAAGCGCTGAGTGTTACTGTGCGAAAATATCTGGTCTCTGTTGTGGAATGGTTAAGAGTTGCGTGGTGCATTAACGCAAATTTGCTTAATTTTTTCCAGCAACTTCTCTACGAGCCAACAAAGATCAGTGTAGAAATGAGAGCTTTGCATTATAAAATCTTTGATCATAAACCTATTAAAAGTCAAGAAAGTGCTTTTCTTTAAGCCAGTCTATCTCTTGTGTGAAATTTCCCATGCAAGTTTGAAACTGATCAGAAGTCTCCTGAAGTTCGACTATCTACAGGGATTCATAGTCCGTTAAACATCAGTACAGAAATATTAGTTTGATACACTGGAAGCAGAACAGAAATCTCCAAAAGTTATGCATTTCTCAGAGTTACAAAAATATTTGGATCATTGTCCGTCATGAAGGCAATTTAATTGTTACCTTTTGATTCTAATGCTCAACACTTTCGTAGTCTTATTTTGTGCTAAAATAATTACGATGAGCGCTTCCTCGATCCTTATCTTGAGGTTATTCTACCAAGTAGGAGTAAGGGCTGATCCGTTGGCACAGGCGGCTTCACACGGCAGGATCGGGGTTCAAATCCCATCCAGACCGCCACCCTCGTACGTAGGGCTGACTTCTTTGTTAGGTTCTAGTGGCACGGAAGAAGAAGTAATAAATCCAGATGAGATATGACGTGCTATGGCTCAAAGTGTCTCATGTTATGTGCTGAACTGTCATTGACAACTCATACTTAATACTTATAAGCTTATTCTACAACTGCTTGTTTAACAATGCTATGTTCTGTGTCCATCTGTAACCAACTAGAGCTAGAATATTAAAGCATCTCCAACGGCACCTTTAAAGCACACTTTACGATCATACATGTCTCTCGCGAATACGACATTTGGCATTCGGAATGGAAAATGTGCGATACGAGAGCGAAACGAAACGGCATCATTTATTTGTGACCGTCCTTATGCAAATTTAAAAATCCATTACCATGCAAATAGCATTCACTAATGAGAAGTGCCTCAAACCCACCGAGCAAACAAAACAAAAACAAAAACCATCATCTCCAGAACAGTCCCACATTTCGCGTTGATTATTCGTGCACGAAGGGTTGGTTGGTTGAGACTTTTCATTCTTCCAGCCGGCGACAGCCTCCGGTTGCAATCCGGAACCTACCCCATTGCATTATGAGTATTTGTTTACCCCTCTTAGGTTTTTCTTTTGGTGCTCTACAGGCTCCTTCAGGCCTTTCATGTTGCTCACGTGCCTTTTCTCATTTCTCTTTCTGTGTTCTTTCTCTCTTTTTCAACCGCAGAACCGGAAGCCGAAGATCTGCCCGTACCGGCACGCTACTATCCGGACTCGCTAGTCGAACTGACGCGGACGGCCCGCTTTACCGAGGAGGAGATCAAGCGAATATACCGCGGCTTCAAGGCCGAATGTCCGACCGGCATCGTGAAGGAGGAAACGTTCAAGGGCATCTACTCACAGTTCTTCCCGCTCGGTGGTAAGGATAGCAAGTAAACAGGGCCATCCGTAGATGCTGCTTCCGGTCCGTCTGTGTTTTTGTTTCTCGCGTTTTGTACGTTTACTGTCGGTCCGTCCGTACGCGAGCCCTTAGAGTAGCGTAAAATGTTTGCCACTGATGGTTTCTTTCGGTTCAATGCCACCTCAGTGTGTTTCACTGGCAGGCACAACAACCTTGCAGATGTGGCTCCGCATCATTTATGGATGACCCAGTTTTGTTTGGATTCTGGTGCTGTTTTGCTTGCATGTGTCAGTTGTAGTTTGCGTTCGTAAACCGTTTTATATTGCTTTCGCCCAGATAGCGCTGTGCAATAATATGCATCGTTACTGCCCATCACGATCAGCTTAGTGGTATGTTCATTTTTATTTCCATCATCATCATCGTCATCATGGCTATCGGTAGCCGATTCTCACGACCGGGGGTTTAGGGTGAATGTTTGCTTAGTATTTTGAACACACAATGAGCGCTCGTATATTATTCATTCGCTAGAGTATGGGAATCTTTTTTAGTACTGGGAAATTTAGAACGATGAAAGAGAATGTTTAATCTCATAATGATCGTAGAATGCTATTTCACGCTTTAATGTTTAACAAGCACTAGCTGAGAAGCGCTCGAGCACACTACAAATCAGGGGACACAAACAAACGCGTCAAGAAGATGAGGCACTTAAGACACGGGGAAGGACATTTAAAGACTAATCAAACTAGATAGCAGAAACAATACAGAGTTTTTGCGATAAGCTAGTAATGTCCTAGACATTTCTGGCCCCTGTTCAAGATTAAGTGTGAGAGTCCAATATGCAGTTAGAACTAGGACTCTCACGCCCTTTCTTCACACCTTTCAATATTGCATTTGAAAGTGATTGAATAGCAGTTTTTCAGTCCCGATATTATCGAAGCTTCAATTTTTTACAAGCTACCGATACTCAAGATATGGCCACGAAACTGATATTTAAGGACCAGGCACACACTCCATGGCATAGAGAAAGAAGATTAATGTAATTTTGGACCGGACAGCATTCGGTCATTATGACTTGGGATAGGAAAAAAAGATATTTGAGATCATCTTCAAAAAGCGGATGATCATCTGGAGCAACGATCGAGAAGAAGTCGTTTAAGAAAAAAAATGATTAGAATAGGAACACTACCTCGGCATACTACAGACGTGCAAGGCATTATTCCTAACAGGAAGATTATGCAAAAATAATACAAAAATTCAGCCAGAGCAACATTTCCTGCGAGAACCTCGAGAGATAAACCTCGAAAGGTCTTCTCCAGTAATTTCTGGCGCTCTGTGACTTGATAGCTAGATAGTCAGTCCTGCAGTCTGAATGGAAATTGAAACCCGGTCCTGCCATGTGAAGACCGGCGCCTTTATCGATTCGGTCACATACAGCTTGGAAGTCCATATAAATCGCTGACGTCTTCTAGACCACAATTCAGAAGCCAAAATAAGCAATTAGTAACAAATCATAATTAGTTGGATGAGCCATAATCGTATGATATACAGGTTTATTTGCGTTTAGAAAGTATCTAGCTACCATTCATTCTGATAATACACTGCCAACTTTAAACTAAAACAATAGCGCTAAATCTGCTATGTTTTTTTCTGTCTGAATGGCATCGTGCCAAAATCGCTCAACTTATTGCCCCATAATTCAATCTTAGGAGTAGTTCCGTCCGTTTTTTTTTCCTCCATTTTTCGACAGTTTGTGATACATTAGCATCGTAAATCAGAGATTTGTGCTCGTGTCCAAGCCGCTAGACGCGCAATTAAGGATTTTTTTTCACATTCGTTACGTTTGTTCTAAAGCGATTCCTTAGGCCAAGGTTATATGGTCAACGGTCAGCTTCAGAATCACTTTCGGGAAGGCTAAAACAGGCATTAATGAAAATAATTTTCCCGAGAAACATTTAAACAGCGACTAACATAAACAAGGTAAAGGCCTTATTCTTTCCAAGACACATTTTGTTTACTCAAAAATGTCCCAAATCGGCTCACAAAATAACAAACACCAGCATGGGGCCGAGTTAATCGCACACGAAGAAACAAATATCGACCGAAACAATATACAAGGCCGCCTTCACCTTCATTGCCACATGGTGTGACAGAACGCCGTGATGGATCTGTCCCAACCAACACGAAGCCTCTCACATTTTTGCTTAAACGTAAAAAAAACCGCGTTCAAGAGCTTTTGTGGGAAATGCGAAAAAACAAACAAAGGCATAGCACGGACAAAGGAAAAATAATGATTTCGAAGCAGCAAAGCGACAACAGCCGATCTGTAATATGGCTCCAAGACAGGAAGATATCATTTGTTTTCGTGTCGGTGTTTGATGTTGTCTCGTGCGGCTCGATGAGCTCCGGAGCTCGAGCGATGGAAGGCCACAATAATGGTCCTAAAATGATTGTTTGGGGGCGATTTGTCAGTACAGTACAGTCAGTCTGTTTCAAAGTAACAATTACATATTTTTAAAAATTTCAATTACCCGTTTTGGTGAAGTTTGTAAAACATCTGGTTTGCTTTACAGCCGCAGGCCGATTGCTTGCGCCGTAAAGGCTGAAGCAGGAACTAATTAGCGAGTGAGTTTGGAAACATGTACCACTAACCGGTCCACCAGACGGGGGGGAGTTTTGTGTTGTTCTTTTTCTTTACTTAAAATAATATTGGCTGGCGAAAAGATAGACGATCTCGTTGAGCAAACACCAGCAGCAGCAGCCGGCAAAGTCAGGAAAAGTCGTTTCCGGCGATATTATGATATCGACGGTTGGTTCGTGCGGTTAAAGATCACATGCTGCCCGGGAGGGGGGAGCAAACGGATGGGTCAGAGGTGCTGATATTTTTAGACCCCAAGTTTCTCTATTTACCAAAACGAACGAGTTGAACGAATCGATTGATGTTGTTTTTGTTTCGTTTGCTAGCGGTTTTGGATGCTAAACAGAACGATTGGACACTGGCGTTCAGATAGGAACAAGATTAAGCTAGTCGTTTGCTTGCTTGATCGCTTTTGATCGTTGTAACATAGGATTATAGTGATAGTGATTTATTAAAGGCTAAATCTATCGATTGAAGAAGCAATTTTGAACGAAAATTTTTAGGAAACCATTAGCCCACAATGGCACCTTGAAGCGCACTTACAGCTCACTTTTGGCAATAAAAGGTTAAGTTGTGCGGCTAGAGCGGATCTTTAACTAGTACACGGCCTTATAATACGGATCCAGACTTGGCAAAGCATTCGGAGGGAATGTCTTTTGCTCCCATTCTTAGACCATGTTGTGTTCTTGGTTTAAGTGAGCTCTTTTCGCTGACACGACGGTAATCTCCCTTATTTGGTAGGACAGCTCGAGATCACTAGATAGATGAGATCCCTTTGACTTCAAAATTTGCTGGAAGATGAGGCTTTTAGGGTACCAAAGTCTCTCGCTAGATGAACCACGTTAAAAGTGGCCCTTTGGTATACGTGGTCCTTTGAAGTACGAGGCCTTTTCAGCAACGAGGTTTCTTAAAACTCGAAGCTAGCTCGACGATAAGGTCTCTCTGAAGATATCCCTTGGACGGCAAGACCATTCACAACGAGGACCCTTGGCGTTAGACGAAAATGTCTCTTTGCGGAATTAAGCATCGCGAAAGATAAACCACCTTATTTAAAGGGGTCTTTCATGGAACGAAACCGAGATGATTGAGAATTGAGGATTCCTTCACTGTACAAGCAATAGACTTCTTAATGCTTTGGTGACTATCAGATATATGAGGCTATTGCTAGTCTTCTGAGAAACAAAATAATCTATTGTCTATAAAAATGGTAAACACGACTTTTAGAGCGACCGTACCGTAAAACACATTCCATTTATAGACACATGATGACTAAGTGAATAAGCAGTGCACCTTTTAGAGAAACCCAAGCGAAAGTTATCGGAAAACTGGGTTGTACTGATAAGAGTTGAATGATCATGAGTTAACAGTTAAATAAGCTCCTGTAGGGATTGATGTTACTTCAGTTTTATTGTTCTATTTTTAACATCCAAGACGTAAAAGCAAATCCCATCTAAATGTAACCAGCATTACAATTTCACTTCAAGCAAACAATCTCCACTAGGTTACCAGCATAAAACAAGTACCATCGTACCTTACTTTCTGCTAAGGGAACACTCTCAAGAATCAGAAGAAATCAAACACACACACATACACACACATCTCCAGCATTCAAAGTTTGGATCAGCAAAAAGACGAAAAGGCTCGTCGAGTTTGCTGTTATGTGGATTCCAAACGCCCTGCTACGCATCATAATGATACATCTGTCCGCAAATATGTGAAGTAGTAGCAAAAATGCAAAACTTCTCAAATTATTTTCCCCGACACAGGGCTAACGTTCTTTCCGTCATTAACTTCATCTGGTGTGCTTTTTCCACTTGGCGTGGTGGTCAAAATGTCGGCAACGAAGTTAGTTAGCTAACAAAGCGCGAAAAGTTGCATGCGAAACTTTGTACGCCGCTACAACAGCCGACTGCGTTACACCGGTTCCCGACTGGTGAACCCGGTACGGTTGATTTGTAGAGAAAATAATGAATGTAATTCAATTATGCTTTTATAAATATGATTTCACCTCGGCTTCTTAAGCTCTGGGAAGAAGATTTGCTGATGCTGCTGAAGGTGTGAAAGCTTTCCATCATCGTTATGGCTTCAGCAGTGAATGGAAATGGTCCATCGGAAAGTTGGTTCTCGTTCACGAGCAAACATCACTCTTTTGCCGGGTTTTTTCCTATTTTTCGTTTTAACTTTGCCCAGCGGCTAGAGCGGCTAGGAGCAAATTCGAGTGAAATGTATGACAATGTGTGATGGCGATAAGCCCTGAGGCGAGTCCGATCAGCGATTATTCGCTGAAACTGCTTCCTTTCTCGACGCTGAATAGGAACTTTTCGACCACGAACCACCTCCAATCGATGGTGAGCTGCAATAAACGCCGTGTCAAAGCAAGTTACGCTTTTGATGGTCACGCATTAAGTGACACGAATTACGCGTCTGCTGCAGAAGGATGCCACCTTATTGTGGGACGATGGTTTCGTTAGGCGTGTGTAGCATAATTTTATGAGACATTTATTGTGTGTATACGTAGCACTTGATCACTGGGCAAGGTACGGTGATGTTATAAATTTTGCGCTGACTGTACGCAACAACGCAACAGGTTGTTTGTTTGCGGTGGGTTGTTATGGACCAAAGACTTACGCTACCTGTTGGACGTTCAAATTATCCATTCCTTTACTGTTCGGGTAATGAGAGATTGTTGGTGTTTGCGGTTCATGTTATTAGTTTTGGAGCGAGTTTGATAAACGATCTACAAAATTTTCGTGGTAGTGTTTTGACATCAGACTTGTATGTTGTGCTCTGTAACGAGTAACGAGGCTTTAGGCTGCTGGGTTGTTTAAAAAAGGTCAAAGAGTCTTGTAGAATAAATAAGTGAAGGAGTTTCGTTGCTCAAACAGAACCTAAGATGTTGACCGTCGTGCTACCTAGTAATACTCATCGAGCGGCTGTAGTCCTAGCAGCAGCCATAGTGTGGCCTTATCCGAGCGTACATCGTTGGTTCCTCAATGCGGATAATTTCAGGCACAGTGGTTTTTTGTTGGGTTATGTGTAACTGCTGGATGGTATTATTCTCTCTCTCTCTCTCTCTCTCTCTCTCTCTCTCTCCTTGTCATTACGAGCTCTCTTAGGTCATGCTTCCCATTTCGAGATTACTAGACTTGTTGATACCACGTAGTTGGATAGTCAGTCCCCACTACTGGGGAACGGTCCGGATGGGATTTGAATCCCGGTGCTGCCGTATGAAGACCGACGCCGTTGTCGCCTCTTCCACCGTTCCCCTGGATACCATTATTGGAGTTATGTAAAAAGATATTGAGGCAGTCCGAAGGCCGAGGAAATAAAGGCGACATCATACGGCAGCACAGTGCTTCAAATCCCATCTACACCGCCTCCCCGTACGTAGACCTGACTACTTTACTACAGGTAAAACTAAGTCACAGAAAGCCATAAATGGCAGACCGGAGACCTCTCGAGGTTGTAGTGCCAAAGAAGGTCTTCACATAGCAGAATCGGGAATTGAATCTCATCTCATTCCTGCTCCCCGTATGCAGCACATGCTATCAATTTTCGGGTGTATTAAGTTAAGGAAGTAAGTAATTGTAGGCCAAGACTTCTTGAGATTGTGGAGCCAAAGGCAAACAAAAAATTATGCCCTGCATCTAATTACCACAATAAATTAGATGGGTCATCAGAGGTCTAAAGTTGTGTAACTTGATCCACAGTGCCTTAAATTCTTCAAAGCTCTTATACACTCAGTGCTTCGTAGTAAGCTGTTGTCAATGTTATATGCTAACAGGAGGAGAGTGATGAGAGTCTCAAAATTGACACTACTTGAAGCACAAAATCACAAGCCCGTTTCACCGTTCTTCAAATAATCCATATCAAATTCTTCCTGGACAGTTTCCCCATACACAGGGTGGAAATCCAGTTACAAATAAATTCGAATAATTCATTTAATATTATTTGACAATACGGCGTCTGTCCGTAGTTATTAATAAATAAATAATAAATATTTAACATTGTTTGTAAAAATAAACTAAAGACTTAAACTACAGTTGCCTATTGTAAATAAGGACTTATGAATCTAAAGCACAATCCTTTAAAGCCTAAAGGAAGTGAGCAATGGCTCGCTAAGTCTTCGCAGGTTTGTTTGATGCTTAAAAATCGGTGGTAAAAAAAAAATCAATTTGATTATTTGATACACTTTTCATACTCACCTTTAGATGATTTTATTAGCAACTCATACATTTGAGCGTTCGATACTCTTCATGCAACAATTGTTATCAACGCAGAAAAAACTGTCTTAAAGGACAAAACTGTTAATTGACATGAGGCAATATGCAGGAAGCATGCTAGGTGTTAAGTGCCATTTCCTTTCAACAAGAATAATAAAGAAACACTCCCAACTCCAACAATGTTTTGCTAATAAAAGTTGTTGTTTGTTGTTCTGCTCCGGGCAGTAGGATTATGCTAATCGGGTAGGTGTAGTGTTGATCTACCGATGATGAAACGACAACACCACAAATCCACAACCAAGGAATAGTTTCCCCAAAAAAACTGTCGGGCAAAAGTTTTTCTCAGCACAAAAAAAAAAACGACACCGAACATCACTTGACCCTGGGATAAAACTTTTGATCTACCTATTGACATTCAGCATCAAACTTCGACATGGGACTTTATCTATATACTTTTCCATATGAGCATGATGTTGGGTTGTGTTGTTTGTTTCGTAAACCTTCCTGCAGCACGATAAAACACAGTCACATTCAATCATTGCAGCTTAATATAAGTCAGAATAAAATAGCGAAAAACAAGAAACAGAAATCTGAGGATAAAAATTGCTTATACAAACAGAGCATCAGCATCATAACCGATGAAGGTAATTGAACTAGGTCAATAAATTTAACCGAAAAAAAACACCTCACCGAACGCAGATAAACAATTGATTTAACGTGAACCGACCAGAGCACAGATGGATGGCTTCTGGGCAGACACGACTACCACACGGGATTTGTTGTGGCATCTCGTTCGACAGCGTAAAATCGATAAAACCATCGATCTTCAAATTTACGGGGAAACAAGATGAAGTAAACTCGCGCAACGTACCGCAGTTATCATAAATATTCATTCGCACGTCGATAGGCATACGGCACTCTCTCGTGGCTGTCTGATCGGGAAGGGGGCCCCGAAGCAGAAGATTGCTCCGAGGATCGGTAGGTAGACCAACGTTAAACGCACTCCCACTGCTCACGTTGGTGGATTTATTTACATAAACTTCATCTCGTCTGTGGCGTGTTAAAATCAATACCGAACCAGGAAGCTGGAAGGTGGAATGGTGAAGCGAATATGAGGCAGCAAGAATGTTTCAGCTGTCGGTGTGGAATCAGTTACAGGCCGAAACCCTTCCCAACTCGAAGCTTTTTCCGAATGGTTTCCGTACTGTTTTGCGTAGTAGTTTTTTAACCCTACTCGAACTCCATTGAAGTTGTTATATTTTCAAATTTTCCACCCAACTCAAGAGCACTTACTTTCCATCCCTCCCCCTCTCTCTCTTTCTCGGCCGGTTCCCATCGTAAAGTTTTGCTGCCCGGAAACAGTTTCGAGCTGGTCAAAGCTGGTTCGCACGAAGTAATACGATGCTGTCAGTTAACATGTTTCCGTTTTTTCTTCCTCCACACCCCGCCCCCCCCCCCCGACCCCCGGTCCGTGCTCAGGGCAGGGCAGCCAGCACCGGAGCTCAAGTTGCAAACGCTCCCTGCTATCGAAGAGTTGTAGAATTTATTTAGTTTCAAAAGCAAAAACCGGCCCGGAACGCAAAAAACACATGACTTGGTAGTTTTTTTTTTCGGGTCAGGCTTCGAGAGTGGGCACACTGCAAAATGGTACAACGGAAATAGTTGAGTGATGTGGCCACTGGTAGGCTGCTGGGCAGGCCGGTAGAGGTAGGAGAGATAGCCAAAGTCACCGCAGTACACGGCGCGGTGTGGGAAATGTAACATAAACTAAAGTGCGAGTGAGTGAGTGATGAACGTGCCGGATGGATTGGATATTGGTGGTGCTGGTGGTGGTCCAAATACATTGACCAGCGCAAAGCGAATGGCACTGGGTGTGCAATTCAAATTAATAACTACCGTTCTTTTGGCTACGTTGGTTTGGTGGTGGAAAACGGGAAATGAAATTTTATATTTCTACCACCGGCAATACCGCAATACACATTTGCAAAGCAAATTGAAAGCATTTCTGCTCACAGAGGGTGTTGTTCTGGATGTAATTTAAATTTGAATTTGCTTGTTTGAAAAGGAGTGCTCATTGCTTGTTGAATATCAGTAGCTTTTTGTTTAGCTATTTTTAAATATACTCCCGTTTGGCTAGACTATAATAACTCGTATTCGAGTTTTTGATGAGTTATCTTCAGTCTAAATTAGTTATATGTTAATACTAACTTTTTTTTTAGCTCACTTGTGGATTGACTTCTCTGACTGCCAAATGGGTACATTGATGACTGACTGTGTATGATAAGGGTCAGAAGGATTACTTCGTGCCTTTGTTGGGAACATGTCGTTAAGAGCCTTATGCACCTGCATCTGTACCGTAGAGCTGCTACAATTTACTTTAAGCGTCCATTACTCAGAGACATTTTCACCTTAGCTACAGTTTATTATTGCTCTTTCAAAGAATTGTTTCAAATATTTTCCATTTTTTTAATAAAACAAACCATCGAAAGTTGATTAAAAAGTGAGCAGTGATGGAATCTGTGACTTTGGTTCGGTCTTATCCCGCAACACATTGTCTAGTTGCTAAAACGATTTCCAAGCAATCAAATATAATACTTCTGGGTGGACTTAGCCAGAGTCCAGATATAGTAAAAATGTTTGCCAAAATCATATACCATTTGGCCAAATTGACTGATCAACTTAAGTCAGAAAAATAGTTATAATATATATGACGAAATATCTGTGAGAACAAAGGTACGATTATTGAGCATTCCAAGACAGCTAAAATCTGGGGCAGTCTGGTGATAGATCCGACAACGGCGCCGGTCTTCATACGGCAGGACTGGGGCTCAAATCCCTTCCGGGTCGTTCCTTCGTAGTGAGGACTCTCTATCCAACTTAAGCGGAATCATTAAGTCTAGTAAGCCTGAAATGGCATGCATGACTTGAGAGAGGTCGTTAGGACAAGAAGAGCGAGACAGCTAAAGTCACCCAGAAAGTAATGTTGCTCAGAAAGCTAAAAGTTTCCCGATTTCCCGATTGAGACTACAGAACTAATAAGTTCAATTGAGATATTAAAAGAAAGATTAGTTGAAACTCAAAGTAATAATTGTTAATTATGTGTCGTAATAATTCAATAAGCGGTAAGGAATGTACCCTCCAATGTTTATTTAACCATTCTTTGATAAATTAATTTACTATCGAAAACGTCATCCTTACCCTAAACGGTAGTAAAATGTAAATGTATTCAAAAGGAAATTTTAACTTTTCCCGTTTGCCCATTGTGCGTAGTATGCTTTTCTTATGAATTGCAACTTTTCAAAAGTCTGTCTGCCTGCGGAGCAAAAAGCAAGTCAAAGCATGCTAATAAAACCAAAAAGGAAAAACTTCACACCACAAACGAAGAGACACAAAAGTGGGCACAGTGGAAGAGAATTAAATCATCCGATAAATATTCATAAGTGCCTTGTCGTCGAAATGAATTGCCAAATTTTCATCCCGGCTCCGTCTAAACTGGACTGGAGACTGGAATGTGTCAGAGCAACCAAAAAAAAAAAAAAAAACAAAATCCCAATTCCAGACATCCGTGCTGGCCAGCGTACCATCCATTTGCACATCATCGGCTGGCCACTTTTTTTCGAATTTTCACCGCACAGTCCTATCTCGGCTTGATGGATTGTCCGAATGAGCCGCAAATGTATGGACACACCAACCAGAAAACCGTGTCACCACTATAGGCGCGTCCTAAATGTATTCAAATATCCCTTTGGTGGGGCTCATTCTTCAGCCGGCGAGCGGCTAGAGCCCGGGAGGAAACATAATTATGTAAATTATGATTATTCAAAACCAACCGACGTTCCCTGCCACCAATAGAGCCGCGGGGCTCCAGTGACAAACCAGCGGCCGTTTACCATTCAATTGCAACGAAACATCTGTTAATCTTGTCCTCCCGGATGGGTCGGTCGGTCGGCCGGTCGGTCGGTCCTTATGGTCTGCTTTTGCAGTTTGGGATTATTCAATGTGCAACATGTTATTGTTTAGCAAATGCGGTTCTTAATTATGTTCCCACCCATTAAGGTTTGATTTCTCGGCGCCAGTTTGTGGTTGGACGGAGGATTTTCATAAACCATGATTTATGATGCGGAATCTAATGAGCGATTTAGGTGCTTTGCTAAATTTAGCATGCATTTGCCGTTCGAGGGCGATTTTCTGTTAAGGCTATACTTGGAATTATTGTATTTACGTTCATTAGAATGAGTATGAATGAATTACAGATACAGAAATGTTTCAAATGTACACAAGTTGTCCGTATGGTACAACTAACGCAAATCTAATACAAGAGTGCATGGATATATTCAAATTGCAGAAGTGCTGGAGATTTGTGAAGCAAACCATTTGTTAATCAATAAAGTTTCCCAATTATTACTGCTTTGCATCGTTTGTTGCTGTTAATCAATCTGTAAGCGACCAATTGGTTCACACCCACTGATAGATTAGGTTTGGTTTATTGATGCTCATTAAATCATCTTGGCCATCTGTGATCGTTGCTGATATATCGATAACCACAACACTAACGAATGCAACTGATGCAGAATCTATCAAATGAAATTGAAGCTTCATCGTCTGGTGGCTCTTCCATTGCAAAACCTGTCTAATACGATGTTATCCACATGACAATTACTCAGATGGCCAATGACTTAGTGCGGCGCTTTAACTAGAGGTAACTTCCAACTGAACTCAACATTGATCAATAAATTTCTGTAAGCAATTCTCTATATTGGCGAACCCTATCTAATCATTATATTGCCTGAAAAGGTGAAAACAGACCGTCAAGGTTCAAAACGATGGTCACTCACCTAATTGCCGAATGATGGTCACTCACGACTGACTAACAATATTTTTGAAGGATCAGCTTTTTAATTCTTTCAAGATCAACCTTTTCAGTTTAAGGTTTGCAGGTTCATACAATATTGATAGGCTTTTTTAAGTGTTGTGAAAAAATGTTTATCTACTCCACTAATCCCTATAACATCATAATCAGCAGTAGTAAAATTGGTATAGACTGTCGTATTTTTTTTATAATATTGATATTAGCATCTGAATCTCTCATAAAAAACATTTTGTTAGAATATCAAGCGCGTACTTTAATTTATTGCAATATTCGACACAAAGCCTTTTTTGTTACTACAAATTTCCCGAATTATACCCGAACTCGATCAAATTCGTGGAAAAACACCCTTCCAACCATTTAATGGGAAATACCACACCTTACGCACGCACCTTAACAGACAAAACCCGAACAAAAAAAAAACAACAACCACCACTACAATACTCCGTTTGACCTTTCGGGGTAGATACGTCTGGGCGCACCTTCGGCATGTTACTCACACCCTTTTGCAGATTGCTGGCTGTTGGGAATGTTTAGTTTCGTTTTCACCGCAGTTTTCAAACGGTAGCAGTTTTCACCGCTAGACAGTGAAATGATGTCCGTCTGTCAGACCAACGGGGGAAAAAAAATCGCAACATTAACGCCGATCCCTCGCCAGCACCAGCACCGAGTGTAGGGTGGCCAGATGGAGAAACCATTTTATTCGCCGTTTGAGCGAGCAGTGAAAAAGGTGGAAAACGGAAAAAACGTGCTGCTGCTATTTGCTACATGAAAATTCACTCAATAATTTCATCATTACCGTTCGGGACTTGCGGGGCAGACTGTGCTGGATTGTGAGAAACACCCGCTCAACGCACTGAACCAAGCGGCGGATCAAATCTCGTGTGAAAGAAAGATTTTTATGAGGCTGGTCAGTGATGGTAAATGATAGTTGGCCACGCAACCGGGCGTCGAGACAGCTACTCACCGGCCACGCAAAAGGTGTCGCTCGACTGAATGCGTCTCTTTTGTGCGTTGGAATGCTTTCCCTCCATCCAAAAACGTTTTGGTTGGTCAGCGCCGCCACGGTGAATTGTGGTGAAAATTACCATAAATTTGAACTTTCCTTACCTATGCAAAAGAATGTTGACGGGTACGTTACAACAGAAAAAAGGTCCTTCAGTGTATTCAGAGGGCTCTGCCAAAGGTCGACCAATGCTGCACGATCGAAGCGTTCGTTCATGG
Source organism: Anopheles stephensi (assembly GCF_013141755.1). NCBI lineage: Eukaryota > Metazoa > Arthropoda > Insecta > Diptera > Culicidae > Anopheles > Anopheles stephensi. Next base: position 64,485,268 of record NC_050203.1, on the reverse strand, counting down.
TGCCCTTTTGTTTCCTCGTCAAACTGCTCAAGGAATCATAAAATCAAAGCTGAAAGAATCTGTTAACCACCGACGCCAGCCTACCGTAGAACGGAGGCCCCCTTCTTAATGCCTTCCACATCAAACCGCTTCTTATCACTTGCGTGTGTCGTAAAGACTAAATCATTTCTTCCGGGACAGAACTTAAAGTGTAGAGCGGCTGGCCTCCTCTGAGTAAAAATGTTTTGGGGGGGAAAGGTATGATGGAGCTAACCTTTTGGGTTAAGGGTCAACCGAGGTAGGGTCTGCAGAAGTCGTAAAAAAAAGGCCGGCCGGGTAAAATAATCGATGGTATATGTGGGAACGAAAGGCACTATTACTCTATTCTACATGCCGGGTGCAGATTTACGATTCAGATTCAGAGACTAGCAAACAAATAAAAAAAAACACACACTACCCAAGGTTAAAAACAGTTTTTTTTAGTTCCGTTGTAGTGGAAACAACCAAGCGAAAAACCTAAACAAAAAATGGCACATTCCTAATGGATGAAAACATTTACTTGGCCTCACCAGGGACCGGAGAGATACGGAGTGTTAAATGTAGCTCACATTCTACCCATTGCTAAGCCGGCTCGGTTCGTTTTTGGGGTTTGGTGGTCACAGCTAAACAAGCCTACCGGTGGCAACGTTCGAGCGCCATCAATTTCAGCTCTCGAAGCATAAATCTCATCGGGGACCGTAGTCTGAAGCGGACCGGAAAACCCAACCGGGCACGTATAGCAGGTTAATTGTGGAGCGCAGAAAACGTGGCGGAAAATCTTCGCTAATCTTGGCGCATAAATTAAGCACAGATCTAGCTTCCGCTAACCAGTTCGGACCGTAACGCTTCGTCCCCACACGAAGGGAAAACGATTTTTGTCACACACACACACACCGAGGACTCTTCGTAAATGGAGCTTTGCTGTTTACTTTGTACCACGAGCGACGAACGATTGGCCCGAAGGTACAGATGGTGATGTCAATTCTCCCGGTGCTGCGTCGTTTGCGTCGGTAAATCTTTACCCGAGCCCGCCATATATCTTGCTGTTGCCGTTTAGATTTTAAACACCGTAGCGCTTTCAACGAGCCTCACGCAAAGAGGTAATGTACATATGCCGAAAGGCAGATGGGCTAAAGTAGATGTTACCACCGACGGTAAAACCGATTTCGTTCAAGTGTTTTGCGATGGAGGCGCCTGGTTGTTCATGTGCAAAAAAAGGGCTGATGGAGGCGCCCAGTACGTTGTGAGGGTAGCGTGATGGAGGCGCCTGGTTGTTTAGTATTTGTCATCTTTCACCTGTCGCGGTATTTTTTTAAACTCCAACTTCTAATTCCAAAACATACTCATAGTAATTTTTTTTTCAAAACCCCTAACTCCTTATTTGCTTCGTTGAGCTCAACGGGGTAAAAGACGACTAATTAGCATTAACATTTTGACTCAAAGGCTCATTCTCATCAGACAGGCCTCGGAGGATTCAGCCAATGGGATCTACACCCAGGAAGCCAAATGACTTCATTTAAAACTTCACACTATGCCTTTGTTTTGAAAGGGATCCCAGACCTCTCCGACACACGAAAGTGGACGAAAGCACAGATGCAACTTAACGGCGTCAAGGGATCATTTTCCTAATCCCAAATGGAGGGTATGCGTCATTTGCTTGCCGTAACCCTTACGATTGTTAGGGTGAGAGTTTTCCTAGAAGAGTCATTAGCCTGGAGAGTTTGGCTCCGTGAGAGGACGTCTAATTAGAGAATAGGGGTCAAATTTGGTGTTTAGTGTCGTCTTAACTTTAGACAACAAGCCTCTTTAGAGAGAATTTATAATTAACGTTGATATTTGCTGCATATTTACATAACTTTTTTATTTAATTAAGTTTTATTATTCTTTTAACATTTAGAATATTGTTGGTAGTTTTAAGATAATTTTATAAATAATAAATATAAGGAGGAACAATTTTATATAAAAAATATAGCTTTTGTTGACTGTTTTATTACTTACTACAAAACACTTTACGCTTCAATGAACTTATCAAGCTACTGCGATGTCCATCCCATGATCGCATCTCGTTTCATTTAACACAACACCCTGCATGTCAACGGCCAGTGAGGCCATAATGTGTCTCCGTTGGTTTGTTTCTCTATTCGTGCATCTATCCAAATAGACGATTATGGCTAACGGTTTCACTATTTTCTCTACCCCCGTGTTTCTCTCACTCGCGTACTCTGTTCCTTCATCCGCGTGTTTGGCTTTTCGTCGGTAATGGCGCCTGGCAAATGATGCGCCACCCTATGATGGACCTGTGTACGAATGGATGTACGAAATAAATAACATCTCCGCCGCCGTCGCCATCGTGTGGCAAATAATAGCGAGCAGCGGCCAGTACGCTCACTACGTCTTCAACTCCATCGATCTCGACCGGAATGGCTCATTAAGCTTTGAGGTAGCGTATCCACATGTTCGGCCGGGAAAACGAAAACGTCTCAATTTTGGTTTGTTTTTTTCCCATCCTGTCTCGCACACGCACACACACACTCACAGGAATTCGTCGCCAACCTGTCGATTCTGCTGCGAGGCACCGTCGATGAGAAGCTGCAATGGACCTTCTCACTGTACGACATCAACGGCGACGGATGCATCACCAAGGAGGAGATGAAGGAAATCGTAACGGCCATCTACGAGCTGATGGGCAAGGTGCCGGAAGGCTGCGAAGAGGAACAAGCCATCAAGGAAAAGGTCGAACGGCTGTTTGAGGTAAGCGTTGTGAGGTTTAGTTTGTGATGCCTTTCGTAACAACACAGCACAACATTCACCGTTTCTTACTTTTGTTTTACTTCCAAACAAGAAAATGGATCGCAACTGCGACGGCAAGATAACGCTGGACGAGTTCATCGAGTGCTGCACGAAGGACGAAAGCATCCGCCGATCGATAGCCGTGTTTGACACCATCTTCTAAAGACGCATATCCACTACGCCGCACATTTTATTGAGATAAAAAAAACACGTTCCTGCACGTCCAGCTTTCCTTCACCGAATATCTCTTGTCTTGGTGGATAGATAGAACGGTCGATGGTGCTCAGCACTAGTACCCATACAGCCGGGAGAAATACATTTTATGGGTGACTTATCTCACAGCAAATCACAACGAAATGATGCTAGTGTAGGGCAAGATGTGTGCTCCCTAATTTTACGGTACGATCTTCACTATCGGCAAGACAGAAAATTGTGGACATCCAACTCTTATCCAAAAGCAAACCAGCGCAAAGCTCCAGCCGTTAGATGAGTTCCACTGAGATGCCATGTTTTGCATGATGTTCAAACCTTTATCGACAGATTCTAGCTCCTGTTACTATGTATATTGGGTTAGATGCAACGCAAATACTGAAAGCACAAGCGTTTCACTTTTAAAAATTTGCACCATCTTAACTAACTGGGGATCGTGACGCGGCGTGAAAAACTGCTACCGTACCGAGCTTTCCGAGAGAAACTAACAAAAATCCTTAAGCCCTACCTGTACGTACGTGTTTAATTCCAAAGTGATATTGTTGTTGTAAAAGTTAATAGTCTCCCTCTCTCTCTCACGCTTTAAAGCTTCCATTGCTAAAAAGATGCAATCAGATGGAGCTCCATTCTTTAAAATCCATTAAAAATAAGTTATTGTTGAAAATACAGTCTTACTAACCTTATCTCCTCAGAACAAAAAAAAATGTAGAGAGCCTACCAGTACCTAAAACTTGTAACCAGAACAACAGAAAGAAAGCAGGCAAAATTTATCCTACACTAATAATAGCATAACCCGACCCGTGGTTTGGTTATTTTCTCCCGATGGAAAGATCTTTAAAGGCTTGCAAAGCACAAACTGTACTGTACTGCATAGTTTGGTGTTAAAATAGTTAAAAAAAGAGCTATTTTCTCTTTCGTAAACAGCTGTACTAATGTTAAAACTAATGTTGAACCTTTACTTAAAATTAGCCAGGTAGCATAGCGTCCTGGCGTGACCATTGTTGTTCCATATCTAAACTCTTCCAAGTTACTATTATGCATATATTTATAACACACGCACACGCAGACAGGTCCGAAAGCGTGCGTCATCGTTCCGTCTCTTGTCGTTCTATTCTATATACGATACACTTACCTCTTATTCTAAGTCAAGCTCCTACTTTTTGGAGCAAATGTTACAATTTCCCTATCACTATCCCACTCCTAGTGCTATTACCTACCTTGCATAGACTAACCTAGATGTTGTGATTGTGACTGTTATCAGCTGCTCCCAACCAACCAATAAAAAAAAAAACGATGGAGATTTGGTAATATGTTTTTCGCACTTGTAAACCTGGTGTGCTTCGCTGTACGTCTCACGTTCTGCCAACTTTACAGCTTTTATCTTCTTTCACTCAAAGGCTCGGGCGCTCTTTAGGAGCTTCCTCAGCTAAACATTCGCTGCCTTGCTTTTATTTGCGATTGTTTTGCGATGATGATGTCGTCCGTACCTACACACTTTTGTGCGCCGAGCTGTGCACTCTGTTAAAGTACTGTTGTTTTTTAAGAGTCAACCGATGTGTGCTTCATGGTATTTTTATTGAATAGATTTGCTTGATTGGCTAAAATGAGTGTGAGTGTGTTTGACGAAAATTGTGGCAGAGAGTGAGACGAGTGGAGAGGGAAGAAAGGTACGTCGAGGGCTTTCACCCTTTGTTATGGCTTTTCCCAAGGAAGAGCATTAAGGCGGCGGGAACTGGTGGCGTGAACAAGCAAACTTATTGATAGAACCGAGTTTACAGGAAATCGAATGATACAATTGAACTTTATCCCGAAAAAAGAAAAAAAAATCATGAAAGGCGAAAGACGAATGTTGTTATTTATTCAATAAAGAAAAGTAAAACAATACACATCCTACCATGCGCAAGGACACGTAGGATAAACACTAATTCTTATGGATACACACACTCACTCTACATATGTGTGCGATATGGTAAGCGATGCGAATAAGCGCGAACAGAAAGGCAGAAACAAACAAACAAAAAGAAAACAAAAAGCAAAAGTCCTACATTTTAAATGTCTAAATGTTTCCACAATGTCAATGTTGTCTTCATGCGAGTAAAACAAAAAACACCATTCGTGTAACTTCGTGTGTAACGTAGACGATAGTTCCCGGCAAATGTCCGCACTGTGTGGGGAAGTTGAAGTTGCAAATCAGACCGACACAAACCAAACACAACATACACTCACACACACCAACAGCACACACATACAACAAAACAGAAAGGGAAAGCAAGAAATCTTACCAAAAACTAATGATCCATATTTCAGTTGTTTCGATGTTTGTAATACGAAAATTGTACTTCAACTATATCATACAATAAAGAGTCCCTTATACAAAATAAATAATTGGATTTTTTTTTACACTAAAAAAACGATGGCTAATATAGGTTACGATTCGATAACATTTGGACGAAGTAGGGTAAAAAATAAAACCAAAAAAATTGAAATTGGGTATCAAAAGCAGATGATTAAGCATTGTTAGGTTCAGTTTATAGTGAATTGCTAACCGTGAACCTATTATTCTTACAAAAAGAAAACTCAGTGTTTAATAAGAACTTTACAGAAGAATTCAACGTTATTGTGGCAAATTTTATCGCTTAAAGAGAGCTTATACAGTAAGTTAAACTATTTTCATAACTGATTTCCTCATGTCGGACTACAGTAGAGGCAATATTCAATTTCATTTGATGCGCTCTTGACAGGCGCTGACGCTTCATAATGAAGCGTTTTTTAAGCGTTTCGTCTATTCGAAGCGATTTTCGAAATTTCGTTTTTGCTTTATGAATTTTCTTTATGTTTACAGCACAAAATATGTTCCTGCAAATATGTTTCGCTTCCTCTTTGTACGATACAATCCTGCAGATCATTTGTATTTGTACTTCCCCTGTAAATTAAAATTCTCACTAACTCTCGTTCGCTTCCATACGAACCTGAGTTGAGCCGCGAGCTCATAAAAGTGTGAACGCTTCAGCTACACTGTCCGGGTTCAGTACTCCAATCGAGATCACGCCGTACGATTCCGGCCACAGTTGGGTGAGAAATCTGAAACCGGCTTCAGTACAGATTTCTCGAAAACGCTAGCCTGCCACTCGGAAGGTGGCATTCGCCATTCGTGTGTGAACTTGTACAATTCTCACCTAACCCGCACCCGAGGCTCTGTGTAACTGCACCAGGCGGTTTGACGGTGCCCTTTCAACAAAGAAATCACTACCGTGTTGCCGATCACCGTGCCACACGCTAAGCACGTTCAAGAAGAAGTTCACGGTTCCGCTTTTATTTCCCGAGTGCAAGTGAAATAAAGGCGCAGCAAGCCGTGGTCCGGATGTCAGTGCAGAGTTGTCATCTTTCCTGCAGGAGAACTGTCAAGTGTGCGAGGAGGACTGCTAACGACGAGAAGGTAAAATATTGCCGTTGCCAAGGCTAAAATACATCCGCGCGGTGTTGAGCTTGGCACAGATGATGGTGGTACGGTTTCTCTTTCGCTTCCTTCGCGGGTGCCCTAAGACATCCGCCTTCTATCCGGAACATTCCGTCCGGTTCGGTCGGTACGGTGCGAACACCAAGCTGCGGCATAGCCGGTGCAGAAACACCATCGACGACCGCATCGCGTGAAACATTGGACGGTCGGTTCTGTTCTCGCTGTACGGGTATGCGCGGAAGATTGGTGCACCGTGGCTCATCCTCATACGAATGGCCATTGATTGGTGTACGGTGTAGGCAAGGGTACTTCGACGAGAGTGTTGCATGGCCTGCTGGTGGATAGTTTTTCGGGCCTGCTAGGTGATGCTGCCGCTGTCAGCGAGATCGTGAAGAGTCTGTGGAAGAGAAGTGGAAGAGTGAGAAAAGGACTGTGCTGTCCGTGTGTGTGTGTGATGAAGGAAGAATTGCGTTGTCGTCACGTCGCTCGATACAACAATATCCGCGCACTGTGCAATGTAATATCGGTATCGGAAGAATCATCTCCTTAGTGCAGTGAGGAGCAAAAGTAATAGCATCATTGCCACAATTGCTTCTGTGATCACCAGTGTGTGTGCGAAAATTGGTCCAAGTGTGGAGTGTGATCCAAGCAGGCGAATGAGAAGGGGGAGCACGCTGCACGCTGTATGGATGATAGAAAAGGGGTAGTTGGGTTAAGGGTTGCGGGTAGAATCGAAAGGGAAAAGAGAAGCGCGAACTTCTTCTTCGCGTGTGTGGCTGTGTGTATTTGCACGCGCGCTCGTGCCTGCGTGTGTGTGTGCAAGTTGGTCTCTGACGTCTCTGTGTATGCTAAAGTGCCGATTGTGAGCGATGAGTTGTTTTTGATGGTTGTGAGTCGCAAAAAAGTGAGCCGAATCGCTCGTGAACTCACAGTGCGTTTCTCATTCACCTTTACGAATGAGCAAAAGTGCCGAAACAATAGAAGGAAGAACAACAATATCACAGCAGCCATCAAGTCGGGCAAAAGTGTGCTCATCCCTTTCACGATTATCATACAAGTGTGGCTGAAAGTGTTGGTGTTACGTGTGCGCTAGGGGTGCGTAGCGGCTCTCCTTTCTTATTGCGTTGTGCGTGCACGGGTAGCGTGTGTGTGTGTGCGCGAGTGCGTGGTGTGTGGACTTTAAATGCTGTGAAGCAACCAAAATTTGTGTATTCCTTTTTTACTACCGCTACGTCCTATCAACAGTGTTTCCATTCTTTCTTTTCTTATTCTTTGTCAGCACAGAGCAGCTCTTCGCTTGAAGACAGCCGAAGATGCATTCCATAGCAGCAGCAAATCGATCAACCGAACCGACACTATAAACGATGAGTGTATCCCATCGTCAGCTTCCCTAACAAAATGATACGGTGGTAAACAACGGTAAGCTTACACCACCTTTGTATGATTGTATTAACATAGGGTTTGATTGCTAAGATGTATAAGACCGGCAAGTCCTTTTGCCTGTTGCCAAATGTCCCGAAAGTTTGACTTTGTCTAACGATAAGAGTACCAATTCCCCACGAAGTTGTACAACATTTTATCGTAAACAACAATAGGGACGAACTTATTGAACCAACCAATTTTACCAAAGTTATAGCCATTTTCCTAGGCCTTTTCCATGTGCCATTTGCCGCGCTATGTGTTCCAAATGTGTATTAAATTGAATATTCCGGCTAAACGAGTAGTATCCAGCTTCCTGGGTCTTCTACTAGTAATCCACAAATAATCACGATAATGCAAGAGACCGGCGGCTTTGGCCATATGTCCTCAAATCTGATTGTTTTAACACAGTTTGGATATGATAAGAGACGGCCTGCCTTCGTAAGGCAGGATTGGAAATCGAATCCCGTCCGGACCGTCCTGGCCGGACTGACTATCAAGCTACAGATGTAATGAAGTAATGGAAGCCCAAGATCTCTTTAGGTTAAGAAACCAGAACCAGAATAATAATAAGGATTAAAATTACTTTTTTTAAATTTTTTTCTTCATAAATAGACAATTTACACAAAAAACAAAGATGAAATATCATTCAAAAAGCTAAATACTCAGTCATATTATCTTAACTCTAAAACCGCTGTGCGGTGTAGAATCCATGTTTCATTCGATATTCTCTACCACAGTTATCGTTCCTTTGTTCGCACGCAATGTTGGAACCTGCCACCGTAATGATGACGTTGGCCTAGCTGTGGGGTACCCCTTTTCGGCTGTGACCCTTTACGTACCGTATCACTCATGTATGGCTGTGTTTGTTCGTCCTTTTTACATGGGCTGGTATGTTGTATTGGATGAATCGGAATGTCAGTGACCAGATAGGGGTGGGTTATAGAGATGTCTTCCATTCGGCACGCGCTTTGTTTTTTCCCCCATGTCGAAGCAACGCACATGAGCGTGTGCCGGAGGGTGGAAGTTTTGCCGGCTTTTTGCCATCCCTGAATGTAAGGTGTGAGAGCAGCCAAACCACCAGCATAATGGAACCTAGAGCATAGAGAGAAACGCTAGATTTCTCAGAACCAATAGCGAGGGAGAGAGAGTGAGTGAGAATGTAATATGGACGAGAGATGGTTGTTACTACAACGTGAAAGTAGTTGATTTCGAAACAAAGAGCTCCTACTAACCGCAAAACAGCGACCAGCTGGTTTTTGTTGGTTTCATGTTAAAGAACTGAGAGAGAGTGTGTGTGTGTGTGAGAGAGAGAGAGAGAGAGAGAAGTTACAGTCATGCGTGATGTAAGGAAAACGAAGAGGGGCGAGTGATGTTGGTGGAACCAGGCACATTTGCACCCATATCACGCGATGAAATGAAGTTTTGTTTTGCGTTCGTACAATTAACCTCCCAAATTTTGGTATAGAGCTGCTGTGTAGCTAGTTTTAACCATTGGTAACTTCTGACATTCACATTGCAAAGTAATTTAATATTGAAATGTGTCCAGCTTGAGATAGCGAGCAATAATTGGCAAGAAGTTAACAGCATCCGGACGGTCCCCAAGTACGCTGTCTATCCAGCTCCGGGTAAATTAAGTCAAGGAAACTAGTAATTATAGGCCAAGGTCTCTCGGGATGTAGTGCCGAAAAAGAAGAACGCTGTACACACAGTATAACGTGCTGCAATTGGAAAATGAATATGAAAAATTACAGATTTTTAGAAGTACTACACTTGGGACACTTTTTTGTTTTGAAATTATCTTCAAGGAACCATTATGTTATCTCAAAGTTACTATTTTGTGCGTTGTTTGTGTCCCTATTTATGTATGTTTTTGTATGTTTGTGTCCCTAAACAGTCAATCATGGATGACACTTAATGGCCTTACACGCAATTATCGGATGCCATTTTCTAAAATCGATTAATACTGAAAAACGATGATCTCGACTGATTATTGGTTTCTTCATCAGAGCGCTCTAATTCCCATAGTTGTCTCCTATAGCCCCTGCATTAGAGAAGCTACCCTGTAACAACTTAGGATCAATTTATGCCGATAAATCGCTATTATTCAAATCAAACATGCATGTGCTTCTGAAGATGTCCGGCAAGCTTATGATCTTATTTTAATTTAAAAACCGCCCAGTAATAACTAAAATGAAATAAATTATTGTTTTTAACATTCCTGCAAAAAAAATGCTTCAATTCGTTTTATGTCCATCGGGTGCGTAATTGCAAAGCTATTCACGAATGGTACACTGAGCTATGAAATTCCGAGAATGCAGCGTGCGACGTAACGAATGTTAAAATACCCATAAATCAGCAGCTTATCATAGCAGTGAGATTGTGAGCCGTAGGATGCAATGACACGACTTTTCAAATAGTAAAGAAAGAGGATTGTGTTCGTTAAAAGTGTCATCACATAAGCAAATGTTGCAACAAATATTCAGGGATGCGTTCTTCTTTCAGTAATTGTTCTATCTTAGACCTAGAGAGGATAAAGGAATTTAAGTTATGAATTCATGTGAGTCATGTTACGACTTGTTGTTGCACTTATTAACTTTTGATTAAATATGCATTCAAAAGGAAACATGTGAGTCATCATTTTAAGATGCTCAAAAATACAAAATTATAAGATGCTTTGGAGAAAAGTGAGAAAGAGACAAACCAGGAAATGATAGAAAAAGACAAACAAGACACTCTTACCTGTCCGAGGATAGCACCCCAAACCAAACGCACATCCTGTGTGGTTTTACGAAACGGTCGGCTTTTATTTTCTTTTCTCGTGCTCTTGAAACAACAAGCCCAGCCAAGCAGCATCCTGCCCGACAGGCCTAATCGGTAAAGCATCAACACTGTTTGGGAACTTTGCGCAGGTTTCAAGGATGATAGAAGGTGAATGAAAGAAAGGATGAAAGAAAACAAGCCAACGCACCACAATTTCGATCGGTTCTCTATGTGCTTCCCATCATTACTTTACCCTTTTTCTCGCCTTTCGTTATTTAATTACAAAGCTTGTTGTGTGTATTTGTCGGTTCTTCTGCGTTGCAGGTTTTGGTTGTTTTACACTTACATTACCACGTTCCATCGAAATGCTTCGATCGTGGTCTGTTCTTTAAACATGCGTCCTTCGGATGTTCATAGATCCTTAGAAAGGGTGCAACACGTTCGTATGATCTTTTTTGCTTTTGAGTTATAAGGAGTTGGTTGCTATTTTCTTTTCACTTTCACTTGCTTATTGCATGGATGGGCAGAGCTCCGTTGCTTTATGCAATGTTGAGATTAGAAATATATTCCAAGACCTTCAAGATTTTTTTATATTGCTCCATCAGCTTCGGAATGCACTAACTAGTTCAGCCTGAAAACATACTTTTTTTTTAAATCCCTTTATCGTTTTAACGTATATTCACTCCCATGTTGAGAATCCTTTAAGAGAACTAATCAGTCAGTACATGGACATAAGAGAGACGTCAGAGATCAGTGATGTAAACTTCAAGATTTCTACAATCCTGCATGTGTACAGATTAATTGTTGGTGATTGTCTTTGAATGCCAATCTCTTCATACCACTTAGTTGGACAGTGGTCCGGGTGGGATACCCCGATTCTGGCATATGAAGACTAGCGTCGTTTTCGTCTTTACCTAGTCTAACCAGGCCTGTGAACGCCAAAGTTTCAATTATAAAGAACATTCTCTTTGACTAGTCGATTGTTTTATTCTAGTGGCACTATGATAAAACAAAATTTAAAACTTTACTTTTGAACAACATTTCGTCTTAAATCAAACTCGGTGATCGTGTATTCAATGCAATTCTTCAACATGTTCAATATAATATATTCAGAAACGTACAAAAACATGTTTCAGCAAAAAATTGTGATAGAATTCTTGGGGTATGGTAGTCGGTGGCAAGGCGACAGTGGCGCCGATCTTCACACGGCAGGACCGGGGTTCAAAGCCCATCCAGACTGCCTCCCCGTCCCCGGGCAGGGATGACTACTTTGCTTTTGCCACCGGACTGTCATCGAAAAAATTATCAGGCTGGGAAATTCGGCTTCCACAATCTATCGTAACCTTGATCCTTAACCTGGACGATTTTTGCTATTGAGCAAACTTCTGGTAAAACGAACCATTACTTTTGACGCTATGATTCCACGATACCTCTGAAGCAATAGATAATCCCGACTCTCTATTCATATATGTGAAATTCCCAGATATCCATATAGTCCAGATATTGTACGATCAATGATCATCGTCACTTAACGACCTGGACCGTCTAAAACTGGGTGGAACAGTGTCCGTTTGCTCACGCAACATAAACGCGAAGCGTGCGCCTCGGCAGATTGATCAAGCTAAGCAGCTGATCGAAACAGGGAAGCCATGCGCAAGGGCAAGTTTGTGTGTGAGAGCGCGTTTGTGTCTTGCTGTTGAGAGTGGTTAGCTTTGAACAACGCGAGTTTTTAAGCGTGCGCTAATTCGAGGCTATTTTTATGCATCTCATTCTCGCCCTCGTTTCTGTCCCTGGCTCTCGCTCGCTCGCGTTCTGTGTTTCTTTCCCTGTGTCGAGCGTCACCCACTTTCATTGCATTCGTCACCGCGTTAAAACATGAAGTGTGAAGGAGGGGGGGGGGAGGGGGGGGAGCTTTGCTGTGGCAGAGGACAAGGAAGCTGGCAAACGTGTAACGTTCCAACGGTCGTATGCAAATTTTGTCGCGCCGCGTGCACGGAACACAGCGCGCGCGTGGTGCCATCCATCCACGGTTCGTTCGGTTCGTGGTTCGCTATGGTTTGTTTGGTGTCGTTAGATCACGCGAACATGGTCTGTGTGATGCACAAAACAATACTTTTGTTATTTTTTTTCAAAGTAAATTTTGATAACTCTGTTCCACTTAGTAAAAGGAAAGATTTGTTCAAAAAATAAGATTCCACTGGGAGTTACTGATATGTTACAGGGCACGATCTGTACCGAACATTATCGGAGAATCCTTGAGGTTATAAGACAGTTTTGAGTGTCCGCTTTGAGTTGGAAACCTCTTTTTGTTTCAGCCAAGTGTGAGAGGAAATGTTTAGAAAAATGTTTTACGTTGGTCATGTCAGAAATCTTCTGATCGTACTCCGAGTGTTTTCAAGTCCATTTGAACGATCTAGGGACGAAAGGAATTCTTGTTGGAGAAGATGCTTCGCCAGAAAAGGGTTGAGATTAATAACTGATATTTTAAGGGCAATCCTTGGCAGTCAATGGTAATTTTCGTAGCAAGGGATTGGGAGATCTGATCTACATGAAATACTGTTCCTCGGCTTTCTTCAGCATACTGGAGCGACCGCTATAGCATGAGGTCACGGAAACGTACTCAAAGAAAGCACGAGATGATTTTTGGGTTGTGTGATTAAGAAACTTTCTAGAAACATTTCCACCCCTACCCTTAAATGACCTAGACTTGTAAGGCACCAAATCATATTCAAATTTGAATTTTAACTTCAAATATCTCACGCAAGTAAAATTCGTAAACCGCCCCAATGAATACACGTTGAAGATCACACATTCGACGCAAGTGATCCCTCCGCTGGCCGACTCCGGATGGTTGCGCAAACGCAGATACCACATTCCATTTACATCAGAAGCTGAATGATCGTAACAGCATTCGGTACAAAGGGGGAGCGTTTTTAGCTTCACTGTTTCTTTTTTTTTTTGCCTCCGTGTACCGCATTCGGAAAGGAAGGCATTCATTACGAAAGCGAAAGAACATCCCATCCCGTCTCCCATCAACGGCAATGCTTCGCGCTCCGATCGGCTAATTAACTATCCATCCATCCAGACTTCCTCAATGTCAAGGTCATTTGGGTTGAGTCTGTCTAGATCTATTTCGGGATTGCTTAATTCAATTTATCTCGTGCTTCCCTGTTCGTAACGCCGAACGACGAGAAGCCGAAGCAATGGAACTCCATGGAGAACCGCACGCCACTCCTGGCAGCGTGGCATAATGGAGCTCTGGCAGACCTTTGACCGTGACTGACTGCTCTATGCGCTCCTGTGTTTGTACATAATGCATGTATGTGTGCAGCATAGACCAAAAAAATGGGGGAGAAAGAGAAAAAAGATTGGTCAAATTGAACAATCGGCATCTGTATTGTTTCTTTGGGTTAGATGTTGAGGGTTTTCTTTCATCTTGAAACATTACTTTGAGGGAAAAGTGCGTTGAATCGGTTGTGCTCTGGGATATTGAAAACTTTACAATTTTAAGATTAGTAAATTATTGTTTGGTGGCTTACGAATTACGATCAAGATGGCTAAAATTTGTTAATGCTTACGGACCTAAAATTAATAAGATAAAATCAGACGAAAGAATGGCTTACGAATCGGCGATCAATGTATCTTCTGAGTTTAAAAACCTCCTCAATTATAAAAAAAAAACTATTAGGATTAGGTCAAATCCCAACCAAGTAAAGTCTTCAAACATCCAAATTGACAAATATTAGCTTGAAATGTGATCAAGGCTTTTCCAAACTCTAAAATGCTGAGGATCCTACTATTCGTTCAAATCTCTTACACAAACAAATTACGTCATGTTAACGATCTTTTGTGATACTGGTAGACGAGAATCACAAATCTAAGCACAACTTAATTACTTTTTTTCCTTACTGCTCATGATGTATGATGTATAATGATCCTCGCTTTTTTCAGTAGGTTTGCGGGTTGTAAAACAAACGTCCATATGTTTAAAACAATATTACATCGGAGGTTAGTGGCGTTCTGGCAGTCCTGGTCCGGCAGCACCGTGTGTTGAAACTCATCTGAACTCCTCTCCTCCGTAGAAAGGACTGACTTTCGTAGCCACGTGCTGTAAACAAGTCTACTGAGCCATTACATGGCCATCACGACCTTGAAGATCGTTAAGCCAAGAAGAGATTAGATCGTCTTAGAACGCGAAGATCGTGGTGTGTTTCTCCAACCGCGTCATATTATTTTGAACATGTAGACACTTGTTTTAGAATCTGGAAAACCTACATTTTAATTATCCTTTATATATTGAATGAAATTTTAAATAATTCGTCTTTTTAATGTTTTTTTTTCTTTATCTCCCTTTACAGTATCCGGAAGTACTTACAAAACCAGTGCAATTGAGTGAAACGGCGAGTGCAATTTTATGTGTTACATTAGCAAATTCTTACTATCGGTGTCGACGGTTTTGTATTGTGTGTAAAGAGTGAGGGTGGTTCTCTGTCGTGCTAGAGACTTAACAATGTGCTTGCAATTAGCCAATCGCACGTGTATGTTGTTTTAAACTGTAAGACGTCGCTGCAGAAACCGCGAGTGCTGAGTTCTTACGAGTCAGTAGGATTCCTCTCGGGCCATAGATAAGTGTTAATGCACGCCGGCATTTACTTCACATCCTTAAGGAATTGTTTCGCAATTACGGTCGTGTGAACGTGGGTGAGTGTGTGTGTGTGGAGAGTAGTTCGGAAGCAACGTGATCGCCACTGAGCGCAAAAATGCTTCCTCGGGACGTAGCCTGTGTGCGGGAAAAGGAGTGAGGGCAGCGCTATGCTGGGCATTATGCATCGATGCTTTGCCGTGTACGACAGGGTGAAGATTAGGGGGGTGTCCGCGTCACGTAAGTCGCCTGTGTGTGCATCGCGATAAGGGTAGTAGTGACGATTTGCGCGACTTTGACAGCGAAGATCGAAGCCCGCTCACAGCATGTGGTTGCCGTGTGCCTGTGCGCCTAGCTGTAGTAGATCGGCGCTGTAGTGGAGCAGCATAACGCCGAAGGAAAAAGATATGTTCGTGGTCGTGCACAAATTCAGAACAAACACACACACACACGAAAACTCCCGCCACTGCAAGGGGGATGCTCGCGATATTAAAATGAGAAGCTGATCGCGAAAATTCTTAAGCGAGAACGCCGAGTGCGCCACATCTCCGAATTTGAGATCGTGTCTCAAACATCTGCCGGGAGAGTGTGAGAGAGAGAAACCCGCATGCGTTTAGTAAGACATTCGCAGCGTGTGTGGAGCTACAACTACCGAGGATCATGTTGCTGCTGTGCGTGCACTAGGGAATACACCAGTGTCCGCGAAACGTTGTGTGCCACGAGGTGTGTTAGTGTTGTGAAAATCGTACAAAAAGTCCTAGTATCGCTTGGAGATGATTCGCTAGCGTCGGAAGGTCCCCAATCGTCGTCACCTTCGCGTGTGTTAAGTGCATCCGTTAGTCATCCCTGTACACAACCCTCCGAAATGGCTAGTTGAAGGTTCGCGATACGAACCAAGATTTTAACGTGTTATATGTGTGTGTATGTGTTTTTTTTGCGTGTTCCGTTCCGTCAATGCCGGTGCTGCCGGAGAGAGAGAAAGAGAGTGTGTGTGTTTGTTTGCCCTCTTATCACCACCACCTGTCGGGGCCGCGTTGAGTAGAATCGCAGTCTTGGCGTAGCTCGCAGACAGCAGGGCTTTTTAGCACAGTCAGTGCCTGTCCCCCGTCTTAGACAACAGGCGCCCTGTGTTCCCCCCTGTTCTATCAACCTACGTGAGTTCGCGAATGGATAAGTACCACCACTCCGCGGTTTGTGTGTGTCAGTCAGGTGGAGCCCGATAGTCAGAAGAGTCGACGAAGAAGAAAAAAAATGGAGCAATGTTAAGACAGCGATCGTAACGCGTTGTTCTGTTCCGTTGGCGGCGAGTACGTAGTACTGCAAATTTGGAAGAACACCGCCCCGGTGTGTTCTTGTGGGTTGGCAAAAAGAGCAAAGCGTGTGGAAGAAAGTAGAATGATCCCGACCGGCACTAAAAGTGTTAGGCTGCACGTATTGTCTTGTGGTGGAAAGCGTCCAGCTCTATGTGTAAAATAATGGGAATAGCTAAATAGTGGATAGTGGCATACAGAGATATAGCTAATATAGCTGTAGCAAATAGAGGAAGGGTGTGTTCCCGTGTGCTGGAGCGAATCCACCAACGTGATCTGTGGAAGCCCCGCTATAGAAGCCGCATCATCGCTAGTGATAGTCATAGTGTTAATCGAACAAACAACCAATCGTTGTTTCGGTCTGTGAGTGCGGCAGTGTTAAAATACTACGCTGTTTTACATGCCAACTTCACTAGGCTTCTTCATCCGCTGTGTTGAGCGGAGTCCAGATGAAAGCGTCCCCCAAAAGCTCACAATCAACCGTTGTGTCCGTTTAAGCACAGAGGACTCTTCTATTCACACTGCCCAGCTAGACGACGCAGCAGGTGAACATAGAACATCACCCTCACGCAAAACATGCCTTGCTGGAAGCTGAAGAAATTCTGCAGTAGAGCAAGCAACCGTCTATGAAATCACGTCTCGGTGCAAAACTTCACCAGTAATCGCAGTAATAGTTGAACACACAAAGCCATTGCACAACCGAGAGAGATAGAGCAAGGGCTTCGAAGTCGCACAAAGACTACGGGACTAGATCGAAACGCTTCGAAAGAGGTGACAAGGAAAAACGGCAGCAGCAAAAAGAAAACAGCATACAGAACGGAACCGGTAGGCAGTTTCCGCTTTCCGCTCTTGCACCGGATCAACCGAGCCATCGTCGGCCACATGGCTAATCCAACGAATATTATCCGGGAGATGGTCAGCGGGCGGCGTAACCGCTACACCCAGGATGACTTCAATCTGGATCTTACGTGTAAGTGTCTGGTCTGTCTGAATTATATTTGCATTGCTCGATCACTGTTTTGTGGACTAAAAATCTTGTTAAAAAAATTCAATTCAACAGGTGACACAGGTACCCACCTCAAGTTACGTTAGTTTTCGTGAAGTAGTAAAGATCGAACCAAATTCTAGATTCTGTTCAGCATCATGGCATTTCCTGCATCCTGTTTGTGATCTTTTGGACTAACTACCAAAATAATGTTAGATACTATTAGGGCAGACTTATGTTGGATAGGACTGAAAGTAAAACTATATTAGGTAGTGGAATCAATTTGGCTTGAGTTCCTTATCCACACTTCATTCTCCAAAATTACTGCTATCTTTTTACGAGCCTTCTTCATTCAGTTAACTGGAATCAAAGCGCAGTCTGTAAAAAATAGAGCCCAAAAATAGAGTTCTGGGAAGGATGAGTTGCTATACTGTATTGACTACAGATTGATAAGATAGAGTCCTCCAATAGTGATTTGTCCAATAAAAAATATTGTCCATTGCCGAGGTAAGTTGGAAGACTGTTCGATCCGTGACGCGTCCACCGTAGGCAAACTATTTTTACAAGCTCCGTCTGCTGGGTTGGCCATGGACGGGCAAGTTTTGCATGACAATGGCCATCTTTTCCAGGATATTGTACACTGTTTGGAGGAAAGTTTTAATCCCCGAATCCAAGATTGTTCTACTTCTTTGGCACTACAACCTCGATAGGGTCGGCCTGCCATTTCTGGCTTTGATGTATATATCCAGACCAATATGCAATTGCAGTACCGCCATTCGTCATAGCTGCTTCAAACTTATTGCTTTTCGGAGTCGTTGTTTAATGCATTTTAAAGACAAAATACGACCGAGTTTGGATAATTTGGTGGATTGCAAGAATCGTCGAATGACAAATTCTTTACAATTAGAATAGATTGACATAACCAACAGACACCAAGCTTTTGCCATCTACGAAACGGCAGTAGTTAAGCTCTATGGCCTACAGATATCTGCATCGTAAGATTGGGTGGCAGTAACAACGACTGTATCGTTTAACACAATTGTAAAACCATTTTGTTCTACCACCACACCATCACCACCCGGGGTCAATGATCTCTCGCACGCGGCTTGTTGGACGCGAGGGTGCAATAATTTTGCCCCGATGCAAAAAAGCACCCACATGCCGCTGATGTGTGTTTGCATGTTTGTTGATGATGCGACCGCGTGCGTTTTCCCATTTCTCACTGACGTTTCTGCCAGAACGTGTAGTATTTTGTGTTTGGCTTTCGTTATAGGACCACAGAGCACAATACATACGATTTCAATTATGACAGTTGACAAATTGCATAGCAAAAAACCAAACCGCGTTGCGAAGATCGTGGACCTCCTCTTCCACAGGTGTGTGTGTGTGTGTGTGTGTGTGTGGAAAGCGCACGAGCCCTCAACAAGTGAAGCGAATGGAAATCGAACGATGTCGTGGCACGACGCTCAAGCTGCCAGCAGCGGATATATGCTACTTCGGCCGCTTTCGGTCATAAATGACCTTCACGCGTTTTGTCACACATACTAAGTACGCGCGCGCGTCACAGGGTTGTTGTGCTATTTTTAGTCGAGGTCATTGGGAGACGGTGTGGCGATCGAAATTGACGCCATCGTCGACCAGGGGCCAACAAGGAATGCGCTTTGAGTTGATTGAAGCAGAGATTTGGAACGATCTTTTGTGGGATTAGTCCTCAAGAGGGGCGTGCGTGCGACACACTTGCATCTGGCAGAGACTAATGCGAATGAAGTAGTAGTTAGAGAGACCGGCCTTTTGACTGTATGCTGGGCTCCAAGACCAACGTTTGTGTTTTTCCGATCAGATGTTCCGTGTTTGAATTTAAAAACTTTGCGTGTGCCGGATGGATAACTGGGCATGAATGACGATTGTAATATTTCTAATTAATTTCCTTTGCACTATCTGTTGTTTCGCATACTCGTAAAGAAAATCCCACTGGCGGCGGCGGCGGCATGCCTTTGACCTTCTTTTCAATTGCTCGCGCGCTGATCCAGATAACCGTGCCCGCGAACGATGACGCAATTGGTTTGATTCGCGTGCGTACCTTAGGTGCGAAGACGATAGAGCTTCTTCCTTTGGTAGTAAAAATCGAGTCATACACCTCAAATAACTCGCACGGTGGTGATCACTGCTGCCTGCTACTGCTGTGCTCCGTGAGTTCCCCTTGAGGGTCAAGCTTTTGATAATCCGATTGGACCTGCACCCCGGACCTTTCCCTATCAAAGTTCTTGTCGCATCTGTGTGTGTGTATGTGCGCACGTCGGAGGAGTTGGCAGTAGCCGATTCTTCACTCGTGCCAATGTGGACACGCGCGTGAGCCATAGCATAACGGTCACATTAACAGCCAACGATGTGCCCCACGGATGAGATGATGCCCAGTGTATGTGGATGTGGAGTTTGGGAAGGGGCTCGCGTGCTTTTTAAAAAGGAAAGACTCACTCGCGCGCCACACACACACGCGGTATCTGTGGCTACGCTTTGATGATGACGGGTGGTCGTCCCGAAGTTGGAGGCGATTTGGTTGACCTTATCGGTTGTCAGGCTTTTGGAGAGTCGATATGTGGGCCGAGCAGGTGCCGGGACATCCACCAGTGTAGCGTTACTTCTTGCGGCACGCGAAATTTGGCTTATCGCTGGGTGGTAATGTTACACACAATGTGATAGTGCTGATGCTAGCTTCCGCGCACAGCAGACAAGCGCTATCAGCATACTGGGATCGCACCAAGCGGTTGCCATTTCTTCGATTCTTGGTAAGGCCGGGTTCTTGCGTCATCAAGGGGAAATGTAAACAAATCTGTAAGCAATTAGGTGAAAATACGCGAATAAACCCTTCGGTAGCAGCGTCACTTAATCATCGCTTAACATGATGTGCGTTGGAAAGATGGACGTCTCTATCAGAGCATAATTAGAATCTACCGACTGAGTATACTTCGTATTTAGTCGGAAGAAAACTATGTTTTGAACTCCAAACGAATCTCGTAAGATGGATATGGATGTTTTTTACTGAATGATACGAATGAGAACCTTTTATTCCTCATTGATCAACCGCAAAAAGGAATTGTTTTCCCGTGTTAGGTTAGCCTTATAGCGCGGCGATTTCCTTCTATTTTATTTTAAATCGGTATATTACCTCCAGCTAAGTGGTGCTGCACTGCTCTGCAACCATTACGAAGCAGGCAAGAGCGACGTTTGCAGTTGATTACGTTTGCAACAATGTTGCAGTTCAGCCACAATCAGTGTGTTGTACGTGCGTATCGTCGCGTTTCTTGGGTGCTTACGTTTACGTTCTTCGATTGCTACGGAATACCGGAAGCGCACTGTTGTGTAGACTGCTGCCGTTGCTGCTGACCCTACTACGCCGAGGTTTGATTGGCTTGTTAAATGGAGCCCATATATTTGTGTTTCAGCATATTGTGCTGCTGCGGCGTAGCTTATCATGACATTTAACGCTTAATATGATCGTAATGAAGTGGTGGATCAAGTATAATTGTTGGCCTATTTTTTTTTAAGCGTATTGCGCATCGAGTGTCTGACGCCCGGGAGGTAGCTTACAGCCTGTCGTAAGTTGAGGCGTTTACTGATGAACTCTAGAAATGAAATCAATGCAAATCCTGAATCATTCTTGAAGATACAATTTTAATGACTGTTGATGCATGCAATTTCATCATTCCATCTTGCAAATGCAAAATAAAAGAATCTTCCCTAACGAACAAATAGCTCTGCAGCCATTTTATTGCTGCAAAAGCCCTCGATATCGCTCACAACTCAATATCCCGGTCTTTATAGTGGACGTCTCAAAGTCATGATTTTACATCAATTTGCGAAGGGATTTTATGAGCTGAGTCTTACGGTGCTACTCACATAACATGGTAATCAGTTCGAAGCCTAGCGATTTTAATTCTCTTTGTTGGGGTATTTCCTTTGTCCCTCCACACTTACGAGACCAACAATCTTTCTGAGCATCTCCTCCAACGCGGTTGAAATGATTTTGCCATTTTTGGACAAGGTCCATCCATCAAAGCATTTTAAGCAAATTATAACTGATAATTCAAATTGTTTAGTTTTTTTTATTTTACATCGCATTGCCCAAAGCTTTTATTTTCTAGCAAAATAAGAGAAAAATATGCAGCTACAGTAAGCTGCTCACTCAGTTAGGCCTCAGTCTGTGTGGTGCATTTAACTATGACTTACAACCCCATCGCCCTCGAATCGGAACCACTTCCCAATGCCAAAGGAAGAATCGGTCATAGACCCCAGAGGTGGTAGTAGAGTGGTTAGCTCTGGTGGCTGGCCGGTTGGCCGCCGGTTGCCGTTTCACTCTGGCGGGAAAACTCGATCGTGTGCCGATCGTGTGGCGTGCTGCCTTCTTGCTTGCTTGCTTGCTTGATCGATCATTATTGTGCTCATAATGTTGTGGCTGTCCTTGAGATGAAGAGTGTAAACATGCGCGAACGCGTGTATATGTGTGTTTGTTTTTTTTTTCTTTTCTGTGTGCTCTAAACATCGTCTCATCGTTCTCATCGTACTGCTGAATGTCGGCCAAATTCCCCCACTTTTCGTTATGAACCGCAAATCACACAGGTTTGTCGGTCGATTGTGAATCGTTCGAGACGATCTACTGAGCATTCAAGAGTGACGAACAAATTTTTGTATCTTTTCAGAATTTTGAATACATTTTTTTTTTTAAGTTTTACCCTACGCGCTCAGTTTCTTCAAGCTTGTGTGTGTATGTCTTGGTAAGTTACGATTTATTTAAGTTAGGAAAATTTGATCCTATCTTAAAATACACCTTATTATGTCTAGGTGTTTACAATTGCTTGTACACAAAGAGAAAATATGTCTAAAATATTCTCGTCATTGCTTGCTGGCGTCGCCAGCTCTAAATCATATGAGTTTCTAATCAAACCAACGTATGGTTTCGCCGTACTTTTGTCAGGGGGGGGGGAACACATGCGGAACGGCACGGAGAGAAAGAGAGACCCAGACCGGGGTGAACCTGATCGTGTTTCGGTCAGGGACAATCTTGTGACCAGCTGAGAGAGAAAACCGGAGGACAAACCCAATTGATCCACACGAGCATGTTCGTTATGATAGTGGGCTTGAACTTAAACCGGTTCAATCGTGTGTATCTCACGATGCATAGAGAAATACACAGTAAGGTGTGACAGAGCGATGGAAGGGAGAAAAGTCACACGAGAGCAGAAGGCGCCTACTTCTAATTAGTATTAATTGAGCGTGCTCTACTGGTAAGCCAAACCTAGTTGATAGATCATTAAGCATTGACTTGACCGCAGAAATTGTTAGGTTCTATACGTTGTGCTGCAGTTTAGTTTATTTTTGTTTTTAACAGCCAAATTGAAATTTCATTATTTTAGAAGTTTTTTTTTTAGCTTTCCACTCTTCAGATATTATTTTATTGCCTTTTTATTGAAGGTTGGCTAAGCCCTATAACATGAAGTTCACTCACTGAGTCAGCCAGACATTGTGGCTTAGATTGTAAGCATGGACACAGTTCTTGCTGGCTCTTTGCTCTTAGCAAAGTAAACCAATAAAAAAGTTATATGAATAGGTACATTGGCGAAAAAAAAAAATTCTGCATCAAATACCAAGTCTTAGGAATTGTTGAGAAAGATTGTCCAAATGAACGATCAAATCAATCCATATAGAAGATCATTTCCTGTAATTCTTGCCTTCTCCTCGTGACGCGAGATATTCCAACATTGGACCATCATCTTCAGTTACCTGAAACTCTGATTATAGCTGTCTCTGTCAGTCCGGTCCCTGCACCGAAAAATGTGGACACCCCTATTGCACTATTGCATGAAGCATTCGGCGTCAAGTGCATCGTGATCATAAATCAAGTGGCACACTCACACAATTGTGCGCACCTACGACGGATGTTTAGCACAAGTTGCGTTCGGTTCGACCATTAGCGCACAAAAGTGGGCCGATCGGCTGCCGGGAACGGAACCTGGATGATGAGACACAGGAGGATCGGCATCGGCAGCGCAACCATGACGTTACTTGTAACACATTCCGCCACCGGTGTTTATCCATTCCCAGCATTCAAAATTCAAACCTGAAAGCTGCACTCCATAATTCACCTCACCTTTCGTGCATGTGTGTGTGTGTCTCGATGTATTTATGTGCTAATCAGTGGCAATTAGGTATGCAAATTATATCTTCACCGTTTGCTACCACTGTATTATGCATTCTGTGGCATGATGGGAGGGAAGAAAGAATGGATAAAAATAAAACTGTGTAGTAGCCCCATCAAAGTCACTCCGTGTGCCGCTGACGGCAGTGAGCTGGGTCTCTCCCGTGTTGGGAATGGTGGGTGTGTCTAAGCCCGGGATACAATTAAAATGTAATGCAGTAGCAGCATGTGCAGCTGGATGCGGTTCTTCTTTTCCTGCCAGCAGTCAAGGGCTAGCAAGGTAGTAGCAGCGGCAAAGTGCTCGATGGTATGTGATTATTTTTTCATTATCATACATGCTCGCGCGCATGGGTGGTCTGTGATATCTGGTGGACCGCTCGCCGTAGTTGCTAGACGGTTTTTTTTCTCCCCTGTATGCCATCAAGAGTAGTATCCGACACTAACCTACACCGTTCCGTGTTCTGTGCGCAGAATGTACGGATAGTACAGATGCTTCGATACAATGCCACAATGTGTGCGTTCGGTGAGCTAGTGCCCTGCAGGAGCACGGTCGAAAAACATAGGGCGGAAAGGACAGCATAAGCATGCTGCTACCTGTCCGCTACTCAATTAGTATACAAATTAAATTCGAACAACGTGCTACACTGTGTTCTTCTGATTTCAAAAGAGGCGTTTAAACTCTGATACATGTGTGCTTGTGTGTGCTGGCTAGAAGCGCAACACATAGCTCGCCCTTCGCTTGTCGCTTCGCTCGCCCCCCCAGTATTTGTCCAGCATCGAGAATGCATGGAAAGTGCAAACAATTATCCGTTCGCTTCTCACTTGACTGCAACATTTTTGGTTTTAATAATTGGCTTTCCTCTCGTTTCAGATATTAAGGCGAATATCATCGCCATGGGCTACCCGGCGGAAAACATGGAGGCCATCTACCGCAATAATCGCGAGGACGTGCTGAAGCTGCTGACGGAAAAGCACGAGGGCAAGTACAAAGTGTACAATCTTTGCTCGGAGCGTACCTACGACACCAAATTGTTTCCGGTAAGTGAAGTTCGAACCGAACTTTTTGTCTTTTAAGTTGTATGCAAGGTTGACGAAAGACGAATTATAGGGATACGATGAGGACTTATAAAACTTTAAAATTAGAAATTTGACATTTCAAGTCGGCATTTGTCAAATGTTTGATTAATTATACTGCAAAACAGATAAATACGTCGCGAAGCAGTTGGGAAAGCGAGAGACATTCACTGCTATTTACCAAAGCGAATTCAGTAATAACATCTTATGTTCGCTTCTGGAGAATTAGAAAGCGTCTAATAGGAGGCAAAGTTCAGCTAGCCAGTTGGCTGTGGTTTGGACCACGTGAATGTGTAGGATCCAGGGGTATAAAGATCCAACTATATATGTGTCCATTCCATTTCTAAGTCCATGTGTCCATTTCAGAACGAGTAGTGAACGGCCGTTGTGGGTTGTATATATATTCTTTTGACACGTCCGGATATCAAAAAGACTCCCAACTTACTTCTGCTCAAGCATTCTGTATCTCAGATGTAGATGATCATCAAGGTAATCAGGAATAGCTACGGTTCGAGGTAACTGCAGGAAGAAAATGCGGATTTCATAGTTTATTCCCATTTATTATCTTACTATCTTCGAACAGGGGTAATACTCATAATCTTTTAGGACTGGGCAGCCCCCCAAAGCTTCGCCCAGAACTAAAATCTCCGACTTACTCGCTTGTCTCACCTGATTGAAGTACAAATCTTTTTATGTCGTGACCACATCCAGTCACATCAAGAGATCCTTTAAGATTGGCTGTTGAGACGTCTTTTTACCACCGCTTTATAAAGCAATTCACACTCGTGCATCGTTACATTTATAATTAAAAGATCACAGCATTGCGTACACAGTTCGACGGGGTTACTGTAGCGGGTCAAAAACCTCCCACCCGTGGGGGCCGCAATAAATGATGGACACCTTGAGCTGAGGGATGCCACCTCGGAAACGACGCTATGTAATAAACGGTGATCGTATGACAGAGAAGACGCTAGGGTAGAGAGAGAGGAAGAAGCCGCGCAAACGGTTCTCGTCGCGCCGCTGACGATCACACTTAAAACGACGATTACGAGCTTGATAAAGCTGTAAATGTGTGAAACCATGTTGCCAGATGCAATTTAGCTATTGCAGCTGCATTTACAACCCGTCACTCGCGTCGCCTTATCGTGCAGCTGCTTCTTCCTCCCGGCTGCAAACATTAGCAGCTACACCTATAGCTTTCAATCAATTATCGCGATAACGATGATTTAACAATCAAATAATTTGCACATTTCTATGCGAAGAGAAGCAGACGTTTGTGAAAGGCATGCAAGCATCCATTCTATTCTCCCCCACCCTCCCCTCATCACCAGCCGTGCCCAATCCCCCCCTCCCCCTTTCTATCTCACCCCTTCGATAACGATCGCCTTCAACACTAGTCGCGCTCATCACTGCATTATACGCTCAGGTCGGACCACCACTGTCTAGTGAGTGGTGTAGTGCTTATGATGGTGGTGATGATGATGGCGATCTTTGCTCCTCGCGATCGTTTTCAGTGATTGTGCCCAGAGAGGAGAGGGGGCTGGGGAGGGAGAATGCAACAAGTGATTGTTGCAAGTGCATTGTTCCCTTCAACGGTGCAAGTGCAGGCCTGATTGTATCTCGATGATGATGGGGCACGGGACGCGGGATCGTTGCAGCCTCGGTTGCGCTCGCTAAACGTAGCGCTAATCGATGGAAACCGTCGCGCACACCGTGTCTCATCATCGTCGTCGTCATTTTCGTCCGCCTGTTGCCAAGCAGCGGTGGCACATAGAAGAAAAAAAAGCTGAGCGAAAATTGTCGTGATTCTGCGAATGTGTTCATCAGCCCGGTTTTAATTGAAGGATTGAATGGTTTTGTTCCTTATCACGGTTCCCGGAATGTCTTTCACGGCAATGCGGGTGATGGCACGCACGGCGCGGCAAACGGGTCGTGCGTGTCTCGTTTGTGCACTGTTGCCAGGCCGTCATCAAAGTGCCGCCGGGTTTGCTCGAAGCCTTCCACCAGCACCCAGCCACCATGGCAGCTGGTGGGGCTGCCATTTTCTATGTTCTATATTTCCTCTATGCAGCGACACATAAACGCTTGTGATGAAGGGATAAAGGCAACAATGTAGTACACACACACACACATACACGCAAACGAGCCTGTCCTCATGGCGACGCGTAGGTGGTTGCAAATCGTATGGTGTGTATGGCTGGCTTGGCTGGTTCTGTTCAAATCAGGAAGGACGGTTTCGCTAGTGGCTGGGGCCCTCCGAGAAATGTGCTCCAAGCTCCTCAGCTCCGTAGCTAGCACACAAAGTAATATTCGTCTCCGGTGTACACCTTCATGTAGCTTGCCAGCAGACGGCAATCAAAACGGTAAGCAATTAACATTTTATTTTAGAATATCGATCGTGCATCTTGGCGCTGCACAGTAGTCGATGGGCAGGGCGACGACGACGAGATACCGTGTTGAACATTGTTCGCTTGTTTGGATAAGGTTCCGCTAGGGAAAAAGACTGACTGCCGCTCCTTTTCTCCGGAAGTTATGTTTTGCTTGTAATGTTTTTCTCTGTTTTTGTTGCATTTAGTACCGTAATTGGACAACATTAAAAGTTTCTCCGAAATATTTGTATTCCTTCTCACAGTTTTTCTTTGTGACTGTTCGTCAAACATTATTGGGTTTTTTTGTATCTGTTTTTTAAACATCCATTAGAGCATCCCGATGCTTCGTACCAGCCATCAAAATAGGTGTACTATTATGTCTACCGCCCGATGCTCCCTGATTTGCAGTATAACAAACAGGCATGAACAAGAGACTTGCTAGGACATTTATCATGTAATGCAGCCTAAATTTTCCCAAACCGTGATGGTTTTCGAATTTCCTGAAGGGCGATGGTGATACCTTCACATTTTCCAAACAGAGCCTTAGGTTTACTTCAAATGGCTTCATGGAGCTGCTAAACCCTGTAGCCCCAAGCCTTGGATAACAAAGATAGCCAACATTACGCATCTCACACTTCCGCGAGAAATCAAAAATGTTTGTCTCAAAATTCCTGTAACTTCATCAGTTCTCAATGTTTAGTCTCCCAACTCCTTGGATCTAAACTCCATGGATTATGTTGCATGGGGTGCAGTTCAAAAAAGGCACCATCCTCACTTCCGGTACTACGAAAGCCAAGTTAATGGATTACATTTTAATATTGTTGTTGAGATCCTTTCTGGGGAGACTTCGAGGATTGAATCTGTAATGACTGCGTCTTTTTCTTAGGCACTACAAACTCGAGAGGTCTCAGACTGAAATTTCTAACCTAACTTGACTTGATTTTACCCGTAGCTGGATAGTCAGCCCTACGCCCTAGGATTATTTTAGAAACTAAGTTTCTGTACAAATTCATTGTAATCGGATGGGTTTTGAACTATTTTTCTTCTTCTTTGACTCTACAACTTCGGAAGATGTCAACTTCAGGGTTCAGGGATTCGATTATACCCACACATAGTCAGTCCTGCGTTTGGGGAGACAATTGGATATTTTCAGACCATAAATTCTTTCGCTACAACCAATATGGTAGTTTCATACTAATCAAATCATAACTCCGCGCTGAATCAGCTTGTGAGCTGATCCGTAGTTATTGCTCATGTTGGCAACGTCACACACACACACACACACACACCCACGGACACGCGGTACTTCCCTGAGTTAAACTGCAGTGTTTGACGCGATTATGCAAGCGAACCACAAAGTGCTTAAACATGCAAATTTGCTCGATCTTTTGAAGCGTGATTGTGCAGGTGGAGCAAAGGCAACGAAAAAAAAAAGTAACCGTCCCGGGGGGGGGGGGGGGGGGGGGGGCGGGTGGCAGTTTATCTTTCGACGTCCGAAGCGTGTGCCATCTTCTGACGTCGTCGAATGGTTCGTATGGTTGCCGCACGCCAGTTGCCTCCGCCCTGCTGCTCCGCTTCTAAAACGTTGGCAAGGAGAAGAATTGAGAATTCCCATTCCGAAGCATGTGTGCACCGGTTGGATTGGTGCAATAAAATAAGCTGCATATACATTCGCGACCGCTTTGCTCGTGTGCCTGAGACCTCCACCGCATCTTTCTGCGCGCAAGGAACGCGTAAGCGAAGGGGAATGACGAACGGTTGATTGCTCGCTCTTGCTGCCGTCGCCGTTTTGGTTGATGTGATTATAACATGATGATGTGTTCCCTCCACCAGCCTCTCTGCCATACGGGTCCGGCCGTGCTCCGCCAATGTTGGCCACTGTGTTTAAATCAAATGATGTGCGGGGGAGTGGAAACACTGCAACTTCTCGGGACAGCAGCTGGTTGTCAGGCCGCTTGCTGAGGCGGTGTGTTTGGTTGAAGGTTACGATTGCTTTCCTATGGGGTCCACCGACAGTAGGAGGCATGATACGGTACAGGGGATAATGGTAATGATGTGTGGGGTGTATAGAATAAGGAACTGTTGAATGATTTGCTACAATATCGTGTATGCAAGTAATTGTACATGAAATAGGCATATTTAATTCATTCCTTGATTCATAAAACCGTTCTGTAGCTGGGCACGATTATGATTGATCGTTCTAATTAAAAGTGTCATTACATGGGAAGTATGATTTATTCAAACAAACAAAAATTATTTACTGATTATTGTTATCTGGCGGGGGTGGCCGGGCAGTCCGGTGGCCGAGGTGACAGTAGGGCCGGTCTTATCACGGTAGGGCCGGGGTTCAGATCCCATCCAGACTGCCTCCCCGTACGTAAGGCTGAAAGCCAGAAATGGCAGGCCGAGACCTCTCGAGGTTGTAGTGCCAAGGAAGAAGAAGAAGAAGTTATCTGGCCCGATGTTGCGGCTCACAATTAAACCGTTGAAGTTATTAAATCTATGTTTAAATAATTATTTAATCTTTTTTCTTTGTGTTTCATTTTACAGTACCACGCCGAATATCCGTTCAAAGATCACAACCCGCCGGACATTGAGCTCATCGACAAGTTCTGCAAAGATGTGTACAATTTCTTGAATGCTGATAGATCTCACGTCGTGGCAATCCATTGCAAGGCTGGCAAAGGTCGTACGGGTAAGTTTAATGCAATTTGATGTTTTTGGTTGCTTCACTCTCCTCCTCTTCAGTAAGTCCTATCTTTGAGCACACTGTTTTATCGTTCGAGTAATGAGTAAAATATATTACCACGAGAGAGAGGCAACAGATGTTCAAGTTCACGACGCGGCAATCGATAAGATGGCAATTTGAATGCATCGGGTGTTCCTCTGGCAGCGTGCTCTCGCTATCGTGTGGTGGTGGATCATGATCGTGCCGTTGTCACGTTTGAACCGCAACTGTACAATTCGTTTACCAATTAATGTTAGGGGTGGACTGATTATTTCTTTTGTATATGGATTTTATTTTTAGTCCATCTTGCTTTAACCATACATGTGGTCTGGATGCGTCAAGGAAGAAGAAGAAGTAGTTCCATAAAGTTTCATAACACAATCTAATATATTTATATTAAAAAAAGGATTCTTATTCGGGAAATGTGTAAGGGATTAGGAATGGAATGGATAGTATAAATCACGTGTCGAAAATTGTTTTAAACTTATGTTTCTCTTTCTGTCACTTTGTCTACCCAGGAACGATGATCTGCTGCTACATGCTATACGACAATACCTTCCAGACTGCCAACGAGGCACTGACGTACTACGCCGAGAAGCGCACAAAGGACAAAAAAGGAGTCACCATTCCTTCGCAACGCCGATACGTGGAGTATTACGAACAGTTGTTGCGTAACAACCTAACCTACCGGAAAGTTTCACTATATGTAAGACTCGTTGCGACTCATAAAAAACAATTGCAGGTGAACGTCACAGGCTGAAAATAAATAATTGAATGCATTCTATCTTCGTAAAGGTTCTCGAGCTGCGCATCTTTCCCGCCGACCTACCGCTGAAGGTTGGATCCATACAGCAGAAGGATTCGAAGGAACCGCTGTCACTGGTGAAGTTCCACCGCATGGAGGATTACATATCGGTGGAGCTTGACTGCTGTATGCCGTTGGCCGGTGATGTGAAGGTTGAGTTTCGCGGCAACAAGCTGGACAAAGGATGGCATTTTTGGTTCAACACGTTTTTCGTCGAGCTCGCTGGTACCTGTGAGTATTACAAGCAGTATGGCGAGCAATTAGCCAAACAACTGTTAGGAGGATTGGAGGCGCGCATAATTCGATATATTTGTAAAAGCATTAACTGCTCTCTGTTTTAATCGCTCACATTTTCTACCAGATGATTCGCAGGGTCGATTGGTGCTGGCTTTGGACAAAAAAGAGATTGACGATGCCCATAAAGGTAACGCGAAAAAGTGCCCGGAACAGGTATGTTACAGATGACTTCTTTTTTTTTTCATTTGACGCTCACTTTGTAACGACGCTCATCCGTTTCAGGTGCAAGTCTTTCTGCATCCACGCGGCAAGAGTTCCGATAATTTAGACGCTAGGCCACCGACGCAGTCGCTAATCGAGGGCAATCAGAAGAATGCTTCGCAAAACAACCATCACGTGCTACATTACCAACAGCAGCCGGTTCCGCAGGACCAGCAGCAGCTGCAGCAAAGGCATTACATTGCGTTGCGGGATCCACCAAACCGTAGTCAATCGATGGTACCTAGCTCCAACTACAATGATCCCTTGCCGTTGCATCATCGGTCCGTAAACAACAATCGCGCTTCGCTGGGCAATAATCAGCAGAATAGCAGCATTTATTGTAACATCGGGATAAACATTCCGGATGTCGAAAGGCAGACACAGCAGCAGCAGCAGCTCCAGCTTCAGCAGCAGCAACAGCTCCAGCAACAGCAGCAGCAGCAACAGCGTCAGCTGAACCATTCCGGAGGCTCTTCGGAGGGTACGGATGAAGATTGGGAATCCGGTGAGTGTCATACAGTAGTGTCGGAAACCATGTGCAAATCAAGACCAACTACAACAGCTACTACATCAGCAACAACCGCGAATACAACAACAGCTACGATTACCTCGATCACTACAGCCACATCAATCCCCAGTACAACCAAACCCATTCTTACCACATCCAACCAAACCAGTAGTAGTAGTAGTAGTAGTTGCCCCGTTGCGCAATGTCCCCCAATAATACCGCCGGTGCGAGCAACGATGGTAGTAGCGATGGCCGCGACAACAGTAACGGCACCACCATCCCCCAGCAGCAAAACCTTTGCCTCCCTTCCCTCCTCCTCCTCCTCCTCCACCTCCTCCTCCGTTCGTCGTTGTTGCATCAGCGACAACGAAAACTACCTTCTCACTCGTAGCAGTTGTGGCCTCATCGGTAAAAGTAGTAAAAGTAGTTATGATCCGCTCGCTCGCGGTGAGCTCGAGCCTCCCGGTAGTAGCGATAGTAGTGTCTGCGCCACCACCAATCAAACTCTTAACCAAATCTGCCGCATCCATCCGATGCAAAGCCTTTCGGCAAACGACGAAAATCCGCCAACCCGATCTGGTACCGTTACTACCGATGGCTCCTCATCGTTAGCGGTGATGTTGTACGATGCTAGTTCGCTACAATACGGTAACTACGCGAATCGTTTGTTGCGAGAATCTCACACATTGCTGGCCGGTGGTGCTGCTGCTTTTCCGCAGCAGGAAAAGAGGGTAGAATCGCACGGAAACCTGAGACCGGGAATGATTGGTACGGTGGATCGATCCGCCACCGGAGACGATCCCAGTGAAATGGTACGCGTTGCATCGGTAGTGGATCGCGCAGAACGCGGTGCTAGTGAAGGTGGTGGTAGCGGCTCCAAAAGCAAACCCTCGTCCTCATCCCCGTTCCGGCGGTTCAGTATGGCTATGAGGCGTAAGAAGAAACGGTCGCTGAAGCTGAAGCACGCCGCCAGCGGGAGCAGCAATGGCGGTATCATCGGTGGTAACGCCACACTGTACGGGTCCTGTGCCAGCAATCTGTCCGGCATTTCGGTGGGTAACGGTTCGGTAAAGGGTATCACGGCTGCCAACGATGGTAGCGGTGTAGGAGGTAGCAGCAAAAGGACGAAGCTAAAATTTCATTGGCTGCGTAACATGCGTAGCAACCCCAACCTGAAGGAGACACTTGCCAACAGCGTTCAGCTTCGCTCGACGACCACGATCGGAGCGGGCGCTGGTAGTTCTAGCCTTGCGGAAGCGGCAAAAGCCACGACTACCACCACCACAACATCAAACGTGCCCATTCCGAAAAGCCCACCGGTATCGTCCAAGATGCCCATACCGGACGTAGCAAAGAGTAGTGGTGGTGGCGGCGACGGCAGCAGCGCAAAGCTAGCAGCCGGTGACGTTGTTGGAGGCTTGAAAGAGATCGCTTGCACCGACTACTACTCATTTCTCTGTGATAATCAGCTGAGCTATGAATCGCCAAGCAAAAGTCCGGGAAATATGATGCGGCTGGAGTTGGCACTTGCGCGTCGCCCATCCACGATCGAGGAGCAGCAGCCACCGACACCACCGCCACCACCGTCCCCTAACCTGCCAGCACCGGCGTCGCCGGCAGCGATCACCGTACGATCGGACACGGGCTGCAGCGTCGTGAAACCTAGCGCAGCAAACGTACGAATCGGGTTCGACGTAAGCCCTGTGCCGGCTTCTCCTGTTGATAGCATCGCACAAGGCTCTTCTTCTATCGAGAGTTCGTTCGAGATGATAGAGCAAGGTGATGCGGCACTAATGGAACCGTCGCAGAATATTTCTTCTACCGAACGTGCTGTGGGTGGGTTGGCGTTGGTTCCAAGTACTGCTGCAGGCAACAGTTTCTGCAACAAACTGTTGCAGCACATTGTTACCTCGGTGAGTGGTGCGCGTAAGGGTGCAGTCGATTCAACGGCTGCAAACGAAAGCAAAAAACAGAACATTGGGGAAGGATCACTCGAAAGTCTTACCGCGGACGTTGCTATTCGTCGTGCATCGTCATCCTCCTGCTCGTCACTGACGATCGTACAGCAGGCAGCAGCTGGTGGAAGTCCCGTCCTTGCACGTAGCAACCGTTGTGCACCGTTCTCGTTTCGCGAGATACGGTCCGAGCTGTGTGCAGCCATGAAGATACCGAACCCGAAACCACCACGTACCCAAACAGCATCGTCGTCTTCGTCGTCGAACATTGCCGGTGGTGGTGTGGCTGCTTCTGCTGGTCGTTCGATCGAACGAACCCTGAGCGCTCCTGTCGCGGTACAAACACTCGAATCGAGCGCCGGGAGCATTGAGAACGCAGGGTTTGCGTCTTTCGCTGCCGATACTATCACCTCCACTAGTACCAACGCGTCTACTGCTAACGGATCGTTCTTACCAACGCTCAATCGATCGCAGTCCGATCGCCAGCTAGGCGATGATCATCGGTCTGCTGCTGGCCACCGGCGATCGGGACACTGATATACATCACACGCCCTTTTTCGATTCCCCCCTCTCCCCATTCCCCTCGATTTGGTTTCCCTTTAATAGATTTCCCATTGTAGAGCACACAAATCCCTTTACCATATTCACTTTAAACATACACACCTACAAACACACACGCACACGTTAAAGCGACATTGGACGAAGCGATTCTGTTTGGATAGACGTATGTAAGACAAATAGATAAATGCAACCCTGTTGCTGTGGTCTGCTACTCTCTTCCGGTTGACAATCGACGATCGACGACGAGTTTGGAAAGGGAAGGTAGGCGTATTCGAAAACGAAAAACCCCCCCTAACCTTAAATCAACACACACACATACACACATTTCAATTGGCAAGCATTGCTGTGATTTAAAGATCGCTTGATGATCACGGGGAGGGACAAGCATATAGGAAAATGATCATAACACCGAACAGAAACACAAAATAGAGATAGATGATCAAGTTTGTTTTGTTTTTCTCTCTCATTGGAGCTACTAGCTAGGCATCGATATAACGCGATTACTTAAGCAAAACAGAAAACAAGCAACAAGAGCAAAAAGGGTGTAGTATTAGGTTCGTTTTTGTCTCTGTTTCGTTTAGTACCTTTTAATTCGGTCAGTGTATAGATGTGTAGTAAAGTGCGGCGAAAGTGTCGTCAGTTTTTTTTTTTTAGTGTTACAGATTGTTGAAAGCTAGTGCAAGAAATGAAAATCAATATAGATGATAATGCTTAACGTCTGACGCAAACCCCCGAATGATGATGATAGTTCAGATTACAGATAGCTATAGGCGTGTTTAGAAGACAAAGTAATGAATAGTGAAAGAGCTTAGGCTAGATATTTTTAAACATCGCGCGACAATCCGGTACAATGACGCACCTACCTGGGTTGGCTGAACCGCAACGTAACAACTTTAGCTGCTGTTTCCCCCCGTTTGAGAATACTTGTTGCCAGCCTAGTAATGACTCCACTCCGTTTCGAGCACGGTTTTAGTAAAGATGGATCTATTTTTTTTGTTTTGTTACTTTCGCGCTACTTATCGTCCAGTTTATGTTTTGGTTAGATTTTGTGTTTAGTTGTTTAAAAACATGTTCCGTTCTGCTATCTTTTGTGCGTTATCTGCAACACAACTTTTCTGCTCCCCGCCTCAAATTGATTCTATATAATATAATATAACGAATCGATAGATTAAAGAGAAGCAAAATCCTTACAAACGTTACAAAAGTTGCTCGGTGTGAATTTAATTGCCCGTGTCTTAGCCATAGTTGCGGAACAGAATCGGCAAGGCAGACGCATTGGACCGTTCAAACCAACCATCTAGTATGGTACGATTTAGTTTTGATTTTCAGTTGAATAGCTTTCTAGAGTACAATTAGCGTTTGCCTTACACGTGTTCGTTCCCAGCAGCTTGGTTGTACCGTATGCATGCAAAAAATAGACCGATTTGACTGAACTTAACCGGGAACTGAATGAGAAATCATAAATTTCTGTCGATGGCTCTGTATCCCCTAGAAGATCATGGTGTCCTTTTGTATCATATATTTTGCGGCCTCAAAACATGAGAGTGAAATCAACTGATTTGGAGCTGGTAAGGCTCAAAAAGTCGAGAAATTGCAATCATTAAATTAAAAAAATTATTGTTTTTTACGTACGCAGAGCTGACTACTTTGCTACGGGTAAAGTCAAGTCACAGAAAGCCAGAAATGGCTGGCCAAGACCTCTCGAGGTTTGTAGTGCCAAGGAAGAAGGTCTAAGGGGTGAAATATTTACCGTAGGCCGCTCGAGACCGGACAAATCTTTTTGTAGAATGCTTCTGGACATATGATACCACCGTTCATATGAAGTCTATTTTTTGAATGTATACGTTAGATCGTTCTGAAAAGATTTGAGAAATTCAACGTTGTCTATAACCTCCTTCTTACTGTTACAATACTTGTGTAAAAATGTACAGATCATCACTGCGGGCTATACCATTAGGACAATGTTTCCAACCATTTGAAACTCACTCGGCATATGGCGCTGGTCTATGCTTTTTTGGGTTGTTTGTCACACATATTCCATGTATGATACTTTCACTCACATTTACCTCTTTGTTACCCCTATTGCGCACGTTCATGATGCAGACACAGCTAACCACTCTATTGCAGCGATCTATTTTCACATAGCTTACGTGTTTAGTCTGAACGGATAGAAAATCGGTTTCTATTTTTCTTTTATGCGTCCAGTATTCTAAAAATCCTATTCTGTAAAATTTTTCATGAATGTTAGGGTCGACTGCAGCACCTTATTATAATCATGTTGTAAAATTGTCTCACATTTGTTGAATGGTGCATCGCACAATTAACTAACAGCTAATATACGACACACATCACATACGCTACTACTACACACATACACGACGCGACGTACCTGTCCTAAAAAGCCAGAACTTCAACACTTACCACTCTCTCTCTCTCTCCAAATTCCCAGAACACCCACAAACATCCACTAATCATTACCACCCCCACCCCCCTCGATCTCATATCATCATCACACCACCATATATCATTGCTCCTTGCCAAAGGTATTGTCCGTCCAACAGTACACGAAGGTTGTACAATTATTTGTAAAAAAAAAACGGAAAATTGGGAACTAAACCTCCATTACAAATTGCCCTCCCCCCCTTCCCACCAGAAAGAAAGCACACTAAACCATTCATTAGTTTATTCACTTTCTGCACGCTTTCTCTACTGCTGTGACACTGTGGCTGTGGTATGTTTTGTAAGATTGCGTGTGTTTGTGTTTGAATGTTGGATGGTGTATCGGAAGTACTACAGGCGTGTTCTGGGTGGATGGAATGTTGTAGAATATTTAGCTGTTTGAATTGGGTGGAGAGCGATAATTGGGTTGGGTGTATTGAGAAGGAACAATCCGAGGCATGGATGACACACGAAGATTTTGATTTTTCTCAACATTACAGGGTTTTACGTTTTATTTTAGACTGTCTGCCTATAATTTTTGACTCGCCGCACTCGATTTCTTGCTGTCGGCACATATTTTAAGATTTTAAGTTGCGTGCATTTAATTTCATTTTCCCGATTTTTGACAGCTCAAAGGACGTATGTTTCTAACCTCCTTAGTGAAAGATTGAATTGAATTATTTTAAAACATAGGCAGTCAAGTCTAAACTAAAACTTAAAACACTGTGTTTTCATATAAGGCTTTTTCAATTAAAAAGAAATAGGAATAGCAAATCAGCTGATGCTTCTTTGACCCTATTTTCGGACACGGGCAGCAAAATAGAGTTTTAAAAAACCAAGTTTTAAGCCGGAAACATACCCATCGGGACATTCATTTAAAAAAAAGACAGTTAAAAAACATAGCGATGGCTCTATTCTTATTCCGCACAGCCACATCGCCAAATAAAACTCCAACTGTCGTTTTAGCTGTGACATCGCTGTGCCTCGGATATTTTGACAGAAAGCACTTTCAAATCGGAAAGCCATTAATGCACATATTAACATAGAAGTAATTTTGGAATGGTGTAGGTCACGGTCGATTCCGTGCGTCGTAAGTGCTGCTATCCTTCAACGTTCCCTACCTTCCATAGTCCTGCTGCCTATTCTTCTGTCTCGCCTTCGGTCGGTTTTGGAAAACGATAACGATGGCCCTTTCCTCACAGGATTCCGGAATCATCGAGTGTGTGATAAACGAAAGGACACGCACTGAATCCGTGGCAGAGCATCCTTCTACATGCTCTTCGTTAATTAGCAACTGTGTTGTGTCGATCGAGACAAGACAGTGTTGCCTCTGCGCCCTTCTCCATTTCAGTGTACACATTTAAACTTACCTATGCCCTATACCACACCCCCCCCTCTGCCCCCTGTACTGCCACCAATTCCTCCCCGCAGGTAAAGGTTCACGGATGCTCAGTACCTTCATCGACCGCCTCAGCAATACGTTCCAGAAGTTGACGTCTAAGGTGCGAGGCACGTCGTCCGTTTCTAGCCCGGAAGGGACCGAAGCCTCTACCTCGTACGCGATCGAACATCCAAGCGAACAGCAGCGGCGCGGTTCGAAGATGCTGTCCCGCCGGATTACCTCGTCCAATTTGGATGTACCCCTGCTTACGTGCCAATCGCCGCCCGGGGTTGCATCGTGCGCGT
Organism: Anopheles stephensi; assembly: GCF_013141755.1. NCBI lineage: Eukaryota > Metazoa > Arthropoda > Insecta > Diptera > Culicidae > Anopheles > Anopheles stephensi. The sequence goes on along the minus strand of NC_050203.1, from coordinate 64,446,858 downwards.
CTTCCGTCTCGTGCATCATTCCATCGTCTAGCGTCGCGTCGGGCTCGTCGTCCGGACTAACGTTTGGGACGACGCAACGCTTTGCGGCGGAAACTTCATCCTTGGACGAGGAGCGACTGATGCTACTGTCCAGCAGTGTGGTCGATGCTTCGTACGGTGAAACGGACACTGACGATAGCGGTTTGCCGACACGACCACCATCACAGCATACCGATCCGTACCAGTTCGAGAGCTATCCTTCACCGTACGACAATGAGCGGCTGATCGTGGAAAAATCTTCCTCGGAAAAGATGCTGCAAGCGAACGACGGTTATCAGTACACGTTTCGACGCGGTTCGTCGGACGATCGTTTGCCGTCCTGTCCCCCGTCGGACAGTGGTCGTGGAAGTACTGAGAAGACATCCTGATCTGTGTGGGTAGTCGAGATACTAACGCCAAACCGAGCAAAGGGTTATCGCGGTTAGCAAAACTGATCGATTTAAATGATCGTGTCAAATGTTGTACTAAACGAGCGATTGAAGGGTATAGACGGGAAGCAGGGTTTGTTGGTCGCTAGATGTGGGTATCAATTTGGTATACAACATGCGTTTAAACGTTGTTCGAGGTTCGTTCGGTTTATGAACCGGTATAGGACTACGGTTTGACTGTGTTGCATAATGCGTAAAATGCGCATTCGAATCATCCTTCGATTAAGTCGAAGCATTAGTTCTTCGATGCGACATTCCATCTCATCTGGCTTGTTTCTTACGTGATACACTGCATCCTTGCAATTGCGCTGGAAGGATAGCAAGTGTGATACAGCTGCGTATTAGTCAGTGAAAGTAATGTCCAGTAACCAGTTGATTTCAGCGTACCGTACGCGTGCAATATTAGAAGTGTTTGTTTGGCTCATCTCTGTTGCGATACAGCGTAGGCCCTAAAGAGTTTGTTAGCTCCCACTGGATATCGCATTGAGATATATGTATAGCTTGTTGTACCTTTTCGACAAAGTCGTGATTTTGCACGTTCGACGTCTCTCAGTAGTGATAGAATAAATCGAAGCTGGATTTTGGTTTATTACCATTTTATTTCTCTAACAGTTTATTGTCGTTGAGCACGGCTACGAAATACGGCGCATAAGAATTGGATTTAAACCAATGTTACGTGATATGAATTATTCTTCCTCTGCAGCGCACTATCAATCGACGACACGCGTGAAATCTTATCATAAGAATCAAAGTCTCTTCTAGTATATTATAAGCGGTTAGGCTGTAGATGTGACGAACCCCACCGAAAACGCATGAAATACAATGAATGTGACGTGTGGTGGTGCATCATATACCGGAATCATTAATGCACTCACCGTCATACTTTAGCCCTTACACACACACACACGCGCAGAGATCCTCCTGTTCCGTCTCTTCTCTCCCCAAATTGCTGCTGTACTGTTGTGTAATAACGAATGTTGTTGCTCACTCACTCTTACTCTCTTACTTAGCTACATAGAATAGTATTTGCATATGTGTACTAACCGAATTTGTTGTCTATTTTTCTGTTTTTTCTTACATGCTGCGTGTATATCTTACGATTGCTCTCTCCTACCACTGGATGATGGGTTTTGCAAATGGTGGTTCTTCAATCTTCGATCGTTTTCAATTTAACAAACTTTCTTCTTTACCGTACCGCACTAACAATGGCGCTATGTGCTTATAAACTAAACCTACTAACCGTCACTGCCCACTGCTGCTACTCGGTAACTCGTTGGACTGGATGGGCGGCGGCGGGGTTAAACCTGTTGGGCATGTCCTCGCTCTTTGATCGTTGTTATTTGTATTTGCATTTCGTCTGCATCCATCATCATACAGCCGAGTCGCCAGAAAGTCTCATACGCTATCGTCTGCTATCCGAGCCGGAAATTGTAAATCTGCTAGCGTCGGCTCCGTCCGGCAGTACGGAAGAACAGCAGGATCAGTCAACGGTTAATCGTTGCTCGGGAAATTCCTACGATGCGGGCAGCAGTTCCCTGTCGGATGGTTCACCTACTGCTGGCGTTGAGCATAACGGTAGCAGCTCGGCATCCGCTGGCACAACGACGACCTCATCGGCCGAAACGGCTCAGTCACCGCCAGTAGTAACAGGCAAGAGCCCGGAAACGACGGAAGTCGCTGCCATGAACCGTACCAACCAGACGTCCACTACAGCGCAATCGAACATGGTTGAGGTGTAGACGCACGACGAAAAGTATGTTGCAAGGTTATCGAGGGACGAACGAAATTAGAATCCTTGATCTCTTCATGACCAAGCTAAGGGATGTCTTTGAGGCAGGAGTATCCTATGATGCGCAACATTTAATTGTTAAAACCGTCCAGTGAATGAAAGGTACCGGCTGAGAAGGAGTTGGCCAAAGGAAGAGGACCGCATGACCAAATTAAGCCCCCCCCCTCCCTCCCTCCCCCCGCCGTTCAAGTAGCGCCAACTAACACTGGGAACAAGGTAGAACTAACTAAAAATTAGCACAGCATAAACTTAAGGAGAAGATTTCTGCTTTACTGCAAACCACACTCTGCTAGCGGCTGGTCAAACACAAAGTAACTTGATTCTAGTTTGCTCTCTCTCTCCCTTTCCCTTCTCGTGCCGTCCTTTCTAAACTTTTAATTTTTTCTAATATTTGTCTCCTTGTTGGTTTCGTACTCCTGTTTGTTTGTATTGGTTGGTTGTTTCTTCGTTTTGTTTGTTTGATTTTGATTTGTTTTATGTTTTTTTTTCAATGTTTTTTGTTTCTTTTTCTTTTTGTACACTTCTTATGAGCTCTGACACCCGCACACACGCATGCGCGATCGTGTTTATGTTATCGATTTGTAAACCAATTCCTTTACGTTTCCTATTTTCCAGGTGAATCGACGCATCTTTGAAAAAAAGTGCACGCGCACGCATTTTCCCCCTCATTCACTCTTTCCTTATTCACCACACCACACCCACCCACTTACTCTACTGCACTGAGAGCGTTAGAAAACTGCTACTTACTGCTATAGTATAATGAATGTATTTAGCTAGCAGGGGTGGTAAGATGAATATGCACAACATTTCCTGACAACACCATCACCACAGATAGTATGCAACGCATTGTTTGCACGAAACCGTACAGTCAGTCATGCTTTTCCACCAACGGAGCTCAGCTTCACGTTGGATCGCAAAAAACAGTTGCATGTTTTCGGTGCCTGTGGACGGGTGTTGTAATTCGGCGCACGCAAGTTCCTCGGATATTTGCTCCTTAAATACACACAGCACACCACCCCCTTAGTCCGAAGTCGGTAGTGGAATGGCGATCGTTGTGTTCATCTTCATGGAGGGAGAGTTTGCGAGTGTAAAAAGTATCTGTATTATCTGCTAGCTGCACTAAACCACTGTGTAACTGTGTATAGAATAGTATGTAAATTGTGTGTGTGTGCGTGTATAGTTTAACTGAACCCAGTACATAATATTAGAGTAGAGTGGAGGAGGGTCGCATCCACGGTGATAGTGGAATAGTGGATAGTGTCACACAAGTGTGACAAAGAGTTGGAACGTGGGAAGAAATACGTAAGTTCCATGATTCAGATTCAGGTCGTTTGTTTTTTTTTCTTCGCCCTGTGTGACTTAAAGCACCAGCAATTTTTAATGACTTTGAAACAATCATCCAAAAACAATGCCGGCTTTCTCCAAAATATTACAGGGTATTTGCCAGATGAAATAACCACAGCTCAATCGGTTTTTAAAACAAAAGCAGCAAATAACTTCATAAAGATCGCCAATGTGGTACGATAGGAAGAACAAATAGAGGCATAATGGGGATAGCTGTGACAAACTTGTTACAGAAGAACTGCCCCTAGGATAGATGAAGTCACACAACACGGCTATAACATAGTTTCAGTTCTGTACCTATCTTGGAGGGCAGAATCATAGGTACAACTAACGGACTCTTCAAACGAAGATCACTCTCTTGATTTGGCATTTCTGTAAGGAATGCGATACATTCGCTGATAATAAGCTATGTCTTCTTCTTCTTGCTTGGCATTACAACCGCAAGAGGTCTCGGCCTGCCATTTTTGGCTTTCTGTGACTTGTTTTAATCATTTGACCGTAGTAAGGTAGTCAGTCCTGCCCATAAGCTATTTCAGTTGCACTAGATTTCATAAACATGCCACAAGTTGGTATGTCAGCTACCACACAAACCCGGCGGGTCATAGTACAATTGTGGCACATGATAGCACTTCTTTGCCAAGGTAAGATGGCGTCATCAAAAATTCATTTCCGGGCGCTTATACGCCAGAGTTTTTGCTTCACTTGACAGGCGACTAGTAGACGGTAAGATGAACCAATCTTATCCCAGGATTAACAGGATTGGCCATTCAACTGCGGCTAAAATTATTTCAAAGAAATCAGTAATGGCAGGCCAGGACAAGACCTCTCGATGTCTTTCCATTTGCGACCCTTTGAAGCCGTCATCTTCGGCGATTGATCTAAATCGTTGCTAGTGTCGTGGTTTTTATCATCGGAGCAAAAACCCTGCCAATTATCCTCGGTTTGAAGGTGTCACACGCTTAGCGGACAGCATAATACGACCACCATCCGGATCCCCGGATACGATAATAGATGCCATCTGGAGGCTGTAGGAAAAAGTGTTTTTTTTTTAGTAGCGTCGACCTAGCATACAGTATAAGATTAAGTAATGAACCAATAACAAACAAACGCAGACAAAATGTAGCAATCGATGACGGCCATATTGTTGTTATAATAGGGGACGAAGCGATTCCCTTCGGTTCCAGCAAGCGTTCTGGGAAAGCGGAAAAAGAACAATTTATGGATCATATGTAAGAGGGATACAGTTAGACACATCGCCCAGACATACAAACACACAAAATTATAAGGCTGTGGTACATAAGTTAAAATTTCCAGTTTGTATAAGAACACCGAAAGCACACACACACACACACACAAACATTTAGCGTTAATCACTATTATCGACTTCATTCTTATCCGCTCCTTAGAATGTATCAGCCAGCTGTGTGTTAGTTGTGTTCTTAGTGCGAAAAAGTGTCCGCGGTTAGAGTATTGTTTTTCTTTCTCTCGAGAGAGTCTCTCTCTCGCTCTCTCTCTCTCTCTCTCTTTGTGTTTTTGTGCATCGCGTAAAGGGTGTACCCGTGTTTGTGTTAGGGGTGGCTTTAAGGGCACGTCTGCCCTTCCGGCCTTTCCTTGCGTGGGAGCTTTTAATCTGTTTTACACACTTTTAAGCATTGTAAGTTTTAATCGATATGCTGTATGTTATGTGTTGTTGTGTGGGTGCATCAAGTGCATCAAAGAGAGTGTTGGATTTTAAATTCGATGGGTGGTTCCGTTGGAAACAAACTGTAAGCATGTGTTTTCTGGTTTGTTTCGAGTAATGATTTGTCTCATTCTCAGATTTCCCAACAACCCTCTAATAGCTTTGTTTTCCCGAATGTTACAAGTTTCATCGTATATTGTAGGGTAGTAGAGTGAAAAACACCCGTGAAATGCTTTTGATCCATAAGTGCAAACAAATAATTGTAGTTGTGGTGTAGTAGCTGGAGGTGGGTGCGATAGGAACGTGATACTTTGGTTCAAAAGTAGACACCAACGGACGATGGGTGGAACCGACCGCATCGCTAGCACCATCTACGATACTGAACAAATGATAGATTAGGGCGTATGTATTGTGTATATGTGTACTCTACTAGTAGGTATAAACCATCTTTGTCCCAGGCAGTACCATACACAGCGCTGTTCGGTAGCAGGAAGGTAGTGTTTAGGGAGCTTTTTATTCTGTCAAACATGTGCATAATACAGTAACGGGGGTTTGGGTTCCGTACCTTGTTAAAGCATTCGTAGTGCCCCCCCACGTAGTGTGGGGGGGGGGGGGGGGGAGGGGTTCATCAACTATTCTGCGCACACACTATAGAGAAGATTTCGCAAAAGCATTGTCGCAAATAGTCAACAAAATAAGCCATCACACACAGACACATACACACACACATGAAACATCACATTACATTATCCCTTATCTTCTTAAGCCTAACGAGGATGTAACGCAGAGGTGGTGGTTCGTCGTTCCTTTCCGCACAATAGCGCTGCACCCTTTTTGCGGTGGTGTGGTGCATTGTGTGCGTATCGAACGGTGAACGAGCCGGACGAGTGTGTTGAGTATATTATACATATATTATATACGCATTATAATCGCTTTAAAGAGAGGAGTAAAGAAAGAAAGAAAAACTAATATAAAAGGTATGAAAAGCGAGCAAGAAAATACAAAAAAAAACAACAACATAACATGCTAGTAACACGCGCAAGCGCATGAGAAACTATTGTACAAGTATGCTAAGATCTACCCGTAACTGTGTAATGAAAGCTCTTGCCCCCGAAAGCTCGTTGTCCCATTTGTCTCCAAGTGGCGCGTGTGTGCCGATAGTCGGCCGAAGGAAACTTATACTGCAATCGGTTCGAAAGAGACCGCGCGAGGTGGAGTTTGGTTCGGTGATTAGATAAATAGCTAAGGAAAAAAGAAGGAAGGGAAGAAAGAAGTGGTAAAACTAAACACTAGAGTACAAAAAACCAATATGTAAGATTAGTTTTAGAAGCAAGCAAAAAACACGAAAAATGGCGCAAAAAGAGCAAACAAAACAGCAGGCATCCACAAAAACTCACATCCAGCTAGGAGGAAGAGGAAAAAGTATGATAGTGGAAAACGGGAATGTGGCCGGCCTGTTGCGCAGACTTACTGACTCGTTTGCTCTTCTTTTCTGCTTTTTCCATTCGTGAAATGGCAAAAAAAAAGAATTAGCAGCATAATATGATACGATCGCCACCGACTGATCGCTAAGCTCAGTTCGATTGTGAAATCGGATATGGTGGACACGAATCGCGCTGGACTCGTCCGTAGTCTGAAGCGCTAATAGTGATATATAAGAGTAATGGATTAGCGATGCTGTTGTTACGTTCTAATTTGATTTGATCTCGTTGCCATTTGTGTAAACTTCTTCCCACCACCCACCCCCCATCAACAACAACCACAACACCCTGCAAGTGATAACAGGAAACTCGCACTCGAGATTTCAATGATATCCCTGTGTCCGTTTTTTCTTTCGGAATCGTTGAATTGGAATTCGAACAAAACTACTCCCTTTTGGTAATAGCAACAAATCCTTATGGAATGTGATAAATAACACACACACAGAGAGACACAGTTTGGATTGCACTTCAATTACATAAATCCTTGTTTATTCAGACACTTTTGTACAAATAAAACCCGGCCCTTTTTTTGCTGCCTTTGTTATCGCCTTCGGATAGTCCCGGGTGCAGAGCAGAGCAGAGCAGAGGCAAAGGGCAGCTTCGCCCTGTTTTAGGCCCCCCTCCCGACGACAAAACACTTTTTATAAACAAAAACAAAACAAAATTAATTGATAAGAGATAAGCGGTGCGCATACATCTATGTACTATAATCCTCTTCGTACTCTTGTATATCTTGTATCGCTTTCCCGGAAGAAGAAGAAGAAGATATATCAAACACATCTTTCGGCATAATGGTTTAGCAAGGAAGAGGGGAGGATGGTTAGTTGGGTCGGTGTTTGCGCGAAAAGGGTGCAATCGGCGCCGCTTCCGCCTTTGAGAAAAGCGTACGAAACAGAAAAGAAAGAAAAACACACACACACACAAATTAATATACACACCCCGCCGTCCTCACACATTACTCGAGACACACGTACACGTATAAATATATACTGACATGGGAGCAGGAAATCAACATTTTAGACAGGATCGCCACGCGCCTCGTAATAGAGAGATGGGAACGGAAAACAACAAGAACAAGAAACACAAATGTTGAGAATATATAAATATGCTTAGGATATGTGGAAGCAAACCGTGTAATGGTGGACGATTAAAAATGCAAATGTGAAAAAAAGAATACGTGCGACCAGTAGCTGTGCTTTCCTGTTCCTTAATCTATGCGTACAAACGATTTGATTTCACATCGTCTCATCGTGGGAGGAGGGAGAATTGTGGTTTTTTTGATGAGAAATTAATTCGTTTGTATAATAGGAGGGGCAAGTCACACATCCGAAGAAATACATGCGTATGGTATTCAATTTTGCAGGTAATGTATAAATTATATCACACATTGCACTCTTCCTCTTTACGCGAACGGTAAGCACCACGGCTGTTGTTATACCTCAAATAGCAGAATGTTTTCAACATAAAAGCATTTGTTTTGTGGCTCAAAGCATTTTCTTTGAGAAATATTACATTTTTTATTGTTTATAATCTTGACTTCACATGGTAAGAGCGGGGTTCAAATCCCATTTAGAACGCAGGGCTGACTACTTTGCTACGAGTAAATTCAAGTCACAGAAAGCCAGAAATGGCAGACTGAGACCTTGCAAGGTTGTAGCGCATAGGATGACGGAGAAAAATATTTCCAGAAACGTGGTAATTAATTTGTCGCTTAGTAAAAGCTTGGTGAAAAATGTTAAAACATTATACTTAGAAATATTCCTATAAGGGGAGAAAATTAATTTACCTACCCAAACATGCATGGAGACGCCTAGTATCTAGAGTATAAAAGGTATTAAAAATTAGGAAATACTTACCTAAAACCACTTAAATTCTTATTCACTACTTTTCTCACGAAAAAGGCTTTATTTCAACTTATTCATCATTTGATATACGAAAAAAGATTCCACTCGACAGACATGACACCAAAAACGCAGATTAAAATTATGTTTTTTCTTTGTTAAATTTTTCCGTTCTTACCCAAATTTTCCTTTAAATTCAGAATAAACCTGAAGTAAACAAATCCAACTCTTTCCAAACTTTTAAAACAATTTAACATTAACTAAATATTAAAAATAAAACTATTTTACATCATAATTTTGAATTTTTTAAAGTTCATTATGTAAAGTTCCTGTTTGATGTGGTGCTTTTCTATAACTGAAGTTTTTACTTTTTATACCCGTACATGGAATAATTGCCCTGCTTCTAGAGATCTTGTAGTTTCATTAAAAAAAATCATAATTTTATTAGATTAATTGATAAAGTTAATGATAAATTTTATAGCTACAATCGAAGAATTAAATAATACGTAATATAATAGCATTTGTGGTGTAAAAACTGTTTTTGATTCTCCATATTTTAACTCAATCGTTCTAAAAATCTTCAACCGAAATTCGAAGCCTCATGTATTCGAATGCGCTGCTTCACCACTGGAACGGATGCTCCCTCACCCGTGCAGGGTTTCGTCGGTTCGAGATATGGGCAACACGCTGCCAACACGCTGCCAACAAGCGCACGGCACTGCCGCACACCGGCAGCTTGCTGCCGCCCGAATGTGCTGCGCTCCTGGTAGAAATTTTGCACCGTGCCGTCCGCGTTGTAGACACAAGTGACAGCACGCGGCCAATCGGTAACCCTTTAGCAGTGGGACGCGTGATGCGCGTGCCGGCCACGGCCATTTCCACGGCGAGAGACCTGTTCGGCACGTGGGTGTGCGGTGGGTGAGCGAGCGAAGCAACCGTACACGCGGTTGCCATGGTAGCTTGTGTAGCTGGCGGCGGTACCGGTTGCGCTAGCGTCGTTGCCGTACGAGTGTGAAGCATGTGAACCGCGGGCATGCAGCAACCAACACACACTGCTGTACCCGCATGACAGTGTGCCCTGCTCGGGTGCTGCGCTCCCGGTACGTTTGTTGAAATTTTTCGTAAGAAATTTTCAATCGAACATCGGAATCGTTCTCTGGGAACGGCGGCTTTTCATCGAAAACGGTTAAGCGGGGTCGGCGATATTACCAGCTGTGTGTGTTGCCTCGGCTCGTTCGAACGCGCTCGTTCTCGCTCGTGCTGCCTGCGCACGCATGCGACCCTGGTAGAATTTGTTGATTTGGTTTGAAAAATGTGATTCAGCTACACCGACTCTGAATCGCCTCAACCTGGCGACACACACCACCATTCACAACCGAACGAATCTCGCTTTGTGTGCGTCGTGTTTGGTGAATGTTTTCTTTTTGTTGTTGCGTGGCGAAGTTGGTGAAGTCGCTGGACTAGGGCCGCAGCGCGGGCGGAAGTGCGATTCGAGTCGATGTGTGCCGCTTCGCAATGGAGGGAGGGGTGTCTTTGGACGGTATAGTTTCAACCCTTAGCCGAACAGACATACTCGCGTTGATGTCTTCGTGTCCATCCACGTGTTTTGTTCGATTGTTTTTAAATGAGGCAAAGAAGCTTCCGTTAAGCCGCCATTTAAATGGTTCAACGGATACATTTCTTTGCCCGAAAGATAATTTATTGGAAAATTAAGTCATATATATCGGCGTACACTTTTCCAAGATGGAGTTTAACAAGCACAGGGGATACGAATACATATTGTAAAATGTTTTGAATGCATCCAGCGACTTCCGAATGAATTAAACCAGATTGGCACCTGAAATCGGTACAGAACTTGTAATTAAAGTCTTCGGTTCGGTTCTCAATTTGAGAAAGTAACATTTTCCGGGCTTCTTAGTTTAGAGCTGTTAGGTAAATGAACCGAATGAAGAGCAGAATTCCTCAATAGTTTGACAATACCCAAATACACAGAACCATTCTGATTTTAGGATAGAGCGATGGAAAATGGTTTACGTGAACTTTCTACTCGATCATGTAAATCTATACGGCGACACCTCATTTGGCGATCATGTATACCACGTTATGAGGCTTGCCACTGAATGATTCGTGTAGTCTTTCGCTGGGTCGAAATATAATTCATATAAAGCATATGAGCCATTTATTTTATTTTATTTATAAGCTGGACATAAGAACCGTCCATACTGTTCATTGCTGCCGTCTATTGCTTACTGCTCAAGAGGAATGGATAGCTCGGAACACTGGCCTAAATTAAATTTTACTTAAATTTAGATCATCTCGGCAAGTTGCAAGTTCGGTGCGCTTTTTCCTCTTTCGGGATCTTGGTGGTCATTACGAAATTTACAAATATTCAGTTTAAAGATCGCCCAGCAATGCTCTTTTGCTTGCAGCTTAGGACAATAGGCTGTATATCAGCCGTTTTTTCTGTTATTTAGAGATCTCTTGGCTTAATACTTCGAGAGCTGGTCGGGCCAAAAGGCGATATCGAACTATACTATCACCTCGCTCACCAAGATGCTCGAAGAAAAGATAGGTCCTTGTAGGATCTTTTTCTGGATATTAATATAGGGAAGCAATTGGAATTGAAAGGGTCATCCAATTGAGGATTGCCCATTTAAAATAAGGTTGCAATTGAAGGAAAATTGTGCGAGTCTCTTTTCGCAAGTAAAGCGGAAGGAAATGATGTTGAAAAGCATGTTGATTTCCCCTCGAAAAAAGGTCATCCACGACGAGAGTTGACGTGCTAATTGCTGGCCAATTTTTTCGTCAACTGCAGACATGTTGACAGGGGTGTGCATGTGCACCTTTTAATTAGTGTTTTAATCATTGCTTGATCGCGTCCCTTCTCTAAAACGGAATGAAACGGAATGAATGTGTATGAATGAATATAAGCAACTATGGATGTAGGCAATGACACTCTAGGTACTCCTCGGCTTGAATGGTGCACGGACCCATGTCGACGATATTCACCTGAGAATGATCGACACTACGGTTGATCGCTTCGTGGCTTAGCCATGATCAAGGGCAGCCCGAACTGTCGGTGGGTATGGGATCTGTTGGGGTTCGTAACTGTTTTCTTCTGGAGCCAGATCCCGATAGCGGACGGTGCGGTGAGTATGCGGTGGTAGATGATATGTCCTCCAAATTACGCCATCCTTTTCCTTTTGGTTAAATTTAGATGACCCGCAAACAGCTGATCAACTCGATGGATATGATGCGTTCGGCTTGTGCTCCCAAGTTTAAAGTTTCTACCGGTAAGTAAAGGCGGCCGTAGGGTTATCGATAGAGATAAATGTACTTTGCTTTCAGAAATGCTGGACAACCTGCGCAACGGTATATTTGCCGAGGATCGTGAACTTAAGTGCTACACGATGTGTATCGCTCAGATGGCCGGAACGGTACGGGTTGCAAGTGAAGCAGGTATACATTCGATTCAGATGCATGATATCATCTGCCCTTTTTGTTCTAGATGAGCAAAAAAGGTGAAATTAATATACAGAAAACGCTCGCCCAGCTGGACGCGATGCTACCGCCGGACATGAAGGAAAAAGCAAAGGAAGCGGTCCACGCATGTCGCGATGCACGTGAGTATAGCGGAGCGGACAGCATTCTCTTGGCAATGGTTTTTCTACAAAAGACGTCTTTCCAACAGAGGGTCGATACAAGGATTCTTGCGACAAAACGTTTTACTCGACCAAATGTCTGGCCGAGTACGATCGTGAAGTGTTTTTGTTCCCTTAGCGTAAGAACAATCGTAAAACAGTCTTCCGTTGGGTTTGGGGACGATCAACATCTTTCCAGAAAGGGGAAGACCTCGCGATCGCGATCATCATTATGCTTGCGGGTTGAAGCGTTTGATCGTCTTATTGATGCGATCTAACACCGGGATCGCAGAGGAATCAGCAGGCAGCAGCAGCAGCAGCAGCAACAAGAGCAGCATGAACAGCTTACGGCAGCAAATGCAACATCACACCATTCCCCACAGCACAGAGCGGAAAGCAGCTTAGATAGTTTCACACAAAACCCTACCCGATGGTGATGGATTCTACCAAAGCATGGGAAAAGAAATAAACGAAAGAGCGTGTGTGTGCGTGCATGCGTGCGTCTAACGAAACAATTCAAACCCGCATCGGAGGAAAGCAAACTACAACAAAAAAAACTCCCTACCCCGTGTTCAAAGCGGACAAGAAATTATGCTGCTCAAAGATGAGATCTTCCTGCTCTATGCATGGTTCACTGTTCGCCTTCATCTCGCGTGCTCATTGAACCGTGAAATTGGTTTCATTCTCCCCAGAGTTCAAGCGCAGGGGTCAACGCGTTAATTGATGTTGGCGCATGCGCGGTTGCCTTTCACCCGCCCGCATTTTATGCTGGTTGCGCACGGTGGCGGCGCCTGGTACGCATTGCTCGTATAGCCGGTTCGGACCGGTTGATACCTCTCGGTACGCATGATGCCTGGTTAGTTGATCCGAAGCGGGGTCGAAACCGATCCGATGGCGGATCGTCTCCGATCGTGCTGCTGCGAGCGCAACGGCCTTGATCCGCAGGGAGGATCGACTTCGGGTGGGTTATTGGTTGGCTTTGCAAAATTGTGGAACATGATGATGATCCACCGGTGGGTTCGTAACCCAAACTTATTCTCATCTATTAAGAGGCGTCGTCGATTCGAAAAGCCTCCATCGTCCAAGAAACCGTGTTTGCCGACCAACGAACTGGGACTACCAAAAAAACCCTCGTAAGCTATGAGGCCGAATCTACCAAGGCGACCAGTGAGGCGTTTTTCACTCAAGCCTCACTTACCGAAGTCGACGAGTCGTCATTATCAATGTCGAAGATCTCGTAATCGGGTAGGCTTCGTTGTCGTTGTAACTTGATCCGAGATTCCTCGATTGCCAAGAGATATTGCCTAATAAGAGCCAAAGAGGGCTTATCGACCAAGAGATTTGCACTACTGCATACCAAGAATAGCCGAAGAGACCTAAAGAATCTCGAAGGCAAAGAGGTTCCAAAGATACTGACATCTTTCAAGGGATTTTGTTGTGCAAGTGGCCTTCACCTTCGAAATACTTCTCGCCACTCTTGCTCCAAATCAATTAATAACGATAATGGATAGTTGCCTACATCACTAGGAAGCATGGCGATGCACAGCACTACTTGCTTCAAAGAGTAGTAACTGCTAAACGTGTCCTACTTACTGGTAACACAAACTTACATATTGTGCGTTCAAAATCTTCAGCACAGCTCCAATAACTGACCCCAAAATGTATTGATTACACTTTGAATACGGATTTGCTACTCCATTCAATTTCCTTCCCAACAATAAAACCGAAAGTGATTCATAACAAATCATGCGAAACGAATGGGACGATGACGACCCTCCTCCAGCCGTTTAATATTGAACTTGACGCAGTTCGACCATCGCGTTGTCATAGTAACGCGTATGGTTAAACATACGCCATACATTTTTATTTTGCATTTCCAGAAAAGCGGCAGCAGTAGACACAGCAGGTGCACTTCAACAATCAAGTAGGCAACGTAAGTTACAGCTCTGTTGTACAAAGTTGACTCATTCCCCTGGGCTTTTGCTTTTGCAGATCACACGATGAATTCGCATCTCTTTCCCGGACGCACCACACCGGAAACGATGGTCGGTGGCATTAGAAAATGGGAGCAACTTTCGCGCACCACCGTCAACCGTACGTACCGTCCGTTCGACGAAGAGTTTACCGCTGCAGCTGGGCCGGAACACCAGCGAAAAGATGAGTCGGAATCGGATCAAGAACCATCCTCGGCGGAAGATCAGTACACCGAGCAGCAGCACTACTCGGAATCGGAATTCCATACCGAGCAGGAGGAGGAAGAAGAGGACTCGACCGAGGAGCCCGCACGTATTCAAGTGTCCCAGTACCCACCGATGAACATCGAACCGGACGGTCATCTGCTGCACATCGATTTCATTTCCAACCAGCTGGAACGGTTCGTTATGCCGGGTTCAGGACAAAATAGAGGACAGCGTCGAACGGCGACGGGTACGCTAGGAAGCGGACACACAGCCAGGAAGCTTCCGGGACAGCAGCACAACATCTCCTTCAGCCGTGAGCGTGTGCGGGAAATCGAGCGAACCAATCAAATATTGCTTCGGCGCATCATTACGACCCGGCCAACGCTGCAGACCCAAAACATAAAGCCGGTGAAGCGTAGTGTATGTATATGATTGCTTAACCCATAAAATGTTACCGCTCTGTACTGTAGATCTTAATGCAAAATGCATCTTTGTATAGAGCTCAACGAACGCTTCGCCAGTGACCAGCGCTGCTACGAATCGGAGAAAGGCGCAAGAAAGAATCGCTGCAGAAAATGAGGTAAGAAAGTTGTAAGGCACTTCAAATCATAAAAAAAACTAACCATTATACATCTATTTTACTTTCCAGATTCTGCTGCGGAAAGTGAACTCGGTTGGGAGTAGCCTAGCAAAGCGTCCAGGCTTCTAAGAACTACTGCAATCAACTGTCGGGCAAAACGATGTTCATCTACAGCAGACTTTGTCGTTTTGGTCTAGCATCGGTTTTTTGATGCTGCCAAATTTAACCGTTCCCTTGATCCATTTTTCTATTGCTTTATTTCAATAGAGATCGGTTTATACCGTTTATACCACATTGTCTTTGAATTGTAGTTTTACTATCTTCTTCCATCCGATACGTCGTTCTCCGGTGAACATGCCTCTCATATTATGACTAATGAATCTGATTTAACATAGCAGCATACTACAGAAGAGGTAGCATTTTAAAGCGCATTATCACCAGGAATGGTTTAATTCCGCCAAAAAAAAAACTCCGAGCACTCTTATCGGACAACTAAATACACGAGCGAGAGCTCATGGATTGGGTTGTTCTGGGTGCTATCAAAATTTGGAACTGAGATCAGTCTGACGAAAGCCATTCGAAGGCAAGGTCGATCGGCCCGATGTCGTCGATCAGTTGGGAACAACAGGATTTGTTTGTTTCTTCAAACAGATCCACCACCGACGTTGATGCTGCCCACCAGGAGTATCCCGTACGAATTGCACGATTCCCTGCAGCCGATGGAATAAGAGATGTTCGTAAAGCCACTGTAGTTTCCGGACTAGAAGCATCGAAGGGTGTAGTAATGTTTGCAATCTTCGTTGCAGCTACTTATACGCAAAGGCGAAGGAGGCAAGATCGGTGTTACAGGCAGACGCTTGCAACAGGAAGGAAAGCTACTGATCTGTGCCGTGGCGCGCAGAAGTCCCGCATACATGGCAGGTCTTCGATACGGGGATGAAATACTGTCCCTTGAAAATGAGCCTGTTTCCGGTGTGCAGCTAGAGCGTGTACGTGAGTTGGTTCGGAACAATCAACGCAACAGTATCAAATTACGCTCAAAAGATAAGTAAGTGGGGTTTGTGTGGGTCGTCAGGTAAAAATGTGTCCTTACTTTTCATACCACCCTAGACCAGGTGAACGGTACGTGACAATTGCAAGAGACGTGCAGAAAGGTTTCGGATTCCGGTTCGTGAATGGAGAAATTACATTCGTCCGGCCGAACATGGTGGCCGAGCGACGGGGTCTAGAGAGAAGGTTGCAAATCATAGAAGTAAACGAAGAGGTTGTCGTTGGCATGCAAGATGAAGACATTGAAGCCATCATATATGCGAACGGGGATGTAGTGACGCTCTGCGTTGTACCGGTGAAGGTGTATCGACAACTGTTTACCAGGTGAGAATGGGGAAAAAACCTACATTTTTAAGGGACAAAAGCTGAGATTTCTCTTCTTGCTTCAGGTTATCACCCACTAAAAACGATGAGCTCTCCTTGGTTGAATTCTAATTTAGGGAGGTGAAAGATTATTAAATAAAAAACGCACAATTACCTTTATATGCAGCACAGTTTTGCGAGTTGGTTAAAGCACCATAATACTTAGTGCGTTTGTTTTTTTTTTGTGAGAATCACATCCAAATTTTCCCCCAAACAAATCCCAAACAGATCTAAATGGTTCGTGTGTCAAATTTCAAATTTCAAACTGACATTAGATACGTTTCGGAAGATGACAGCTGATTCCGGGCCAACTGTCATCAGTTCACGGACGCTCGGCGCATATTTTTGTTTGGTGCCGTGAACGACGAAGAGAGAGCAATTTTGGTTTGTTTTAAAAAACTATTTACGAGAAAGAAAGAAAGCACATGGATCAGTGTTTCATTTGCAGTGTATAGTTTTGCCTGTTGTTCCAGTATATATCGAAGCAGCGTGAACGCAGCGTGCTGCAGCCTGTTGTGTCTTGTTTGCGTTGTGGAATCGTCAGTGGATTTTGTGTGTGTGTGTGACTTGTTTTGTGAACAGATTGATCCAGCGTTGGTAAGTGCTGCATTAGTTATGATAAATATTCACCTTTTTGTGGTTATTTCAAACTTTGCTACAAGATTCTTCATGCTGCATTTGGTCGCACTTGGGATGGGCATTGAATTTTGATGCACCGTTCTCAGTTTACTACATTCCCGGTGTGATTATTCCTTCTGAACCCCAAGTAAAACACATTTTCACTTCGTAAAATCACCAGATTTATGTTGTTTTAGACTCTACCAATAGACATTTGTTTACTGGCACAGTTATCAGCCAGTGACCTTGAACTAGATGCCGCTTTTGTTTTGATAAATCCTTCCAAATTCGCGAATGCCGGCACTTTGACAGTGATGTGCATTTACAATGTGCAGTTCAAAGCTTGAATCCGCACAAATAAAGCGCCCCCCTCGTCTTCGTTTGACAACGCTTCTGGTGAAGTTGTCATTGGTTTGTTGGTTCGATGGCTTCTGGGAAAGATTTTCCCGTCGAAAGTGTTTCACTAGCAGCTAGCAGCAGGCTAGGTTTTAGTTCTGCAGTTTGCTTCATTTGTCCCGCTTTGCCGTCAAAACAGTGTGGATTCGAGCGTGATAAGACATTGCCGGTAGAAACATTCCTGTAGTTCCTTCAGCCTAGTGCCGCAACTTCCATTCGGTGTGGAACATTCTGCTGATTCGTGTTACTCGGTCTACTGCCCGATGCATGTTCCGATGAGGGGTGCGAATTTCGATGGATACGTTTTTCGGATTTAATACAAAGCTGCCGGTGGAGCTCGATGACGGCGAGGAGGACGAGGAGTTTGCCCGCAAATTCTATTCGCAGACGACAACACGCAGAACCGGATTGCGCTCCCCGTTGCACCGGCGATGCACCGAAGACATTTCGGACGAGGAGGAATATGACGCCTTGAATGACGAAACGTTCGGTGCAGCGGTCAAAGGCGACTGGGAGGACATTCACGAAACTCTGGTCCGGCTGGAACGTGGCAGAAGTGCTTCCATCCCCGGGGACGATGATGATGATGCGAGCAGTGGAGATTTGCTGTTCGACGATTACGATTTTGATCTGCAACTTTCGAAGCTAACGCAGTGCGACGATACCAACGATGAGAGCGGACGGAGCAGTGCGGTTGCACAGAGCATTGGTGATGAGTTTGCGAGCAAGTTACGGTTGGATCCAAGTATCTGGGGAACTCCGTTTCAGGAAGCACCACCACCACCATTAGCATCATCACCACAGCAACCGCAATACTACGATCGCAAATCAAGCGTCACACCGTTCGCCCAATCGAATGCGTTTTATCATGCTACGGGTGAACAGAATGCTGCACGGCCTACCGAGGTGTTTCCCGCAATGAAAATACGTTCGCTGGAGGACATCGAACGAAACATCATCCACAATCAGCACCAGCAAAACCAGCATCAGCAATCGTTTCACCTGCTGCAAAAACAAATGGCACAGCAACAACAACAACAACAACTGCAACAACAGCGACTGATGCAACCGTTTCTTCAATCAACAGCACCTGCTCATGGGCATCAGCAACCGGTGGTGAAGCCTCGCGAGCATATTATACCGACCAAGGAGGCCAAGACTATTCCATCGTTGCCCATGCACTCATCGCTAGGAGTTGGGCCCGCATTGATGACGCCACCACCGCATCTATTGGCAGCGCGAAACTGTGCCCTGTTCCCTTCTGGACCGCCACCGCAACCACCACAACCACCTGTACCACCATTGTTGAATCATTCGAATCGTCTTCCGCTCGGTCTACTGCCGTACAACATACTAACCGCTCGTCCGTACTCGGCACCGATCAACAACCTCGCGATGCATCCCGCTTTTCCACCGCACGGTCCGTACGGTTCGCCGCTTCAGGGATTCCTGCATCCACCACCGCCGGTAAAGATCGGCCAACCATTGCCTCAGCGCCACCCGGGACTGCCGGGACCACCGTTTCTGTTGCAGCATAACCCAACACCGCACCCGAACAATCAATTCAATCAGCGGCTTATGCAGGAAATACAACAAAATCATCCGATCCTTGCGTTCAACAGACAGCTGCTCAATTCATTCAATGCGTGCGGTAACGGAATGAAGATGCATGTGCCTCAAAACCTGCCAAGGCCAGCTCTCGGCACGCAGCTGCAATATCCGCCGCAACAGCAGCAACGATCACGGCAAGCAGCAGGCACCGGCATACCACCGGGTGCCGGTCCGGAGAGAGAACGCGATGAATACGCAAACATGATGAGCAACCGGGACAAGCAGTGGCTGATCGGGATACAACTTTCGCAGCTCAACTCCGACGTACCCTATTGGAACGATTACTACTTCACCGTGTTTAAGCAAAGACTGGCGGAAGCGAAAGCAGATGTGGAGGAAAACCATATCTACGTGGAAAACAAGCAAAGCCATCCATTTTCCAATACTCCTACCAAAAAGGAGCATGCACACCTGCTACTGCTATCGATGCTAACGCGGAACGTCAAGGTGGCCGGCATGATGAACCGCGAACGTCGGAGTTCCGAGTCTAGGCCTGCGGCTGGCGGTAACGATGGAAAAGATGGCAGTACGGCTCGTCCCTACACACCGTTTCAGTTTGAAAAGTCTCTCGGAAAGCTGCAGTGCGGAAGTGTAACTGCGCCGCGCAAGCTGATCGATGCCGATGTCATGGGCGGTGACCAACTGAACGGTAATGGTGGCATAACGGCAGCCGAGCAATCTTTAACGCAGCGCAAAGCTCGGCATGTGCTGCTGCTGATTGAAACACTGTACAATCTGTTGCTGAAGCTGGAAGACAAGCTTAACCCGATCGCCATAGCAACGGCCAAAGTATTGCGCGAAAAGCAACTACGCGACCATGCGAACATGGTTGGCACAGCCTACAGCAATGGCGGTTGCCCTGGGAAACTGGAAAATTTCAAAGCAAATGGCGTTACCAACGGGTGCAATAATGGGTTGGAGCCGGAAGAATCCTTCGACGAGCTATGTGAATGTCTGCTGGGTCAGCTTTCGCAAGAAAAAGTGACATCCATACTCGGTGTGCGGAAGGGCCGGAATTTACTTCGACGTACGTTGGGCGTACTCCACAATCGACCATCTCGCTGGACGCTGTGGAACATGATCTTTACCGCTTTGCCCTGCCTGGCCAAGAAGGATCGCGACGATGCGGATTGCCTCGTGCTGGCACTTTACGGCGAATTTGAGCGTCAGCTACGGCACGGTACGGTGGAAGATTTGCTGCTGGTGGCGACGTCGATCAGCAGCTCGCGCAAGGTGATGCAGTGCATCGTCGGCAGTAAGTTTCTGCTGTCCTGCATCATAACGATCATCTTTCAGATGGAAATGTTTTGCGGCAAGCATCCGGCCTCCCTGCTAACCGTTTCCCAGGCCAACCACCAGTGGGTAACGTTTCTGCTGGACGTGAACCAGGTTGTGAAGGAGAGTGCTGCCGGACCGAGAGCTGGTGGGAGCATTTCGATCAATCCGGATGACAATATCTTACGCACTTTGCGCGTTCACTTCGCCCGGTTCGGTACACGGGTCGATGGGACGGATCTGTTGAACTTTATTATTGATTATGGCAACGGCCAGCAAAAAAACAGGACAGGTAGGAAACAATCGCTACAGGAAACAAAAATCAGAACAAAGTGAGGAGAAAGCGCTCTGTTGTGGCTGCAGTAGGGAGAGAAGGAATAAGTTTTTCGCTTACAACATTCGTTAATCGATCTCGGTAGAGATAAAGGGTAACGCACAATTGTTCTCATGTAATGAAGACCGAAGCGTGATTTAATTATAATCCTCGATATTTAATTGCTTTTGTTTTGCATCTCTTACTTGAAGCTTTGATATGTTCACCGAGCACTAGCATTCTAAGCCGCTTTAGGATATAATAACACTCGCACTTGTAAAGTTGTGCACGAACTGAATGTGCATTTCCGATGATCATTAAAGTTCCTTAAAACTGCGAGTACCACCAGCGTTTCGGGGGAAGAAAACGCGGTTACAAATGAAGAAAAACGAAACCGATCGGAGATACACCTTGAATTGAATCTATTCCCTGCTCCCAAGCTGTGACATACCGCATCGTTAGAGACTGCTTTTGCAAGAAAAAACAATGTTGACTAGTAACTTAAGTTCGCACTTAGCCCCATCCCATAGCAGCCAAGCATGCTTACCGTGGAGTGTCGGAGGTTCTGATTGCAATGTGATGATACGCTTTAGCTAGATTTGGATTCGAATAATAGGCCAGTAAAATAAGTAGTGGGTGTGGTGGCATCGTGTTATAAAAATACCACCAGCACCCGAACCTTCTCTACACTTGATTGTTGCATGTCGATAACTTAAACATTTTGCCATAAAAACTTATCTAAAACGAGCATCGACGATGCGCACATCGTGTTTGTAGGGGTTACCGCGACGATCATAAGGACCTTTAAAATCATTCATTTTCTTTGGGTTCAATTATCGTTACCATTAGCAGCTGGTTAGGACTGTAAAACACAAATTTATTCCATCGAATTTCTGTACAGTGGACGTTGGACTGAAAACGATTCATGACCATTTAATGTTATGCTTTTTAATGTAAGAAGTACTGTAATCGTATGCTTTTTGCCTTAACACCATCGTCAATCGGCTTTTGCTACGGGATCGATATGAGGCTTAGTATTGTTCGCTCTTTTTTTTTTTAATTCATTTTATACAAACGCCAGCGACACAAGAAATTATGTGTAAATAGTTTCGCAGCTGTTCGACCGACAGTAACATTCAATAAATCTAATCTTGCCCGCAAAGAAAATTTATATCTCATATTACCGGCATCATGCTACTATAGTGTAAATTAATGTACGTGTAATTAAAGCCGAAGTAGAAATGTTGCGAATGCAACCGTTACAGCAGCATTACAGCGGGGCGAACTGCGAAGATGGGGCTGCTAGAGAGCAACTAAATAAATCGATCCATTACTCTTTTACGTTCTACCGCTTAGCAAACGCGAGCAAACTGTTGTATGGTCTGATCATCTCTATTGCGTTTGGTATATCACAAAGGTTTATGAGGGAAAGGAGATTAAAACATTCGTTTTTACAACGTACCGAGTATATCTCGTAGAGGTATCCAATCTGTTTTGGGTTGGTAAATGTCTAGGCACAGTGGAACGATCTTCTTCTCCTCGTTGGCACTACAACCTCGTTTCTGTGACTTAATTGGAACCCGTGTAAAGTAGTCAGCCCTACGTACGGGTGGGGAGGCGGTCTAGATAGGGGATTTGAACTCCGGGGTCCTGCCCGTGTGAAGACCGGCGCCGTTATCGCCTCGGACACCGGACCGCGGAGCGATCATTAAATCTGAAATCCCTCGATTTTCAGATGGGAAGGGTCCCCGGTCGGCGCCGGTCTTCACATGGCAGGACCGGGGTTCAAATCCCATCCAGACCGCCTCCCCGTACGTAGGGCTGACTACTTTACTACGGGTAAAATTAAGTCATAGAAAGCCAGAAATTGCATGTCAAGACCTCACGAGGTCGTAGTGCCAAAGAAGAAGAAGAAGAAGAAGGGTCCCCTCCTTCCGTCCATAGGACCAAAATGATAGTGACCTATCTCGCATCATCTGCCCATGTAGATAGACAAGTCAAGTCCTTTCGATCTGGGCTGTACGGTATCATTCTCATGGCATGACTGTAATGCTAAGATCATCGAACAGTTATTGTAACTCATATTTGTAACGACATTCATACTCAGTGTACGGAAGGGCAGGAATATGCTTCGACGTACGTTGGGCGTACTCCATAATCGACCATCTCGCTGGGGGCAGCCCGGTCTTCGCAATGGCAGGACAAGGCTCATTCCGGCAGGGCAGGCAGGACCGGGCCGTTCCCCCATAGTGAGGGCTGACTATCACAATATGCATTGCACCAAGACACTTGTAACGACTTCGCAATTGTTCTTCTACACATGCTCGGCCAACAATCCTTTTGAATCCTGAGCTAAACTGTGGACGAAATCCTTGTCTCAAAGGCGTATGGAAATGCTGGAACATCCATCACCTGGAACCTTTTTCTGCGTAAATCAGTAAATGCTAACAGGGTTGTCATCAATGTGGTTGTTGCCTTGTTCATCTCAAAACCAGAACCTTCCCTCATCTGTTCGTCACAATTGATGAGCTTCTAAATGGTCAGGATCTAGTAACGGATCATCAGTAGTGTCCTAAGCGTAGCGAACGTCCTCTAGTTAAGTTTCTCGTTTTACAGATACAGCTCCCCAGGTGCATAATGTCTACCTCCACGTCGAGCGGAAGCAGAATGGCTGTGATGGATCGCGATCTGTGCAGCCTGATGGTGGAGATGCCCTCGGAGAAGGTGACCGTGCGGCAGAAAGCTTTCAACAAAATGAACACCATCCTGAACAACCGTGAGGAAGACTTTCTGGCGTGCATGCAATCCGACTCGTTCGAAACGGCCTGGAGTGCCCTTTTTGATGCTGCCTATCACGGCATCCAGAGGCAGAGCTATGGTAGCGCGAGCAAGGGACAGGCGCAAAGTAAAAATTACGACTACGTCGTGGTGCTGCACAAACTGATTGAACTGGCGATGGATCGCGAGGAGGGTCCGCAGCTTTCGTACGGACAGTTGATTGGTGCGTTCGTGCGGGCGATGTCGGATCAAGCGCTGCGAGAAGGATTCGGACTGTGCTTTCTGCAAGTGTTGCAAAAGTTTGTGCTGTCCACCAAGTGGTCCCTTACGACGGTGAGCTGCGAGCAGTGGAACGACCTTCTCGACGGTTGTTTCGTGATGATGGACACATCGCAAGCGGCTAAATATACGGCTTCCAGTTGCCTTTCGCTGGCTGTGGTAAAATTTCTCAACAACTGCTCGATGCCAACCTTACTGGCCGCCTATCTGACCCGTCTGATGGACCACATACGGCAGACGGCGAACGAGAAGAAGAGCAACGTGCTTTACGAGCTCATCAATACGGCTTTCAATGTTATCCAGGCGGTAAGCTTTCCGCTTTCCTTTTTAAGAAACCAAATTGTTTGACTAAATTTTATTTTTAGCTTGCAGTGGATTGTAGGAGCAAAATAATCCACTTCCTGGAGTCGCTCGTCCCGTACGCGGTGAAGATTTACAAGGAGGGCAATCTGCGCAACGAACAGAAAAGTGTACTGTTCCGTCTGATGCACCTGTCGCTGATCATTCTGTATCCGGAGGGAAAGTCTCACGTTAATGCGAAAAGACTTACCAAAGACTGTGCACGACCTTCCGAGGACGGAGAAGTTTGTAAGAAAACGTTGCGTGAGTATCACTACATCGTGACGAGCGAGATGAAGGCACGGGAACAGTCCTCGTCGTCGCAAGGCGCTAAGGACAGCGCACTGTTTTGTGATGGTTTTATCGATTTTGCTGCCCGACTGTGCTACACGGTACGACCTTCAATTTGCCGAGACAGGCCTGTTGAATCGTTGTGACGGGGTAGTAACGGTTTTTTTTTTAAATATTTTCACAGGTTTATTGGAATGAAGATAATTGGAAGGAAAGCAACAGTGATGAATCGGCCGTCAAGAGAAACAAGCAGTTCAACAAACTGCAAAGCATAATGGATATGGTCGGAACAGCTCCGAATCAGTTCAATACCCGTTGGTATGTTACACGATCTACACCAGGATATTTCGATGTTCTTTGCCATGATTGTTGGACTCTTTTCGAGACGCTTGTGAATTCTTTTTCACTACATTCCCTAACGTTTTCCTAATTAACCACATTCCTTTTCCCCTCGAAGGTTGTTCGTATTGTCGGCAGTGCTCGACAGATACGAGGCGGCTATCGGCGCCGAAGACTACATGCGTTTGCTGCAGCTTTTGTGCAACATCCAACCGTCGTTACAGTCACCGCACGAGCATAATGCATTTTACCGGTGTTGTGCCGAGCTGCTTGCCTTCGAGCAAAAGCCAACGTACAAACCGTTGGCCACTGTCTTGCAGGAGGAGCAAACTGAGCTGTGGAACAAGATCGTAGCGGCCACCTTCCGTGGGTGCACCAACACCGCTGCCCGAACGTGCAGTGAATCGAACCTGTTGCTGCAGCTGCTCATACGCCACCGGAAGTATCCCAACATCGGCTTCCTGCATGGTACGGTTCTGGAAGCCTTCTACACCTATGCCGTGGAGAAAACGAACACTAACGTCGGTACGGTGCTGAGCGTGCTGGACACGGTGGGCAATGTGGAGCGTTTGGGCAGTGTGGACGCTGTGCTGACGAAACTGTTCAACTATCTGTACCCCCAAACGAGGGAAACCAAATCCAAAGCAATACTGCACGCCAAGGAACGATTAAGCGCCAAGCTGCTGGCACAAATTTCGATTCTCGCCGTAGTAACGAAGCGTTCCGCACCGGAACAACGGGATCACCAGGTACCACGCAAACCAGACAGGGCGCAACGGACGGTTTTGCGTGAGTGTTTGTATTACGAGCAGGATGAACGGCTGCAAGCGTTAGAGCATCGGCTTCGCCTGCACAGCCTGGAGGAGCTGTTGGAACTGGCGGAAGACAGTCCGAAGCGGAAGCATGGTCTGCCAACTACCGAGCCCGTGTACCGCTACAACATTAACGACCCACTGTTCGCGCGTCTGTGCGAGCTGGTAAAGTTCGACACACACATCCTGCCCGATGAGAATGATTTTCTCGTCGATGGGCTGATCTGCATTTGCTACGATCTGGAGCTGTATCTGCAGATGCTGAACGTGCTGCTGCTCCACGAAGCGTACAACGAGCAGCAGTGCAGCAAGAGCACACTCTACAAAAAGGTTCTGCTCAAGTTCGATCAGCTAAATGCGGGGTTCAATCGACTGCTGAACGATGCGACGTTGAGCGAAACCAAGACGAACAGTATCGCCGATCGGTTGCTGGCCCTTGTGCGTGGTCCTTACCATCCGACGGTCCAAAAGCTGCTACAGAAAACGGAACATACGATGATTGTGCGATGGGTAATCGGTCAGATTGACCTGGTAGAGGGTGAAGATTCTCAGTGCGTGGCGATCGTGCCGGAAGGTGCGCTTTCTTCCGAGCAGCAATGTCGGCGCTGTTTGCACCACATTCTAGCGGAATATCTACAGTACGATGGACCAAGTGCGGGCGAAGTGCACGACCTGTTGGACAAGCTGGGGCTGAACGTGTACAACAGTTTGGATTTGTTCTACATGTTCGATCTGTGCCGTATCCTACTGAAGCAAAATTCGCACGAGCTGGTGGCGGTTTGGGTGCTTCGGAACATTGTGCAGGTTTGCAAAATCCACTACACCAACCCTAGCATTACGGAGCAGATTATTGATTTATACGCTGGTAAGCGAATGGTGGAAAATGCTTCATTAAACGCTGTTCTCACGATATTCTTGCTTTTTTCCGGATTCCAGATTTAACCGCCTTTGTGAGCCCCTATGAAGACATGGCCCGCAACGTTACGATCGTGCTGTACTCGTTTGTAAAGCAGTGCGCGAAGCATACGTACTCCACCGCGCTGCAGGTGAAGATATTCGCCCAGGTCAAGTATCTGCTCCGAGCCTATCCGCAGCACATCCGCACGCAGACGCATGAAAGCATTTACGCCGGGTTGGTCCCGCTTTTGAGCAGTGCCAGCTACCGCGTCAAGCTGGAAGCAGTCCGGAACATTTTGCACTTTATGAAGCACGACTGGGCGCATACCGATGTGGCGGACATTCCGTGCAGTTTTTACGAATTTCAAACCGAGTTGTACGATCAGATTAACTTCGACGAGCTGATACGTGGCGCGGATGAGGACGAGCGGGTCAACGTGATTAGTTGCTGCCTTCAGCTGCTGCTTGGAATATTCCACACGAGCTTCATGCTGCGCAGACGGGCTTTGGGCGATTTTGTGCTGGTCATCCAAGCGGGAAATGTTAACGATGGTAAGACGGGCCTGCGATACGGATCGTGTAGAATAGATTTGTTGTAAAATGTTTGTTCCTTGCTTCAAGACAAAATTGCACACACCATTCGAATAGCGTCGGGAGCGAGCGATATAGACTTCCGCAAGCTACTTCAAACGAATCTCGACTCCGTGCTGGAACTGTGGCTTACCAAAGGGCATAGGTTGCTCGATTTTCCGTACCGCATCGCCGGTAAAATCACCTCCATCGAAGAGTTTGTGCAGCAGTTTAGGAAAACGGTCGCTTTCGTCATCCTGTGCATGCAGCCGGACCGGTTCGAACAGTTTTGCCATTCGGTCGGCATACAGCAAACGGAAATGGTGAAGGTATGTTCCGTTTTTCTGTAAAGGACATGGCTGTGTGTGTGTGCCTAACAAAGCTTCGTTTCAGAGTATACTGCCGAAATGTGTGTCTTTTCTGCTGCCAAAGTACGCCAAGTGCGCTGAAATGACTGCCAGGTATAATGTGATGGCCGCCCGAATGCACAAAGCTCTTGCTCCCTTCCTCAGTGCGGTAGATTTGAAGGAACACGTGTCGGAAATCATCAAGCATCTCACACAGCGATTGAACGAAAGCGAAGCAGTGAGCAAACTTGCCGAGCTCCACCTGCCCAGCTGCACGATCGGCAGCGATCTGTTCATCAGCAAAGCCACATACGCAACAGCGCTGGAGCATTTGAAGCAATCCGTGTGGGGCTCAGCGTCCATCAAGTTTAGCTTGCTGAGCAACCTATGCCTCAAGAACAGTTCGGCCATCGAGCGGACGCTAGCGGAGGTGAAACGATGGCTGTGGGCTGCCGAAGAACCGGAGCAAAAAATGGTTCACCTGCTGCAGTACAGCGTCCTGTTGGAACACCTGCAAGAGTACATTGGGCAGCAGAAGGAACGATCCTTTAAACCGTACCTTGTGCGTGATGTGGTTTGCTTTCTGTGCAACACTCTGTCAGCGTTTCCGGCGTTACGCACAGCCACACTGAACAGCTTCGAACGGTTTCTTGCCAATGTGGTAACGGCGGCCGATGGTGCCGAACTGCTGGCCGAACAGCTGCACACGATCGTATCATCCTTGCTGGAGGTCGAATGTGCCGAACCGTCGTCGAGCGTTTCGCACAAATCGCTCTCGCTGTTACGGTTCCTAATCTTACAACACACCACCCTGTTCGGAAGTGCGATCGGTAAGCTTAACTACCTGCCCTGTGACAAGCGCTTCGATGAGTTGCGTTTGATGATTGCGCGCCAAAAATCGGCTGGCGGTGAAAGTTTGCTACCGGGCGAGGAAATTGCTGCCCTGATCGAGTTGCCCAATCTGAGGTACGAAGATTTAGCCGCTTTAAAAATTACGGTAAGCAGATTTTGCTCTCTCTCTCTCGATAAAGCTCTATCGTTTATGGTATATAACAAGCGTGTGTTTATCTTATTTAAAACAGTTAACTACGAAAAAAGATGATCTGAAGCGACTGTGCGACGAATTGTCTGACCAGCGTGCGTCCGACTCGGGTGCTAGCGGCGAAAGCGTTCTGCACCGGTTGGTGTACATTTTGCTGGAAGTTGTGCGAAATTCTCCATTCGATAAGGTAACCGTTTCATATAGTATTGAGGAGGAATACTAAATTTAATATTCTTGTTGCTTTACAGCGTTCGATAGAAGCGCTGAGGTGTTTGGGCGAAATAGGACCGATCGATTTGGGCACAATGTTGCTCAAGTCGGATGCCGAATTGATTGCGTACGATACGGTAGGACTAATGGGATCAAGAGTAGAGCAAAAAGTTTACCAGGGATTGTTTTTTTTTTACAGATCAGCAACTCAAAGGAAGCAATCGAACGGTGCGTTGATGTTTTGTTGCGCGAGCTGGACGTATTGCTGACGAGCAAAAACGTGTCCGTGGCAAACGTGGCCTCGCTAGTTTGCTACAAATTGCTGTACGGCAAAACATTCCACGCTTTGGCGGGTTAGTTCATCCATTGTTGTTCTATCTTGTCCTTAATCATCACATCACAATGCTTTATCGCTACTTGCACTTGTTTCCCTTACCGCAGCAAAGCTTCCAACGCTTCATCCCTTTTTGGGCACCGCGCCGGAAGAGGTGAAACTGTTCTCGTACACTGCGGGCCGGGAGTTGACGTTGCAGACGATCCTTGCCCACGAACGACTTATCTACCCGGCGTTTGTGCAACAACTGTCTGGCGCATTGTTGGCTTTTTTGGGTAACACGACGCTCAAAAAGCTGGCCGAACAGGAAACTACGTTTGCCGAAAAGCTCGTCCCTTTGCTGGTGCAGATAGCGATCAAGCAATTCGAAGAATCGATCATCGATAAAGTGGGGCATTTTGTAAGTAGTGGCCGGAGATGGCAAAGGACTCTATTCACATTTAGTATTCCCATTCTTGCAGATAAATGATTTTTTCTCTAAATTTGGCCTTGTGCGAACCGACCCAAGCCAGCACACCATCTTCAACGATCCCAAAGCCATACAGCTGATGCTTACGGTAGTGGAGTGCACCAGGATACATAATCAGTTGTGCGTATACGGTGCCCGTTTCGAAAAAAAGAGGAGAATGCTTTACTAATGGTGTTAATTGTGTGGCCCGTTCCGTAGGTTTCCTCAGTATAAAATCTCCATCAACTATCTACCGGTAGCACAAGCTTCGCACTTCTGTCAGGCACACTTCAAGGCGATCCTGTACGGTGAGCTGTGGTACCGCGAGGAGGTGGACACGGGCAATGGGGATGCGAAAAAGAATCCCAAACTTCTGGACCTAATGAAAATGTGCCATCTGGCAATCGGGGTGAACGATGCGGTTCAATCGTTCCTAAACCCAATCCAGGAACGGTTGGAATACCATCGGTTGGAGCAAAGTTACGCCAAATGTTTGGTGATGCAGGATGCTAGCGTGGTTTGGGGAGAAAACGCCCGCGAGGGTACGGCCCACACCAGTGCCCAGGAAGGCTTCCTACAAACGTTGAAAGATGCGTGTCTGTATGGGTTGGCAAGATCGCTCCCGGTAGCACCGCAGCAGGTCGACTACGAATGTGCCTGGCGTCTGTCGGACTGGAACGTTCTAATCGGCACCGACGGTACCGATGCAACGGGGGGAACCGTGGCTGGGACGAATGGGTTGCACGTGCAGTCCCGTGCCTTCGAACGCGCCCACTACACAGCGCTCAAATGTTTGCAGCTAAGGGATGAGCTGGCGGTAGACAGTGCGATCGTTGAGGCGCGCCGAGCCGTCAGTGAAATTTTCAAACTTACCAGCATCGAATCGACCAAACACATTTACCACGGTTTGTGCCGGCTGCGCATGTTACAGCAGGTGGAGGACTTTGGAGACATTCATTTCGCCAAGCAGATCGACTGCGAGCAGGACATGCTGCACCGGTGGAAGCAACAGGACGAGCTGCCGCACAGTGAATTCACGCTGCTGGAATGCATCCTATCGCAGAGGCTGTCCATCTTCAGCACCGGTGGGATCCGTGCGAAGCGGAGCTGGATTCCGCCGGCGGTTTACAGCACACTGCTGCTGCTGATCCACGAATCGCGCCTCCGAGGTTACGTCAATTGTGCGATACGAAATGTGGCGCTGATCGGCAAGGAAGAGCAGCTGCCCGCCAACATCCAGTCGGTCGTAATGCTGGAAAATGCTCAGCTCAACTGGACGTCCGGTCATCGGCTGGTGGCGCGCGAGCTTGCCTGGGAAGTGATGACCAGCAGCAAGTACAACGATCCGATGGTAAAGGCGGTCGCGTTCCGATTGTACGGCGAGTTTCAGGCCGAAGGCCACCTGCAGGAGATCAAGTCGCTGTGCTCCGATTACTTCCAGCAGGCGGAAAAGTGCGTTAACTATGTGGTGTCCAAGCAGCAGGGTACGGGTGGGGAGCAGAAAACACCCGCCGGCACGATACCGTCCAGCCATCGCTGTTTCGAGGTGGATCGTAACTACACCGTTCAGCACACGGTCGCCAAATATGCGGATCGTGAATTTGTGCGGGTATGGTAGCGTCGCTCTTTTCGCCGCACCCAAGCGCGATTAAATCTCTTTGTCTTTGCAGCTCAGCAATTTTTTCCGCTCGCAGGAGTGGGAAGCGCGCAAAGCCAACCTGGCCCGCATGGAGGAGGAAGCGACACGTCTGAAGGCGGAAGCGGCACACGCAACCGATCAGCGCCGTAAAGATGTCGGACGTTCGCTTCACTTCATGCACAAAAATTTGCAGCGTGATAGAAAAGCCGCCGAAGAGGTGGAACAAAGCCGGGGAGATTATTTGAATCTGGCACTGTGCTATTACTTGATGTACGCCAAACAGACGACGATCGTGAGCGACATGGTGATCTTTAGGATCATTTCGCTCTGGCTGAACAATCAGCAGAACAAGAGTGCGAAGGAGTTAATCGAAGAGTCGCTGCTCAGCATTCCGTCGTATAAATTTATCGCCGTACTGCCGCAGCTCACGCCGAGGGTAGGGGTGCACGGTGATGTTGGTGCGTTGGTGCAGCGAGCGCTGGTACGGTGTGCGCTCGATCATCCGCATCACACGCTGCCGTTTGTGTTTGCTCAGCTGCATGCCTTCAAGGATCAGCCGGACCACGAGTGAGTTTTCCCTTCAATTAACTCTATTTCTGTTGGGAATAGTGCGCTCTGACTGGGAATAGATCCAACAGACCACGATCTTCAACTTTTCCAAGCTCACAAATAATCGCTTATAATAGTTACTCATAATGATCTGTTCTGACATTTTCCCCCCCAGAACTCCAGCCAACGACAACCGTTTGCTAGGCGTACGAGAGGTGTACAACAAGCTGAGGCAGGAACCGTCACTAGAGCAAATGTTGCAACAGTCCGAACGGATGAATCTCGCCCTCATCGAGCTGGCCAACAAAACGCTCTCCAGTAGCCCCTCGTTCCGCGAGTACACCATGACCAAGCGCGATCCGCTGGGACTGTTGGCCAATCTGGATCTCGTGCACTGTCCCACGGTAGAGCTGCCGGTCGTGAGGGACGGCAACTATCGTGCACGGATCGTAGGCATCCGGCGCTGGGATCCAAAAGTCATCGGTGTAGGTGGAATCAATGCACCGAAGAAACTAACCTGCCTGTGTCTGGACGGATCGAAGCGGACGCAGCTGCTGAAGGGCAAGGACGATATGCGGCAGGATGCGGTAATGCAGCAGGTATTCGGCATACTGAACATTTTGCTCCGCCACGACAAGGAAACGGCCCACCGGAAGCTGTCCGTGCGCACGTACAAGGTGGTGCCGCTGTCGCGCCAGAGCGGTGTACTGGAATGGTGCAACAATACGATGCCGATCGGGGCTTGGTTGCTGACCGGGCATGTGAAGTACCGGCCGCAGGACATCGAACCGACTGCAGCGCGGAAAAAGTTTACCAACGTAAGCTAGCACCTTGAAGTTGAAGGTGATCAATGCCCAAGTATTTATACGTTGCTCTCTTTCCAGAACGCGCAAGCGGGCATGACGGTGGAGAAAAAGCTGCAAAACTATTTGGACATTTGCGGCAAAATTCGGCCCGTCTTTCGGCACTACTTTCTCGAACAATACCACAAACCGGGCGTATGGTTCGAACGGCAGCAAAACTACATCAAAAGTGTGGCCGCCAGCTCGATGATCGGCTACGTGCTCGGCATCGGCGACCGACACGTGCAGAACATCCTGATCGACAAGCGCACCGGGGAGGTGATACACATCGACTTCGGTATCGCGTTCGAGATGGGGAAAAACTTGCCCACCCCGGAAACCGTACCGTTCCGGCTGACGCGCGACATCGTGGACGGCATGGGGATCAGCGGTGTGGAGGGTGTGTTCAGGAGGTAGGTGGTGGCTGCTTACGCGCAACCGTCGATCGTACTGTGATACCTTTCCTTCCTCGTTTCCTTTTTTTCGCAGATCGTGTGAAAAAACGCTAGAAGTGCTGCGAAACAATCAGACGGTGATTCTCGCCATCCTGGAGGTACTGCTGTACGATCCGCTCTACTCGTGGAACGTGCTGTCGAACAAGAAGGCGAACCGCCGGCAACAGCAAGCCTACCTGTCCGGCGATGAGTCGGATGCGGACGAAGCGATCGGGCTGCCGATACGGCGCGACATCAACGTGACGGCCGAGCGGACGCTGATGCAGGTGGAGGAAAAGCTGCTCGGGCAGGAAGATAGCAAGTACATCTCGGTCGAAGGTCAGGTGCAGATGCTGATCTTCAACGCGACCAACAAGCGCAATCTCTGCCAGGTGTTTGCCGGCTGGCAGCCTTATCTCTAACTTATGGTGTGAGTCTTTCGTACGATAATTATTATCATTATTTTTTATTTACCTTTTTCCGTTCTTCTTTTTCTGAACACACAACCATGAATGGTAATATTTGCTTGGGAAAATATTGGGAAAAATCCGCTGTTGAGGTTTTGTTTTACAAAACAGTGTAAATGCATGGCTAAAACGTGGAGAGAGGTAGCACGTTGTGAAAGAGGTAGCTTTGAGCTATGAGCAACACCTGTATCGGTTACAAACGCGCGAACCCTTTTGGGGCAGGGTGGCGACATTTTTCGGTTGACCAGCAGTAGTAGCAGTTATCTATCCGCCCGTCACTTCGATCGAGGTACCGTTAACGTAGCTGCTTTTATCCGACGCCAGGAAGGCTGCTACTTCCGCGATTTCTGTAAAGCACACAGATCGAACAGTTTTAAAATTAACGTTGATACCATGGCCTGTAATCGTTGCTGCACTGCACCTACCCTCCGGATTGCCGAAGCGCCGCAAGGCACACTGCATGATGATCATGTCTTTCACCTTCTGCGGCACCGTGCCCGTCATGGGCGTGTGGATGAATCCCGGCACGATCGCATTCACCCGTATGTTGTACCGTCCGAACTCGCGCGCCACCACCTTGGTCATAGCCTCGACGCCTGCCTTGCTGGGCGAATAGTTTGACTGGCCGATGTTTCCGGTGCGAGCCACGATCGACGATACGTTCACCATCGAGCCCGCCAGCTCGTGCTCGATCATGGCACGGCCGAAACGCTGCAGCACCAGCCAGGTACCCTTCAGATTCACATTTATCACCGCATCGAAATCGGATTCGGGCATTTTCAGCAGAAAGTTGTCACGCGTAATGCCCGCCGAATTGACGACGATCGTCGGAGGTTTTTTGTACCGTGCGACCACTGCCTTCAGCACCTCATCGATGCTCTCGCCGGAGGAGACATCCATTTCGTACGCACCATTGTCACCGGTTGCTGCGAGCGATGAGACCGTTTCCTGGGCCGCCTGTACGTTTCGATCGACGGCAACAACGATCGCCCCGTCCCGGGCCAACAGTTTGCTTGTGGCCCGTCCAATTCCAGAACCGGCCCCTGTGTGTATGTGTGGTTTACGTAACAGTGCAGATTGGTTAACACCATGCATTGTTTAATGCGCGTTCCCGGGTTCGGTTGGGCTGGGGTGCTTCATTCTATACTTACCGGTCACCAGAGCTAACTTTCCTGCCAAAGGAGTGGCCATCGTGACGGTGGGAGGGTGATTTAATTAGCGAGGAATTCAACTTAACTGCAAGCGAGTTGAACTGAACCGTGCGCACTGCACGACGACGTACTCGCAACATATCACAACAAACTCCACGCCATAAACATGTGTTTATGGCACGGCTGACAAGAAGGCGGCAGAAATTATAGCAAACTAACCAGGGCGGGGGGTTGGGATTTTGTTTCCAATTTGATGGCTCTTTTTGTACAGCGGTTTCACGCGAAGATGTGTTTTGGTTTTTCCAGCACAAGCTTATAATTTTAAACCGATGAAATGTTTGTTTGGAGCGTAATCAACTAACTAAAATAAGCGTACAGTCTATTGCTCATTCGAGAGCTATTTAATCGTGGTGTAAAAAAATGCTCCTACCGATCATGAAAATACTTCTCTAACCTGGCGATGAAAGTCCTTCCTACATGCGGTCGATCCAGGCAAGATTAGATCCTCAGAGTTCCCGATACCGCTCACTGTCTAGCGCCGTCATCGGGAAATGCCATTGCCCCGGGTTGGGAGACCTTCCCTCTTATAACCTGCCAATCAAAGCTTTCTGATTGCGTTTAATTGGTCGTACGATTGGCTGTAAGATGTACAGCACCCTTGCGCGTCTCTTAACTTCTATGTTGTAAACGATGGTGGCTTTTGTCCCCAAATAAGTGAAGTTCTGAATGATGTGCGATCACCTATCTGTATTCGTAAAACAATAGACCTGCTACCAGGGCTGCTGGGAAGTGCCAACATCATTTTGATTTGTTTGGGGTCTCATTAATCTTGAATCAATCAATAAATTATTAGCGCTTAAAATTATCAGATAAGCTGCAACTAGAGCTAGAGATCACACCCGTCAAAAGAGCTCAACCGAGTTGGGTTGCTTATAATTTAGTATCGGGGTTTGATCATGTCATATCACGTGTTTAAATTTTTATCATCGACACATCTGTTCTGCCCGCGTACCATCCATCTTTAATGTTGAATATCTCCGTTTTTAAACGAACGAACTGATGCCCTATCATCCAGGCAACCGATCAGACGTCTTGAAGTTTGTTCAGAGCCTTAAGAAATCGTAAATTGGGGGCCGTAAAGATCTGAAACTTGCTTAACTAGCTTTTAAATCGGACGACGCATTAAAAAGCTATTCTATATTAATGTTGACATCGATACCGGTAGCTCAGAAGCCTCAAAAATGGACATCCTTACGGCAAGATACCTCTATACCGTATCATTAGCACTGTTCAGTTGCTCTTCCAGATCGGATTGCCTTTGGAGCAGCTGTCGGTACGCTTCCACAGCCCACACAACGGTACCGATCGATAGCAGGGCAAAGAAAGCGAGAACTCCCACACCGCTCAGCAACAACCACTGCATTGAATCTGAAGAGGGGAAACGATAATTCACTACCATTATCATCCACCAGCGTTTTCGGCTACGATCACCCACCTTCCTGCACAATGTGCCACGTTTTGGTGGCACTACCCAATCGGCTCGTACCGAGACATCTGTACGTGGCACGTGCTTCGGCCGGTTCGAGCGCGATGTGAATAAAGTGGCCTAAGTGTGGTTCAGTCGAGGAAATTGCGCACGTACAGCAAGGTGCTGACCGTTGTGGTACCCTCACTGTTCGCCACCTGACAGGACACGATACCGGGACCGTAGACTAACGGCCATGAGGGAACGATTGCTTCAAAGTTTGTTTTATGGTAGATGCGAGATAACTAAGAACGAATTTTACATTAACTCTCTCGCTCTCTCTCTTTCTAGTTGGTCTGTTTTGTTTCGCCTAAACGACTACGGCACTTACCCATACCAGACCTTGCGGCAAGATGATGCTTTTGTCGCAGTATCTACTCTGTACACTGCTCGATCCTTGGTCCATTTTCGTGAGCGAACAAGGTGTGTAGGAAAAGGTTACGTTTGGCGCCGGATACGCAACTCCTCGGCACCGGAAGCTGACATGATCTGCACTTTGCAGAACATTGTACTGCTCCATCTGCGCAATCGGGCTGCCTGTCAGGGTGAAACGAACGTACGTAGTTTAAAGTACACAAGTTGAAGATGTCCTACTGCTAGCGTGCTACCTACCATGCACCAAGATGTGCAAATGAAATCGTTCCACCTTTCGGTTGAAGTGTATCCACAGGTCAAACTGGCCACCATCTTCCTGCGTAACGTTGCGCACTGTGTACGACAGCGTGTCCAACGAGCGCTGTTCCTCGCATGCTCTCGAATGCGTTCGGAAGTGATCGCAGAAGCTAAGGCTAGGTTCACGATCGATGTAAACCGCTCCACCGACGAACGGTGGGTGATAGACAGCGATCGAGAAGTTGCCCCGATTTGATACATCGAGCACACCGCTGTTGGGCGCAGTGAGCGTTGAATGATCGTCCAGCACGGACAGTACGGATAGGTGCATGCTGGCACAGCCCGTTTCCGTCGCACAACACCGATAGCTTCCGACGTGAGCTTTATCCACCGGTCGGATCGTTAGGGTGGTTCGGTTTGAGCTCAAACGTACCTCACTGGATGGCTGAACACGCACGGGAAAAAAGGGAACTGTTAAAGCGGTGGCCCCCCGTTCGCATGCCAAGCCTCAGCTCACCTCACCTTATAATGTGCATCGAACGTGTCGGAGGAGAAATACCACTGGATGTGTTTGTGCTCGGTGAGAGTGAAACATGTCAGCTGTATCCTTTCGTACTGTACAGCAATTCGGGGACCGCGTATAACGATCGCTGGAATCGATGAGCCGAGCACTACTGAATTCAAAACCGCACCAATTAAACCATGTATGAAGGTGCAGTCCGCTACCGTTGCTTACCAACACAGATCGTGGTCAAGATGAGACACGTTACCAACGTTACTTCGTCCGTCATTTTGTTTGAAGCACCGGATTATAGAGATCATATCACACCGGGGCACACATATTTGGTACAGCTACTGTACCGGGTCTGTATTTCTTCACGCACAAGCTTACTGTAGCACGTCTTTTCGAGCTGTGACTCCACGCCGGCGTACCCATGGCTAGCTCACTGCCGAGCAGTTAGTTGGCTGGCTTATCTCTACCTTCACCAATTCAATAATGTTATCATTCAATTCCTTTTTTTTTGTAGAATGTTTTTGAATTTATATCAGTGAATTATTATTCATAGTTTTGATACTATCAGTTTACACGTTTTATTTGATTACTAGGTTGTATATTTATGTTCGCTTATCAGTTGCGTACAGTGATGAACAACATAATAAGACCACCTAATGTTGGAGGTCTTCGGTACCCCTACCGAACAGGGATGAATCCCTAAACATTAATTCAATGGATCTTGGAAAATGATGGAATCAAAGATATTTTATCAAGAAACATATTGTACGAGCGTACCGAACTTGTCGTGTACTGGTTGGTATCTGTCTAGTCTGCCTAGTCACAACGGCTCGCTATTACTAGAAGGGTTTGTCTGTTGTTTAAGCAATTTGTCATACAAATGTCAATAAAACCGTTAAAGATGACCGGGTGGCGGGTGAATCCCAAACAGATCCTGCACTACGTTCCAGTTGCGCATGTTCAACGTTGGTAACTTATAGGTGACTAAGAAGTGAACTCAATGTATGACCTTCAGTTTTGCTGGATCAACTGGGGAACCATCTCATCTCAATTCTATCATGGTGTGATATAGATGTGGCTTAGATATGCCTAACATATTGTTTCCGACGCTCATTAAAGATTTTCGTCCGAGCTGGAAGCAATTAACGTTTGGCGTTTAATTGCAGCCTAGGGCTCGTGGCACGTATAATTACAGACTGGAGAAAGACGTGAACAATGGAGGAAATAATTTTGGAGCCCTGCTCTAAGTTTTGTTATTTGTTTGTCAATGTCAATGACATTGGTAACTAGATTTAATGTAATGAGCCATGTGAGACAGTTAGAAACTGTGGCACACTCAGTGCCATCCCAATCTTTTGAATCTGGATATGGTTGTGATTGGCCTAATAGCCAGCAATTAGAATGGGGATTCACCATTGTCAAAAACAAAAACCATCTCAATAAAAAACGGGCCCGTCCGGCAATCGGTTTAGTCGTATTTGGAAACTGTTGTCCGTAACATGGAGCACCGCCATTTAGGTTCGTTTCGCTGGACGCTGGTGATGGTTCTTATCCTCACCGTATGTCACAACACGACATCGGCCGTGGAAATTGGTTCCGGCGGTACGGGAAAGCAAGTTTCCGCCAAACACACCGCCAACGATCATGTGCGTGAAGTGCTCGGGCACATCTTCGGTCGGGACGATCGTTCGCACTCGGGCAGCCACAGTTCGAGCTCGAGCGATGAACGAGGCGAACGTGGACCTCGATGGGGCCGAAACCGTGACACCTGCCGGTATGTGAGTCGTTCGGGGAAGTTTTGCAAGTGTAATTGCTACGACCGTAACGATCGCTAACGTGCCGGGATTTTTGATCTACACCGAGTAGGGATGGCGTGCCGTTGTCACGAGGATATGGGATTTGCGGTGTGTAATTCGACATTTCCATTCTATTAAAATTTAAAAAAGGATACATCAACTACGATAATCTTTGAGAACTAATATCACATGTCGAATAACGCTCTACTCCCTATGGCAGTGTTTGTCAGCCATGTTATTTAAGCTCCTCGCACCTTTCACTCTAGTTCTCGGTCTAAAATCCTTCAACAAATCAGCTACAGATTATCTGTGTGGGTTTGTGTAATGTCGTCCTACTAACTAACTGGGAGTTGTAGATTTTTGACATCCCTCGTTTTCACCGTGAGTTTAAGATGGTTTAGACTTTTGATTGGATACTTGGAGACATATTCACACCCAGATCGCCCCAATTCAAGGCTAAGTAATGTGATATTACTAGAATTGGCTCGTAATGGCTATATAATGTGCTTGAAGTTTAGGAGTTATTAACTTTGAAATTTTAATAGTTCGTTCAGGGACATTAATATTCCACTAAGTCAACAAATCAGGATCGCTTATAATCCTGATCGCTTGATCATAGTAGGCTAGTCAATCATCATAGGCTTAGTCAAGATTTCTGGCTTTCTATGACTTGGATGTTACCCTCAGCTAGATAGTCAGTTTTGCGTACGGGGAGACGGTCTGGATGGGAGTTGAATTACTTATTCTATAGTTCCTAGTGTTCTATAATTCCGACTCATAGCTAGCTAGGGTCAGAATTGGCAATGAACCCTAGCATCTTCGGTTTTCTGTGTTCTGTTTGTAGTGGCCATCGACTAAGTATCTAAGTCTACATGAAGATGGCTGATCTCAGCTTACCGATTTACATCTTCAGCCCTAAAAGAGAGAAAAGTGTGATGTGAGTTATCAGAAGCTTTGTTTAGATAACTCTTTGTTAGATAAGCCAATGCACAAAATCGCAAGAAAATTGAGCGATGTAGCGGGTCTTGTTAAACTGTGAATAAACCTCTGTATGATCCCACAAAGCTTTTATGGCTCAGATCCCTACTGAGAGCACCGCATCGGATTCTAACCGTGCAATGAAGTAGTAAGCTAGAGAGATGATTACTTCCAATGTTTAATACCCCAGGCGATACATTCCCAGCATCACGCTGCGATTACGGTGAAACAGCTTGACAATCGTCATGAACGTTGCTGGCAGGTTATTGGCATATTTCTTTCCTTGGGCACTATAGTATGACGTGTCACTCGTCGCTAATTAGACGGTTCTGACTTAGACCGCCTAGACCAACAGCTTCAACGATTTCCTTGTTGAATGTAAATTCCTTAACCCATCATCTACTGTCCATCTTTAATTTGCATTACTTATTGATATTGATATTGATACCCCCTTGACTAATGCCATCGAAAGCAGAATACCACGTTGCGATATCTCTTTTTCTAGAATTCACTGCGCATCCTGGCGCAAAAAAAAGTATAACCAACTGTAAACAGTAGCTATAAACGTCTCGCAAAAAAGCGAAACTTGGAAATGACTCATAATTACACGACCCGTACGCTTTAGCGATGGTCAACAGTACACAGTTCTACCCGTGTACCAAACCAATGGCCCGTTTCTCAACCCCAAATTCTCCCTTAGTTCACTTCCGACTAATTAGGACCCCGAATGGACGCTTTTACGATCGAAATAAAGTTTGGCATTTGCGGGTTGCCCGTTGCTTTCCCAGCTATCCTGTTTGAAGCTAACCGGACCGGACTCAACTGTCGATCTGCGCTTGTTATTGTTGTGCGGGAAGTGCGTTCTCGAGTTGTTGTAATGCGATAAATGAAATGCGCCACCGATTCGGACACAGCTTAAAGTTGCTCCATCACGATGATTCTACTCTCCATGGTAGCCAATCGGTCGGTTGGGGCGGGGGCTAAACATGCTAATTCCGAATGCTTACCCTCACCACGGTGACTCAGTCGTCACCAGCTTCAGTTAGCGTCTCCTCTGCTGGACTGGGCTGGCATGTGTCCAATGTCAAGTTGACTCCCTCCCCTGCCCATTTACACCAGCAAAAGGCCAATAGACGACGACGACGACGACGACGACATATGCAGGAAAACCGGTTACAGTTTAACAAACTTTTACACCGCGATCCGCGTCCAGGTTATTGCGCCCGTGCGTGGTCTATTTCTGGCCGCTCGGTTGACATGCTCGCGCGGTTCATGACCGTCTGTTGTCGATGTGAAGTTCCAAATTTGCCTTCCCTCGAAAAAAAAGAGGGCCTTCTTTTCTAAACACGTAACACCTGGGGCGTATTGTTTTACGGACATTTATGACCAACTGTGCGGAGAGGATGCAAATTTTTGGCCAGAACAATGTCCATCCTTGAAAGGGAAAAAGTTGGACCTTCGGCCACTTGGCCACACTTTACAACCGTCTGATGTAATGGAACTCGATTGGTAAAACAATGTGTCGCATTGTTATTATCTGCACTGCCTTTGGAAGCTTGTCGTTCGCTCGGGTCATATTTTGATTCTGCTATTTAAGCGATGTTCCTGGCACTTTGCTGGACATAACCACTTTTGCACGTGCAAGTCCGACAAGTGAATTCATATCGTAGTGCAAGATGAGATCCGCAGCTGTAGCGTTTCTGGTCCTGGCGCTAGCCGTATCCTGTCAGGGCGCGCCATCCGATCGTGAGGACATTGCTGGATCGAAAGATACCGCACTGGCAACGTTCCTGCAACCGCTGGAAGCGAAATGGCGCGATGATCAAACCATCCCCGAGCGTCGTTCCAGGGAATTAAGCTACTTCGGTAAAGTGCTTTCAAAATGTGACTGGAATTCCAACGACTTAACTCTTGATCGCTTTATGCAGGCACAGGCTACAGCTACCACCCGTACGGAGGACATCACAATCCCCTGTACACGTCACCGTACAGTCAGCAGGCTTTGTACAGCAATCCGTACAGCACACCCGGCTACGGTATCGGAGGACTGAATGGATATGGAGGTGCTGGAGGTGGACTCGGTGGGTTGGGGGTTGGTGGTGGCATTGGCTATCTAGGCACCGGGGCAGGTGGATACCCTGGAGCACAGTTTGGATACTCAGGCTTTGGACAGGGTGCCGGTGCGTATCCTTATGGCGGTGGATTTAATGTGGGGCAGAGTCCGTACGGTGGTGGGTACGGTACTCAGCTCGGAGGATACTACAATCGGGGGCTGTACGTTTGAGTGAAAAAAGGGTTTCGAAGCGGTCGTGGATACTGGCTGACTGACAAATAAAAACGAACTTTAGGTTATTGTTTTGCTGCAAAACGAGTGATGTAATTTAAGCATAAGGTTCACATACGGGCTGCAGATTCCTCCACGTCTTCTCCTTTTTGGTCTAAGGATCTGCTATGCTAGGTCAGACCGGTCATCTAATGGCTTCCTAGACTTATTGATATCGCTTAGTTGGATAGCCAGTGCGAACTAAAGGGCGAACAATCCGGATGTAATTGGAACCCCTATTCTGCCATGAGAAGACCGTCATGGCTGTCGCCTGCTCTACCGGGCCGCCCTAGTCCTCCACATAACATATGCATTAACAAATAAGCTGATCTTCTCGATTGACCCTCTATTGTTCCTGTGTTCTAGAGATCCACTTACCTGGTCATCGTCTTTTATATTATGTCCTTTGAGTGCAGACATAATAAAACATCATCTAAACGGTGCACAATATCCTGGACAAGAAGAACATTTTTAATACAAAACTCACAGTCCACGCCTAGGACGAAGCGAGCCATGAGGCGATCCTTTCTCGTCGTCAAAGATAGTGGATCAACCGATTGGCTATGCTCAGAAGCAGCTGAACACACGTAAACAACTATGTTTTTGACGGTCAGGGCTGAAGTCTCAGCTATCTGCCAGGAGGCAACTAGAGAAGCGGTGGAACCAAATTTTGTTGAATGCTTTTTGGATGTAAAAATCGAGCAGAGTCTGAGAGACGTAAAAAGTTATCTATGGTAGCTTAATGCTACTAGTATATGCAGAGTGCTTCCGAATTCCGCTACCCAAAACGACGCTTCCTTTTAGCTGTTGACGGAAACGATCACTTAGAACGATCGCTTAGTCACCTAAGGGAAATCCCGTATCTCTTGTGACGATAAGCCAAAAAACATCCATAAACATCACAATCGGTAGACGAACGGATGCTGCGACTACGACGCGGAAGCGCCTACATCTTCTTTTTTCGACGTGATCTTCACCCTACCCCGAAGGTGAAGAAAACATGTCGCTGTAACGACCTCGAAAGACCGGCAGACAAATGCTTTTGTTTTTCTTCCTTTGCTCGGGGACATTCCCCCCGGAGAGGGGGGAGGGGGGGGGGCGCCAATGCCATAGTGTTGCTAAACGATGGGAAGGAACGTTCTTCATCAGCTAGCTAGCCCGCCCGCCCAAGGCTCCGGTCACTGGTGACACGAAACGTTTCGATCCTCCCACTCTCCCACGGTGTCTTCGGGCTTGTGGCTGGTGCGGCTGACTGACAGACAGGCAGAGTGTGTGCAGCGTGAGGTGATTTGATATATAAAAACCGATCCTCATCGCTGGGAGACGATCAAACGACGGACCGAGCGCTCGAGAGCGGATCAACGGAAGGCGTTTCGCTAGGACAAGATTGGTTTTGGGGCCAGATTGTTGCAATCGATCCGGTGAGGTAAGATCGCACAAGACTGTAGAAAAGAATTTGTGTGAGTGTGTGAGTTGAGAGTGAGTGATCGTTTCTACTGGTGGACAGATCAGATGATAAACACAATCATCGACCGCAAGTAGCAGTGTGCTAATCGATCGTTCCCGTCCCACGAGTCGGGGATTTTGCGTGTTAGAATACGTGTGTTGACAGCGAAGGGAACAGTGTACCGAGAGGCGGATTCAATAAGTGAAGCTCCTTCATCCAGAACTGTTTGTGACAGTGGCACTCGCGATCTTCCGCCAAACGAGTTCAGCGTTAAATTAATATCCTAAATTCTGCGCATTCCTAGGTCGGGATCAGTTTTCGCACGCTCCGCAACACTCCACCGACAATGAAGGTATTGTGCAGTTTGGTTCTGCTGGCAGTGGTCGGTCTAGCTGTGGCTTATCCTGCCGAACAGGTGGCCGACTCCCAACCGCCAGTCGACGTGGTACAGCTCGTCCCGGTAGAGGATAGTGCTGCCACCGTACCGGAAGCGCTCGAAACGGTGGACGGTCAACAACGCTCGAAGCGTCATCTTGGATTCGGTGGCGTTGGCATCGGTGTCGGCGTTGGATTTGTTGGTGGTGGGGTCGGTGGTTTTGGCGGCTATCCCGGATACGGATACGGTGGGGGTTTCCATCCCGGGTACGGGTACGGTGGATTCCATCCCGGGTTCGGATACGGTGGCTATCGGCGCTACGGCTACCGGTACGGTGGATACGGCTATGGAGGAGGCTTCGGATATCCGCACTACTTTTAGACAAAGAAAAAACCAAAACCAAAAATAAATACACTAAACTAAAAGCCATTGCATAGGAAAATGGACATTTTGTTTTTGCTTTGTCGTGGGAAATGGATTGCGAACAATTGTGCGCGCGATCCGCGTTCGCAGCGCAGTGTGATCGTCAGCGTCGTGAAGGCAATGTAGTACAAGGTCAAGCGGGGAGGAATTCGGCAACAATGATTAGTTGAATAACGTCGTT
Organism: Anopheles stephensi; assembly: GCF_013141755.1. NCBI lineage: Eukaryota > Metazoa > Arthropoda > Insecta > Diptera > Culicidae > Anopheles > Anopheles stephensi. Next base: position 64,402,285 of record NC_050203.1, on the reverse strand, counting down.
CTCATGGCGTGGTTTTGTAGCTAGTAATTTGTTTGACACGGTAGATGATCTTGCCGATGAGCCACTAGCGCTTGCGTGCATTATTGTGAATTAAACTATTACATAGTAATAGGGCGTGTTGAGAAAGAGAAACGTTGAAAGAACACTGATCTCTTTTATTTCGAGATTGAGAAAGAGTTGTGAGAAAACGATGACGCAAATGACAAATGAGAGAAAACTTTTTAAAGCAACCCGCCGTAATGCTGTGTCATTAGTATTGCCGTGCTGGGTGTTGCATTTCCGCACCTCTCAACGGTGCATTGCACTTCTTGCCTGTCGGGTGGTTCGGACCGCCGACGGGGATTCACCGCAGTCTCACGTGTCGATCAATGGACGTGCTAGGGATGGGATGACACGGCACAATTTTACTACAACATCCCTACGCACAGCGAAGGCGCCATTGAGCATTGATTTAGCGCTAATGGTAGATTCGTTGATTGGGCCTGGTTGATTCCGGTAACCGGTTCGTTTGACTAGCTTCAGGAGAAAGTGGAGGAGCGATTTTTTTAAATACTTTTTTTGCTCATCTTGTAGCTAGCTGTAACTTTAAGAAGCCATTTAGAATATATTAGCCTATTTGTCTTTACGACTTTCATTTCTTTTAAGCAACGTGATCCACCTCAGGAGAAGGGTAGTCTAAAGATTTTGTTATGCTTTCCAAGCATTTTATAATGGGTTTTCAAAGATTTTAGGATTTTTATCAATAATTTTAAAGCAAAACTACAATTTTTTAAGGATAAACATGGGCGATCCTACGGCATAGGTAGTAGATGCGCATCCAATCCCATCCCAGATCGTTCCTCCCTTAGTGTTCGCACCTAATGTGTAGGCAATCCGCATGCCATTCCCGAAGATCGCAATCGGATGAATGATTAGGAATGGCTGTATAGAGATCACTCACAAAACAACAATCAAGCAGTACACACGTCTCATAAAACACCTCGTGAGCAAAATATTCTAAGATTTCTCCGCGACTTAACACAAATTATCGTCACAAATTACACAAACACAAATTAAGTCAAATTATGTTTGTTTTGTTGCTCTAGTAGTATGTTATCAAATTTTTCTAGATTGCTTGTTGAGATTGTTAAACTTTTTTTTCTCCTTTTTATGAATTTTTCTTTTGAAGTGTTACTTGATTGAAGCTCATTTCTATGGTCAGTACATTTCTTTTCAATAAATTTCTTATTTTTATCCAATTCTCAAATAGTGAGCTCTTTGTTTTAACCGTTCGCTTTTATGTTTAATGATCTAAAAAAATTTTTTATTAAAATTTTAATCCATTATTTACTACATGTTAGGATATTCTAGTTTGATTTTGATATTATGCTATGATAAAAATAATTAATAAATTAATTATTTTATTTATTTTTTTTTTTATTCATAAAGAACGGCCTGGCCGTATTGCTATTCTTTTATTTTTAATGATCGTTAGAAGTTTCATATATATATCCCACCGATTCCAATACAACTATGCTGCTATGGGAAGGGCTAATTGGCTTCCCTGTTGTTGACTTGCCTGCCAAGATTCGCTCGCCTCTAATAAAAGACGTCCACGTGCATAAGATAATGACGGGAAACGGCAGGAGAACGAGACTAATGAGAAAAAAGACATAAAATCTCAATTCCGAAAACAATTACTCGACATGATGCAATCCTTAAGGGAGGGACAGTTTCATTTCGTATGTTGTGAAATCGATTCAATGGGATGTTTTTCACTTCATTTTCTCCTTTAATTTCTGTTTCGTAAGCAACGTTTGGTGGAGTTTTTGTTTCTTTATTCACTTTGTTCACATTTAATTATTTATTAGTTTTCTTTGTTCATAAGGGACAGCCGATTTTGTTTCTCTGCTGTGAATATTTCAATTCTATAATTTCTACATCTTTTATTACTGTTCTGTTTAATTACTCTTCTGAATATTCTATCCCGGTTGAATAAAAGTTACTTCCTTTTTATATATTTTAAAGCACCAGCTAATTTCTCGCAGCTTAGGCAATAGTTTCATTTATTCAAAGCTTCAAAACTCATGATATATTCACTTCAATATTCAAATCCAATACAAAAGAAAAACAAATGAACGAGCAGTTCTTCAAGAAATATACAGGGTTTTTTAGCTGATAGGGCAAAAGCATCCATTTTTATGGCAGGCTTCTTAGATGAAATGGTAAACAAAGCTAGTTGATATGGCAACGACCTCAGATGGCAGTGAAATCAAATACCTTTTATTGTAATGCCCTCAGGTGATGTTGTCATAGAAGCCGTTGATATTGTGCACGAGGCCTTTCTGGGCTCGGGTAAGTGCGTGCAATATCAACGCACTATGACTACTATGGCTACTATGACAATATCATCGGAGGACATCACAATAAAAGGGTTTTTGATTTCCCTATCATGAATGAATAAAAAAAAAAACTTCAACGATAATACAAGCAAACTGTTGGAAATAATTTAAGTCAACTCGGCAACTTTGGCAAGCCGGGCGGCCAGGCCGTTCCTGAAGAATTAAGAAAAACTCTCTAACTGTACAGAATTTGGTAGTATTGAAAGAGTAAAGAAAGCAAGAAAGTAAGAGTGAGAAGCTGTCGTCCTTCTACTGTGTGTAACCTTTAAACCTGAGAACACTTCCTCACCTTCTGGTCGAATCAAACCAAAACCACAGGTACTTTGTCATGCCATATCACAATCGTTCTTTATTGATTACTTTATTGTAATATTACACCTTTCACAGTCACGCTCAGTGATATCCACCTCGACGATATCCGCCGTATCCTCCCCGGTGTCCACCGAACCCGCCGCCATATCCACCTCGGTAGCCACCGTAACCTCCGAATCCTCCGAATCCTCCGTATCCACCACGGTATCTGTGCGAACACAAAGCATTATAAATCACCGTACCATTTCCGCAATTCGCAAGTCCCCTCCCGCTTCTACTTACCCGCCAAAGCCGCCTCCGTAGCCGCCACGATGGTGTCGCTTCTCGCGAACCATTTCGCCCATAACCATGGGCTCGCCGTGATCGTTAACCGCAACCATGTCTTCCAGCGTAAGTGGTTGCTGCTCCTGCATCATCGGATCCTCCACCATGCCCATCACCATCATGCCCATCGGTTCATCCTGCTGCTGCATCTGCTCCTCCATTTGGTCCATCGGAGCCGCCTCGCAGCTGGCAAGAAGGGCCACCAGCACCAGCAAACCACCGCACACCAACTTCTGCATCCTTTCTTCACTGGTTAATCTGGTTTTGTAAGCACACAACTTTCTGCTCGAACGCCGATGCGATGCCGTTGTCGTTCTAGCTCGGTTTAGTGTGTGCCAGGAGCAACCGGGCCGTATTTATACGCGGTGACCTGATGATGCGAACCTGTGCGGCCGGATTCTGGGATTTTTGCGGCGTACACAAGAACTGTGCGAGCTCTGTCATCCACCGTCGTCGTATCGTTTGTCATGATCGGCGCACGACGCAGAACGCAGCGGTGGATGGGCTTTCGTTCGTCTTCTTCCTGGTTGGGCCTCTCCCAACACACACCCGAGCGCTCGCCCACCGTACGTTACACGTATCGTTACATGTGGTTGATGAGACCGGATGAGGGTGGAAGAGAGGGAGGGGAGGTGTAAAGACCGGCACCGGTAACATTAGACGAGGCGCGTGTGCATGTCTTCCTACTGGCAGCTCGCAAAAGGGCACCGCCGCGATTGCTGCTGCCCAAAACGAACGAGATCAACGATACGTTAGACAGCGAACCTGTTATTATTGTTTATAATCGCTCCCGCACGGAACTGGATCAAGATGCTTTTGTTTTTGGTTTTTGCTTTTCGATTGCTTCCCTTGTCCTTTCGGCTTAAAACCGGACCTTTCGAGGGGATTTTTGTGAATGAGCGATGGGTGACCGGTGGCACGTTGTTGACATCGTGGTGCATCATCTCGTCTAACGAGTGTCTTAAGGCGTAGGGTTTTCCCCAAAATCTCCTCACCTTGTTTACAACATAATCTATTGGAGCCCTCACAGGTAGAGCAGAAAAATGAACGTTCAGCAACGCAGCCAAGGACGGAAAGTGGTCCAATGTCAACACGGCAGAGATGAGACAAACAACGGCTGCCTGCCTGATTGCTGCTTGATTTTCCATTCCATCGTCGATGGGTTGCGATAGTGATTCAATCATCATTACCGACGGTGCCCTACGTACCATGACCAACGTCGGTTCGAGCTGTTGGTGAGCAATGTTGTAAAGCGTAAACAACATAATGTAAACAGTTTTGGAAAGAAAAAAATGGCAATGAGACGTTCCCTTTTCTTGCTTTGTAACGGCATATGATCACTGCAGAATACAGGGGTTTTCAGTTGATAGGCAGGCAGCAGGCTCTTTAGATGAAATGGCAAACAAAGCTAGTTGATATGGAAACGGCTTCGTATGACAGGGAAATCAAATACCTTTTATTGTGATGTCCACAGATGATATTATCATAGTAGCCGTTGATATTGTGCACGCACTTACCCGAGCGCTGAAAGGACGTGTACACGTCTTGGCTTTGCGGCTAATATCCCCTTAGGGGGGGATTATGAATGGAAAATGCTTGATTAAATGTTTATTCGTTTACCGTAAAATATTAAATAAGGACCAAATGTGGCGTAACGTAAGGTAGAATCTAGCTCTATGAGTTTACTACTTCAAAACTTTACCATACATAAGATCATATGATCATACATTTCGTACTCAACTGACAAGAGGAGAAAGAATGATCTAGAAATCTAGAAGAACAATCATATCAGTGAAACTTATTAGATACTATAATTAGATCAGTGGAGCGGCTCGGTGGAAGATGCGACAGGGACGCCGGTCTTCACATGGTAGGATCGGGGTTCGAATCCCATCTGAGCCGTTGCCCCTTAGTGAGGACTGACTATCCAGCAATGCAGTAGCAACAAGTCAATAAGCTCAGTTGGCTAAAATTGATTATCAGTTTTAATAAGCTCGTCTCGAAATTCTACTTGTCGACTAGCTAAATGCATTTTAATGCAAGCTAGGTAAACTACAAAAATAAAAGAACAGTGAGTAACAAAGAACTCCTTACACGGTGTCTACCAATAACCGATGAAGAAACTGATACAAATGGAACTTTTACTGATAAGGATGGATGAGTTTGAACTGGTCTGCCGTTTAAGCTAAACCCAGATTGCCTCACGAATGGTGTTGTTTTCCCAGCACCTTGAAACCAGAGTATCGATTTGAACCTTAAAATCGGGAAAACCCACGGATCAGCAGATACGGAGGAGCGCTAGGGAGCTCTCCTCCCACCTTTTTCAACACAAAGGTCAAGGCCTAAGGCCTGAGGACATTGTTCAGAAAACCCTGGCCTTCCAACCGGCATCTCGTGATGACAATTGTGTGGTAGCCGCCGAAGCACTGAGAGTTATAAAACCAGCTAGAAAGATCGAGAGGAAGGTCTCGATTTAGCAGTGTGTCAGACATGTTTGGGAAGAGTCAGCTCACGGGTCATGGACGCGCCAGCTCATCCCAAAAGCTATGGCGCTATGGATTTTCGATTGTCTCCGCGTAACGTTGTATGAACATCGTGGTCCGTGACGAGCATCATCCAGCTGAAGCAACTGGAGCACTAAATCAGAGACGATCAGGGTGAACCTTTCCTGATTGCTGCAACCATAATTTAGCTGTAGTTATGTCCTCCGTGGAAGAACATGCTACTATGACAGGCAGTAGATTAGCGTTGGAAAAATTGGACAGATTTATTGGACAGATTTATTGGACGGTAAAAATCCTGCAGTACCCAATGGGTGCTCCCATGGGCCTCTATGAAGATCTCCTCCTCGAACAGGAGACGAACAGGAGGCGTGTTTCTTGAGGAGAGCCTCGTACTTCGATTAGTGAAATATGAATTATTATTTACAAAACATGATCTTGACACTTATTGATCGACAACGATTCATAGAAGGAAACTCGATCATTTAAAGTACCCCTTAACGCTTCACAACTGATATAAAGGGCACAAGGGTGCTTGGCCCGCCATCTCTTAGGTAGGGTTTTCCCAAAAAAGAACCAAATTGATTAATGGCGGATTTGGCCAACTGTTTTCTTAATAGCAAGTCCTGAAAATCCCATCAAAGTTTGTTCAAGATAACCCACATCTATCCCCAGGTCTGGATGGATCCACCCCCCCGCTCGCATCTCATCAGCTATTCGCATCAGGTGTCATCTGGTGCCCGATTTCTTCGCATAAAAACCATTCGTCACGCGTCGGGCAATCTTTCGGCAAACAGTGTGTCCATTTCAAGTTCATCCCCACCGTTTCCCCACCAGACGCATCACTTTCCCCACCGACGACGATGACGACGACCAGGCAGACCAGTTATGTAAATTGATTTTGAAAGAAAACCAACAAAAAAACCACCCAACCACAAACCAAGCCCAAAAGCCGGGTGAGAGCGCCGCGATTTTGAGCCACCGAAAACAAAAAAAAACCCGGCCCGTTATTAACAGTCATTTCCAGACAGTGCACCCGGACAGGTCAAGCCTTCGTAGGTGGTTCGAGAAAAGCGCACAAACCTTCCTCAAAACTGCAGCATCGTGTGAACCTTAAGAATACGGGAAAAAACCATGAAGCTCCTCCTCTGTGCAGTGTTAGTGTTGCTGGCGGTTCTTCTGCACTTTGGCCACTCGCTTACACCGATCGATTCGCCGGACGATATGCTGGCGGAAGAGAGCCGACTCCAAGGTGCGCAAACTTTGGCGGACGTGACCACCGATGATGATGATGGCGCCGTGCTGCGGGAAAAGCGAGGACTCAAGTATCAGTATCACTACAAGGAAAAGAGTGTCGGAGGTGGGCTGTTCCCGTACAAGCACACGGTCGAACGGAAGGTACACATCAAGCATGGACATCATCATGGGCTGCTCGGGGGACATCACTACCGCGAGGTGACCAAGGTCAAGCAGTTCGGATTCGGACGCTAATTAACGGAATGAGTGCAAGTGTTCGAGACCCGTTAGGAGGTTGGTCAACGGTTGAATGAAGCAACAGCTGAGCTGTTGTTGTTTGTTTTTCGTGGCAAGGTCACCATGATAATAGTGGTGAGAGAGAGTGAGAGAGGGGCGTGAAAAATTATGATGAATGAACTGCGAAATGTGGAAATCGGTGGAAAATTGACCTGAAACCGTTACACCGTAAACTCCCGTGACGTGAACACACGGTATTGATATTTTACAATAAAACTGATTTTTAGTACAAATTGTGTTGTGGCTTTCTTTTTCAAAGTATTACAGCTTTTACGCATAAGTAAGATTTTGAAACTTTTTTTCTGGTTTATGGAGAGAAAGAGTAAAAAAATCCTTCTTCTTTCGTGCTCATTTACATAGTTATGCGAAACATGTTTTTAGTATTTCGGGATTGTTTGATGGTGGAAATCCTAAAATCTGAGCTACTGCAATTTACTGTTCGGTTGAACAAACTTAAAACACCACTGTATCAAGATCGCTGTTGGTGAATGTAGTTCGGGGTTGTATTGTACCTTTTCATTGCGTAGATGTTACGCAAAACTTTTGTTGGAAAGTTTCACATTAACCAGGTCAAAACTGGTTGCAGCGTTGCTGTATGTTTTATTTAATTGTATATTTATTTATTGATATTTAAGTAATGAAGGCTTGGCGCTGTATCGTCTTATATGGTTATGTTATGTCATGTATGGCGTACATTTTAAATATGGTTCATAGTTCGATCATTTTGTCAGTCGCTGTTACAATTGGAATAATTTGGCTATGTTTTTATTTAAATATTCCCTTGCCTTGCTGAAAAGTATATTACGTAAATGATTAAAAAATCATATTCCAACCTCAAGTACTAAATGGCTAAGAGCCAAATACGTTTAAAGCCTTGTTTAGCAAATATATTTATTTTAAAAGTATCTTTTTACTTATTTTAGAACCATTTCTATTGCTAATATAAACTATATTTAAAAAAATGAGAAATTTTGTTGGTACCGGGGGAGAATTATAATACGTGGAAAATGAGAAAAACTAATGTTTGAAAGTTACTAGTTACTAAAACATAATTTATACCTTTCTATTCAAATTTTGTTCTATACTATAATAACAAAAGTTCATTCTCTTGTGTAAGGACCATTTTAGAACTAAAATTATTTTCTTGTATCAATTAAAACTAAAGCTGGCTTGAACGATAAATTAAATTTGAAGTGGTAAAATAATAATTATTGAAATAAACATTAAACGTTTCTCTCAGTTTACAAATTAATTTAAAACCTAAATATAATTCGTCACTTTTTAAAACGATAGTACGACGATGACCTCTAGAGCGACCACTATCCCCAAGGCACAGAGGTATCCACAGCGGTCATAGCGAAATAGAGATATTTCAAATAAATTTTTACAGCGGTACGGAAGATATTTTCGATTAATTTTTTAATGGCAATGTTAGGTCCTTTTCCTTAAATTCGTACAAAAATATCCTAAATAAGATAGTGCTATCACAGCAGGAATATAGCAGGAATATTTGCTAACATTTGTGTGTAAATAAGAACAAAACAGATAATTCATTTCATCCATTTTTAGAGCAATTGCTTCTGTGCGATACAAAAAGCTAGGAAAATGGAAATGGAAAATTCAAAGACAAGGGAGAAAGAGAAAGTTAATGAGTCTTTTCACATAATTTGTAGTGAAGCGAGCATACATTTATTGTTCAACACAAAGCATCAAGTGCATTGCACCTTTTAAAATTTAAATCTTACAGTTAGCTTTTGAAAATTTGAATGCAAAGAGAGCAGTTGAGCGGTCCGGTAGCCGAAGCAGTTTAGGCACACGTGTTCACACGGCAAGACAACGTATCGAATTCCGTCCGGATCTTTGTTTTTTTTTTTCAAGTCGTTTATTTATAGAGGCTTCATTCGCTTCTTTTCTGTCTATTGTTACATGTGTGGTAAAACTATTGAATGTATGGCTTAACTTTTGCTTAACTGTTATGGTTTGTGTAATGTAAAAACTATTTCGCTATGAATTTATATCGCTCGGTACAGGTTGCTGATGTGTAGAAATCGGAAGGGGGCGGTTCTGCGTGTTGGTTGTCGGGAGATAGTATGATGGCTAGGTCGGTATCAAGTTGGCAGGTGGCTCGGTGTGTAGTGCATCCATGACAATCGGTAATGTCGACGCCACAAAAGCTGCTAAGTAGAGGACTGGATCTGTCGTGAAGGTAGGAGTGTGGCAGCCGGGTGCGGCCAATGCGAAGGCAGGACAGGACTCGTTGGACGTGGCTGGGGATCGTCCCAGGGTGCGGTGTTGTACTTGATGGAGCGACGTTTTGTGGAGAGATCTAGGGTGTGCCAGGTGGTGTTCCAGTGATGAGCGGCTATTGCATTAGTGAAGCGGATGGCGTCCCGGTGCGAAAGCGTGCTGTGTGGTTCGGATTGATGGAGCTGGCCTATCTCGCTACGGGGCTTATCAAGTCGCGACCAAGCCAATGTTGGCAGGTCATTAATATCTTCAATATTTCAATACATAATCCCCATTATTGCTTTCTATTTAAACTTATCAATGTAGGGTGAAGTGAAAAGCTTTAATTAACGTTAATTAACAACAATCACATATCAAATGTTTCATCTGATTTTTTTTGCAAGCCTCCTCATCGACCTACCTTGAACTAATAAATAGAGGCAAAGGTTAAGGAATTGGTTCCGCACCGGCCCGTTCTTGAATACGCGTACTATGAATTCCGAACTTTAACCGCTTAATTTTACCCACTTCCAAAGCTTTTTTTCGTTTTGTTTTGTTTTGGTGGAACCTGTCCAACAGCTTTCGGCAACACCGCTTTAATTGTTTGCATATTTAATTTTTGCATTTGAAAACTACCGCGTGCGGTAAGAAGCTACGTACGAGTGGTTGTGTCTGTGTGTGCGTGTGTGTGTGTGCTGTTGTTGTCTAATGTTTGTTGTGGCCGCTGTGTCGGAGGTTCTGGAGTTGTTGCCGGTACGCGAGAACTACAGTGCACATTGAGCCGCGAAACGATACAAAACAAGCTAAAGTGATGTATCGCGTACACTGTTTACTGCTAGTGCTGCTGCTTGCTCTGCTGGGCAGAGACGTGTGTGGTCCGATGGGGTCGGCAAGTGCTCGGCTGGTAAGGATGCGTAGAACTCCGTTCCTATCGTTTCCTGGCGGTGGTTTTGGTGTCGGAGTGCGGTACGATGAAGCTCGGTACCGTAGTATACCGGGTAAGGATCACTACTTGAGCTGAGCTGATAAGAGTAATTGGGTGAAAATTACATTTTTTTGCAAATTTTATAGGATTCACCTTTGAACGGTACAACGGATACTACGCACGCCGTGCACCCGATTCGTATGCGAACTTCTCCGAATAACAACCCCCAGCCAAGTGTAATCCCACCCTTCGCTTTCTACATTCTGGAGCCGTTGTTTTTGCGGCTCAGTTCTAGTCTCACGTCATCCAGACAGTTCACTATTAGCACCACCGATCTATTGCGAGCTATCGGTGCTCCCGGCTGAAGCACTTGTCACGGCGCGTGTTTGTCGAGTCAGTTACGACGATTCGGTAGAGTGAAAATTAACGCTTCTGTCCCCCTGCGCCGTTCGACTATTTAAATCCTGTTCCGGTGTTTGGGCCGTTTGCATTCGCTTTACAACCGAATGATTGGTCAGTAGCGTCGGATCATCGGAACCGCAAAATGCAAAAGTGTACGGTAGTGTTGGGAGTTTTAATCCTGCTCCTGGGAATTGGAGTGGAGTTTGTGCAGCCGGACCCAGTACCTCACCTTGGATTTGGCGTCGGTGTGATAGGTGTATCGCCTTACAGAGGCTTCGGAGGCTATCCAGGATATGGTTACGGTAGGCTCGGATACGGATATGGTGGTTACGGGTATGGCGGCGGATACGGACCCTATCGAAGACGAAGGAAGTTCTTCCCGGCGCCTCCGGCTGTTCTGATCGGATAATTGGTGAAATGGAAACGGAAATAACAAAGAAACAATGCGTGTGATTAATGGACTGTGTATATTCAGCCTGAACATAGTTTTTGTAAGCTTGATTTTTCGCTATCGACGCTAACTAATAATAAAAGTGTAATTTATTTAAATAAAGCAAAATATCTAAAACAAAGCTTAAGGACACCTTTTGAAAATTAAGGTTATACATCGAAACAAATAGCTTTTTATCGCGTGAAAGGCCTTACCCTAATGATGGCAAGGATGTATCCTTCGCGATCTTTAGCACGACGAAAAGATGATCATGGGTTTACATTTATGAGCTTCTCTATCAGCTGGAAGGTCTCAATCATAGCGAGCCGTGTTTGACAGTTTGCTAGTCGGTTTGGGCAATCCTCCGAAACGAATCCTCTTAGGAACGTGAGTCAGTTGCTGATCCAATGAACCCATCTTAAAACATCAAAACATAAAAATAAGCCATAAATATTCAGCCACAGCCAATGTTGCACATTTTTAACCGATCGTGTCAACCAAACGAATTGTCAAACGTTTGAAAATTGCTCTACTGCGGGAGGAAGCCACTCAGATTCGAATAGGAATCCCTTTACAGGGAAGTGTTGATTTATGTTGATGTGATCACTTCCTGTGGAATTAAATCATATTGCTGTTGGATGCAAGGAACTTTATTTGAATATCACCCTTAAAATAGAGCATCACTAATTTTAGCACAAATGTTGAAGACTTATTTATTCAGTATCAAGGGCGACGAGTTTTAAAATCGGAAACGGAAACGAATAGAGAGAAGCAAAGAAGCTGGACAGGACAGATCGAATGATTGAATGAGCGATCGAAATAGATTTGGAGACCAAAGCGGAGACTAGAAAAAGGAATGTTAAACTCAAGAAGAAGTTCTCCAATTCTCGTTTCTGTGCGGTTTTTCAAGGGAAGGACAATAAATTAGGCAGCGAGAATTGCACACTAGAGGAGGGATTGAGGACAGAATCATGCATATCATTTGCGGTTGACATTCGCTGGAGGTCGGCAAAACAACGGAAATCCGTTTTATTGAAAAGGTATTATTGAAATAGGTTAAATAAGGACAGTGTGGCTGAAGGTGACTGTCTTCTTCTTCTTCCTTGGCACTACACAACTTCGAGAGGTCTCGTGGCCTGCCATATTTCTGGCTTTCTGTGACTTGGTTTTACCCGTAGCAAAGTAGCCTGTCCTTCGTACGGGGAGGCGGTTTGGATGGGATTTGAACCACGGTCCAGCGCCGTAATCTGCCACTTGACCGCCCCATTAAAGGTGACAGTATGTCATATTAAATAAGCATTGATTTTTTAAGTAGTTGCCCTAACCGAAATAAAAAAAAATGTATAAGAGAAATACGGTCAGGCCGTCCCATACAAATACGTATTTATATATTAAGTATTACGGTTTGTCAACACCGCTCATGCTGACGAATTATTTGACGTATCGGCTTGGCTACATACTATTGAATGTTAACGGGCGGCCCGATGGTAGATGCGACAGCGGCGCCGGTCTTCACACGACAGGACTGGGGTTCAAGTCTCATCTGGGCCGTTTCCCCATAGTGAGAACTTACTATCCAACTGTGTGATTATCAATAAGTCTCGTAAGCCAGAAATGGCAGGCATGAGCTAAGAAGTCGTTAAGCCATGAAAGAAGAAGAAGACATACTATTGAAGTCACGGCGGTCCGGTGGTGACAACGGCGCCGGTGCGTACAACGGGAACCGGGGCTCAAATCCCATCCGTACCGTTTCTCCCCCTATTGAGGACTTGACTATCCAACTCCGTGGTATCATTAAGTCTACTCAACCAGAAATGGCAGGCATGATCTAGGAGGTCGTTAGGCCAAGAAGAGCGAGAACTTTCTTTAAATAAGAGTCAAAATTTAAATAAGAAATTATGCTTGAGAGGAGTCGAAGGCGTAGAAATTGTCAGCCTTGCCAGTCAAATACATCATATAATAATCCTTCACTATGGATTAAAGCACTTACTCAAAACCCAAACACTCAACGGAGTGTAAACTTTTTGAAAGATTTTGATGTATTTTTACACAATAAAACACCAAAAACAATGTTAAAAAAAATTAAATCAAAAATGAATTCTATACTTGCTGCTTACCACGTGCATTAAAACATACACATAAAAAAATCATTTTATGGATTATTTTTCATTAGTTTTATCTCGTGGTGCTACGTCGAAGGTGGCAACCGTGTACTGGCACCTTAACATTCGAATTTCGAACTTGCGAATGAACAAAGCCATTCATTTCACAGTCATTAATTCACTGTTGGTTCATTCAGCGCGCGCGTCGACGATCGTGCATTTTGAATATTTATACACACGATGATGGAAAAGAAACAATTTTCTTTAAAAAAAACAAATGTTAATCAGAAAGACCCAACGAACATGAAAATAAAACGAATTTGTTTCAATTTCTATAATTACATGAAAGATAGATCTAACGTTGTTAACATTTGGTTTTTATATTTAAATGGCTGAGATCGGCAATTTTATAACTTTAGTTATAACTTATGACACATAAATTAGTTGCATTATGATTCCGGCCATTTTAACCATTACTTATTCCTGATAACATTTTTGTATTAAGGATACAAAATCGTCATCGTATCATTTACTGCATATTACCACCTGTTGCATCCGGAACCCATCATCGAAATTCCACTATCAACAGGTATGTCAACACGGTTTAGTACGCATGAGCGCGCACTCGTCACCGTCAAGGCGTTACCATGGCGTGAATCAATGTACAAACAATCGCAGCGAAAAACGAAGGCTCACAACAAACGAACTTCTATTTTCCGCTGGATGTTTCTCTACAAAACCCACAAACGGATCTACCACAGCGATGGACATATCAACCAAACCCGTATTTTCCTTCTCCCTGAACTATAAAGTGTTTGAAAAGCTGGTGACCTGCGGAAAGTATGACGGGATACATTCCTGTCTGACCATGGTCACTACCGCGGATAAGGTACGTACTAGACGTGCTTGGTGACCCTCAGTTTCTGGCAGTGTACAATGCGATGGAAAAAGAAACTAGTTTCCCATCTATACCAAATCGGTGGCACGATCGACACGAGCGACTGCCCGTCACGAATCGTTCGAGCCCGTCCACAGTTCCGGTGTTGATTGACTTTTCTGTGCACTTGCAACCCTCTTCAGATTCTAATCCACACGCCGCACAAACGGTACGGGCTGCAAAACTCGAAGCTCTCGATTTCGGAAATCAAAAATGATATCGCGCTGCTCAACATGAACTTTCCGATACGGGCGATCGTGGCCGGACGGCTGAAGAAGGACGACGAGCGTGACGTGCTGGTGATTGGCAGTCCTTCACACGTGCTCGGTAAGGTGGTATTGGAGGACGGAAGGTTGATTCCGACGGTTGTTTTGATCGGTTGATGCTCGTTTGTAGCGTACCACGTGGATGAAAACTGTAACATGTTCCAGAGAGACTTTCACGAAGGGGTGCGTTCTGCCGTGATCGGTCCGTATGCTTACCATCCAGGGAATACGTTGATCGTTGGAGGTAATGGTAAGTGAAAGAGATGAATATATGATGAATATATATATATATATATGAAAGAGTGAATATGCCAATAGTCTGCTAACACAGTTTTACACTCAATTTCATTGGAAAACTGTCAAGAGGAGAATAGACCAATAGAACATAGTCTCTAGAGCTTTCCCTTTCAGTTCTCAAGGAGTAGTTGTTCTGCCACGCTCTCCAAGATCTGTACGATCTTGAAAATCTCTTCATCGAGCAGGACAGTTCTTTCCTCATATTTCGTGAGGGATATTATTTGCAAGCCCTTTTATAGGCGAATCACGAGTATTTCCTTCCCAGCTACCCTGTAAGTAAATCCGAAGACATGGAAGATTTATCGTTCTGCACCAGCAGCAAGGAGCATCCTCGCATATGGCGAAGAATATCCTGGACTAAATGCGGATTGTTGAAGAACATGCATAGGCAGTACACAGTCACTCAACATGAGCAGCTATCTAGCCGAAAGTCTTTAAGGATACTTTAGCCGTCGTGACTAAAGTTTTGGGCAACCCCTTTTTCTTATCATGGATCAAGATGGAGGTTCAACTGATCGTCAAGGACTCGAAAGAACTTAAACATATGCGATTTTGTTTACGACAGCTTTGGCTAAGTTCCACGTAGAATTGAAAACAAATATCTAGTTTACATCGCCTTCCTAAGCTAGGATTTTTCCAGGTGACTTCTGTAATTATTGCACTAGATCTTCTCAACTAATGACATCAGAAGAATATTTAAAAAAAATCATATTAGCTAAATTTTCTTCAAATATCCTACCACCACAACATTGTTTTGTCGTGAAGAAAAAAACAACCTAATAACCTAATAAATACTTGCAGCCGTCGTGCGGGGCTACAATCAAGACGGAACCGAAGTGCTGTGGCTGATAACGGCCGGTAGCGTCGTTGCACTGCTGCTAATCGATATTGATAAGGATGGCCAAAACGAGGTAAGACACCGTCGGACCCTCCCTTCGGTGCCGATCTATCAGCGTGACTGATAGACCCCTTCATCATAACCACAATTGCCATCAACGAACCGGCTGTCAACCTTTCATTTCGTACGTACGATTACAGCTCATCATCGGCACGGATGATGGATGTATTCGGATCTACAAGAAGGAAACACTGCTGCACGAGTTTACCGAGGGAAACGAGATTCAGAATCTGGTCGCCCTGCGTACGGGCCAGTTTATGTACAGCGTCAAGAATGGCACGATCGGTGTGTTCGAGGAGAACGTGCGAATGTGGCGCATCAAGTCGAAGGCACGCGCAACCGCCATGGCCACGTACGACATACTCGGCTGCGAGGCAAAGCAGATGATCGTTGGCTGGAAGAGTGGCAAGATCGATGTACGTGATCCACGGACCGGGGACGTATGGTTCCGGATGAAGATGAACGATTTTGTGTGTGGCATTGCGTGCAACGATTACCGGGGCATCGGGTTGCTCGATCTGGTCATCGTCACGGCAGACGGGGAAAGTGAGAACGAGTGCTCGCAATCGATGATGAGCTCATGCGTCGTAAATTAATAACTCTTTCCATTTTTTCTCATTGCCCGGCACAACACTTTAGTCCGAGGTTATACGACGCCTAACGTTAACATGCTGACACTGCACAACATTGCCGATGAGGAGATGAGTGCACTGTTGACCCAGAAGCAGAAGCTGCTGCTCGAGCTGAAGCACTACGAAAACAACATCAAGTACAACAAGGAAATTCTTAGCAATACGAACGAAAGTAATCTGGTGCAAAGCGTCCCGGACAATGTGGGCATTATACCGTCCAACACACGGCTTCAGATTGGCATCTCGACCAGCTACGACAGTAACGATATGAACATCGATATAACCGTTTCGACCAACAACTCCACCACCATTCGGGCGGTGCTGATCTTTGCCGACCAGTTGTTTAAGGAGGAAACGTTGATCGCTCACCTAACGAAAGATGTTTCGCGCATACTGATTCCGCTGAGGACGCTGAAGGATAATGCGCAAGACATTCACATCAAGGCGTTCGTGGGCTATCCGAGCAGTGTGCAGTTCCATGTGTTTGAGCTAACGCGCCAGCTGCCCAAGTTTGCCATGTACACCATACCGCACAATTTGACCGGCTCGCCGAAAAGTGTGTGTAAGTATTGTGACGTACACATGCATGTTCCTTCACCAAGTGTTTGCAGATGGTTTTCGATCGCTCCCAGTATCGTTGAGGTTACTGCAAAAAAGGGGTGAAATCATAAATTCTTCCACTTCTAACACATGTTTTCACGTGGTTCAGTAATTTACGATCAATCTCAGACCGATGAATGATCAGATTGCGTGTAGATCGTTAGCAGATGTTTTATTTTCTAGGAGTTATTACACTACTTTTCACAAATTTGTGAGCACATCAGAAATTATGTGCGATATTTTAACTTCGATTTATGGAATGCGATAGCGGAATGATAAGAGCTGGCCGGGGTAGACGACGAGACTCCTTAGCCGATAAGGTTTCTTGATGGATGAAATTTGATTGACTAAGACTCTCTCAGTGCAATGTATTTCTCGTCGAAGAGGTCTGGACAACGAGGACTTAACGTCTCATAGACAGAGAGGCCTCTTCGACTACGAGATTTTCGTTTACAGTTGAGGACCTTTTAGAAGAGGCTTGGGCCTTATTTTCAATCGATAGCAAAGCTCCTTTGACAAGGAAGGTTTTTTGGTTCATGAAGCTTGAACCTCAAGGCCTTTCTAACAACTAAGTCTCTTGGACTTCAAAGACTTCGAACTCGCTCGTGGTAGCGAAATATTGGACGACAACGCCTGTTTGACAAGTCTCTTGATAGATAAGAGTTGTTCGAGGTTGGAAGCTGAGATCTCTTAGAAGTAAACTCTCCCCAGACGATAAGTATCATTAGACAAGGAGATCTCTAAGCAGTCGCGAGGACTGTTAAACCTGCTACAGACCTTAGGTGGCCTTACCCACAAATTTCTATCTTCCGCGAGCTCCACTAAGTCTAGCTCAAGAGTCATGCTAATAGCTCCTCAATATTTCAACTTTATCTCACAAAGTACACCTCTTTCCGTAATATTTTTAAGACATTCTCCGATTCATCATTTTGCACAAGCAAAAGTGTTCTTGCGACTTTGGGTGAGATTTTGTTGGCGTGCGCCTTACCATACCTGACTTCAAACACTCCAAATCTCCGACGCCTTATCTTGGACAACATTTCCAACGCGATCCTCACCTTCAAAGTAAACAGATGCGTCTTTGTGCGAGTGTGATGGTACTCATTTCACGGCGTTTGTCACACCGAACCTGCTCGCTCACCACCCATCAATGTTTTGGGCCATTATCTTTACAAATCTTTGTGTGTGAACCGGTGTTTGAAAAAGTACAACAGACACACACACAAAAAAAACACAGTGTAAATAACTCTCCACCCGGCAAACACGAAAGCGATAGTGAGTCGGGAAACGAGTTTCCTCACGTTTGCTTCCTTTACCGCCTTACCACGGTCTGTCCCGTGTCAGCCGTTTTTGCAACACTTTTCTGCAACCTCACGCGTCATGATCCGTTTTAGGGTTTGGCAGAGTGGGGCGATCGTACATGGCTAAATACAACCCACCCATACAAGTTCGCCCACCGACACGCAGCTCGGGTGATGCACTGTAAAGCGATGATTGTGACTCTTTCGTTCTCTCTCTCTCTCTCTCTCTCTCTCTCTCTCTGTGATCCTACGCAAGCCTACATTAACACACTCCCAACGAAGGATGGCCCGGGGGCAAGTTACGTGGAGTTTCGCATCTCGGAGCGTCTCAAGCGCATATGCATCTGGGTCAATCAGGTAAGGCTCTTCCAAAGCACCTCAACATCACGATCTACGGCCTGGCGCCTTCGTTCCTCCTTGCACGAATGCATGGTGACTAAGAATACACCGCACCGATTTTGCCACAGAATTTCCTGCTACCGTCCGACATCGAGTACATGACATCAGACGCTGATGCGACCGAGCTGAACCTCAACCTGATCAGCCTGCGGACGGCCAAAGCCGTGTGCCTCCACTTTAGCTACGATGGCAAGACGCGCTTCTACACCGAGGACATCGGGCTGGCCGGTGACCTCGTGCAATCGTTGGTGCAGTTTCTCAATATAGACAACATGAACGTAAGTAGATGAATAATGCTGCCCATTGTGCGCCCGACAACTGGTCGGCCATCGGTAGGTTGCGTCTCCTATGCCCCGAAACGGTACGCAATTCTGGGCGTCCTTTACTTAAGCAGAATTTATGCGCTTCTCCCTCCCTCAGTCTACGGGGTGCTTTCCGGCTGTTGCAGAAGAAGTGAAGGACCAGTTCCAGAAGCTGCAAGGTCTGCAGGATACGGAGAAGCAGATCAGCTCGGAAATTGTGGAGCACATCAATCAGATCAAAAGTCATCTGATACGGGCGGAGGATGCCCGGTACTACAATGGGTGAGTGGAAGCTCGCTTCACGAATTATATTATTATTAGCATCGTCTGCATCATTCGAGCGTGGCCGCGTGTTCGAGGCTGGGTGGTGCAAATTGATACGGCAATTGTCCGCGAGTGAGTGTTGTCACCGCGACTAGCTCTCCTAGCTCTGTGTGTGAGGACGTTTGTCACGCGTACACCACCAAGAGATCCATCCCCGGCAACATCGACAAACCGGTGATGTCATGACGCTGTAAAAAGAATCACACTAATCGCCTGCAGTGCCGTCCCGCCGTCGAGTCTCGCCTGAACAACAAATTTCTCTCTTTCTTTCTCGGTGTCTTCCTTACCACGATGGCATCATCCTCACTTATGTGGGGGACGCGCAAATGCAGCGAAGACGTCATTAAGTACCACAATGAAATGATGGCCACAAACGAGGATTTGGTAAAGAGCTACAAAATCCGGCTGGTCAACACGAACGAAATACAGCTGGCACTGAAGCGCATCCACGGCATCCTGTACAATGCGTCGCGGTTACGAGGTAGGCACTAGGGGGAGATGAGGGAGGGTGGATTTTTCAATTTACGGTGTTTCTTCTTGCACCTCCACAATGGCTACTAAATCCCCTGGCACACTATAACACACCCTATTGTCAACTGCCTTAATTCTCCGCCCAGGTGTTGTTCGCTCAATGAACGATGAAGCCAAAAACGGCGTTTACTTTACTGATTTGGGAGTCGTTTTCGCTCACCCCAAAAACGCTTTGGGTTAAATTACTTCATGGACATGAATAATTCAACTCGACGGGTTTTGCTATCACCCAAACAAACGATCTTTTAGTATGTGAGAGTGAGAGCTACCGTTAGACATCGCAGTGATGAAGTGAGTTGACCCTCGCAATTAAAATCTGTCAATGGGTTTGAATTTTTAGACGACTGTATCGCGATTTGATTAGACCTCAACGATCGGTTCGGTAACGAAATTAGGTGATCTCTTTTGGGGGCAATCATAGTCCCCCCAATTAACCAAGTTATCATTCAATTATCATCAGTTAGCGAAATTTTGCCCACAAAGATGCTTGTCCAAAAGCGTAACGAGGAGAATCTTGCTCGGAAATCGTGAGATTTCAACCGTCATTCATGTTTGTTTTTTCCCATTTGAAGCTGGTGCAACTTAAAATGCTGCTTATGAATGAATGAACGCTTCAGGTGACATAAGCCCAAAGCGGTGTTATTCCCACCCCACCGGCACAGGTTCATTAGTTGCCTGCCGCACCGGATGCAGTCAATGTAAGCCTTCGCATAAAAGACCCTCCTCCACAACTACCCAACGCCATTGTTTTCAGCACTGCAACCGCATTGACGGGGAGAATTACTAATTTACTTAACGTTGTTGTGTGTGTGTTGTTTTCGTTCTGGCAGCTGGAACGTTCGCGTCGGCCATGATCGGTCGGTTCAAGGAAGCACTCAAGACGCACAACATTGATGCGGTGCTTAAAATCATCGAGATGGGCGAGATGTAACCGGGCGTCGGAATAGAATCAATTGATTAACGTCCACACGGGTCGAGTCCATCTGCCGAGAGTTGACAGTCGATCAAACGTCACTTAACCGGTACAACGACTCGCAACTGCCAAGAGACCAACGAAGAGACACTGTATAGTCTAGCAGATCATCAAACCAACACCGAAATGGAGGGGAACTTTATTTTCGGATGCCACACTACCCACACTCCCATGCAACAGCACCATCGAAGGCTTATTTTTGCTGAATCCAAGGAAGGGAAAGCTCTATCCTACGCACGTCCTCCTACGCCACCCAGGCGGAGGGGAACGAATGGGCAGAAATAAATCAGACGTCGCGCCGTGCAAAGTTCGTTACCAGTTCCAGTAAAGGCAGTCCGCAATCACCGCTGGAACTGTAACACGGGCACACACTTTCAATAAAACACAACATCCTACGTGATCGTCGGCGTCGATCGTGCACCGGTTAGGGGACCGGTCGTGATGACTTCATACCAACCAGTGCGCTGCACCGCTGTTCTAATGGCACTACTTATTATTGACAGCACATTTACACGGCAAACGAGTGTTTCGCGTGGCGTATAAGGGAGTAGGACTAATCGTTGCAACCAAACATGTTTGAAATACAAAACTACTTTACAAGCTTAATATCTTTATTGTGTGTTACTTCCACGATGCAGATGGCACTTTCCAATGGCTTATTGTTAGTGCATCGCACCACAACAAAAAATTGTAAACCCGCTCCCCTTTGAGAGACTTTCTTCCACCATTCAAGGTTTTTCCGTCCAAATCGTCAAAAGTGTTCACCGACCACACACAAACACACACGGTACGATCGCGTAATACATCCCCAAAAAAGGAATGTAAAAAACAGGTTTCGGGCTGCAATAAAAGTCGGCTCGAGAACGCGAGGGTTTTCTTTTCGCGAGATGGTGCGGCTATAAAATCTGCCCAAGACGAACTATTCCATTCCATCCCAGCAGGCCAACCAGCCAGCCAGCCACTGGTTTGCGGAGTTTGGAGAAGTGATCTTTTTTTTTTTTTTGAAGTAAAAATCTCACCCGCGGACACTCTCACAGAGCGGAGGGAGCTCACGGCGTAAGCAGCTTGCTTGCTGTCCATATATTGCTGCTCATTGATTGTACCTTGGACCGCGAGACGAGGTACAAGGCGTTGTTGCTGTTTGCAATCCATTTCTCAGGGCCATCCTACGGATGTGCGGTTGCTGTTCCATGTGCATGTGACGCGTCGTGAAAGGTTTTGCGACGATTTCAACGTTTGCCCATCACCAACACTGGTGTGGTGGTAGTTCCTTGATAAATCGATCCGTTTCAACAAATCTTAAAGTCAATATAAGTTAAGTACGCTTTAAATGTTTCAACATCAGTTTTTCTTGTTTTAATTTGATTTTTGTCAATTTTACCCGTGTTATATGAAAACAGCGCAGCAGGGTGTCAGTGTTCCACCAGTGTTGGTGAACATCACAACTTCATAAACGGTTCGTTCAATTTGAATACGATTTTAGTTTTTTCGAACGAAACAAACAAGATTTTCTGAGGAAGGTAAGTATCTGTTAATGTATAGTTTGAAATAAATTCACACATTGCCCTAGATTTTGCGCAATACGGCCAGGCCGTTCCTATTGAATAGAAAACGAATTCATAAATCCGGGCGTTCATTTTTCCTGTCAATTTCTCATTCTACAACTTTATGAAATGTGTTGAAAATTAAGGAAATTGTCGATTTTGTTCTAGCTACCAGGATGTGGCCTTAATTTTTATTCACTATGGACAGCCTGTTCGTATTGCTAGGTGTGGTCTTTAGGATGTTTGCCGATCAGCAGGAAGTTCAGCAGAGCTGATACATTGCACGCTGAATGCCTTGAAAGAGATGCTCAACATACGCCATACATTTCATTTATAGAGCCAAAAATTGGTGGATCAACAAATTAAATCCAGTTTGTTATAGGTCTTTATTGTCAGGGCGTCCAGCCACCAGAACCTAACCAACCTGTAGGAGGTTCGTAACAGGCGCCATATTGCATCAAATAAGTAGGCCGAAGAAGATGATCAATATAGGCCATAAATTGAATTTTTAGAGCTAAAATTTTGTAGATTAAAAATAGGACGATAACGGCGCCGGTCTTCACACGGCAGGACCGGGGTTCAAATCCCACCCAGATCGCCTCACCGAACGCATTGCTGGCTATTTGCTACGGGTAAAATTAAGTCTCAGAAAGCCATAAATGGCAGGCCGAGACTTCTGGAGGTTGTAGTGCCAAGGAAGATTAAGAAGATAGGTACTTATTGGCAGGATGCCAGAGTCTAGTCACTCCTTGAGTTTGTACCACGTTGTTGCTTGACCGTGAATACATTGTGATAAGGATTTTCTTTTACGTAGCTCATTATGATTGATAATGCTTAAAAGAAAATGAAAATAATATCTAGATTGAGGTAAGCACATCCTCGTATTTACTTGTATTGTAGCATGTAGATTAGAGGCAAGAGCTTTGTCATTCGGTTTAGGGGCTATTAGGTCACACAACTTCTATTTCCTCAAAACTGGATACAAATTCAATGCATTATGCAGATTCACATCTAAATTTTGTCCCACAATTTTCCACGCTCGTTTAATTCGTCCCACGATAATGCGAGATTCGTGCACTCGTATCAGGTGCACAGAAAGCAGGCGAGGAAGCAAACTCCCAACAAACGTCTATTTGCGCTCATCGTCAAGGTTGAACATTCCGTGTCGGGTTTGATGCAATTGCACTGATAACAAGCGAACAGCCCGTGCTAGAGATACAACTCTACACTGCCCAGTTCAACAAGCCCACACTGCCTCGTACTAATCCACATGGTCTAATGATAAACTCGCGTGCAATCCATTACTTTCGAATGCACTTTTTCTTCTCCACAGTTCCACGATCGGCCGTAATGCACGTGCCCACGATGACCCGCCCGAAAGTGGTGGTTTTATTCACACAATTTTACATAAATTTCGAGCCACTACTTTGTCCCGAGGGGGCTACTGATAAGTGGCGTGTGACACCTCGCTCGCCAGTGCAAGTGAACGACTCACCGGGTTGTGTACGGGCTCGGCCGTTTTGGTCCAAAAAAGGGCAACCTTCGGGATTGAATTTGAAGTGTTTCGAATTCGGTACTACTGTGCGAGGTTCTGTTTATCTAAGAATGTGTTCTTCGCGTGTGTGTGTGTGTGTGTGAGTGTTCGGTTTTGCTTAGTGCCACTAACGAGTCAAGGTTTGATCAAACAAACACTAGGAACTGTACAGCGAACAGAACAATCAGCAGTGCGTTTATGGGGTGGCCTCCCCAATGATGGGCACTCGCGTCGAGGGTCGTAATTTTCGCTCTCCTAACACAGTCGACGTACGACGACAGCATTGCTTGCTTGTCAGCGGGAAGTATGTTTTATTTTCACATTCCTTCAACGAACGGACAGGAGCAGCGTGCTGCTGTTGTGGCCGGTCTCGCCACACCCTGGTGTAATGTTTTCGCGCGGCACACGGTATTACGCGCGTTTTTTTATCAACTTGATGTAACGCTTAGGGGTCCCCAATATCGCGCGGTCTCTATAAATACTTTCGATAAAACCGTTCGACTTATCTGAAGAATGCTTGGGTACAAGTCAATCATGCGATACAAGTCGTGGGTCTAGCAATTCTTTTAAGCCAATCCACGGTTTGAACGAAATAGATAAAGTTCATGTTTCGAAAATCGAAAGTTATCCCACGCTTATCAAACACACGAGTCTATCTTACAATTCGTGCTAAATAGTGTTAAAACCCCACTTGACGCTTCTGAACACCTGATAGAGGAGAAGAAGTGGAAACCACTTGTACTCTACTATGTATACATCAGCACTAGGCAATCAATTGGAAGAAGCTAGAGAGTTTAGGCGGGTGGTGGTTGTGCGCTCGTTGCTGTTGCTACCATTTTGTTTAAACACTACAATCGCACCCCTTTGAAAGCAATCACTGCCGATGAGTAGCAGATAAGCTAATTGCTAGTGGAAAAGCACGTGCTTTGGAGCTGCTTTCTGCTAACGACGAATGATCGTTCAAATTATGATGTGAATAGTTGGAACAGGTGCTCCGGAAAATACTTAAAAGAGACATCATCTTGTTGGCGAGAACTGAACTTAATAATGAAGAATTTCCAGCCAGGGGTTTTGAAGCCTGAGTTAAACCTAGGCATAGAATCTCTCGGGGGTTTTTAACTTGTTCCCAGAACTGCAGTTTTTTGGTAGCTTCTCATATACACTTGAACATATCCCACAGTTTACTGAAGCGATCCCAAATGTGGTTGGATTTTTGTTGAGATTTTCACTCCTGACGCTATTTTCTATCAAGGAGAAAATAGATATTTGAAGAGATTGACCAAATTGAAAACAGCAAGCACTAGGTAGAAATATTTGTTCATGTTTAACTCATTTACTAAAATGTTTAAAAGACTAAATAAATTAAATAAAAAAAAATTCACCCTACGATCCAAATGTCATTTCTCCATGATCTCATGGAAGTATCAACTTAACCTCCTGTTGCTCTATTAAAAGCCAAAGATCACCGCGCATCTCCAATGTCCAAAAACGGCTAATTCGATCGTCCCGGGATGGTGGTCGACCGTCCTCAACAAACAGTAACTCCGCGCCTAACAAATATGGATCTGATATCATGTTATGCCCCGATTTTAGGAAACACCGAGTGCTTCCTTTTCCGGTAAACACCAAAAAACCGCTCAAATCTCGCCCCAATCTGGAAGTGGTGAGTGTCCAGTGTCGATCTTGGTGGGCGAGGGCAATAGTGTTTGTGGCGTAGGAAGTTGCAGAGACTGTAGCCTGAATGCTAGTTGCGAAGGTGGTTCGAATGGTTGGTTCGTTTTTTCTGCTCACTTTTCTTGGAACACAGGAAAGGTGGTGCCGATGTCGCCGATCTTGGTGACTTGGCTGTAACGATGCACGCACGCAACTTGAGCGGCTGGGTGAATCACGATCGAGCGAACAGAGTTTGTATCTAAATTTGGTATTACTCGCGCGGTAAGCATGGAAACGGTTGGGACAGAAGTGTTAAAGGGCGCCCCGAGTGTTTACAGACCTTCGGATGTGCTAGACGGCAGGAATGTCCCGCAGGAATCCAGCGAAGGTTTACGCATCGGGATTAAAAATAGAGTCATTGTTCTAATGGTATCCGACACCATCCGCCACTTAAGCATACCGACGGTGTGGAGTCCTCCGTACTACCGGGGCGGTGATCACTTCCGATCGAAGATCTACCCGACCGATGAGACTCCCAGCCGGTTGCCCTTTCGAAACCGGGTGGTAGGATTGATTCCCCCCGCAGGGAGCAGACTTTCGCGTAAAACCACAACACACTCACACACACACACACACGTGTGTGTCGCCAGTGCGGTGGGCTTCATATGGTGCGCGTCATCATTCGCGTCGTGGCCGCAAAGTTGCGCGCGGGTTGGTGATGCACGACAGACACCACACGTAGGCGTCGCTCTCGGTGGACGGCTTTTCATAATATTTAATTCACGGTACGAACCGGCGCCGAACTCAGTTCCATCCTGTACGCCGACCAGTAAGCAAGCCAACTGATCTCTCTCCTCCGTCCCGTGCTGGGAACGTTTTAAATTGTGTGCTAGCGGGTGAAAAAAAAAATAACAACGCCATCCCCAACTAAACCGGCTTCTTCTCGCGCAGGCGTAAGCTCACCACACTCTCTCGCGCACTCACTCACTCGCTCGTTATCTCACTTGCCGGTGGTGGTGTGGTGTATACGCATCGGAAAAGGAAAACCGAATTTGTGAAAGAAAAAAGGCAGGGAAGAGGGCGGCTTGCGGGGGGAGCCAGGACAGGGCAGGGCAAAGCAGCCCCAACAACCCCGTCGACCGTGGGGGTTTCGTGTGGCCGTGTGTATAGGTGTGTAGGGGGTTGTTCGTCGTTCGCTCAAAAGCACTGTCGTGCATCTCGCTGGTGCTCAGTTCGTTCGTGCAACCCGGTCCCAGTGAGTCGTCGAACTAGTGTGACCCTGTCCGTACCAGTGCGAGAGATCCCATCGAGCAACGTGATTACCTCATCGAGCAAAGTGTGTCAACGCGTACAGATGGTTTTTGAAGTGCTTCTATCTCGTTAACTGGTCATCACCAGTGTAACCCGGTGCCATCACGCTATCGAAGGAGTGAGAAATTAATGTACCGTGTGAAAGTTTATTGAAAAAAGTGCCCAAAATCAATATAACAACACTTCGGAGTAATATCAACCTGGTTGGCACAAGTGCGTAGTGAAGAAGTGAAACAACTAAAAGGCCAAGTTGGTGGTGCGTGATACAGGATATAGTGTGAAATAAGATCAGCACAATGGGATTAAACAATCGTGATAAGCAGACCAAGCTGAAAACTCAGAGTCTGCTCGACTCGGAGCGTGCCGGACAGCAGTCGGTAACTACGGTGACCGTCGATCATGGGTCGGTGGCGCTGCCGCTAGAATCGATGGCCGTCAGTTCATCGACAACGAGCAACAGCAGTTCCGCGTTCCAGCAATCGTCGTCGTCGTCGTCCACCACGACCAAGACTAGTGCGGACAAGTTTCAAAAGATCACCGACCACGGTCGGGCCAGCAGTGAGGTGCGGGAGCTAGGCTCGAAAAAGGATGGTCAAAAGTTCAGCACCGTCAGCAGTATGCGCAGTGAGGCGAGCAAATCGAAACAGATCGATAACATCATCGAGGAGATACATCACATTGCGAGTGATACGATCGGTACGACTGCACTGATTGGTGCATCCAGTGCCGGGCTGGAGTTGCCCTCGAAGGTGACACAGAAGACCGTGCTGGTGAGTGGTGGCGGTGGTGGTGGTGAAAGTGGCCGAAAGGAATCGTTCGTTAGTGGCAACGTGTCGGGAGGTGTATCCACTGACGCTAGTCAGCAAGTGATATCGACCATCGGTCCGAGCAAGATCGAGATCTCGAAGATGGCTCTTGAGAGCAGTGCGCTAAGCAGTGTTTCCAGCAGCAGCAGCACCAGCACCAGCAAAGTCATGCAAAGTAGCAGTGCCGTAACGAAGCAGGAACAATCATCATCGTCACGCGGTGCAGTGCGCAGTGAAACACATGTGTCCGAATCTAGTGCAGCCGCCTCCAGCTCGGAAAAGGCTGAGTCCAAATCGAGCAAAAGCATCCACACAAGCTCGTCCACAACAAGCTCGTCGAGCAAATCGATGTCCACGGCACAGAGCAAGAGCAAGGCTCAGTCTTCCGTGTCGGAAACATTCCACAGCTCGTCCGCACAGCTCGGCGATAATGTTCGATCTTCGCTGTCGTCCACTGCGACCGGGCGCCAGAACGGTGTGCTGTCTGTCGATGGAAAGCTCTCGTCGACAGGCACGCACCTGCCCGATCATTCCACGTACGATCAGAAATCATTCCAGCTCGTGGATGCAGATGGCAAAACGCGCCAGCAGGTTGACAGTGAGCGGTTTTCGATGGCACAGAGCCAAGCACCGACGACCAAGATCGAATACGATGCGGCCGGCAATCGGATCACAAGCACTTCGGCGTCGTACCAGGCGGCCCAGGGCTACAGTACCTCGTCGTTCCAGAGCTCCGGTGGTGTTGACTTGAAGTCGACAACGGACAGAACGGCTGGTGGGAAGCTTGTGGATGGTGATGGTCAAACCCGTCAAAGTCAGGTAGTGTACGATGCTGCAGGCAATCGGATCACGAGCAGCTCCTCATCGTACCAGGCCGCACAAGGTTACAGTTCCTCG
The DNA here is from genome assembly GCF_013141755.1 of Anopheles stephensi. Taxonomy (NCBI): domain Eukaryota; kingdom Metazoa; phylum Arthropoda; class Insecta; order Diptera; family Culicidae; genus Anopheles; species Anopheles stephensi. The sequence goes on along the minus strand of NC_050203.1, from coordinate 64,373,944 downwards.
TCATTCCATACCAGCGAAGGTGTTGAGCAAAAGTCATCGAACGACACCATGTCCTCTTCGAGTAGCACCACGAAGCGGGCACAAAATGTCGCCTCTTCGCAGGACACACAGTCTTCCATGACTACGAAGAATGCCATCATCGATTCCACAACACTGGACAACTACTCCGGACAGCAGTCCAACAACATGCTGATGAAAACGGAATCAGCCCATACGGTAGCTAGTCTTTCGTCGGCACACGATTCGCTTGCCAATACCATCCAGAGCACGCAGCTAATCACGGAATCGGCTAGCCAGGCCGAACAGCACCGGCAGCATTCCGAATCGAGCAAAACGATCGAAACGTCCTCGCACTACTCGCAGATGGACGAAGAGAGTCGTTCCCGCCGGAAGACCTCGGAGTACCGTGAGCAGCGCGAATCGAATGCCGCTATTCTGAAACGCAAGACCTACGACGAGCATGGCCGTCGTTTGAACTTGATCGATGAGAAAATTGTGCCGAAAGACATCGTGACGGCTGACCTGCAGGATGATGTGACGAATGTGACCAAAACTTCGTTCGAGGCGAAGCTTTTCAACCCGAAGCTTAAACGATGGGAACTCGTCGATCAGAAGACGATCCTCGAGAAGGACATCACCACGGACATACCGGTCGAAATCGTACAGGAGCTCGAGGTGGAGCGACCCGAACTGGCCAACATCACCACGACGATCCAGATGACCAAGGTGAGTAAACGATGCTAAGTGGTCTTCCTGTTGTGAGACGCTGCGCTTGATCGCGGAAAGGTTATACATTTACCCGATTCGTAGGTGTACGATGCGAAAACGAAACAGTGGAAAACGATCGACCACAAGAAGCATATCGATGTGCTGGAGAAGATTACCTACCTGGAGGAAAGCTCCGGACGCACGGAACTGGATGAATCGGAACGCACCAAAAATCTCAAATCCATGGACATGGTGGTAAGGTTTAGGACCAGCAGACAGTCGAAAAATGCACTTCACTGAGCCGGCTTCCTTTTTTGTTTCGCACAGGATCGAGTAACGATCAAGGAAGTAAGCGACTTGAGCGACGAAAGACGGACACAAACCAGCAAAAGTACGAAGCGCAAGGACGAACAAACAGTACAGGAGCAGTGCATTTGTGAAATCTGTACCTGCGGGTAAGTTGAACCATTTTGCTGAAGAGTAGGCGATGCCCACATTCTCTCTGTCGCTAATAGCGACGTCTGACTCAGCCTACTAAAACGCCTACGAACGAACGTTGCACGTCCTTCGAACATGTTGTTCAGTTCGGAAATGGAAACTGCAGCAGCACACAATCCTCGATCCACGATCTCTACTTGGTTCGAACGAACAATCTTCATGACCCGTCCGAGTCTCACTCACAGTGACAGCAGTGTTCCGTTTCGGTATTTTCTCCATTCTTCCCATCGCGTTTCCCATACCGTCTGCTCCCCGCAGTGATTGTCGTCGGCCGTGTGTAGACCTTAAATGGTCAATTGGCAAGATCGCCGAACCGAGCGTGTTCGCGGTTCGTTTGGTCACCGTCGTTCAATTTATGCTCGTTTACAATCAACCTACGCGGTCACCCAATGACATCATCGTGCCACGGTTGAAGTCGAGAGCTGCACATAGCGATGATGGTGATGGTAGTTGTGCGATCAACACCGGCGCCGCTGACGGCAATGCTGGGTGTTATTTATTTAGTTTGTTTTGGTTTGCCCCTTCCACGCGGCTGTCTGTTGTTTTTTTGTTGCTCCATTGAATTCTTTTCATTCTTTCTCACACTCTTCGCGTTGAGCCCTCTTTATGTTGTTTTATGTGCCATTCAAACACATAGAGTGCATTGTGGTCGAGGAGTCTGCTGTTACTGGCCAACTAAACAATTGAGTTTAATGCCTTATGCTTATTAGCTAGTATTTTTAACCGTTGGCATTGACTTTTGTTAAAAGGTTATTTAAATAGAAATCATTCATTTTAATTGTACTGTGTTTAAGTTGGAAAAAAATTACTTTTGAACTGAAATCATCTCTAAATATTGCTGATGGATATGATCGAGAATAGTATATTATTAACTGATTTAATTAATTGAACTTTTATATCACCATCGTTACAGGCGCCACAATTGCTTCAACTGTGGTGGAGGTAGTACAACGACGCAAACCAAATCTTCAAAGTACACTGCCACGAGCAATTCGGAGAATTTTTACCATCAAGGTATTAATTTTGCTAGCCTTTCGTTTAAAGAGCTGTATGTATTTATATGTTCTCCATGCATCTTTCAGAAAATATCTCATCAGAGCTTAATGAGCAAAAAACTTCTGGAAGAAGAGGAACATGGACGATCGAAGATGCCGAAGATCATTTGAATCGCCGTGAATCGTACACCATTGAACGGAGCAGCACTACACAAGAAGTTTCCGACAGAAGACTTACGTGGACAAAAGAAGATTTTGAAAAGCTTGACGTTTCAAAGCTTAAGGCAGAATATGTACGTCCAAAGCCTATCAAGCACGAAGATAATCTCAAACCTGAAGGAGCGTTTACGGTTCCAGAGCGAACAGGATATGTTCCTGGGGAGCGTGTCAAGCCAATCAAACATGACGATAATCTCCGTCCAGAGGGAGACTTCTCTTCACCAGAGAAGCCTCAGTACAGACCAGCCGAGCGTCCGAAGCAGATCAGACCTGAGGATAATCTTCGTCCTGAGGGAGCGTTCCAGACGCCTGAGCGTCCTGAATATCGCCCTGGAGAGCGTCCGAAGCCCGTGCGGCCAGACGATAACCTTCGTCCAGAGGGAGACTTTGAACGTCCTGAGAAATCTCCATTCCGACCAGCCGAGCGTCCGAAGCAGGTGCGACCTGAGGATAACCTCAGACCTGAAGGAGACTTCGAGAAGCCTGAGAAGCCTCAGTATAGACCGGCTGAGCGTCCGAAGCAGATCAAGCCAGAAGATAACCTGCGCACTGAGGGAGAGTTCCAGACTCCAGAGCGTCCTGAATACCGTCCAGGAGAGCGTCCGAAGCCTGTGCGACATGATGATAACCTTCGTCCAGAGGGAGACTTTGAACGTCCTGAGAAATCTCCCTTCAGACCGGCCGAGCGTCCGAAGCAGATCAAGCCAGAAGATAACCTGCGCACCGAGGGAGAGTTCCAGACTCCAGAGCGTCCTGAATATCGCCCTGGAGAGCGTCCGAAGCCCGTGCGTCCAGATGATAACCTTCGTCCGGAGGGAGACTTTGAACGTCCTGAGAAATCTCCATTCCGACCAGCCGAGCGACCGAAACAGGTGCGACCTGAGGATAATCTCAGACCTGAAGGGGACTTCGAGAAGCCTGAGAAGCCTCAGTATAGACCGGCTGAGCGTCCGAAGCAGATCAAGCCAGAAGATAACCTGCGCACTGAGGGAGAGTTCCAGACTCCAGAGCGTCCTGAATACCGTCCAGGAGAGCGTCCGAAGCCTGTGCGACATGATGATAACCTTCGTCCAGAGGGAGACTTTGAACGTCCTGAGAAATCTCCCTTCAGACCGGCCGAGCGCCCGAAGCAGATCAGACCAGAGGATAACCTCAGACCTGAAGGTGACTTCGAGAAGCCTGAGAAGCCTCAGTACAGACCGGCCGAGCGTCCGAAGCAGATCAGACCTGAGGATAACCTTCGTACTGAGGGAGAGTTCCAGACTCCAGAGAAGCCTCAGTACAGACCGGCCGAGCGTCCGAAGCAGGTTCGACCACAAGATAACCTCAGGCCAGAAGGCGATTTCGATAGACCTCAGCCCACAGTTGTAGGCAAGGCCGAGAGAGCTCAAATTGTTCGTCATGAGGATAATCTTTACATGGAAGGTAACTTTGAACGCACCGAGAAAACGGTATACATTTCTGGTGAGCGACCGAAGCCCATACGTCCTGATGATAATCTTCGTCCGGAAGGAGACTTTGAACGTCCTGAGAAATCTCCCTTCAGACCGGCCGAGCGTCCGAAGCAGATCAAGCCAGAAGATAACCTTCGCACTGAGGGAGAGTTCCAGACTCCAGAGCGTCCTGAATATCGCCCTGGAGAGCGTCCGAAGCCCGTGCGTCCAGATGATAATCTTCGTCCAGAGGGAGACTTTGAACGTCCTGAGAAATCTCCCTTCAGACCAGCCGAGCGTCCGAAGCAGATCAAGCCAGAAGACAACCTGCGCACTGAGGGAACGTTCCAGACTCCAGAACGTCCTGAATATCGTCCAGGAGAGCGTCCGAAGCCTGTGCGACATGATGATAACCTTCGTCCGGAGGGAGACTTCGAGCGTCCCGAGAAGACGCCGTTCCGACCAGCGGAGCGTCCGAAGCAGGTGCGACCTGAGGATAACCTCCGCCCAGAGGGCGAGTTCTCTACTCCAGAGAAGCCTCAGTATAGACCGGCTGAGCGTCCGAAGCAGGTACGTCCTGAGGATAACCTCAGACCTGAAGGAGACTTCGAGAAGCCTGAGAAGCCTCAGTACAGACCAGCCGAGCGTCCGAAGCAGGTTCGACCACAAGATAACCTCAGGCCAGAAGGCGATTTCGATAGACCTCAGCCCACAGTTGTAGGCAAGGCCGAGAGAGCTCAAATTGTTCGTCATGAGGATAATCTTTACATGGAAGGTAACTTTGAACGCACCGAGAAAACGGTATACATTTCTGGTGAGCGACCGAAGCCCATACGTCCTGATGATAATCTTCGTCCGGAAGGAGACTTTGAACGTCCTGAGAAATCTCCCTTCAGACCGGCCGAGCGTCCGAAGCAGATCAAGCCAGAAGATAACCTGCGCACTGAGGGAGAGTTCCAGACTCCAGAGCGTCCTGAATATCGCCCTGGAGAGCGTCCGAAGCCCGTGCGTCCAGATGATAATCTTCGTCCGGAAGGAGACTTTGAACGTCCTGAGAAATCTCCATTCAGACCGGCCGAGCGTCCGAAGCAGATCAAGCCAGAAGATAACCTTCGTCCAGAGGGCGAGTTCTCAACTCCAGAGAAGCCTCAGTATAGACCGGCTGAGCGTCCGAAGCAGGTGCGCCCGGAGGATAACCTCAGACCTGAAGGAGACTTCGAGAAGCCTGAGAAGCCTCAGTACAGACCGGCCGAGCGTCCGAAGCAGGTTCGTCCACAAGATAACCTCAGGCCAGAAGGCGATTTCGATAGACCTCAGCCCACAGTTGTAGGCAAGGCCGAGAGAGCTCAAATTGTTCGTCATGAGGATAATCTTTACATGGAAGGTAACTTTGAACGCACCGAGAAAACGGTATACATTTCTGGTGAGCGACCGAAGCCCATACGTCCTGATGATAATCTTCGTCCGGAAGGAGACTTTGAACGTCCTGAGAAATCTCCCTTCAGACCGGCCGAGCGTCCGAAGCAGATCAAGCCAGAAGATAACCTGCGCACTGAGGGAGAGTTCCAGACTCCAGAGCGTCCTGAATATCGCCCTGGAGAGCGTCCAAAGCCCGTGCGTCCAGATGATAACCTTCGTCCGGAGGGAGACTTTGAACGTCCTGAGAAATCTCCATTCCGACCAGCCGAGCGTCCGAAGCAGGTGCGACCTGAGGATAACCTCAGACCTGAAGGAGACTTCGAGAAGCCTGAGAAGCCTCAGTACAGACCGGCCGAGCGTCCGAAGCAGATCAGACCTGAGGATAACCTTCGTACTGAGGGAGAGTTCCAGACTCCAGAGCGTCCTGAATATCGCCCTGGAGAGCGTCCGAAGCCTGTGCGACATGATGATAACCTTCGTCCGGAGGGAGACTTCGAGCGTCCCGAGAAGACGCCATTCCGACCAGCGGAGCGTCCGAAGCAGGTGCGACCTGAGGATAACCTCCGCCCAGAGGGCGAGTTCTCTACTCCAGAGAAGCCTCAGTATAGACCGGCTGAGCGTCCGAAACAGGTACGTCCTGAGGATAACCTCAGACCTGAAGGAGACTTCGAGAAGCCTGAGAAGCCTCAGTACAGACCAGCCGAGCGTCCGAAGCAGGTTCGTCCACAAGATAACCTCAGGCCAGAAGGCGATTTCGATAGACCTCAGCCCACAGTTGTAGGCAAGGCCGAGAGAGCTCAAATTGTTCGTCATGAGGATAATCTTTACATGGAAGGTAACTTTGAACGCACCGAGAAAACGGTATACATTTCTGGTGAGCGACCGAAGCCCATACGTCCTGATGATAATCTTCGTCCGGAAGGAGACTTTGAACGTCCTGAGAAATCTCCCTTCAGACCGGCCGAGCGTCCGAAGCAGATCAAGCCAGAAGATAACCTGCGCACTGAGGGAGAGTTCCAGACTCCAGAGCGTCCTGAATATCGCCCTGGAGAGCGTCCGAAGCCCGTGCGTCCAGATGATAATCTTCGTCCGGAAGGAGACTTTGAACGTCCTGAGAAATCTCCATTCAGACCGGCCGAGCGTCCGAAGCAGATCAAGCCAGAAGATAACCTTCGTCCAGAGGGCGAGTTCTCAACTCCAGAGAAGCCTCAGTATAGACCGGCTGAGCGTCCGAAGCAGGTACGTCCTGAGGATAACCTCAGACCTGAAGGAGACTTCGAGAAGCCTGAGAAGCCTCAGTACAGACCAGCCGAGCGTCCGAAGCAGGTTCGTCCACAAGATAACCTCAGGCCAGAAGGCGATTTCGATAGACCTCAGCCCACAGTTGTAGGCAAGGCCGAGAGAGCTCAAATTGTTCGTCATGAGGATAATCTTTACATGGAAGGTAACTTTGAACGCACCGAGAAAACGGTATACATTTCTGGTGAGCGACCGAAGCCCATACGTCCTGATGATAATCTTCGTCCGGAAGGAGACTTTGAACGTCCTGAGAAATCTCCCTTCAGACCGGCCGAGCGTCCGAAGCAGATCAAGCCAGAAGATAACCTGCGCACTGAGGGAGAGTTCCAGACTCCAGAGCGTCCTGAATATCGCCCTGGAGAGCGTCCGAAGCCCGTGCGTCCAGATGATAATCTTCGTCCGGAAGGAGACTTTGAACGTCCTGAGAAATCTCCATTCCGACCAGCCGAGCGTCCGAAGCAGGTGCGACCTGAGGATAACCTCAGACCTGAAGGAGACTTCGAGAAGCCTGAGAAGCCTCAGTACAGACCGGCCGAGCGTCCGAAGCAGATCAGACCTGAGGATAACCTTCGTACTGAGGGAGAGTTCCAGACTCCAGAGCGTCCTGAATATCGCCCTGGAGAGCGTCCGAAGCCCGTGCGTCCAGATGATAATCTTCGTCCAGAGGGAGACTTTGAACGTCCTGAGAAATCTCCCTTCAGACCAGCCGAGCGTCCGAAGCAGATCAAGCCAGAAGACAACCTGCGCACTGAGGGAACGTTCCAGACTCCAGAACGTCCTGAATATCGTCCAGGAGAGCGTCCGAAGCCTGTGCGACATGATGATAACCTTCGTCCGGAGGGAGACTTCGAACGTCCCGAGAAGACGCCGTTCCGACCAGCGGAGCGTCCGAAGCAGATTCGACCGGAAGATAACTTAAGAACAGAGGGAGGTTTTGAAAAACCGGAAAAGCCTCAGTACCGGCCAGCGGAAAGACCAAAGCAAGTGAAACCGCAGGATAACTTGAAACCAGAGGGTGATTTCGAACGACCCAAGCCTGCTCCAGTCGGTAAACCGGACCGGGCACAAATCGTCAAGCATGAAGATAATTTGCGTGTCGAGGGCAGCTTCGAAAGGGTAGAAAAGGCCGTATTTGTCACTGGCGAGCGTCCAAAACCGATCAAACCAGACGACAATCTACGCCCGGAGGGAGATTTTCTCACTCCGGAGAAGCAACAGTACCGTCCAGCTGACAGGCCGAAACAAATCAAACCGCAGGACAATCTTCGACCAGAAGGAGAGTTTGAACGTCCGCAAAAGTCGTCGGTCGGTCCAGGAGAGCGCCCGAAACCTATTAAACACGACGATAATCTACGCCCCGAGGGTTCATTTGAAAGACCGGAAAAGGCTACATTCAAACCGACCGAACGACCGAAACAAATACGTCCGGAAGATAACCTCAGAACCGAGGGCGAATTTGAAAAACCCGTTAAGCCCCAGTTCCGTCCAGCCGAGCGTCCCAAGCAGGTCAAACCGCAGGATAATTTGCAAATCGAAGGGGACTACAATACATTCCAGGAGTACAAGGAACTCAAGCAACAAAAGGAAGCCGTATTGAAAGAGGTGCACGAACCAACTATCGCCGACGGTACCGTGCTAGTGACGACACAAACGGTCACCACCATCCTGAAGGGAGACAAGAAACAACCCACTGGCAGGCAAATCACTACCAGTGAGGTGCACGATCACGCTACCCGCTCGGAATCGGAATCGTTCACGCGCAGCCATGTCCAACAGCAGCACCATACCAGTGAGCAAGCCTCTAGCTCTACTGCCATCAATCGAGCGCAGCACACAGAAGCTAGCACCAACGAACGCGATCGTACGTCCTCGCAACGATCCACGACGAAACATGCGCATTCGATTCAAGACGTTTCGGGCCGAAATATTGCCGAATCGATGACCAATCAAAGCCAGCATCACATGGTCAATGGGAAAACAATGGTCAGCGGAATGACAGAGCAGCAAAGCCACAGCCACAGCGTGAAAACTTCTTCGTCTAGCTCGAAAATACACCAGTCAAGTTCCTCCATGCAGCAACATTCATCCAGCACCAGCAGCTCGCAGACCCACCAGGACACTCTGCAGCATGTCCACCATGGGGATACACGGCACGTACATACGAATGGTAAGCTCGCCCCAGTGGATGGCGAACTCGGACCCGCCGGAGCCCGTCATCATACCCGGGAGCAGGTGACCGGCTCTCAAGTTTCTTCGTCGAGCAGCAAGATCGTCATCGATGGAAAGGTCGTAACGGACAAATCGGCATCGTCGAAGCAGGCAACCGAAAAGCTGGCGATCGATGGTGTCGTTGTGACGGACAAGAGTTTCGTCGAAAGGCAAAAGACCGGATTCGATGGCATGGAAAGCATTTCCAATGCACAGACAGCAGCAGGCCAGAGTGTACATGGCACCAGCAGCATCCATCACGATACGGCTACGAGCTCGATCGGAAGTCATACTGCGACTTCCAAAGCTCACAGCCAAACACGCTCCTCGAACAATATTATTCACTCCGAGACGGCGATGAACGGACACTCGACCGGACGACGAAATGTTGCAGGCCAGAGCTCAACCGGTCAGGTGACGGAGACGCAAGTAAAGAAACTGATCGGTGGCAAATGGGTAACAAAGACGATCAAGACGGAAAGCAAAGCCGTCGCTAGTGAGCAACAGCATCAGCACGGTTCAGACCACGGTGAGATCAAGCTGTCGACCGCAGATCAAGTGAATCGTCAGCAGCACCAGAGCAAGGTATCGGGCACGGAAATGCACACACAAACCGCAACCAGCTCCAGTTCGATGATCAGCAAATCTCAATCGAGCAGCACTGTAGTAAGCGAAAAGGCTGTACAGCGCGGAGTACGTACAGGTGACAGCACCGCATCCGCTGGATCACCATCCGGACGTACGGGTGCTCGGGGTAGCTCGAGCATTGTGCTGGGCGAATCAACCGTAGACAGTAGCTCCTCCAAACGGCAGCAAACGAGCACCACCAGGTTGATCGGAGGCAAACTTGTACACATGGCCAATTCGAACGACACCAACAATAACACTTCCGCCGGCGCAGCCAAAGCATCCTCTCTGAACGCGTCCAATGCTCATCACTCTTCGCTGCAAGAGCAGCTGTCATCGCAGACGGCTTCCTCTTCGACGTCCTCGTCGAGCGTGATGAAATCGAGCAAAGTTGAGTCGAGCAGCAGCCAAGTGGCCACCAGCAGTACCGTTGGACACCAGGGCTCATCCCAACAGCAGCAGTACAATCGGAAGAACACGTTCGCATCGTCGGAAAACGTGAACAACTCGATCCTCTGCCGTCCGGCACAAACGTCCACAGCCACCATGACACAGCACGCTGCCAACGGTGTCGGCGGGATGAGCGTGTCCGGCTCGATCCAGCGCAAGAGTATCTCCAACCTGAACGACAGCGCCATGTACTCGACCACGAACCGCACCAGCTACAGTTCGCTTCATCGCCGTGGTAAGGAATCGGCCGAATCGCGGATGCAGGACTACGTGAAGACACTCGAAACCGGAACCATCACCAACCGGACGGTTCGTGGCCAGCCGTGCGCTCCACCGACGCTGGCCGGTACGGGCTTAGCCAGCCAGACAAGCACTATGGTGTCCAGCTCGAGCAGCACGTCGGCCGCAAATCAGAAATCGCTTCGTGACTACCACTCGGCCATGAACGTGACGCGCAGTTCGACGAAGGCGAATGCGTCCAGCATCTCGTTCGGGGATGACAAGTTCCACGGTACCAGCTCGTACAAGGTGCAGTACATCCAGCAGCACGAAGGACGCTGTCCGGCTGCCGTGCACGACAACTTGAAGCTCTCGAAGGTGACCAAACAGCACACGTACTATGTGCGAGACAAGAAGTAGACATCGATTCGTCTGAAGAAAGGCGATCGCCATTCGCATTCGGTTTTTTTTTGTCCTGTTTTGTTTTATGTTATTCTTTGTAATGTTTTTGAGATGTGATAGCCATTTTATATCCATCTGTAGTCTGATATATATACACACACACACGTGTTATGGAACTTTATCAACGAATCGTACGACAACGAAACCCGCATTCTCTCGTCGCAAACACTCCAGAGAAAGACTAATCGTCGAATATAAGTTACGCGTACCGAATATATGTACCACATTATTACTCTCCATGATAGTTTATGCTTTTTTAATAAAACAAAAAAAAATTAACACAATGGCGAACGCTTCCGTTGATGCTGTTATTTGGTGTATTTGAAGGAAAAGTGTTCGAAAAGGGGCAAATAATTTTCTTTGTAATATTTAACGCCAGGATATTGATTGTATTGCTTGATCTACAGATGTCATATTGGAACAGATTTTTAACAGATGCATCGGATCTCCATCAAATTCTCATGGCATTATCTTTGAGCATCTATTTACTTCCGTATGATCGTTACAAGCTTCTACATCTCTACTGCTAGCACAAGCGGTATTGCGGTGAAGGAAAGCCTGTAGTACCCAACGATCGAATATTAGTAAGAACTTGTAGATCCCAAACGCTTCTTTTTGTGTCTTGGATGTCGGTTATAATTAAGAATTAATCCCGTAGAAACCGTCAAGTGAGTAAGTATTTCCCTAGGCTTCGGTTAAAACCTTCGGTTATTTCGGCTAAAACCTTGGCTGAACAACACGAACAATTACCGTAGAGATTTGAATTCCTTATAAGTATTTAAATCATAAAAAATATTATGAGATGATCCCAACCATGATGCTTTAAGGCTTAAGATTCTCAACTCTGACGGGTAAGGCAGATCGAGACCAACCGAGACCGTTTCGTCATAAATTCATAATGAAAGAAAAGCAACCTTTTGACTAAATAAGTGAATTATCCATCAACCTTTTAAATCTATTCACAAATCACAACAGTCTGACCTAGAAAATTTTCTCGCAAGTAGTGAATCACAAGTTTTACTTAACATAACGTCAAACTTGACCCTGTGGAATACTGCTTAAAATCCATACCCCTCCATACACTTGCACAACGCCACAACAAAATTCAAAAGAATAATTTCAAACATTCGAACAATGTTGTTAGGCTTCCGGCCACGAACTTCGTCCAACCATCAACCCCATCCATCCCTACGTATCACGCTCATTCTGACATAATAATCCCAAACCGAGATTCATATCGTTCTTTGTGTATCCCCTACCCGTAAGCCCATACAGCGATTTCAACTCCCGTTCAGCCAACCGTAAAGACAACAAGTGCATGGTCTCGCATTCGCCCCGATGGCAGCGTTTTCCAAACCTTTCTTTTTGCTAGAATCACATTTTCCAACAAACAACCCCTTCAAAATTTATGAAAAGAAAGCACACGTCTCGTCGGAGAGAGCGAAATGCATTTCTGGGGGCAGTTGGTGTGAGGTTTTTGCACCACCGTCCGACAACAATGACGTAGCATTCGGCGCGACAACAAGTCGTCGTCGTCGCCGTTGCTTTGCGCCATGTGACCATGGGGGCACGACATTAAGAGTGAGAGAGAGCGAGAAAGAGAGCGAGAGCGAATGTGCGTGTCCACGAGGGTTGAATTTATGTGGCCCTCGTCACACGATGTCATCGGACGGGTTGGCATACATAATGTACGGCGTTGTCTATGCGTTGATAAGTTGGTGGAAGTGAAGCAGTTAATGTGCTAATATGCATCCAACACATGTCACATGTTTCAAGAGATGTTGTGCCTTCCATCAAATAGTTGAGGGTTTAATCAAAATTTGTGTTAATTATTAATAGTAAAATTCATCCAAATATTTTCATATATGTAACTTTGATTTTCATTAAAATTGTAATTTTTTTTTTTTTTTTTTTATTCATAAAGAACGGCCTGGCCGTATTGCTTTGTCACCTCTAAAATTACATCCAGATACTTCTTTACCTTTCGCCCATAGTTACAGCTACCTTAAAGCGACACCCGCATCCAAGCAAGCCACCCCTAAGCATTACATACACGCAGACCTGCAAACGCAACCCTCCTAAAACCAACACGACCACCACTAGAACGCACCAACGCTAGTAGTAGTGCGCACACTCCCGCACCGAAACCCGGAGCCGATGTTTTACGGCATCTCGTCATCTCCGCGCGCGCTGAGAAGCTGCAGTCGCCTTTCAAGCGTTGCGAATCTGACCGAAAACTGCCCATCTCTGCTCAGTAGCTCGATATCCACCGACCGGAACACGCGTAGTGAGTGTATTCCGCGATTTCCAACGCGAACATTGGCCGACCAATTGTTCAACCGTTTGGCTGTGAATTGGCACGTTCGCACGTGTCGTACAGGTGTTGTTGTGTTGCAAAACATTGGTTCCGGTTGGGCCAAAGCAAACGTATCTAGTTGTGTAGTGGTGTTCCCAAAAACGGTGTCCATCATCCATTGTTATCAGTTGCATCGACTGAACGAGTGGTTACTTCCTGTTGCCGAGCGCACACATGGAGACGCCCAGTTTTTGGTGAAACAAAGTGAGAGGAATTCCCAACAGCGAAGAATGAAAAGTGTTTACTTTCCCGTGCCACCGTGAAGAACAGTTGCGGGTTGCGGCTGTGTGTGCGTGTGTTCAAACGTCAGCGGTCCCCAACGACAGGTTGTAGTGGTTATGTTTCCTGGAACTACCACCGGAGTAAGTAGTAGTACACACAGGTTAATTTTGACAGTTTTGAAGACATTTTTCGCTGTATGTGTGTGGGATATTCACCTTGCTGGTGTACGTTTAACTTGGTCCAGGTTGGCGTTGAGAAGCACGTTTTTGTGTTAAATAAGAGAGACAGCGAGGGACACGAAACGGGAGAGGAAAAATGGGGGAGGATGGGGGAGAACGAATGACGTTTCGTACTTTTTATGTCCAGACCTCTCACTTCTTTTCTTTGCACTTCCTTGTTTGCGAAGGGATGAACGAACTCGTGGTTTTCATAATGGAAAGCACTTTTTCTTCCCTTTTCTCGGCTCACATTACTGGTCCGGGCCTAGGTTAGGGATCCTGTTTTTCCTTCGGAAGGAGCTTATCGTATCGTATCAAATTTTCATCCCTGCAATCCACAGTCCAAACTGTGTTGTTACTGCCGTTGCCCACCCACCCGATCCGGCTTCCCGGCCGAGCTTCCTCATCTATGCACGCGCGCGGTACATTGACCTCGAATTGCGAGTTTCGAGTTCAAAAGGAGGGAATATTTATTTTATCGGTGGACCCAACGGGCTGAAGACAAGTGCAAACAGCGCGCTCCCATAATCGCACGCACGCACGCACACATGCTATGCATTGGAGAAACGTACGTACAGGCTCCAACACCATGCAAGCAAGTTGGACGCATGTTGGACATAAAAGTCCTAAAACTCACTTTTGTTTAGAGGTTTACGGATTTTTAAACCATTGAATTGAATTAGAAAACTTTGAATTTTGGGATTATCATCTGCAGTACTGCCAAAAACGAGGATCTAAGAGTCAATGTTTAGCAAAAACATGTTGCAAAAGTAAGGCTTTTTCGAAATATTTTAAACCCTTAAATTTGATTTTTTTGCGTCGTTTTTAATGATGAACCTAAGTAATGTCGAATGATTTCTTAATACAGTTTTCGAAACTATATAGTTTCTATGTATTCTTATAGATATATTTTTTGAAATTCGACAAAAACTGAATATATTTAATGTGAAAAACCATTTTTAATTTTTTATCACATTTTATTTCTTTTATGTCCAATAAGAGACAAATTTTTATTATAAATTCACCAAAAAATATATTACTCTGATCTCTGGAAAAAAAACTTACACTAAGTACAAGGCGCCTCCATGGACATTTTGCTTTTCGTGCAGTTCTTAAGGACAGCTTCAAGTGGATTTCTATATTTTTGTAACAGTTTACTATTCCAAAAACAAAACATTTGACCCATCAAATTACTTCAATACTGCCCACTGTGTGCAGCATTACGACAGCGATGAGCTAATCGGCACGATACCGAGAGCTACATCAAGATGAGAATCATTACGTTTTTATTCTGCGCTTCCGTCATACCAGCCGGTTATTTGGGCAAACGTTCTTCTTTGTCCTTTTTCACGTATGCTGTGATAACATTTTGTTCCGGGGGTTGTTGTTTTTATTCTGTCTTCTGTTATTGCTGCTTGTTTTATCCGATATTTTGTTTTTTCTTCTAAGGCGATATTGACGTTGGATCGGTCGGAGGATGGATCGGCCAATTGATGAAGCAACACGGGAGCTTCACGAGCACGAGCCATTTGGCAACGTTCGGTGCGTTGGTACACAATCTCCACTGTTTGGGGGAGACCGACCCCGGGGTCGGTTAATAGCTTTTTTATAACTTTCATACAGATGCGTGACGTGCGCGGGTTACGCACACGCCAGATAAATCCCAGTGGACCTTTCGCCGGCCAGCGACTAAGGCGGGTCTTCAAGGACTTACTTGGTTGGGTTTGGATGTATGCAGATGTTTTTTTTTATTGGTTCGTTCTTTCTTTCAACTCATGAACCAGATAGAAGGTTGCCTTTCGGCATGTAATAATTGATTGCTATGGGGGTTAGAGGAGATTACCGGCGCGTGATTGGAAACGTGTTTGATGTTTGCTGTTAAACTGCTGATCCGGCATTATTCATTCGATTTGTTTCGTATTATGTACCGATTATTTACTTCTTTATTTATTATTGCATTTCCATGCATTGAATGTTATATTTTAATTATTCAGATTAGGATTTTTCATAACTTTATTTGAAGTATAGCCAAACAGAAAAAAATATTATCGAATTTCTTTATCAACTTAGAAGATTAATTCATACTTGAACTAATCATCATCGATAACAAACAGATGCTAATGTATCTTTTTTAAGCACCGAATAATAGAGAATGCATTTCTTTCTTTCTATCTACCTGACGAATCTATGCAATACGATTTACACTATTCTTTTAACATAAATCCTAAATATGAAGGCAACGATTTTTATGACCAAAAACGACCACCGGATAATACTCAAGTCAGGTTGGGATAATGTTAAATATTTAAAAAGGAAAGGTCCGAGACAAAGCAAATTATTTATGTCTTCAATACTTTTATCTTCAAAAAACACGGGAAATATATTTCGTTTGAATGAAAAAAAAGTTAATCAATGTCATTTTCTGGTGCTAATTTTTTGTTATCAAAGTTATAATATTGTCGTAAGATTGTCTAGATCCAAAAATCTGTTGCTTTAAGCAATGTTGAAAATTTCGAAAACCAACCTAAAATCTAAAACAAAATTTGTCTCAAGCAATATAGCCAGGCCATCCTTAATGAATAAAAAAATTGTCTTACCCGTACCCAGCCACCCTTCTGACTAATGATTCGGCTCCTTTTCTGGAGTGCTAACACATCTCGCTCCCCAAAACGGTGCCGAAAGACGGTAAAGCAAAACCAACCCAAATACCATGCCCAATTCTCACCCAATTTTTGCTTCCTTACCCAACACAGTCAGTGTCGGTGCACGATGCAGGCATTCGTTGAGTTTTGTAGTTTGTGGCATTTTTTCTCCCTGTTTTTCAAACCACTGCTCCATGTACAGTTGCTGCCTTGCTTCGCGTCCCGTCGATAGATAGTCGTCGCGTCGCGTGGAACTCCCAACACTGCCTGTCGTTCAGAACACACACACAAAAAAAAACCGCCCCATGGCGACGAAACCGAATCGCCTGCGCGTACGAAGCATGCTTGCATAGTAAATAAGGCATCGTCACCCTCGCCCCTCCGGCCCCTCCTCTTACCACCTCCAGACCGGTTGGTGCACCCAACGGCATTAACGTCAAAAAACGAACGACGAAAAGCAGCAAAGGGCTACCTGCTCCCACAACCACGCACCCACAACTGTGCCCAGTCCAGGCAGGGGTTGAATTTTGTTCGGCGACCGGCATTTGATGGTCGTTCAGTCGACGGAAAAGCTTCCAGCGAGTAGGACGCACGGTCACAGTTTCGGGTTTCAAGCGTTGAAGTTGGGTTGCCGGTGCTGCAAGCTTCTTACCAGAAGTGGGTTCGCTCGTATCGGTCACGTTCGTAAAGTGTTTGAGCAACTTTTTCGTCGTTTCATAAGTGACGTGAACGTTTTGCTAGTGTGACAGCCCTTGTCAAAGTGTTCCGTACCGGATGCTTTTACGGAAGGAGGGTTGCTAGACTTAGAAGACATTAGGGTTCCAAAATCGCATTAAGGCTCCACTGCGATTTGATAAAGGGGTCAGGCGTGCAAATTCGTTTCGGGAGCGCTCACGTACAGCTTTTTTTTGGTTTTGGTACGTAAATGACGGCTTTTAAACGAATCTAGCTCAAGTCTAGCCCAGTTTGTATGCTAATAATCATCAACGAACAACCGAAAGGGTGTGCTGGCTGCTCACGAATTTTGCTCGTGGCCTTAAACATATGACTAGTGTAACGAACCAACCAGAGAACGGGAATCTCCAGGAACAACGGCGATCGGAAACGACCACGATTAGTGTCCGTAAGTGTGTGAGGTTTGTGTTTTTTGTAAAGGAAAATAATAATAATGCTTTTCCACTAATGCTTTTCCGAGGTGAATAACCTTTTGATCGTTCCCTAATGATTGGTGTCATGTAACCTGACTCAATGAAATGTTTTCCTGGACCACTCTTGCTCCTCAATTTTCCTTCCCACCATTCTACTCCACGGTACAATGCACGGGGAATTAGATTAAAAACTAGTAATCTAGTAGAAAACTACTGCAAATTGTGATTAATATCAGTTGCTAACCATTCTCCAGCCAGTGCCTGATTCGGCTTCAAACCTAAACTCCCCCGATTATGTTCGCACGCGTGCTGTGAAGAAGTCAACTGCACTGATTCAATGACCGAATCGGTGACATCCGACTCCGGAGGTGTGATAAATGAGTGCGTTAATTCAATTAACAAAACTGCCGGGCCGGTGACCGACCATTATTAGCATATGTTGCTATGCTCCGGTACAAGTCCCGCGGGGCCAAGAGTGAAGCAGCATAAGCTTGTGGGACAAAGTGGTAACCTGTTTTGTTTTTTGGTAGGGTTCGGTTAACATTTGTTGAGTATCGGATTGCGTTACACAATGCGGGAGAAGGGAAAAATATTCATTTAGCATTTTTTAAATCAATTCATTTCAATGGCTATTAGTAAATTGTTTGTTGTAATTGTGTGCCTGAAAATAATATATAAAAATAAAATAATACAACAGTCGTGCAAAGTTGTACTATGTACGATATGCAAAGCTCAAGATAAGAGAATGTGATACAGTGACGAGGGTTTGCTGTATGATTTATGCCATTCATTCATCCGTGCACACGTACTAGCTATATCTGTTCCGACTCTCTTATTTGTTTCTTGCCGTATCACATAAATTTTCGCACCTTTTTATTGTACCTCCTGTGTACAAAACAAATTTTGCCCTCATTTATCATACCGAAAGGAAAGCTCCAACCCATTGAGTCGGTAAAAAAGCCTTGTTTTCTACATTTTTATTGCCGCCTTGTTTTCACTGCCAAAGTCCACCTCCAAAACTTTTGCGGTTAGATGAAAACAATGTGAGATTGTTACGCAGTGCCTGGATTGCCAGGCTGCTGCAGACAAGAAGAATGGTAGCTGCCTCTCTCCCTCTCTCTCTGTCGGCCTCCCATAATTAGGCCACCTTTATTCTTTCGCGCTTTTACTATGTTCTGCGTCGGAACCGTTCGTTTCAGCAGTTTATGGTGAATTTTAAAGTTTAAGCTCGTACACTGCGCTTTTGACACTCGCTGCACTCACCCCGGTCGACTTTACTGCACTCAGTCATGCAATTGCCTGTTGCGGCGAGCGTACTCCAGCGTTAATTAAAACCATCGAGGTTAGCATGAACGATGGAATTAATCCATCATTTTGTGGTGAGATTGCATTTAAACTCATGCTCGAGCTAGGTTTGGCCAGGTAATCCTTTAACTTGCAGCATTATTATCATAAATTTAATTTATCGACCAAAAACGGAAGCTGTTTTCAGATGCATTCGCAAAGCATTTGTGTATCGTAACATGTACACTGCAGGAAATAAAAATAGAACTATAGTTTTATTGACAAAAATTTTGGAATTTACTTACTGATAAAGTAAGATCAGCTTAATCTGAGTCAATTAAATTATATTTCTGAAAATTAAATTCCCTAGAAAAGCTGATGGAAGCACTTAGTACTTTTGGGGCGATAGGAAGCTTCACATTGATGTTCCAGATGGTCCGGATAATATTTCTTTACAAATGCACTTCTACAACTACATTTTCGTAACTGTGGCGGAATAGCCTAGGAGTGGAAGGAGCGAAAGCTCCTCCCGTCCAAATCCTGTAGGCCTTACTCACAAACGAGTCACAATTAGGAAGCTCAACTGCCATTCCGCTCGGGGCCTCGTAAGACCTTGATCCGCCACTGTTTCCTAAGGAACAGGATGTAAGAAAAACTCCGAATGAAAGGATCGAAAGTTTGGAAGTAGTAAGCTAATCGATTAGGGAGCTTTCTTGTTTTAAGAAACTAAACAATTTTGTTAAATTTAATAAGTTTAATGGATCGAAAGTTCACTTCCCAGTAGTATAACAACGCTATTCATAACTCTAAACTTACGTGCAAAAATGGAGAAGCTCTCGAGTGATCGGCTTGATCTCTGGATCAAAATCCTACACGATGCCTTGAGTCTATCATTATTCATCAGGAGACAAGGTCTGGTGGATGTTTTATCCGTGGGTGAATTTAACTTTGTTCTTTATGATTTTGTCTGCCTTATAAGAAATTTTTTCGGAAAACTATCACCAAAAAGATCGAAAGAGCTAAAAAATAGATTGTAACTTCATTTACAGTTGCACCGTTACATTCAGTGCCAATTCAGAAAATATTATCAAAAAATGGTGATTCTATTCTTATTTCACCCAGTGTAGGTCCAATACCAGTAACGATGAAGCCTCATTTAAAAATGACTTTTTAACAAGTTCCGTATAATGAATCCTTGTTTTTTTGTTTCTCCTTCACTCATATTTTCCCTGCACTGAAAACACTCAGAATTTGCAAACGCGGGTTCTGCGGAACTAACATTCCACGAAATGAAAATAATCAATGAAAGACAAACAACAGAACCGCTCCAAGCATAATGTAATTGAATCCTTCGGCAAGCTCTTCCCAAGTATTCGTTAAACCCTGTTATTTTATACCTTTTCCCACCCATAACCGGATTGTAGAAATTTTCTTCGAATTTTATGATTCGCTAAGAGTGACGGAACATGTGGCGCACTTCCTGAACCTTTGAACACGTACTCCCCAACCATTCCAGGACGCTTTGCCGACCTTCGGTGGAAATCGATACAAAATTGACCCCTTCGGTCCATGTGATAAAACAGGGTGGACCTCCCCGAAAAAATAGGGTCCCCATAAATAAAATGCTCTCTCCGAAAAACTTGCCCATTTCCCGCCGGTGGTCTAGTGGCCGTGGTTTGTTGCTAACCAAAATCCTTCCCATACGGTACGGCTTATCCTGTGTGTCCTGAATCCCTTCTCTGTGGGTAGAGTTTGCAGAGTTCGTGTGGAACTCCACTACCTGGACACAAAACCACATTAAAAGCCGACGTACTCATTACTCTATGAACGATGTAAATACTGTCCCCCTGTCGACGGTTGCCCGGACGCTAGAAAAAACGGGATCGATAAGAGACACGAACGGTATGGGCCACCGCATCAACCCAGCGCCCGTTGGTGGTATTGCATAACTTCGAGCTCGGGGAAGAATTACGCCACATGCTGCCAGCCACGTTCGGTAGCGTCCGGATCCGATGACGCCAATGCCTGCCCCAGAATGGGCCGGAAAGTGAAAGTGAAAAACAAGGTGAAAATTGCTTTCCCCAGCGCAGGAAGAATCCGTTGAAGGTGGTCGGGTCTCTTGGCTGGAAATCGACCCGGTACGCGTTTAACCAATGACGGTACCGTAGGTCTGGCGAGAACGGAAATAGAATCAGCCAGCAGATCCTGGACAGCGATACACCGCGAGACACACACAGCTTTTGCCGCACGACATTAACCTTTTGCAAAACATGTGACCGGTCGGCCAGAGGGGTTGTCTAGAGAGAGAGAGAGCGAGCGAGCGTGATGATGCTCTGCGTCAAGGTTCGCTATCAGGATTTCGCATTTTCATTTTCTCCTGTCCCAACACCATTATCGGTGGTGTCGGTTGCTGGGTCAGAATTTTCCATTCACAGACGGCTGTTTTTTAGGTTGGATGATTTCTGTAACCGACAAGACAGTGTTCAATGGCATACAAGAAAAAGAAAACAACAACCAAGGGGTTTGTTTCATTCGACCCTCCAAACAAATGGCCTGCATCGGAGTGAATGTGGTGGCGTGTGAAGAGCTATCATATGGTTTTCGGGAAGGGTCGTAAAATTATACGCTTTTTTATAGATGGACCGGATGGAGGGAGTGGAGCGAGACAATTTTCGGCAACATTGACCTACTTTTCCGTACAGTTAACCTCCTCCTCCCGGGCTTATATACTTTTTTGTTCGCGGAATTGTTGTTGTTTGCAGCGTAGAAGGACCCGCCGCTACGCACTTTGTTTTCCTTCGGGAACTCTGATCCTGGGCAACGTTTCCACGCGGTCGGGCTTTTTAAACATTCGTAACACGCAAAATGGAACGCGTCGGGTTGCGGCCCGGTTCGGTTCATTCTTATTCAAGGTCCGTCGTCTTACGGCTGCAAACGACATTACGGAGGTCGGTTTCGTGCATGACTTAAAAGCGACATGTTGCGTAGCGAGAAGCATAACCATCAATTTATAATCTTCCTAATTCCGGTTGATGGGCCGGATCATTTTTGTGGTGTTTGTGTGGCACAGAGCAATGAAACCTACGCTGGATTGCAGGGTGGTGATGGTGATTACGATGAGTTTTATAGGAAAAGCTATGAATTATGACTGTTTTCGTATGATAAATTATGCTTATTTAAGACATACTCTTCTTTATATAGTAAAAACCCAAGAATTATGTCAATATCAAAATTGCCTAAAGCATCATAAGAGGCTAGAACACTTCTTCTTCCCCTTGGCCGAACGACGAAACACTGGAAAAGGTTAACACACTGAACAAGGTTAAAAAAGTGAACTTTTTACGATTTAAATTTTACTTTAAAGTCCCCAGTTTGAACTCCATCCAAATTTTCAAAGTTGGATGATGGAGATGTCGGATGTTGCTATAATTCTATAAACTGTCTCTTGCACGATTTTATGATTGGACTAGATTTTTTCAAAACTGTGTTATTTTTTTCGGGTTCAAAATTAACAAACAATCTACCGTACGCTGAATGGCAATTTACGGGGACTCTATGATATCCGCCAATCTGCAAATGTTTGATTGCACCTGCAAGTAGCAACCAAAAAATTGGCCAATGAGGACCAAAACACTTTTTTGTAGCTGGAAATGGCTGCTTTAACGGTTATATTCCCTTTTCGGTACAACTTTGTGATCATCTCTGAAACAAAAAGTCTAAAAATCACACTTTTAAGACCACCAGAGGATACTAACCCCTTAATGACCAGCTCACAAACCGTCTGGGTTGGTAGGTTCGTAGAAATCTATCATCAACCCTCAACCGAAAAACGCAAAAGGATAATTAAGATTTGAGCCGGCCCATGTCCAGATTGTGTTCCAAGAATCCAAGAGCTTTTGGTAGATTATGTATCAACGCTGGAACGAATTAAGTTTAACCGCCGCCATTCATGTTTGAGCGTTCATTCCTGATTTATATAATTTTTTTTAAATATTGTGAGCTGAAATCCTTGCAATATGTTTCACTCCCAATACATTCCACCAACGGTAAATTTGAATCCCCGTGGTTCATAATTTCTGATGTACCATCGACTAAACATCCAATCATCATCGCAGTAGGCTTTCATTCGACTCACCACAGACAGTCACTGCGTCAAACCGAACGAGTGCAGTTGGTCGTAATCCCGTGCTCCAGCATCCGTAAACTGTTAAGCAGAAAAGAAAAGAAAAAATGGCCGATCACGTAGCGAACGAAGCAGTGGCCAACTCCCCCTCGGTACCATCGCCCTCGAACGAACCGTCGGGTGAGTCCGAAGCAGCCCTACTGCACCAAATAGCTGTCATCGAAAAGCGCATCAAGGAAATCGAACTGGAGCAATCGTCCACTGCGAAACCGATTCCACCAAACATTCAGGCGAAACTGTACGCCCTGCGCAAGATTCAGCTGGAAATTGTCGACAAGGAGGTAAAGTTTCACCTGAAGGCACACACGATGGAGGTCGAATATCAGCCCGAGTTTAACGAATGTCACCAGAGAATTGCCCGTATCGTGAACGGGCTCGATGTGCCGGATCTGGTAGAATCACAGTCCGCCCCGAACGATGCGGCCGATCAATCGAGCGGAATACCGGAGTTTTGGTTGACCGTACTGAAATCCAGCTTTCTTGACCATATGATCCAGGAGGCGGATGAACCGGCCCTAAAACAGCTGCAGGACATACGTGTCCGGCTGGTGAATGAACCGGAGCCCGGCTTTGAGCTACAGTTTCAGTTTGGTCCTAACGATTACTTCACGAACGAGATGCTGACCAAGAACTACTTCCTGCGCTGTGCACCGAACCCGGATGCACCGGCCAAGTTTAACGGGTTCGAAATCTACAACTGCAAGGGCTGTACGATTGACTGGAAGCCGGATCACAACCTGCTGCAGTCGCCGGGGAATTCATTCTTCGATTTCTTCTACCCGGAAAAGTTAAGCAGTGCCGATTACGAGACGGAGTTTAACGAATCGATATTGGAGTGTGACTTCCAGTACGGGTACCACATCAAGGAGACGATCATACCGCGTGCGGTGTTTCTGTTTCTGAAGGAAAACACCATCGTTGGGGAAGAGGGACAATATGCGTGCTGCTGTGATCGGTGCGTTTACATTGACTGTCTCGATGATTTAGTGGGCCGTCGGTCCCTTAACGTGGAAGATGAAGATCAAGACGCGGATGCTGATGCTGATGCTGAGGCGCAGGAAGATACAACCTAAGGGTGTGGTGCCTCACTTCTAGAGCTAGAGTTAAAAATTGTTCTGCAATCTAAAGACATTTTTTCTGGGAAAGTTGTGCGGATATGTAAAATTGGAGAAGAGTATCAATGAAATATATCTTTTAGCTATTTAATTGTATGACCTATTTCAATTCCCGGCCATTCCACCCACGGCAACAGGTGTGGCAACAAGTTCCACAATTGAAATTCAACATTAATGACGACTGTCGAGAGCTTCATTGCTGTCATTGCAACTTTCTCTCCCCACCAAAAACATCCGGTAGAACGAACGAATGGGTACAACAGCGTAAATGCAATCAAGCAATGTGCAGCGAAGCATTTAGATTCGCCAAGAGGAAGTTCACACGCCAACTCCCCTCAATAAACCCACACACACACACACTCACCGTTCGAATAGGGGGTGTGTTGGACATGAATCAATGCAAGACGACGTCCAGAGCTTTGGGACGTGATATGGTCAGTTCTCAGCTGCTATATGTAGGCCATTGTGTCATCGTGCCGGAGCTGGAATGAATGGAACCCCCCTCCCCCGGAAAGTGCAGCCCGGAATGTGCTGTATAGACGTAATCCCATTTGTGGGCGTTGTTTTGTTTGCGAAAAGTTCCGGCAGGCCTGGGTGTGGACGATGGACGTGTGTCTGCGTATGCCTTCCTACACTGAAGATTACGCTTTTGACCATGCTGGTTGCAGGAAAGCTCACGCATGCAGTGTCGTAAGTTTTTTTTTGTTGTGCTTTGCAAAAGGGTAGGTCACAAGTGCGTGCGGTTTTGCGAAGCCACAGAGTGCATGGCCCTTTCTGCTGGAGGGATTTAATGCATAGAGGCCGTAGGAAAAATGGTTTAGACAGATTTTTTCTGATATTTTTGCAGTTTGCATAATTTTAAATTTGTGCAAAATCACGGGTTCAATTTGTTCAGTGAGAAATTTTCAACACAGCTTTCAAGTATGAAGCAAGAGCAAGAAAAAACAATAAATTATTTATTAAGTAATAAGGATTCAAAGGAATAATACGGCCAGGCCATCCTGCATGAATAATAAAAGAACTCAAAGGCGAAGAAGTTTATGCTCCAGGTATTAGTGGACATCCCCTCTAACAGACTGTAGCATTTCTCTTCCTGAGAGCAGTAGTCAGCCTAATGAAGATGTGGCAAAAAAACCAAACCTAACAAAATGTCTAATAACCAAGACTGAATTCCACTACATTCTATAGGCCCCCTTCGAAGTATGCGAGACTGGCCTCAACAATTCTGAAAATTCACAATATTGACTCAGACTTTATTAGGATTTTTTTCTTGGATGAATGTGAATCGAGGAAAACTATTTTAACTTCACAAAACGACCCCGAAATGTCCACTAATGCAACGATTTGGTTCATTTGCTCCAAACATCTTTTGTTGGCCCTGCTCCGTCGTTACTTCACAGATATCGCATAAAAGTAATGAGTGATGTGACAAAGATGATAACATGAACCTGTTTTAACTAAAGCCATCCTACTTCGGTATTACTTTTTTATACCTCATTTTGTATAATTCGTGGAACAACTCAAAGTATTTTCCAAAAAACGTTAAGAAATTCTTAAACGAAGTTAAAGGTTATATTGAAATATTCCATAAACCTTTGTGCTATTCTTGGGCTAATGATCGTTAATTGTTGCATAAGAACCACAAATAAAATACAACAAAAACGGCACTTTCTGGAACATCGATTTGCAATCAACTAACATTCGATGTACTAATCCTCTCACAGAACGATTCGTCCGAATTTGTATCGCTTTTATCTCAAAATAATATTTTATCTGTCTAATGATATCAAGCGTCAAAACCCCGGCAAAAGTTTCATTCAATTCCCCAACCTCGGTAGGCAAGGTCCACCATTGAAAGCATACGCTTCACGGCCCTTTTCTTTTGTTTTCCTACCAACTTTCACGTACACGCTCGCGTCCGTATTCTCCGAAGGGCCGAAATGAGTTTGCATAATTTATCATCTTTATCGCAGTTTCGTACCAACAACGTTGGCAGTCTGTCGTTTCGCTGTGGATCGAACACATGTACTGCTGCTGTACGTCTCGTGCAATCATCCAGTTTATCATTCTACGATTCCCAAACCTTACCTCCTTTTCTTCACGATCCCACACACATGCCCACAACATCCAACTGCTCGGTCCGGAGCGATTCAATTTTATTATCTGTTTTGTTTATTTCTTTTCTTTCTTCCGAAATAGAATCGGTCATCTTGGCTCGGTGCTGAACGCGCTCCGTTTTTCATCATCAAACCCCAACCCATCTAATGCATGCCCAACATAAGTAGTTGAATTGGAGGCATCCACCAGCAAACGGGGTTTTTCACCACACACCCGTTGACGTCAGTGGCGCGTGAAGTGAAGTGTCGAAAGGTTTCGGCGGCTAGACTAGTGAACGGACTCGGGACCCTGAAGTCGAGAGTCACACCACAATACCGGTACCGGCGCGTGCCAGCTCGATCGTCACAGCAGCAGATTCGTCCCGAACGGCGCGTTTGTGCGTAACGCCAGTAAAAGTGGATCGATCCTGCGCCGCAGCGGCTTCCGCGACGGGTTCACCCACTGCTTCCCTGCACAGCTGCACCAAGTTAGTCCGATGCTCGAGTGCTGCCCCGACGGACGAACCGGACACTGCGAGCGTAGAGTTAGAACACCGCGAACGCCTTCAAGTGGTCCCAGCCGAGCGGTCCACACCTTGCCAGCAGCCTAAGCTTGCCATCGCACAGCTCGCATCGCTTGCTTCGATCAGTACTGCTGCCACCGCCACGCAACAGATCATCACCACCACCGTCGTCAACGACGGCAGCCAACAGCAGCACATCGCAGCAGGCGAATCCAGCCACCGTCAGCAACACTTACCAACAACCACCGGTGACGATCGCGGAAGGAGCACCTCAAGCAATCTTCCCCGGCAGGAGGACGTCCAGGCGCAGCCACCGGAAGTCGCTGGTTCGACAGCACAGCAAGCGCCGAGCGTTAAGCCCACCTCACCCACCCCTTCAACCTCGACGGCAGTAGCGGCTCCGCGCCGAATATGCACCTTGAAGGTGAAAATCTTTCTCATCAAGCATCTGTCTAAGTTGGTCGCGTGCAACAAGAAAATGTTCCTGCCCGTCAAATCAAACACGTAAGTTTTTGTTTCCCCCCACCCATTTTTCCACGAACAAGTGTGACCGTCTAGACGACGTGAAGTGTGCTGCTGTAGTGCGAACGGGGATCTGCTCGCGGCCACTAGTGAGTCCACTTGAGGCACGCTTCAAGTCAACTTCAAAGCGAATATTTTACTTGGGCAGATCTGATGCCTTTTTCCGTCGATTACTCTAGTTTGACTTTTTTTGTTTGTTCGTTGGTGAATAACATTACTTGCCGTACGAAGTAAGTGCTTCAATTGAGACGGTTGTTAATTTTTCAAGACAGCTCGGTGAATAAAATTCCAACAATTACACTGCTTGGGGCAATGTGGATAGCGGGGTCGGTATACAGGCTACGGAAGTAAGCAATTTGAAAATGGCCTTTCAAAGTAAGTTTATGTTTGAAAGCATGACTTTTGATTTTGTCCCGGGACCAAATCGACCAATCAAAATTTAAACCTTCATTTTTACAATCCTCTTGATGTATTATTGCGTGGAGAGTTTATTTAGCAATAAATAACATTTAAGTGCGAATGTCAATGAACAGAAGAGCTTCTATAGATACTTTGTAGAAGTCAAAGAGGATAAAAAATATTTCTTTAAATTGATTATTCAAGCCTCAAAACCAGCAGACGCATCCTTGCCATCACTACATCTAAATTGGAGCCACTTCTTATGATAAACATAAAAAGAAACTTTACAGGCAATATCTACCAGTGTCCTAGTCCTTACGAAATGACTTGGCGCTTCTTTATAGAGCTTGTCATAGTAGGCAATGCTTCACGGCATTTTCCTCTTGCCTTAGAAGCTAGAAGATCTACTTTGGATAGATTTTGTGTCAACGTTCTGTGGCGTTTATAAGTAACCAGTAACTACTATTTCTCGTATTGCAAAATCCTTATTGGCTACTGGAAAAAAATATCCTTTTAGTTAATGAATCACTAATCGAAAACCGTGCCTTCTTTTTATGTGGCTCTACAGCCACGAGAGGTCTTGGCTTGTCAATTCTGGCTTTTGGTGATTTAACCCGTAGTTGGATCCATAGTCAGTTCTGGGTAAGGGGAGACGGTCCGGATGGGATTTGTACCACGGTCCTGCCGTGTGAAGACCGGTGCTGGTATCGCCTCGGCCAACAGATCGCCCATAACCGTGACAAGACACGGTATATTAAGATTTGTAACGATTTAAATAAGATAATCGCCAAAGCTTACACCTCGGATCATCGAGACATACTGTGCATGGCACAGAGACTTTTTGACTTTGAGACTTTTTCGTCCGCCTTGTTAAAACTGTTGCCCAGAAATGTTGAAGATCTGATAGCAGTCATTTAGTTTAATTCTGACTTGTCCACAAATGGGACTGCACAATCTTTTTCTCAGGATTTCTGATGTTTGCACCTACATACTCCAGTACCATTGAAGCGGTCCGGTGACAAAAATGACAGCTGCGCCGGTCTTCAGGCCGGCAGGATCAGGGTTCAAACCCCATCCGGAGGCAGTCCTTCCCGTATGTAGGGGAGCTCTCTGTCCACCTTGCTACAGTTAAAATCAAGTCACAGAAAGCTACAAATATGACCGTGCCACCGAAGAAGAAGACACTCCTGTACTTGGGATGGATTAAGCCGAGCTCTGAGTCCCAAAGATCATTCATCTCATTTTTCATTACCTAGTGTTTTGTTCGTTACTCTTCCATCGTCATAAAAATTTAGACAATTTGTGATTGTTTTTCTTTCTAACAAATGAGACAATAGCAAATGGTTTGATTTTCTAAATAACTTTTACACAATACTTTATCAATCCTATTTGAGGACCTGAAACAATCACCAGTTTATGCTTACTCTGATTCCATGCTCTGCAGTACAGCCAAATACGAGTAAGACAGCTTCATAATCTATAAATGGGAAATGAGATTTTAATAAAAACAGTAACTACAAGCAAATGTACCATTTTACCTGCAAAAATGTGTGAAGATTTAATGTTACTTGCAAAACACTTCCCACCTTAATGTGAACATCCTTTAATGTCCTTCAATTAAACGATGGAAAATGCATTAATATGATGAACATAACTTCTCCGACTTCAGCTTACATTTGCATGAAGAAAATGATAGCTTGACTGGTAAGCTTATCGAACCGAAAGTAGTTGGAGAATCCCACAAACTCCGTAAATTTATCCGTCTGCAGATGGACAGGTGGCATTAAAACCGATTTCCTCCCTTCTGTATCGTACTACATACCGTGTAGGAGATTTCATTCCCCACATAGCAGAACACCAACACTTGGGACGTCATCACTAGCAAGTAGAACGCACAGCCAAGCAGATCGGCCGTCGTCACATCGTCGCCGGTGGCCTGCAGCAGTGTCATGCAGATGATAATTACCGAGGCGCACACCTGGGCAAAGATTGATCCTTGAAATATGTCCTGCACTTCATCACTGAAGCTGCAAAGAAGCTCGAGACGTGTTTGCCAATTTAGCGCTCAAACAAGCAAACCAATGTCCAAAGTCTTACCTCAGAATGTCCTTATGAAACAGTACACACTCCGTCACTTCGGCATACGTTTTACCATACACTCGCGAATGATGTTTGATTCGCTTTCTCATCTCAATCCACTCACCATCAATCGGCACCGCTACCTTCACAAGCTGCTGCTCGGTTGGCACTTCATGTCCTATCTGCATGAACAAAATTGGATTCGGATTGATGAAACTTAACCCCACAGCTTACGGATCCAATCGATTACCTTCTTTACCATACTACCAAGCCGCACTATTTGTCCGTTCACGTGCAGCATCAGGCCGGAAAACATGGTGTCGGTCGAGAAGTTGTACGTCGCACTCATGACAATTCCAATCGTTTGATACAGGAACAGCACCCCGTACGCGGTGTTCGAACGGTGATAATCCACCGGGAACCAGGCCGGAACGGGTAGTCGGCGTTCTTTATCGTACGCGGGCGATACCAGCCACATGATGATGGTAAAGATGGCCACAAACATGAGAAAGATCATCAACCAAAACACGCCACTCATCGAGCGGAGTACAGGCCTGATTGATGAGGGAAGCCGCCATTAGTTATAGAGTTCCTCCGTTTCTTGTTTCTCCTATTTACCCAAACTCTTCACGCTGTTTCGGATGGTACAGTGTACAGTTGAGTTTGCGCAGGCACGCCTGAATGCGAGAGATGTTGTAGTTAAACTTTTCCAACTTGTAGATCAGCGTCACTTGTGTCATCAGCACAAACAGTGCATTGGCAATGTCCTGCAACAGAAGGAAACCCCAATAATACTTCCCCAATAACTCCACCACACTTCTGTTACCACTCTCACATTAATATCTTTCACATCCTTAAAGTACAATGCCTGCGTCAGAGCGTACAGATGGAGAAACACAACGCGTAAAAACCAACCGTACGCAATGTACCGCTTCCGGGTCGCTTCGTCCGAATCTTCCGGTGGCCACAGGCCCAAATGCCGCAAACATACCAACTGCAGCCAGAACGAATTTCGCCGATCGTACGCATCCCACCGTGGGCTTAGTTTGTTCAGTTTCATCGATGGGCCGAGGGTAGTTTCACGCCTTTCTGAACTGGAACTGAAATGCTCTCCTGATCGGTGGATCCTTCTTTTAATGGTCGTTCAATGTTTAGAAAGCCTTGAACAAACCACAGTCAGAAACTTCCGATACGGAGGGCGTACCTCGTTAAACTAATGGGATGGTACGCTTGTCCGGTGTTCAATATTTTACCACTAACGAGCCACAAATTAAGTCAAAGTTTTTAAGAGCTAGGTGCTAGTGTTCCTGGCTGGTAATTGGGATTTGTTTGAGTTGAATGCATGGTATAACTTTGCTTGTAAAAAATATTATTTTCAGTCCCAATTTAAATCAATAAAGCTGGGATTTTTCGCTATCCCGGTTCAAGCTTTAAATAAGGTTAACTATAGTCGAATTATCTACGCTTTTGCATTAATCTTTAGATAATAATGAACATTGAAACAGATAATTCAATCGATTAAATGTTGCTCAAATCCTACAATTAATACCACAAAATTATCCCCCGCTTTTTCGAAAGGGGTTTTCGACAGCTAGCTTGGCAGTTTAAACTCCTCCTCAAAGAGTGAAATAAGGGCATTCTGTGGGTCTAAACCGCACTTAGTCGATACCACGGCTCAGGTGTAAAATTATTGGACAGGGGTCTTTTTATAAAAACTCTATTGGTCTCCGCCGAATTCAGTTGGAGTTCTACAACGGATGATAATTTTTTTTCAATAAAGTTGTCCATCTTGCCTAGGATATTCTACACAGTTTGAACGGATGTACTTACTAAATCATCTTTCCCCCTTATTTGGCCTTAAGACCTCTTAGGTCATGCCTGCCATTTCTGGCTTGTGAGACTTAATGATTTCACGCAGTTGGATAGTCAATCCTCACTAGGGGGGAACGATCCGGATGGGATTTGAAACGTGGTCCTGCCATATGACGACAGGAACCGTTGTCGCCTATACCATCGAGCCGCCCCAATATAATAACATGTATGCTTAATTGGTTGATTTTATCTTTTTTTTACCTTGACTTGATTGAAGTTTGTGATTTTTTTTTCAATGTTAATCAGCAACAAATACTTCATATTGATAAAAAATATTGTGAACTTTTTGATGTTTTAAATTAAAATAAAATTTCAATGAAAGCAATAACTCAAATGAAGCCGATAATGAAGATTTATCTGTGTCTCTAAGTAAGATTTAAAGTAAGATGTTAGCCTTTCATAAAATGATTCCCTTCATTTTAGCACAGTAACTTTCCAAATTCATATCTAAGTCACCTTGAGTCTGTTAAGTGGTTTAACTCCCCCCCGTGGGAAATGTGTATTGGATCAAGATATCGCACCATAACGTTGAGAGTGTATTGCCTTCCCCTACAGAGCCCTATACTTGCTGAACAATAGAAGAAAAGCCTATCAGCATCATTCTGCTTGCTTCGGAGCTTTATATTGCTGGCGCCAACAAACGCATCCTTCTTAAGCGATTTGCCATGACAAACAGATTCGATACTCTGCACACCGGCCCTGCGATGCTTTTATTCGGGTGGCGTATACAAACACACACACTCGCACAAAAACATACCACCCGCGGAAGGAAAACATGGTGTAAAACCGAAAAAACTTCCTCCACCCGTGCGTTCGAACAACTTTTTTCAATTTGAGCCTGAACCATTTTCTCCGTGCTAAGCCATAAACGGTTGCCGACGGTATTGAATTCCACCACCATCGCCACAGGAAATGTGGCATCGATTCCGGCCAGCACCAGAACAGATGGTCGAGTTCGAGTGGTTTGGGTGGTTTTCTGTTCCATGTTGTTCCCAACAAAGCTCCCCGGCGTGTATGCCCACAGGGTGGGATAAATTTTACAACTGTCGCATTTCGTTTGCCATGGATATGGACAAGTTTCCTGCCGGGCATGCTCTCGCTCTCTCTCACTCTCACTTACTCTCCCTCGAAACAACGGAAGGAAGTGCTCCAAAAGCTTGTGCAAAGTGGAACATCCACTAATGGAAGCGAAAAACTTGAATAACCCCCCACTCCCCCCGTTAGATAAGAGAAAACCCTCTGACAGACGGATTAAGATAGATAGAGTGGAGGAAATGTGGCTGATAAGAATGAATGGCGTCGGACGGCCGTACCGTGCCGAACACGAAAAGTACCAGGCGCACACTTTTGCCAATGCAATTAAGCGAAGCAAATGAAAATAAAATTAAAACACTTCGGCTGCAGCTCAGTGGAATGCAAATTGGAATGGTGGAAACTGTCGTTGCTGGTTGGTTTGCAAGAAAAGGAGAGGACATTTTAGTGATTCCTGTGGTAATGTGGCTGCGAATTACGTGCTGGTATGGGCAGACGTAATCTTAAGCTTTCATTTAAGCTCGTTCATGGGGATACGATGACGAAGAACGAGTGAATAGTTTGAATTATTTAAGAGCCACAACTGTGTAATACATCTAGATTTGAATAATCTATAAGGAGTTTGAATTACAATTAGACGCAAATCGTTTGAGGATTTTTCCATGATCGAATACGGACTTCACTTCTCATATTCACATTTGCTAGATATTCAAGCTCAATTTACACTAACATAAACAATTCATTATTTTGAAATGCATTGCACCAAAACCCCTAAAGATTGAGTGTTATTTTCAATGTATCACACATCACCCCCATTTGAGGGATTTTAAAACGCCAAACACCTTTAATCCTCACGTACTAAATAGTCCTGACTAATAACAAAATCCATCCATCCACTCGTTCCGGTATCAGGTCTCCGGTAGGCAACGGTGAAACGGCAAATGGTGGCGAGGACGTCACCACTGTAACATGCAACTCCACGCAAACCCCCAGCGATCTCAGCCCACCGAATATGTCCAACGACGACATACTGCCGCAGGCCCACCACCAAAACCCCGGCCACTGCATAGCGTCCTTCTCCGCCATCAACCGCATGCGGCAGAATGCACAGGTAAGTGTGGACCGGGTTTCGCTCCCTTTGGCCAATGTTTTCCCTGTGTGTATGTTGTTTGTGCAGTGCCAATGCACATCGAGAGTTTGGCAAGCGACGGCACCGAACCACTGTCCGAAGGGTGTCGAAATCTCTCCGACCAACAAGTTCAACAGTCAAATTATGACAATCAAATTTGCGGCTCAAATGCTCGTTCCCCAGCGTTTCAACGGTTCGCTTGCCAGACACTTGAGTTTTTGCACCACTTATGCTAGAGCCTAGGGTCAGCTGAAACGTAAAACCAACCGGGCATGTCGGCCCTGGGGACTCAACAGGATATTCATTTGGTACAGTTTTGTGTAGCGTTGCCGGTTCCAGCTCACCAAAGACTCCCATTTCACTCCATGACTTCGGTCGGGTTTCCCTTTCTCTCTCTCTCTCTTTCTCCTGCAGCTTTGTGATGTTACGCTGGAAGTCGGGGGTGAAACAATCAATGCCCACAAAGTCATACTAGCTTCAGTTTCACCGTACTTCTACGCCATGTTCAACGGTAAGTCTCGGGCAGGGAGGGTTTTGGCTACGCCTGCGATGGCCGTTGTGCCGGGTCGTGAGAATTCAATTAACAACCCCGGGCAGACAAATCCACACGATTTCCATTGCTGCTCCGTTCGCAGTACTAATGTAGGGAATGTTGAATTTTGCAGATGACATGCTCGAGCGGAACTGCGACGTGGTCACGCTGCACGATATTGACCCATCGTCGCTGAAGCAGCTCATCGAGTACGCGTACAGTGGCGAGATTACCATCACCGAGGATAACGTGCAGGTAAGACATTCCGAGATTAATCCACTCGAGCTAGAGTCATCTTGGTTTCTTATCATCGCGACTGTGTCTATTTACACCACGCTTCATATTGCCTATATTAAGTAGATGTGTATCCTCTTTTGGGGCTTTGGATGAGATGATAGCCTTACACAGGCGGAAGTAGCATCATATTCAGAGGTGTTTTTGAAGATTGGTTCTTAATTACTTTAATTGCTTTCAAACACATTTATGCATTACTGTTCTTACTATTACTTTACTATTCAAAGGTTTTGGTGAAAATAACTTTCAAATTAAATATCATTTTTAAGTTTAAGACTGATAGAAAATCTTTGGCCATGTGTTACAAATCGAATGAGTTCTTCTTCTTTCTTGGCCTAACGACCTCAAAGGTCATGCCTGCCATTTCAGGCTTACTAGACTTTTTTATGATACCTCATAGTTGAATAGTCAGTCCTCACTATGAGAGAGCAGTCTGGATGAGATTTGAGCCTCTGCCTTGCCGTGTGAAGACTGGTGCCGCTGTCGCATCTTCCACCAGGCCGGCCCAAGTTATAGAATAATTTATGAGGCTATAATAATTCTTTTAATTTTAAATTCAGATGCATTAAAAAAAAGATTATAAATGATTCGGATAAGATTATTAACTCACAGCGCCAACACAATTAAAGTACAATTCAAGCACGCAGGTTTCAAGCCTTGAGGTATGATAACAAATTAAAATTTAACTCAATTTGTTTTAATTTAATCTCAATACAATATTTTTTTCTAGCAATTAAAACATAATTTCACTTTGTACATTATTTGATAAATCTATTGAAGCCTACAACGTCTCAATAAAATAAACATCCCAAAATATATATTAACAGTAATCCATAACGATCATGTCCTGTAACGAACAATTTGAAATTTTTAATGCCTGAAAATCTATAAAGTTTGCGTTAAAAATGTTGTCTATTTTGCTTATTTATCAAATATTTTTCCCATTGAACAAACGAAGTCCTAAAAACGTATTAAATTCCTAAGTCTTAGTTCCTCATTGGTCCCAAAAACGTATTAAACTGAACGAATATTTTGCGCTGGAATTTATTTATTTTTTAGCAGAAATCAAAACAAACAAAATGCTCGACGCGATATTTTCGCGATGAACAGAAGCTAATATAGCCTAGGGCTTCTTTAGACCCTTGTCAACCAGACCTTGTCTACTTAGGGACCTTGTAATTGTCCCAAAAGACCTTTTCGTGCAACGAAACTTGTTATCCACCGGGGGTAAAAAGTTTCCATAAGTCATTCCCACTGAAGGCGTTGTAAAGTATGAACTCTTCCTCTGGTCGACTATTTACTGTTTAAGCACAAATGTTTAATATATTGCAAAAAAATAAGAAGAAATTAATTCACCAAGCTATAATTTCCTGTTGAAAAAAGGATTTGAGTATTATTTGGACGAGGAACGAATTATTACATTTTTTTTACTTCCAATTTATGGAAAAGAACCTTTCAAACAGTTCTAAGAGGCTAGTTAAGTTGTAAATTGATAATCTTTAAATACTTTTTTAAAGCAGTAAATAATTAAAACAAATCGATTCTCGCTCAACATCCTTAATCAAACACTACCAACAACCGTTGCATACCTAATCGATCCCATTAATCTTCATTAGTCGCGGCGGGACATTTGTGAGGAGGAGGATTATTCTTTTAAATTCTACGGTCAATCATCCCTACTCCCCTGGACTTACTAGCGCACCGTAGCATAATGCACCAAATGCCACTAATCAATACCGTTCCTTCCATTTTCTTTCATCCTGCCCCTATAGGTTCTGCTTCCAGCCTCGAGCCTGCTGCAGATTCAATCGGTCCGTGAAGCGTGTTGCAAGTTTCTGCTTCGTCAGCTCCATCCCTCAAACTGTCTGGGAATTCGAAGTTTCGCAGGTACGTACCATCCCACACCCCCACCCGGCTCATCGTTCGTCTTAAAAGCGGGTCGTAGAACTTTCACACCCCGAAGCAAAACACAATCCCTATGACCGGCAAGTGTCCGATTAGCTGCCCAAGCGTACTTTCACACGAACTTTTGCGGTACACACAACCGCTTATCCGTACCGTTTCCTGTACCGCTCATAATAGGTTCCCGGTCCCGGAGCCGTTGACCGTTTGTGGCGCCTAATTGCCGCACTCCGTCACTCCGGTCTTCGTACGCGCACTACATAATTGCCTTCTCTGTTGAGCTCGGCGGCAGCGGCTTATTGCATCCCATCCCGCGACGGTCACGAGCTAACATCGGTCAATTGCACAGACTGTGTGCCGACAGGCCGGTGACCATCACTTTTGCACGTAACACGTGTTGCCGCTGTTACCTACCTTTGGTCGTGCTGTAATGCCCGCCCCGGAGGGAGGTGTCCATTATCTGTCCGCGACATCTTGTCACGATGGTGAACGTGCAATCGATGCGTTCGAATTGCCGTTCGCTTCCGGCATTTGTTATGCATCTTAATTAGGTTCAATCGGTGGGAGTGCGCGAACGGCAATCTAGTTGATTGCATTTTGAGCATTGTTTTAATGATTGCCTGTGATGTGTTCGGCGTTCGGAGGGGTAGTTCGCTTTATTTAATTGGACAATTTGCGATTTTACTATATTCTGTTTGTAGAGCAGACGTCATGATTTGATTTGAGGATGGTTTAAATGATGTCTTCGAACACTTCTTATACTAAGCTATCCTCAACTCTGCCGAACAATATAACAAAAATAGATACCAGAAACAGGTTGACCTCAGGCACCAGACCAACCATATCAGATACCCAAATTGGGGAGAAATTCTGCAATCGATTTGAAGTTTGCTCCATCAGCAAAGTTCCAGCCAATACTCCAAGGTTCTCCATATGCCCCTCTTTCGGAGCTCCTCGAGCTTCAACCAATAATATCGATTAGTACCTCAACTGCCACTAAACTTTCTCCGTTAGCTTTTTGCTGAATAATCATTTAGGAAGTTTATTATTAGAAGAAAAAATTTTCACAGAGGCACAATCCTCCTTTGCGTTTAAAATATTTCTTCGTCCTTAAGTTTGGGAACCAATTTTTGGCTACTCAATAGAATATTGATTCACCAAACACGCATCTCAAATGGTCAACTGAGTGGGGGAAAATAATTCCATTTCCATAATCTTCCCTAGCTTCCCAACATTCATTCGTATAATAATCGTCCAGCTAAACCGTTTGATTGTCACCCATTTGTTCGCCATCGCCGTAAAACCGATTTTCTCATTTTCCTCGTTTGATCATTTCGTTCACTCCTCCACTTCTCGCTCCACAGATGCTCACTCGTGCAAGGAACTACACTCCCGATCCCACCGGTACGCGCTGCAGAACTTCCAGCAGGTCGTCGGCACGGAAGAGTTTTTATTGCTAGGATTTAATGAGGTAAATAAACATTCACTTATCCCCAAATGTTGACCGCCTGGCGGTGATGTTCCCTTTGGTGAGGTGTGTGTGTGTGTGTGTGTGTGTGTAACTGGTGCGTTCAGTACTAGGCGAAACAGGGACAAAGGGACCGAACAAGTCATCCCGAAACGATTATGGCCGTTCTCTGGCGATGCGTATCGCTTAGCATTAAGTATAACACAGCGGCAGGAATTTGGACCAAAACAGGTCATCCTCGAAAACTAACGCTGCATTTGCCATTGGATATCACAGAGCACCCACTACCACCGAGCGTGACACGAAAGTGGAAAGTCCCCCGTGTCTGCTGTCGATTCCCAACGGCCATGAATCATACCCGCCATCGATGCGTTCCATGCGTGTGGGAAGCGCAATATAGGGAGAAATAGGTTTACGAGTTTTGAGGTTTGTTTTGTCACCCAGTGGAACGAACGTCGAAGGCGTCCTACCGGAAATAGCATCGAAACACAATCAGCATACTTCACGGTGGAGCAGCGAACAAGTTCGTACGTATTTTCCTGGAACTGTTCCACCCTATAGGTATTTGGAAAATATTATGTTACCACCACAAACGCACACACACACACACACCTTGGGCTTCCTCCGTCGGTACATACATTTTCCACACTAACCAGGAGAATGTGGAGCCCATCGAAAAAGGGGTTAGGGAAACAACCCCCACCCCACTAAATCGCAATCCCCTCACCAATGCCCGCGGTCGGAAAGCATGTTCAACGCAGCATTTCCGCACAATGCCGTTGACAACAGAGGGGCTGCAGCAGCACGACAGGGCGACGATTGTGTCCTGTTGGGTATCATCACTCCCGTGAGCATTCCATTTATAATTTAACAGCAATAACGCTCGGCAAACACGACAGGTTGTTTGTTTTTGAGTTGAAAATTAATTAATCTTTGCTTCGATTTTGCCTATCGAAACGTTCCATTAAACCGGCCAGCTGATAACTTGATGAAATGGACTGTATGCGTTTTCAGTACGTTTTGCCTTGTGCTGGGGAGAGTGATATCAGCAAACAATCGCTGAAATTGGATTTTCAGGATATGGAGAAAGGTCTATTACAATTAGGTTCAAATGTTCAATCAAAAACATTACTGGAACAAAACCTATTCAAGGAACAGGAGCGAGGCATGTCAGGC
Organism: Anopheles stephensi; assembly: GCF_013141755.1. Lineage (NCBI taxonomy): Eukaryota > Metazoa > Arthropoda > Insecta > Diptera > Culicidae > Anopheles > Anopheles stephensi. The sequence goes on along the minus strand of NC_050203.1, from coordinate 64,335,214 downwards.
ATTCTAGCTAATGGTATCTAATTGCAAGCGATACGTTCGATTACATCCCCGAGAGAGCCTCCCTACACGATTTACTGTGTGTGACATCCTTCCCGAGGATCTCCTCTAAAAGTTTGTCGATTAGCTAAGGGTTCACTGTGAAAGCCTTTGAAGTTGCTCGACACATCGTAAGGACATTTTATATTTTGATTTGCAAGCATGTTCAACGCCAAGTGGTCACCCAACAAATAAGCAAATTGGAGCTAAACTAACAGCAAACACTACGATTGAATGAAGGCTAGGAAGGGTCAAAGACCACAAGAATTCTAAAGTTTGTCGTCCAGAGTCCTCGTCGTCCAAGTGTCTGGTCCTAAACGATTCTATCACCCTTGTACATGTGACATTGACGACTGAAAGAGAAAACGGTATTATACACGGCAGGATCGGGATGCGAATCTCATCCGGACAGTGTAGGCTCACCCCATATCTGTAGGCTAATCTGATTATCCAGCTAAGGGTAAAATCGAGTACAGAAAGCCAGGAGAGACAGGCCTAGACCTAGACGAGGTATAGTAGAGTCAATGAAGCAGTTCTTCCTCGTTTCGATTGAACTGTCTTTGGATCGCCATTGAAAGACGTTGAGAAAGATTATACATCAGTCTTCTTCTTCCTTGGCACTAAAATCTCGAGAGGTCAATGGTAGCATTTCTGACTTTCTGTGACTTAATTCTACCCGTAGTAAAGTGGTCAGCCTTACGTACGGGAAAGGTGGTCTGGATGGGATTTGAACCCCGGCCCTGCCGTGTGAAGACCGGCGCCGCTGTTGCCTCGGCCACCGGACCGCCTCAAGATTATACATCAGAACATTTATTTTCGGTTGGATTGAAGATGTTTATTGGTTCAATGTGTTCTCATTGGAGGAGGTTACAGGTGAAAAGATTACATTTTTCTAGATGAAGGCGGATAACATGAAGCGTCCACCTGATCTTCTGCAGTAGATCGAACGATCGAGTGTAGTCGTTTCGTTCGAACATTTATAAGCTCCTGTCTGGATCACATCTCTGGTCTGGACCTTGATAGTCCTTAAGAGACGTGGTGCAACTGCAACCCATTATGTCATGTCGTTTCTTCCACAGGTTCAGGATCTAATTTCCAACAGCCAGCTAAACATATGCTCGGAGGAGAAAGTGTTCGTGGCCGTGCTGAACTGGATCAAGCACGATCTCAGCGAGCGCAAAAAGCACATATCCGAACTGATGTCCCACGTGCGGCTGCCGCTGGTCAGCCGCGAATTTCTCATGAACTGCGTCGAAACGGAGGCGCTCGTGCGGGAAGAATCGCACTGCAAAGAGCTGCTGCTCGAAGCGATGAAGTACCATCTGCTGCCGGAACAGCGCAGCTCGCTCGTCAGCCAGCGGACGCTCGAGCGCCGCCCGGAGGGCATGCGATCGTACATCTTTGCCGTCGGCGGTGGCAGCCTATTTGCCATCCACAACGAGTGCGAGTGTTACAATCCGAAGACCAACGCTTGGATGACCATATCACCGATGATTTCGCGCCGTTCGCGAGCCGGCGTCACTTCGCTCCGGAAGCTGCTGTACGTGGTCGGCGGGTACGATGGCGAGAACGATCTGGCGACGGCCGAATGCTACAATCCGCTCACCAACGAATGGACCAACATTACGCCGATGGGCACGAAACGGTCCTGTTTGGGCACGTGCGCGTTCGATGGGTTGCTGTACGTGTGCGGTGGCTATGATGGTGCGTCTTGCTTGAGCAGCGTCGAGCGATACGATCCACTGACCGGCGTGTGGACATCCTGTCCGGCCATGAGCACCCGGCGGCGGTACTGCCGGGTGGCGGTGCTCGATAACTGCATCTATTCGTTGGGTGGATTCGATTCGAGCAATTACCAGTCATCGGTCGAACGGTTCGATCCGCGCGTTGGAAGCTGGTCCTCGGTACCGAGCATGACGTCTCGGCGAAGTAGCTGCGGAGTTGCGGCACTGGATGGCTATCTGTACTGTATCGGCGGTAGCGATGGTACGATGTGCATGCAAACGGGCGAACGATTCAATCTGCGCACGAACGCCTGGGAACCGATCAGTGCAATGCACTCCAGAAGGTACGTAACAGTCGCGCAAATAGTTTTATTGGTTAATTAATCGCGTTTAAACGGTCCCATTTGCTGCATAGATCGACCCACGAGGTGGTGGAGGCGAACGGGTTCCTGTACGCGCTCGGTGGCAACGATGGTTCGTCGTCGCTCAACTCGGTCGAACGGTACGATCCAAAGGTTAACAAGTGGACCATCGTTACTTCCATGCTTACCAGACGCAGCTCGATCGGGGCCTCGGTGCTGGAGTGTTTCAATCTCGAGCGCGGACTGCTGCAAACTAGCATTTGACCACTGAACTGTTCCACCACCAGCTCCGGCTCGACTGCGGATGCCGCCGGTGCGGGGCTAGTCTCCTCGTCCACAGCCGGTGGCACACCACCGAGTCAGTAAGGACCTTCGCTAACGCATCCACGGCATAGGCTAATCGTGTTTCATCGTGCACATCGAGACAAGCATACAGTCATTATCTAGATAAACCATTATTAAAACAGCTAGCTAGCCAAAACAGGTTGATTGGGGCAGTGCTGTGTTCGGTGGGAGGGGACACAGGCAAGGGACGATATAAGATTATTAGACGAGGAATGTCGCTTACGTGTTAAGGTGCATTTAGTTAAGCTAAATCCGTACTTGAAAGACTATAGTCACGGTTTCGCCCTCCCCGGTCGATCCAGGGCATCCTGAAGCTTTTGGACGCTGATGCCTCAGAGCTTTTGTGAGGGTTTCCCAAATATTTTAGGATTCGTCCCGAGGTACTTTGACAATTTGCCAGATGTGTTTGACTTTACTTACTTGCTTATCCAGCGCCATCGTCTGCCAATCGATTAACCCGGCCGTTCTGGCGGACGCATCAACGCCATCACTACATCTCAGTTTGGGCCTACCACGCCTTCTCTGTCCGTGTGGACGATCTAAAAGGACTTAAAGGGTTGGGTCGTCCGGTGTCAATCTCATGACGTGACCAGCCCACTGTACCATCGTACAGCTCGTAGAGGGTTTCGTCCAAGGGTTTTGTCAACATCTGGGAACTATCTACCCATAGTTTAAAGAGGGGTTTCCAAATATTTTTTTAATCCGCTTTAATTTATGTTTTAGTCGAAACATCTGGTTTTTGTTAATACCATATCAGCAATTTTAGGGCCGAATCCAGTTTATGGAACTATGCTATAGCATCCTAAAATATTTGGGAAACAGTCGACACCCTTTCGGAACGAATTCAAACATAGTTGGGAAATTGTCATCAAAAAACTGTGGTACAGAACTACAACTGTGGTTGAGAAAAAGTCGATCATCCTCGGGACAGATCCAAACCAATGTGGGACGAATTCAAACATAGTTGGGATACCTTGCAAAAAGCCAATCAAACGTAAGGGAGGAGGGTTGCAGGAAGCGAAAGGAATTTGCAATGTGTTCTTATTGTAACGATGTGTTTCATTCTTTATTTTCTATGGATTTTTCGGGTAACAGTATTGAACCCTTACGCTCGATGCTCGTTCCATTTTAGTTGCCTGTATGTTGTAGCTTGGAAGTAAGCGTAGTGTATCTATTTTAAGACAAAAAGCTCCTTGTTAGCTTTTTTTCCGTACACTACACCGCAACCATTTCGTTTCTCTCCTACCTGTTTGTTAATTATTTTTAAGCCTTCGGTATGTGTGCTGTACGGTCGGTCTATTGGATCTGTTTGGATGCACCCGTTTCCCCCCCCCCCCCCCCCCCCCCCATCCCATCAGTTGATAGCTCGTCTCTCTTCAGTACAACTTTTTCGGCAATGCGTAACCATATACGAAGAAGGAGAAGAAGAAAAAACTCAATGCAAAACCGACAAATGCTGCTGCTTTTCTTCAAAAACTTAAAACAAAACACTGTGATAAACTCTATTGTTAAGAATGCAACTGAAAAAAAAAATGCATCCCTCTCGGTATGGCCACCAGTCAGGGGCAGCGATACAGTGATCTAACGCCATGCCCCTTTTTTTGTTTTGCTCTACTCTGATTTTTAACGTTGTTTTATGTTAGAATCTTATGTTTATGTGCTTTGCCTTGATATGAAAAAAAAATCAAAGGTTTTTCCTGTCCCATTACTTCTATCTAAACCGTAATTGGGTGTAGTCTTTAGTGATGAGTTATGCCGTAGCGAGTGATAGATACAACAGCTAGTTGATGTAGTTTAAAAAAATAATCCAAAATGAGGTCCAAAATCAATTCGAATCGAGTAACAAACAAACCGAACCCCTAACCTAACCCGTACCCTTGGAGATGGAAATCGAAACGCTTGTCTTCATCAACGTCCTCATGTCCTCGTAAGTAGTGTAGTAGAAAGCTTTTGCCAGCAGTTACAACCCCATTTGCGCCATATATAACCATCGGTCACATTTCCATCGCCAGGAAACGTAATCGTAAATTAGCTTGAGCAGTCGGTAACGGGCTGCAGTACAACGGAACGGACTTAACAGGAACTCCCCCCTTCAGGGATCGAGCCATTTACCGAGGCTCGAACAACAAACGAAACACTGCCATTATCTGGACCTCTTGTAGCACTGTAGGACCTTGACGTGACGCGTGAGGCAAAACCCCCGTTTTTTCATCCATTGGACTACAAACTTAGCCATCAGTAAAGAAAATTTAAACCAAAAAAAGAGGACATTTTTCCATTGCTGTTGTACCATCCTTTATTAATCTGTAGGATCTGAAACATTAGGCAACAAAATTTAAAATCACAAGAAATCAGACGAACGGTGTCTAGAAGGAGCAGGAACAAACCAACTACAATTACACTTTGCTAAACATCAACTTGGAAATATAGCCATAATGCGTGGAAAGGAGTTAAAAAAAAAGGAAATCAACTTGACTTGTACAACGAATCTGCTGGTCGGTGGTCAGCATAACAAATGCATTCAATTTCTTCACCTGAAAGAAATGTCCTTGTAATGTGTAACTGTACATCAAACTGTACTGTTTTCAATCCGGTCTAATAATTCCTGATAGATTATATGAAATGTTGCAACATGTTTTAAAAAGGACAACATTTCCGCTTACTTTCACTGATAATAGAGGAAGAAACCTAATTTCACCCATTCATCCGGTGTTCATTCCGGTGTTTCACAGTATTGAGAGTTCATTATAGAGCTGTTAAGCGCTTTGGTAGCTTTTGGAGAGCTTTTGCTCCACGGAAAAGCTTCAACCAAACAATGTCTACGGCATTAACGTTTCGCAAGGTCTAACATTGACCTATGGAGTCCCGGCCAGCTTGAGAGCGAAAGTAAAACTGAAATGTTGATCCTTTTTACACATATGCATAACATTTACGATAAATCATCAGGAAAAGAAAATTGTACATTCGTACTAATGTATAGACCGCACGTCGGGGAACATTCTCTATAGCACATTTCCCTTCAACCGCTCGACCGTTTCTTCCGCGATGATTTTAATCAAACTTTCGTCATGCTGCTGCAGCGTATCTTCCGCCGGGGTAATTTCGTTCACTTTCGCGCCCACTTTCGGCTTCATTTGCTCTGCTGCGGTAGATGATGTCGGTGAGCTAAACCATCCCCCCGCTGCTGATGCTTGCCGTCCATCTGGATCGTTTCGATGTTTCGAGCGCCACCGACACAAACATCCCCAACGGTGGAAAGGAATGAAAGTAAACGAAAAATAAAACAAAAAAGGGGGGGAATATTAATATTTACACCTATAGCTGTGCTGCCAGTTCCTCCTACTCCCGGCAAGGCGTACTGTGACGATCCAGATGGTGGCGAGCGACGGGATGGGGGTGCTTCTTTTTTTACTTTCGGAAACGAAAACACTTAACAGCTGATGGCAACGCGGTTTTACACTACCACCATGGGATCGGTGGCACGGAGCGGGAAATGGGGAGCACCCAACTCCAACTACTTTATTCGCTCACAAAATGCACCTTCTTAACGACTAAACTAAACAAAAATGCAACCGGCGCCCACACACATGCGCATCCAGATGGTGGCCAGTATCCTTCCTTCGTAACGTTGCTATTACCAAGCGCCCAATACCACCGAATGTTTTCGAAACCGAACGAGACAAACGACACGGATCACCTTCGTTCCTTTGCACCTCACCCCTTCACCGATTACTACGACGATCACTACTAGCGAAAACTATCATCGTACACTGGTTGCCTGTGTTTGACACATGCACGGGGAAAACCGGGACACGAAATCGCTGCACATAATCCATCTAGCAATTCCGATCACGACCGCTCATCAGTTTTGTTCCCTGCACACCGCCGGCCGCACAAGATCGCTTACTTGCCGGAGAAGGAGGAGGAGGGTGGCTCGCTTTTGTTCTTTTCAAAAATGTGCGCTCCTGCACCAGGAACACTTTCTATGCTTAATTAGTTCGCGCTTCGATTATCGCTCTTCTGTCTCGGGTGTATATGGTATTATCGGTATTTTAGGCAATAGGTTCTATAAATGCACCCGGCGTGCGTACTTATTTTCCTAGAGGAAATGAAAACAGATAGAAAATGGTTGATTAGTATCAGTGCGGTTGCCATGGCTACTACAGCAGTCATCAATGCATTAGAACATTGTGCAAATTGAAGTTTTTAATTATTCGAAACCAAAAAAAATGTGAGAAAATGTTAAAGAAAATTAAGAAAACTGCTTTAAGCAGATCAATGTTAGTTGTTTTGTTACTGTTAACAAGACTATTTATTACGTTGCTACATTATTTGTACATCAAAATGCACGCGCTACGTTCGATCTACACTTGGACGTTTCTTCCTCCAAGGTTTACTAGATACGAGCAAAACTTTGCATGGAAACTATCGAGAAGTATCATAGCATGCCGGTAGGAAAAGTACTAAATTTTGTGCTCTTTTGCATTAAAGCCAATGGCAAAAACACAGTTCAATTCGACAATTTACTAAAAAGGATTCTCATGTGCGTATGGAAATCCGGCTACGGACGGTGGATGAAATCCTACATCCAGCGTCAACTTCTCGTTAGTGTGGCTAGCAGTGTTGTTACCCGGTGAATTGTTAGACTTGGTTAGTGGTGCCTCCGTAACCGGAGGCGTTAGTAATTCTCATTTCTTACTTGAAACTTTCTTCGACATATCGTCGAAAGTATCGTCCTGAATGTTCAGCATCAGACTGTTGGCAGAGAGGTAGACACGGTTCTGTGAGTTTGCAATCTGAAAAGTAACAAAAACAACAGTTATTGCATCGGTCTTCGCCTCACATGCATACATGGCAGCACTTGGCCACAAAACTCACCGTTCGAGCAATGCTCTGTGCAGCACGAATCTTTCGTAGTTTCAGATAACCGGGATTTTCCGATACCGCAATACCCAACATTTTCGCTGCCTCGGCTTCACCCTCGGCCTGTACGATCTTCTGCTGCCGTTCCTGCTTTGCACGCTCCACCAAGAAGGCTGCCTGCTGTGCTTCCTGCTGTGCTACCTGTTTGCTTTCAACGGCCGCTGTGTATTCCCTGCCGAAGCTCAGCTCCGTTAGCGACACGTCGTCGAGAATGATGTTAAAATCGGCCGCACGCTCCACCAGCTCACGGCGTATAAGCAGCGACACCTGCTGACGCTGGGTAATCAGCTGGGAGGCGTTAAATTTCGCCACCACACTTTTCAGCACCTCGTTACAGATCGAGGGCAACACCTTTTCGTCGTAATCTTGGCCCAGCTGACGATACATCACGGGCAGCTTGCGTGCATCGGGGCGGGACAGGACACGGAGCGAAATGTTCACCATCTGCAGATCCTTCGAACCGGTGGGGGACGAAATTTTGCGCGGCCGGGAACGGATGTCGTAAATGATGGGATACTGGAACCAGGGCACGCGGAAGTGCAAACCTTCGGCGAACACATCATCGCCCACACCACCGATACGGTTGAATATGATCGCCCGATGACCACCTTCAACTGAGGGAAGAAACATAAGAGCAGCAGCAAATTAGCATAAAGAACGTAAACATTAGCGGCATGGCGACAGCTCAGGCCTCTGTACCGAATGTTATGTAATGAATGCACCCAACGCGTTGAAACCGTTTCCGTAAGGGAATTCTAACGCATGAAACGTAAATTGATAAACATTTAATCAATACTCGAATTTCCACGCCAATTCGCGTTAGGTTGCCATATTTTAGAATATTACTCCATTCGCTTTAGTCCAAAACTTATTCAACCGGTACATGTCCAGCACGCAAATAGAGGTTATGGTTGCATCACTCCTGTACACATCCCAGTAGTTTCGCAATATTGCCCCAACACTTACCGGTGTACAGCGAGTTTTTAATGCCGTAGGCAGCCGCACCGACAGCGGCCAGCACCTTTAGTCCGGTGACCAATCCGGGCGGGCCTCCTTTGCCGAATTTTCCGGCCAAATCGTTCAGCTTGCTCTGTGCCATCTTGTGTTGCTGTTTAGCCCTGCAATCGAATGGAGTTAAGGGAGGGAAGCTTTTCACTGCACGTAAAATCGATACAGCAACGCTAGAACAGAGCGGTCACTGCGGTGGTAAGAAGTTTAGGAGATTATTATCGTAGATATTGCACAAATGATATCGGTGAACGAAAAACACGCACCTTGTTCGCTGGAAACTTCTGTGAGATTTTTTTTTTGTCTTTTGTTACCGATAGGAAATGTCAGTTTGACAGCATCGTCTGCTTTTGACAGTTAGCGACCGCAGCAGAACGGGTCTGGCCATCATGAAAAAAAAACGGTAATGAGTTCAATTTAACAATAAAAAAGTTATCGTTGTGTATAAAAATAAAATAACATTTTCGCAACAGTAGATAATGCAGGAAGTGTTCCAAATTGATAGTCACGATTGGATTAGAAAAGAACACCAAGACCACAGCCTCATTTTTGACAGTTCTGAACTTCCCACGACAGCTGTCAAACCGTTCATCACGTCCTCACCTTTCCTGCAGCATCATTTACTGGAACCTGGACCAAGGTGGATATGGAATGGAATGCATACACCTTGATCTGGACTGGAACGAAATGCCAAACGACGAATGGAAGAAGAAGAAATGATGTCAGCCGTGGAGCATCGCTGCTCTTTGGTTCGTGATCTAATTCGTACAATATATGTCCCCAAGTGTTATTGTTTGTGTTGCGCATAGGTTAAACTGCTACCATAAATCGAATTCTAACGACCGGTGGTGTTTGCTGCCCGAAACGCGCGTCGCGAGTGCGTGAAAAATGTCGAAACACGATCGAGTGAAATCGGGTGGCTTTCTGGATACGTTGCTCGGCCGACCACACAAGAAGCTTGGTCGGCATGGAGGAGGGAGTGGCGTGTACGGGAATGGGCCGAACAGTGCTGGTGGTGGCGGGAATGTCGGCGGCTATGGGGGCAGCTACGGTAGCCTTAACGGTGGCCGTCCACTGTCCGGCCCGGACGCGGACCTGGTGTCCCTGATCGAACCGAACGAAACGCACCGACTCAGCGAAGCGGAAGTCAACCGTCTGTTTCACGAAATTCTCGAGGACATGAACATTCCGAAAGACAAGCGCGATCCACTGCTGGACAAACCGTTGGAGGAGAAGCGCAAGATGATCGACATGCATGTGAAAGGTAGGTGAGAAGCGGCGGTATGCGTGTACCGACCACGGCTACGGAAAGGTGAACGTATGTGCGTGCCAATACAACACATCCAAACGGGAAAGTGTTCCTCCAGCAAAGGCGCACATACCAGCAAGCGGACGTCGCTCGGAGCTAGAGCCATTCGCGACAAAGACTCGCGACTCTTCCGCGCGGAGTGTCGCACGGGGTCAAAACGCCAGCAGCGAAAACGAGACGGAACGAGGGTTTGTGTGCATGTGGATGTGTTGTTCGCTTTTGTCCCGTTTGGACGGGGTGTTTATTTACATCGGCAAATGGAAAGGATGCGGCAAGGTCCAACCCCCCACACAATGCACCTTTTGGACTGCTCGCTACGCAAGTCGAAAGGCCTTGATGCGTGCATGACGCGCGCGTCTTGTGAAGTCCATCGTGTGACCCACAAAAACATCCTTCAAGACTTACTTGCAAAATGCAGGGAGAAATCAGCAGTGGGGCGTGTACCCACCGTGTCGCTACAGATAGCGAAGAGTGTAGACGAAACGGAACGAGTGGGGGGGGCAAGCTTGTGCGGGTGACCTAACCACCCCCTAGCCGTGTTCATCACCACACCACACCAGTACTCAAGCTGCCCGCGATTATTGTGAAACGAAAACAAAAATCAGTGTGGAGTCGCTGCAACGGTGCATTACCATCGTTGCAGTGCACTGTTCAAGCCATAAACCTGCTAGTGGGGGAGAGAATCGTTCTGTGTTTTCATCTACACCACCCAGCCTACGCACTCGAGTGAAAACACGTGCAAATTACAGAAAACCTCAAGGATGATTCTTTGACGGGGTTCCATCCACAGCGGTGAGGTGTATTTTTAGCGGCTCAAAACTGTCTTCGCTGCAGTAATTTAAGAAATTAACGGGTCAAAATCATCTCCGTTGTGAAGGTATCGGATTCAAGCACACACGCTGAGGTCATACCTTGGTTTAAAATTCCAAAAATATACCTTTGGCGACGCGGTCCCTTTTTCGTGCAAAATTAACTGCGTTTCGGGACCTGATCGTAGTAGCGGTAGACTTGTTGTATCAACCAATGAATTTGCTAAATACTATACCCGTTGCTAGGTTGCCATTTTGAAGCTGAAGACTAGAAGGCTTCAAGGCTCGCATCCTTAAGCTGCTGGTTCGATTTGGTGGCGGAATGGCTGAAAAATGCCGTTCAAGCTAGTGAAATGTAGTCGATGTAACTAAGAACATTAAGTAGTAGGCAGTACGGCAGTACATAGCTTCCGGCCGTGGATATTTGTCCTCGGTGTCCTCCTTTTGTTCTACTCTGTGATGGTGGACCGTGATTTCTTATCTCAAGCTGTGAAACCGCGGCAACATCTCGAGCAAAGCCACCACCACAACAGCGCCCTTCAACGAAACGATGCGTGTATAATTATGGTTGATTTGGGACGCTCTAAACTCTACGAAAGCATCCGACTGCTCGGCGTGTGCATCACAGCAGAGGAATGTTAAAAACCTTTGATTAACAACACCATGCTTTTGCGGTAAAGACGAAACATTTACACAATCCTTGTATACCGTGGCGATAAGGCAACCTGAAACAGCTAGACCAGCATTAAATGTGTAAAGTACCGAAATAGCAGTAGTGTATGAGTTCATAATTATAATTGCCTTATCGCTCTTACACGACCGGCTGTGTCTTATCGTGGCTTTCCATCCCACCTCCCAAAACACTTGTGTCTCGTAGTTGGGTTTGCTTACGCCACAAACAAAAATGTGTCCCCCAAGGTATGTGCCACCTCTATCCACCCACATCGGGGCGTTCGTACCCCAAAATGGATCCGCACAAGAATGATAGAGCCATTTCGGTGTAGCCACTTTCAAATGTTTCCATTCTATCCGTGCAGTAAGTAGCGTGTGCTGACGCGCACAGCTACTATGCCGGTTGCTGTGGTAACCGCAAACCGTGCAGAGGCGGAACGAGAGAGAGAGGGAGAGCAAGGAAGTGGGAGGATGCAACAGGTGGTATAGCAGGTCATGCGTACGAATGCGCGTACCGAACGCTGGGGTGGTGGGTAGCAATTGGTGGTGGTCGGTAGGGGGGTGTGTTTACTTTTAGGTCGCGTTTTACGCGCGCTTTGAACATGTGCAGCAGAATCGACGTCCCTCCCGATTGTCGAAACGTGCCACGCATGGGTGCATCGTCCCGTGTCGTGTTGCGGTGAACCTTTAAAAGCTGAAAATAAGGCCAAAGTAAGAACGGCTTTCCGGAGCAGGGAAAAAGAACCAAGACTCGGTTATCGTAATTGATGATGTGTTCAAATTGGCAAGAAAATCATTGGCGCAAGAAAGGCCATTTTCTTGCTAAATAAATGTAACCTTGATTATTGTCTGGACAAATGGCATCGTAAAAAAAGGAGTTGAGTTATGAAGATGCAGATGGGTGAAATTGCCTACAAATTAATATTTATCAATTTTTTAATTTTATAAATATAAAAAAATATTGTTGTACTTGTTTAGCATCATAATTAGTAAACGCTTCTGATATAACAGCGCAACGTTACAAGTGCCTTGTAATATCTAATGCCTGTTCTGTTTCACTGCTCTTGCGACTGTTTTGAATATTAATCTCTCCATTAGTACATTATTTTCCTTTATGTACTAATGTATAAGGCAATGTATTTAGTAATGTATGGGAATATAAATAAATATCCCAATATTCAAATTTTATTTATTTCAAACAAATTAACAGCAAAGTTTGTCTATTGCAGTTAGATCTACCACAGTCATCTAATTATGAGTGTCGATTAGAAATTTGTAGACTGCCAGTGGTACTTGTCGCCAATACTTGACTCAGGCAAAGCTTAACGATAAAACATTTATTTGCTAAAAATGTATCTATGCTCAAGCAATGTCATGCAGCAAAGGCCAACCTGAAAAGCAAATGATAAATTATCTCTACCCCCTCCCTGTTATCACCACGCAAATGCGTTCGTATCGAACGCGCGCCCTGACAGCTTAGCAAACAAGTTCCAAGAAGTCAGCACCACCGCGCCATCGATCCCCGACCCATCTATCAGGCTTATACGGCATTCTCGACCAAAAAAAGCACCGGAGAGAAAATCCAAATGAATCGATTAACACTAACATTTTCCCTATCTTTACGGTGTCCTCCGGAGTGCTTCTACCACGACCTAACGCGCTGCAATTTTCGGTCTCCAGAGTAGATGGAAACTTGGGAAAGAACCGGACCGGATGGGACTGACAGCTAACTGTTTCTTTTTCGATTGTATCGCCACAGTTAGCATTCTTGAGCGAACCATCGAAGACACAGGCCCACACTCTGCAAGCGCTCGCGGGGATCACTAATGCACTAAGTAAGGCACCGGTAGTATGAGAAATGTCACATGAAACAGCTCACCGATATCCACGGGACATTCTGGTGCGTCGGGTCACACCGCACCACACCATCGTTTCGATCATGAAGGTTTCAATCGATAGCCAACGCGAACGTGAAATGCGTCGCTCGATAAGAAAAACGGTTAAACGAAGCTAGCGAGAATGTCGTTCGTTCGAGCAGCAGCGGAAGCAGAGAGGGAGCGGGCTTGACTCATGGCCACGTTCCTTATAAGCACACGCGGCCGGGGCTGAGTATCGCCTTTTTGGGGGGGGGGTGCGACTTTACTACACACCGGAACACGTTACGCGACTCGTCATCATCTTTCTTTTTTACTTGCGAAAGCAGCTTCTGACGATGAGACATCGAGACCTGGATGATCGCTTGTCGCTGGTTGTTAGCGTTCTTGATCCAACACAACCTCCCGGATCTTTGTCTGTCGGTTGTCGCGATGTCTCATCTTGCGGGATGAGAAGCAGCTCCATCTACCATTACAAACTGAAGTTCGTTTTCGGAACGAAACCTTGCGCGCAGCAATTTCGCGGGGTAATTTACGATGGACCATGATTGTCGGGGATAAAATTGAAGATTGATGCTACAATCTGTGCCCGTTGACAATTTGATGAGCGAAACGATGTTGAAACCGTGTTGCAGTTGAAGTGTTTCAATTTTTTCCCTTAAAGTGTGCAATTTTTTACTCTGACTGACCAGGTTCGTTACAAAATGATTATTCTGAATCACCAAACACATCGCAAGTTCTAGAAAAATTCAAACTAACTTCACAAGGAGCGATAGCACACAAATATTCATACATTTCATAACGATATGGCTTCCCCCGGTCGACAAACAACACTCCTTTGTCATTATCGCAATGCGAGAAGTGCGATGAGCATTACTCGGCTGAAAGATGATCATCGTCTGTACCAGCCGTCGTCAGCGTCGCCGCTTCTTGTTGCGGTTCTTCCCGTGTGTCGCATTTATCTAGGTTGTGCGCCACGTGCTCTCATCGCCCAGGCCACATGCCACACATTACGTCAAGCAACCAAACACAGCCTCCCCTTCGCTCGATCGCAAACAAACGCCTCACTTGATCTCGCACCCTCATGTCTTCAATGGTCTTCTGCCACGTACAGTCCATATTTGCCATTTATGCACGTTTCTGGCTAACAGTGGGTTTTTATTCCCTTTTCGCAACTCTTAATACAACTCTTAAACACAGCACATCAGCTGTTCATTCTTGCGAGCAGAGACGATCATCATCCGCTTAGAGCGAGCAACTTCACCAGAGCTGGTTTATGGACACGCGCAAACCTGGAGGAGAAAAAAGCCACAGAGCCACGGGCGCGCGAAGGGTGTCTAGTCGTTCCGGCCGGCAAAACAACAGATTCGTGCTGAGAGCCCGTCTACTACTACCTCACACTCGCTCCTTGGCAGCAAGTTCAAGGTCGACGCGTTTGGTCAGCGTTTGAACAGGCTGTAGCATACGGCATAAGTTCTTCAACCCATTCTCGAAAGCTCTTCATTCATTATCATTTTTCTCTCGTTTGCATTACATCATCAACGCTGCACAGGCACTGCTCGGCACTGCTCGGCATGATCCTGCTTTCTGTACCTTGTTTCGAACGTTGAAGTTTAAATGTGTCCATAACAGACATAAATGCACCTGCCGATAGTGGATGGTCTGGTCACTTTCTGTGACGTTCTGCTCTCGTGGCGAAAGCAAGCCTCGATCTGTTTCGTCGATGACACCATCACGCTATAATTAACGTTCGACTAATGGTTTTTCAAAACCGTCCGTTCGTCTGTTTATTCTGGAAGGAGAAGCGTACCGATCATCGTCCATTTCGTTCGAACCCGAACACGGAACGGGAACACTTGCGCGAGAGTACATACTACTGTGGTGTACACTGCTATTGCTGCGTAGAGTGAATTTTTCAGCCTGTACGCCAGGCCTGTATGATGAGCAGCTAATTATGCGGTAAACAGCTTATAAATAGTAACGTTCTTGTTCTTGTTTTGTAATTGCTTTTTACCCATTGCTTCATCGATCGGGTTCCGAACAACGCCCCTCTTCCTCATATGTGGGTCAATGATTAATGTAGCGCGAAAAATATATGATCATTTTACTTAGAATGGGGTGTTCTACGAGTTATTATTGCTTTGATGTTTATGGACTGGTGGCGAGAATATAAATTCCACAGGTTAATTTTGCTTCGAAACGGTGCTTTCAGAGATCTAACTTATTCTAATAATTATGCACTCTTACCGGATGGCAGTTAGTTGGGATGTTGGGATGGGAAGATCGAAGCGACTTATGACGCCCTTGCCGTTGAAAAGATATTTTCGAATTTTTATTCAGAGTCAGAGTGAGCGAGTATGATTAACATAGACGATGTGTTTTGAAAAACTTTCTATAAGAACGTTCATCTTGTCCAGAGTAATCTTCACCGTTTCGACGGACGCTCTGTCCCGCTGGATCCATGCATCACTAAGGTTCAGCAGCAACTACCTCAGCGCTACTCAGTACGGATTCGTCCTCAAGCGCTCAACCACCACAAACTTGGTTGAATTTGTCAGCTTATGCCACAGGACCATCGACTCCGGGCTCCCAGGTGGACGCGGTACATACGGACATCAAAGTTGCCTTTGATATTGTCCCGCATTGCTTGCTACTCGCCAAGCTCCAGGTGTTGGGTACGCCCGTCCAATTGCTGACTTGGATGCGTTTGTATCTCGCCAGCGTATGTTCGTACCTCGGACCGGTGCTGTTCGTCATTTTCATCAAGGACGTAACTGGGGTGCTCCCCGCTGGAAGCCACCTACTGTTTGCTGATGATACGAAGCTATTCCTGTCGATCCAAGACTGGTCCGATCAACTCCGCCCTCAAGCTACACTCTGTTCATTCCAATCCTGGTGTTCAGAGAATGGTCTTGAATTGTGTGTTGAGAAGTGTGCCACTACTCATTAAAAGAGTTCTGCTATTGTCCGCAAAAGCTGTGTTAGGGATTTAGGAGTACTCCTCGATGAGAAGCTGAGCTTCCACGAACAGCTCGAACACGTCGTCACCAAGGGCAACCAGCTGATAGGCTTGCTGAAGCAACTTACTCGCGACTTCACGGACCCGATCTCCATCAAGACGCTCTACTGCTCCTTAGTTCGATCGGTGCTGGAGTATGCTTCCCCATTGTATGGTGGCCATCTGCTGCTCGGCCCCTGGCCCGTTTGAAATCCGTCCAGCGCAAATTCACCCGGTTCGCATTGCGCTTCTGAAGGGTCCAAGTGGACTACGACGCTCGCTATGTGCTTTTGGGTATGGAGTCGCTGAACCAGCGTAACTGCAGCGCCCAGAGAGAGACTATTTGTTGCGGGACTTTCGGACTGCCGGATCGACTCCCCAACACTACTCTCTGGGCTCAACCTATACGTCCCAATCAGGCCGCTTCGCCCAAGGACGCTGCTTGACGTAGACGATCGCCGAAACGTATTCGACGTATTCGATCCGTCCGTCCTTACAACTGTTAAGTGTCGTAGCAATTAGGCTTCAAAAGGGGGCCCTGCTCGACCCGTTGAATTATAATGACAATAAACAATAAACCTCAATTGTCCCTCGAGTGTTCAGGATATGTTCCTTGTTAGACAGTTTCGTCTTTCTCCAGAAGTCAGAACATGTTGAACAACCCGATCGTCAGAATGTGCCATGCTATGCCCAACTTAGTACGAAAAAATCTTGAATTGATCTTAGTCGGTTTTCACCTTAGCTGCTCAAACTGTATGTCTAGCTAAGCTGATGAAAATAGCTAAAACACAGTCTGATCAGTAATAATAGCGATTCACGTTGTCCTTTCATACGATATGAACTCATACATTCCATCCCTCCGCTCTCTTCTGCAGGTAAAATATCGTCGGAACGGGCAAACTCACGGTTCGAAAAGCCTTCGGACTATGTGCAGTACCTGCACGAAGGTGACTACTCCAACCGGGCGAACAAGCTGCTGGGATGTCTGGAAAGCCTCCGGGTCGCGCTGACCAGCAACCCGATCAGCTGGATCAAGGACTTTGGCGAGGATGGCATCAACGAAATCGTCACACTGTGCCGGTACTGTGCGTCGGTCCCGCGTCGACTGCCCAAGATCGAGTACGAGTGCTTGCGCGCGCTGAAGGCAATCCTGAACAATTCCTGGGGCCTGAACGTTATTCTAACGCCCGACCAGCACCCGGTCGTACTGCTGCTGGCGCAATGCATCGACTCCAGCAACCCTCAGACGAGGTGCGAAGCGATTAAGCTCCTGTCCGCGCTTACCCTGCTCAAGGATCGCAACGGGTACGAGAAGGTGCTGCGAGCGATCACCAACGTGAGCTCGATGCGAAAGCCCGGCTCGGAACGGTTTCGCCCCATCGTGGAGGGACTGTTTCTGGACAATGATCGCAACTACGAGCTAGCCTGCAGCACGATGATCTTCATCAACTGTATCATCAACTCGCCGACCGACAGCAACTTCCGGTTGCATCTGCGGTGTGAAATGATGCGGGCCGGGCTGTACGAACGGATCGACCAGCTGTCGGAGATGGTGGAGAAGAGCGGGAACGAGAATCTGGTGAATCATTTCAAGATTTTCAACTGCTACCGGGAGGACGACTTTGAGGAGTTTAGCAACCGGTTCGACAACGTGCGGCTCGAGCTGGACGACATGAACGATTGTTTCGAACTGCTGAAGAACCTCGTCGCGGACACGAGCAGCGAACCGTACTTCCTGTCGATACTGCAACACCTCCTATTCATCCGTGACGACCACCAGTACCGGCCGGCGTACTTTAAGCTGATCGAAGAGTGCGTGTCGCAGATCGTGCTGCACAAGAGCGGGTACGATCCGAACTTTGACAGTCGCGACTTCCACATCGACACCAGCACGCTGCTGGACGACATGGCGGAGAAGACGAAGCAGCTGGAAAGCAAAAAGTCGGAAGACTTTGAAAAGCGCATGACCGAGCTGCAAACGGCCCGCCAGGAGGCGGAAGCCCGCGTAGCCGCACTCGAGGATCGCCTGAAGGAGATCGAAGCGACGGGCGTGATTGTGTCGCCGAAGGGTAAAAGCAAACTACCTCAAATTAACATTCCACCGCCACCGCCTGGCCTGCTGCCGGGCGGAGGGGGATCGGGGGCCCCGCCACCTCCCCCACCCTGCCCGGGAGCGGTGCAGGTGATGGGGATCGGGGGTGGGTCAGCAGCGCCACCACCACCACCACCACCACCCTTCCCAGGGGCTGCTGGTCCACCGCCACCACCACCCATGCCCGGTGTCGGCGGTGGTCCACCGCCTCCGCCTCCTCCGATGATGATGGGTGGGTTCCGGCCACCGGGTATGCCACCACCCTTCCCGAACGCCGCCCCGAAACCACTCCCGTACGGGCTGAAGCCGAAGAAAAAGTGGGACACAGACGGGCCGATGAAGCGCGCCAACTGGAACGGGCTCGATGCGCAAAAGCTGTCGGAGAACTCGTTCTGGGTGAAGGTGCAGGAAGAACAGCTAGCGGACAATGACATGTTCGCACGGCTCGCCATGAAGTTCTCCTCCAAACCGGCCAAACCCGTCGACCGGGATGCGAGCGATCGGCCGCAGTCGTCCAAGAAAAATATCGATCTGCGCGTGCTGGACGGCAAAGCGGCCCAGAACCTTTCCATCCTGTTGGGCGGCTCGCTGAAACACCTTTCCTACGAGCAGATCCGCACCTGTCTGTTACGCTGCGACACGTCCGTCCTGAGCCCGAGCGTACTGCAGCAACTCATCCAGTATCTGCCGCCACCGGATCAGCTCAAGCGGCTGCAGGAGATACGTGCCCGCGGTGAAGATCTGGCCGGTGCGGAACGCTTTGCCGCCACGATCAGCGATATCAAGCGGCTCGGTGCACGGTTGCAGAGTCTCAGCTTCAAGATCAACCTACCCGACATGGTGCAGGACGTGAAGCCGGACATAGTGGCGGGGACGGCCGCCTGCGAGGAGGTAAAGAGGAGCAAAAAGTTTGCCAAGGTGCTCGAGCTCATCCTGCTGCTCGGCAACTACATGAACTCGGGCTCGAAGAAGGATCCGGCGTACGGGTTCGAGATGAGCTTCCTGCCGAAGCTGTCCAGCACGAAAGACCACGAGAACAAGCAGACGCTGCTGCACTATCTGGCCGAGGTGATCGAGACCAAGTTCCCGGAAGCGCTCACCTTCTACGAGGACCTGTCGCACGTAGACAAAGCGTCCCGCGTCAGTCTCGACACGGTTCAGAAAACGATGCGCCAGATGACCAGCTCGCTCAAGAACCTCGAGTCCGATCTGAACAACAACAAGGTGCCGCAGAGCGAAGACGATCGGTTCCTCGAGGTGATGGGCCAGTTTGCGGTCGAGTGCCGGACGCAGGTCGAGGTGCTGACGCGCATGCTCGCCCAGATGGAGTCGCTCTTTGCAGGCCTGTCCGAGTACTACTGCTTCGATCCGGCCAAGTACACGATGGAGGAGTTCTTCACCGACATCAAAACGTTCAAGGATGCGTTCGTGCAAGCGCACGCCGACAATGTGCGGTTACGCGAGGAGGAGGAGAAGAAGCGCCGTGCGCAGGAGGCGAAGGAGCGGTCCCAGCGCGAACTGCTCGAACGGCAGCAGCGTAAGGTGGAGCTGATCAACATCGATGCCACGCAAACGCAGGAAGGTGTGATGGACAGCTTGCTCGAAGCGTTACAGACCGGATCGGCGTTCGGGAATCGGGAGCAACGGCGTAGGCGTGGACCACGGCCGGCCGGTGCGGAACGGCGCGCACAGCTTAATCGTAGCCGGTCGCGGACGGGCATAACCGCGAATGCGTTCTCGAGTCGGGAGATGCTGTCGGAACTGCTCGGACCGGCGTAACAAGGGAGCGATAGGGGTGTATAGGTAGGTGCGTGTTAAGGTTGTTTGTTTGTATGCGAGCAGGGGGCCAGGAGGCCACGCCCCACGAATGGCGGGTGATGGCATTATCAATGAGATTAAATTTCAACCATTCTTTTAGTCACGGATGGAAACCATTTTTGTTTTAACGGAAGCGGAATTTATCCGACCGGGTGTGACACAATATAGAGCAAGGATCAGTATTTGTAATTCTAAACTGTTTTTTTTGTACATTGGCAAATGATATATACAGTGCATGCCTCAAACGGAAATCCGGACAGTTTGCAATCGAGATGATTTTGATCGGGATTAAGCATGGGAAGATTCATGAAAAGAAAGTCCTTTTATCGCATATCAAATGGAACACCGAATGCTTACATTTTCTACTTAAACGACTTGGCGTAATGTCGCTTAATTTCTTCCACAAAAAAATCATACTCAAGCTTTCGGCCTATAAACGGATTTCTTGATACAGTCACAAAGTCGTTAACGTTAACGGACGTTAACAATTTGTCCATAATTTCTCTTGAGGACGACTTACAACCCCACAGTCATTAGGGAGATTCCCCTCTAAAAATTAAAAAATCATTTGAGAACTATTTTGTAATTCCGCGCCAAATATGTATGTTTGTTCGGTCCGTGTACAGATTCGTAATAATAGCAACATGAGCCTTAAAAAATTGAATCTTTATCGACCTAGGGGCCATGGTGAGATCGAGATGCGTAGATTGTGGGGATTTATCAGTTGTGGATATCCTTTCGCCAAGATTCACCGTACTTTACGAAAGGCTTGGTTTCATATTGTTATTAGAATAAGATCCCGGTGCTTGCTATACTTCTTGCTTTGATGTTGTTCAACTCGATCCAGCATCAAAATAAGCCCTCCTCGGTAACCCCATATTCAAGGGATCAAACAAATCCAGATGACCGATTTCCCGTTTGAGCAACTGCACCAACACACTTCAGGACATTTCCTGATGAGATTAAATTTGCAAAAAAAATCTCGTTTTACTTCAATGCCTCGATCATGTGCTCGGAGGAGACCCTCTCACCCCGGACAAAGAAGCCCAAACCGATAGAGGGAAGTAGATAGAATAGATTCGTTAGTTTCCGACAACCGAGTCCCCCGCTGGCCAACACTTTAGAAAACAATTACAACGGCCCCGGTTGTGTGTATTAGTAGGAAAGGACGAGTAATGTAAATGCCAAACTTGACTAAGCAAAATTAAATCATAGAAGAAAAAAAACAAAACACACAAAAGACTACAAGAAGCGCCTTAATGAAATTTAACAAAAACAGTCGAAGCAAACGTGATAAAGAAACGAACGCACATATACATACACAAAAACACACACACGCACAATATCGCGATCTGCACAGCAACGACGCACATTAGCCAGCATCTATATTGGCCTAAGGACGTAGTAGCATCGTGATTATTATAGTGGAAAAATACATTAAGATAAGAGAGAGAGAGAGAGAGAGTGAGACAGTGGAAAGTGTACAATATTAAAATGTCGCAGTTTGGAAGTGGATAAGGCTTGAGCCATACGAACGCTTTCGAATTTGGATAGCAGTTTGTACAAGCAACGGCAAACACTGTACCTAATGATATGAGAACTCTAAAAAGACACCAAGGCCAGCAGAGAACAAATCAAACGGACCAGTAGGATTTATGAAATCACTTACTCCGTTTTACAGCTGGGTCGCGCGTTAACGACTTTGCAACGAAACGTTTTGCTTTGCTAGCTTTTCTTTTACAAAACCGCGTAGGCAAAGTGAAACGAATGCCAATCCTAAAACAAAAATGTTATTACAAAACCGCAGACTGGACATTACATAGACGAAGTGTGAAAAGCATCAGGAAAGGTCCTTTTTTTTAAATGCAACGGGTGTTAAATACTTTGCTATTCTATTTTTTGATGAGAGAACCTACATACACACAAACACATATATAGGGTTAGAGATTTGTTGCCTATACAATTACAACCTATTTTGCTCTTGTTTAGCCGGATAAGCAATCAAACCTGTACAGAGAGTCCTTTTGTTAAGAAAATAATAAAAAACCTCAGCTTTCTTTAGGGAAAACAGTTGGTGTTTTGATTCAGTTTGTTTTTGATCTGTAGATCCACACGACTAGCTTTGGGTGAAGTAGCACTTTTTAAAGAGGAGGGTGCAACTGCTCACTAACATGTGAGAGGTGAGGCCTCCCGGTAGCTCCGCACTCACTGAGGACAAAGAGCGTGAAGAGGCCGCAGGGCGCGAAGAGCTACCTCGTGAGGTCGAAGAGTGCGAAGAGGCCGAAGAGTGCGCAGCTGAATCATATAAACCACTTCATCGTCCGGATCGTCAAGGATTGTCCAGATATTTGCAGGATCCAGGGCGTCATCGGATCTGTTTTATTCCAGCTAGTACTTCTGCCAGGATGATGGTGATAGTGACACCAGCAGCGGCCTCGCTAACAAACACTGATTAACCTAGGGGTGATGTACAGATAGGTGACCGCACCATGAAGTCGTCCAAACTGGGGTCAAAAGACCGCACTGACAACAACATTTATGTTGAGTTACGCGCAAGGGTGCTGGCTGCCAACCGGTCATACTACAGCCTGAGGATACTTCTCCATTCTAAATACCTGTCGCGATGGACGAAGCTAGGACTTCACAGAACATTCATAGTCCCAGTACTCACATACGCCTCTGAGACATGGACTCTGTCCAAAACTGACGAATCCCTCTTAGCCGCGTTCGAGAGGAAGATGCTCGGAAGGATTTTTGGCCCAATATGTGTGGAAGGACAATGGAGGAGCCGCTACAATGATGAGCTCTACGAGCTGTACGATGATCTCACCATCGTGCAGCGCATTAGACTCACCAGGCTCCGGTGGGCTGGTCACATCATGAGAATGACACCGGACGACCCAGCCCGTAAAGTCTTTGTAGGCCGTCCACACGGACGGAGGAGGCGTGGAAGGCCCAAATTGAGATGGAGTGATGGCGTTGATGCGTCCGCCAGAACGGCCGGGATAATGGATTGGCAAACGAAGGCGCTGGACCGTGAGCAGTATCGAGAATTGTTGCTGCAGACCAAGACCCCGAAGCGCCAAATAAGTAAGTACGTACTTCAGCCACGGCCAAAGATCCTTGATTGCACCTCGCTTGTATACTGAGGCTCGAATACTGTTCAATATTCTGGTCTACGATACGATCGCGACGGACTGGTTTTGGGGGCACTGACCAACCTTTCCTTACCTTCTTCTTCTTCTTTGGCCTAACGACCTCTTATTAGGTCATGCCTACCATTTCTAGCTTACTAGACTCATTGGTGGATAGTCAGTCCTTACTACGGGGAAACGGTCCGGATGGTCTTGCTCTGCACCATTATCCTCGTTACCAACGGGTCAATCTCCCTTTCCGCTTTTCTCTATCCTACCTGATTAAGAATAAAAACTTTAACCCTATCTTAAGTCAAAAAGTGAAACAGTCGTCAGCCTATTTATGTTAAACCCGATTTGCTAACTAAACATGTAATATATTTTAAAATTAAATTGATCTTTCCGTAATATACCTTTCATGGTTAGTTATTGGCCAATACTAATACACCGACAGGGTCATTACGGTACATCAGCTGCATCTATCTGTGGTAGCTTCACACTAACATCGGTAATATGATGTTGCGCGCTGAGCTTGATATCTAGCATATCCGCCTGCTTCAAAAGCATGACGTTTTTGAACAGTTTTGAAGCACCTAAACGTGTATTAACGCGCAACAACTCCTGTAAGCGTTGCATAGAAATCCAACTCCCTATTCGCTTCCTGTTTCTACACATTTCTCCCTGCACTGCAATCATTACGTGTACCATCTGCAAGCGTAAGCACAGTAGGTAGAAGTAAGAGCACGGTAGTCAAAGCAACCAAGACATGCTATAGGTGAGATAGAAAAATACATACCATAGCATCCAGTGGCGCTATTTCCTGTGAATCTTCGATTTGTTCCGAAATTTTGCTCAGCTCCGAGCTCGGATCATTACCATCTTTCTGTTTTAAGGAATAAAGAGTATTTAAAGAAAATACACTGATATATGTTTTAATGACATCTTACCGGTTTCTTCTCGCGATTTCGCTTTATGATTTTCTCCTGCTTATTTGATTCTTTTCTGGTTGTGAATATCGGGACGACAACATTTTGCGCCGAATCCTGTAATTCCGACTAAAAAGAAAAATGATGATTCATTAAGGAAGATCTCCAATTTACTATTAAGGCATCAGTTACCGTCGCTTCGGAACACGGTTCCAAACGATCTGTTACTTCCATCAGCTTGCCATCCGTTGACGCTATTGTTGCCAGCTGATCCGACGACATTATGAAATCTTCTTCAGCCACATCGTTATGGTCGAGAAGCAAAGTCGACGCCACAGTCATGTTTGCTGATGTCTGCTGGAAGCCAGAATCAATCCTCTGATCCGACGTTTCACGTGAAATGGGTGCTTCTTGGTGCAAACGTTGCTGTTTCAAACGGTCAGCCAGCCCACTCTGCACAACCTCTATCGTTTTGTTCCAAATCGTACGATAGGAAAAACTAAAAATATCAAAGTATCGCCTGGCCCTTGGCTTTGAAACGTCACTTTCGAACGGTTCTAGACGTTCCGTAAAGGAAATCTTGCGTCGAATGTTGCGTCTTGCTCGCGGTGCAATTATTTCTGAATATTCCGTTGACGAACTGCTTTCTACTGTGGGTGGTGTCGTTGCCATCTCAAGACTCACATGCTCAGAAATGTCTTTTAAGGGAACGGATTCAATTGCCGGTTGAACCGATAGAAGCTCAACGGCTGCATCACGGTGTTCGTCAACTACTTGTGGCATTCCGGCACCTGGCTCAGACCTCGCTTCAAGCGGTGTGCTAGCCTTTGAAGGAATCTCCTCAAAGTTGTTCATCATAGGTGCAACTGTGGGAATGCTGGACAGCTGATATGAATTCTCTTGTGGATCATTTGCCTCATTAACCATGGACGCTTCCTGTAGCTCTTCTGTGGCAATAAGTGTGTCATGAGTGGCAAGATGCTTGTCGTCACTAGCACCAACATTATTATCGTTCACAGTAGCCATTGCGGGAGTGGAAAGAGTAGTAGGTTCTTGCGGATCGCGCCAAGGTTCAGGGTCCATTTCTGAAAAGAAAGATACGTGCATAATTTCGTATCAACCGGTTTTGCTTCCAATAAATGTTCGACATAACTCACTCTCTTTCTGTTGTTGAAATGCTGCCTTCTGTACTGTTTCTCCTGGGCAAATCGCATCTAGCCCCGCCGGATTCGTCTTCCTGAAACCAACGACGGTAGTATATTAAAAACAATATTTGTGCAGCTTCTGTTTGCCAGTGGTTTACTTCAACATCGGATATTCTTCACCCGTTAGAAGACAATACGGTGGTTCTAAGCGTTCCAAGTCCGGAAAATATCGCTTTACTACTATTTTCAACAGTGTTTCCATGTTGTTACTGCCACTGCTACTACTTTTGTACCGAAACACCTGCACAGTCCGAATGACGCACACAGATGTTCGAAAACAACAACTGATTTTCGAAACTGACAGCACTGCCACAACGAAGTCGAATGATGCACAGTGGGCGAGCTGCAGGTAAGCTTTGTTCACATTGTATTTTCTCTCTCATTTACTTCAGTTATTCGTTGTTTTATTTATTGTAGGATACTATATAAATTAATAGGAATAAAAATAAAATAAAACTTATCTAAATATTATCGCAATCTGTGCTGAGGTGCATCATTTTGTTATTCGGTCTAGAATTAAAAAGATGACCGGTGGCGTCCAGCTGTGCGATGTTGATTTGAAGCTCTGCAGACAGCCACAACAATAAACAAAACAGCGTGTTTCAGCTACGCAACGATCACCGGCTCTATATTCGGTTCCCAGTTGTATCACAATTGTTCGCTTAGCATGCCCAAGTTAGCAGAGGTAATATAAAGTATCATTCCTTCGTTAACAAAATAATACAATATTATTTCTCTCCCTGGAGTAGCTTTCAGGCGACGAGAATTCGGGGGAAAGTTCACGCACCTTCGTGTTCGAGGACGAAGGGCACACGTTGGGAAACGTGCTGAAAAGCATCATCTGCAAGTAGTAAGTGGATCTTACCGTTGCAGGAAAAAGAACAAGCATCACTCATTGCTATTTCCATTCCACAGTCCCGATGTAAACTTTTGCGGCTACACCGTACCCCATCCGGCCGAGAACAAAATGCACTTCCGCATACAGGCCGCCAAAAGCGTGCGTGCCATTGACATCCTGCGACGCGGGTTGGAAGATTTGGAACGCGTGTGTGACCACACGATAGAAACGTTTGAAGCTGCAATAGCCCTTCACCAGCAGGGTGCAGCTTAGCCAATGTAATGGATGCTTTTGCTACCCTGAACCCCGGAGCGAAGGTTCGATCTGTACAGACAGCAGCGACATGAGGCCACATGCATGGCACATTAAATAGTTTTACATTAAAATATATACTTAAGCAATAAATTCGGTCACGTGTGTCGGTTTCGGATCGGATTATACCACAATACGAACGGACGGTTGTGTCATTACCACGAATTGTTTATTTATGAGAAAATCCAGAACCAAGTGTAAATGGAGAGAGAGGATCGTGTGTATTTATTAATTTGTTATCAGCAAGTTCAGCCATGCGTGCGCAACACTGCAAGAAGTAGAGCAGTGGCGCGAAAAGTGTATCAAGAGAATCTTGAAAAGAATTGCAATCGCATACAGAGCTCACGGCGTAAGAAAGGCGTGGAGCGCAGTGCATTTACGAGTTTCTCATTATACCAGCATATAAGAGCATCAGAATTCTTCATGGTGGGTAGTATCATCGCAGTTGGTAGAATGCCATGGCGGGAATCCTATTCAGGAAATCGATTTATCAAAAAGTGACTGAAGTAGGAAAAAGCAATCCACGAATGGAATTAGGGAAAAATGCTTGTCCTTTTCGTTCCATACCGTCCCGTATGGACATGGAACCAACACTGTGAAGCAATGGGTAGCAGAACAGGATGATACCAGTCGTACTTACAATAATGCTAGAAAACGATGTTAATTCTGCCCATTGTCATATAAGCGTACACCACCCACAGCACAACCAACCAATCGTCTCCAATTACACCCACACACATACACACACGATTGGATTACGACTTACAACACGCTGGAAGTTGGAATTGTTTCACAGACTGGACGAGGCGAGTGGGAACGGCTATCGATGATGTTGAGGAGCTCGTCCGGATGATGCGATGCGTCGAAGAGATTGTGAGCAGGTATGGTTTACAGTTAGCGAAAGCGAAAGCGAGAGTACGGACTTAAATCAAGAATAGAACCGATAGCAGTCCTATTATGTCCCCAAAAAAAACAAAAACCTATTAAATTGTTCTGCATAGGAAGCTTGTGTGGGGATTACAAGGGGAAGGAAAGAATGCTGGGAACACACCGCAGATGCTGATTAACCGATGTGCCGATGTCCTGCGTGCTCTGATGTGGTGTTGGTTGCGTTGTGGAGATCGTCGCTGGTTGCCGGGTTCTTCCTTGTTCCACCGTTGGTCGTTACGGTTACGGTTGCTAGGTTCGATTCGGGCGCCGCAAAACACGTTATGAGTCAAGAGGTTCAGGAAAAGGGATGGAGTGTTAGAGGGTAAAAGTTAAAAGGATCCTTAAGTAACTGCATTATTACAGCCATTATTGCAACGAAATCAAGACAATTTTAGTATAGCACTCAAATTTCTACACTTCATTCGAGCTGGGACCTAATGGTTACTGTATCAACTAAAATATACTAAAAGGTACGGTTGAAAAACACCCGTTAAAATGTAAACCGTGTAAAAACACTGTTGCTTGCCATTGTGGTGACAATACTGCTAGGAAAACGGCTACCAGATTAATTGTAGTTAGTTAGCAATGGGACACATTCCGAGACTGTGGGTCCCAATCCGGATAATCTCCTAAAAAAAGGTACGTACTCTAAACGCAGTCGCGCCCCACATTTGTAAACCATACGCTGCACACAATCTAATACTTCCTTTTTCCTCCTCCACTGTTGCGGCCACTGCCACCACCTCCATTTCCTCCGAAACTGCCACGACGGAAATTGCCGCCTCCGCCACCACCACCACCACCGCTCGAACGACGACCACCGCCGCCGCCGCCGCCACCACCGCCACCTCCATTTCGGTGAAGCTTGCCAGAATATTTACCCGACGGTGGGGTGTACATTTTCTGTGAGCCGGGGCTCGGTTTGCCCTGCTTCGGGCCTTTCGTGTCGCCGCCGGCCGATTTGCCATTGGCATCGAACGTGATCGGTGCGTGGCGTTTGTTGGACGACCCGGTTTTGCTGGCATCCTCTTGCTTCTGTTCTTGTCGCTGCTGTTGCTGTAAGCCGATAAAGGGGAACGTGTTTAAATATGGATTGTGGGTATTTGACGCGCGAGCGAGTTGCTTACCGCCTTCTTTCCCTTCGGCACAACCCAGGACAACTGAACGACGGATTTGAAGCTTGGTGGCGAATGGAACAGGTCACGTATCAGCGTGCTGATGTTGGACGTGGTCTTTAGTGCGGTGACTTTAATTTGGTTTTCTTCCGATTTCATTTCGTCCGCGGTTTTGCCCTTGACGGCTTCCTGCAGCTTCTTGATGTATCTAGGAGCGTTGATGGGAGAGAAAATTATGGTTGGATATTTTTTGGTCAAAGGTGTGACGCGCCTACTATGGCTAGATTGATAGCTGATGTAGCTCAACGCTATCACTCCTTCTTGTTTCGTGGCCTCTTGGGAGCTCTTGGGTCATGCCTGCTATGTTTGCCTTACTATCCTTCCCGGGCCGCCCCTAACGCTCTTACATGTAGGAAAAATTGCTAAGTTGATATTACAATTGTAGCCCCTCATACCGCAAATCTGGCAAGTACCCTTGTACCCTAGCTCCCTAGTACGCTGGACCTTAAGCTGTAGCAATAAAGGCGCACGTGGGGCCCTTCTTAAAAAGCATCATAACTTACCCCTGCGTACCACGCGCCAGATACTGTAACCGGGACCGAAAATCTTTCAGTTTCGCCGGATTGTCCGGGAACGTTAGAAACTCGGCTGCCTGCTTGCCCAGGGTGTGCAGCGCGTACAGCAGACATTCGGCATGGGAAAAGTGGAACGACGGCGTGTCGTTCAAATCGGCATCGAGCGGCGGTAATGGCATGTATTCCTAGAGAAAACAAGGTATCGGAAGTAATATTTTTAGTTTCACCCTTTTGCACAGGCTTTTAGTTTTGCTATAGCATTACCAGTAACACTTCATAGATCGCTTCCACTTTCTCGGCGGCTTTTTCCAGCGTTCCGCAGAACGCAGTCATCTCGGCAAACACCTTCAGCAGTCGCTGCTGTGTTTGCTGCTGATCGTCCGTAGCAGCACCGATCAGACACCATACGTTGGGGCGCAAAAACTTTTCACACATAAACTTTACGAACTGAGTCGATTCCACCTGGGACTGTGTGTGTGTGTGACGAGGGGTGAAAAGATGTGGTTAAAACGGTACCTTGGTATGGTGTTCCGCTTCCGCTTACCGAAAAGTATGGCATCGCTTCCGTCGAGCATTGAATGAAACGTTCCACCGTTTCATCGTCTGATGCGAGCGGGCCTGGGTCGCTTTCCAGATCCGCTTGCTCGGCAGCCAGCGTTACCAGCTCAACATGGCCGGGCAGAGTTTTGCTTAGCTTCGTTTGGTTCAGGATGGACATGCACAGGTGAAACTCGTCCGAGCTTACGTCCTGCAATTGAGAGGGAACACAATCAAACGGTTGAGCGATTCCGTAGATAATCGGAGCTGCGGGTGTTACGTCTTAAAACCTACCAGTGTTATCTTCTTCACCTCAGCGATGATAAAATCTTCCACCACTTTCGTCAAAATTTGCGGCTCAAGCTTCATGATTTTGTTGTTAATGAACTGAAAGCTGCGGAAACGCGTCGTCTCGTCACCACCGACGATTTGGCTGAAAATTCCTGTCAGCGTTCCAACTGCATCGTACTGTCAAAACAATGGTGGAAATGAGCATTCGATGGTGCATACAAATCGATCAAAGCAACCATACCTTGGCCAACGTTAGCAACGACTGATGCACCTGCAGCAGTTCGGCCGAATCTTCCGTGATCAGCAGTTGGGCCAAAATGTCACCGATCCGTGGCGTGTGCTCGGTTGTTTCGCGGCACAGCTGAGGCAAATCCTTGATCGCTTGCCGTCTTATCTGCAAATTCCATCGAAAAAAAAAAACACACACATTTAGCTCCCTTCGTGCACGTTGAGTCAGAGAAACAGTCAGCGCCATCGCTGATCCGCCCGCCTACCTGCGTATCCTCATCCTCACACAGATCCAGCTGACTCTCGATGGCGAGTTCCGCCAGGGTGGGAAAGTGTTTGAAGAATTTCCCAATAAACTGCGACGCAAGACGCTTTTCCTTCGCTGAACCTTTCACTGCATCCAATATTTCCTTATATTCGGTTTCGTGCTGTACGCGGCAAAAGAAAAACGATTAGTGTAAACAACTTTTTTTTTCCCGGCACCATCATGGAAGGAAGGGGTGCAACAAACCTCGCCGATTTTTTCCTTGGCGTCACTCAAGATTTCATAGTTCTTGTACAGCTTTTCTATTCGATCGCCGGTGTTGTCCATGGTTGGGGGGTTTCTTTATTGTCGCAAAAGTGTGCTAAATGGGTGGAACACTTTACTGAAATAACCAGTAAATATTGAGAAAAATTTAATTCACAAACTCGCGTACAGTACGGTCCAAAAAGTATGTATGTTTGTGCGTGCGTACGCGTGTGTGTGTGGGTTTGATGTCGACATTGACAGTTGATGAAAATGTGACCATTGGAAGGCTTCAAATCCCATTGTTCACCAAGTTTGTGCAGCGGTTTTGACGTTTAGGTAGCGATTTTGTCCCAACTGTGAACGGAACGGAAGCAAAAAATACAGCACAGGGTGGTTTTTGTTCGAAAGTATGTTCGAAAATGAGGGAACGGGTTTCGAACATACATTTTAAAAATTCAACCGTACAAACACGTGTTCAGTTGTAGTTTTCTTTATTTTTTCGATACGGCAATCGCTGTTATTTAAAAATATTTAGATATTTCTGCAGATAATCGCTTGAAAAGTATCTTTAGGAGATTTTTATGCTTTTCCTACTATCATATTACTAAAAAAAAAAGAAATTACGTGCACGATTCAGACTAAAAAAAATTAAAATAATTGAATTGGATATTCATGAATTTTTATGCATATTCATAGTTCTCTTTAGCGTTAGTTTTATCTTTCAAATAAACTTTTAACCTTTCCCGGGATAAGGTGCCCTTTCACGGTTTGGAGAAGGAAATGTCTCCAAACCATCATGAATTGTACTAATATTTGTAATTTAGCTTTAAACAATTAAACAACTTATGAATAAAAAGAAAACTTTTAACCTTTGTTTACTTTATGCTACTCCCTTATGCACTTTCTAGTGTTGTTATTACTTCTTTCTATTAATTCTATGAATTCTTTCTTCAATTAAGTCGGATTAATTAAGCTAATGACTACTTTACTTATTTACTTATCAGGTGCTACAACCGCTTTGCGGTCTTGGCCTACTGCAACAATCCTCGATACCGCTCACGGTTTAGCGCCATCGTCTGCCAATCCGTTATCCGGGCCGTTCTGGCGGACGCATCAACGCCATCACTCCATCTCAATTTGGGCCTTCCACGCCTCCTCCGTCCGTGTGGACGGCCTAAAAGGACTTTACGGGCTGGGTCGTCCGGTGTCATTCTCATGATGTGACCAGCCCACCGAAGCCTGGCGAGTCTAATGCGCTGCACGATCGTGAGATCATCGTACAGCTCGTAGAGCTCATCATTGTAGCGGCTCCTCCACTGTCCTTTACTACGGGTAAAATTAAGTCACAGAAAGCCAGAAATGGCAGGCCAAGACCTCACAAGGTTGTGGTGCCAAGGAAGAAGCAGAATTAGACTAAGAATTATATTGAAAATGCAATTGGTTGCAATTTATCAGGTTCTTCGCTATGGATTCCATGTTTTTTCAAACAATAATGAAATGTAAACTTCAAATATATTCGCAATTAAATTGAATTCTTGCTTAAGATTCATTAAAATAAAAATTCTGTAGAAGGAATAGAATTTTCAACAACATTCTGATCATTTTAACATTCTGGACATTCTGATCATTTTAAGACAGTAAATAAATGTGAAGTAGCTCGATGGCTAGTCCGAGGAATAGAAGGACGTTTTGGATGAAATTCGATTCCCGATCATGCTGTGTGCACATAACATAGCATCATGCAACATAGCACAATATAAGTGCATAAACAGAGTGCTCAACTTTCCATTTCCAGCTGCATTTGAATAAGAAACTATCCTGTGTTGATGTACCACTGTAGAGGGGAAAATTTTTCTCTTCCTAGAGTCGCTCCACTTTCCACCACGATTTCCTTTTCGAGAGTGATAGCAAATTTTCTTCACACCCCTTATCGAGCACTCCACTCGATTCTTCTCCATTATTCCCTCTCGCTCTCTCTATCTCTCTCGAGAAACGCAGCCGTAGTACCTACTATATATAAATTAGACTGCCTTTGCTGAGACTCATAAAAAGTGGACGAAAATTTTATGCCTTTATTTTTATTCCTATATTAATTTACTATCCAGCTAGGCTGAAGCCATCATAAGGGGCGAGAAAAAAAACAATACAGACTGTGCTGTCTGTCGGGTGTAGATTAATACGGCCCATACGTCTAATGAGCGCGGTATGTGAAGCGACCATCGGCGACCACGGGAAGAGAAGGAAGACGGTTGGTGGTGGTCGTTTCGATATTATCGCACTATTAGCACCGGTTTTCGACCATTTGCTGGGGCTCATCAAAACAATAATCATTAGAATAATGGTCGATGGTTATTGCGCACATTTGTTGATTAATTTGATTTTTACACTTGTTTCTTTGGGGCCGTCTGCTGAGCAAAAAAAAAAAAATCATGGAGCATCAGTCGTGAAGGCAGCAGCACTCAAGAATTGGTATGAAAAGTAAACATTCATTTTTCACTTGAAGAGTGTGAACAAAAACACTTCACATGGTTGGAGAAGCGTCTTCATTACATTATTCCTTTTTTTTGTTTCGTTTTCGCACACAACCTGTGCAGACAGCTCATCGGACAGCTCGAAACGGACGGCCGTGTGCATGTGAGCAAGCGCTATAAAACTAACCAAAGAAAGCATTAAGAACGTCACACTGACGACAGGTGATTGTAAAACCATCAAAATCAAAACACCACCACTTCACAATTGTACAGCGCACAACTGTTGCACGACAACCGCGGTGCCACGGTGGTAATGCTGATAATTCCACACGCCGTACACGATCGTGTACACCAAGCACGAATGCATTGTGCCCGCTTGCCTTTGGCCTTTAAGCCCCCCTCCGCTCGGGATGAGTGTCGATTGAGGCTGGTTGGGAAAATTTATGATCCTTCCTTGGTGCCAATGGTGACACCGGTGCACGAAATCAAACACCATCACTCGGTTTGCTCGCTGTCCCACTGCCTTAAACTGTGCATCGTTCTGAATGCGATTGAATGCGTTCTGTGTCAAATCGAGACACCTTTTTAACTTGCGTTGCTTTCTACGCAAACACAAACTAGAGGCCCTTGGCACACATGCCACGACCAAACAGTGGTTAGATATTGGTGTCACTGATATGTGATAGGCATGAAATGGATGGCGTTTTGAGGCTGAAAGAAAATCAAACTAAACCAAGCTATAATACAGCCTAATGGTGTAAATGGTCTAGTTAAAATTAGTAACAAGAACTATTAGCAAATATTGTCAAAAACAGTAGAAAATATAACGGCCAGGAACTATCAAGAGTTATCCCCAAAAAGGTGCATTTAATCGGAAATCGAGCATCTCAATAGGTAAATTCATCTCGGAAGATCACCTGATCATATCGAAACAAAATTAATAATTCGCAACATAATAAAATTGGACAAAAAATGGGTCAAAAAAACTAATCTAAAGATATCAGATCTCTCAACAAAAAACTGGTCAGTTGGTTAATCCATTGCATTCTAGAGGCTCTGAGATTTTTAGCTGCATTCGTCTCTATCCTGAACTTTTCTGTTGCATTATTATCTAGAAGCTGATGCTTATAATATCGAATGGCTTATATTGTTTTTTGAAACAGGAGCGTCAAGCTTCATGACTTTCGAAGTCGGTTAATTATATGTGGACTGAATTTTAGGGAAGCTCAAAATATATTAATTATCTTTATGAAGGACTGATTATCCCACTAGATGGCTCCAGTCTGGAGCCGCAGGAGAATAGCTTGCCGTGTAAAGATTCAGCATAGCTCTCACATTCATTGAGCTCCTTAAAGATTGAATGATTTCATTTGTCACCAAGCATCGGTGTAATAAGCTGCTCTTCAACGGTGTAAATCATTTGATTTTGACTGATTTGATGAGAGGTACCTATGCTAATGAGAACAATAATGAATTGCTTAGCTGGTTTTCTATTTCTTTCCAATCGGAATATCAAACGATGACTTTCAGGCGAATCTTTACCACCAAAAACCTAACAATTGTTCTTATAAGTTGTGAAGAATTTTAGGAGAAAATGTTAAAACAAATGAAGTCCAGAGTATGGCTTCTTCTTCTTCTTCCTTGGCTCTACTACCTCGAGAGGTGTCGGCCTGCCATTTCTGGCTTTCTGTGACTTAATTTTACCCGTTGTAAAGTAGTCAGCTCTACGTACGGGGCGAGCCGGTCCAGGTGGGATTTGAACCCCGGGTTCCTGCCGTGTGAAGACCGGCACCGGAGACCGGCCACCGGACCGTTTGGATAACGCAAGATCGATTGAAAATGGCTGCCAGCAGTACATTACAAGGCAGCAAACGAAAAATACGAACAAGCCACCTGTTAGCAGGTTGTTCTAAAGCTCATCGAAACCTTCCCATCTCTCGTTTGCTTTTCGGCTGCGCTTTACTCAAGAATACCTGACCGGGTTCCTTTATCCCGAATGCCTGCAGAGTGATCAATCCAGAAGATGCTCATAAATACGTCAAAAAATGGAAGAAACGAAACAGTCAAAACTCTTAGAAGCATCGGAGTACGATCGAGCGCGAACGTGGCGAAGAAAAATGGCTCGTTAATTGGACCAACCTAAGGAAGCATCATGTTTCGCCATCAAGGTGTCCCGACCCGGAGTCGAAGCGATTTAAAAAGAACGATTTTAAAAATAATACACCTGAAGACCCAGAACGTTGGCCGGAGCTGATGGTGGTGGTGAAGGTGCGATGGGAAAGTATATTCTTCCTCGCCTCGTGGGGCCACTTCCGTCCGTGCAGGTTGCAGCAGCTGGCTCAATTATCTCAACCCTGGACACGGAATCATAAATTCCACGGCCTATGGTTTTTTTTTATATGGCCATGTTGAGGAAGAGCGCTTCTGGTTGCCTTCTTTAATGAAGCATGTCAAAGTTGAACGATGATAATCTTTCAATTAATTTGTGGAATTCTAAACTCATTCTAAAAGCAGTTTAAAATCATTCAATTACTATCTTGTCTAGTGTTTTAGTAAGAGCAATCGTTTTTTGTCCTCCCAATAAACCATGCCCTAGGTGGATCGGGATGCGAAAGATCATCGATGCAGAGTGTCACCGTCGTTCGTTTATCTCACTAGACATCCAGGGCATTCGGAGAATCGTTTACACATTGAAAGAAGTTGTAAATTACAAACAGCGTTTTATTCTATTTCTCCTGTCCTCCCATCCTGCCACTCAGCATTCCCCCTCATTCCTTTTTCGAGTTGAGTTGTTTTGATCACTTCCATTTTGAACCACCAGTTGCCCGATCGACGGACGGACTCATCTGTCCATCGCAACGCCGTTCGTTCTAGCATTAAAAAACATAAAAGCTGACCATCAACATTTTAATGAAACGAGGTTCGGATGAGGTTTGGAAGCCGTATATTTTTTTTTGTATCCCGCATAGC
The DNA here is from genome assembly GCF_013141755.1 of Anopheles stephensi. Lineage (NCBI taxonomy): Eukaryota > Metazoa > Arthropoda > Insecta > Diptera > Culicidae > Anopheles > Anopheles stephensi. Next base: position 64,299,201 of record NC_050203.1, on the reverse strand, counting down.
AAAAACTAAAGCCAACGGCATTTATCAGCTCGGGAACACGGCACGGATCGATCAGCGCACAACGGGTGTGTCATAAAATGGAAGTCTTCAACGAGCATCGTGACAGAAGCATCGGGAAGGGGAAAACAGGTCGACTAGAAAACGGTCGGTGCCTGGATAAGAAAAGCGAACAGTTTTCCTTTCTTTTTTTCCCTCTCTACCCGTCATTTTTTTTTATGTCTTCATTTGCTGGGAATACGGGACGAAGCAGAGACCCGTAAAGCCAATCAAGTCTTTGTGCCATGATCGGTGACCGTCGCATCGGGTGGAATGGTGTGGCTGTTTTTTTTTCGGTTTTCTTTTCTCGCTCTCTCTCTCTCTCTCCCCACAATTAATTCTACCCCGTACGATTCAGCTTCGTTTGATCTGGTAATGCCGGCTGATCCACAAAGTCGGTCCATTTTGTTTGTCTGCCCGAAAGAAGGAGAAGCGGAGGAAGGAAAGGAAAGGCGGTTTCGAATCGTTTGGATGGCGGATTTCTAAAATCCTTCGGGCCGATCGAGCGATGGTGTTCAACTTCAGCTGGCGGTGTCTTAATTAACTGGATGCCCGTTTTGGTGGTTTCGTTCGTTGAAAATACCGCTGCATGATCGCTGCGCTCCGGATCGGGCGAATCGGCCGGCGGACCGATTAAGCAGTTCCGAAGTGGAGAGCTGTACGAAACTTTGGACAAAAGCATGAAATTGGTCTTAATGAACGAATCGCGAGCTGTATGATGTGATCTAACGTTTTGATCAGCTTTGTGAAAAGTATCGTATCTAACATATTCTTTTTAGTGGGGCTTAGCTTTGAGAGATGATTTTTAACCATCTTACAAACGTGGTGTAACAAAATAGTAAAAAGCAAATAGTTTTAAATAATTTTATATCTTCGAAATAATCCTGGACAAAAAGGGCCAGGAGGCATAGGGTAGAGATGGTTATAATAATTATTAATATATTTTATAATTCGTAAAGCTGTAAGAACTGTTTACTATTAATTGTTTGCATATCTTGGAGGAATGTGTCGCTCTTAGAGGAGTGTTTTTTTCTTCTAAACCAATATGACTGTTTATGCGTTCATTTGGTTGGTAAACGGCATCATTTGAAATATTTTTTTATAATATGTAGGCAATCAGCATGTCATTCCCGAAGGCGGCCACGGAATGAATTTAAAGGAATGAACTATTAGGAGCAAATCTAGGATTAAGGTTTAAAATATAAATAAAGACCACCCACAAAAGAATAATCAAGCGGTATTGTTTTATCCAGCACCTCTTGAGAAAGTATTCATAGATTTCTCCGTGACTCAACAGTATCGACGTATCGAAGGATCCACTATACGAAAACTTCCTTACAAGTCTTTACGAAGCCTTGCGTGAGGTTTTCTTGGAAAGACCCTTGGGAAAGATTTTTTTCTAAAACAGAGGCTATTGACAAATTTTCTTACTTTTTACTATCTGTTTTTGGTGGAAAACTTTTCAATTTTTTCCTATTTTTAGTCGATTTCTTTCCAAAGCGTCTTTTCTGAGAGACCTTAAAACATGATAAATGCGATGACCGATTCGTAGGCCATAGTTTAATCTGCACTTAATGTGTTCCTATCATATAGCACAAGAAATCGACCTTTCTTCACCTTTTTTAATAATAACATGAGTTTATCATAAAACATTTGAACACACAGTCTAAAGATCTGAGAGCTTTCAAATTTCTTATACAATAATGTTTCACAGGTTGGGAATCATGAAGAGTATTTTTTTAATATTTATTTTTGATAATTAATTAAGCTATGAATCGGTGAATTCGACATAGGCTTGAAGCTAAACTAAATATCTTAAAAACTAATTTATTTCATTTAATCCATAGTCGGGTTAATACGTGACTCAAATGAACAAGCTGATTGAGCTATTCGGAATGAGCGTGTCGTACCATGGGGACCATCATTCTCTAGATCCACCCAACGAACCAATAGATTCGGTAAGCTGATTGTGTAGACAACTGATATATCCAAAATTCCCCTTTCCACCTCAATGCCTCATTCTTTTCTCGGCAATTCCTACTATCACGGTAAAAGCTTCCAAACATCGATCATACCTGCTTGGATCCGTCGGCTTCCGGCCACCTGCTAAACTCGCTGACCCTTGCCAATCCAGCTGTGGAGTGTCAAATATTCTAATCATTAATCCAAAGGTACATTTGAATGTGTGGCTAACGTAAAAAAAAAGAACTTTCATTTTGTTTGTTGTAGCAAGATTTTGGGATTATTTTTGTACAGTTTTTTAGTTCCCATCTAGACCGCCTCGAGCCGACGAGCGAAAGGAGCGGCCAGTCGGGGCCTCGTCGGTCAAGGGGGGGAGGGGGGCGTTTCCTCATCGGTGAGGGAAATCCTGTTGTTCCGCTCCAATATCACAATAAGAGGAACCTCAACTGCTATTCCGCTTGGGGCTTCCCAATATCTTAACCCACCACTGGGCTTACTGCTTTACTACGGGTAAAATTCAGTCACAGCAACCTAGAAAGAACTAGCAAGTGCCAAGGAAGAAGAAGAAGATAGTGCATCTTCCAACATACAAAAGATCTTTAGTTCATCATCAGATAAGCAACACATTTAAATAATATTTCTTCACAGTTGTAACATGCTAACGATTTAGAACATTCTCTCTTCTCTTCCTTGGCACAACAACTTCGAGAGGTTTCGGCCTGCCATTTGTGGCTTTCTGTGACTTACTTTTACCCGTAGTAAAGTAGTCAGCCTTACGTACGGGGAGGCGGTCTGGATGGGATTTAATCCCCGGTCCTGCCGTGTGAAGACCGGCGCCGTTATCGCCTCTGTCACCGGACCGCCCCTACTCAATTTTAAATTAAAAAAAAAATGTGCCTTACCAGGCATTCCGAAGACCTTTTAAGCTTTCCAATGGTTTTTTCGACACTTCCACAACATATGTTCGAATCCATCTCACGGTTTATTCGAGTCTTACACGATTGTGTATTATTTACTTCTTTATTCAATTTAGTTGCAGCTTCAAATCCAATACGATTTAGAAAATATTCAAAGTGTTAAATAATTCCATGACAAATTGAAGAAGCTAAAGGTTACAATTTATGTCTGGCCATTATCTCATCAACCAACCGAGGCCAATCTATGTGATTTGTGATTTCCTCTCGATTGGCTGACACCGCTGATGACCTGCCCATCAAGAAGGAGGGAAGTATTTAAAAAATGTTCGGCCCCTTGATGGTTATTTCCCGATGTAAACTGTGCACTGTTACACAAATGATTATATGACTATATCATGCTCATAAAAGAATCTATCACACCATTGCCTATTGCCCAATTGACGCACCGTTTAGTCTACCACTGTTTCAACCCACGGGCATATATTTACATTTTTTTGTTCGACATTGATCTACAATTCCTCCAATAGGTAGGGTCCCATCGAACATTACATCACAGTTGTCACCGTACGTTTAAAACACTATTATCATCTCAACAGCTGACAGTCCAATATGAGAAGCGATCTGCTGTGCTGTTATGACAAACCGAACAAGCTGCCCCCTCCACCTGTTGGCACCCTGTTGGCCGCCACTCGGATGCCGATAGATTAGTTCTCCGGAAGTCATTTGAGTGGTGTAGTAGCTCAATTTACGCCACACCATTTATGGACTGTCTGACGGCAAGGGTGCGTTAGGGTGTGTGTGTGTATAAATAATAAAACTCACACTCTGCCCCCATGGACCCACGGAGGCAGGGGGTAGTGTGTTATTGTGCAGCAATAGTAACAAAACTAAAATTATAACCCAGCAGCATAAATGCCACTAAACCAATTCCGTTAACACATGTTTCGGCCCAGCAGCAGTGCACTAAATAACGCATCGCACGAAAATAACCCACTCTCACACACACGCGCGAAGATTGCAATATCATGGGGAAATGTTTTCCCAAAAGCCCAATAGGAAGGATTAACCGGAAGGGGGGGCTGAAAAACGGCGCGAATGGCTGTGGGAGTCGTACAGAGGAGGCTAGCCTGGATTGTTTATAATATGCACGGCAGTGTGGATGGATATTGCTGCCATTAGAGCTGGCCCCTATTCACCTTGCCATCTTTCCAGGCTGGTAAAGGTAAATGTCTCGGGTTTTTGTTATGTTTTTTACGCGCGATCAGGGTAGAAGTGGATGCGGGGGCAAAAAACAATAACAAACCGTTTGCACACTCTCGGAAAGGGGCTGCGAACTAATTGTTATATGATCTTTTTTATATATATTCTCATATATTCAATTTCACTTTCAACGGTAGAAACGATCACACCGAATGGTACAAACGTGAACGATGAATGAATCCAACCAAACGAATGTAGGTTTTTTGAGTGTCTATTTTTCTTGATGTATTCTCAAAAATTGAATGAAAGGAACAGTGGTATTGCAAAAAAAGAATTCTTTATGACTTTTTTTGTAGATAAAATGCGTTTTTTATGATGAAAATAGATTATAAAACAATTGCTCCTGGATAGACAAAATCCCTTTGAAACAGACCGGTGAAAACCTTGTCCAACCTTGTTCCATTCATTTAGTAAGTAGTAGAGCATCAATCGCAAATATTCTTCATCAAAATTGTTAAATAAATATTACTATTTCAAATTTCTAATTTTATATGTTGAAAATTTATTTCAAATTTGTTTATGGAGTTAACTCCGCCATTTATGGCGAAAAGGAAAACAATGTTTTATTAACAAGTGTTTTCCAAATGATAAGCCAAACTCAAAAGCTTGTAAAGCTTCTTTAGCAGTAATTTAAGTTTTGAAGCTTATTCTAAAGCCACAACAAATGTTTTATCAAATTAAATAATAGACCTCGTAGGCAAATACTCAGAAAAGTCTGGGCTAAACCAAAAAAAAAAAAAGGTTTCACCTGATCACACTTCACTCAGGATAGATCATCAAACCAGAAGATATATGAGCTAAAACGAAAGAGTAATTTTGAATTATTTATTATTTGTATCACAAACAATTTTGTTTTTGTTTAAGTCCTAATTACCATGCTCGAGTGACTGACAAAAACACTCGAAATCTTGCAAGCGGTATTAAATATTAGACAGCGCATAGAGCTTGGAACTTAACGTAAGCTTGCGAGCCTAAAACGTTCGCATTACAGTTTGCCAAATGGAGATTCGATTTTGACTTTAGTCCTTGAGTACTTTAGTTTTAACTGTTAAGATCTTAAGAAGTATGTATACTTTTCCTCTAATAGCTTTTCCTTCATCGATTGAAATTTAGGGACCTGTCGTAACGTTTAAGATTTATCATGTTCCGCATCATTGTCATCATCACCATGCTATGAACCATTAAGACCTTACTTACTTACTTATCAGGCGCTTTGCGGTTTTGGTCTGCTAAAACGACTTTACGGGCTGGGTCATCCGGTGTCATTATCATGACGTGACCAGCCCACCGGAGTCTGGCGAGTCTAACGATCGTGAGATCATCGTACAGCTCGTAGAGCTCGTCACTGTAGCGGCTCCTCCATTGTCCTTCCACACATACGGAGCCAAAAATCCTTCCTTCTGAGCATCTTCCTCTCGAACGCGGCTAAGGGGGCTTCGTCAGTTTTGGACAGATTCCATGTCTCAGAGGCGTATGTGAGTACCGGGTCTATAAATGATCTGAACAGTCCCAGCTTCTCAAGAAGTTTCCTCAGGCTGTAGTATGATCGGTTGGCAGTCAGCGTAACTCAACATCAATGTTGTTGTCGGTGCTGACTTTTGACCCCAGATAGGTGAAGTTTTGGACAACTTCGAAGGTGCGGTCACCTATCTGTGTCACCTATCTCCAACCCGAGGTTCTGTGCCGCACACCCGATCCTTTGATATGCTTCTGCTACATAGGAGAGCCTCAAATCAATGATGTCTATGACATCAGCGTATGCCAGGATCGGGATTGACTTACAGAAGATGGTCCCCAAAATTTTCACCCCCGAGTCGCGGATGGCTTCTCTCTCTAGCGTCCGATTGAAAATGAGACAGGCAAATCCATCTCCCTGGCGCAGGACCTTCCTGGTAGCAAAGGGCCCTGAGAGTTTTCCATCCTGGCATGTGATGTTGGGCCATTGTCATGCTTACAAGCCTGGTAATCTTGGCCGGGATTCCAGGCTTGTATTCCAGGCGAGAGTTTTATCCTGGCTATGCTGTCATATGTGGCTTTAAAATCAATGAAGAGATGGTAGGAGTGGAACCATTAAGATTAGCAAGAAGAATAAAAAAAAATGGTTGAACGGGTCCAACGCGGTTAAAATAGTTGGTGTTTTTTGAAGCTGTAAAAACACATACCTTACACTGTTCAAATCCCATCTAGACCGCCTCCCTGTACGCGGGACTGTTCATGCTACGGGTATAAACAATTCACAGAAAGCGAGAACCCGAACTGAAGAATACTCTCATTTAATTGTATTAAAATGTCTTATTTAGTCACGATTACACCGAAATCGATTGAAGCTGGAATTAATTTTGTTTACATTTTGTATGTACTAGGATAGCTAAGAATAACGCGGCTTTACGAGAACAGGAGCTTTAAGTTTGTCTACTCCTACTCGAAGCCATAATACCGATCCATTCGCTTATGTGATTAGGGAAGGTTTATTCGAGAGTTTGTCTGTTAGAGAACCGTAATCTACATTAAAATGTGCTGCAATTGAAATGAGATCTGCCTAGTTTCCTTATACACGCGCTATTTTTCATCGGATTGTTTAAACGAAAATTGACCACAGTTTCCATAAGTGCTGAAGATTTTGTCTTATCAACTGGAAAACTCCTGTTTAATACAGACGCTTATAGCTTTTATAGTTAGTTAGTTAGAGACAGTTAAACGTAAAATCCCGCAACACAAAACCTGGAGCAAAAACTATGCTTCTAAAACTGCTTTAAAATGCAGCCAAAACAACTTTTGAGTCCAAACAGGGACTCTAAAAAAACTGCCCAGATCAAGTCAGCAAACGGTTGCATCTATGAAGCGCAAAACCAAACAAGCAAAACAAAAATGGCTGTCGAATTGGAAAACAAATTTTAGAAAACTCCTTTACGAAAACAAAAACAAAAAACGAACGGCCGGTCAGTAAAATTCCACTTTTATGACGGGGGCAATTTCGGAGTTGAGGACCGGTCAACTCGGGGCCGGTTGTTTTACGGACGGCCGGCTCTAACTGCAGATCGTCACCACCAACATCGGTTCCTTCAGCGAAGGCTCTCCCTCACTGCAAAACACAGCATGTACGCAAAAACGTGCGCATCAGCTCGGCCGTTTGATGGATGGAAAAATGTGCCGACTTAGCGCATCATAAACTAGTACCAACAAAAAAAATCGCCTTTTCGGAAGTTTATGTTTTCATCCGCTTCATCCTTTTTTCCGCACCTTTGTAATGATTTCTCCGAGTTTTAACTCACCCAAGCGGACAGTTTTTCAACCACTTACTTGAGCTTGAAATGGTTCCACATTTTTCCTAAAATTCAACCTAAATTACCTTTTCCATGTATTGCATGTGTTTGTCGAATGTTTTTTCTTTTGGTTGGCCTGGAATAACGAACGGAATACTTGAAAGGATGTGAAATACATGGTCGTGAGACGCTGCCTACGATGCTTCCGATGTCCTTTGCGGTATCCGTAAGACGAAAAAAGAGTGTTTGCTACAAGCTGGTTTGTGTTTGTGTTTTTACCGACAAGTTTCAATGAAATATCGAATACATTCAGGGTTTTTTTTGTTGGAGTTGGCAGTGTAGATGAGACGGAAGCTGCTAAAGCTATAAAACTATATAACTATTTAATAATGTTTGTATCACGTGCTAGAAGAGAAGTGGGCTGTAATAAAATTGAAGGAAGAACCGATATGTCACGTTTGATCGTCTCCGTTTGGTAGCCTAAAGTCTTAATTTATGTGTCTACAATTTTACTTTATATTGTCATGCAGATGCGAAATTGCAGTGAGAGGCTGTTTCATTAATTTGTCACATCAACGTCATCACTCCATCTTAGTTTAGGCCTACAACGCCTCCAAGGTCCATGTGGAAAGCCTGAAAGGATTTTACGGGCTCGGTTTTCCGGTGTTATACTCATGACGAGACCAGCCAGAGAAGATTGTTATTAGGTTCGTTTGGAATATCAAAAGTAAAACAAATGTTAATGCTTTAAAAAAAATCTAATGGCCATAAACCTATTGATTTTTATTTCGAGCTACCGGATATTCAAAATTCTGTAGCGATAATCGAGAAACTGATGATGTGCTGTTTTTTAAATATTTTTCTCCACTTTTGATCAACTTTGTCTTTGAAAGAAATGAATGAAGTCTGATGGATCGTGTCTGATGGATGGATAGAGCCTGATCTCTTAGTCTCTATGCACTAACCAACCATCAATTTCATTGGTTTTTGCTGTTTGTGATGAATAGAAGAGAAGAGTTATGAAATGTTGAATATGTCTCTTTAATGTAATATGTTGGGTATTATGCCTAATATTAGGACAATATTACAGATGAGAAATAAAGCATAGATATGGTGAACTAAAACGCTCTTAACACATCTCGCCAATCATAAGTCATGAGTTCTATCGATCTGTTCAACTTTTCAACCTTTTCATGTAATCTTACTGGTTTCGTAAAGTTTGTAAAAAAATAGACAATGGAAAATAAAAATCTCCTAAAAAATTTGCTTCATTTATTGTTTTTAATCACGTCTTACAATCACATGATGTCGTAAATAACTTACTTAGACTAAAAAACTATATGACAGTAACATTGTTCACATTGGTGGCCAATTTGAGGTGTATCAAACATCATTTAACAGTTAACATCCGGTGATTCTTGACTCCTGATAGCGGTTCAGGAATTCAGAATAAAATATTACTAACTTTTGGTGTGATCGTCAACTGCCTACAGCTATGATACGAGTGTCAGTCACATCTAACCCCGCAGAGTTTGGAGATCCCTGATTGAAAACAATGACGATCGTTATATTCTATAAGCACAATTATTCTTAGCCTGTAAAGCAAATAATAAACAACGCAATGAAAACCTTGGTTACGAAAAGAATTTGGTTGATGAAAAATCCTTACTATTTTACTTAGAATGTGATCTGTTGATCATCTGTTGATCACAGAGGTTTTGAGGTGCTAACGCTGTGAAGATGTTCAGGATTCAAACAGAAATGATTTTTGATTATTGCTATTTCAACGTTTTGTTCTCTGCCAAGCTGAGTTTTTTTTTTATTTAAAAAGTGAAGAAAATAAATTTAAATTTATAATCACCAACAACCCTTCAATTCCCACTACTGCTATAAGACATCTTTTTTACAATATTTTTTTCAACAATTGCCCTGATTGTTTAACCAGATCTCCCCCAACATTGTTACCATTTACGAAAGGCCGTTGGCGATCAATTAAGGCGCGCAAAAATTCACAGGCTTTTCCAGCAAGGTTGCACGCCTGTTTGGAGGTGGCAAAACCGAGCCGTGGAATAGAAGGGGGTTCCGACCAGACCCGGCCAGACTTGAAACAGGCTACAGATATCGCAATTTAAAGCGAATAAAAAATGTTGGTGGGGGAGAGAGAGGGGGGGGGGGAAACGGCACACCGAAAGCACTCAGCGTTGGTGCAGGCCCCGGGGGTAATCGTCTTTAACTTGTGCCGCCTTGATGCGGCGCACATGTAATCAATTGCGAGGGCAATAAAAGTCCTCAAGTCGGCCATTTTTGTGGCTGTTTTTTTTGTTGCTTCTTTTCGATGCCTCCATCCATCCGTAAGAAAGTGCTTTGGATGGGGTAGCCGCACTGGTGCGGGATTGGACTCGAGTTGGCCAGCTCCAGTGAATGATCCCCACCAACCCCTAACTATTGAAGCCCCTTATCTTCTCACTAACGGTTGGTTCAAAGTGGTTGTGCCCCTGAGAGCATTTCGAACCGGCGCCTGCCTGCTGAAATGTGTGGCAATTGTCCGTAAAGCTGTTCGAGATTTTCCACGCATGGCATTCAAGTACGAAGGCACGATTGAGCCTTTCACAAAAAAGCTCTCGTGCAATCAGCGTACGCAGAGGATGAGGATGGGGCTTTTCCTTCGCACGTTTCAGTGTGAGGTTTACTGAGCAATCAAAGCCAATTTTGCGACATACTGTGACGGCACGTCAAGGATAATTATGAGGTAAAAAAGACAACTTTTGAAGGCCATCCAAAACCAAAAAAACTCCTTACAACAGAAGAACACAAGACAAGCTAATTTTAATATCAAACAAAGGGCATCAACTCTCCTATTCACACATAATCGAACTGGAAGAAAAGCAATCTCGTTCCATTACACATTAGTTAACGATCACTTTTGATTTGTTTACGTTGAAGTGAAGCAATAACAAGGGAGGCTTGGTTCCCGGATTTTTAAACATACGAGCTTGCCGGCTCAGATTTATTTGTTTGTGACACATGCCCAAGTGGCTACCTCATCAAATGGTGCTTTGTTTTAGCACGCATGTTTATTACATCATAAACAAAATTTGAAGAAAATAAATGCCGGGCTAGCTTCGAAGCTTTGGGTGCGATCATAAAAAACATTATTTATGGTATTTATCATTGAGAATGGGACCGTACGCGCCCCTGGTCTGGTGGCTTAAGGGTCAACCGAAAATCTACTCCGAACTGGTTTCAATTTTATGTAAGTGATGAGATGATTGGTGAAAATTGGACCTGGAGAAAATTTTTTTTAGCTTGTTCCAATAACTGTCCTTATGTGGACTCCTCTATTAAACTCCTTTATTAAACGATTTTTTTTATGGAGTGAGATATATTAACTGAAAAAACTATCATTCATTCTTTGTTCTTGTCTGGTTCTCTGTTGTGGGTAAAAAGTTTCTTCAAATAGCCATTGGATACACCACAATCGGATCCCTATCTATCAACTATAGAGTACTCATTTAAGTCCCTTAGCTTCTTTTGTAAGGGCTTTGGTTTTATTCATTATGATGTTTTATCTCAGTTATTTAACTCTTATATATATTTTTATCTATTATTTTGTTTATTTTACATTTGAGATGATTTATATCCAATTATTTTAATGTAAATTTTGCTTTAGGAGTTTATACACTTGCATTGTGACCTCCAAGGAGCTTGTTGTTGGTGCCAAGTATAATTTTTTGATTGGTTTTAATTATAGTTTTTTATATTTATATAATTCAGTGATGTTAAACTTGTTGGCATAAGGCTTGGCCATAAAGAAGAATGGTGAATCCAGACTTGAGGAGACCTGCACCGAGAATAAATGTGAAAACGACTGTAGGAAAGGAAAGCTATAGGTAGTCTGTAGATGAGTTATAACGACTAGGACTTTCGAATGCGTGGTCTCTTCGTCTATGGTAGAGGCCCTTCAGACGACGAACCTTTGCATTACGGCATAGTCGACTGTAAGGTCTATTTGGCTACGACGACGGAGCATCTACTACTACACAAATTTGTGGTTGATAAGGTCCCTCGACCGACGAGTTCCTTTGCAAGACACAGCCTGTTAGACTACAAGTTCTCTTCGATCAAGAAGACTTTTGAAAGTAAAGATATCTTTTTCAGTCCTTCTTTGGATGACGAGGCCCTTTAGAGGCTGCTGAATACTTCTCCTCCTCAGCCATGGCAGCCATTCCTGCTATTTATGGCTTATTGATACCATATAGTTGGTTAGTCAGTCTTCACTAAGGAGTGATGATCCGGATGAGATTTAACAATTGGTCCTGCCATGTAAAGACCGGCGCCACCTTCCCTCTCTCGTAAACTCGCTACTGTTCCGATGAGAATATCGAAAACGCTTATATTTGTCGGGTCTAGTTTATTTTATTTATATTTCTAGTTGGACGGCTTGACGCCGTATTGACCGGGTCTAGTTTAATGAAATTAATTTTCTGTGAGAATGTATTGATTTAGTTCCCTTTTTTTCTATTTTTGAGGACAGGTTGTAATTTTTTCTTCCATAACGATCAATTCTTGTGTGTGTTTTTCATATTTTCTTCGGAGAACCTTCAGATTAATTTAGACATTTTTTTTCTACATTATATTGGGATGTTCATGCTCTTGCATTTTGAGCAGTCGAATAGTGGACCTTTTTTTAAAAGTAGGCTCACAAAAATACTCGCTTTAGTACATTCTCTTATATATTATGCTACTCCACCAGTGTTAGAAACTACCAAACAAAACAAAAACGGAAAAGAATCAATAGAAAATTGGCCTTTAAAATTATTTACTTTATTACCTGCCTCATAAACACACCGGCGACAGTTGTACTCTGCAATTATGCTGTCCTTTTACAATGATTTTTATTTAACTTTTTTATTGTACAGCTTTTGTTCCCTAATATCTACAATACATCCCATTTTCGTCGATCGATTGTTTCCAATTCCTTTCGACTACACCTCATTACCATAACAAACTGAAAACAACTGTGACTGTAGTAAAAAGTTTAAATGAAATTTTGTGACAGTGTAAAATAAAAATTTCCAAACAAAATAGAAAGAAATCATTCACAAGCTTTAGAAGAGTAGAAGTAATTGCAGCAATTGTTTGTTGCAGCAATGCAGAGGGATCGGCAATGCTTCGTGTCGTAAAAAATAACCGATGTCCCTTTTACAGGGAAACAGTCCCTGAACATCATCCCTACGGAGACAAAACAGTACGCATAATGATGGCTTCATAGTTTGCTCCATGATGAGGCGATCATGAGTGATCGCGTCCGTTGCATTTACAGCATGCCGATTGCTAATAGTGTTGCTTTAGTACAGCTCAGTTTGTTTGCCGGCCCACCGGACACACAAGGTTGCCCCTTTGCTCAGTAGAGCTCAGTGTGACAGTTCCCACAATTGTTCGGTATTGTGTCGCCACAGCCGAAGGACTTTCTGTTCGGTTCGACCCTCTCCTATTTTTCGGCCACTCTGCCCAACCTTAGCACTCCCTTCCGACCATCATATTTCATGTGTAAAAATATGTCTTTATTGCTACGAGGTGGCTCCGAAGGATAACTTTCACCTGAGCAAGTCTTACCTTTGGCCCCGGGTCTAGTTACACACACGCACACCTTGTTGTGCGTTTACCCGAAAGCGACAATTTTCCACGCAACAATGGCCGACAGTAGCGCACGTGCAAAAGTGTTCTCGCCGGACATCACAAATCATGGCCCCATTTGGCCCCCGGGAGGTTTGGTCGCCCATTACGAGGGAGTATTTATGATCGGTTTTATAGACTGGGATGGTCAAAAATGGGAATGATGTTTTGCTAGAGTAACAAAGAGAAAAAAAAAACACAAAATCACACAAGAAGGAAGAACAATAAGCTAAAACACACAACCATCAGGGATGCTTTTTATGGAAAGTAGGTAATGCTGTGAAGAGAAAATTCATAATTAAATCATGCTCTCGTTATTGGACCATATTTCATTCGGCTCGTGGCTTTCGTTCAAAGGGGGCTGATTCTTATTAAAGGACTCTTTGCCTAGTTTCGATTCAAGTAATTCGTTCATTGATTTTAACCATTCGCTATGTAACTTTTAATTAATTTGCTACACCCTTCACACTTCCCTCACTGTAACACATTCCCAGCAGAAAAAAGAGCTTCCGGATTACGGGTTCCGGTTCCGGTTGTGATAATCGCGCACAACACCTCCTACCGTCTTTTTGCTACCGTTTGAATGAATTTCAAAGTGTTGCGGAATTGCCCTCGTAACACCAGCTAGCTGCGGTCACTCTTTTTTGTATGGTTCGCCCTCGTCCCACACGCAATCCAGCAAAGAAATACGATCCGGGGCCGAGCGCCCCTTACGCCACGCCATCTTGGCTAATTAAGTTAATTAAATTAAAATTTTCAGAAAATAAAAATTACGCTCATAATTTATAATGGAACCGGGGGAAGGTACCATAAACGAACGAGCTGGCTGGCTGAAGGAAAACGCAACGACGTCGGCTACGGATGAATTATGATTGGACCCGGTTCGAAGGGTAGACCAATGGAGAAAAACAAGCCAATGATGGACCCGGAGGAGGACCGAGTGAGGAGGGATGTGGGAGCTTCGAGGGAGGGAAAAGTCTTCACTAGCCACGGGTTTTCACCATTTTGCGTGTTTACGTGGACGACAGCCGTACCGAAACGAAATTTCCACAGCGCAAAGAGATAATCCCCGGACCAACCGAGGGCAGATGGAGGAAATGCTGGAGGAGTGTGGAATGGAGTGCCTTCGCCTAGGCACTTGAAATAGCTTGACCACGAGCTGTGTGTGTGTGTAGTTGCAGCTGAAATAGAGCTGCCAGCTGTCTGTTGGCTGCCAACCATTCGAAACCGTTCATGGTTATTGCGTTTGTCTATTGCTGTGGAGGTGCCCGGAGCCGAGCGGCGAGAGCTTGGAGGGGAAGGATTCAGGCTTTCTGGCCATTTACATTTTATAGTCCGGCCGGAGCCGGGTCAAGCTGACCGAACGGACATAGCTTTGCTGGAAGCAGTTCCCCCCTGAAACCTTAGGAAAAAACTTTTGCACACGAGCAATCACGCAAGGTGTTACCGTGGTATAAGGTTTGGTTTTATATTTCATTTCTCGTTTGGGGCTTGTAGCTTGGAAAAACTTGACCGGGGAACGAAACGCTCACAAAATAACACAAATCTGGGTGAAGGGAGAGGACAGTAGGGGGTCCGGGGAATCAAGTAGGATGGGGATGGGGCAGCCTTTCACTGTGGACAGTAAGTGAGCCTTTCTACAGTAATGGACGGACAGCTGCGAGTGTACCTTGCCAGTAGGAAAACTGAGAAATTGCTTTTACCGATATAGGTTTTGTGTGAATGTGAATAAACAGCATGAATTCAGTATTTAGCTAGTATTTAGCTGCCTTTAATTGAATATTTTCTATAGTTGAGTTGTTCAAAACTTGGACCAACGGCATAACAATGTTCACAGTTATTCAAGCGTTCACAATTAGTTATGTTTCTGAATTAAGCGACGAACGGATAAGCCCTCTTCTTCTTCTTCCTGGGCACTACAATCTCGAGAGGTCTCGGCCTGCCATTTGTGGCATTCTGTGACTTAATTGTACCCGTAGTGAAATAGTTAGCCCTGCGTACGTGGAAGCGATCTGGATGAGATTTGAACCCCGGTATACAAAAATATATACATTTGAACCTCTAGGTATACACAAATTACGCGAATTCACAAAAGAAAATGAAATGTACGGACGGTGTTGGACACATGGTAGACATAGTCGAGGAGATCCCAAGCTCAAAAGCAGCGAGAACCAAAAGAATTTGAAGGTTTGGTAATTGTTCAAGTACAGAGGACGATTGGTCCCTGTGATATTAAATTTACAAGTAAAAACGAATAATTGGATTTATGTTTGGGTTGATCCGAAGGAATAGTGGTGTTAGGGGCAAGTTACATCAAAGATTTGTCAGTTAAAACATTGAGTTTGGTAGGGCTAGTTTGAGATAGGGCTAGACTGAGATAAAGCTTATAAAGCTAAGAAAAGACTTTTCTTTATCGAAGCAGTGGCAGATTAAGGTCTTCGGAGGTCTCGAGCGAAATGGCAGATGAAGCCCCTCTAATTGTGACGTGTTTGTAAGTAAGACCAACAGGATTCCCCTCGACGACGAGGCCTCGATCGGTCGCTCCTTCCGCTCCTAGGTTGATCCGCAACTGTATCGAAACATTCTTCTGAGTCATCCAATCACTCCAATGGAAAGAAGAATTGATTCACCAGTTGAAGAATAGCTCGAAGAGCTCTTGATTACCTCACCGTAAGGTTATGGCGTATGTGACTTATTAGATCATGACGGGTTAATTGCAACAGGAAAATGGTATTGGAAAACCCAGCTCAACCTTCTAGATTCTAGTCTGCAAGGCTAAAGAAAATATAGAGCAAGATCTGCGACGATTGGAAGAACGTGAGCGCGCCATCTCAGGGGTGCGAATTTGTCTATGATCTTCGAGAAACCTATTCACATGAGTCCATAACCAGTACCAGTATCATTAAATAAATTCGCTGCACAATGATAAAAATATGACTTTGAAGGTTTGTACGATCCGATTTAGTGATGTAATTAGATGCTTTAACGATGCTGTCATTCCCCAAAGCCTGTTTACGCTAACTGTAGAGTCAACCTGTGTCCGCTGGTACACGGCAGAGCTTTATCATTTCCCATCAGCATCCCACCGGACCGGTGCTGCCAAAACCCCCGACCAGGGAAAAAAAGGCTTCCTCCAAACAAGTTGACGCACAGCGACTAACCCGTGTGCAGCAAAAAAAGTGGGGAGTGCACAACAAAACACAAAAAAAAAACGTCTAAATTTATAGTCTTATCACCCTGACCTAATGCGAGCAAACACATGTTAATTGTGTGTGCGTTAGCGTTTGTTTTCCTTACCCTGCTTTTCGGGGCCTCGTGGCGGTGTTTGTTTGCTTTGGCTACGAATTTTCAGATACCGCGCGCTCGCGCACTGCTCTGGATCGGGCTGGAAGAAAATTTTTGTGCCGAAAAGAACGGCGCACGACGACGATCCTGAAGATGAGAAGATGTCCCGAAACGCATGGCATGGGTGGGTGGGTTGTAACCACGCTGCATGGCAAATAGTTACAGAAAACGGGGGAGGCAAAAAAAAGAAGCAACATCAACACAACTCTGCCCGGCACGAGAAAAGGAATACCGCAGAATGGTGATAACAAGTCCCGCTCTCATTCATCGAAAGGTACAAAGTCCAGCCGGTCTCGACTAAATGCGTCTTGTTTTTTGCTTAAGAAGCTAGATTTGGCATGTTAAAACAATTTTTTCAAACTCGACACCTACCATTTCCAGTGGGTTATTCAATCGTAAGAAACTAAATACTTGACTTGAAACACGAATACCTTAAAACAAAACAAATCCCATATCAAATATGTACCAAGCAGCCCCAAAACGTGCGCCCATCTATGGCCCTATCAAGCGTTTTCCTCGCCGCATCGTTGTTTGGTGTGTGCCCTTTGACTTTGTGTGTTAGCAAAGTCCTAAATCTTTAGCCTATGCTTATGATGCTGATGATGCTTATTAACGGTGCATCGTATATTTACAACAATTTACGCCCTAGGTGTTTACGAGCCCGGAAAGGTGCTCGAAAGGTCAACGAGGCCCGAGGTTAGCTCGAACAAGAATGATAGTAAAAGCTAACAGTTTACTATTTGCGGTAATAGTTCATGTTGATTCGATTGATAAAAGAGGTGTTTAAAAAATGTTCAAGAAATTGTACAAGCAGTCATATCAGGAACTCGAATGAATTCGAATATTTCAATCTTGAGTAGAGATTAAGATATTACTAATGGATTTAAGAGTTGGTGCGGTCCGGTATCCGTCATAGATCTTGCTACGGATAAGATGAAGTCACAGAAAGCCAGAAATGGCAGGTCTCGCACCTTTCGAGGTTGTAGTGCCAAAAAGGAGAAGGAAGAATGGATGAAACCTGCATACACCGATGCGATGCTCAGCGCAGTTACTTAAAAGTTTATATTATTATTTTATATGACTAATATTGATATGATTCGTGTAGGAATAATTTTATAACGACACTGAAATAATTCTATCACTTTTTATCAGAAAAGAAGCCAGGAGTGTGATGTCTTTAAACGGATTCCACAAGGAACTGAGGTTGAAGTTTCAAGCGCGATGTACGTGTGGAAAAAATGGATGTTGAGTCGCGGAGAAATCTATGAATATTTTCTCAAGAGGTTTTCTCAAAGAAAACGTATGTACTGCTTGATTATTCTTTTGTGAGTGATCTTAATTCGTATTCTTAACCCTAATCCTAAATTTACTCCTAATAGTTCATTCCTATAATTCATCCGTGACCGCCTTCGGGAATGGCATGTGGATTGCCTACATATTAGGCGCGAATAATTCATGTAAGGCACTTCCTCATCGGTAACTAGCACAATTTGACTTTTGAAACATCATCTCCCTTCTGAATAACCGTTGCAACATTAAATCGGTCGTTTTGTTAATCCGTTAAAAGGAATAAGAGACTGATGATGACTGTGACTGCGATGTTGACGGAAGACACTTCTATCAGGGATCAATCTGTTACAGCGCGAATCATTTTGTGACCAAGATGGAGGTTCAACTGATCGTTAACGCCTCAGAAGAGCGCAAGCAGAAGATCTGCAATTATTTCGTTTTGTGACAGCCATGGCTTGCTTTTTCCGTGCTGTAGATCATCTTAGTGACCCATGAGACCAACCATCAAGTATCTTAACTTCATAATCACTATTGCTCATCGCTAATGAAACTCTTCCAGCTTCCAACCGTGATCTTCTGCCTGTCGTAGTCGCATACTCTTCCACGGCATCCAAAACCACTGCTACAGTACAAATCTAGAGCCTCCATTAATCGTATGTTTCTCTCGATATTCAAGAGTAAAGTTCCAACTAACTGCCGTAGAATCACCCGGGAAACAGTAACAATATTTCACATCTTTCAATATGGATTTCGTGTCACAGTTTAGGTTCTTGTCGTCAAGCATGTAGCAGTTGAAATGGGTGATCGAGCGATCGGTTCAATATTATTGTTTTGAAGGAAACTGTTTCAAATCCATTTTGGAAGCTATATCGAAGTATCTCTATGTTTTCTACCCCGTAATATGGTTCAAATACCGAATCGAATTGCCGATTGGATTTTCCACCGCATCCGTAACACGATCTCGATCCCCGATCGGGTTCCGTTAAAACCTTCGCCGAAACAACGCCCCCCCAAAAAAAAAAGAAAGAAAGACGGACTCAATGCTCGACCGGAGCACCATCTAATTAGCAAGAAAAACAAATAGCATTACCTAAGTTTGCAAATACTGTCTACGGCGAAACGGTGCCGATTGCCACACCTTCGAATTGGGATGCCTGCGAGTCCTTGGCACGCGGAACACCATCATTATCCTGCCAATGATGTTACCCCGGGGAAGAAAAGCGGTTTTAGGTAGCAAAACAACAGGGCACCGTTGAGTACCCAGTGTGTTGCAGGGTAGAAAAAACCGCGTTCGGGACCGTTGCAACTGCGGCAATGCCGATCGACCAAAGAGAGAGAGATACCCGGTAATGGTAATAGGACGGGTAGAAAGGCTTTCTACAACTTCTTTGCTGCTAGCAGAAGCAAAGGAAAGCACGTAAGCTTCCAGCACTTTTCGGTTCAAAGGATCGATACCCCGAGGAAGGACCCCGTCCGATGGGTTGTTGTGGGCAATTTGTTATTTTAGTGTGACAATTTGCTGCACATTGTTTCGAGGGCTCCGGTTTCGGTGTGAGGTAACCCTCACAACAATGGCATCCTACCGGGGCTCGTTCTTTCTCCATTGTCTTCCAATTAAATTTTATGGCGTCTCATTTGTGTGTCTTTCGGGTGCCCTTTTCACTGTGAGGGTGAGGATCACTAGTGATCACGCAGATATTCGATGCTGATCGATACTGCTGGGACGAGCGTAATTAGGGGTGTGCCTGTCATTTTACTATCCTTTCCCAACTACCAGAATGTTGAGCGTTTAAGGTGCAACAAATGTGGACATATGGTGTAGGCAGGATCAAACGAAACCGGACCGTTGGAGCACGATCGGGAAGGATGGATTTCTTTTCCCTATCCCAAAAGGGAGCGCGTTCAAGGGTAGAAGCAAGCGATTGACCCAAAGAACCGTTTCCGTCATGCTTGATTCGAATCGAAAGAGGTAATGTTTGTTTGATCTCACGGAACACGGTTTACTGAGCAAACAAAACAAATCCGATGAGCTAGAAGATGCAATAAATATTCGTGCGCGGGTATCGGGTGTCAGATTCCGATTCCAAAAGGTAAATAAATCGCTTGATAGTGATTAGTTGAGGTCACAATTTAGTATGAATAAGATATCGCAGAGCTATGGTAGAGAGCAAGGGAACATATTCCAAGTTAAGGTCCGATTTAACTGCACTGAACTAGATTGCGTTTACGTCACCATCAGCTAGTTAGCCCAGTGTGACCGGTGATGCAGTTTCGCCAGACATCCATCTATGCTCGTCAAACGGTTCGGCTTCTTTAGGCAGACGCTGCGTACTAAACCGGGCCACAGTGTACAGACACACACACACACACACATATGATTAGTATCGTCAATAGTCATGGCAATTAACGTTTAACGGCACCTGTAAAAATTAAACAGTTTGATTAGGGCCATCAAAAGAATCGCGGCCTTTATGGCTCAAGGTGGTCCAATGGGAGGGAAAGGGGTGTGCGCGGGAATTCAGGGAGGGGGGAGAACAGGGAACTTTTTTTTATACCGTCGTCCCGTCGACAATGACATGTGGTCCTATCCACAAGCAATGGGGACAATGCCAATGTCGTTCTTGGTGCCAATGCCAACGTGGATCTATTGTCTTTCGAGCCGGAAGTTGGGTGTTGCATTCCATCGCTGGGTTGATAGCGCATCGATGCATTATCGATTCACTGAGACATGCTCGAGA
This sequence comes from Anopheles stephensi, assembly GCF_013141755.1. Classification (NCBI taxonomy): domain Eukaryota; kingdom Metazoa; phylum Arthropoda; class Insecta; order Diptera; family Culicidae; genus Anopheles; species Anopheles stephensi. The sequence goes on along the minus strand of NC_050203.1, from coordinate 64,278,714 downwards.
AAGACGAATAAATCCTGTTCTACATTGTTTTCTCTCTTTAGGTCAGATTTTAAAGAATACGATGTTTTGGCTTTGAAATGTATGTAGTAATATAAGCGTGTTTTAATGTGTTCTATCATATAAGTCGAGAACTTTAAACCCAGGTATGAAATACTGGGGTATATAAGGGTATAACAGAACTAGCAAATTAGGTTCTGTTTCGTTTTAAATTTTGGTTAGGTTTTAAAGTACGAATTTGGTGATTAGGTCCAACTTTAAGTATAGGCTCATTGTTTATACAGTCTTTAACACAACTATACGAACGAATACGATTCCTTTGCCAAGTAGTGTTCCTAGCCGACTTGGGCAGTAGGATAAATTTTGTTATATTTTTCCAACATTCTGTTACATTTTGTCTTTCTGAAAACCAGATTTCCTTATTTTTACACAAGGTTTTCGATTTTCTGTTCCCATGTGAAGCAGTGTATCTCCGATATTTGCCATCTTTTCGCTTTGCTTAGCAATTCCTATCATTTCTGTAACCGTAACACATGGGAAAGGAGGCTGGCAATGACGCATGATCGGAAGTGAGAATGTCGAGTTTCAATGGAGTCAAACCCAAGAAACCGACAGCGTACAGGGTATGATGGGAGAGCCATTCGAAACCCAGTAAGGAAGCGCCGAATAGTTGCGCGGGTGAATCTTCGCTGTACTCTCTCCAGCCTGGCCATTGCGGTCGAGCCTGGGGAAGACCAAACAACGGCGGCATAGTCCAGAGTGGATCGAACCCAGCAACAATGCAAGGCCCTTAGGCAGAGGGGGTCTCTGAGTTCGGAGGATAGTCTGACAATCAGTCCCAAGGAATTGTTGCAGCTGAAGTGGAACTTAAGGGATCTCCCGAACGAAATGACGCAACATTTATCGAGACATAACACCAGACCGTTATTACGACACCAATCGGAAAACTGTTGAGGAAAACTTGCAGAGAACGACAATCAGCTAACGAACTCACAGGAAGGTAAATTTTGAGGTCATCAGCGTAGAGCAGATGACCGTTGGGAGGCAGAGAGTACACACAGTCATTGGTAAGCAACAAAAAAAGGAGTGGGCTGAGGACACTCCCTTGTGGAACACCGGAGGAACCTACAAAGGAGTCGGAAAAAACAGGACGACACTTTAACTCTGTAAGAGCTGCCAATGAGATACGATTCGAACCAAAACAGTAGCTGACCCCCGATACCAAGCTTAGTAAGCTTGGCCATCAGTAGGTCCAGCCGGAGACTGTCGAAAAGCGCCTTGAAATCCGTGTAACTAAAATCGGTTTGGCAGCCAGAAATCATACTAGCAAAGGCAGATGATTCGAGACACATAAGGTTCGAGGACGTAGTGCGGTCACCCATTTTGTGTATGGGAATCAGTCAAATGCCCTAGAGCAACCTTTACTTGATAACGATTTTAAACTAAAGCTGTCTAAATGTTGAACATCAATTGTTTTTGCCAATCAAAATAACCTTTGAAGAATTCATTCCATCAACAGGAGTATCCTCTGCTAGATTCTATACAAAAGTTTCAGCGGTTTCGGTATCTTATTACGGTATCTTAACTGTACATTTATTTATACACAATATTTGCTGACGATCACAAATTAACAAAACAAAAACTGACAAGACTTTTCCTCCCTGTTATTTGTCTTATCCATCGGTTAAGATACTCGGGTGTCTTAACTCTACGTGTTACAATAACCTTCCGATATCGACATTTGCCCAGAAAACCACAACCCCAACATAAAACGGATTTGTTCTCGCTATTTCTTTAATCAATTTGGTGCAACAAAAACCCTCTCCACCGGCGGTTGTAAACATGTTGCAACAGTAAGCAAGTAAGAAAATGTGCTTCCACACGCAAAAACCACTCCACTTCAGAAGGTTCTGTTTTTGTACCGGCTGGGTGAAAATGTATGCTACCTCAGCGCCCCAGCTCGGATCGGTAAAAAAAGGGAGTTTTATTTTCATTTTGCAGCCAAAAATATGCTTTATTACCGCCACCTCGGTAAGACGGTAACAGATTTGCTGCCCCGCTTTTTTCCCTTACCCCGGGGTGGGCCGATGGTGGACTTCAAAGGGCGAAACCTTGTGCCCCGTGTACCTCGCGCACTAAAGGAGCAACCATGAAGCCTGTGTTCGGTGCTCCCAGTTCGGTGCCCAGGGTAGATTCCTGAACGTCGGTTTCCAAGGACATACATAACCCAAAGAAGGTGCTTTTGGACAGGGTAGAAAAGCAACAACAACAGCAAAAAAACGCTGCCAAGAACATAAATCTGGGGGACTGTGTTTAGGTGGCGTTGGTGTTCTGATTGGTGGGGTGCGATGGTCGTATTACGGTCGTGATTCATGGTGTCGTAATTTCCGCCATTAGGGGAAAAATGCGACCGAAAAATGATTATGCTTGCTGCTTGCGCCAATATCGCTAGCTTGATAGGTTCGGTGTAGTCTGTCAAGATGTTGTATTTGAAGAGCGTACGGGTGCATGCGCACGAGATTGTCTTTCATGTTTAGCATATTCAAATAGTAAATAAATATTATCAACTTAATTTTTAAAGTTCGAAACACTCTCTCATCTCTTGAACTTAATTTTCTTGAGCTCTTAAGATTTATTTTAGCTTGTCTTATTAAATTCTTATTAAAGGACGGCCCAGTGCCAGATACCGGAGACCGGAGTAGAAATCCCAACCCGACCGACCACTCATAGTGAGGATAGACTATCCAAGTACGTGGTATCAATAAGTCTAGTAAGCCACAAATGAGAGCCATAACCTTAGAGGTAGTTAAGCCATTTCACAATTTCAACGCACATGCCGTAAAACATGTACTGCCTATTTTCGATTAAGGTTCTAAGTTTTCGGAACATGTTATGGAAAGTGATATAAGATTTAAATTTTATATACCAGGACCAAAATCTGCCCAGAGAAGACAAGCAGATGTTTATTATACTGTTTCAAAAATACATGCTCCTAACTAAAGGATCGTTATAGCGGTCTGTAGTTTTAAACGAATTTCAGAACATTTATATGTCTCGAAGAACAAGCTTTTCGCATTGAATGTACTATCTCTTTTATGTACAGGCACATGCATAGATTTTCTCTTAGTAATAACCTGAAACAATCTGGTATAAATCGTAATTGAAGTTTACCAGCCATACTTTAAGGATGTTTTTTGATATCATAGTCTTGGTCTCATAGTCCCTTACGCAAGGCTGATTACTTTGCTAAGGGTAAAATCAAGGTACAGAAAGCCAGAAAAGGTAGGCCGAGGCCTCTCGAGGTTGTAGTGCCAAGGAAGGATAAGAAGAGTCTTGGTCAACTGGACAAAACATAGCAAACTCATATAATATAATAGCGTATACAGATCGTAGGTTAGTATGAAGTGTTTGAGTCTTCCGATTTAATCGTCTAATGTGTTTATTTGACCATGATGTTTCTTCTTAGAATCCGTTCGATGTTGGGACCAGATTAATCTAGAAATTTAGACTATAATACATATAATTTTGAAAAGGCTTGTTGTGGTTAGAATCTTTGAGGCCCTTTCGGCAGAGAGGTTCTATGTCTATGTCTATGCACCATCGCTTAATCATGCTCGTTCTAGCTATTATGGCTCTCTTCCTCTAACATTTGCTCTAAAATCTGCTACAAAAGTAGCACATTGTTAGCAAGAAATATAAAGACGACCGTTATTAATCGAGCTGTTCTATAGTAGATATCGATCGAAACGGTCAGATCATCCAATTTGATTTTATATAATTTTATTAATTATAAATTTAGCACTATCGACATAAAAGACGTTGCAATTTCAAACAAAAGTGCTGTAAATGCCACACACGGCTGTAAATTCTTCATCTTAAACTATCCAGAACCAAAAACCCCAAAATGTTTGCTTCTGTCAACCAACTTTAAAGGTGGTGTTTGTTTTCGTCATCGTTTTCGTCACAAAGAATTCGACCCGATCACATCAAACTGCACTTAATTCGCTACGGAATGTGTATCGCAACCCGATTTGGCGTACTGTTACCATGCCTTTCGGTTCGGGGTGGCAAACGCATATTTAAAGTATCATTTATGATGGTGCCGCACCATAAAACCTTCATCCAAGTTTCTGCTAATGCAAAGAGCATTAGAATGACGTTCAGCTAGTTAGTTCTGCGCTCCAGTTTCCGTCCATCCATCCATTATTCCATCCAGCGCTCGAACGGGCGCTAAAACCCCGTCCGGGCTTCATTAGTGCAAATGGGAGTTACCAACCTGCCGCCCCGCGCAATCGCGCCAGAGCCTGACGTACATTAAAAACCGCAGCAAAACGACGCAATCAATTGTGTGTGTGGGCCGGGGCTTGTGTGGGCTGTGGCTTTGGGAGCTTGAAGCCATCGGTAACCGTCGTGCCCGCGCTATATTTTCTATTCCCCTCGATGCGGATAAATACGGGTTATTACGAGGGTATTAATCAAACATCATTATCATTGCAGAGACAGTTCTAGGACAGACCCGGACCCAGAGAAAAAAAAAACAACAGGACAGACACGGTGATGCGTTTAGCTTCTTCTCGCTTGCCGAGAGACAGAAAATTCATACCGTCCTGTTTTGTTTCACTACGTTCAGCCTAATGCAAAGGTTTTGTTTTTTTTTCTTTCTATTTTGTCCTTTTTCACCGGTTTTGGTTCCCCTGAAAATATAGGCTTTTTCACCAAAATTGGAATAACAAAAGGCGCATAGGGCGCGAAAGAAAAGCCGTAGGATGAAAGGAAAGCTCGCTCGCTGCTTGAAAAATGCGGCAATCTCGCATCACCCGAAAAGTACCAGAGCAAGATGGCAGACACGTTGCAACCGCCATCTTGCTCTATCGCACCCCTAAACAAGGGGTAGAAAAGAGTGCACAATAGCGCAGAAAAACATGTCCGCTTCATACAAAGGCGCACGCACCCTTATTGGCCAGCAAATGGCCCCCGGGGTAACGCCCATTTTCCCTAGTTCGAAGTTGTGTGCATACTGTACCGGTTGGCAGGTAGCGGACCACGTGAAGAGGTGGCTGTCGCAAGGGAAAGGAATCGAGCGCAAACAACGACAACAAACAATCACAATCGCACACGCACCGCATATCAGTCGACTTGTGTCAGCTCCGCTACTCGAACGTCAAAGCAAAGCAGCCAGCGTGGATGTTTGTTGTGTTGTGGACGTCGTACCGAGCGGAACGTCTTGTACCACAGCTTTCTGGGCACAGCTCGCTGTGTTTCGGTGGGGAGTTCCTTCAGGTCGTGTGATCGGTTGTTTGTTCCGTGGGTGAAATAACAAAAAAAAAACCTTCCGTGCTTTAGGTGTTTACGACGTGTTACTGAAAACAAAACAACAAAATACTCATGGCACACTACGGTGTGACACTGGCTGTCAAATGTATGTTTACGATCGTGTAGAACGCGGCTGTGTAATGTTAGAATGTGTGGTGGAAGAAGAATGCAAGTGATCATTACTGTTTTAGCGACGGAATAAATTCGCATTAGAATATCACTGTGTGGGAGAGTCACGAAAAAAGACAAAAGTGTATGTGTGAAGTGGAGTGAAGTAAAGTGGCCCAAATTTATTGTCGAAACGCTCTTGAAACAATGAGGCGTCCTGTGCTTCGAATGTGCTTGGTATTGGTATAGAGCTTGGCAAAAGCTCTTCGAAAGAGTGTTGTGGCGTGTGCCTCTCGGAAAGGATTAGAATTGTGTGTACTTTTCAACGAAATTGGCAGAAACAACACAACAAAACCGCGTATCGAACTGAGTGCCCCGAGCGAACGATCAAAATGGTGTCCTACTATAATCACTTTGCGATGTATCCGAAGAATCACAGCGGCAATCTGCCGTACTCTGCGACATCCGGCTGGTATCCAGGCAACTACCAGCATCAGCCACCGCATCCGCAGTTCATTGGCGATGGTGAATCGTCACCGCAACCCGCCATGTACTATCCCCATCCGCACGTCTTCCATCCGCAATCCAGTCCCGATTGGAGCAGTCACGAAAACTTCTCCACACCGCCACAATCGGGCTTGGGGCTCGGGCACGGTCCCAGCCCAGGCGTTGGTGGATCGAGTGGTGCTGGTTCCGGCGGTGGATCCGGTGTTGGGCTACATCTCGGTCAGAACTCGAGCCTACATCATCATCACCACCATCACCATCACGGTAACAATAATGGAGGGAGTGCGAGTGGAAGTAATGGGCATGATCATCTTACCGATGGACTGCACAGTATACCGTCACCGCCGATCACGGTGTCGGGCAGCGATATGTCTAGCCCGGGAGCACCGACGGGATCTTCGTCGCCGCAGATTACACCCCGCCCGACACCGGTCAAAAGTCCGTACGAGTGGATGAAGAAGCAGTCCTACCAGAGTCAACCGAATCCAGGTTAGTTGTGGTTTTCGTAGCATTTTCTTTTTGTAAATCGTTTGAATAGAGCTAGAGTACACTTGACTGCATGATGCATTTCTGTTGCGGTGTGTTGCATCAATCTGTTTATTTCTTCCTTTATGCTTGCTGTGTTTTGCTGTTGTACATTTAAAATGTATATAAGATGTAAGAGTTTTCTTCTCAAAAGTTTGGAAAATTGTTGATCCCGTTCTCGCCAATTCTTCTCACGATTTTATCACGTTTTTGCACCATGATGTACTTAACGTTCATTTACTTGTTTCGGAATGCGTGTACACGCAGGACGCCATCTCGAACGAGCGAACATTATGCTGGCTTATTTTTACGATTTCTCACTCGCCTCTACCTCCCTGCCCCTCCCCCCCTCCACTTCCCCCTCCCCACTTAATCCATCCTGGATTTCAGTTTATGAACCGTCAAACATCATCAGATTTCTTCACTGATCTCCTTCCGAGCAGGGAAACCCTTGAAGCTACACACCCGGGGAGAATTTATTACCCAAAACATTCCCATAAACCTCGCCGTGGTCACCATGGCAACCACAATAACTGCATCATTTTGTGCTCGGGTTGTCAGTAAAAGGAGGTGATAGCTTTTCGGTGCGTGCGAGTGTTTGTATGCCTGTGTGTGTGAGCGCGCGCATGGGAGAAGGGGCTACGAAAGCCATCAAATTGGAGACCATTAAAATCAAGAACGCAAACGAGAGTCTGATGTAGAATAGAACCAAATGGATTGATTTATGTCCCCCGTTGCATGATCTGGTCTGAGTGTTCTGAGAGGTATTGGTGGTTGGCACGGTTGGTTTTTTTCCTCTTTTTGTTACTCCTGCCTTCTTATCTTCCTTTTGTTTGAAGCTTAACATCATCTGGTGAATGTTGTGTGTTTTGCGTTTTTATCCACTGTTTCCAAACTGTGCTGAGAATACATAAAACCCTCCCTTGGAATTCAATATTGTTCCAGGGGGTTTCTAGCAGGATATTCCGGGACTCCGGTCGCTAGCGAAACGAATCCAGCACAGTTGGGCTTTCGTTATGGTTTCCGTTTTTATCGATGGAATGGTTTATCTGTGAAGTAAGTGTGCTGTTTACACCGAGCATGTCGTAGCATATCTTCAGGCCCATCCCTACGCACGCAATGCACATCAAAATGGCTGCATGGGACGTATTGGAACGACAGCGGGACGCCTGTGGTTCTCCTCGACTTTTCCCATCCAAGGAACAGAAAAACCTTCCGTTGCCATGGCGATCGTCTTCTTGGCAAACGCACAGCTTTTGACAGCTGCCGATCGATCTCGTTCTCTCTTTCCTTCTACTGTTCTCCTAAACGCACGCACCCCCAAAATCTAGGATTGTTTCCGTTTGCCTTCCTTCCCAGCCCTTCTAAGAACTTGCGCCTTTTTGCGCTAGAAGCACTTAAGCCGGCCGGTAGAAAGAACTGAGGCGGCCCTAAGAAGCCGGCGGCTACTTGCGCTTTCCATTAGCACCCCGGAAATGGGTCCATTTTGGCCCTGGTCGCGTAACGTTCCATTAATCCGCGGTCCGGTAGCCAGCTTGTGATGCTTTCCTACCAATTAGCGTCTAATTTTGTTTGCTACTAGCGGGCATTAAACGGCGGGATTCACGGGAGAGAGATTCCACCAGACGAAAGTCTAGAAAAAAGTTTGCTCTAGTTCTCGTTCATTTGCAGTCCGTTTGTAGAAGTTGTAGTGATGTATTTAACCAAAACTTTCCTGCACGAAGCTTTAGTGCATTGTTAACATTAGCTGTGGCTGCTTGCTTTTTCTGTTCTCTTTGTTTTCATAACCGTTTTCCGCTTATAGTTTAACTAGAACACTCCCTTGTTCCCTACTTTTGCAATTGACCAATTGACACTGAATATCTGCATTCCAACTAAACATTGCCCATTGTTTCTCCATCTCTATTTCTCCCGATGTTGTTCGTCGGTGCTATGTCCCTCGAACCTAAAACAAACCACCACCATGCCAAACAAAACCCCACAACCAAAGGAGGCCTTATCAACATCTGCTCGGCACCATCCCTGCAAGACTTCGCGCTGGTGGAATCTGGTGGTATGAATGAAACTAAACACTATTTTTTACGTTTTCCAATTTTTTTGTCAATTATTTTGTGCGTTAAATCCTGTTCCCTGACAAAGCATGAAGCTCTCGGTTTTTCTTTTGCATGTCCAACGCAGAAAATCGAATTATAAATTCTAATACGATTGATCGATCCTTCTCCTAAGCAGGGGTTGGACGTAACCTTACCGTGGAGTCCACATGCTTGACAAACCACAAATTGGACTCCATTTTGTGGTTTCTTCCGTTCTCTTTACGATTCATACAAAAAAACCGAACGGTACCCACGAAATGGGCACATGGAAGCTAAAACAATAGCGGACGAAGCTTGGACCGCTTGAACCAAACGATTTCTAGAGCAAACCCTCTTCTTCTCCACGTCCTATTTCTCACCTCCTCCACGGGCGGGGAGTGGGGGTTGATAAATGCTCCGGTTGCAGTTTTGTTCCGCCCCCTTTGGCCATCCTACCCAACGTGCAAGTGGCATTGAGTTTGAATATTAATTAGGTATTCGTCGCCGCTTCCTCGACCGGCACACGATCGACCCTGAACGAAGCTCGGTCGAATCGTGGTGAAGCGATGGAAACTATACTGACTCACAGTTGCTTAAAGTTTAAGCTGCATGGAGCTGCCCACCCCTTCCCTAGATTCCCCTAACCCACTGATTCCGTTCTCCAAACCGCAACCACCCCACGAATACTAGAAAACCGAAGCGTATCACTATTAATTTATTCGCTTTATGTATACTTTTATGGCATTTAATATTTATGGCAGTTTCCTACCGCCGTGCGCTCTAGCTGCTCCTTTCCCTTCCAAACGGGCCAACTTTAACGTCTGACATCACACACAGCTTAAAGTGTGTGTGTGTGTGCAAGAATCAACCCCAGCCGAATCCGAACGGACCGAACAGAGGAGCGTGAAGAGACAGAAACTTAAAAAACTTAAACCAAATCAAATCAAAGAAGCCCATTAAAATGCGCTACTAGACGTGGTTTCAGTGTGTGCGCGAGTGAATGTGTAGAGAAACCACAGCTTGGTAGTTGGTGAGCCTAGAGACGAGGTTTTCTCAAGCGACCAGCTCAGCCAATGTGTACCTTGCGTGTGTTTACGCCATAAGCAGGGATCGCGCATAGGAACTTTGGAGGTTTTTCATGGCTTTTCGTTCCAGTGCCTCTTTGTGTTCCTTTGCTTTGGAACGTATTCGGGAATCGAAATGATGTTGTCGTGACTCCAAAAAAAAAACGACACTAGTACAACATTTCTCTAGCGATTAATTTGTAAACGCGCAGAGCCGTGGAGGTTCCGTAACGAAGTGCTTCATTAACATTTGAGCGAAATTAAATGTCGAATTTACTGTTAAAGCCACAGACCTTGACTTCCGGTTCGCAAAAGCAGTTTTGAGATAATCCTAATAGATTCACAACAGTTTCTGAAACACTTGCAGTATAAGATTCAAAGTATTCGACAATTACTCTTCTTCAGACTCAACGCAACTCAATGAGGACGTTCGATTGATTAAAACTCGATTCGAATCGAAAAATTCGATTTTATTATCTTTCTGGGGTTCATTGTACATGTGAGATGTACATTTTTTATCAATAATCAAATGTGTCTTAAATACATCAAAATATTCCTCTATTTGAATATTTTTGTACTGAAAGCCATCTGACCATCTGGTTGACTACTTTAGTCCTATCTTCCCTGAACCCTTCTTTGTAAAAATAATCTGCTTCTCACACAATATTGCAACACGTTTGACAACTGCACCGTATGGATCTTTCTTCACCCCCTAAGTTGTAATATTTGTAAAAAAAAAATGCCCCTTAAACTTGCTCGCTACTCTACTCTTACTGATTTTTCGTGTGTTTTATTGCCACATAATAACTCACCCCACGTTTGCCACCCAACCTCTCACACGATGATTTATCCAATTAAATGCAAAACAAAAAACTGGAAAAGAAAAGACTGCTAATGATGTTTTTTTCTTCTCTTCTTCTTTCGACCCCCTTTTCGCATTTTTGCAGGAAAATGTAAGTACTTTGGTCAGACCGTTGGACATGCCGCGGCTGGTTCATTCAGCTTTCATTCGCGCCTCTTGCCTTCCCCTCCTCACTGCCTTGCCTTGCCCTAGCGTACTTGATCCTCAGACACACAAAAAAACCCTCCTCCAACAAACCCCGACGCGTACGATACGCACGTTTCCACAGGTAACGCAACACAACTATATCAATTCACCTTTTTTTTCTTATAAAAAGCAAACTTTTCTTCTCCTTTTTCTTCCTTCTTTTACAACAATTTTGGGGTCGTTTTTTTAAGTACCAATCGTATATCATTTGGACTGATTGATTCCTGCAGTTCGTCTGCAACGGAACATTAACGTTTTTCAAAGCAAACAGTATGAATTATGCACACAATTTGCCAAACGGCTTACGGTAGAAGGAGTAGCTGAGAAGTTATAAATCATCGTTTGGTTTGGAATGCAGCGCAACAACGGATGTGTTTTTTTGTTGTGGTCGCTGATTTGATAATTTACCTTTGCAGCGTCTACAATGTATGTTACCTTCAATCCTCATTTATACCACACCACATACATACAGATGATTTCTTTGAGCCATGCTGCAATTGTATTTATCATTTAAATGAGACTTTTGGAACTTGCAAGCAATAGCTGCATAGCAATAGTCGGAGCGTTTGTCTAAGCGATGAAGAATATTCTGGAGAATTTGGACATTGTTATCCAAACATACTGAGACAAAGCCGTCCATATGGACTTAAAATGGAAAGATGGACTTTTCTGAAGGAACGATGCCAGGCTAGTGAGAGACTTATGAAGGGCGGTGGTTTAGTGGTACGTTCCAGTTCTCAGAAATCCTGGAAAGAGAAAATGTCTCGCTTCTCCTGCTTTGTCCAATGACAACTAGTAGAATAACGAGCCTTCATTACTCTCCAATAAATAGTAAATTGTTCATAGAGGTCCGTCGATAGAGTCGAGATTTTTCTGTTGATCCTGATCACTTCAAGAATATAGACAGAAACTGTTCAGTATCCAGTACAATTAGCTCTTACCACGTTCCTTGGAACCCAGCTCAAAACTGTGGTAGAGTTCAGTTCACTAGTTCTAGTTACGAAAAATTGCGCTTCCAGTAGAGCAATGCTCCAAAGGTGGTCTGCATTGATTTAAACCCTCCAGCAGTATTTCTTTGAATCGCGCTTATCGTCTTGCTTCTCATCCCGTATGTTGCGAATTTTGGGAGATTTTGGGAATTTCCCAAAAAGAATCGAACACATACAAAAACCCCACGATCATATCAACAGACTTACGCAATCGGTCCTGTGAAAACGCACCAGCAGCACCCGGTCTCTGTGTTCTTTTGCTCGCCCTTGCCACGAGGCCCATCTCGTTTTCTAATCTAGCGTCGACGACAGGCGACCACCACCACCACCACCAGGCAGCACTGCGCAATAATCGATCAAACAATCGGCACACCACGAACGGCCATTTTGTTTTTTGGTATGGGCCCCACGGCACACACGGCACAGCTCTCATGGCATCCGATGATTAATCAGTCCGTGTCCGATTGTGAGTTGGCGAATGGAAACGATGGTGAACGACGCGAAATGTGCTTACAACGTTTCGCGGGGTCTGTTCGTACTGTATGCCCTTATTTTTTCGTTTCCATTCCGTTATCGTTGCTTTGATGACCGTCATCGGCCGTTGTCGTCATTAAAGTGTGTGTTTCTTTCTGCCTCCTTTCGTATCGTGGTATCGATCGCTGTGGGGAGTGAATGTTTTGGGCCGCTGGTGTGTGCTTTTTTTTCTTCTCCCGGTCGGCCGTTATCATACACTGACAGGGTCGTTTTGATTAATCGATTTTTCGAATCCCTCCAAATTCTTGAACTCACGGCGCTTTTTCTCCCCCAGTACGAGGCAGGCAGGATCTAGACTGTCATCCGCCCCATCGGAGCTATCAATCATGCGTACGAGGTAGTGATCCCTATTAATCGCCATCGCGAACAAAACAGCTCACATGCGATGCAAACCATGCTCGATAAGTGTGGAGAATGTTGTCAAAAAAATACTTGTACTTGTTTTTTTTTTTCTTTCGAACAAACAGGATGTTAAACTGTTGCAGTTTCACCGACAGGCCCGTTGAAGCGATAAAAGGGAAAAGATGTTGTCAAAACAAGAGCCTTTTTTTGTTTTGTAATGCCCAAAAAACGTTGCCCCAGATAGACCAATAAAAGTCCGCAACGGGAACACTATCTCGAGAAAAGTCCTTTCGAAATGCACCACGACGTCCTAAATAAACATCCATTCCAAGTAACGCAGACACTATTTGCATCGTGTCCTGCACGTACATCCCAGCGATCGGGATTCTGTTTTTGAAGTGCAACCATGCCATTTCTTACCTCCCTATTTCTTCCTGCATCGTTACAAACCCAAGCATAAGGGAGGGAGAATATTTTACAACATAATTGAACCCCCGCATTGCTCAGGTTTGCCGACATGAAGATCAAGGCAGACATACAAATGTATACAAGGATCGCTTCCGGGCAGCGACGGCCCTGAGTTTCGCTTGTCCATTTGCTTGAAGGGCTTTCCCACGGATGGGAAGCGCAAAAGTGAACGATCGTACCAGAAGGTGTCCTTCACACCGGGCCAAACGGCAAATGAGCTTTTGCATGTTTCCCCTCGGATGGTATGCCCATCGCCCGAAGGAAGGAAACGGTGTAAATCGCCGACAAGGGCGAGGATGTATGTAAATGATGCTGTGCGCTTGAAAATTGGCCACCTTCTTCTGGTTCTATTCGGGAGGCACCCGGTTAACAGAAAAACACGGTTCATCTTCAACAACAACCAGTTGAGTACTGGCAGCAAGCGATGCGAAAACAAATGACAAATGACAACGACTATCTGTCATCGGGTGCTGTGTTGCGCAAACTGTTACACGCGGAGTGGCTGAGATTATCCCAAACCCGGCAAACGGGTCCCGTGGGGAAAATTGTGAAAATTAACTCGATGCGGGAACATTTCCGTAGGGCGCTTGGGTGTGCAGACCATGGAAAATGAAATGGTTCCAAATTAAACCATAACGATAATTGGTGAGATATTGTGTGGCTGGTTGAAAAATATATTCTAGCAAGAGTATGTTTGGGTTTTTTTCTTTGAGGAAGGTTTGTAAGGAGGGAAAATGAGGACAAACTGTTACTCCAAAATATTAAACAACTGTCATCATTTGGCAGGATTTTTTTCCGTGATAGCTTGTATTTGATAAAACATTTGCAGCTCGGAGTTTATACTAAGGATCTGAAACAGAGCTCTCAGTAGATTGTTATATGATATTCAGTAACCGGATTTGTATCCAACAGCCTCTGGAAAAATAGTATCAAAAGTGCACCAATTGTTTTTTGAAAAAATATGTCCAGCAATAATTTCCGATCTACGAGCCTTATGAGACTACTAGACACGGCGGCAGAACGACGAACATGATCGGCAAGGCGCCTATAACTTAACTCCATCATTCAACCCCCATCGTGCAGTAATAGAACTAGTGATAATAGATTTGTCCACCCAAAATCACTCCACTGACTCCTCTCTCGTTTTGTAGTGTTTTTCTTTTCACCGGTTTCTTCTGCTTCTGCCTGCTGCTGGGACAGATTTTTCCCCAGCCCCTACACTTTCCCGTCCCGTCTGCTCTCGGGCGGTGGTGTATTTTATTCTTTTACAACACACACTACGGCCATGATCGTAAACATTAGGACGGCATAAATAGTTGGTCCTTAAACGTCTGTAAAGGGACACCGTCGGGCGACGATCGGGAGGATGAACTGCTAAACGGAAACACTTCCAATCGCCCAAAAATGGGTTCATGTGTTTTTCCTTCCTTCCTTCTATTGGGTTGCTGTTTCCCCCGGCGGTCCGTTTTAGGTCTTCGATAAACACATACCGGAGCTTCATAAATGGATGATATTTTAGTCGGGACAGTCTTGGGCGTGTGTGTGTGTGTGTGTGTGTTCATTGGCTGCCACGTTGCTCATAGCAACGCGTAGGAACCATCTTGTTTCTTGTGTGTTTCGATCGTTCGTGTGCGCGAGTTCACGATAAAACGACATTCCGGGCGACGGTACTATCGACGACACTTTACGATTGTTTCGTGAGTTTTACTTTACCGGGCCCTCGTTTTCTTCTCGTAACGGGTTACGATAGTTTTCGAAGGCAGTCGTTTCCCGGCGACGGGTTTTAATGCAGTGCCCGAGCGCAGGATTAGAACTGGTTCAGGGTGAGTGAAGTGGTTGTAGCGTTGCCGGAGTCACCACAGTTTATTTATAAACACAGTTTATCCTAAGACGATTCCTGGACAGCTTTAGGTTTAAGCACCGGTTTTATTGTTTGTTTTTATTATTCATAAAAAACGGCCAGCTTAGAGCTTGTGTGGCTGCGTCTCGCTCAACACAGCTCGGGACAGACAAGTGGGCAAATTTATATGCGATTAGGGAGCACGATTTGCACGAGAGAGGGCACACGTTTGCTTATCACCGGCATGGCAAGCACCAATTGAGAGCGGGGATAGTGCCAGTGTGCTATACTGTTAGAACTGTTTTTGCCTTAGCCTTAATTGATCCCAGTTTTGCTGTTGACCAGTGAAAGAGTAGGTCGGTTTTAATCTCCATTGATTTAATTTAATTTTATCAAATCACTATTTACTATACTGCTCATTTAAGTGCGAGGTGTCGAAATGATAAATGGGTGAAAGTGGGCTAACCTGAAGCAACCAGGAGATCCCGAGCAAAACACCTCGACAGAACCAATTTGGTAGGACTTCGTGCTTCTTTCAGGATTTCCTAGTCTCGATCCTGACTCGTTTTATTTTTGCGTATGTCAAAGCGCAGGCCTTCAAAATATCTCACACAAATGTGAAGATCCCGAAGACCTGTTCTAGCTTCCAACGTCGTCTTGACAATGTTATTGATAAAAAAACACAGAGACACAACTTCAAGCGATCAGAAGAATACATGAGCAATTCGTGTCCTACTTGCCACTTCTTTGTGGACCACCAGCAAACAACCTATGTTAAGACCTTCATTAATGCCAAACATGTCCTTGGCTCAATGTTGATTTTCCATCCGTTTCCACCGGAACGAAGTAAGAGACCCGATGGACAAAAACCTTCCCTCGGCTACCGATACGCCTATTACGCAACGACAAAACCCCAAGACGTAGACGCAAATAAACACATCTCGCAGCTCATGAAACATGCCCTGTTGTCACACTGAGGAACCGACCACAGCGGGTGGACACTCTTTGTTAAACTTTTCTGTTTATGTACATTGTGTCCTTGTTCTGTCAACACCGGTAAACCACCGGACAACAGACCGTCCTCCCTAGAAAGCACAGTACGGAAGCCCTTGGAAAGCCACAGAGTACAGAGACACTCGCAGCGTGATATGATAAATGCATCCCCCGGGAGTGCGTAACGAATCAAGTGACACAACCATTATCCCTGCGGGGGATTCTGCCGTCCCGGGGGGTTGAGTGAGGGTGTCGGCCTGTTGCATTTCGCCACGATGAGACGACGTTATGAGGGTGATGATTTGAAAACATCATGTCCAAATTGTCACCCGTATCACACCTTCAGCGGTGAAAGTGGGATAGGATTTCTTACCTTGCCTACCATGCCAAGAAACATCTCACTTTGTACGAAAAGGTCCCCGAAAACTGCTACTCCTATTGAAGATAGCAGCCATTTACGGATGATTTAGAATGGCCGTAATCGATCGACCATCATCGGTGCCGGGGACAATAAATGGGAAAGCAAATAGTGCAGGTAAGATCCCGCAAAAGCGGGCCGTTCCGAGGTGGGTCCTGTCTACGGTGCGCCCCGGGCCCACAGAATCTTACCGCAGAAACCTGCGCGCAGCCAGGCCGTTATATATGGCCGAAATAAAATTTTGATATCCATTATTATATTGATATTCATCATAAAAGTATTAATGCTTTTATTGCCGCTAGATTACGGAGTAATTATTTACGATGCGCCGAGATTCCCGGTTGCTTCTTTTTTTCTTTGTCGTGGTACCATGACTTCGTGAGTTTCGCTCGTACGTTCGTTGGTTCGCTGTGTGGGGACACACACGCACACACATACAGAACCCGATAGCTCGAGCGGTAGTATGGTGTGGGGCCTAAGACGTTTCGGGGTGCAGTTCCACAGCTGAAGCTCCCACGATATCGAAATCTTTGTCGTTTACCTAATCCAGCCACACGTTTGTACACGATAAAGAGGGAACGATGCCTCAACCTCTCCGCATCACCACCTACCATTCGAGATGGCCACACCGGATACCTCAAGCTGACAGTTCGATAAGGTAGCGGACGGTGCTTCCGCCGGAGGGAAGTTCTTCCGCGCTACCACGTCAGACATTGTGACCACAGCGCGACCGTGCCGGGACAGATAGGCTTGATTCGGCCCGGAGGAAGCGATGTACCAGAAGAATTCCTTTGATGTTTGGTTGTGCTTTGAAAGTGACGCTTGGATAAACACAGTGGGCCCCATCGAAACATCAAACGCTTGGAACTTATTTTGGGGAAAAAAGGGGTAAATTTGGTTGTTATCCGGCCGGATTACGGGGTTGCGCTTTTGTCGGTTTGGCATTAGCCCGGGTAGGTGTATATTCGGTAATCCATTTGTCAATCGATATTATCAATCATCGTCGTATGGGCTTTTCCCTTCGCGCGTGTGTGTCGTCGTCGTCATCATGGTAAGACGGTCCCGGTCCACTTCGGAGTCGGCGCGGCATGCTTTGATTTTCCATTCGTCGAGTGACGGTTCGTGGTTTGTTTGCTTTCGGACTACTGATCGTACGATCCAAGCACCCTGGGTGTATGGAGGTACCAGGTGGTTTTGCGGTCTGCTGTTTGAAGCCATATTTAAATGGAATCGATTTTTCAATTCTCTAGACTACTAGTTGCCTCTTTGTATGGGACGAGATCACCTGATCTCCAGATACTTTGATTCCAAAAATCCACCATTGTTTCTGGCCATCGAAAACATATAAGAACTCATCCACTGCAGGCCCTAACAGCAACATCACTGACGGGTTGCATTAAATAGGACAATATTTGCTGGAGAATTTCCCAACCGGTGCTTTTCCAAACGGTGATTCGTTTGATGAAATGCACCATGGCCCGATGATGGAAGAGAAATCCATTCATCCGGCACGGTCACATTCAGTGCATTCGGTGAATCCCTCGTTGGACAATCTCTTATTTTATCGTCTGTGAAATTTTGGTGTGGTTTCCAGCAATCGTGTGGGCCTTCAATTTGTGCCGTTGTGGAAATAAACAATTGCACCACGATTGCCACCCCATAAGTGGTTAGTACATTCACCGTTTTTGTAGGACTCCCGACCGTGCTAACGATTGGTGTCGGAAACTTTCCAATACCCATCAGGCCCGCAGTGTACTATAAAACCCACAATCACCAACAATTTTCTGCAAGCACAAGACAAACCAAGTGCGGCCGTAACGTAATAGTCACATCGTTGCGGAACAATTGATTCGACGCGTAACGGTTGCTTGAAGGATTATGCTGTGGCCCGCTCGCCCGTGGTAGCCGCCCGTAGAAGCAGTTCGGCATTTTAAAGCGGCTAAAAGACACCAGCACCGGCCTCACTTTGAGGTCACCGGCGAAAGGGTTATTTTCCGTTATCATGGATTAAGACAGGCGGTACGTGAGCTTTGAAGTGTCGGGTACCTTTCGGCGCCCGGTCCCGTCTTTCTAATGCGCGGCGGACCAAATTTCCATTCACCGGTCGGGGCCGGAGTGAGTGATAAAGATGGATTGTAGAGCTGAGTGAAGGGAAAGATCCGCTAACTAGGACTGAATATGCAGTTACTGCTGCATTGCGGCTCGCTGTATTCAAAACACACTTCTTAAGAACGGCAAATGGAGTCATTTGGCGGTGTGTTACCTAGGCACGATATCCGGTCCGATTAGATCGCGCCGGGCGTACCAGTTACAACCTACAACCTAGACCCCGAATACGTTCCTTCCCTCGCTTAAGACGTTTCTTTTTTTTTTTGTCTTGTTTTGTTGCGTTGTAATGCGTTCAATGCGTTTCGTTGTGCGACAATCTGTCAGATAGGCGATACCGAGCAATTAAACCAACGCATGGGACCGCGACGTCCCGCAAAAGGGTTATCTTTATGTCTGGCATATTAAAAAACCCAACGACGGCGATAATGAAGATATAACGCGGAATGGGTGGAGAAGCTGTTGGTGGGGTGTTTGAGGAGGGCGGGTAAGCAGGAGGAGAAGGAGGACTTATCTGTCTGCTTGTCGCCTTGTCACCCGTTGCCATCACTTGTCATCGTCTCGGCCGCCGTTCTACGTCAAGTCCCAAAAATTTCCTTCACTTCTGTATGCCTCACATATGCGCAGTTTAATTGAACATTAGGCTAATCCTGGTGTGTTCACAGTGTTTTAAAATTAGTATTTTATCGATCACGTGGCCTAAGCTGGTCTTGAAGCGTACCACCAAATGCTAGCTAAAGGTTTGGTACCGGCTAGAGAGTATTCTGGATTTTTTTTTCGGAGGACCACCACCAACACAACCATTTGCTCCGCGAAACTGTAGCAATGTTTACCGTTTCGACTGGTGGCGGAAAAAAGTGTGTCTGTATCTCGGACGCACGGAGATGTTGATAAGATCACTCAATGGGAGCTGCACCCCGGGACTATGCGGGATAAGGCACGATCACGCGTCACCACACGTACAAGATCCCTAATCTAGTGTGCTCTGGTCCGGCTGGCTGGCTGGCTGGCTGGCACTAGAGGTGGCACTGGGTAAGAAACGACACAAACAAACAAGCGAACCCACAGAGGCCCATACTACGGCTTATCATGCAACGCCGGACGGAGACGACCGCAGCGGGCGCAAATGAGGCGCGCGGATAGATCACACCAACCACCATCACACAGGTATCCAGGGTTGTTCCGTTCCGTTTTGGAACGATGGTAGTTAAATATTGACTCACGTACAGCTCACGCGGGCTCAGCTCCGTCCGCCGCGCTATGCCCGGGCCCAAATGTTCCCCGGGGCGGGTGTGTATGCTCACCTTTGCGCTGAAGTCATAACACGCTTGTTAACACGAAAATGAGTTGTCATTAGCAATTACTTATTGACACATTCCGTCTTGTCGCGCCGTTTTCGGGTTACGTTTATGTCAGCACACTCTACCAGCGATAAGCAGCACAGGTCGCACTCGTTATACAAACGGCTAGGATGGGTACTAGCTTCCAGGGTTAGCTAGCGCCTGGTTAAAATTTGATCGTTAAAAAACCACGAATTTCCTATGTGTGACGCATCCTGAACTGATGGAAGGAAATGTTGGATGGGACTTAAAGATCAGTACTTGATCTGCTGATGATCTATCAACCTTGTAGCTCCCAAAGCTAATTACAGTCCTCTGATGTTACTTTCTTAGTCTTCTTTTGATGAGCGCTTCTTTAATACAACCTTTCAATATTCCTGATGATACATCCGACATATTCAAAAAGACTAGACGCCTTGCTCCGAGGCCTTTTGTAACAGCAACAGCAATACAGCAGTGCGCTCATACAACGCCATTCGTCTGGCTGCATTTTTTATGCAAATGTTACCGCAACTCATTATACACCATTCTCATCAACATTTCTTCTTCCCTTCTCCTTTCCATTACAGGGAAGACACGAACGAAAGACAAGTACCGGGTGGTGTACACGGACCAGCAGCGGCTCGAGCTCGAGAAAGAGTTCCACTACACCCGCTACATCACGATCCGCCGGAAGTCGGAGCTGGCCCAAAATCTGCAGCTATCCGAACGGCAGGTGAAGATCTGGTTCCAGAACCGTCGCGCCAAGGACCGCAAGCAGAAGAAGAAGGCCGAAACCGGCACCGGAGGCGTTGGCGGTCTCGGCGGTCAATCGCTGGTGGTGGCCCACTCCCAAGCGCACAACGTGCACGGTGCACAGTCCGTGTCGAGCCTGCTGGTGGACACCAAGCCCAAGCTAGAGCCGTCGCTGCACCTATCGCACCTGCATCAGATGAGTGCGATGAGCATGGGCATGGGTTCGATGGGTCTGCACCACCACCATCCCAGCCACCATCCGGCCCTACACCCGCATCTCGGTGTTTCGACCTCGCAGCATCAGCTGAACCAGGCGGCGGCAGCGGCGGCGGCCGCATCTCAGGTGCCTCCGACATCGCTCAGCATAATGTGATGTGGCTGAGCGACGCGACCCGCGCATGTACCGGTTTTATTTATTGGTCTGTTTACTTCAACACGGACACCGTAGCAATGTTCCCGCGGCGATCAATCCGTGCAGCAGCTTTACGATCGCACTTACGATGGCAACGGTTACAGGTGACCTTCGGTACTGTAATGTGTTGGGTACGGTGGTACGGGTTGCCCTGGGTTTGTTCTTAACGTTGCGGAAAACGCTGTAAAAACTTACACACACACACACACACACACACACGCCACTTTAAGTTCTTGCGCTTGCCTTACAACCTGTACAAGTAGAGCTAAACACACACGTTGGACGTTTGGAGACCGATGAGTCTTCTATGTGATCGGTAGACCGGTAGATCACACCAGACGTGAGACCTGGACAATTCACGTGGGAAAATCATCAAGAGAAGCTCACTCTCTTGACCTTGACTTAAAGTGGTACAGTTACCGACCAACCAGCTAAACGCACTAACTAAATCAAAAACCGGGACCCAGGAGAACACACCAGCCGCAAAAAAACAGAACAAAACAACACACTATTAAACATTTAATTCACGTGCAATGTATAAACAAGGAAAAGGATATAATTTTAATGTTTAGTCTAGCGATAATAACGGTAACCGGCAGAAGAGAAAGCAGGCAGGCAAGCAAACAGGCAAGCAGCAATGTCCGGAAGGCCAGCAAAAGCGTTCCGATGCGCTGCTAGTGGAGTATTATTGAAACTATTATATTAATAATAATTATTATTATTGCTACTACTATTTGTGCGTTAAGCAACATCCTGACGTCCGCGGGTGTGCTGTCAACCCGGCGCCGGGTAACGTTTAGGAAACAGCTGATCTTGGTGGTGTTATTTTATAGCTAAGTGGCGCGGCAAACTGTATGTAAAGAGCACCGGGAAAAACTTGATTTGTATGTTATTATTTGTACCGTTGGTGTCCTGTAGGTTCTGGGGGCTAAGGGAACCCACTGCCCACTGCCACCCTTAACCTACCCCAAACACGACGCGTTTGGGCATACCAACACACCCCCTTAGTGTTTACTACTTTTTTTGAGATTCATCTCTAAGAGATTGCGTGCTGCGTTTGAGAGAAGCAGATAGCGGGGAAAAAAAACAACGCGGCAGCGAAAGGAAGAAATTTAGCTATTAGGCGTAGTGAAATAATGTAGGAAATCAATCGTTTAAAGCAAATGTAAACACACACACACGTACACACACAGACAAACTAAAACAGCAACACATAGATGGACGTAGAGACTCACGATGCAACTCAATAAAGTATAGATTCTGTAGTAACAAGACGATTATCCGCGTTCGTTCGTTTTTTTTTTCTTTTCGGCAGGGTGACTTTAAGGGTGACTACAAGAGGGAGGAGTGTTTTACTGTCCAACCATCGAGTGTATAAGAGATACAAACGACGATCGACTTTGTATCAGATTATGGCGGACTTGGACAAGAGTAATCTTGATTACAAGTGAGACACAATTTTTCTCAAGAAAAACTGCAAAATCGAACAGATATATCGGAGTTTAGCTGCAATTTCCAGATGTTTTATAACCATACCAGGAACCTTATCGTACCTCGAGTTCGTTGACTAGCTCTTCGACACTCACTTGAAATTTCTGCCACTAAAACTTTTGCAACAAGGGTCTCAGTTTTAAGGCTGATGTTTCCCGATCGTCTGATAGAATAATTAAATTTTTCAATTCGTTGGATCAATCCGCAACCTTATTTCACCAGCTTATTTTCATAGTTCGTGTAAAATATTGCCTCTGGAAAGGCTCTGATATTTCTGACAAGTTCCCCAGTATACACTCCTGAACTCTTGAGCCCTTTTTGTGTTACAACTTGTATAAAAAATATTATCTCATCATCAGTCAACCAAACCCCATATGAATTCCACTTGTAATAATTTTTCAAACCTCAAATTCTTCAAAGTTCTACAAAGACCTAAAAATATCCCAACTTTAGCATTCCACTGCTTCGAAAAGTATTGCAGACCCGATAATTTAAAGTACGCTTCAATATTATTCATCTCAAGATATATTCTGCAGTCATTTTCTATTAAATTGCTATTAAAAGTGAACTGAAGGGAACTGAAGAGATAAGAGCGAAAAACAAATGAGTTTATCCTTTTCTTAGATCGAGTCAAAATCTATCACTAAAGTCAAGTGATTTTCGGAACTTCTGACCTTGCATTTAGGGCACTTGTATGTATTTAATTCCCACCCAAAAAAAACGGCATGTCACCTTGGCCTTTACCAATTATCTACCCTATCTGTAACCTTCGAGTCCTGCCGATTCAACGATCACCGATGAAAGTTTCCGTATCGAACGCGATCACGACCACGAAAACAAAAACAAAAACCTTTCATCACAGTAGACCGTCTGCCGCCATCTTGCTTTTTTGTTGAAGGGATTCTTAAAAGGTTGCTACGACCACCGCTCGTAGCCACTGCTTTAATCTTAAGCCGAGTCCATCCATCGTTTTCGGAGGGACCGATTGATGATCGGCGGGAAAACTGTATTGTGCGGGAGATATTTTCATGGACTTCGCCTCGCACCCTTCGCAACCACCAGACGGCTAGCGTGGCCAGAAGGTGCTAATAGCTTCACACACCAGTGAGAATTAATTGATGCGCATTCCGATAGTTCCCACGGTAATTGCACGGTCGGTATGCGGTGCCAGGGTTTTGATCCAGCGTCCGAAGAAACGTAGCGCGAACAATAACGCGCCATGGTAGCCATTGAGTCACTGCACCATGGATTTGTTGTTGTAGTAGCAAGCCGGAGTACCAGAATAGCGAAACCTTCGACGCGACAAGGTTGAACCGGGGATTGCACAATACGGAGCATAGAAAAATTTGGTGGACATTTATGCGTGGGTCGACGGCATTCATGTTGAAATGGTGCGCGCGACCGAAACTATTTAAGTTGCTTAAATTAAACAAATCTTTACCTAAGCTTGCATACCTGCTCGGTGCCCAATGACCCCCAATTTCAACGGTCCAAAAGTTTGAAATGAGATTAAATTATGCCTTAAAGAGTTTTGGTTTTTGCACGCTTATCGCTCGATTCTGTATTAGACCATCCGATGTGCTTTAAGTAGACGCATTTCGTGTCGAACCACTTACAAATTCTTCTGTGATTAGCTTATTTGGATAACAAAACTAATAAAAACTAGCTTAAAAAACATACACACACTTACACATGAGAAACTATTAAAAGGAGTATTATAAGGGATAAGACATTAGTTCACTCTGTAGCGCTTTAAGTACTTAATGTTTAAGTTAGTAATTAGCTGCTTTCTTTACCTGGAAAATTGTAATTATTGTGCGTAGGCCGACGAATAATGGACGAATAAAGAACGCATGGAAACAACTTGTGGATTCATTTATTTATTTTCCTATTTATTGTAAGCCTTCGCAACGAGATATACTAACCATGAATCTCATCAAATTCAATTAATTTTTTACCAATTATTTAAGACGATCTTCTCAAGACGAACTTCCTTCAACTAGCTAATTATTGAGTCGAAATCAGACCGTAGCGGATGAAAAGGATTATCCACCGACCGGAAAGCTGTAACGAGCGGACAAGGATGTAAAAAATTTCACCATCCCCGTTCATCTCATATCCGGTTAAGACTTTGAAAGAATCGGATGCTTATACTTGACCTTTTTCCTCTTCGCAGCGAGTCAGAATAACCCAATGTAGGTTAGGACGGTTGAGCAAAAAAGAATCATCATAATCCACACACCGATCGAACGATCGGCACGATGTGTCGTAAAAATCGCTAATCCAAAACCGTTTCTTTCTTCTTTGCCAATAAATCAATTTCGGTTGTTGGTAAGAATGTAACGCGAATCACGACAGCAAATGACCAGATGGTAACCAAAAAAACGAAGTTATTTTTTTCTCATTCTATTGCTTTTAAATCCCGTTTCCGGAATTCAGTCCAAACATCGACATTTCAGCAAACAAAGCAGCCCATGATTTACATTTTCACACAAATCACACAAGCAGGCTGATGATTTTTTCCCCCCCCAAGCCTACTAAAGCCAACGGAAACCATTCCTGAAGTCCTGATGGCTTGCTCGGTGTGTCTGGACCAACAAAATCTTTGATTTGCCAGCCCAACTTAACTTCGTTTCGCTTTGGAGATTCGTTCTAAAAGTAGCTCAAACAGTTGGCAAAACTTTTCTCCCAAATCGCAACAAACCCGACCCATAGCCATCACAGACCGTCGGACCAGACCAGAGTGTGGCGGATACGCAAGGTTTTGCCACCAATCCTCCCGAGGGCTGTCCGATTTTATTGGCCATCGGGGAAAACGGGCGAACCACCCCCGGCCGGCGGCGGCCAACGAGAATGAACTGCGTGAACTTGTCGGAATGCCAAAAATCGAATAAATAACCTCTTTGCCATTGGGGGTAAGTCTCGCAAAGCCTTGTTGCCTTACACTGGTGGACGGATTGGTGATGGACGGCTGGTTTAAAGGGACGCCGGGTACTAGCGTGCCACGCATCCCGAATCGTGGTGTGTAATTTGATACTTTAAGTTGTTTTGCATAAAGCAGCAGCAAGGGTCTTTAATGTACGCGCCTGTCGCTCGATGGTGGTGCACGGTGAGCCGACCGAACAAGGATGTTCTAAGGTTAATTCGCGTAATGTTAACTGAAACATCCTTCGCCAGGCTTTACTCGACACCAGCAGTAATGATAGGGCTGTGTTAGTTAAATGTGGTTCCAGTTTGTCAATGTGGCCAACAGAAGAGCGTTAGCGATTGAGATTTTTGACTACGCCAGTTGGAAGCTATTGTCCACACATGTTCTACTGTAGATTGTGTTTAATCAAATAGATTATTTTTATAACTTATTTTAATTTAAACAGTTATTGCTAGACTTCTTCTTCCTTGGCTCTACAGCCTCGAGCGGTCTTGGCCTGCCATTTCTGGTTTTCTGGAACTTTATTTTACCTCTTAATAAGGTAGTCAGCCCTACGCACAGTATTGCTAGACTACATTGTTTAAATTTCAATTTAGTGTTTAATATTTCTTTAACATATTTCTTTAGAATAAAGTTGTTTTTATATACTTACTGAATTAGACTAGCTACCCGTAGGTTTCTAGGCTCCTCCAGTCAGTCCCTTCCCGACCCGATGCCAACTCCCGGGGTTGACGTCATTAGAGAAACGGCGGTCTGTGGCTAGTGCCGTGTTCATCGCTGGCTTGCTCCTCCATGTCACCGACGCTCCTGATCTCCTGTACCGGATAGGCCTATATGTCCCCACCCGATCACTCCGTTCCCCTGTTCCGCTAGCTATTGTGTTCCGGCGTAAGTGCTTCGGCCATAATGACCCCTTCCTTATATGACTTATATGAATCTGTTTTACTGAACCAAACAAACGATTAGGCTACTGTCTTTGGCCACAGAACATTTAATTTCCGATTTAACCGTCTTTTCAATCTTTCAAAAATACCTATGAAATATATTTCTTTAAAAAAAAGAGGTAATTTTGAATGTGAAGTAGCCTAGCAAATATTCACTTAAGTATTTAATTATTTAAAACCAATGTATTACTAACCGGAACGAATATCACAGGATACAGTAAATTGAATGTGATTTGATAAATAAACATATGATAATCGTTTATGTAGCTTCAATCAAACAAATTTTTATAACGAAAATTTTAATAACTCCTGCGAAAGCAATACGGCCAGGCCGGTTCTTCATGGATAAAAAAAACTCCAGTGAATGTCTACATTGCTATACACAATAAGTTAACGAAGCTATGAAGGTCTTTATCAGCTATTCCAATGGATTTTTTTTTTGTCTAAACCGTCTCTTTTGTAATCAAAATTGTTTGATTTGAACTATTTTTTAATTCGTTTAGAAATGCCTGGTCGAATTACTTGGAACTACTTAGAATACAATTCACTTTTGTATGGGAGGCCAAATTTACAGGTTTATCACCTAAAATTGGCTGATTGATTATTTTGCTCTTATCCTATTTGCGAGAAATCACTCGTCAAATTATTTCAATGAATTCTTTTAATTTCCTTTAAATAACATATTTAAATTTACAATTTGCGTATTTGCTCATTATTGTTTAAACAACTATGAAAAACTTGAACTATGAACTTTGAAACTTGAACTTCACACGGCAGAGCCGTGGTTCAAATCCCATCCAGACCGCTTCCCCGTACGTAAGCCTGACTACTTTACTACGGGTAAAAATAAGTCACAGAAAAGCCAGAAATGGTAGGCCGAGATCTCTCGGGGTTGTAGTGCCCAAGGAAGAAGACTTTGAACTATTCGGTCGACGACAGCACTAGATTGATGCGCGTAAGTTGTTGGTTTTTTGGAGCAATATTTGGTCCAAAAATTTTTTCTTCTCGTTAGTACCTAATAAAATGTCCATCAAAGCTTATATTTCCTTAAGCGTATAGGGCAGCATGCATTGATGCAAATAGGTTTCACAAGGTAACTTAACACGGTTTCTGAAATAGATTTATTTCTAACACTAAAAACAAGTGTCAATGTGAGCCGAGAAGTATTGGAAAACTAAGCATATTAGAGACTTTGACCTCTTTGATAATTAAGCAATTTATATTTAAAAGTTTAGTTGACAAGTTTATATGTTGCTCTACACACAGCTCTCACACCAAAGTAAAACTAATTAGCTTTTGCACCACTAAGCCATAATGCACACTTTACTTCTAGAGAGATTCAACAGACTAAGCTTTCCACCATGATTCAATGTTTCCACCTGTCACACACGCAAAACAATAGCATCCAAGTGCTTCTACTATCTTATACTGACACTGTTTACCTTTCAAAACGTACAGCATTGTACTGCAAAACAGCTCGTGCCTTTCCCAGCCAATAGCTCGATTTAAATCGAAGGCTCATCCCCGGGACGCTAATCATTATTTGGATTAAAAAATACCAACTCATCACCAAATCACTCGGTCACAGCCATGGCTTTGTCTGGGCACTGCTCAAACTGGTATAAGTACCACCGACCGACCGACCGACCGACCGATGGATGGACTGTTCGCTACGAATCAACGAATTGCTCTTGGTTTTCTCTGATCGTCCATTAACCGATCGATTCGGTCCGCCCATAAACATCTACCTTGGCCAGTACATAGTAGCATGCTTATCATCGACTTATCAGCCTTTGGCTTGTTGAGTAGGTGCTTCTTCCCTCTTCCACACTCGCGGGAACCGAACGATGATCGTCCTATCAGCATGTGCTCTTGATACGCGTCAATTCAATGCCGCCATTGCGCATCGGGTTGTGTGCCAATTTCTGCTCCCGGGCTGCCATACTACTCGTCAGCTCGAAGCCATTCTTGATTGCTGCTCCATTTTATCAGTCCCCATCTCGATGGGGGTTCGTCCTCGTGCCTCGTGTGCCTCCGCTTGTGCTTGGGTGGTGGTAATACAGAGCATCGTCAAGGTTTTCGGCGCTTCTCCAAAGATTTTTGATGATGTCCCACGTATGGGGATCGGGACCACATATTTAAGCGTTACTCTACTGCAATCATTTCCTTTGAGCACTTGTCCCAACATTTTCCATTGCTTTGGGGAGTTGGGGAAAAAATAGCCCGAAATGCAATCCGTCTTTCTGTGTGAAGGTTAACATTTGGTCGGGTGCATAATCAAATAAAAAAAAAACCTCAGTCCCCTCAGTTCCAGGCCACAAGCCTTTATCCCGATCGTCAATACCATCGTGCTTGAATGCAATAAATAACTCACGTCCGATGCGTCCGAGTGCTAGCAGTGCTGATGATTTATGTTGCATCTTCCCCATGGCAATCAATCGTGATCGGAACCGTCGCCTTAACTCGATCGCACTGATCCTCCCTCGGCGGAGATTGCAGTCGATCGTTGTGCAGTAACCTTGTGCCGATTTCCTTCACCAAAGGTTGACGACGTTTTATTGCGATCCGATGTGCGAAACAATCTTCCGGAGGGCGAGTGAGGCCTGAAGTCACTGCCGCGTTTTTTGCACTCGAGCGTCGGATAAGATCGGTTCATGTCAGGACATGCCGCTCCGGGTGGTTAATTGTGGTCTGTTTGGGTGGGGGCAAACAAAAAACGGGGTTTTACTTTAACAAGCTACACCAATTAGTGTAAGCAAATGGCGACGATGCGAAAAAGAATTTACCAGTCTGGAATTTATATTATAGCACAAAAGGGATGGAGCATAAAGATTCAGTTTTTTGTTTTTGTTCGTTCTTCAACCAAGGAATCATAAAAAAAGCAATAAAAATGCTTATTGAGAAATAACTTTTTCCCAGCATGGAAAATAATGCTTGCTTCATTGCTCTTCATGTGCTTTTTCGTTCCGTGTTGTGATAAAATGCTTAATATTATTCATCGGAGCTAAATCAATTCGCTAAATAAAACCCAAACCCAACAAATCTATCTACATGAATTCAACCGAGATAGCTTAAGAGTCTAGAAAAATCTATTGAAACATGTCAAAAGTATGACCAGCTTTAAATGGAATACTGGAAATCATAAGAAACATGAAAATAACAATTGATAATCTAGAAATAATATAGTCTAGCACACCAAACTGCAGCTCGTGGGCCACCTGAGGCTATATGTCACTATACATTTTTAAGCCAAAAATGATCTCACTCACAAGCGTTTATAATGCAGATATTGTAAGAGTGACTGAATTGCCCCGAAAAAACTGATTTTTAAACGACAATGACACAAGTGTTAAACTTTCAGAAGACATTGGCGATCAGTTGATTCTACTCCCGCTTTTTTACGCCCTTATCTGTGAAAATCTGTGAAACCTGGCTATTCTTTCGACAACGCGCTCACAGCCAGCCAGATTTTTTTCATTACGAGTCGTCAGAAGTTTGTTGTGCTATTGTCTGACTGCCTAGGCTTGAACGGTGTAGCATTGTCATCGGCGGATCGATCGATATCCTGACACTAGAGCTAGGGAGCGCTGAACAAAAGAGTCACCAGACCCTCAGATTTTCTCATTGGCCGCTGGTACAATTGACTGACGTACAAGACTTTTTAGTGACCAGAACCAACTCAGATCCAATCAAATGTTCTAATTTTTCTCTAGAACAGAATGGAGAGAAAATTGTAAAATCCAAATCAACTAAAATCAGTGAACAAAAAATCCTTCCTCATGATCGTTTTCTTTGTCGCTGTCGATATTCAAAAACTGTACTCTTTTGTTTATACCAAGGCTGTTGCCAAATCAAATGATAACACAGTAAAGTTTCGTATGTATATGTAATGTATATGAAATACATTAAATACTGGACCGGGGCTCAAATCCCATCCAGACCGCATCCTCGTACGTAGAGTTGACTACTTTACTACGGGTAAAATCAAGTCACAGAAAGCCAGAAATGGCAGGCCGAGACCTGTCGAGATTGTATGGCCAAAAAAGAAGAAGAAGAAGCAGATCAAATAAAAGCTTGTGATGAAAAATACGTAGTAAAATTAAATGTTTTTTTTGGGATTATTTTCTTCCAACTGGGCTGACCAAAGCTGGTTAACTGTGTGTTTTAATAACATGTTTGACTCTTTACTTCAAAAAGTAATCTGCCCACTGTTTTAACCCATACCGTGATGAACAAAAACGCTTCATAAGCTAAATAGGCAAAAAAAAGATGCTCAAAAATATTCTCACACTATTGCCTTCCTTAGCCATGAATATTCGTCATTTTTAACCATCGAAACGGTCACAACTCCACAAGTACCCTCGCTCTGTTGATGCACATTGTCTCGTACCATTTCGATTCCCAAATTGCGTTCGTTTCTTAACGCAAGAATTTGAACGAATGGTCGAATGGTTTCGGTTACCGTGGCAACGCCTTCTACCTTTGTCTGCACGGAAGCGCAAGAAGTGTGAGGAACCCGGGGAAAACAGTAATGGCCGACGGGTAGGGAAAGACACCACCAGGCCATCAAGATCAAGGGGAACGCCAAAGACAGAAAGGGGGAAAAAGAGGGAATCAATTAAGGACAATCCGAATTCAGCTGCTGGCGGCGTTCGATTCGCTTTATCTACTCGGGGGCCTTTTCTTCCCTCTTTATCCTCTCCTTATTGCTTGCCTTCGCCTGTTTCTTAGCGTATCGGGCATTCATTTTCCTTATTCTTCTTCTTTTTTTTTAGATGAAAAAGTGTCAAGGCAACGCTGGCTGGCTGGACGGAATTTTCAGAGCCTACTAGAACGGGGTGCTATAAATTAGACAGCGACGAAATGAAGCGAACAACAATGGGGACTGGATGCGGCTTAAAATGGTAAAGATGAGACCAGAGCAGGAGGCAGTGATG
Organism: Anopheles stephensi; assembly: GCF_013141755.1. Taxonomy (NCBI): domain Eukaryota; kingdom Metazoa; phylum Arthropoda; class Insecta; order Diptera; family Culicidae; genus Anopheles; species Anopheles stephensi. Next base: position 64,247,602 of record NC_050203.1, on the reverse strand, counting down.
GAATATGAGCTTTGATTGAAACGCGGGACAGCGAACAACACAGATCTTTCTCATCGGACTCGTACACCACCACCACATACACGATAGATAATATGAGGGGCAAACATAATGTTCATTGTATCGTTTCCATTTTTAACGTTCATCCTAGCGCATTTTCTATTCGATATCCAATCAAAAGGTTTTTTTTCTTTTTCTTTAACAAAGATAATGTGGGAAGAAAAAGGAAAAAGATACACCGTCGCGGAAGGTTGGTGCTCAACAGCAACATTCTTGAGAATGGTTTATGTAGGTGAAGAACGAAAAGAAATAAGTTAGAATTGCTATATATGGCACTTCAAATGGATAGAAAACTAAAATCTTTTTCACTTTATATATCTTTTAACATCGGATAAAGCTATTTCAAAATGTGTGTCCCGGAATCCTATCGCTTACAAAGTGGCCTTATTTTTTTAATTCTTTTCACTGTGCTTCATTAGGCAGCCATTTTTTTCCGCGGCCTTTTGGCTCTCGAAGCGTCTTTGGTATATTATTAAATTTTCCACCAAATAATCCACCTGAACCACCTAGTGAGATCGCTTTCACTACTTAGAGAGAATGCAGTCACCGACGCCTGTAAAGCAATGGCGGGTTTCATAAACGACGAAGTGGACGACCACCAGAGTCCTCTAGTTCCAGTTGAGCTTGCCGTCCAAAAATACTTATAATCTTTGAGCTGATCCTTCAAAGAACTGCAAGCCTCGTCTCAGTCAAGATACCTCTCCTACCAAGAGACCTTCTCGGCGATGTAGGCTCAATACTCACAAAAGCCGTGTCTTTCCACAAGGTTTCCCCTCGTGGATGGTGTCCTAAAGGGTACAAGAATCCAGCTTAGAGTCAGTCCCACCAACTCACCTTCTCATGTCTCGATCGACCATTTCAAGTAATATTTAGCATGCGTCGTAAGGCCAAAAAATAAAAACTCTCGAAACGTTGGGCCGAAACCTTTATGGAGACGATCGCGTCCAGTCCCCAAGATGTGATCACTTAACTTGTGGTGCTGGAATGCCCTTACGATGGTCACCACATCACACAGCACAGCACAACTATTACTAATTAAAAGCAATCCGATCAAACGGATAAGCCCTTATCCGATCGAATGCGTGTGTGTGTGTGTGTAGCACAGGAATAGCTCCCATTTGCTTCCCCTTTTTTCTTGAGGGAGGACACCATCGCCATGGAAAAGCCTGTAGCTCCGAATTAAAATATCTGCTTACAAATTCTTTCTATTAATTCCCCTGCTCGCATATTTAGCAACAGCAGCGGTCAGCTGAACCCGAAACCCACTCCACTCCACTTTTCCGAGCCCGGTTGCTTTTGCGTTCTGCGAGCTGAAGCCTTCGGGGTTTTTTATGGTACCCGGCGTTGGGCCATAAACCGTTCCGAGCCGAAACGCAGGAACGACCATAAACGCAGCAGAACTGATGCGTTTCACGTCGCTCTCTTTTTTAACCGTTCTTTTTTTGTTTTTGTCTTTGGTTGCTGTTGTTGTTGTTGTTGTTTTTCGATGGCCATTCCCACCGACTACAACGCTCCAGTTCGTCCTCGAGAACAATTTTTTTTTTGGGAAGACATTCTTTTTAGGCCACGGTGACAGCCTGATCTTACTCATCCACCGCGATCCATGAATTTCAATCCAAGCACACACACCTTGGGATATTGGTGAAAAGGTGATGCGAAAGCGCAAACGACACATAAAATATTTTAACAAGCTGGCACGGTCGTCGTCTTAGCAACTGTTTAAAACCAAACCAAAAAAAAAGAAGCCCCTCGAAATTACTCAAACAACGTGTAAGACACCAATAAATATTCGAGGGGTGGGGGAAAAAGAGTCATCGTTCTCATGCCAATCAGCGCCATAATTCATCAATTGCAACGCATAATGAGCACAGAATGGAGCAAACATTTTTATACAACCGTGGTTTATACGAATGATGAACGGGCTTCGACGATGATGACAGATATGGGGTTGTTAAAATGAAACTTTTGATGATGCAAATGTTGGTAACAGCAAAATGGTTCCCTTTGAAGCTTTTTTTGCGATCGTTAAAAGTTCGATGCCGAAAATCAATCTTTCGGTATGCTTTGCAAGTGCAGGGCAAAATGGGGAAGAAAACAGGAATGGTATTTTGATATCTATCTTCGGGTTTGAATCGTAGTCATTATGTGACTAATAAATAAAAATTGTTTGTTTTCTCTGTATTACTAACATTGTTCAAACGTCCTCAAGGGTTTTTGAACAGAAGGATCTCTAATTATTAAACAAACATTTGCATTATTTTTAGCAGATTTTATTTAAAATTTGTCTTCCTCCCTGATATTTAGCCTTATCCCGGGCATGCTCGGTTGTGGGTGTGCGGCGATTGCAGTGTGGAACTCCAGGTCTATTGTAGAGGTTGTATGAATGATTTGGTCCGGGTCTATTGCTGGCAGTGTTGTATTGATGAAACTAAAAAACAGCGATTTGGACAGCACAAGCATTTGCCTGTGTACAGTGTTCCTCAAACTGCCCAGCAGTGATAGCCCAAGCTCGACCAAGCCAGCACTGAAATCAGAAGCTATCGGCGAGTTCCCTTCCGACACAGCAGGGTCTCTGCTACTCATGAGGTAGGACCCGCCGACTCATCTCCGAACCCATCGCCAACGAGGTCGAACTCGCTCCATCAAGGCTAGGCAGAGATGAAGAACACTGTTGCAGAAAAGTCTGCCTCCCTTCTTACGACAGTGTCGACTTTGGCCCCGGATACTGTTGCTCCGTCATCGCATTACCCGTGGCACTACAAAGAACAATTAAGACAAAAACAAAACAACGAATAACAAAAAAGGAATGAAGGGGAATGTCTTCGGATTGAAAGGATAATGAGGATGCGGAATCAAAGGATAAGACCGTTGTCTCTGGCGAATCGGAAGATGAGCCTCGCGTATGAGAGGTCTCTGGTCGCCAACACTTCTCTAATTTCTATACCCGGTCGTCTGCTGTTGTTCTCGACTGCGCCCAACAAGGAGGGTCTTGCGGTTTCAAGCTCCACGCAGAACCACAGAAGGTGATCCACATGGTGAAATCTGTCATCGCAGCCACACACCTTCGTCTGAGTCAGAGTTATACGCGACGGAAGAGCATTCAACCGTCATATTTAATACATAAATAAAAATAATTCATCTTAGAGAAGCGATTCGTCCAGGCCGTTCTTGTGGGATAAACAAAAAATCATCTCCAAATCTCATATTGTTTTGAGTTGTGTAGGGAACTTTAAGGGAACAACTTTTTGGTTTATTTTAGAAATGAAGTTTATTAAAAAATATTTAGTTGCAAAAGTTTACTCAACATTGGTTTCTTATTGGTTCTTATCAACTTTATCTTATTAAAAAAAGGGCATTTAAATTTAAATTTCCGTGTCAATTGCTAGTTTTAAATCAGAAATTGTTATAAGATTATTATACATAATTTTTAACGCTAGACCAAAAAATCGATCAAAGACTTCTAATCGAAACAACAACCCAAGAAGTACTTGTTTTATAGCATGCAAAATTCATATAATTTAAATTAATATTGTTTCAACTCTGACAACAGTCAACCTACCATTGCCAGTGAATTAATTTACAACGAATTTCTATCAATTTTCTCTACCGAGCGCCGTAACACCGATTGATCCGTTTCACCATGGCAACCGTTATTTTATGAAAAGCAGCCTTATTCTGCCCCGATGGAAGACATATGAAAGTGGAGGGACCGTCCGGTCCGGTCCAACATCAACGAAAATTAATTAGATAGATAGCACCCCGGGATTCCCGCCATTGCTCAAAGAAAATGGCCAACAAAATATACACATTCACGGGTTCACACCCATACAAATACGGCCATTGGACGGCGGCACACAAAAAAAAACCATGCCTTTATCTGACCAAAAATGAAGACATAAAATTTGGAAGAACCATCCAGCCGGCCAGCCCCAAGCGCGGTGATTATGGCGATGGCTCTTTATCGTGTAATCAAACGGCCCATTAGCCATTGCGGTGGAATGTTGAGTTTCTTCTGCATTTTCGGACCCGGGCCATTGGATGGATCGGCATAATTTTTGGCCACTCGAACAGTAAGAAAAGTGGCGGGGTGAGAGAAGCTAACAGACGGAGTCGGCCGGACGGACGGACCTGTCTGGTCTCATAAAATGCGTTCGCACGACGCATGAATCTTGACGCATCGAATGACGGAGCTCGTGCCCGTACGATGGCGTTGTCTACACTATGGAAACGTCGGCTCATCTCTGAGCGTCCATTCGACCAGCTTCGTTTATGATTAGCGATACAGCCCATTAATTAGGGGTGGATAGCAAATGTGGGATTAGTTTGTATGGCTTGTGGCGTTAACTGATTAAATTTGATGTGACACTTGGGAGGATCGTCTGTACCTACATAGGAAGAAAGCAACGAAAGCAACATTTTATTGGCTACACTTGAGTGCCAGTGAGGAAAAATTGTAAAAATGTTTACATTCTTTTAGAGAGATAATATACCAATCACAGGACTAGAAATACTAGGCACGCTTGATTAATTTCGTTAAGCTTTCCTTCTATATCGATCGAGTTTCATTACTCCTGTCCATTTCGAATCGAAACAAAGATGAATGTATACAGATCTTTTCTATGTGGTTTAATCCTCTATCGTGTGAACAAAACACATCAACATTAGCCGGAACTCAGAAGCTGCTTATCAGGGATTCTACTAACGAGAGGGCTTAAAGTATAACAGGTAGTTGCAATATTGCAACTGATTATGGCTCGTTTTTAGTATCGGCAAACGAGAAGATTTAGTTAAATTTCTTTTATAATGTTTTAGAAAAAGGGTGTTAATATCATTCTTTGGAGAAAAATGTAACTATTACTTAGAAGCCTTATAGTAAATCAATAAAAAGCTATTAGAACCTTTAGAACCATCGCAGGGATACCCTTATTTGCTGATGATTGATTGAGGTTCAGTTAGATCTAGGTACACGTTACATTTAAAATATATGCTTTCACGTAGTTATTAATTTAACAACACACTTTCAATGTATTTTAATCAGGAAGATCTAACGAACGAACAATGAAAACACCCGAAACAACCAAAAAGGATCTATTCGAATTATTTCATCGAGCTGTTTAGTGTCAAAGTTCACTAATAGGTGGCGCTGTCACAACGTATTTCATCGCAAATATCATCGTCTGTTTTGAGAGATTCCTTTTCGATGTTTTTTTTCTGATCAAGAACCGTTTTATTTTGGACAATATTATGCTGTTTGTTTATTTGTGATAAAATTAGTATTTGTTTTACAGCAAATTAAAATAAAGCAGAATAAAGCAGCGCAAATTTAATGTAAAAAACTATTTACTGGTAATGTTATCTCCATACTTTTCATTACCAAGGTAGAACCGAAATAAATATCTAGATCGATAATTAAACTGTTGATAATTAAAGGTAGCCGGATTATTTCAAACCAATAATTACTATTTTTTCAACATAAAATTTGAACATAACATTCTAAAGTGCATTTTAGTCAACGTCACTTAGATGGCCACGATCCAGGGCACAACTACAACACAGTGCAAGGTAATCACCAAAACCGGTTCTATGCTATGAAATTGCATTGTTTTCAATCCATACTCAGCCCCATTTCACATACACAACCATCGGTACTAGAGAATTGGTGTTCCTACATCGGGTAATCGCTCAAAATTTAAGAAATGTAAGTATCAAAACGCAAATCACGCAATCCGAAAAAGACGCACATCCTTACATTGTTAAGAATTTATTGTAAACCCATTCCATCATTCGGTGCTTGTTGTTTAAAGAAAAGTGAGCTCACATCCCCAATACCTTCTCCATTACTGCGTGTGGTTGGCGCAACAGTTCTTGGTGTTCCTCCAAGTTGAATATGTCGGAGAATTCGATCATTTCATCGCGACCGGTCAGCACATCGCGAGCCACGTTTGTCGACGGAAGGAACGGCAGATGTCCGACCTTCGAGACGGCTTTCAGCTCCATTGCCATCTTGAGCGGTGCGGCTAGTCCTTCGTGCTTTCGCAGCATCTGCATGTTGAGATTGTGGCGGTGTTGGTTGTACTGCAAGTAAAAATTTCGTACATTACAGAAGCCCTATCGTTGGCTTTGCTTAAGCCGAGCATATTTACATTCAACTCGGATTGCTTCAGCGGGTGGACGGCCTGCAGCTGTGCGGAACAGGTTTCATCGCGCGGCTCCAAGTGTCCCATGAACTCGTTGAACGTTGCCGGCATCTTCGGTGTGACTTTAATAGCAGCATCCTGTGTGATAGAAGCAGTGTTAAATTAGTAACAGAAGGTTATATTTGATTATTATCGGTTTAATTATTATCTTACCATTTTGGAACGTTTAGTACGATTAGTTTCGAGAGGGAATTCGCGTCTGCTGTGAATGTTTTGCTTTCTGCAAGTAATGATGGGCCGATATGACAGATACGGTGAACTGTCATTCCGTGTCAGATGTCAGATCCCTTCAGAAACGGCCGACTGCCCAGATGTCAGAAAATATTTGCGAATATTTAACAAGCCTCAATATTTTCATGAAATTTCTTTTATCAATCATTTTTCTAAAATTTTAAAATATTAAAATTTGAGAGAACCCTTTGCAAACGTGATATTCCACCAACACCTCTGTTTTGAGGTAAAAAAAAGGAATAATCAAAACGGGAGACGAATTCGTGAGGATTAGGCTTTTTGCAGAAATTAACAAATTGCACGTAGATTTGATGGTTTGACTGTGGCTGAGGACACAGCGCCGAGATGCGTTCGAAAATAATAACAAAGATAGTACAGAGCGATTAAAGCATCAATCAGACACAGCGAGGAACTGCTCGCGCGCGCTAGTGATTGTGATTGACCATACGAAAGCCTTTGTTATCTGTTGCCGCTCAAAACGCATTCGGTCACCTTCCGAATCACGAACGCATTCAGTACATATAGCCAGCACAATAATGTAAGCATATTTGCCGGTACCCTTTTGGACTTTGCCACCATTTATAGTAAGTTAATTTTTGTCCCCAAAACTCTTTCGTTTCAGGCGTCCAAAGCTCAGTCTGCAACAGTTGAACGAGCTACCGCCCGGGGAGTTTCATAAAACGTTCGAAAATGTAATCGAATGTTGGCCGGAAGCTGCAATATTCTGTTCAGCGTTGCTGCCCTTCAAAAGCTTCGTCGCACTGATTGCCGCCTTTGAAAACTATCTGGAACGCTTACCTGCCGATACGAAGCTGAAAATATTGAGACTCTATCCAGATTTGGCCGGTAAAATGCTCGACACCAATCAACTGTCGGAGGATTCATCGAACGAGCATGCATCAGTAGGGCTGGATAACTTATCGCCCGAGGACAAAAAGCAACTAACGGATCTGAATGAAAGGTGAGTAGAGCTGCTTTGTCGAAAGCATGTAATGGAGGAGTTTAACCGGAAGTGGTTCCTCTTTATCTTCACAGCTACAAAACCAAATTTGGATTCCCGTTTGTGGTTTGCGTTCGCGAGGCATCCAAGTTTGAAGTCATTCTTCGCAGTGTATCGGAAAGAATTCATCACACCGCCGAACAGGAGCTGGCCATTGCTTTGGGTGAAGTGAAGAAAATTTGCCGCTTGCGTATTTTGCAGTTGGTTGATAATTTGTGACCATTTTTGTGAGGTAAGGGTTTCAAAGTTTCATGAATAAATGGCGTGGTAGTGGGTTCCTTCTCTCCGGACCTTGAGAACTTCAGCAAGATTTAAATGGATGGAACAAACATAATGTTAAATTTATTACAGCCTTTCATCGTTTTGGACGCTTCACATACGCTTGTAGCTCAACAGATAGGCAGAGATTCCAGCCAGCATCTGAAAGTAATAGCAGACAGTTATCAATAGTATTGTGAACAGATTCTTCAAGAATGGTGGATAGTACTATGAATTCTCTACGATCTATTTAGAGCGAGCAAATTCCCAACCTTTGCATGTATAAAGCTACAAAAAGTTTTCGTTCTTTTTCGATTTTTCTCTTATACTGCTAAAAATTATGTAGAGTTTTGCCTTTTTCCCGAACTTTTAGCTTAATTGTGCAATGATTAGTCAACGAACGTATTCATGCTTCGTTTGGATCTTTTCTTGCTATTCAAGAAAAGTGTTTCAGCCTTTTCGTATTCAACAACTTGTTCAACTTGTTTCGACTTACGTTCATGTTCTGGAAGATGTGTTGCTGTGGACCTCCGCCTCGTTTATTTATCGTAGTACGATGAGCTAGAACAGGAGCGAGACCGGTGCCGATGACGACTCCTTTCCGTACCAGACCGATGGTTATATGGCGATGGAGTGCGACTTGACGGAAGAAAAGCAATGGAATAAATAAATCAGTGCCACCTTGTCTCCAATTTCTTAGCAACCAGCAGACTAACCTTTCATTTTTCCTACCCATATACACGCCTGGTGTGGGAGCATGGGGTTGTTCCGTGATGGAATAGTCAACTCGCATCCGTCGACCGTGTATATGCAGACCGTTGCAATGGGCCCGTGCAACCGCAGCTTCCTCCTTCGTCTTGAAGTATACAAATCCAAACCCGCGCGACAAGCGAGTCTTGGCGTCATAGATCACAACCGTATTTTCCACCGTTCCAAAGCTGCAGAAGATTCGGTTCAGGTACGGTTCGGTCGTAAATACGCTTAGCCCAAACACGCCCAAGCAACGGCTAGGTTCCGGTGAATCGACGCGAATCTTGCACCGGGTCGAGGATGGAGGAGACCGTTTGCGGTAGCTGGATCGTCTTGGCGGTGAACGTGACACGGAACGGCGATAATAACGATCCCGCGAAGAGTCCGCGGACCGGCTACGGCGGCTTCGATGGCGACGGTCCACACTCCTTGACCGGCGATAATCGTCCTTGTAACGGCGACTCGTTCGTCGATCGGAACTGCGATGGGATGAGGTCTGTGTTACGTAAATCGAAGAAAGCAGGTGTCACCGTTATTGACTCTACTGAATGCACAATATAGCAGGTAACTCTAGAGATTTCTTTAACTGATTATACTTGCCATTTTTAAGACTTTTTCTGCAATTTCCCTCCTGTTGCAAATGAACTCCCGGTGTGGTACACGGCTGTGACAATAATGGACACAGTTTGGCTATTTGCTCGCGAGAAACGATGCTCATGTCTGCTTCCATGGCAACGGATCAGAGCCCCAATGGCTACTTTTGTATTTACGAAATCTGACATATTCCCTTTTGGATGGTAATGTGTCGGCAAAAAAAATCCACTTTTCATTTCCATGCTCACAGGTTAATTATGAAAAGATTCAAGTACTTTAACCAATTAAAGGGGGGTCCGGTGGCCGAGGCGATAGCGGCGCCGGTCTTCACACGGCAGGGCCGGGGTTCAAATCCCATCCAGACCGCCTCCCCGTACGTAAGGCTGACTACTTTACTTACGGGTAAAATCAAGTCACAGAAAGCCAGAAATGGCAGGCTGTGGCAGGCCAAGAAGACCTCTCGAGGTTGTAGTGCCAAGGAAGAAGAAGAAGAACCAATTGAAATTAATTTGTTAAGGCACTATCCATTGCTTAATAATGGCTGCTTTAAATTTTGTACTGCAATGCATATCATGTCTAGCATCTGCTGCACCTTATTGGAAACACCGATGGATGGACTAATTCCTAGACCCCAAGTGCTCCAACGACAGGATCACCATGCTCACGGATATTCGCTTCAGTTTAACGGTCTTACAAAACTGTTTGGTGTTCAGCACTTGGTTAGGACGCCATATTTTTATATTTCTCTATAGTAGAGAGCTTATTGTACAAGCTAATTTAGCTATAGCCAATGGTCAAAAGCAACCTAATGATCTCCGAATTTATCGCTGAGAGATGAGCTAAAAATATGATTTATTTTTTGCAAAAAATAGTTGAATATTTTGGTTTATAGTTTCTCCAAAGAAACTCCTAAATAAGACTATATTTTAGCTAGTTTCTAGGTTCTAGATGGATTGCTAAAACACATAGTCAACGACAGAAAAATCGTCAGTTAGCCGAACTGAACGTTGAGCTCCGGCCGTTAGACTACAGTCAACAGTCATTAGCCTACTTGCAAATACTTACATCGATTTAGTTTTAAGATTCTCGAATAGTGTAGAAATTCGCTAGCCAGCTTTCCCACACACACGAGATCTAGCTCTCTGAAATTCAAATCTTTTGCCGGCGTGCTGACGCAAACGATTGCGCTTTTATCAATCGATGGCTGTTAGGAAAGATAGGATGACAGTAGAGTGACGGATGACAGTAGGGTAACGGATGACAGTAGGATACCGGATGACCGAAATGTCAGCTGTAACGGTCAGGGAAAAAAGGAAGAAGAAGGGGGTGCGTCAACCAGTAGCCTGGGAAAGGACAAGGAAGTGACACCGTTTTAAAGTTTTTTCCTTCAGTGGAAAATATAATACTGTGGAAAATATAAAACTAAAACTACACTTCACTGCGTCTGCTACTCAACCGGAATCGTGGTAACACTAAAAGCCTTTAAAACGGTTCAAAGATGGAAATGGATGGAAAGGATTGCTGCCAGGCATGCAGCGATTCCGTGGCGGACAAATTGTATGTGGCCTGTGACGCTTGCAACACATGGTGGCACTTCTCGTGTGTCGGGATAACAGAATCACAGGAGACGATGAATAATAGGAAGTGGTTTTGCGTCGCTTGTACGGGTGGCACTGGAGCGGTAAAGCGGACGCCGACCAGGCACATGGAGCCACAAAAGGACGCCGAAAACCGTAACCTCAAAACGGTTGAGGTTAGGAAGCAACTCACGGAAGGCCCTCGTCCACGGCACACGAGCGACAGCGTGGCGGCAACACATAACCTCACTCTTGCTGACGATAGGGATAGTTTGGCTAACCGGCTTGCCATAATGAAACGCCGGCAAGAGGCGGAGAGGAAACGGGTGGAGCTAGAACTACAGCTGAAATTCGTGAAGGAGGAAGAGGACTTGCTAGCCGAGGAGTTGGGGATAAAAGACAATCCGGAAACATCAACTTTGTTACCCTCCCATGCGGCGGATAATATAGTGCAGCACTCACAGCGGAAGGAGCGTGAACAAATCCAGCGTGAATGCGCGCATCGTGGTACACCTACCGAATTGCCCGTGTTTGCCGGTGACCCGGCGGACTGGCCGCTATTCATAACGTTTTACGAACACACCACGGAAAAGTGCGGTCTTTCCAATTGGGAAAACATGCTACGACTGCAGAAGGCGCTGAAGGGTCCCGCGCTAGAAGCAGTGCGAAGCAGGTTGCTGTTGCCGGAGGTGGTGCCGCAAGTGATAGCGACGCTACGATCACGGTATGGGCGATCAACACATCTCATCTCGGCGTTGATCGATAAGGTGCATAGAACCCCTGCACCGTGTTTGGAGAAGCCGGAAACTGTGGTTGCTTTCGGCGAGGCAGTGCAAAGCATGGTGGACCACATGAAGGCTGCTGGACGACAGGCGCATCTGACCAACCCCCTGCTACTGAAGGAGATCGTGGAGAAGCTGCCGATAAGTGAGCAGTACAATTGGACGCGGTTTGTAAGCCACATCGAGGAGCCGGATCTTCTGATGTTCCGGGAGTATATGGCCGAGTTGCAGAGCACCGCGGAAGTGTTAAGCAGCCGAGAGTCACCATCGTTGAAACAAGCGGAGCGCAAGAAACCCAGCACGAGAGGCTACGTGCACACGCACGTGGAGACGCAGGGAGCGACGCCATCCGGAACGAATCACTTTAAGGTAGGAAAATCTTGTCTAATTTGCAACAACAGAGGACACGAGGTGGATAAGTGTTTCGTGTTTGGTGCGATGGCGGTGAAGGAGCGCTGGATGAAGGCGCGTGCACTTTCCTTATGCTTCGGCTGTCTGGGGAAGCACAATTGGCGGACGTGCCACAACAGACCAGTATGCGGCAGGGAGGGGTGTACGTACCGGCATCATGCGTTGTTGCACGGCGCAGATGAGGAGCGTGGGGTCAGTAACGGGACCAGTGCTTCGGTATCGGTTCGAGATGGCGGAAACAACGGAGGTGCTGTAGCGGAAAGTAATCACCACCAGCACGCGTTATCTTCTTCGAATACGCTCTTTCGCATTGTACCCATCACTGTGTATGGCCCGACGTCCACGGTGACAACGTTCGCCTTTTTAGATGAAGGTTCGTCCATGACGTTAGTGGACGAGGATTTAGCGGAAGAATTGGGTGTCGAAGGGGAGGTGGAACCTCTCTGCATCCGTTGGACCGGAGACACTACCAGGGTTGAGGCTGGTTCCAGGCGCGTAAATCTCAAGGTGGGACCCGTCGGTTCCACAAAGAGTTTCGCGATCAACTCGGTACGGACGGTTCCTAAGCTGAATCTACCTCGTCAATCCTTCGTACCGGACGAAGGAAGGTGGGAACATCTAAAACGCCTACCGGTAAGGGAATATCATGATGCGGAACCCAAGGTGCTAATCGGGTTGGACAACCTGCGATTGATGGTCCCTCTCCGGACAATAGAAGGAGCGGCTGGTGACCCCATCGCGGTAAAGACGCGCTTAGGTTGGTGCATTTATGGGAAGCCGATGAAGGTGGAATGTGAACGGCTGTTGCACATTTGCGAATGCAACAACCAGGCAGAGATTCTCGAAACGATGCGCAAGTTCTATGACTTAGAACAGGTAGGAGTTGTTCGCGTTGTCGAATTAGATCCGGATGTACGACGTGCGCAACACCTTTTGGAAACAACTACCGTTCGTATCGGCAAGCGTTTTGAATCGGGTCTCTTGTGGAAGACGGACAGCTTCCTTCTAGTATCGGTATGGCAAGTCGCAGGTTCGATTGCCTGGAGAAAAGGATGGAACGAGATGGGCAGCTCAAGCTGCAAGTACGCCGCCAGATTCACGATCTTTTGGGAAAGCAATACATACACAAGGCTACGGCGCAAGAACTGGCGGAGGCTGACCCGAAACGGATTTGGTACTTGCCAATAGGTTTGGTGACGAACCCAAACAAACCGGGAAAGGTTCGTTTGATTTGGGATGCGGCGGCTAAGGCACAGGGTATTTCGCTGAACGACGTGCTGCTCAAGGGACCGGATGAGGTTATGTCTCTACCTGGCGTACTTTTCCGCTTTCGTCTGTATGCAGTGGCGACGTGTGCAGACGTGAAGGAAATGTTTTTGCAAATTAGGTTGCGAAAAGCAGACAAGCATGCACAGCGCTTCTTATGGCGGGATGATCCTGCACACGAGTTGGAAACCTACATCGTGGACGTCGTGACGTTTGGGTCTACGTGTTCACCGGCTACAGCACAGTACGTCAAAAATCGAAACGCAAAGGAGCACATCGAACAATTTCCACGAGCGGTAGAGGGCATCCTTGAGAGTACCTACGTGGACGATTTCTTGGACAGTTTCGGGACGGTAGAAGAGGCGTGTCAGGTAGCCAAGGAGGTAAGGGAGATATTCCGCAACGGTGGGTTTGAACTCAGGAACTGGAGCTCAAATGATTTGATGGTTACAAAATCTCTCGGCGAGTCAGATGGCGGTACCATCAAATGCTTATCATCTACGGGAGATGATACGGAACGCGTGTTGGGGATGCGTTGGAATCCTGCATCCGATGAATTAGGATTCTGCACTCGGGCGTGCACGGCGGTATCAGGCGTTCTAACTGCAGAGCGGATTCCCACGAAGAGAGAGGTATTACGGTGCGTTATGTCGTTGTACGATCCCCTTGGACTGCTGGCGATGTTCGTAATACACGGGAAGATTTTAATACAAGATCTATGGCGAACCGGCACGCAGTGGGATGAGGAGATTAGTAGCAACCAATACAGAGACTGGCGCAGATGGGTGGATCTTTTCCAAACGATTGCCGATATACGCATACCTCGATGTTACTTCACGGAAGCCTGTATGAAGACGTACGAGAACAGCGAATGGCATTTGTTCGTCGACGCCAGTCAACACGCATACGCATGCGTATTGTACCTCCGCATTGTCGATGACACGGGTGAGGCGCAATGTACTCTTGTGGGAGGAAAGGCTAAGGTTGCGCCATTGAAGCCACTCACCATACCGAAGCTAGAGCTTCAGGCGTGCGTTTTGGGTGCGCGATTTCTGTTATACACGCAGGAACATCATCCAATCAAGGCTAAACGACGAGTGCTTTGGTCGGACAGTACCGTCGCCTTGTCATGGATAAGAGCAGATCCCCGAAACTACAAACCTTTCGTGGCCCATAGAGTGGTCGAGCTTTTGGAGAGCACCTCGGCGAATGAATGGCGATGGGTGCCGACTGACCACAATCCGGCGGATGAAGCGACGAAGTGGAAAGGAAGATCGAACTTCAGTTACGACAGCACGTGGTTTCAAGGACCATGGTTCTTGCAGGAAAAGGAAGACAGCTGGCCGAAACAGAGGTCGGTTGATACCGACACAGCGGACGAGGAACGACGAGTAAATTTGCATGTCGAAGCCACCGACACAGGATTGTTACCAATTCCTTACGAGAGGTTTAGTAAACTAGAGAGGCTGCAGAGGACGATTGGGTGGATCGTAAGATATGTGGGCAATCTAGGCAGGAAGGTGAAAGATGAACCAGCGCTAGGAGGGAACCTCAGGCACGAAGAACTCTGCAAGGCAAACGTTGTTTTGTGGAAGCAGACACAGCGTGAGTTCTTTCCGGAAGAAATTCTTATCCTGAACAGCGAGAATGGCGGCGATGGATCTAAAGGAAAAACGGTATCTAAGCGAAGTCGTATTTACCAACTGCTACCATTTTTGGACGAAGAAAACGTGTTACGCATGCGTGGGAGAATAGGGGCGGCGGCGGAAGTTCCGTACTGCGCAAGGTATCCTGTGATTCTTCCAAACAACTGTAAACTGGCGGAGCTGATAGTGGATCGGTACCATCGAGTCTATCGTCATGCTAACAACGAAACGGTGGTGAACGAGTTGCGTCAACAATTCCAGATTCCTAAGTTGCGAGTATTGGTGATGAAGGTAGCGAAGAGTTGTGCATTTTGCACAATACGGCGGTCGCTACCACAAATTCCACCAATGGCACCTTTACCTAAGGAGAGGTTGGCAGCTTTCGTCAGGGCATTTACCTTCGTTGGACTGGATTACTTTGGACCGGTGTTGGTAAAGAGAGGAAGGTCAAACGAAAAACGGTGGGTAGCACTATTCACGTGTTTGACCATACGAGCCGTGCATCTGGAGGTGGTGCACAGTCTGTCAACGGAATCGTGTGTAATGGCGGTCAGGCGATTCGTGGCGCGGCGTGGTGCTCCTGTGGAAATCTTTAGCGACAACGGGACCAACTTCGTGGGTGCTAGCAGACAACTGCAGAGGGAGATCCAGCAGCGCAATGACATCCTAGCGGCAACTTTCACCAACGAGCACACCCGTTGGACCTTTAACCCGCCTGGTGCTCCACATATGGGTGGAGTATGGGAACGTATGGTACGCTCAGTGAAGGCAGCGATTAGCACAGTGATGGAGGTGAAGAACACTCCTGATGATGAGACGTTCGCAACAGTTCTCTACGATGCTGAGGCTATGATCAATTCCAGACCGTTGACCTACGTTCCGTTAGATCCGGAGAACCAGGAGGCGATCACACCAAACCACTTCCTGTTAGGGAGTTCTTCGGGGATCAAACAACAACCAGCGTTACCGACGAACTATAGGGACAGTTTAAGAGGAAATTGGAAACTAGCACAGCATATCCTGGACGGTGTGTGGAAAAGGTGGATTAAGGAGTACCTGCCAGTTATCACGAGACAGTGTAAATGGTTTGAAAATGTCCGTGAGATTAGGTCAGGAGATTTGGTACTGGTGTTAGAAGGTACAATTAGGAACAATTGGAATAGAGGAATTGTTGAAGACGTTATAAGAGGAGTCGATGGCCATGTGCGGCAAGCATGGGTTCGGACAGCTACAGGGACACTAAGAAGACCAGTGGCGAAGCTAGCCTTACTTGACCTGAAGACTCAAGGTGACCATACGTAGTTGGTCACGGGCGGGGGGAATGTTAGGAAAGATAGGATGACAGTAGAGTGACGGATGACAGTAGGGTAACGGATGACAGTAGGATACCGGATGACCGAAATGTCAGCTGTAACGGTCAGGGAAAAAAGGAAGAAGAAGGGGGTGCGTCAACCAGTAGCCTGGGAAAGGACAAGGAAGTGACACCGTTTTAAAGTTTTTTCCTTCAGTGGAAAATATAATACTGTGGAAAATATAAAACTAAAACTACACTTCACTGCGTCTGCTACTCAACCGGAATCGTGGTAACAATGGCCAAGTATTGCATGAGGATGATGAAATTCAATCATTACACGGGTGTGGTGTTTTCTCCAAGATGAGCGCTGGAAATGGCTCCTCCAAGGGAGGAAAGCTACCAAATAATAAGCTGTTTATCATTTTGCATAAATATTGCATTAAATTACATGCAAAAATCGCTTTGTACAACTGTTGCAACATATCTATGCCATCGTGTAATGATCCTGAGCATGATTGTGGTTTTGTTCGGAAATTAATAATTCACATCACACCCCTCAACGATAGGAACATAAAAAACGTGCCTTTTGTGTCCAGCGGGGCCAGATCAAGTTTTGATTGTTTGCTGTTGCTTTTCCATTCTTCCATCAGCTTCATATGAATCACAATTTTCGGTAGAAAAAAAGAAAGAACCGCGTCCAGTTGAAAGACGGTCCCGGTGCCGGTTGTTTTGCTTTGGTAGAACTTAAGAAGACGAAAAGGTAGCGTGTGCGCGCTGTACGCCTCAAAAACAAACCCCTATTGAGTGCGTGTGTGTGTGTGCGTGAGATTTGAAGCGCGTTTTGATGTTGTAAAGCACCACCAAGCTGTAAATTATCGGAAACATGCAATTGGAGTACAAAACTGCGTAATGGTATCATTCGTAATCGAAAAGATATCGATACGCTTTAGCAGCTATTTTACAGCTTATCGCACTGTTGACTGCCGTCTGTTTGTTTGTTGACTGCTTATGTATTGGTGTCATCGGACGGACGAGTCGACGACGAAGAAGAAACTTGTTCTCGCGTCTGGATTCCGCGTGGTGCGCGCCCGATGATGACAGTCGCGCGCGTGAGCATAGCAAGTGCGCTTGGTGTCCTCTCTCTCTCATTCGTCGAACGAACGTGCCGGGAGTTGGACCGCAGCCGGAACCGTGTCACAGTGAAAGTCCGCGTGTCGTAGAACACAACCCTACAGGGATAAGTGCAAACCGAACAGAATAGTGGTGAAAGACTAAAGTTGAACCAGAACTGAAAGAACATTGCCAACATGGGAGATCCGGTCGTGCCAGCGAAGGGCAACATTTTGGGAAGTAAGTAGAGGTTGTTATCACTGTTAAGCTAGTGGGAAACAGTGCGCTTTGGATAAGAAAGCCATATGGTTAAAAGGGGTAAAAGTGTGTGGGCGACTCCAACCCACGAAGACAGTGTTTTCAACATTGTGATTCATGCTCCGGATCATGAGATATAAATTGCATTTTCCTTTGCAATCCTTGGGGCCAATGGCCTTATGGTAAAGAAAATTAAATCTCCGTGTATTGGAAGGCGTCCCCAAGTGCAACCTCAACTGCGGAGGAGGACAAGTACAAGTTTTAACGTCCCACGAGCGATTGGGATGATGTATCTCTGGCATTGGCCATGCAGACCGTGCACGACGATAGCTAGCAGCAGCGTTTTTCCTCGACCTTCATCTAGCAGCTTCCAAATGGGTGACACACGCACACACACACATCTTCCCGGTGCGTGCATTCAGGTTTGGTTGAACTAAAATTAACCCACCGTGGAATACTCGGTTTCTTTGCATCGGCGGATGGTTGAAATCGATGAGGGAGTTCGGATCAGATCGCTCTCCACTGTCCTCCTTTTTGAACAATACCGAATCATCGTTGAATTTGTCTCTTTGGGAGGTAGCAGACAGTGGGCTTGATGTAGATATCCGTCCCGGTAGCACTGGTGCCCTGCTACCAAGGCATCACCCCATCCTCCTCGGTCACGGTGGGTTTAATTTATACACCTTGATATAGGGATTCTCATCAAAGCAACCAACCAAGAAAGCGAATACCAGCTGGAAATAGAAAACACAGCCGCCTACTGGTACAGTAACCGAGTGTGCCGTATGGTGTGATTCCTATTGCGCGGATTCTGCTTTAGGTCGCCGATGGAACCGCTTAAAGGATAAGGATCTTGCTTACTCCGAAAAGGTTGGACAGCGGAACTAAGCAACAAGGGAAAAAACGACGTGCCTCGAATTACGGGTGCGGCAGCAAATGTTTAGATAGAACGTGGATGTTGCGGATACAAACACCCATCTTACGGGGCTTGGGAGATTTGGGACGTCGTGAAGTGTTTCTGCTTTCATTGCTGCAGACACTGGTTGCTTAGACTTGTTTTTTTGCATGGGTACAAATGCTATCGATTGCTGATGTTGTTGTGCGAATTTGTATTTTGTGAAAATAGCACAAGCGAGACACGCCTTTTCACTGGCTGCATGCTGATAATGAAATTCCACCACCACCACCCATATGGGAGACACATATCGAACGGAATATGAACGCACGAGACGACGTGGATTGTTTTATTTAACAAAACTGTCTGACAATGTTTATAAATAAACGTTCGTTGAGGAAAGTATAGAGAAAGACTTTAAGCAAGCTGAATTTAAGAATGGCACTCAAAATATGTCGAGTCCCACATCCGATGTGCTGCAGATTGTGCAAAACTGCAGAATATTATTATGGAACTCCTCTGCCACCCCAATATTTGTGTGCCCGGTAAAGATGCAATCCTGGTTGGGAAATTACTCATTCGCGCTCTTCTCCATTCGGGTGCTAGCCGAAAGGTCAGCTAGAGGACACACGGCCGGGGCGCGCATCTTTCGACGAGCGTGCGTTTGGAGCTGGTGGGAAAAGGCATGAGGATGTTTGAAGATTTTACATTATATCGGGGTCACATTAAGAGGCCGCTCTTGCAGTCAAAGAATTTTAAGTGGTTACATTTTCAATTGCTTGGTTCAATTCAATCTTCAAATGATTCCTGCTTCTTGAAGGACATGCGAACAAATAGAGCATTTAGCCAGTAAGAAACAGTAACACAAACTTTGACATTGAGATATCCTTCGTCGGTACACGTGGTGCGCCAACAAAATAGCCGGCGTTCTTCTATCGGAGAGAATCGTATTTTCTCCCATGGCTCAAAAGCAGCACACAGGGAGAGAGACCTCCTTGGATTATGTTTGCAATGAGGCCAACAGGTGGAAACTGACAACGGTTGTCGTTACCATGGGAAAATTTGCTTTTCACCGCCACACTCGCCTACTGCGAGCGATCTTCCGGTGGAAAGCCTACTCAATTTCCCGCCAAAAAGCATCAAACGAGCAGTGGTGGTGTTTATGATGCTCCCTGTGCTACTGCTACTGGCTTTGATCGTGTATACCGGTTGCTAGACGGCATGCATCGTCCAAGATTGGTTTTGATTTCGATTTACGATGTGAATTTTATTCCATTGTTTTAGAGGCTGACTGCATTGTTTGATCGGGAATGATAGTCTTAGAAAATGGGTTGGAATGAAGCAAGAAACTCCAACTCCCAGTACAAAAGATTTGGAATCCCACTAGGAACATGAGGCTCTGACGCCCTAACGCTAAAACACTTCTATTTCAGTCTGGTGTTTTATATGAAAGTATAGATAATTATTGCCAAAAAGTGGCCAAATAATTTGTAAATAATCTGATTTAATTTAGTATCGAAAAGTGGTTCAAATAACTTGACCAGTTGTTAAATTATTTGAAAAAGAATCGGAAACCGCTGGCCTGGACCATTCTGTAAAGTAACAGTTGTTTGCGTTTTAAATTTTAAGTGCTGTTATTTAAATGATTTCATACATTAATTAGCCTGTTTCACCATTAAGGATGGGCATTCTCGCAATTAATTTTCATTAACATTTTCCACAACCGAACGATCGCTTGAATAAATGGTTAACGGCTGCCAGCCACTCCCATAACCGGACTTCCGCTGTCTAAGAAATGCCAAACCTTTCCTAAAGAAATTCGCTACCTCGCATTTTGCGCACTGATCGATGAGTCAAACGGGTTCTTCCGTTGGTTAGCACGAGCTGAGCTACTGTTTCCGAAAAGGCTAGAGTGGGCACGCTCTAAAACTCCGTACGTTTTCAGTAATGCACTAATGTGGGTTGGGAAGGAAAGAGAAGCTTCACTACGCCGGATGTTGTAACGTTTCTGCCAGCGGGCAATTTTAAGGCAATAGAATAGAGAGTTCAAATCTGATAAATAAAAAAAGGTAAACCCCGCAACCGGAAGCAGCACGATGCAGTCATCGGTTCTGGATCGATGCACCCCTTCCAACGGTCCAACGGACGCCGGGAGGAGCTTGGAGCTATTGTTTCAACCATTGCCCATGTATATGCATTGGTCTGCGTCGGCGTGTGACTGATTTACATGCCACGATCATCAGATCGTACCCGTCGATTTCGGGCCCTTTCCCCATAGGGCTTGGACCATCCCAGCGCGATACATTTTTGTTCCCCCATTTCTACAGCCCTTTTTCTGCACTTGGTATTGCGATGGTATATATGACATCAACGGGGTCATGTTCTAAGGGCCAGGGAAGGCATTTAATTGCCTCTTTGTCGTTGGTTTTGGGTAGCTTCTTCTCATGTTCCACCCACACGGAGAACCATTTTCGAGAACAAGATTTTAAACCTTTTTTATGACCATATGTCTGTGCTTTTTTGGTTTTGTCTTTGCGTTCCCGCAGCCCTCATCCCGGCCCGTTACATTTTGGCCGTGCTCGGTTCGATCGCGATGGCTATCATCTACGGGCTGAAGGTGAATCTGAGCGTGGCGATGGTCGCGATGCTAAACCATTCGGCCCTTGCCCATCACGGAGCAGTGTCGGTCGACGAGAAAGTGCACGTCAACGCGGAACCCGTCTGCCAAGGAAGCAACTCAACCGAAGCGGTCGAGGTAAGTTTTGTGAATTTGTTGTTACCCTTTATTGCTTTAGGAACAACGCCGCTGTACAGGCCAGTTTGAGTCTGTTGTATTTTTTTTTTCCTCTGGTATGGACAGCTTGGATCTTGCACAGTGATTGATGTATTTATAAGTTGCATAATGCAACAAAGTACCAAAGCTTCAATTTTTTAAGATGGTCGAAGACATGTTTTGAGGTAGATTAAAACATTAAAAGGAATATATCTGCAATTTTTCCGATAGCTCTTCTTCTTCCAAGGCACTGCAACCTCTTAAAGTCTAGGCCAGCCATTTCTGGTTTTCTGTGACATGATTTTACCCCGCAGAAAAGTAGTCAGCTCCGCGGGTCTACGGGGTACGGGAGGCGGTCTTTGATGCAATTTGAACCTCGATCCGCCGTGTGACCGTTATCGCCTCGGCCACCGGACCGCCCCAAAACTGAGCTTCTAATATCTCAAATCAGTTGGAAAACAATGTGCTTTTTTCTGCTGGTTCATTTTCTATGGAATTTTAAAATCCAATATTCCCCATGTGATAAAAGGCAGCGATAAAGGTTGATACAGATTTTGTTTTAACTAGAACCAAACTAAGGTCCTCAGGAGTTCAACTCCTAACTTGCAACTTGGACTTGCTTATCATTTTCTTCCGGTGTCAATATCCAATACTTAAGTTTTACGATTTACTTCATTTCGTTTTTTTTTATGTAAAATCTTTTCACTGGCTTAACAAACACTTGGAGTCATTCTAGTATAAATTTATTTGAATAGTCAAAAAACAAGATCACTAAGACTTCAATATCCAAATGAAATGATTAGCATAGCAAATCGGCCACATCTTCTTCTTCTTTCTTGGCCTGCTCCTATGGGCCACGTCTTAAAGACATGGCCTGGTGTCCACTTCCTTTCCGGGAAACTCGGTCCATAGCTGCACTCCTTCACCCCCGGCTGCATCCGAGATCTCCCTTAGATCTGTGTCCACTTAATCCAACAAACGGCTCGGCTCGGTCGCATCGTCCCGAACGGGTCGCTAACGAGCACCTTCCTGGGGTGAGGGCATTAGTCCGGCATCATACTCATCACATGCCCTAACCAGCGTATCCTTCGGGCTTTGGCAAACCGTCAGGATGTCAGCATCGCCAAATAGCTCAGCTAGCTCGAGGTTCATTCTCCTTCTCCACACGCCCTGCTCGCACACACACTGCTAAAGATAGTCCGAAACATCCGATTTACAAATTACATCCTAATCTGTTTTGTTCTATTCTCTACTGTACTGTACTGAATGACGATCGTTAACGACTACTGTACGCGTGGATGGATACTGTTAAAAATGATTTATTAATTTGTCTAAATGATCTCACTACTTAAACTTCTCCAAGCATCTCTTGTTGGTGTCACTCATTTCGGTTTGTTTAAAAACGATCGCGAACGCGATCATATGATCCCCCGATGATCACTTTCCATTCATCTAAAGAATCTTTCCCATTCTTGTTCATTCACCTCCGCTGAAACGAAAGTGAAACCAATCAAAGCCAACCACCGTTGTTTTTTTGCGGACCATCAAGACCATGGCACAAAAGAGAACCAGCAACTGATACAGAAGCGAACGAAATGCGTACAATATAAATAACAGCTGTTATGGTGCCTTTTCCACTTTATAATTATCTGGATCTTTTCTCGTCATATTTCGCATTCGCGAGTTCAGCGCCTTCCCGCCAATTGAATGTGGCGCCCGACGAATGCTGAGATGTAGTCATTTTCGGACATCACACTTCCGAACCGTCCATGACCTTCTCGGCCTCCTTCTTTAACGGGTAAACGTTGTTGACCACCCTCTGTTAGTTGGTGGGTTTTTTTTAACTGTTCTTTCGATCATCAGGAGAAGCGTGGCAGTTACGCCGATTAATCTCCCTCGTCGTTGATTGAAATGTGATGCTCACTAAATTGGCGCTATATTTCGGAACCGAGCTTCGGAGCCAGAGGTCGTTGTGCAGAAGTGTTCTGTTTCCCCCGCTCTGTTCTGTTGTCAAGTGTATGCTTTCGTTGCCCCTTTTTTCCAATGATGATAGCCCATATCTGGTTTTGACGAGCGGTGCTGCTGCTATCGCAGGTTGTAAATTGATATCATTCGAACACTGGGCTCTGGACCGCGGGCGAATCCGATGAAACTGATTTCACTCGGTTCACTCGGAGCCAAATTGGGTCATAATTCAACAGATACGTTGTTATCGAAATTATTGTCAAACCAACAGCGAAATGCAGACAAACATTTTTATTAAATCGCTTTTTGTTCTTTCTTTCGTGGAGGAGAGTATAATATTCTAATTGTTTTTCTTCATTTATGGCACGTTTTCCTTTTCTTTCCCAGGACGGCCCATTCATCTGGAGCGAACCGGTGCAGGGCATCATCCTTAGCTGCTACTTCTGGGGCTACCTGGTCTCGCAGGTCCCTGGAGCACGCGTGGCCGAATCGTTCTCCGCCCGCTGGGTCATGTTCTTCTCCGTGCTGATCAACGTGGTCTGCACGCTGCTAACGCCAGTCGCCGCCAAGATGCACTACGTTGCGATGATCGTTATGCGCGTTGGTGAAGGAATCGGTGGTGGTGTCACCTTCCCGGCCATGCACGTAATGCTCGCTTCGTGGGCACCACCAAACGAGCGTAGCGTCATGTCTGCCATCGTGTACGCCGGTACCGCCCTCGGCACGGTAATCTCGATGCTGATGGCCGGTGTGTTGGCCGGTACGCTGGGCTGGGAGTCGGTGTTCTACGTTATGGGTGGGCTGAGCTGTCTGTGGATGGTGCTGTGGCTGTGGTTGATTCAGGACACACCGAGCAAACAGCCTTTGATTAGCCAGGAGGAGCGTGATCTCATTACGTCCTCGCTCGGGTCGGGTTCGGCGAGCGGTCACGGTGGCGAACCGAAGCCACCCGTACCGTGGCGCAAGGTGTTTACGTCCGGACCATTCTACGGCATACTGATTGCGCACGTCTGCAACAACTGGGGCTGGTACATGCTGCTGATCGAGCTGCCATTCTACATGAAGCAGGTGCTACAGTTCAACATCAAGGAAAATGCCGTCGTTACCGCCATCCCGTTCCTGACGATGTGGTTCTTCAGCATGGCACTCAGCAAAACGCTCGATGCGCTGCGGTCGCGCGGCAAGATCACGACCACCATTGCGCGCAAAACGGCCACCTTCATTGCGTCGGCCGTACCGATGGGATGCCTGCTGGCGCTCTGCTACATCGGCTGCCAGCGTGGCCTAGCGGTAACACTGATGACCGTCGGCATTACGGCGATCGGTGGCATGTTCTGTGGGCTGCTCTCTAACCACATCGATATTGCACCGAACTATGCGGGCACACTGATGGCCATTACCAACACTGCCGCCACCCTGTCCGGCATCATTGTTCCCATCTTTGTTGGACAGATTACGCATGGCAATGTAAGCAGATCTACAATATTTGCAGAAAAAACAGTAATTTTCAAATCTTCTATGGTTTTTTTTGGTTTCGTTTTAGCAAACGATCGGCGCTTGGCGTGTAATCTTCTTCGTAACGATCGCGCTCTACATTCTCGAGATCATCGCTTACCTGCTGCTTGCCTCTGGCGAAGAACAGCCCTGGAACAAAGGCGACAAACCGGCCAGTTCGATTGAAGCGGCCGAAGCGGAAGCCACCCCACTGAACACGAAAGAATCGAAACAGAGCTACAATGGGCAGGAGCAGTAAAGCAAGTCAATTGGAGCCGTCGATTTATATGCAATAAGATCGCATATCACTGTCACCACACTCTCTCTATCAATTTTAAAACTGTTTTACCGAAGCCAATGGTACTTAAGGTTAGATAAACTAAGTTTAACTAAGTTAACTCTCGTTTGAATTGTTTCGAGAGAGAGAGAGAATGCCAGTTTACAAAGTTTTGATGCTTAGACCTATGTTAAGATCTATTTAAACCGCGTGAAAGATTGTTCGAAAAGCCACAAGGCGAGGAATATGGATTTAAAGAGGAAAGTTCCCAGTGAGTTCCACTTGCTTTTCAACAATCATTCAATGTAAGTGCAATCGCGTATAGGATTATTGTGCAGCCATCGTTTCAGCCTAATTGCGCGCTAAAAAAAACCCAAATCGCTTTTCATCGATCACTGGCAGAAGCAAGAAAGCAATGTACATTAGTAGCCGTTTGATTTTCCAAATCCGATCGTGCAAAATTGCCTTCGTAGAGTGTGTTGTACTTAAATGCATTGATCAGTAAACTGGATCGAAATGATTTTCTAATAAATATATTATGGCGTTAAATATATTATGGCGTCAGGCGTGTGTGCGCGCGCCCTGAGAGCAACAATTGAATGAAATGTGAAAGACTTGCAGGGAAAGCAGAACAGCCGATTGACTATTATGAAGCGGATAAGTATATAGGCCAGAATTTTAGAACTCAAACAAGCTTAGCAAAACATATAGGACTCCCACCACTGCGGAAAGCACCACATGATGATACTATACGGCGAACAAGAAGTATGTGTAGAAAATAAAACAATACAGATGTACAGCGTTTGTGTTCTTAATTACTTTTATATTCAAATTGGCTTAAGTTTAAAATTTAAATTCTCCGACAATTAGAAGAAACGTTCGAGCGATCTCGCTCGCTCGCTCCGGTCCTCGACAATGTGTACTGCCCGGGTCACTAAGAGCCTTGACGTCCTCTCCTAGCTTAGACCAAAAAACGTGCCCTTAGCAGCACACGGGATTGGGAGAATAAGGATGTTGGTTCAACATCTCCGCTTTGTCAGTCGTAATGAACAAATGCTCAACATCCTATTTCTCATACCATCTTACAAAAGCACGCATTCGTCGTTAGATTCCCTTTCCTCTAGCAATCAATCTAGAAATGGCCATGACCCATCTTTATGCGGCGGCTTGCTGTCCTTGCACCTTGGTCATTTCGGTTTTAAACTTTGCTATCGTTTCTCGGGCAAGTTTCAATTTTTCCTTCAGCAGTGCAATTTCCGATATTACCTTCGCCTTGGTTTCGATTATATTTTCCAGCGCCTGTACCTTTTTCTCCTCAACTGGAACGAAACAGCAGGTAAAAGGTTAAAAAGAAAACGCATTGAAGGAAATGGTTTTGGTCGTGAAAAATCCTACAATCCGTATCATGCTTCCAGATGCCACTGGTTACAGGTTTCACATTCGTCAGCTGTTGCTGCATCAGTTGCGTCGGCTCCTGGAATACCAGCTCCTCGTACTGCTCCGACACCAGCCCCTTCTTACCCTCGATCTGCGACGAAACCTCACCGTCCAGGATGGGCGATTGGAACAGCTTCAGGATGTGGTACATCGTGACGGGCCGTTCGGTAGGATCGTGAAAATGAATTTTGATCACTATCTCAAACTCGCCCCACCCGGTTTCGGTCACTTCGTATGGTGGTTTCGTGATGATGCGGTTCGGGTTCGCGTAGCTTTCGTGCAGCTTGAAGTGTATCTTTTTCACATACGATTGCATATCTTCGTTTTTGTACGGTTTCACGTACACCGTCCACTGGTGCGTGTGGCCGTCTTCTTCCCGCTTTTTGCCAAACGAACGGGCCACATTGCCGTACACCACCGGCTTTACTATGGTTAGTCCCTAGAATTGCAAGGAAGTTATTAAAGCACCGAACCAGTTTCGGCTACCTGTTGTTTGCCTACCTTAACTCGGCCACCCGAGTCCGGACCAAAGTGTGTTAACATATTCATCTTCGAAGATTGCACTACGTAAACTAATAATCTTTCAACGTAGTTCTCAAGTAAAATGAAGAAAATTTGTACTGTTTCTCTTTACACCAACAAAATGTTTGTAAACAACGCGCTGCACCGATGATGCTGCCGGCAGCTGTCAAAAATTTGACGTTTGGACAGCGATGAAAAAAGGGGAAATTGGAATTCGGAAAAAATGCTTAGAAATTCATCGAATTTTGAACGGAATTACCCTGTAAACAAAGGGGAGGAAATTTGGGAAATTTGTGTCGTCGATAGCTGCATGGAAAAACACAGTGTAACCGCGAGGGAAACCCACGGACCGAGACTGTGTTGAAGCCGGCTCTGCGTGTGTGCCTGCGCAGTTTGTAAGCAATGTGGACATTTTTGGACTTAAAATTATTTCTGTGCTTGTGATATTGACTATCAGTGCCACTCTCCTGGAGTACTGGAAAAAAGACGGTTTCAAGCATCAGGTTCCTTGTGCATAATTACTAACATTAATTGCGATACTCTGGAACGAAAATCTCTTGGGAAGACCCGCAGCGCACTCGTTCGTCAGAAGAGGTAAGTTAAAATCAATTATAGAAATAATTAATCATGTTAAGCTCTTTGACGGCTCGTTTGTTGATACGCTTGCGGTGCCGGTCCTGACAAGGTAGGAACGGGCATCGAATCCCACCCGGAGACTCTTTTCAACCACATCACAACCACATCAGCCAGCTAGGGGAAACTTAAACCAAGGGACTGGCTTGTATTCGCAATCCAAAGACCACTTAATATTGTTTAGAGTCGAAGAGGAAAACCTTTTGTAAACCATGGACACGCATACTATCCTACCAATAGTAGTAATACAGCAATCAATGTCCAACCTCCTGTGAGCCTGTTTTCCGTGCTCTTTTGAAAAGGTCTCCGGCAAACACACGGCTGCAGTTCATTACCAATTTACTAACTAACCCCACCGAGATTCAATTATGATTGCGCGGTACTTTGCCGTCGTATTTCAGGTGGCATTCGTCATCGATCAATATTACCTACATGCAACACCAGCTCGATAATGTTGTTGGTGGATGTAGTATGTAAACTGTATCGACGCTGCCACGGTTTTGTTATGCCCACATACGCTCACATCGTTACTTTCCGTCCATTCCATTTTTATCGTTCGGGCGGTGAGCATCGCGCGGTCTCTCGGCGCAAGCAACAGGAGTGGAGATTCTGTCAACCCCACCATCGGAACAGCTAAACAGCGGCTAAGTGCATACACGGTGCTTTCCGATTGAACAAGTGTAAGCAAAACGATCGCCTGTCTGTGTGTGTGTGTTAGTGCTTGCGTGTTGCATGTGAATTACATTACAGAAAAAGAGAGAAAAAACACGTGTCTATCGTAATTATTCTACGTCGTGTTTGGAAAAGTCGCGCGCATACGACCGTTACCTAAAAGGCAGCGGGCTAAAAGTGTGAAAAGACTCATTCACTGTTACAGGTGAGTTAGGCTCCACTTGCGACAGTTTTATCGTAGTTAGCTAGTTAAATACACACCCACGCATCTTATCAGCGTTAACAGCTGCACACAAAGAAAGCGTGTTGCAAAGCTGGCTGGATTTTAGTAAGGGTGACGCAGCCAGCTACATTTTGCGGTATTCGAAAAGTTCTGCTAAACATGATTGCCGAATCCTTGGATAAGCATTTGAATGTGTTGAGTGAAGAAAGCAAGGAATACTCCGTACAATTACGTTCCACGTTGGCCACGTTGGTGATTTTTGCGCTCTGAAACTATGATTCATTTTGCACTCACTCTGTCGCACATACGTACAACATTCGAAACGCTCTCCACGCAGCCTACTGCGCTGCATAACGCAGTAACGAAACACACAGCAGCCTTATTCACGAAATAGCCATCTGTTTTGGAAAAGAGATCAATTTACAGGTTGTTATGAAATAAGAAGCAAAAGAAAACCCGGTGCCTCTGCGCACCGTGCGTATGCAGTACGAACCACCATCGAACACGACGAGGCAAACCTAGCTCAGCATAATGATCGGCATTTGGTCTGTAGCCGGCACCCCAATAATCCCCCCACTACTGGCCGGGTGGTGATGCAAAAAAAGCAACAACTAGTATGCCATGAATTTATCATGCTGGCAGAGTAGTGGTAGTAGTATGGGGTGGTGGTAATGGTGGCCGATTATTATGTCCAAAGATGTAACCCCTTCTTTTGGATCGATTTTTAGCCCTGAAATTGGTTGCCGTTTCCATGCTCACCTTTGCCGCGCCAAATTGACAAGCATACTAGAAAGTTGCCCCACGCGGAACGTTCGATCAGGCAGAAGCAAAACAACTGTTTTTTGCACACCTTTGCCTCTGCATCTGGAAGGATGGAATTGATGAACCTGCGACACCGCTAAATGTTCGGAGCAACAATCATCATCCCTTTTTTAATGGTTCGAGCCTACTGGGATAGTGAAATTAAGTTTCACGGAGCTGACCCTGTTCCAGCGTGTGAGCTTATGTGAGCTCATAACCTCGACCTTATTTTCCTGGACCTTCTCCCTTTGCACCACTCGGTATTTTTTGTCCGATCCGTCAATGAGGGCTCTTTTCCTTGCAGTTGGAAGTCTGTTTGACTGGCTGGACCCGATCTACGAAAAAAGTGACTGTTCTGTATGCTCCAACTATCGCGCCATCTCATAGCTTCCAAAATCCTTGAATCCATAATTCACACTTTGGGAAATTTGGGAAATCTTGGAGCTTATATTATGTCATTTTATATCATCTTGGAAGTCAATCTAACCATTTATATTAGTCCTAAAAAGATTGAGTTCTACTAACGTCGTTTTTCAAACTAGGCAATTATCCAAAATTAGCACCATCTTCGTATAAGAAATAAAGCACCCATTCACTACTAGAGCTCATTTCTACGACGAGCTATCTCACTTGCCCGTAACAAAAGGACCAGTCGCCAGCCTTCAATCCATTCAATAGAAGATTAGTCAACAAACAAGATGTTATTTCGAACACGATCAGGAGACTCCTTACGTTGCTGCTCTCCGGTGTTCCCGGTTTCGTATAAGCTGTCTCGAAAGTACGCTCGTGATAAGCGCTTATCTTATCGTTAGCATCTTGTTGGTACGCAGTTTTTAGCAGTGAATGGTAAACCCTTTTGCACCCGGTTGGCTAATTATTTGCAGAACCATTCACAGTGCAATTCGTATGTACCTGCGAGTAAATAGCCCTTAGTGTAGACGGACACTTCGTCAAGTAGATGGAATGTGAACTTGAGTGTTGTGAAGGAGTTGTGGCATTAGTTTTTAGCTTTTTGTTCTATTCTTTAAACTAATGTTTAATTTGAGATTCAGTTTTCGAATGTTCGGACTGAACGAAGCTACGATTAATCTTAAAAAGTGACATCACTTCCCAAAAACCTGTAAATTTGATCTTATCTGATGAGAGGGGCGGTTCGGTAGCCGAGGCGACAGCGGCGCCTGTTTTCACACGGCAGGGCCGGGATTCAAATCCCATCCGGGGACCGCCTCTCCCCGTACGTAGGGCTGACTACTTTACTGCGGGTAAAATTAAGTCACAAAAAGCCAGAAATGGCAGGCCAACATCATCATCAAGTTGGCCTACTCTTTTAAAGAGCACGTCGTCGTGAAATGGCCCGGTCAACAATAGATTTCCAGAAAACTCGATCCCTCTGGCTGCAGCTTCCCATCCGTGTAGGCACCCGATCTCGACAGGTGTCCCTTCACCTGATCCAGCCAACGAACTCGCTGTGCCTGAGGGTCGCTGACGAATACCTTCTTGGATAAATTCTGCCGAAGAGCAAAGATTTGGTCGGTGGTGGATTTGCCTCCAACAAACCCAGCCTGGTAGTTTCCGACGAAATCCGTTGCAAGGGGGGGGGGGAGGGGGCAAGTCTGCAGAACAAGATCTGGGACAGGATTTTATAGGCGGCAATTCCAATCTGTCACCCTTTTTGTAGACTGGGTGAATGACGCCCAGCTTCCACTGCTCCGGTAATTCTTCCTGTTCCCAGATTCTCGTGATCAGCTGGTGCATTTCGACGGTAAGCCTCTCGGCGAGCTCCCATCTTGAAGAGCTCGGCCGCTAGCCCATCACTACCAGCAGCCTTGTTGCTTTTAAGCTGCTCGATGGCGCTGGCAATCTCATCCAAAGATGGCGAAGGCACTTCGTCTTTTGCGCTGTTAGCTTGTTTTGCTACTTGTACCAACCTCTCCTGTCTCTGCTCCATTCGAAGATGCCCTTCGAAGCAGCACTTCCACCTTTCGATCACCTTTCGCTCGTCGCTGTCAGGAGATTTCCGTCTGCGCCCCGGCACATCGCGGTGTTAGGAGCGAATCCACTCCGTGTCTCTTTCAACCTCCTGTAAAACGTGCGAATGTCCCCCGATTGAGCAGGGTCTGCTGTCTCCTTAGTCATTTGTAGTTTTCCACGTTCTGACGGGGTCATTGACACCAAAATTACTTGAGCTTTAAGTGAGCTCTAGGTGCCCTATATTGATTAAGTTTTAATTTTTTTGACCTACGTGTAACTACATTTCTTATTCCCTTTTCGTTTTTGTGTCTACTCTTACAGTACTTATAGGAAAACAAAACACCAAAATGGCTCTTTCAACTAGTGCAAACTTTATTAAATATTTACTATTTTTATTCAACTTTTTCTTTGCGGTAAGTAGCGCGTTTGCCGTCGTACAATTGTTCGGCGCACAATAATTTCCATAATGATTTTTTTTTGTTAACACGAGAATAGATCACGGGCGTTATCATAATGGCCGTTGGGTTGACGGTACAAGGAGCGTATCACAACTTCCGGGACATTCTCGATGCAAAGTTCTTCAGCATTCCCACCTTCCTGGTGGTGATTGGATCGTTCATCTTTGTGATTGCCTTTTTCGGGTGCTGTGGCGCGTACAAGGAAAACTACTGCATGACCCTTACGGTAAGCATGCGTTGCTGACGGATTTGGTAGTACGAATAATCTTTTGACTCCGATGCGTCCTTTTTGTTCTACAGTTTTCCGTCCTGCTGATCTTAATCTTCATTCTGGAACTAGCGGCCGGCATTAGTGGATATGTGCTGCGCAATGATACTCGCGAGCTCGTAAGCAATGCGCTCAACTCGTCCATGAAGAGCTATGGTGGCGAAAATGGTGGAGACATTACACTCATCTGGGATGAGATTCAGGTGGACGTAAGTTAGCCTGTTTGTGTTAACCGATCCTTTACTGTTGCTTGTAATCGATACTTCCCTTTTGTAGTTCGATTGCTGTGGAGTGGTTAATAGTTCGGACTGGGCTCACGCAAATCCGACCAAGTTTAACGAAACATTCCTTCCAATGACCTGCTGTCGGCAGCAGACCGGTAAGTGATACAGGGTAACATGAATGGCCCCGTGTCGTACACTAAAACTAATATTTGGTAATAAAAACAGGTGCCGTCGGATACGTATCTTGCCCGGACCCCTCCAGTGCTACCCTGCGCAAAACTGGATGCATCGACTCCTTCGGTGACTTTATCAAGGCGCACGCTGTAAGCCTAGGGGCGGCCGGTATAGCGCTGGCTGTTATTCAGGTTTGTTGCTACACTACATTTATCCGCAAAGTGTCCGTGTGAATAACGATTTGCTTTTTTTCCTTTTCTTTTAGTTCTTTGGAATCCTATTCGCTTGTTATCTGTCCAAGCAAATAAAGTTGCAGGGCGTCAGCAGCTATTAAGCTTCGCATCTAACTCGTCACGATGTTGTGTAGTTGAGTTTATAAAGTGTTATATTTTGCTTAAAAAATTGCATGCACCCGCCACACTCGCAAATAAAGTTGAATTAAAAGTTTAAAAAAGCTTGGCGCACCGGAAGGTAACAAACTATTTTTGCTGTCTTGCTCTGTTGTTGAAATCCTCGATATCACAAGCATACTAGCGCCGCTCGTCCGCAAGAAAATAAATAAAAGGGCCTTTTTGTACGAACTTTTTCTCCCGATCGCGGTAAGAGTAAATCGTCAATTTTGGACCGAGTTTATGTATTACAGGCCTGGATGGTGATCCCCTACGCACACTTTTGCAGAAGTCTCGTTTGGATGTCTATCCCCAGGATGAACAGAAAACAGGCAAGCTCATCTCCCTGAGGCAACCTCTCCTCTCTTTGGTCTAGTATCTAGTAAAATCTACTACTCGAACAGCTGATTCGGTTCCCAGAAGCGACAATCGATTTTATTTTTAACAACACATTCCTCTACAATTGCAAACCCCTCACGGCATCATAAAGAGTTGCTTAATTCATCAACTTAATATCGGAACGCTTAGCCATATGTTTGTAGTCGGTGTGCACGTAAAACTCTTGGAAGGTCGGTTCCACCAGCTTATCCTTCGGAATCGTTTTGTACACCGGTTCACCATACCAGGTGCCAACCTAAAGAAAAATAATAACAAAGTGTTTACACAATTAAAACCGTTATTACCTTCCGGTGCGCCCAGCTTCCCCAAGTTTCATACCTCCCATCCTTCCACGTTCTTCATCAATTCAGCCTCTTCATCGCGGTTTCGTCGCAGCTGCTTCAAATACTCGCGATCTCTTTCCGCCAGCAGCAGCGGATAGATGACGTTCTTGGCGGATCGCATCTCGATCTCATTTCGATGGTTTTCCTTTACGTTCAACCAGTACAGAAACAATCCGACAGTCGAAATACCGGCATAACCAGCGATCATTTGCCATCCTACAAACAGAGGGTAAAATAGGATATTATTCGGTACGTTCCTCCGGCAATGTTGTGATGACATAACACCGAAGGTAAACGTTGCTCACCTTTAAAGTAGGTTTTAGCTGCCACCCGCTTGAATGGGATGTTCTGGTAGCCTCCCTTCGGTGGCAGGTCCTGCAATTTGGCGGGGCTGCTCATGTTTCGATATTCACGTGAGTTTTACGGGGCAAACAAACAAAACCGCAGCTCCCGGACGGTTCTTTTGCAATTCGACAGAAATCGTGCAAAAGTTGTTTTGATAAACGCTGTCAAAAGGATGAATGTCATTCAGTGAAGGTACACGTTTATACTGTACCATTCTGTACTTCTATTTCAACGCGGAACGGAACATTTAAAATGACCGTTTGTGGAAAATCGTTTAAAATGTATCAAATGGAGTATCCTGATGCATTAAAAAGCAAATACTAAACAAGTGTCGCTTATTATGTTGTTATTCTTCTTCTTCTTCCTTGGCACTACAACCTCGAGAGGTCTCGGCCTGCCATTTCTGGCTTTCTGTGACTTGGTTTTACCCGTAGTAAAGTAGTCAGCCTTACGCGTACGGGGAGGCGGTCTGGATGGGATTTGAACCCCGGCCCT
The DNA here is from genome assembly GCF_013141755.1 of Anopheles stephensi. Lineage (NCBI taxonomy): Eukaryota > Metazoa > Arthropoda > Insecta > Diptera > Culicidae > Anopheles > Anopheles stephensi. Next base: position 64,213,433 of record NC_050203.1, on the reverse strand, counting down.
GCCGTGTGAAGACCGGCGCCGCTGTCGCCTCGGCCACCGGACCGCCTCAAGCTATTCAAGCTGTTATTCAAGCTATAACAATTATTCGCTTCTTGGATTAAACACAGTTTTCAACCACTATAGAAACTCGCGTGTATAACGTGAATTGTAAATAGGCCTGCCTGCCAAATGGTACATCATAAACCATAATCATTCAAATATTTCATAATTTTTCCTTCTACCACTTGATAAATATAAAACGATTTGAAAGTGCTTATAAAGTATATATTTCACTACGAAAGGAACATGGTATTTATTCGCCATATAACTAAGTAAAGACAAGATGTGGTTCTATACAGGATCAACATTTGTTAAAACTGCCACCCCCCAACCTTAGCCAAAACGAGTAAGTATTTGTACCACACACTCCCCGCCCGATAAGAGCGTTATCGTGGAAGTCTTATCAATATGGCTCAAACTGATAAACGCTGCAGTACTTATTCCGTGGTTTAACGATTCCGCACGGGGTATCTAAAGTTCATTAAAGATTAAAAATATAACACAACGCGTTGCTCACGAGTACCTTTGTACGTTACAATTTTTCACTCGACATGGTCATGCTATGCATTTTGGAGTACGCGAATGGGTTACGCTTTTCCGTGTACAGCAAATCTTCGTCCATGAACGTAAATAGCTTTAGCTTACGCACCAAAAAGAACCCAAATCCAGCACCACACAGCTAAATCGAATGGAAAAGAAGAATGTTTACCATACCCAACAAATGTGCAGCAGGTGCACAGCCCAGAAATCACATACCTGCAATAGCACCGTTGCTAGCGTGTTCGTTATAACCGTATTTCCCGTTTCGTTAAAGATATCGTACAGCCTGCTATGGCAACCGACATCATAAATTGTACATTGCATTGTATCGGCGAGATCACAGCAGGAAAGTGGGACCAGCTGCGCAATCAGATCCTTATCATCCGGCGTGACATCTTCCGGTGGCGTTGCCATAAACCAATCGGTATAGTTCTGAACTCCACAACACTTCAGCTGGTATTTTGGATTTGTTTTCGTTAGTTTCGTGCATTCTGCAACTGAACATGCAAACTTACCTGCATTTGATAGGAATCCACATACGGTTGCCAAGAAACGTCGACGGAGTACTGATTAACGGAATACCACAGCTTGGTTTCCATTTCCATCTCCATGTGATACCGCTGCGTGTATCCAATAAATGCTACCGTGCCCTCCATGAGCGAAAACACGATCAACAGCAAGCAGAACTGCGGTGACAAAAATCAACAAATTGATCCTATGAGTCATATGATCATATGAGTAGCAGGAAAACGTACCGTGTACAATACTGGTCGATTTTCTCTCCAGGTGCCAAGGAATCCAATGAATGCGAGTACTACGCACAAGGTGCCTACCAGCATCAAGAATAACACCAACCGGTACATCCGGATGTCCATCAACACATCCAACTGTTCATACTGCATTCTGCATACCGATGCGATCGTTAACAACACAACGCCCAAGTACTATAACAAAAAACCGCAATTTAGAAATTTGAACTAGTTCCTGCTATAGTTAACTTACACAGAGCATGGTACAGATCATGCAGAAGAAAATTTTGATCCATTTTTTGGACCATTCTCCGGCCACTTTTAGCTCCTTCATCGCGATAGGAAAGACGCACACCGTGTCTTGAGCTGTTTCGAACTGAGTGCTAGAATTACCGCGCCCTTGCTGTGAGGGATTCCAGGGGGAAAAAAACGAATAAACGTACAATCGCAAACACGTAGAGGCACACCGAGTAGGAATCACACTGATAAGAGCACACCGGTTGTTACTGCACCATCTTTGGCCGTGACTTAGCCCCCCGCGTGCGGCTCTCTAGCAAAGGCTTGTTAGTTTTTTTCTCATTTGGAATCGTGCTTCGACCGTCCAGCAGTGATCTAGTTTAGTCGAAACATTTTACGATCAGGTGCAATGGCTGTGTCACCAAATGGGGAACGTCTCCCGGGCGAACACAAGCGAATGGAGGCAAAATGCAGAATGAGCACGTATTGCGCTGACTAGGCAGATATAATCGCTGACCATCTGCCCAACACAACACTTAGCAGGGCGGTCTCCATGTGTGATTGAAATGCTTGTTTGTGGCACAAAACAATATGGAAAATATGGCATTTGTTCGTTCTGGCCCGGAGCTGGTCAAAGGAAAACTCTTTGTTCAATGGAATCTACCTCGCTGCGTTCACTCTGCGTTCGATCATTTATCGAGCGTGCGGCTAAAAAAAGGCAATGAAGTTGTTGACAACCTCAGCAAAATAGTGAAAAGGTAAAAAAATCACCTATATTTATCATTTGCTGCAGAAAAACGGATGAAAATGCAATAACGTACACAACGGGAAAATTGATGAGGTTTTCTGTAAGCATCTTGACAGTAAAAGCTTCTCGCACCACCTTATCTCTATAAACCTTGAGCAGTCAGAGAATCTGTCAAACTGGAGCAAACGCAATCGCTGGCGGGAATGTTGAATGTTTACAAACGTTTCGTGTATTTTCCTGTAGATGCGTGCGCTGGTCCTGTCCGGCTATGGTCCGTTCGTTTGTTTAATTTGTTCTCTCAACATTTACTGAAAAATGCTTTCACATCTTGCGACATCCGTGATCAAGCTCGGTCAAAAACGGCAAAACGATGAGTTGAAGGAAATGCTGGAGAAGCTGCAATCATCGCAAGTAAGTAAATAGCCGGTAAACAAAAGTGCAATCACTTTATCACTTCGGTCTCAACCTTCCAGCTTATCGATATGGTTGTGTCCAGCATCGATTCCATCGATGGCTACACACTTTGGCACTTTACCCTACTCGGACTGGCACACTCCGAACGAAGCGCCAACAAACGATTCGATCTCGTTATGGCCGTGCTACAGCACCTGAACGTTGTGGAGCTATCGACGAAGCAAATATTCGATTTGATCGCGCGGTTCTTGACCGATCTGCCGTCCCTTACTCCGGAACAGTTGGTAGACATTTGTGAGCTCTGCGTCGAATCCATTCGGGCCGGTGATCCCAAATGTACTACGACCTGGAAACATTTGCTGCCCCAAACGATTCTCCAACTGTTGTCGGGCAATGCGGCGGGCAGATTTAACGCCAACGGTATGCTGCTGACCGGTGCCGACTACCGGCAGAAGGTGTTGGAAGAAATTTTTAAAATGAAGCTACAGCTATCCATCCTTACGCCGCTATGTGGCATGTTCCGAGATTTAACGCTTTCGAAGGACGAAACGAGCATCTTTGTTACGAAAGTGTCGGACAGTCTGAAGAATATCGAACCGCTGGAGCTGCCACCGTTGGCGTGTCAACTGTTTCACGTTTGCCTGAAGCATCCGAGCCTGCTGGTGATCCCGCTCATGGCGCTGCAGAAATATTTCCACAAAAACTACTACAAAAAGCTGTTGTCGAATGAAAACAGTGACACGACGGATTTCGACAGCATTGGTAGGAGGATTTCGTAACATCCACTACCAGAGTATCCATTACCCTGATCGGATTTCCTCTCTTTCAGATCGCTATTCCGACACCGAGATACGAGAGGCGGAAGAAACCATCCTGTTTCATCTGTCGAACGTGGTCGAGTTTCGCATCGATGAGGCACAAACTGTAGCGATGTTTAAACCATTTCAAAACAACCCGGAAGTGTTGCTTACACCCTTTCTGGTGGGTTCGTTGCTTGCGATGAGCAAAATTAACCGCCAGCCGGACACAACCGATGTCGTCGCATCGCCCATTATGGCATTCCTCATCAAGCTAATAGCGATCAGCGAGAAGGAGCGAGAAATGTGCACTCAGTCGGCCTGGTGCCGTGGCCGCATTGAACCGAGCGTGATCGCACGTATCGATCAGCTGTTTAGCACGCTGACCGAGAACAGCCAGGAGGGCAAGGAAGTGGTAACGCCGGGGCTTATAAATTTCGCTTTCGCACTGCTGCTAGCAAAAAAGCAAACGAAGCTGCACGGCATAGCGATCAACTTCTTTCAGCTGTTCATCAAGAGACGGTTCATCTTTGGCAGCGGCATCGTGGCAAAGCTAAAGAAGTATCTGTTTGCCGATCTGGAAGAATCGCAGTTCAACACTTGCTTGACGACGCTCAGCCTAACCAACGCGCTAACGGTGTCCGAGTGTACAAACACGATCCAGTTTATCATGGACTACTTATTGTTGGTGAGTAGACTGGTTTACATCGTTTTTTAGCCTTTCAACTCCTTGCCTTTGGACAACTGGCATGTGTTGAATTGCGTAAATTTTATAATAAGGAGGATAAGGAGAAAAGAACTGTAACATTTATCATTTATTTTGCTTCTGTTTTGTTGTAGATCAACGGCACCCATGCAATGCGCTTCATGGCGTTCATCTTTCCGCTGCTTCGAATTTCGCACACGATCCGCGATCGATACATCGAAGTGTTGCGCAAGGCCATGTACCACGGGTAAAACACATACACCAGGTTAGCTTAACGCATACGTTTCAATAACACTGGTCCAACATTATTCCACAGTGAAACATCAACACGCATTATGGGTGTGTTTGGGTTTTGCTCGTTACTGAAGCAGCTGAAGAACAACAATGCCCGTCGCTCGATCATGGGAAACGGGGCCGGCAACTATACCCAGCTAACCATCTCCGGTATGTCGTTACTGTCACAAGCCGCGTATGGCTCACAGAACAATCCGAACGTCCATTTTGATATGCTAACGCTTGAAATAATGGGAATGCTACGCAAGTAAGTGCACACGCACAGCTGTCTCTTATGATCGTTTTAATCGATGCACCGATCGCTCCTCTTACACAGATGTTTCACACAGACGGTTGAAGTAAGGGAAATGCTGTACGAAGCACTTGGCCGGGCAGTCGAGTTTAATACCCAGCTGTTGCCGCACGTGTTGCAGTTTATCGACTGGCACTTTGAAAGCTTTTTCGGTGAAAATCCACAAGAATCGTTTCGAATTGATTTCGAAAAGTGTGTCCGTTACAAGGGTGGTGAACTGCACGAGGATGAGGATGCATCGGCCGACGGGCAGCGGTCGGTTGTGGTGTACGACAACATCGGACGGCTGACGGTGTTTATGGTGCATTGCGTAGTGCTTTGCGATCAGCACGATGTTCAGCATGATACGGGCGCGGTGAAAAGTACGCTCCAGCTCATCGTCGAACGGATTGACAATCTTAGCACAGAGGATATGGGAATAGTAAGCGAAACTTTAACTCACAATTATTTTTTTTTTTGGCATGAAGTTACTTTTTTGGTTCATTTTACAGCTCGGAACATTGGACTCAAAAGGTGCTATTATTGCTTCGCAATACTTAAATACACTCGAAGCCGCTATGGCATTCTGTGCCTGGAAGACAAAGCCGGACAATGTTTTGCTACGAGACTTTGTACGACTGTTTAAGCATCATCAGCATTCTCTGGAGAAGTTTAAGGTATGTTTTATTCGGAGCTCCACCGAGTTTGAGGACGATTTTCTTGGTGTAGACTTAGGCAATCATAAGAAGTAATGAAAGCATTGCCCAAAAATTAGACTCTCTTTACCTTGTTGGTCATTTAAAGATAGATTTTAAAACATTTTTTTAGTAATTAATAAGAAGGAAGGTGTAAAAAGAGAATCGTGCTCAAAGTCAAGCAGATGTTCCATCTTAAGGTGTCCAGATTTCCATTGCAAGGCACTGTAGCTCTAACATTTTCCTTTATTTAAAACTTTAACAGAAAATGGAACCGAAAAAGGGAAACAAAAAGAACGCATCGTCGGAAGTCTCGATCAATGCATCAACAATAGCCGGTTCGTTAAAGTCAGGAATTGCCTTCAAGCCAGAAAACGTGTGGGATTTGGCTACTGTCGAGAGAGTGCTACGAATATCGCTTGAGTAAGTATGATCAGTGTACAGCGTACAGCGAACATTCTATTTCCATTCGTGTTTGTTTTCCTTATTTTAGCACCATGACAAACTACGCTAAGGAAGAGGATCTGAAAATGTTCCGCGGCAACCGAGATCTGCAGCAGTACGTGCTGAAGATTGCCTGCCAGAAGCTGGAGGCTTTACGATCGCTTCCCGACTATTGGCAGGTGAATCACAGCAAACGCATTTTTAGCCATCTGGCAGAGTGCACCAAGCTGGTGTACGATCGCTGCATAAAGAAAACGAGCGAGCTGATCGGAAACGGAGGTTTGCTCGTGGCCCAGACCGCTGTAGAATGTTTCCGGCAGGGTCTCACATCGGCGGCCGAACTGTACGAACGAAAGTTTAACGATTTTCTACAACTGATATGTACGTGTGACTGGCAGCGGTAACCGTTTGCTTTGCTAATAAAATGCCTTCCCTACTGCTCCCAACAGGTTGTACGATTGGACCTTCCTTCAAGAAGGAACTGTTACTGCAGCTACAGACCATCATCGATGAGTACTTCAGGGATGACTCCGACCCGGAACCGGTTGGAGAGAAAATCATCGTAGGGCTGGTACAATGCTTGGAAATATTGTACAAATCGCCCATCGTCACCCAAGACCATCTCGCGCAAGGGTACGATTGGTTGCAAAACTTTTGCATCAACACCAAGCTGAAGCGTAAATCGTTCGCCATCGTGCATCGCTTGCTGTTCGAGTTGCGCATCCGCACCCAGACGGGAGCGTACTTCGATTCGATAGCGATGCGGTTGGAGCTAAAGTTCGGTCAAATAGCGGCCGAAGAAACGAACCCATTGTTCTACTTTAAATCGATCACTTCCGCCACAGCCGAACCCACGTTCCACTGTGTGTGTGCGATCTTTCGACAGCAGCTGGACGAAATCGAGCATTTGATCCTGCGCACCAACAGCCTTATGATACGTTTGAAAGTGTTTGGACTGGATGATACGGATGAAAGTGTGTAGCCTGTACACGCCAACAATCGAACCCAACATTAATGACAATCACTCCACTTTATCTCCTTCACAGCGTCACAGCTACTGAAGTCGATCGAACGATCTGTTTGCTCGCAGCTGGTGCACATCCTCGGTTCCTTAACGCATTTGTGCAACGCGAATCTGCCCCTTGGCTCAACTATGGATGCGTTAATCAAACTGTTGCTTTCGCTTTACGCGTGTCTTGCCAACTTAAGCAAACACTTTCTGGCTCGTCACGCGATCGTCCCGATTGCTTACGACGTTACCAAGTATGTGGGCTGCGCTTTGCCATGCACAAAACTCCCATATGTCTGACGGCCATATTTTCATCTCTCGCTAGGTTCAATCTCGTAGTGAAATCGTCCAAACCACTCGCAGCGAAAATTTACGATCTAATACCGTTCGTCGAGGAGAACATTATTGGACAGGACGAGGAAGGGGAGCAGCAAAAGGCTGCTGCTGCTAGTTCGGCGGCGAAGGCAAAGTCCAATCGCGACAAGGTACTACGCCAGACGAAATTGATCCCCAAGCTTGTGTTCCGCATCGAGACGTTCAACAAGATTGTGATGCAGCTAAGCAAAAAGACGAAAAAGGATTTAACCTACCTGCTGCACATGGGAACGGTGCGGGACTTTCGCATCAAGACCTCGGCGCTGGTGGAAGCGATTCAGAGGACGGTTTCGGACAGGGCGGACGGGGGAGAGATGTCCGATGAGGAAGCGGACGAACCGCAGTTGGATCGGACCGTGGACGACGATGAGGATGAGGAAAACATCAATCGTACCGCTTGCTCGAACAGATCGGAAGTGGCTGGTGGTGCTGTTCAGGAAACGCGAAGCCACAAGTCCAACCTAAGCGCGGAAGCTTTGGCGTTGAAAAATCTCGCCCGCCTGAATGAGCGTACCAGAAAGGCGGCCAAAAAACGCGCGTTTGAAAGTGTAAAAGATGTGGAAGAGATACCGCCGGTGGTGAGCAAAAAGGCGAAACCTATCAAAAAGAAAGCAACCGGCTCAAAAACCAACAAGCGTGCGCTGGAAGAGGTCGGTGCGGTAGAGAATGTGGAGAGTGTGGCAGCTGCAGAGGTGCAAGATGTGCAAAGGGAGGAGGGTCAGCCGGTAACACGCACCCGCACCCTAGGACTGCCAAGACGGAGCGCAAGAAAGCATGACATGTAATTGGATGAGAAGCTAGCGGGAAAAGGGGCGTTAATGTGAATATATAGCTTTATCGTTCACGGTTCTGTGGTTTCTCCGTGTGTACTCCGAAACATGACTCTAGACTGCTAGACGGCGCAGTGTGCTAGAGTTTCGCCCTCCATATCCCCTGGGTAAGTTTTGCACCTTTAGTCTTCAATATTCTAAGCTCTTTTATTTATTAAGCGTAATAGTAGTTAATGAGAAAGTATTTTTGGCGAATTAAGAGCTCCGAATAATCTGGAAGGATGGAGGTGTAAGGTCTTAAGTCAGCAGTCGGCACTTACATTTGCTGATCCATCGAAGAGTTTTCGGACGTGGTGCAAGATCTCTGCACACAATCGATACGATCTATATGGAGGATACATGCGCCGCAGAAGAAAAGATTACTCCGCAATGCCTCCAGAATTTTTTTTTTGCAAAATACCAATGATCCCTAATTGCAACAGATTTCTAAACAAGAGGCGACAACGGCCTCGGTCTTCACACGGCAGGACCGTGGATCAATTCCCATCCAACCGTTCGCCGCTGGTGAGGATTTGATTTTCCAACTATACTATACTATATAATGTATAAGTCTAGTAAGCCAGGGGCGGTTCGGTGGCGAGGCGATAACGGCGCCGGTCTTCACACGGGGCAGGACCGGGGTTCAAATCCCATCCGGGGACCGCTGGTTTTAAAGTGCCAAGGAAAAAGAAGAAGCCAGAAATGGCAGGCATATGACCTATAAGAGGTCGTTTGTGTTGTGGATCATAGCAACCTCGGGAGTTAGGATTCTAGTAGGCGTTGCTTGTATAGTTAGGTAAGATGAATAAATTTAGTCAGTTCTTCTTTTTCCACTCGTAAGAGGAAGTACCTTTCAACAGTTTGGCCGAAGAAGAAGCATGAATAGAATAATGGAGATAAGCCTTTAAAACTGCTATTCGCTCGAGGAGCTCCGACTGCCCAGGAATATGACGATTTTTGGTTCCCCATGATAGGGTTAAAGGAGAAGGACTTGGTCGAGAAATTGCCGATGTGCTATAATTTTAAACGGAGCGTTGACAAGCTCGATATCCGATCAGTCAGTGGAGATCATCCAACACAAAGATATTAGTTAGCCTCTCACACAGGCACATACCAAATGTCGCAGATTGCAGATCAGGGTAATAACATACGCTTTCTAAGTTAGTCAGTGTTCCGTCGTTCGCTAAAAGTAAGAAAATTGAAGACGCATCCTATCTTTCGTGTGTAATCCAGTGTGGTGAGTCTTACTGCACACCGTGGAACGAACGGTTGGATGGATTATTGGAATGGATTGTTTTAGAAAAGAAGAGCAGCAAACCGACCAAGAAGTCAAGATGAAGGACGAGGAATGCAGATTGTGCTTAGCCGCTTTGGATCCGGACGATTGCGGTTACTCAATAGCAAAAAACGCTCGGTTCCGGAAGGCTCTGGAGCAAGTGTTTACATTCAAAGTAAAGGCTTCTTTCTGTCCTCGGCACATATAAAGAAAGTTGATACTCACACACATACCACCATCTTTTGTATTTTTATGCAGATAAGTTTTGAAGCAGCTGATTTGCCCGAGTACACTTGTAAGCAGTGTTCTTGGAATGTATTGGATTTTCAAAGCTTCAGCGAACTAGTTAAAGCGAATCAAGAAAAACTGCAGGAAAGATCACAGCGGGTGGACGGGCATGGCAAAAGTATTGCCGAAATAGCTTACGTCGATGATGAGGCTCGCAGTGAAGGAAGCGCTACCGCAGATGACTCTGAGCCCGTGAACAGTTTCCAGTCAGACGACTTGGAACGTTCTGTTCATAATGTGCAGGAAGTGTATGAAATCCCTCATCCTGATCATGTGTATGCAGCAACAGCAGATCAGAATGCTGACCAACGGTGCAGTCCAGTTGTGATTTGTGAAGAATATCTTATCACTGCAAACGATGCAGAGCCAGCGGACTACACCAGTAACGACGAGCCTTACGACAGTAATGAACCTCCGACGAAGAAACAAAAACTGCCAACCGGTACTGTGTTGGCAAGTGAAAACAATAACGTAGAACCGCACCGCAGGAGTGACGCGAACAATGTACCATTTTCATCCAAAACGTTCCCCTGTGAGCAATGTGATAGGGTGTTTGAATCAAAATGGCAGGTAGAATATCACAAGCAGGAACATGTCATATCGAAATGTATGTTTTGCAAAAAACCTGTTCCCTTAAAGCACTACAATCTACACATGACAACCCACATAGGCGATTTTAACTGTAATTTGTGTAACAAAAAGTTTTTAAGCCAGCGAGACTTTAAGTACCATAAGAAAGCATGCAAGGAGCCTAGATAGACCGGTGTGTGTGTGTATGAGCAAGATCAAAACAATATATTTAGTTGCAAAAAAAAACCATATCTAAATAAAAAGATTGCCGTCCACAAACTGCAATGTATTGTGTAGACCAGCTTGTTATGCTAAGATGACAAAAAGGCATTACTTTTTCGCCGTTCGAAGAAAATCAAAAAGGATAAATATGCTGATTCAATCCAGTTTAAACAAAAATCATATGCCACATATACTTTGTTTGTTTGAATTGAACCTATAAGACAGCAAGGAAGCTTTGAGCGCTATTTTGAGCTTATAGCGCAACAAACAATTACAATACAACACAATTTTACTTAGTATAATGGTTTTAAAAATGGCATAACGGCAAACGGTCAAATTTGAATCCGTTTCCAAAAGGGGAAAAGCTCACGGTCACGTACGACGTTTCTCCACTACATACACCACGGCCGACAGTGGCGCTCTCTTTCGGAATTCGGCAGTACTAACATCCATCACAACTGACAGCTGCAGGTAACCGCAACAACAAAACAAGCCAGTTCATAGGAATTTCTTACTCCATGATCATACATGTAAAGAAATACAAGCGCGATAAAGGCGCGCATAAGTGGATATAATTACTGTCTTATCGTTTAACTAGACGCAGTAGTGTAGCGTTTCCAGTGGTAACGATAGTAATCTTCCTGTGTCCGGCGTTATTTGCTACGGAAAAAAGGACGATTTACCGGCGACCATAGCCGCAACCTTTTATCGGCGTCCGCTTCGTTAGATCGTGCCCGTGTGCAGAAGGTAGGTATCAGTTTCGACACGAGCTCCAGGAATTTTCTTGGTGGGGGGTTCGATACAATATACGCTGAGCGGGAGCCGCTTAGCTAATTGTTCATGTTCTATTTATTTTGGATGAGAAATATAAGCTTCACTATACATTTATGAGTGTGTGTGTGTGTACATGTCTCGAATGTTTCGCTGTGAAATTTCTACCCACACAAATTTTGTACCTATATTAAGCTAGGTGAAAGGTTGAAAACAAACCATAAAATAAAAAAATGGATCCGATAGCAACTTTGCCTTTACACAATTCCCACAACCGTTACGAATAAGTTAGGTCAAATTTATTTAACGTTAAAACATGTACAATTGTCAATGTTGTTTATTTCCTTTTTTAGTAACATTAATCATCATTCCGTGCCGACAGCAATGTTTGGTACAATTTGTCGCCTGTGTTTCAAAGAGCTCGATCCGGATGATCCGGACATACACTCTATTCTGGAGAAAGGCATTCAAAAGGCATTGAAAACCGTGTTCCCGTTCGAAGTAAGTACATGCGCTTTGCAAAGGCGAATTTGCGGAATGGGAATCGTTACAAACTCTCGCTTTCCGACAGATATGGTTTGCCGAGGACTTGCCTATGTACACCTGCAAGCAGTGCTCGTGGAACGTGTTGGACTTCTACTGCTACAGCGAGCTTGTGCAAAAGAATCAGGAAACATTGGAAAGCAAACTTTTGCAAGAACAAAAAGTAGCACAAAAATGCTACGACATGGAGACGACGGACAAGGAAAATGCTGCACCAAACATTGCCTTCAAACCGGAAATGCAGTTACCCGATACAAATGTAGCGGACGAACATTTAATAATCTGTAAGACCGAACTGGACGATGTGTTGGTGGCGAACGAGCTGCATCCAGATTGGATGGATTATTCATTCGAATACTTTAACCATGGCAATACAAGCATCACGTGTGAGGAGTACAAAATCACTGCCGATGTGTACGACAACGCGACGGAAAATTGCGAACCAGTTCCCGAAGACAGACAGACCATCGTCGCACAGGAACGTGAGGATGAGGAAATGAATACGAAACAAATGCCAACAGCCGGGCGTGCGAAACAAAAACGCAAAAGAAAGGTCGTTAAAAAATCCCACACTTCCACGTCGATTAAGGTAAACGCAAAACGACGCACTGCAAAGACCAACGAAAGCGAGTTGTCATGTCCCGAATGCGATAGAACATTTCCGAACCTAAGCAGCCTACGAAACCATGAAGTTTGTCATGTGTATGATACGTGTGTGGTCTGTAAAAAAAGTTTACGGCAGAAGAGTATGCGTAATCATATGTTAAGGGCGCATTCTACAGTGAACAGAAGTCAGGAAAAACAAAACAATTATCCAATTGGTAGCAAACAAAAAAAGAAATCAATTGCTTCGGTTCAAAAGACGTGAGACCGGCATTTTTGAAGTAGGGAAGCATACGCAGGTACGCCCTTCGGTGACTCTTTTTGCGAATGAAATAAATAATCCACAGAAGATAGGCTACCCAGTTGAAGGACTTTCCACAACCGATGCTCAAAAATCCACCTTTGTTGTAGTTTGTATGGTAAGACGAGAATGAATGTAATAAAACAAAGTACAAAATGGTGGGGCAGGCAGTAATTATAAATGCTTAAATGTCTATTTCAAAGTATTTTTTTTATTCACGATGGTTATCAGAAGAAGATTTCAGATTAGACCGAATACGGTATCGGATCCCGTCCCGACCGTCTCCTCCTATGGTACATACAATATCCTGTCACGTTTACAATCAAGTCAAGAAAGCCGATATTTATAGGCCGATATCTCTTCGTTTGCTTTAAACTTTAACTTTTAACAATGTGGCCTGGCCGTATTGCCTTCAACTAATATACAATATAATATGCAATTTACATAACATTGAATTTTTTAATAAATTTATACATATATTATTGGAGTTTTTATTAAACATGTTATGCATTTCATTTGCTAATTACAATAAGCATAGCAGAAAGATAGGAACATTTCTGACTGCTTGCGATAATAGAAAAGAATGCTTCACCATATAACGTTGGCAACCCTGGTTCCCGGCAGCAAGCTGTAATGCACCCCATCTGTCAAAAGGGTTGACACTCAAAAATGGCTTCCCGACACCGTGCATGAATCGATCCTAGCGTCATGCTGTTGGTCGCATTCTGCCCGGGTCTGAAGAAAACTTTGCTGACAGTCTGACATCGACGGAGACGGGAAAAAATCGTGTCAGGATCGTGGACGGCAATTTTACGTGAAATTACCACCAAAAAGTTGGATTTTCTTCCATATTTCATATACGATTCACGGGTGCATCGAAAACACACGCATCATCCCTGCTTGCTAGATTGTTTGTTTGTACATTGTTTGGTCAAATCCCGTTTCGGAACTCGTCTAACGCTAATCGCCTGCGTAAAAATCCGCTCCGAACGCGAGTCGTGGAAAAGTTGACCGTCACCCCGCAGCAGCGCTACTGCCGTGTGCCGTTAGCGCGTTGCCTGCCACCATTGTGCAGTATCGGCCATCTACAGAGATTTACACGAACGTTCTCGTCATTTTTGATTCTGCAGTCTGCAGGCCCTTTCCGACCGGCCGACTCGCTATTGCGTTTTGTGGCACATCAGCCAACAACCATCTTAGCCAGCAGAACAGCAGCAGCAGCAGGTGGTGGTGTTGTTGCAGTGCGGAAAACGTCGTTTTTTTTGGCTCATTTTACCAAGACGTAGAAAAATACGTACGTCATCGCGTTGAATTGAGCAGCACCGCGAAATTGGTGTGGAAAAAAGCATCCTAGCATCTAGCATCTTCCGTTGCATTCGCGATAGAATTATTTCCCTAAATTGTTCCCCCTATTTTGCACTTAGAAAATCTTAGCAATCGGCGGAAGGTACGCGATTTGTGTGTGTGTTTTTGGTGCGTGTGCCTGTTGATGTATTAGTGTGTGTGTGTACGTTGTGTGTGCTCGACACAATTCTCCTCATTTTTTTTGTTGGGCCTGAGCTATATGTGTGTCCCCATATACGTAATAAAGTGGTGTTATTAGTTCTCGATTTCTAATCGTTCTTTTGCTTTATTTTATCTCCTTGCGTGTGCTCTTCTTTCGCATATCCCTAGATCTGTGATCATTTAGGGCGTTCGATTCTTCCGATTGGCGTGTTAGCTAGAGCCGTTTTCTTCTCTGCCTCCGGTGCCTACTTTGCTGTGTTCCTAGTGTCCTAGTGCTTAAGTTAGCAACGTAACGCGTTTCTTCTGTGTGAATATAAATATATGTGCGTGAGTTTGTATCGGTGGTGGTTGTTGCTGCGATAAGTGTCGACGACGGATCTGTGTTCTCCGTGTTCCAACTTTGGTGGCGAAAAAAGAAAACGAAGAAGAATATTTACGGACGGTTGGTGTGAATCCGTGCGGCCTCCTCCCCCGGAGCAAAAAAACATCGAGCGGAGGAAATTCTATCGCCAAAAATCTAGCCAACCTTCGGCAACGCAGAAGGAAGAAAATCTGGATTTAGCCAAACTCCATCCGTCCGATCGAACATTGGACAGTCGTCGTCTATGGTGAGTAGGCGCTTTTGGCGACTTGTTATTGTGCCCAACTCCCATATCACCTGGCACTCGATGATAACGTGGTGTGTTGCATTCGGGGGGCAAGCCACTGCTCTCATTTTGTTGTTTTTTTTTTTTCCTGCCTTGGGATAAACCCTGTGTAAGGAACTCTGCGCGATCGCGATAGTAAGCCAACCCGGTTATCCGGTCAATCATACTTCCTGCCTTCTCTACAGATCCTTCTTTCGCCACAAGACACGTGTTGAATGGTGGTGCCGCTAACGAATGTCGAATGAAGATTTAACGTGATGAAATGTAAAGCTTAGCGGTAGAGAGGAAAGCTATCTCACGGAAATCACAGCTTCACGTTCTTCTTTATCCGCTTTTTTTGTTTGCTGCTCCTGCTGTTGTAAAGCAGACCATATTGCGCTCGGTGGTGTGGTAGTGAACGGCGTTACTGTGGTGTACTGGCGGCAGCAGCTGTAGTAAAGCGGCATTGAAGCACCAATACATACACGCATACGGACGCGCTAGGTAAAAAGCGTAGACCGAAAATCCGTGTCGCGCACACCGTGGCGGTGTGTGCTGTGTGTTTGTGTATGTGAAAAAGAGAATCGTCGTGTAAGAAGGGCATTTCGTCAAGAAGGCACACGAAAGCACAGGAATACGCACAGGAAGAAAATGATATCGCAATTGTACACTGTGCTGTGTCAGTACGGCGACCATGGCGACGATGGCGATTGAAATTTGTCACTGTGTTACTTCTTTTAGCAATAAAAACAAGACTTGAAAGGCAAGCAAAATAAGATGTCCGCGGGCGTCCCGTTTCTCTGATCAAAATGGACATATTACTGTATTTGCAAAAATATTAAAAATTAAACTGAGATTGATGAAATTGTGTGTTCAGGGCTAATCTGTTCACCACAGTGCTGCAGCCCAGCGCCGTGTTATGCGTCAAGGCCATATCATATGGCATAAGGAGGAAAAAAAGCAAGCTATTTTAAACCACCATTTGTTCTTTTCCCTTATTACGCTTCCCTTACAAAATCCAATATTTGAAACTAGTGCAAAACAGATGTGTTGTTGCCCGCCTCCACCCGATGGTACACACCTGCCGCCTGTCACCGTTGATCGCCATGATTGTAAAATTGTATCAATTTTGAAAATTATTGTAAATCCCATCCACCTCTCTTTATAGTTCACATTTGTTTAAAAGCGTGTTCCCCCCCCGCGCGTAACAACATGCCAACGTAATCATTGTGACTATTTATATCCCCTTTTAACACACTACCACACTCTGCGTCTCGATCCGAACTACATCATCATCACTCACACGGTTAACGTACAACACCCCACATTTGTGCTACGAACACGTGCACAGGAATCCCTTCAAAACATGTTTGCTCAAACGATACCGTGTTTGTTTTGTTTTGCAGTGGACAATATTCTAGTCCGCACCGGGACGTGGTGTCCGCGTTTACGCATATTTGTGTGCACGGGGTAAAATGTTTGAGCGAGTTGGACGTTCAATTGCGTTTTTCATTTTCGTTACCTCAAGTTTGCAGGAAACTTGGAAGCAAACAGTAACGAACTGATGAACGACAATCAGTAAATCAAGGAGCAAATCGCCCCCTCTAAATTTCTGTTTTCCCTACAAATCTAAATTAAGGTTTAAACCTTACCCACATTTTCAAATTTGTACGGTTGTCCCGTCCAGTTCCTGAGACCTGGGTATCTTGTGTCAAATCCCATCTGGAACGTACCCTTACGTACCCGACACTGACTATCTAGCTACGGGTGTAATCAAGCCAAGGAAGCCTTTAATGGGAGATCAAGACCTCTTGAGGATGTAGCAGCAAGGCGAAAAGGTTACCGGCATCCTAATGAATTGAATTGATTTTTATAAATTACGAATCTATCAATAAAACAATGCATTTACATTGTGAAGTGGTTCTACATTGCAATGGCGTAGAAAATTGTTATTGGATGGTGAATGATAAGACTCTGATGTATGTAAAACAATAAGCCACAAAAGTATGTGGTTTGCTTCTCGGCTCTTTGGATACTCGACTGACTGACTGTATAGTGCGAAGTGATATACTTGCTTGCGATAGGCTTAAATTTATACCACATGTAAAAAGGAACGTTACTCTGATGGTTTTTAAATCTTTCTTTTTAATTGTCTCAAACAGATGGCTCTCAACATTGCTGTACCGATGTCGGGTGTAGGCGATCTCCTGGAAGGATTCGGGCTGCTGTCGCCCATTTCTCCTGTCAGCATTGACTTCCGCAGCAGCATAAAGAACCCGCTATCACCCGTGGGTAGCGAATCCAGCGGCGTCAGTTCTTTGGATTTGGAAGACATTAAGGTAAGGCATCCATCTCCTTCGCAGTCAATGAAATGTTATTTCTACAATTGAAAAAAGAAACCCACTGATTTATCACATTTACGCATGTACACTAGCTAGGGACATAGCATTGCTCAAGATCCATTACAATAGGGAGAGAATTTGCAGAGAATATATGAGGACAAAAATTGCGCCTTATGATGGCATGTGCAGCTGCTTTTGAATAATTCTTAAAATAAGAAAATCGTATGACCTACATATTGAAGATAATTTAGGTATGGGTCACGACTACCTGAGCGTCTTGAGCAACAACGAACAGGATCCGAAAACAGATTGTCCCTTCGACAAAGCACAGCTGCACTGCGTTGCTTTGCAAAGCCTACCCGGATAGACCTTTCATGCTATTGCCTTTTTAAACCAGGTAGAGAAAAATGTTACTATTTTTGTACCTTTGCATTTGTGTGGAATTCATTTAGGAACCTCTATTTCGGAACACATTTTTAAAAGTACATAGTAACAATAAGGGCATTAAAAAATATGTTAATTATTGTGAAATGTGAGATGGAAGCTTACCTGTTTCCTTCAGCATTCGATGTACGATATCTTCAATCGTACATGAACGCATTTTTAAGTCTCATGCGTCTAGCCATTCTAGCGCGTTGAAGGGCCACTGCTGCGCTAGTGCAATCCAGGTACACTGAATTGTCTACAGGGAGACAGCAAGGTCCACAGGGTCCACAGGGTCCACATGGTCCACAGGGTCCACATGGTCCACAGGGTCCACATGGTCCACATGGTGTGCAAGGTCCACATGGTCCACACGGTGCGCAAGGTCCACAAGGTCCAGACGGTCCACAAGGACCACACGTTCCACAAGGTCCGCACGGTCCACAAGGACCACACGTTCCACAAGGTCCGCACGGCCCACAAGATCCGCACGGTCCACAGGAACTAGTGCAGCACATGCTCGGTGAACACAAGCCAGCACCACAGCCCAAATAGTCGCAGCAACAGGATGTATTGCAGCTCATCTTCCCCACGGTCGGCAAAGGCGCAAGTCGCGGCAATTTTTCGCTCGTATATAAGGGCAGATGCAAGATGGCGATGGACAACCGTATCCACAGCAAAAGCAGTTGTTGTAAGCGTATGGAGTACAGCAATAGGCCGAGGGATAGTAGCAGCAACTTGGAGAAATTGGGCAAACCATTACTAAAAGAATACAGCAGTTTTATGCCTACTTCACCGGAGTCAGAAGATTGCGTCTTCCATTTAACTTACCTATCAAGCGGTAGATCTTGTTGAGCGTTCAACTGTTCGAAATTTGGGGGTTCACTTGGAATTTAGAAGCACATCCAACTAGAATGACTGTTTCAAACGGAATGATGATGGTACTACATGTGAAGTACTTCGATAAACTCGCCACTGGCTACTCGATGGGGGCATAGTATTTGGCGTTTTGCAACGCTGTGACGATTGTACCAAAACCACTTGACTTGATGGTTTTTTTTAAGTACAAAATGGCTGCAAAAAAAGTTCCAGGAAACTTTTGCTGGTCGTTTGAATGCGCTTCATAATGTGATAATAGGTAGGTTAGGGTGTGGAGGATCAAATGTTACCCATTCATAAGGTGCACGAATATGGAAAAGTTACTTTTAATTGTATTGTTTGTACGGTTTTTACAGAGTTTACGATGAGGTTATATTTTTCACCGGGACTTTGTTTGACAGATAAAGCCAAGGTTAAATGACAGTTAATTCACACAATACCGGAAATTCAATACAATACAATGCCGCCATTTTATATTTCATTGCAGAAACAAATGCCAACTCTAATGGACGAAAATGAAGAAAGCGACGGATCATCCGGCTCGGGAAAATCGCCATCTAACACAACCGTTGGATCAACCATGTCGTCGGCCACATCTTCCAGAACCTGTTCCACCTCTTCTTCCGCGTCCACGGCTTCCGACGACTACTCCAACCAGATGGATGAAAATGAACAAAAATCTTCGGATGGCTCCGGTTCCAACGATGAGGATGGTGGCGTGACACCAGCAGCAACAGCAGCAGCAGCACCATCATCCTTACCAGACCTTCTTGGACCCAGTGAGGTGGAAGCTGAAAGCGAACCTGCTGTAACTGGAACGGATGAAGCTTCGCTCGTCTCTGAAGAATTTAAACGATCCCTGGGGTTGCTCCTATCGAACGAACCGAACGAACTGCCATTGTTTTCACCCAAAGCTTCAAAAGAATCCATCTTTAGCGTGCCGCGCACCACCATCTGTTACAACAATCGCGACATTCTCAATCTGGCAAGCAATGTACGTCCATACGGTAGAACTCCCGGTGAGTTTGCCTTCCAGTTTGCTGAACTGCCGGAAACAAACAACATTCAGTTCTTTCTGCAAAATCGGTCCCAATACCACCGGCTCGGACCGAACGGTCACGTGCAGGAGTTTCGCATGGCCACCTGCGCATGCTGTGATTTCCAGTATCCGGTGAATACGGTGGGCGCAAACTCGAATGCTGCTACTGCTGCACCTTCTGCCGCTAACCAGAGCTTCGGTACCTCGAACTTGGCCAATCTGAGCGCAAACCAAATCTACGGCAACCTCCAGCAGCAACAGCAGCAGCAACAACATCAGCAACAGATGCGACTGCAGCAACAGCAGCTGCAAATGCAATACGCCAATCGTTACAACAACAATGCCAATAATGGAAACTCGATGGGTCGTGACTACAGTATGTACCACCAACAGGTAGCCAGCGGAATGGGTGGTGGTGGTAGTGCTGCGGGAGGAAATCTACAATCTTCGCGATTTAACAGTGGTGTATACGGCACGGCCAATGGTCTTCCCGGTGGTGGATCATTGCCAAATGCACATAACAGCATGCTTGGCGGTTCCTCCGCGGCGAATGGTGGCTTCTTTAGCAACAATCTGCTGCAGGGCCGTGATCAATACAATCCAATGGCGTCGGGGATGGGAATGCAGTACAATACTAATGCTGGCGCTACCTCCAAAGGAATCTCCCAATCGAATGGTGCACTATCGCAACCAGCAGGACAGCTTCGCCAACAGCAGCAATATGACATGTTCCAGCAGCAAAAACAATTCCTGAACAACTATGCCGGATTGGGCTCTGCTGCTGGCGGTAATGGTGTAAACGTGACGGCCTCCTCCACCGCTGCCGCTGTCCGTCTGCAGCAACAGTCACAGCAAGCTTCCCATTACTATAAGAAACCGCAGGCCATGCGTTACGGAGGAGGAGCGGGAGCGAACAACACCATGCCGCCGACGTCCGGTGGACCTTCCGCTGGTTCCAACTGGAAGTCTCCGATGGCTAATAACAACACGATTCAGGATCCCGCCGCCAAGCTGTTTATGGAACTCAACAAAATGCAGCAGCAGCAGCAGCAACAATCACAATACTACGTACCTTTCCAGTAAAGCATATTTAAAATGCACGCAGCAGGCGCAAACCAACAAAAGACAGCGAAATGATATACAACACGTGTAAAAAAAAAAATCAAACGAGCCTCAGCAAATGTGGACCAACAACAACGACAAATGAAAATCAGCAAACGGAAGAAGAGCAAACAAAGAAACACAGAATATCATAGAACGGTAGCAGCAGCAAACCAGCAACATCATCATCATCTCGCCATCGTTACCAAAGTTGCCAAAGCAAACACAAAAAACGCGATTTTTTACTAAAACTTTCATTATCTAGTTTGTAGTTGTGATGTTGTTATATGGCCAACAGTATCATGTTTTACACACACACACACAGCCGAAAGGATTAATTTAAATAATGCTGCTCAAACTGCCATCCTGCACGTGCTATGAGAACGCGCACGGTGGTAATTAAATCAGTGCTCGAAGCCTTCCTGAACCTACCCCGTTTTCCCACGGACACACTAAAGAAATTATTATTAAAAACGAAGGAATAACGTATACTGTGCTGCTGCGTCGTCCCCTAAAAGATTGGACAACATTTGTCACGTTATTCTAAAACACAAAGCAAAGGAAGCTACTATCCACCCGGCAGCGCTGCAACGTTAAACAAATCGAATACGAGAATCGAGCATACATTTCGATCGGATCGGCAACGGGGAAAACAAACACGCCAACATTTTATTTAAATTCATCACCGCTGCAGGTAGCTGAAACAGATTGAGGAGCATAGCTTACAAGAGGAAAGCAGAACGGTCGAGACGAAAGCAACATCCTTGCGAAACCAGTGTTTTAATTATGCGTTCTACAAGAAAATCCCACCAGTAACGTAACATCAATCTGTGTGTGTATGTGTATGACCGTCGTATTTTGAAGAAAACCAAACACGATAATGGATGTGATAGTGCAGAGCAAAAGTCCACGGGGAAAGAAACAATCAAGCCTCTATACCAGTCAGTCATCATCATAGTAGGCGATCTAACCAGCTTCAGTGACGCGCGTGATCACGGGCAGGAAGTAAACGCAAGGCATCACATCATCGGGGCGGAGATTCCCGCCACATTCTCATCGTGCTTTCATGCGGATCCGATTCCGTAAGTATTACAAATACTAGAGCGTGTGTGAGAGGTACTATCCTCCAGTATTCTCTTTCCGTTTTCGCTTTAAAACAGATTCTCACTAGTCGCTTAGTTATGGAATTAACCAACTTTGAAAAGGGAATTAAACAAGAGTGAATGAGTTAGAATCGTGAATTGAATATTATACTCACTCTTTAAGAGTAAAATCTCGAGGAATGATTTAATTCTTCGTGCGAACCACTCAATCACTTCGATTTAACTCATTCACTCTCTCGGCTAAGCCCGGTTTTTTTGTTAATGATCTGATGGGGCGGTACGGTGGCCGAGGCGACAACGGCCGGGTAAGGTGGCCGGGATTCAAATCCCATCCGGACCGCCTCCCCGTACGCAGGACTGATTACCCTTCTACGGGTAAAATCAAGTCATAGAAAGTCAAAAATGGAAGGCCTCGGACACCTTTCGAGGAAGAAGAAGAAGATCTGATTTACATCTTTGAAAACCTCTTGTAAAAACTTTTAAAATAGAATTTTTAGTTTTTGGCTAAGGAGAAGAATAAGCCCACAAGTTGCATGAACAAAATGATTTAATTTAAACTCACCGTAAGTTGTGTACATAAATTTTGGAAAGCATTTTCATTTGGCGTCGTAAAATGTAGTTATAGTTATTATATAATTTTCTACAATTTTTTAGATAAAATTTTGAATAATTATCTATTTATTTATTATTATCATGATTAAGTCCAGGTATATAAACTATTGTTATTAATGCTAAAAATTACTATTTTATCTAGTTTTTGTACTTTTTAGCAAGTTTATAAACTATTGAGTAAAAATTGTCTTAAATACAAAATTAATTTCTTTTTTTTGTTACTATCGAAAAATGATACAAACATGGATCAGTAATGATTAAAATTATAATTGTACTTGTACGGTTTTCACTGATCATGATCGGGAAGAGGGACTTGTGATATTTGCGCTGGTTTACTCAAACTTGTGTTGCTCGCTTGCCGTTCAGGTAGTTGCTGTATATTCATTGTCCGTTTACATAATTCATTCGTCTTAGTTCATTCTATAATTCATTCTAATTTATGCAAGGTACCTTACTTTGCTATAAAATTCAAAATCCCAACCATAATTATTCCCTGAAACGTCTAACCGTAAATTCATACCAATACCTAACTCAAATTGATATGAAAAGCATATTCAAATTCCAACAGTACTTACAAAAAACATTGAAAAAGTTTAAAAAAACCTGATAAAATGTCTATTGTATAGTTTAAAAAAATTTCATGAAAAACTTATCAAAACTTAATTTTTTTTAACTTAATTAAGGGTTAATTTAAACATTACTTTTATGTCCTAAATACTCATGAAAACATTGCACCGTGAACTTTCACACTACTTGCATACAGTTGCGCTCCGTACAACGTGTGAGCCTATTCTACTCCTATTAGCCAATTTAATTATCTCAACTAGATTTTGAAACAGTCCTTTCTTTCTTTAAAAAATTAGAATGTTGCATAGGGGATAATCCTTGGAAATCGTAGGGTAATTGCTTTCTCCATTCACACTGCTTCTAAACTGCCCGCGGGGTTATTAAAGTGCACCCTTTATCTATCTATTCATTTTTACAGGTTGTAATGTTATCCTGTCTCATCTATCTTTGTGTGCGTGTGAGGTAATTACTTCACCAACGTCATGCGAAACAGATCGCGCCTCCTCGCCTTCGCTGTCAACATGGTATCCGGCTACATATATGCGCCTTCAACAGTAAAAACTGCAGCTGCTTTTGAGCAGCGTCCCATGGATGGACAACCGCTTAGATGACTAAGGAAGCGAAAACTAAGAGGGAACGAGTAGTCCCCAAAGCAATAGCAAGTCACGATTTAGGAAAGAAAAGTATTCCCTTGCTTCTCCCGAAACCTGAGTTTGGATGGAGCGAAACACAATAACAAGTCCAACAAAAGCAAAAGTGGGAGTGTGTACGTTTGATAGAAATGCAACCAAATCTTCCCCCGTGCGAGAAGCAAAGAGGAAGGAAACACACAGAACGAAGATCAAATCGATGTTATAGATTAGAGATACTACTACACGACAAAAGAAATCACAGAGTGATTCCCGATTAAAAGTATTGGCGCGATATTATTACACCATATGATAGTGGTGTGTGTGTGTGTGCGTAGTGTGGTGAGCAAATGAAAGGAAACAACATACAAGACAAAATTGAATGCTTTAAGAGGTAGTAATCAAGCGGTCCCCCCGATTTGTAAGAAACGAATTAACGAACTCATCGTAAAGAATCGTAGAAGAGGAAGATAAGAGGTACGTTTAAATTTTTCCATTACAATCAGCACACCAACACACACACACACACACGCACATACGATATAGAGTGGGGGAAAGGACGTTGATGTGGACAAAACTGATAATCGATTAGGGAAGATTGTGGAAACAAAAAAAAAAAAACAATATCGAAAACACACCTTAAGCGAGACAGAATGCAGGAAACAAATACTTTTATTAATGGCTTTAGTGATGCTGAATACAACAAACAAAAGGGATATGAACTAACGTTATTATGAGTATAAGATACATATTACCTATATATTTACCTAGTTGTAGTTCTATTTCGATTATCAGTAGTACTGAATTCGGGTGGGTGGGTGTAGCTTTATTGACCGCGTGGGCCATAACCTGGCCACCATCACCACCACCACCACCACACATACCATTGTTGTAAGGGTGGCTTTTCTAACTCTTTTAAGAGTGTGTTTGTCGGACCGGACCGGAATGTAGAGCGGATGTGGACGGGAAAAAGGATAGCAACCTTAAGAAGCGTCGTTCAAAGTTTACAAAACCACCTCCAATATTGTGTACTGCGCATGGAGGAGACACGATCAATGTTACAAGTAGATTTTTTCAACATTAAAATGTAAGCTAGCGTGAACCCCTGACTGCTTGCAGGATCGATTGCCGGAAAATGGTAGCGCGGTAGCTACTACTACTACTACTGTCCAACATTCTTATTTATATTTATATGTTTGTAATTTTTGAGCTCTAGAAAATTGTTTTGTTTTGAGCAGCAAATTTTTCCATAACTAACAACACACAGCATAGACAGCATAGCACGCGTTGGCTTATAATTTATTGTAAAAAATTGCTCTACTGTACGAAAAAAAAACTGCTGTCTAAATCACACAAAACTGAGCCACGCATCTACTACTACTACTACTACTACAAACAATCGTGATAATTTTGACCCCAAAACAACGTATAACTATAGAAATATCATTACGCAAGAGAGTTTTTAAACACGAGCGAGGTTTTGACGAGCTAGTAATTTAAAATGTAACGCCAGATGATAGTTGGGTTGTAGAATTTAATTCAATGTAGCTGTAATATCGACACACACACACATGAAAGCAGATAGTCTGAACTGTAGTTGTCTACGTTTTTTTTTAAATATAGTTGAAATAGTTTTACTACGTCCAGAGTATATGTGCTGGACCGAAGTGTCATCGAAGGCCAGGCGCGCGGATAGTAATGGACGGGGGAATACAGAATTTTATGGAAACAAATGGCGATAAACAAACAAAACATCCTGCAGTAAAATAAACAGACAGGAAGTGACTGTACAAATTAATACAGACAAACACACACATACACAATATCAAAGGCCGGCGGCACTACTACTGATCTTATTATGCTGAGTTCGGCTTGCATAAGTAAAAATGTGATTTAGATCGATCGGTTCAAAGAGAGAGACTGTTAACAGGCATGATCAGCGGGTTTGTGGAGGGGGGGGGGGGGGGGGGGGAATCGTTACCGTTATCAATCAGCTTTTGCTCACCATTATTATGTTTATAGCTCGTTCTGTTTATTTTATATATCTCTGTTTTAGTGATGCGCACGCCGTTTTTACTTACCGTATATATTGCCCTTTTATTATTTGCTTCCGACGAAAGCAGAACTGAGTAGTAGGAACTTGACGAATGTTAGAAATACACCTCCGGTTGCGTTCATCCGTTTTAGGTTTACGTTTGTTTGTTTTTTTTTTTTTTATACCACTTCGATATTCATGCTACTTTCGAGACGGAAGCGAAAGGAGGCGCCCTATATTCCGTTTGCTTGGAGGTAGAGAGGTATAAAGCGAGGCAAACAACAACAGTGAGAGAAGCGCGCGCACGCACCACCATGTGCTTTAACTAGTTAATTATAGTTTGTATCATCTTTTCCAACCCTCGAAGCTGTGTTGCAGCTGTTGGCTGGTTTATAACACGTTGGATTTCATCGATTGATATTTTGGTTATCATATGTTAGCACATATAATAGTTCGCCTAACACAGAGAATAACTGACATATCCTTCCAAAACTCGCAGTTTTCATGCGAGCTGCTGGCATGCTTAACCCCCCAAGGAAATAAGCATATGCCACCGGGCCAAGAGTGACGCAAGAATGAAAGGGGAGAGCAAAACCGTACTACATCCTCAGGTAGAATATTGTTGTAGTAGTTGCACGACACGAGCGCATATATGTGCATGCCTTACACCTGCATGATGCGCACACGGCTAGGATCAGAGAAGAGTGTTAAGCCAGACATTCGCTAGTGCCACAGAAAAAAACCCCCAGAACTGATGCTGAACAATGCAAATGTAAACTGTAAAAGGATGTGATAATAGTACGCTAGTAGAGGTAGTAATGTCCATGTGTGTCTGTTTTTTCGGGTAGAGACTTATTTTTGGTTTTGTTACTTTTTTTCTTATTTTAATACGAAACACAACACCTTCCTTGTTACGACGCGATGCAGCGGAAAAAGTTTTACTTTTTAACAACTCGTTACCTAAATTTATTTAACTCGTTCTCCATTACGCCGTAGATCTCTCTATTCTCGCAAACAAGAGCACACCGACTCGATAACGAATAATGCTAGCGTGTATAGGCAGGTAAATAACAGGGCAAGCTAACAGGGCTATAATAAAGCAGCAGCAGCAGTTGCCCCATCATCGGACCGAACTCATGTCGATCATTTCTTTGCTGCTCAGAGAACAGTTGAAATAGTGTTTCGACGACAGACTGAACCAATTTGGCGCCCCAACAAAATAAAAGATAAGAATTTGGTAACACCGGCGGTACTTAAGCCATGCTCGCTTTTTTTTTTTAACCGTC
This sequence comes from Anopheles stephensi, assembly GCF_013141755.1. NCBI lineage: Eukaryota > Metazoa > Arthropoda > Insecta > Diptera > Culicidae > Anopheles > Anopheles stephensi. The sequence goes on along the minus strand of NC_050203.1, from coordinate 64,186,584 downwards.
TCATACCGTGCTTGACTGAGAAGAGAGACCGTCTTAATAATCTTAATAAAACTAGTTACGAATCAAAGTACAGCGAAAGGAAGCAATTAATCTGGTTGCAAAAAGGAAAGCGGTTATCACACCACAACAGCCCTCATTGTGTTTATAGCGAATGGCAATATAACGCAATGAAATACCAAATTGTGAGCTTACCTTACTTTAAGCGTGCGGTGGTTTCTGTAGAAGAAGCAAATTTCGTTGGGTGTTAATGTGTGAACGAGCATTTCGAACGGGGTCGAGACAACAATACTGAGTATAGGTAGGACAGGATTAGCTAGCTGTAGAAGAAACTATTGTGCGCACGTGTAACAGCAGGTGTAAGGCATGCATCTATCATGGACACGTACGTGCCAACGGAACAAAAAAGCAACGTAAGATGAAAAACAAACACAGCCGAGAGAAACACCATGTGCGTGTAAAACTAGACAAGACAGTTCGAAGATCTCATATTGGCGGGATGCATCCAGAAAGTGCATCGAAATATAACGCTATTTAAAAACACGCATACAAAACCCCCCGTTTAACTTAATCAATCGCGCGCGAACTTAGTGGCGCAAAGTGGTTTCTTCTAGGTAAAAGAAAAAGTAACTTGCAAAGACACGGAAGGATAAGGATAGCAGCAATCTGTCAGTATAGTTAGTGGTCCCTTTTTGTTACAAAAGACATTCAGTTTTTGTTTTTGTTTTAAAAGAAACCTCTCTCAGTCGCCGCAAAATCGCATTGCCAATGGGTGGAGCAGCAAGCAAGCAAATGCAGAAGCGATAATCATGTGCTTAATTATTAACACAGTAAACACCACAATAAAAAGCAATTAATAAAGACCAAACATCAAACCGTGTGACGCGCGTGACGAATGAAAGCTCCTTCCTGGGGGGGGAGGGAGGCAAAAGCATTCAATGATGATGATACGAATCGACGTACGGACAGTGTCGGACAAAACGATAAGAGCATTCTAGGTTTGTTTCTATACAAAAAGTGATTTTTTTTGCCAGTAAGCTTTAGTTCAACATTGTGTTGGGCAACATTCCCTTGTGCAACTTTTCCCATCATCCCCTTTTGGTTGGGAACACTTTCCTTACCCTTTTGGAGCTTTGAATCAACTAGCACACTACCCATTATTTGCTGTTGTTGCACAATTTGTCGTTCGATTTGGTTTGTGTTTGGGGGTCAATTTTTTTTTTGACAATCGGCCATGGATTCTCAGCCGGGTTAAGGTCGGAAGATTGAGCCTTGTTCTTGTTGTTTCTTGTGTACTTTTGTATGTCTCTTGTGTGCGTCAAGCGTATTTATTATGATGATCTCTGGCCGATTTTTAATTTTTCCTGTCAATAAAAAAATTGTCTTCGGTTCATCGAATCGCAGAATGTTCTAACAATTGGGACCGTTTTATCCAAAATGATCCCTCAAAGCCCGTGAAACGATATCTCGACCTTAATGCTTAATTTCGGTAATTATTTTTAATTTACAATTTTTAATTTAAAATCAGCTGAATGGCCTTACTGTTATGTTCGACACTGTATCCGCATACCCAATGGTTGTACACAGATACCACTCACTACACTCTTTCATTAAGATCGAATGTTTACTAACCACTCGCTATTGCTAACAAATCTCTGAAAGTGCTTAGAGACCGAAGGCAATACAGTGTACACCTTTGCGGAAGACAAAGGAACGAATGAAGTTAATTTAATTCGTTTTTTGTTTTGTTTTTGTAGCCAAAATGCGAGCATCGGGATTTGAACCGATCCGAACACTATTAGCTTATGACATAATAACTTACACAGATATACATTCGTGGTTGTGGTTCTCGCTGGATCGTGTTCTGTCCAAGCTCATCCCCCGAGCCATGATCATTCGTTTGCTGTTCTCCCTCTAATTTACGGGTGTATGTTAACGGCCAAGACAAAACTTATGAACGAACACAAAAAAAAAACACTCTAATGCAGGGCGCGCACTCCGCAAAAACTTCAGACAAATATAGATACACACAAACACACACACACACATATACGTACAAGACTAAGTTGAACAATAAATGATAAAAAAGAAAACGAAATACGATTAAGATGATTACTATCCTTCCAAAAAGTATATGCAGTAGCGTTGCATTACGTTAGCGGATAATGGCGGCGCGACCGAAGCAGTGATACACGTGTTGATTGTTTTTAGAAACGCTAAAGAAAATTTATGTAAAATAATGGCTCGAAGGCATGCCAGAGTAAAACAGCAGGAACACAGTAGCAAACAAAAACCAGATGAAGCGTATAGCGTATAGTTTCCCCTGTAGCAGAGGCACCTAAACTAGAAAAGGAATTAATATAGGACAGTCAAAGTCGAATCAAACATTCGTTTTTCAAACTGGAACTACTTTTCTACTGTTTTTAACTCAATCTCGTTCGCAAAATAAAAACGAAACCGCGCAACGGTGCAGTTGTGTAGCAATAATTGGGCGTTTGTATTGTTCCTAGCTAGGCATGCTCGACAGACAGCGGGGATTCATCCGGGTTAGTATGAATGAAATACGTCATCTGTTTGTTGCTCTGTGACGCACCGATAGCTTTCGATAGAATTCTAATTGGCAATGAAATTTTTGTTCAACTTAAAGGACGAATTTCCCAATCTGGCTCCTGGCTTGGCGATCAAGGTTTCTTTAGGACGTAACTTTTTTTGACAATCGTTTCAACGAATGGAAAACATTATAAGGCTTAGGGCCTAGTATTATAACTAATATACTTTTTAACAGGAAATTTAGAGTTACACCACCAATGATAGAAATTCATTTTAAATTCCAGGAAGTATGCAATGAGTAGTTAAGCAATTTCCTCAAAGCTAAAAAAAAACGTTCCAACGTTTATAAATTTTGAATAATTGCAGATTTGGAAATAGCTAAACCACCTCGATCGTAACCTTGATCTTAACCAGATTTCTGAAGGGTGTCGAAAGAGGAAAAAAAATCATGATTGCGCAGCACCAGACTCGGGAAATCGTCCTCATAAAAGAGCTGTTTTCCATTAGATGCGTTCGAGGGATACAGTTTCGACGAAGAGCATACGAATTGAATGTGAATGCTCAGTACCAAGTTCCAGTAAACGCTTTAGATAATGGAGGGAAAAAACCAATATCAACCCCACAAACATACAATGCTCCCTCCTCGTGGTGTAGTAGTAGTAAAAGCTTCTCTGTCAACATGCTGTCCCTGGGTAGCAGAACTGCAGCAGAAAAACTAATATTAATGTATACAAGCAAAGCACTGTACACAGTGTTACAAAACAAAACAGAAAGACAACCATCTCGATATGTGAGTGGAGAGAAAGAAACACAGAAGCAATTTTTTTATTAAACTAAGCTGAGCTCAGTGTGCTGGTTTATCGTGCGTAAAGTGACAAAACAAAAACCCTCCAAAAAAACGAAAAAAAAATTGATCGTGGTTTGATCTTCAGAGTTGGGGAGATCGAAAATCCCTAGGACACGAAACAAGGCCTAGCTGCGGTAGTGCGAATTCTCTAGTCTTTATTTTTTGCTTGCACTACTACATTTACCGCATGAAAAGTGTGCGTGAGGGGACAGAAGCAGAAGTTATCCTTTTTCCCGCGATCGGTCCGACAAATCACTTCAATCATTTAGATTTCCATTCAAACAAACCGTACGTTACGTACAGGAAAAACCCTGCTCAAACAAGTAGGCAAAGTAAAAAGGCGACTGCGTTTCTACGGGCAACTGCCCTTAGAAACCAAACACACGTGATCATGGTGGTGGTGTTTCGTAGAGAAGCAAAAAGAACGAAGTGACGGCGACTTAACGGCCAATTTACTATTAGAATGTTAGTTTAGCCTTATTATTGCTTTAATTTAATGTGTTCCTTTCTTCATTTTGCCACCCTCTGTTTCATTCCCTGTGTTATCACACTGTAAATGCAAATATTTAGTCAGATGAAATTAACTTTCATAGACACTAATTTGTTGTTTTAATATTCCAAGTTTTTTTTTTTGTTTATTTAAAGTGTTCTTCTTAAAGCAAATACCTGATATTCATCTACTACTACCTCCTATTTACTTGAGTTATTGCCATTGTTTTTTATATAAATATTTTTTCAAATTAATTACGTACTGTTGTCTTTCCTTATGGTTTATGAGACGCCATGATGCCAAAAGTAGACGAAGCGTAGTGAATCCTGTGGAAGGATGAGTAACGAACTTATCGTATGTTTTATCGCTCGAATTGCTATTAATATTATTGAGTGATTTTTCGGTTCTGTTTAACCCCACACTGATCGTTTTATTTTATAGCATTTTCATTTTAAATTAATATGTTTTCTTTACCACTTTTCTTCTGATGCTTCAAAGCCGATTAATTAAGCGGATATTTTAGCAAAGCCAATCTTATATGCTCCATGTGCAAAAAAACATTTTCCCCAGGGTGGAGAATAAATAAACGTTAAAAGGTTTCTCAAAATGAGTGTGTGCGTGTGTGTGTGTAATGAATAAGCAATTTGGTAAAAAATGGAATTAAAAAGCTTCTAAAAGAGAGTAGCGATTTGCTATCATTTTCCCGACCCCTCCTTTTTCCGACAAGTGTGTTCCCCTGTGCGTTCATGCGTTTAAATGATGGGGCGCATGGAAAACGATCGAACGAGATATAAAAGAAGAAAAAGAAAACGATTTATAATAGAAAAACGGGAGAAAAGCGAACGACTTAATTAATAGGGAAAACGAGCGCAAAACAAGCAAAAACAAAAGAAGCAAACGATACGAATGTGCGCGATCTAACAAATCCTAAGTTAAAGATCACCGGCACGTTTACGTTAATACCGATACTAGGTGGTTTGGTGGGGGGAATTTCTGGTGGAGATAGTTATAAGTTAATATTTTCTACAATATCTAATAGAAGAAAAACTGTCCTCTTCTTAAGGCTAAACAATTTTCCAAGCAATCTTCTGTTAGACTTTTATGTTTAATCATCATTTAATGGGTTTATTTTGTAATAAGTTAATTCGATTACTTTATAAATGTTGTTCTTACTATATTTGTCATTACAAATTTTTATGCGTTGTACGTTAGTTTAGGTTAAATATTTTCGATTTCGGGCTACCCTCACTCTCACATAAATAATACTTAATGGGGAAGAACAGACACAGCATATTCACACCGACAGTCCCCGCAATGGGGATTCTTCTAAATTCTAGTTCCAGAATAGACAAGTTTAGGCAAAGTAGTACAACAAATCCCTTAAGAATAAAAAACAGGAACGAATCTGCTGTTGTAAGTCGTGCCGTGACGTTTCTGCTCAGTACTTCCGTCAATCACCCGAGGCTGGCTTAATTCCGGACGACACTCTCACTACACCACCTCGCCAGGCTAGTTGCGATTTGTTTCTTGCGAAGAAGCTTCAAGAGCTTGAGATTGGTTTGGAAACTAAAAATTAAACTAGTAGTACTCTATGGCAGCTTTCTGAAGATTTTATGCTACTTTTTGCGCAAAGTCGTAATTGTTCCTTCTACTAGTCCACTAATGCGTCGATTTTTTCTTGTTTGTTTAAGTTTCCATTTTAACCCAAGTGTGCCTTATTACATTGAGCATGCTGTTGTGCACGTACCATGCGTTACCGTTTCCAGTTCCTCGGTTCAGGTTGATCGTGTCTTTGATTTATGTACTTTAAGTTTATTAAAAAGCTATCATTTTTGGGTTTGTAAGATACACTTTTTATTCAATTCGTTACAGACTGTAAACAATCAGCTGCATCAATCGTTATTCATTTATTATACTCTCGCCCGATCAATTTTCAGTAAAGAAAAAATGTCGACCGAATTAAAGCTTCAAACTGCCTGAAAGTGGTGAACTAGATTCGTTTCAAACCATTCAAAACAAAACACACATACAGTAAATCGAAATTAAGAAAACAAATACACACAACGTAGCAGGACACGGGTAGCGATAGCAACAGAGAGCGAGAGCGAACGAGCAGAAACCTGGCGAAACAAGACACTATTAAAATTCTGATTAATTGAGACTGTGTATTCCATTGTGATATAAATGAAGTAAATGAAAAACAAAAAACAAAACAAGAAATGCTAAACGATAGAAAAACAAAAATACAATACAATATTAAAAGGGAAATACAGAGAGAAAAAAGGGAGAGAGAGAGAGAGATACACTAATAGATAAATACAACAGCACACCAACATTAACAATGAAGCTCTACCCCCACCATCGAGCGGGCGACACACTACAGAAAACGCATTGATTTATTGCAAATAAAATGCAGATGGTAAATGCAAAATTCACAAGAAATGTAAATGGTCACTTTTGACTTGTTTTTTTCATTTTCATCATTCATCATCCGAATGAACCGACAATCCTTGGCCAGCTTTAACTTTAACTTAAACACTTTGACTAGGGTTGTTTGGTTGAAGGTCTTTTATGAAGCCTAGGAAGCCTACACTCTGGATAAGGCTCCGTGCGAGGTCTTATCCTAGGCCTGATTTAAGGGGCCTAGTCCAAGGGGCCTAGTCTAAGGGGCCTAGTCCAAGGGGCCTAGTCCAAGGGGCCTAGTTCAAGGAACAAGTTCCAAGGGGTCTAGTCTAAGGGGCCTAGTCCAAGGGACCTACTCCAAGAGGCCTAGTCCAAGGGGCCTAGTCCAAGGGGCCTAGTCCAAGGGGCCTAGTCCAAGGGGCCTAGTCCAAGGGGCCTAGTCCAAGGGGCCTAGTCCAAGGGGCCTAGTCCAAGGGGCCTAGTCCAAGGGGCCTAGTCAAAGGGACCTAGTCCAAGGGGTCTAGTCCAAGAGGCCTTGTCCAAGGAACCTAGTCCAAGGGGCCTAGTCAAAGGGACCTAGTCCAAGGGGCCTAGTCAAAGGGGCCTAGTCCAAGGGGCCTAGTCCAAGGGGCCTAGTCCAAGGGGCCTAGTCCAAGGGGCCTAGTCCAAGGGGCCTAGTCAAAGGGACCTAGTCCAAGGGGTCTAGTCCAAGAGGCCTTGTCCAAGGGACCTAGTCCAAGGGGCCTAGTCAAAGGGACCTAGTCCAAGGGGCCTAGTCAAAGGGGCCTAGTCCAAGGGGCCTAGTCCAAGGGGCCTAGTCCAAGGGACCTAGTCCAAGGGGCCTAGTCAAAGGGACCTAGTCCAAGGGGCCTAGTCCAAGAGGCCTTGTCCAAGGGACCTAGTCCAAGGGGCCTAGTCAAAGGGACCTAGTCCAAGGGGCCTAGTCAAAGGGACCTAGTCCAAGGGGCCTAGTCAAAGGGACCTAGTCCAAGGGGCCTAGTCCAAGGGGCCTAGTCCAAGGGGCCTAGTCCAAGGGGCCTAGTCCAAGGGGCCTAGTCCAAGAGGCCTAGTTCTAGGGATCTGTTCCAGGAGGCTATTTTTCTTTCGACTCAGCTTAGTCCTTAGCAATTCTCAGAAGGATTTTCCGGACTGGATCTTTTCTTCTTTCTAAACCTTGGTAAGACTAATTAAGAGAAAAGATAATTAAAAAAAATGAATTTCGGACATATTTACAGTAGAACGCACAGAAAAGAAAACACAAACACACAATGGAGTTATTTTAATGCACTTTTAAAATGTTCCAAATGGCATACGCTCGTGTTAAGCATTTTATTCTAAGACGTGAAAAGGACTGTTGTGTCTGTGTGGATAGGGGTGAGAATTCCTACAAACCCCCCGTCGATAGTACAGCTGTGGCGCAATGGTCTGCAGCTCATAACCATATTCAGCATTATTAATGGGGGATTTCTTCGCTCGTGTAACTTTCCTGAGTGTTGTTTAGCTGCTGTTAGAATGGCTTTTATACGCCGATCTCTTGCCATATCCTCTTCCCGACACGTTCGTAGTGATTGTTTTGTGGAATTTTTGCTGTTTCTTACAGTAACTCTATATTCCTCGGTTGCTGTAGTGTACATTTGACTGCCTTATACTCTGTATCAGTACAGTAACGGAATCTTTCAATTTAGCTACAATGTTTGATGAAGCAGTGGAACAAAAATAAATAACCCTTTGCAGCGCACCGCAACGTTTTCTTCCTCAGCTCTGATCTTCTTGCATCCAGCTTAATTTTATAGTTAATTTCTTCCAACAAAGAAATTAAAGTTTCTTTTCGAGTCAAATATTAACGGGACTTGATTAAACAGTACCGTGTGTGTTTGTGTGTGTGTTCTGTCTCCTCCTCTTGCCAAGAGTTTCAGTACAGCGGAGGAGGCCAGTTTTTATTATAGCCTGTTTCGCATAAAATCATTTTTGGGCCACTAAATGCATAACGTTTAAAAATTTGGTATTTCAAAACAAAAAGTTTGCTAAGCAATTAATTTGTTGTAATTATAACAGGAAGTAAATGAAATAAAAAAACAAGCATTATTTACAAAAAAAGAAAACCTAACAAATATTATAAGCAGCAGTTGCATTTATTTGGGACCACCTTAAGGAACTGAACACTACTAAACTAGCTTTCGTTTTTTTACTCATGGGGAAATCATGGGGGGAACAGTTGGGCGATTGGGGCGCGAGCCGATGAAAAAGCTTGTTACTATTAATAAGGTACTTGGCAGAGATTTTTTGGGGCTTTACTTTAGCAAACAAGTAAAAACAAGGAAAGATACAACAATTTGTGTAAAAGAAAATTTTTCTTTCACGAAAACTATCCTCGGCGCTAGAATTCTCGGTGGATATAATTGATAAGTTTAGTGATATAATTGACTCTTTCAGTGAGTTGTTACACTGTTTAAATGTTTGCATTGATTTTTTGTTGTTATTGGTCCAAGCAACCGGTGTCGTAGAATGCCTAGACAACGCGCACAGTCTCCTGAGCTATGGATGCTACGATCGAACTTTTGTTATTGAACAGCGTTATCGAATCAACTCAACCAGAACAATTCAACAACTTCCTGCAAGAGTCAACTGTATGCCTGAACAACATCTCGCTGATCTTGCTTGCCAATTATATCCTCCAAAAAACCCTCTCTACGCGGGTGAAACAGTAACGACATGCCTCTATTTACAAATGCCCGTCCACTTTGTTTTCCGATTATTGCTGAATGTTTGTGGATGCGTGTGTGTTAATGTGTGTGTTTCTATTTTTTTTACATCTAATATCATTCGGTCCGGTGAAACGATCCGTTAACTAACCGGAGCGGCATTACTAAGCATGGCGAAACAAGTCTTTCATTCGAGGTATTTTTTGTTGAAGCAGTTCAGCTTATCCGATACTGAAAGCTCTAACCTTTCTAAAACAAAAGCTTACATATGCAGCACGCAAACACGACGACGACGACGATAATAGTGGTAGTAGTAGTAGTAGTAGTAGTAGGGGTAGCTGTAGTATATGGTTTGGAGAAGGTTTCTTTTTCCGGAAAATGGGAAGATGATTTACAGTGCTAAAGGGTTTACACCCTAAACGTACGCTCCGTTTCAAAACGAGCTTCTCACACACGCACACACACACCATTCCGAAGTAAATGCAATCAAATAAACAGCCATCGGCTAGCCCTTAGTTAAATTTTAGCTTAGTATGACGAATTTTTGTGTGGATGTGTGTGTGTGTGTGCTTCTTTCCATTAGCTTGGTCTTCCTTTTCAGTTCCTTTCTCGCTTAGAGTTCTTACTCTTCTTCCCTCTTCTTTTTACGACTTCTAAACTAGTTACTTACACGATAAAGATTTAACGGTTTCTTCAAATTTGGGAAATCATCCAGTCTATTCTGTTCACGGGTTTTTTTTTTCATTTATGTGTATATATATATCCTAAATACTAATCCTCGCAAAATACACACATCCACATTCGCTCAATTCGTACATGAGCACGCACGCACACAGTCATAACCTAACTAAGAGCTACACACGCGCGCTACTACACCTTGCTTGCTGCTAGTCTTTTCGTCTTTCGTCTCAAAAAATGGCCACCGTTCAAGCGGGATATACGGTTATATGAGTCGTGTCGAGAGAGATGTGTGTGTGTGTGTTTGTATGTGTTTGTATGTGTGCTCAAACTTGTATAATGATGTATAATTATGCTGTTGGTATATTTATCTATACTATTTCTCTCTCTCTCTCTCTCTCTCTCTCTCGCCCGCCGGCAAGAGAAGCCGGGAGCCCTTTTTTTTCCTTCCGTTCCAAAATCCGTTCTCCGTTTAAAGTCTAGCCACCCACCTTACACAACCTTACAAAACTATAAGATTTCTCTTCTTTGCAAAACATTTGACAATGGATCAACAGTCTTTAACGATTCCTTCCACTTCCTTCCTTTCCTTCTTCGCAATGTGTGTGTGTGTGTTTGTGTGTTTGTGTGTCTTCCCGGTTCCCTTCACCAGCTCACTGGCTAACGCTCTTGTTGCGTATTGTGTTTTAAATTTTCCTGCTCTCAATTTCCTTCTCGGTCTGTCCTTCGCCTTCCTTCTTAAGCCCTATCACATCCAAATTGGCTCGCCCAAAATTAAAAAAAAAACAAGGAAAATGGTTCTAAGATCGTTGCGCTATACTGAAGTCTCCACACGCTGTTCGATACATTTAATATAATGATTGATAAATTAACTTACTCCCCTATTACAAGAGGGGGGGGAGATGCGGAGGGGGAGCGCATAGTGAATGAGGGCGCGGGGGAAGGTCCCTCCCTAAACCTGAGACAGTCTTGTTCTGGTGTAACCGGGCTAAATCCCAGGTATGCATATGGGCAACTACAAAACCTATACCTATACGTCTAGATGAGTTCGAATTTAACACTGAGGCGTGAGGTTCTCCTGCTGGGTCGCGCTGAGGTTTGTCGCGGTTGTTTACACTTAGTTCCGCTTAAAAGTTTAGCTTTCTTTTTGTTGTTGCGAAAAACAAATCATATAGTAATACGATTATAAATAGCACTAAACGCTAGACACACTGCCACGTCGGGCGCGTGCGTGCGTGGTGTTTCTCCGGGCAGGAAGCCGTCAATATGTGGCCGCTACTCGAACCATCCCTAAACTCTACGATGACTTGTTCGCGTACTGGATCACGGAGCTCATCCGTATGACGGAGGCCGGCGTGGTGGTCTGAGGTTGTGTTGGTGTTGGCGATTGCTGTTGCCGCCGATGCTGCACTTCTTCGCGGCTCGGGGACACATTCTGCAGCACTTCCAGCTTCACAGAACGCTGCTCCTCCGGTCTTGGCTGATGATGATGGTGATGATGATAGGTCGGTTGTTGATGGGTCTGTTCCGCTGTGTGTCGCTGTGCTGGAACTGGCTGGTGATGGAAAAGCTGTTGATGGTCGGCATGGACATCCAATGACAAGGGTTGCTGTGGCTGCTGTACACTGTAGTGCTGCGCCGGAACAACAGTATCAAGCGCAGCCAGCTTGGGAACGGACGCCGTGTGTGGTTGCTGTTGGTTGTCCTTGAAGTACAGTTTCCGCTTGCGCGGTGGCAGCGTATTGTTGTCCCTGTCGGCCATTAATACTGAGTCGGATTCCGGTGAGGACGAGCGGTCCGGTGACTCCGGGGAGGAGCGCGGTGGCGTCAGAAGATTTTCCGTGCCAGCAATGGCCGCCTCCACCTGCCGCACTATATCACTGGATGAGCTGGAGAGAGAGAGAGAGAGAGAGAGAGAGAGAGAGAGAGGGAGAGAGAAAGAGAAATTGTCATTTCGATCCAACTACGAAGGACTCGTCAAAAAAACTTACCGATAATCTGTAATTTGAGAAGCCGGTGCAAAATATCCGTGGTGCTTCATAATGGCCAAAGGTTCGTACATGTACTGTCCCGAACCGGACACCAAGCCCGTCGTAGAACCGGCCGTTGGCTCGTGAAGTGTCGATGAAACTCCGACGGCCGCTGGAATCGATAGGACCGATGATGATGACGAGGAAGAAGAGGACGACGAACCGGAGGACGGTGGTGGAGTAATCCTGGTGATGGATAGTGCAGCCGATGGTTGCACTGGTGAGATCGAACGTGGCTTCATTTCGGGACAGAACTTCACCTCCGTGCAGCCATTTTCAACTGCTGCCGCAATGGACGCCGCAGCAAGCAGTGCCGGAGCAACGCCACCTGTCGGAATGTTTCCGTAGGCGCGCTGTAAGGACTCGTCAAACGATTGACCCAACTCCCCATCGTATGGTCGGATTTGCTTCCGATCGTTATCTTCCTCTTCCTCATCAACCTCTTCATCTTCCTCGTCCTCTTCCTCATCGACACTAGCCGGTGGCTCGTCGTTCATTCCCACGGAGGATCGGGGAGAGGGTGAAGATAGTTTCAGGATCGTAAAACGACCCACCTCCGAGGCGGACGCTTGCCCCGAACGTTCATCACTGGAGGGCGTATGGTCCGTACCTTCGGTATGGCTCACGCTGGACGAGTACTCGAACGAACTGTTGCTGTTGCTATTGCTATTTCCACCGGCGCTCTCCAACGTGGAGGATGGTGCTGATCCATCCGTTCCAGATGCGGACACATCCTCCAGCTTGCAACCACCACCCTCCGGAGCTTCCTCATCGTCTGGCAACTCGTTCGCGTGACCCTTAATGTGTGCCTCCATCTCTTTCTTGCTCTTGAACGTTTCGTCACAGATCGTGCACTTGTAGCACTTGGCTCCGTAGTGCTGTACGCGATGTAGCTTCAGTACGTGATTGTAGCCAAAGTCCCGGAAACAGATATCACAATGGTACGGCTTTTCGCCCGTATGCGTCCGGGAGTGTACCTTTAGCTGTTTGCTGCATGTAAATCCTTTGCCGCAACCCTCAACTGGGCATTTGTATGGTTTTTCACCTGCAAGCGAAAGAAACGGGGGGGTTCAGCAAACGATCACAATTTTATTAAACTGAGCTATCTCGAGCATGTTCTATCAGTACGCAGCCAATTGAGAGGTGTGAGCCACCATGCGCCTCCATCGAAAAAATATGAAAGACTGGGCGCCTCCATCGAATAATTTAAATTTTAATGATGTAATATTAATGATAATTTATATTTTAATTATTAATGATATTAATTTCAATGTAATCGCTTAAATTGATCTTTTAGTAAAAACCAATGAAAATTAAAATTTCCCACTTACCAGTATGTGTCCGCATGTGAATCACAAGCTGACCCGACTGGATGAACGTTTTCCCGCACACGTTGCATTTGTGCGGCCGTTCGCCGGTATGGATTCGCATGTGCCGGTGCAACTTTCCGCTGTGCTCGAACGCTCGGCCACATATCTCACACTTGTACGGCCGCTCCTTCGTGTGGATCCGTCGGTGCACCTGCAGATTCTCCTTCACGCTAAACATCTTATGGCAAAATTCGCACTCGAACGGTCGCTCCCCGGTGTGGGTCCGATAGTGGCGCACGAGCCGTGCCGGCACAGCAAACGTTTTCTTGCACACATCGCACTGGTACGGGTCGGGTTGCTGGGTGCCAAGGGGCCCGGAGCCTGCTCCAGTACCGCTACCTGCTGACGCAGACTCCGCAAGCTTGGCACCGGAGATCTTTTCACCTGCTGCCTGTTGCTGCTGCTGCTGCTGCTGTTGTTTGGCATGAGATTTCATATGGCTGGTGTGAGCACTTTTGCTGCCAAAGCTTATGTTGCACTGCTCGCAACGAAATTTGGAGCTGACGGCTGGACTGCTCATCTGTCCGGAATAGGACGACTGCTCCGGGGACGAGGATGGGCCTCTCTCGCCGCGCGGAGATATCGGGGCCCCGTACGCTCCGGGGAGAACTGTGGTGGTCATGTTCGATGACTGGCCCTGCGATGGATTCAACACTATTGTCAACTGACCGTTGCTACTACTGCTGCTACTGCTGCTGTTACAACTCTGAGGTCCGTTGCTGATCGTAAGCCCATTAGTGAGGCTGATCGTGTGATGTTGTTGCTGGGGCTGATAAGCGTTTGGACCGCCGTTGCGAGACGGCTGCCCTGATATCGCGTATTGCTCGGCACTAGTTGCATCGTTGTAGTTTAGCTGCAGAATCGTTCCATCTGGCCCGTGTTGCTGCTGCTGCTGCTGCTGTTGTTGCGTCATAAGCAGCGGAAGACCAGAATAATACACCATTTTGCATAGATCTAAGAAGGAGAAATTAAAAACCGAAAAAAGTTTGTTATTTTTTTACTGACTTCTTTGTAAATTGGGATAAATTATTTACTTCTTGTTGGACTTTTTAGAAGTATGACCGTATTTTGAAAACCAATGAAAATGAAAGTATTGCAGAAAGCTAAACGCACTACGTTTCCGGCATCGTGTCAAAGAAACATCGTTTTACAATAATATTGCCGAGTCGTAAAAATAAATGATGGGCGGATCCATGGAGGGCCAGTTTTGAATAACCATTGTCAGCTTGTTTTGGAAGTTTGGAAGGCGCTGTAGCTCATAGTTCGAAAGCCACTAATCAGGCCAACTAATCAGGCTTTCAGGCTTTTCCTATAGTTTCTTCTCTAACAAGCCTGTCGGGTAGCCCGGAGCTGACTCGAAAAAAGGGTGTTCGAGCTAGAAGAAAAAGTATGCTTTTAAATTCGAACGGACTACAGCCAGTGAGGTGAAGTACATCAGAGATGGAGCATAAAGTACGAATAAATCTTGAAAACAAGTATTATGGTTCTTTTGATTATAACTGATTTAAACCAGCTATCACCAACCTAAAATACAGCTGGAAGTCAAGCCAATGAAACATGCATAAAACATTGTTTTGCACGATCATTGCAGTGCTTCTTCAACCCTACTAATGCCATCATCGATTTCTACTTGTGATGACCTTATATTTGTCCCAATTGGCTGGGTTTATCGGAGATTCATAAACAAAACGGCTTGACCTACCGCCATAGTTCCTGCCACCTCCAATCAATTTTTCCCAAACCATGTGTGCATACCATGTAGTCTGCATAAGGCTTGAAGAAGAAAAAAATATATACTAAGACCATATTTCAATCCAAATGGGAGATGTTTAGGCGCGACCAAAAAAAAAAAGAAAAGAAAAACGAAGGCCGACACAGGGGGCATGTAAATAAACATATTGGCGACTTTCTGCCCAGTGTCATGCCATTCTTATCAGGGCAAAAACTCCAATCACCACCGCACGAAAGCAAACCTCCCCAAACGGATCATAAATAATTCCCCGAACGACATAATAGCATAACAACGGAGATCGCGGTTCGCGCGTATGATCCCGAACACCGGACAACTTGCCGGTGGCTGAGTGTGGGCATGGTCTTGAAGAGGACATGGTCTCTCGAACAGGAACTCATCTTAAGCTCACAAAGGTCGTTCCGCTCGGGTGCATTCCTCAGCCCACCCCCCCCTCCCCTCCTCCCCGCTCCAAACCCGCCGTATATTGACAGTGATTAGCCGGGCCGAGCTTGCTGCAAGAGATCATCGGTCTTGCATCGTTAGCGGCACGTGGATCCGAAACTGGCAGCACAGCGAATTAATATTGATACATTTGTTTGTATTTTTTTTATGCTTGCATTTTTCAACGGCCGCTAACACGTCGACGTTACTCAGCACAGTCGTCCCGGGGGGCTTTGATGCGATGGACGTGGGGAGGAGGATAGTGTGCCCACTGCCAACTCTGCCTGTTTGAATTTTTGAAGCCAATTGGGTTGGCAGAACAAAAATCAGCAAAAGAATGTACGGTTTTGGCACGCAACGACACACTATCTCATAACCCCACGAAGCTGACCGCATTATCAAGCACTGTGTCGTGTGTTTGTGTGTGGTTTTCGCGCCTTGACTATTTCGGATTTTTTTGTTTCTGCTTAATTCTATCGACTTGGCTCCTGCCACTCCAGTTGTCCGGTTAAAGCAAAGAAACGAAGGCGCGTTACAAGATCCTCGCAAATGATAGGTTTTTTTAATATTATTTTTTAGTTTGTGGCTGATCTGGTAGACCTTTTGTTTTTTAATTGCGTTTTAATAATGGTTTAATCTGTGTGCCGTAATCTGGTGATGTCAGTTTGGTTAGCAAAATATTTTGTTTCTCATCAATTGCAAATGGATTCATTTCCTCTGTTAACCCACTTTTTTGTACCTTTGAATTGATTAAGTGAGCTCCAAAAAGAATATTTTAACAATTTAATAAACCAATGAATCATTTTGTAAGGTTGCACAAATGCTTGTTAGTTCCGATTATTCATTCATTCAACAGTAAAATTCAACATTCGATCTTCTCAAGTTCCATCAGGAAATTAAATGTTCCATGTACCACTCATCGAAACAATTTGCAGTATCGGATAATTTTGGTTTCCGCTTTTTATTGACCAGGTTTCAAACGTCTAACCTTCCAGATAACCATCTTAGACGCTTTTGACCAGTGTGACAGCTCACTTACCACCGAAGGATAAATTGAGTGAATGGGATTTGTGTCCTACACTGCGTGCCAATCATGCGTTATGAGCAGTGCGCCTCTGTTCGAATCACACAACTGACTCTTATGTTGCAGTACACAAATAGAGACTTTTCCCAAAACCCTCCCCAAAACAGCACGCACCATCACCATATTAGTACACTGGACTGTTTGTTTTTTTTCTGATTTGGTAGTGATTTGAATTGAGTTTGAAACACCTTTAAGATTATCCTTGACACGGCGTGAAATCTAATACGATCGCCAGATAGCATCAAAGTTTCCCCGTTCGGCTCGTGCCGATGCTTGGACACGCTTGCTATTACAAGGCATGTAATATGACACGGCCATCGGGAACACAACCCATAAGTGGCTGGACCAGTTTTTGGTAGGTTAGTGGTACAGTCTTTTCGTCGCTGCTGTTGTGGCTATGGTATGGTCACATTACTTTCGAACAGTGTCGAAGCCATTGTTTATTTATCGTACCGTATGTTGCTAAGGCATTAACGTATGCAAAATAACATTATGATACGTCAACATAAACATGTTAAGTACATGGTATTGGATAGCTTCAACGGATCGGTAAGTTGAATTTATCAAAATATGTTGTATAAACAAAAACACTTCTTGTTGAGTGTTCTATTAAAAAAAAACTCATTCAAAACAACGATTGTATGGCGAAGTGTCCTAGGGTATCTTAGCAATATTTGTGAATTTGATCCATAAGTTCTTCTATAAGATAGTTGTTCAGATAGTTTTGAAGTCTCAAGAGGTCTCGGCCTGCCATTTCTGGTTTCATGTGATTCGATCTTTCCCGTAGCTGGATAGTCAATCCTGTTTACGGGGCAGTGGTCTGAATGGGATTTTATCCACGGTCCTGCCGTGTGAAGACCGGCGATCTTATCGCTTCGGCGCTAGTTTTCAATTCTTCAGAAGGAATAAGGCGATTGAAAAAAATCTAAACATGAGTTTTTGAGTTAAGGTTTTAAGAAATTACCTATTTTCTGACAAAAAATACTAATTTCCAAGGAGTTCCAAAAATCCTTCTTCTTCTTCTTCTTCTTGTTCTTCTTCTTTGGTGGCACTTCAACCTCGAAGGGCTGCCATTTCTGGCATTCTGTGACTTGATTTGACCCGTAGCATGGTAGTCTGCCCTGTGTACGGAGAGGCAGTCCGTATGGGATTTGAACCCCGGACCTGCCGTGTGAAGACCGTCGCCGTTGTTGGCTCGGCCTACTGGTATTTAATTCATGACCAACAAGGTTTTTTTGACTTCTTAAAAAGAAAAATATTTAGTCCAACAAAAAATATTTTAGGCATTACTGCAATTTAAGCAATGAAAGACATAGATTGAAAAAAATAAATTATTTTAAAACATGTAAAGGAAACCAAAAGCGCTGAGAATAAATCTAAAAGTACATAGAAATTCATAAAAAACATAAGACAATTCGAAAAACATTTGAACAATTTTCTTGAAAATCGACAGAAAATTGTCGAATAGTGTAAATAACAAAGTTATTTTTCCTAAAGAAGGGCACTTTTTACATCGTTGTGAATTGATTCAAAGCAATTGTTATTTGAAATTTAAAGTAACTTTAATCCTAATAAATCGCCTTTTTTTCGCCTGGTCACCACTTTTAATCACGTTTTCTTCAAGAAAAATTTTTCTTCACAGATTGATTTACTCCAATAATTGGAGAATTTCCCTCCTAGCCTACGAGCATAGATCACAATTAAATCCACGGCAAAAATTCGAACGGAACTGGTGCGTCAAATCGTTACCTTCTGCCGGAACTTCCTTAATTTCGGTGCCCGACTTGGACAGAATGCTCTTGATCCAGTCCTGCTGCGCCCAAAGATCCACACTTTCTTTCGCCAAATTGGCTGCGGCTGCAGCGGCTGCAGCTGCTGCAATGACCGCTTTTGAAGTTTTCGTTGTCGTTTCCACACCTTTCTTCATGCTGGGCGGCGCCAAAGCGTGTGTGATTTGTAAAGGTAATCGGTCATGCAGGTTCCGCTGCGTTCCGTAAACAACTTTGCACTACGTTTCACTTTCTGGCAAAGGTGCAACACTTTTACTCGCTTTGTACGATCAATTTGACACGAAATCTACTCCACACCGTACCAGCGTTACCCAAAAATCAGACTTGCTTCCTCAACAAACAATCATCACACAATTGATTTCACTATCTACTCAATCTACAGAACAGCATTAAAATAGGCATGTAGCACCACTACCACTTCTACACATTGTAGGAACTATTCTTCACTGAGCGATGATTTCTTCCGCATTTCACTGGCGTGGCAAGTCGTTTCACTGGCAGTCGGTTTGGCTTGATTTGCTCTGCTTTTTTCCTACGTCTACACTTGCTTCACTTGTAGCAATTCCTTGTAAATTTGCCCTTATTTGCACAAAACTGCACTGCCACCGTACAGGGTAGTGTGGTGTTCGTTGCTTCCAGGCGATTGAAGTCCTTTCAAACTGTACCTAGCTACATCATGTTTTCACTACCTAGTGAGAGTGTGTGTAGGTTGTTTTTTTTTTTTGCTCCTGTGTGTTGCGTTGGCTACAACAACCAACAGCGGCGTTACCGAACCGAAGCGCGACCGCGAAGTATTCTTATTTGAATGAACGCGAGCAGCAAGAAAACATTTCCACGAGGGCCAACCGACACGGCAGTGCGTAGTGGACCGTTTTTCGGCTGCGCTGCGAACGTTGGGCCGAGCATTCTCCCCTACGCACACCTAAACTCCCGATTCGGGAGAGAATGAGACGCGAGACCCATCTTCTTCACACGCGTACTATCTCGCTTCGCTTCAAGTTCGCTGCTGGTGCTGCTGCTGCTATGTCCCCTCCATTTGTTTGGGCCTTTCCGGGCCTGGCCAGAAATCGCCGGAGCCAGCGATTGAATGTCTCGGAAAACATCGCACGGGTCGGGTCGAGTCGGGCATTCGGCTCACGGTATTTCGGCATTCGGCCGTTCGGGTGCTTTCGATCGGTTTCGTCGACGAACGTTTACGAACGAACGAATTTACCTTTAATTTCCCCTTACGTGCAGTGTAAGGTTCGCGTTTGCATCAAAGCCCCGAATCAAAAGACGGTGCATTTTATCGGAATAAATTTTGTACAAGCTGGAGAACGGCAAAACTGATAAGCGAACAACCAATGCATAAGAGCATGTAAGAATGATCTTAATAGACAAGATAATGTTAAGCTGATATATGCACAACTGATCACTGCATAAAGATTTTCTTGGTTTCGTCAGATCGTCTAAACTACTTCATTGTTCATTTAAACGTATTATTAGGCATAATAAAGAGAGATCCTAGAAGAGAGGTCACAACGATCGTGTTAGATATTAGACAGTTTGTGTATTGCGTGTACGCATCGTTAGGAAAAGTCAATATAGTTATCTTATTGAGATCTCTACTAATTTATAATAAATACAAAAATATGCCTCATAATATCACATATTTGACCTGTCAAATAATACAACCGCTATCACTAATTCCTCATAAAGTATTATGGTAATTTCAGTCGCTGATAGACATAGCCTATTGGCGCGGTGTAAGAATGACCTAGCTAATGTAGAACTTTCTTTCCTAATCACACGCTCGCACCCTGCCCCCATAATTATTGAAGGTACCACAAACAAGTGCCAAACCCCGGACACACGCACAAACCACTCGTTGAATGGGCCCCTAAGGCTATCAGAGTTTGACGCCTTTCGCAATTTTTAAAAATTGCGCAATTGTACGAAAAGACTGATTTTTTGTTAGACTTCAACAGGCTAATTAGCAGCCAGCCTGAGGACAGCCTGTACAGCTTGCTTTGCTCGGTTTGGTCGGACCGACCACCGACGAGCCGGCACATCACCTCTGGATAACCTCTCTCGCTGTGATTCTTGTCGTGTGAGGGGATTCATTCTTATCTTGGAGTTGGAAGGAACTAAATGGAAGGTCGATAGTTCGAAATGAATGGACGCACGCGCCGGCACAAAACGCTCTTCCAGCGTCCATGATTGATGATCCGCACACAATTAGAAAGTGTGGTACGTTACCGCATCACCTAATTAAAACGCGACCAATAAATTATACACAAATTTTCGAAGAGTACCCATGTACCAGCAAAACACCGAACTGACAGATTGACCAGTCAATTGAGATTTTCACACCATTTTCTATCTCAAAACACGCTGCTCACTATCTGCGCTGCTGCTAAGGCACACAAAGGTTACAATCGGGGTGTGCTGTTCGTCCCTCGAAGTAAAAGGCGGCAAAGATGAAAGACAAACTCCATTGCTTCCAAATAACAACTACACCATAAGCCTATCGCAGGAACGAATCAGCGAAAGAGCTTGTGTAAACACTTCCAAGAAATCTTTAACTTTTTGTTACGATCCTTACGCCACCGCAATCTTTGTTGAGGATCGTTTGGAAGAATTGAACCTATATAGTATTTTCTCTTCCAACCGAACAGGTCCTGTTTTAAACCACCATTTCACCATTTGAAGTGAAAAAGATCTCCGCCTTCTTTTTACCGAGCAAAAGCCCAAACGTCTTACCGAGCTCTAAGCTCCGCTTCCATTTCACCTGTCATTTGACAGGAAGGTGTCCTCCCTGCTCGTTGCTGAAATGATTGGTAGCCGCTAACTATCACCAACCATCGACCGCTTCTGCGCTAGGAAATGGTAAATAAAACTCGCCACAGCAACGGCCAGAGGACTCTAAGCGAATACCGGCCGCGCCAAGCAACCGGTTCTCGGTGTCGATCGAGCGAGGCCAATCCGCAGTTTGGCAAAAACAAACGGCCGGAGAAGGGAGGAGTGTCGATCCACCCCAAAATTTTTGAGACCACACCATTCGGTAGCGAGCGCGATGAAAGGTTGTCTTGATACACGGGGCGGTTGGGGTTTTTCCTAGTTCTGTTCTGAGGTCCGGATTTGCCACCGGTTTTTGTTGTTGTTGTTGCTTTAAAACCCCCACGCGCCATCAATAAAGGAAGAACCGCGAAGTGTGTCGGTATTTATTGCCGGGGCAAGTGATAACAAGGTTACAGCGATTGTAACGCCCGAAACAATACAACCAAAGCACACAACTGGCCGTACAATGCGTTGGTCATGGACAGGAGCGCTGAAGCCCGCGCGTACTCTCGAAAGACCGACCTGGACACAGTGTGCGTACCTGTTATCGCCAACGTCCTCGTCCTCCCCTCCCATCGTACCACAGTCGGTGATTTTCGCAAACGATAACACACCTAAAACCCAAATGGTAGGTGAGGACGGTCTATTGTCGATTATCGCGGAAGCAGGATTACTTAACCATCGATTTATTCTAACGTCACTTTCCATTCTTATCGGAGGTCCAAATTAGGAGAATACGTGGGAACTTTAATAACCGGTTCACTGACTATCAACAGTAATCTGCTCGTGATTACCGAAACCCCATTAGCGATGCTTTTAAATAAATAGTACCAAAAGGAACACAAAAGGTTACAAGGTTCTTGATGGCAGTATTTATTGCTTGTTTTGACGGACCGCAAAATGTGTTTGGTGCAATCAGCGCTATTGCTTTGGGGGTGATTATGATTATAGTCTCCTGGCTAAAGTCAAAATGGCGAACAACAAGCTCGTGGGTTTGGAATTGCAATTCATATTCCTGTCCACGAATGGCCACGAGACATCGTTTTATGGACCATTTTAGCAATATTTAAAACTTTAGACCTACTCGTAAAGATCAACATAGCTTTCATCAGCGATCTACCCAACAGCTTTGCGCTGAAAAGATGCAGATGTACGGACAAAATTGAACTGATAGCTCAGTTGCTTTGGAGCAGCCTTGGACACACCAATCGAGGAACTGCAATTGATGATTTGTTTGGCTGTCGGTTATGATCGACTCGAATTTTAAAACATCCTCTCACTTCTGGAGAATGACGATGACGCCGCTTATAAAATATATCTTTCGGACATCGTCCACGTCGATCCTAAAGACTCTCAACTGAAAATGACTAAAAGAATCGTCTGGCTCAACTTCGTACGGAGGACAATAATTCTATCATACTGTTCTGCCCAGTACTGACCATGGAGTTGTTAATTGAGAGCGTGAAGTACTCGAAAGATCGAAAACCAGTCATGGCTGAGGTTCCAGCATTCTTTCGCACAACCCGGTAGAACGAAGGAATCCTAATCCTTTAAATGGGGTCGGCTTCTGTAGTAATTGTGAGTCATATCCTAACATTTACCCATTTTCTATTTCAATACAACGAACCAGCTAAAGCTTAAACCGAGCGTTGCGCGATTCCGTTCTGGAACGTTCCTTTCCTCCCAGTCCCATGCTCAATTAGCATTATCTTGGCATTCGCAATTTAGCCCCGCAACTTAGGCGCCGCAAATCGTAAGGACCAGGCGCGTTATCACATTTGCGAGACAGGAGCAGCGAACACGCAGACCCTCAGAAAATCCCTCAAAAACAACTGAAATGGACACGCTCTGTCTCCGTGGCGATTGTAAAAAAGCACACAGAAACGCACAAGTGAAGTGAAATCTAAAATTGCTATATGAAACACCTTTCATTTCTTAACCCTAAGAAGAATGTTCCGGGGCGGCCCCGTTTTGCAATGTTTGACCAAAAAAAAAAAAACAATCAAGTACGTACAAAAAAACAAAAAAACCCCGACACAGATCGTCACCCTTCTGGATTCGCGATCGCGAGTTTGCATGATCACATTTTTCCACGAGCGAGCTGCCATTCGTTGTCAGCTCGAAGGGAACAGAACAGAACAAGGGGAGGGCAAACGAAATAAGAAAACAAAAAAAAAATCCCCCAAACCAACCGGCAATACTGTTGTTGTTGAACTGTTTTAATAGTTTAAGGAACGGAATTGAACATCGCGCTGACAGTAAATATGCAACCTTCATAAGATTATTCCGATTCCAATTCCGATTCTGGGGCTTTGCCGCTTTTTTTCTTGTATTGCTACCCGAAAAAGTGCAACTCAAAACAACTTCTTTCGTGTGTGCAATGTGTTTTGCGGACGAATCTCCACGCGAAGGTGCAGACACCGCAGCGGAAGGATGTGGACTGTGGGGAGGGAGG
The DNA here is from genome assembly GCF_013141755.1 of Anopheles stephensi. Lineage (NCBI taxonomy): Eukaryota > Metazoa > Arthropoda > Insecta > Diptera > Culicidae > Anopheles > Anopheles stephensi. The sequence continues at coordinate 64,163,195 of NC_050203.1, read as the reverse complement.
GAAGGGTTTGAGGCAGTAGGATGGTGGGGGCAGAGGACGGGAAGAGAGTGGAACAAAGAATGGGAAGAAGATGCGAAAAAGAACAATATTCACGCGCCACCAAATGCTGTCGAAATGTTGTGCCGTACCTCCGCGCACTCTGGAGCTGCCGAGCTGCGGGCTTGCGCGATGCGGCGCGACGCGAAGCTGCATACGCACGGGGCGAAACGGGGCCTGAAGACTCGCGCCGAGCAGCGACGTTGTGCCGTACCTCCACGTGCGAATGAAATTTTCGAACCGTGTGCGACCAACCCCGACCCCGATGAGAGGGTGAGTGCACTAGCAATGGCTGCTAAGATGGCGGAGGGTTGGAGTTGGGGGTTGGTAAGCGAGAGAGCGAGAGAGAGCGAGGTGGGGCGAGTTTTGAACTGCGAGCGAGCGAACGGACGGAAGAGCGAACGCGCACGGCGTGCTGCGTGCTTCCCCGTCCGCTGACGACACCCCCCCCCCCCTCCCTTTCTTCCCTTTTTCTCTCTCCTCCCAACAATCAACCCCTCGTACCGTACGTTCAGGCGCTTAGAGCGAAAGAGCAATACAACACTTTGAGCGCGATAGGCGTGTAGCGACGGCGACGGATTCATTCGAAAATACCTCGACCTCGTCAAGTTAACTCGCGGTGTGGATGTCTTTTTACACGGCCTACTACTGCAATCTGTGTGTGCAAGCGTGTGTGCGTGTGCGTTTTTTTGTATTAGCTTCTTTCTTTCCCGGTTAGAGCAAGATGATGATGATACACCGGTTTGTTGTTGTTGCTGCTGCTGCTGCTGCTGCTGCTGCTGACGGGACAGTTTCTGATACTTGGCTGTGAAAAAAGGTTGCTGCAGTCTTATGCACCCAATCTTCATCACATTTTCGACGGCGATAATTTGTGCCTAATTTTTAAAAGTTCATGGATTTTTGGGCCTTCGACAGAATGGGACGAGCTTAGGCTATAGAAGAGAGGTTATCTCGCCTCGACGTCTTCTTCTCTTGAGCAAGTGTGTTTCATATTTTGAAATGCTGTGTGTATGTGGCACCTTAATGAGCAGGGGCTAGGCAGCAATGTTGCTGCTCCAATCAAAATCTCGTAACCCCATAACATTAGGCTGTGGCAGCTAGAAGGCGCCTACATTTTTTTGTTTTGTTCGAGAACAAATCAATCAAACTGGTTACCACTACAGTATGACAACCGTTGGTCGGGCGTCAGTACGTTTCTAGCACACCAAGAAAGAAAGTCTTGAAGCTACCTGCGCTAAATCCGGGAGGTCACCGAACTCAATTTGGCTCTTACGCACTTGCTTGCCACACGCAAGAATCGTGACTGTTGGAGTTCGTTTATTGGAATAACCTATCGCAAGAACTTCTGGCAACGTAGGTTCTTGTGTCGGGTTTCAAATAACCTCATTTTTGTACTATTAAAGATAAGAAAAAATATATTACTCCCTAAAGCAGCCGAAAAAACAACAGTATTATGCTAAACGGTGTCAAACGAGTAATGGCAGGAAACGGCCATCATAACCTCCCAGCACTGACCACTCCAACGTCGATGGCGGGCGGCCGTTTTCCTTGGTCGAAATATTCGAACATTCGTCAGTGTTTGCGTGCGACACCAGGCCTGTGGCGTGTGTCATCACGCATTTGTGTGGATCCTCTTCCACTCCTCCATGCTGCTTTATGCTTAGATGTGTGCTCCACATCTACCAAATACACGGCGAGACACTCATACAGACGAAAAAACCTTCCAAAAAAAAAGCTCCATTTCTATCCCCATCCCCATAATGGCGGAAGCGATAAAACACAGACAGCCAAGCAGCGACCCAAGAGTGGCGAAAGAATTCGGAAGATACGCACGGCATTATGGCGTTGCAAAAATACACAACCTTTCCTAAGCCTACCGTGCTTAGGGCGCGTGACTTAGACGGGCGGCAAATTGTGCGTCAAACAACGTTCGGCCTACTTGGTGGGGAACGAAAGAGACTGATGTAAAAAAAAAAGGTTGGGGAACGAGAAGGTGGTGGGGACCTCAGCAGTGGGAAGGGTCATGTTGCCAAAAAACGCACCCTCCTGTTTCCTCCTCGTTCCCCTGTCCCTCATACACATTGTTCGATCTTTAACAACAGCATGATGATGGAGGAGCATTGCCGTTGTATGTGAAGGCCTCCCCGAAATGGAAGCACCAAATACAGACAGACACGCACACATCGGCACAAACGTTGTAAAGGCCATCTTCCACTGGATTGCGGAAAGGGCAGGTCAGGAATGGGTCGGAATCCGGCCGAAACTCCACACCGCAACTCCCAGCAGGACCCGGCTAAGACCTATGGTACGCTTTTCGGCTTCAACTGCTGGCTGCTCCGTCACGCTCATCCAAATTTCCATTAAATATGTCTGTCTTTCTCTCTCTTTCTGCCGCTGCTGGCTGTGTAACGAAGTACTTGCCGTGGAGAGAAAATTTTTCGGCAAAATGGACCACAGTGCATGGCCAGGGCACACGCACACACAAACCGACTTTGAAAATGACCTCCAACGTGTGAGCCAGCAAAAGGGGAAATTGTGCATACTTTCCGCACAAAATTGTGTCTGGCTTTTATGTGTGTGTGTGTGTGTGTACGTGCGTTTGTGTGCAAAAAACCACAACCACACACAACAGCGAACGCGTTGTAAAAGGAAACGATCCCTTCTTGGGCCTACCGAACCGAGGCCTACTGTGCCGAACGCAGCTCAATCATCTTCTCACTCTAACGGTTGCGTACGTGCTCCGTACCGGTCCTGGTTTGGGAGAGGAGCAGGATTGACTTTGATCGTTCAACAAGGATAGTTGAAGAGTGGGAGCGAGATAGCGAACAAGGACAACCGGGCACAGCATGCTTCGTCCAGAGATCCTAAGGTTCAGCAGCAGAGCGAATGGAAAGACCTGGTAACATCTTCTCAAAGGCGAATCGAAAAAAACACGAGCAGTTCTACGTGAATTGGATTGGCAGCGTAACACAAAGGAAGGTTTTTGATTCAAGCTCCACGAGCGCGAGAGGAGAATCATCATTTTATCGATCGATGATTAAAAGAGAAGCTGTTTCTTGTCGGGGAGTTTCTATGCTGTGCCACAACAGGCCCCAAACTGTATGTTGACCATGAAAGTAGAATCTCTGGAGGGTCTCCCTATCAGTGGGTGATGTTTCATTCATTACTTTGTTGGAGTGGTATGTTTTTACATGCTTAAATATTGATTGAAATATTCCTGATTGCCAAACAGGATTCTAATATTTGTCTCGTACAAAATCTGATTTTTTGTACTATTCTGATGTAATCTTTCTTAAGATACAAATTTTTCATTATTCATAATTATACTGTGAATCCCCAAAATGTTGTCACTTTTCTGCCTAAAAAATCGAGGATAGTAAAGGTGATGTTGTACAGTAACTTTCTTGCATACTTAACACTCCATGTAATGTATTCCAACAAAAAAAAAAACCTCTCCTGAACTTCAACCGATAGACTGCGAATGAAGCAAATAAGGTACTATGAAGAATAAGAGTAAGCCGGGTTCGCAAAGACTCAAACCAACCAATCCAGTGGCAGGAGTACACAGGAGTATGCAAAACGAACAACAAGAACTAAATCCCCCCAACCCATTTGCCGAGCAGGCGCATTCAAAATGTGCATGTGCAACGACTATTAGTGGGCACGGTGGAACTCGTAAACCACCGCCCCCTCGACCCCGGCTTTGATGAGGTTTCAGTCCTGGTGCAGTACCCACTGGCAGCCGGGCCACAGAGATTGGTTGGTGTGCTGCCACCACTTATTCACTCGTTCGCGAAGCACCCGATTGCATAGGATGCAACGGCGATGAGAAGCGACTGCGCAGCATAAAGCAACAGCAGTACCAACAATTACAATTCGTCTCCCGTTCCGTGGTCCAGCCCCGGAAACTCTGCACTCCCGTGGATGCAGTTTAATGCAACTGTACGAGTGATTTCAATGCAACTGGGCCGGGAAATTGTAAGTTTCAAATAAAAATGTTATAAAAACCCAGCATTCTAAAATCGGAAAGTAAATGCTGTCCTATCGGTCGTCAATAAACTCATCCTGAATACGATTACTCTTCTACGCTAGATGCACGCGTGTATGGGTGTGCTTTTCTCCGATGTTTTTCACCAAGAGGATAGGTCACGGTAGGCCGTGCTCAAATCGCAGTAGCGTAGTAACGAGCTGGGCCGTAAAAACGAAAAAAAGGAAAAAAAGACGGTTGCGCAAGCTGCAGGGATGATGATGATGGTGGTGGTGGAGCCAGTTAACATAAAACCAGGCTTCAGGTTGCGATTTGCCGTCTCTTGCATTTGCCAGCGTTCTCTATCGCCTTATCGCATTGCAACACCAATTGTTAGAATCTCATCTCGCGAAACGAGAGTGAAAGCGAAAGCACTCTGTGACCATGCGCTGGAAGGAAACAAGTGACGATACGTGCCCTGGACAAATTTACTTTATTGTTGATATAATTTAAGTTTTGAAAGATAAGATAACCACTTGCAAAATTTGCATAACTCGCTTGGAAATTGATGATTAATATTTATGATTCAAGAAAATGATGACGATAACTTCCGCAATGCACACTTCACGAAAATCATGTCCAAACTACCATAATTACTAAAATAAATCCCCAGAACCTATCGTATTATAAAACCAGCTGCAAACGATTTTCTAACGTCGGGTTCTATACGTGCACGGGATGACACATCTTTCTTTTGGTTATCGAGCGACGATTTCTGAGCCACCCTGTGCTTCTGTCGGTTTGTACGCATAACCATTTTCAAGGTTAAAGTGAAGAAGACACCAAGTAGGGAGAGAAAAACGAAGCCGAAAATTGCAAGAGAAAGAGATGCAAATATGGTGACGGTATAGTGCAAAACCATATCAGTGAAAGGGAGAGAGAAAGAGAGAGAGAGCGAGAGAGTCTGCATCTTTGCTATCTTTTTTGTGTGAAGTTTTTTATCAATTGAATGTCTAATTTTTTGTCCGTTATTAATAAACCCGAAAATGTGAGCAACATTATGTCCACAAATAGGATGTTTTAACCACATTTACTTTAGGAATAAGTTTCCGAACATACCTTTCTTTCCTGGTGCTTCCGTTTCCCGAGAGTTGGAGTACGATTGCTCCGCTTTGGTATGGGGTGAAGTTGATGGAACCGCCTGGTCTTTCACTTGCGTGTGGTATATAGTTTTACATTCACACTAAGCAACAAATCACTTACTTTGAGAACCATTTTCGACCCGTGGTTTTTTTGTTGGGGGAAAATAATATTTGATCTTAACACTTTATGCTACCACAAACATGTAACACCACATAACAGCACATCACGGACACCATTTACTTTAACGCACTTCTGTAGATTTTCTGTCGCGGTTTCTGTTGCTTGATTGTCCACTGCCCGATGCACACGAAAGCTAAAACACTTCAACACACTCCGGTGAACCAGCGAACATCGACAGCTTGCTAGTTTGTGGACTCGAAATCGAAGTTTCCCCGGTGCAGCAGGACGGCAAGATGGGATTCGAAATTTGTTTGGCTGCCACAAAACCGACACTGAATGGCGGGGGACCGCTGAGAAGCAACGTCTTTTGCTCAACCTTTCCCTTCACGCTTGCTTTCTCTATCTCACACGGCCACTCTATATATCACAAACGCACCACGAGAGAAGAGGTGTGTGCATCACGGAAAACCGACCATCGACACTAATCAGGCACGAATCGACGAATCGCAATAGGCTGTGGTGCTTGGCGATTGATTAGAGCAGCGCTTCTGTAGGGTTGATGATGATGAGATGTTCACCGCACACTCGTTGGATCGATGCCCATACCACACACCACACAAGATCCACTCACTCACTCACCACATCACACATACACGCTTAACGCCGCAACGTGATTAAACCGCGCGGCGATCGGGCCGCGAAAAAACGTCGCACATCCACTAGATTCGCTATTGACCTAGGCTTTTCCTTACGGTCAGATTAGCGCACAATGTTTATAGCACAGATATTACTGCCACGCCACACCTGCCACCACCAACTCTCCCTGCCGTGTTTGGCAACACAACAATGGCGGACGAGGCGATGTGCTGGTTAGGAGCTGTTGCCAGATTGGGTGAATCCGCAACAAGAGAACGCCGGCTCAACAAACACTTTCCAATGAAACAAATTTCAGTTTTATGACCAACTTAACTTCCCGCTGCTCTATTCTGACGAGATTTTTGTTGCTAATGTTACCTTCACTTACTCACTGGAGCTAGAGTTCACTGGGAAAATTGCCTTCCTGTACTGTTCCGGACACTTTCGGCAACCGTTCTTCTTCACACGATCGCTTGTACACAACAACACCAAACCGAAGCACAACACAACGGTGTACTGGCTGCTGGTTTTCGGAAGAATGTGCGCGAATTTTGCAACCTCTCTCACACGGTACGGCCTGCGCAATTTCGGTACAAACACGGGGCCGGTTCGGCTTCAATTTGGACAAGCACTCTTGGTAAAAACGCGTCGCATTGCTACGATATGCTCTGCCGCTCTCTGCGATGTGCTCCGGACGGGAAAATGCGGTGCCGTTCGCCGAAAAGCGAGCAAAGACCCTTCGGAATTGAAGTTGATGTTGGCAGTGTGCAATGCACCATTGCTGTGCTCTGCTCACGCGTTCTAACTCGGCGTTGCTCCGTTGCATGTGAAAATGGGGGATGATGTCGACGGTATGCCCACTCACCACGTTGGATATATGCTTTTGAATTTGCAAATTATTTATGTTTCTTAATACACAATACCAGAACTCTGCAACTTTGCAAATATCGTCCGGAACTGCATTCACCGTTTCTTTACTTACACATGTCGGCGCACACAAGTCGTCCTGTTACAAATCCAATCCAAGGATGCTCGTTTTTCGTCGTACAACTGTCTTCCTTCTTGTTTTTGGCTGTGCTCTTGTTTTTGACAACCTTACGCACACTAATGCGTTTTCGATGCGAGGCCTACTTCCTGCTACTTCACCAATCGCACGTCATTTACGGAAATAACGCGACGAGGCGACATAACGTCAGGTTGCTTTGTTGTGTATGCTCTCCGCTCTAAAACCGTTTGCCTACACACATGTCCAATTTTTTCGGGGGGTGTTCGCGCGACACGGTCGCCATTAGCGGGCTTAGGACACTGAGGCGGACACACGGGAGATGAATTTCTACAAAATCACAGACACAAAATATGGCAAATTATGGTCGGCTGTGCAGGAGTGTAGCAAAAGCAGCCTCCGCCATCATGATGCCCATCATCCAAACACGACTCGCCGTTATACTGTCGTCGTCGTCGTAGTTGTAGTCTTGCTGGTGGTGTTCGTGATATGAATCGTATTCAGGCAGAAAACAGGCGAATGCGAGTGGAGATCGAAACTCCCGTGTCACCACATGCAGGGAGAAAGGGGTAGGAGGTAAACCCTTCATCACTCTCCTAAACCGCCCCCTCCAGCCCCACCATTCGATGCTTCTGTGATACCTTACACCGTGTACCAACGGACGGCTGCTTGGATGAGACATAAGAGCTGAAGAGGGAAAAAAAGGGAACGCAGCAAACCGAAAGGGCGAGAAGCGAGCGAGAGTGAGAAGCAGGGCGAGAAGGGAGGGCAGGAGGACGATGCCCGGCGCGAGTATGAGCACAAACACATACACGCGGAGTGGTACCACGAGCAAGCAAGTTTTCTAGGGCACGTGGAGGTACGGCACAACATTTCGCGCGGACCGTGTTGCGTGCGAGCGAAGGGATGAAGCGCGAAGTAGGTGGTGAGAACAGTCGGTGCGCGGAGGGGTGGCGCGGCACTGACGTCACGCGCGCCCATCAAGGGAGGAATGTTTTCTCGCTTCGGGCCCGGTTCGTTCGCTTGGCTGGTGCCGGGTTGTTTTAAGGGTGGGGATGATTCCCGAACACGAAGCCGATCGGTGCGCCGTCGTCGTCGTAGGTTCGGTGCCGCTTCGAGAGAGGGGTAGGTTCGGGTTTTTCGAGTCTGCCAAAAGTTCTCCGTGTTCCGGGAGCAAACTTGAAAAACCCCCACGTTGAAGGCGATACTGCATTCTTGATGATCTTCGACGGTGAAGATCGGATTAATTCCGGGCACAATATAGCTTCATATTTTCCGGTGCATAAAGATTGAATCAGATCTAATAAATTATGGAAGAAAATTATGAAGAAACAAGACCTTAACCTTACAGAATTCTAACACTATACATAAACGGTTTTTACCAAAGAGGTTTATAAACCATTTAGATTCTAAAGAAATTATCAATTACTTATACACATTATCGTTTTAAGGAAAACATTCATGGACTGGCCAAAACCTTTCGAACATGCAGGGCTAAATGAGGAAACTGGGATGGATTGCCAGTCTGGAGTGAATTTAGATTTAAAGAGCAATATCTAATGCCTAAAAATATTATTGAAAAATATTCTTTAAAATTTAGAGATACATATAATTTTACTTAAATTACTTTTTTAAACAAATTGTTGTCCTTTTTGTTCAAAGGTTCAAAATGTATAGCAAATTTCAGATTTAGAAGAGATTTCAGCAGAAATTCTATAAAAACCGTGTCGCTTGTTGATTTTTCATCTAAATATAATTTTATTGCAGCTTTAGTTAATTGCTGCGGCGTAAGCAAATCAAACTCAAAGACAAATAATGGGGCCATTGAAATAAATCCTTATCATCGCGGTAATAAACCTAACATGAACACTGCATGTACAATCAAGGCAAGTGAGATGAGCAATACAGAAGAGCTCTAACAGTTAGAGGCGGATTTCATAGTGGACGGCGTGGGTGGTCGTCAGGGACCTTGACATCTAAGGGACACTCGTTGTCCATCTAATTTCGTCTTGATTTGGACTACAGGACCCTCAAGGTCTCTTAGGAGACAAAATTGGCCCCATATTCCAAGTGATTTCTTGATCTTCCAAGAAGCCTATTTGTTCAAGATAAAAGTACCAGGAGTGACTTTATTGTATTCATAAAGAACGGCCTGGCCGTATTGCTACCAAGAGAGACTTCATAGTGCAATAAGCATCCATCCATCCATCCAACGTAATCAAGGGGTATCGATGTCCAGGAAGCCTTATGGCCTGTAGGGAAGGGTTTCCCAAGAGACTAAGTGCCCTCGTAGTCGAAAAGGCCTCATCTACCAAAAGCGTCTCGCCATCTAGGCCCGATCTACCAAGGGACCTCGTAGGCCTTTTTCAAGAGACCTTATCATCCAGGGCATCTACCAAGAGATCGCATGGTCGCCCATCGTTCAAAAAGAAATGTTGCATAGAGGTTGTTGCTGTCAATGAAGCTCAACAGGATAAAATAGACATTTTCAGAGCCTATTTCCACCACAGTCCTCTTCAAACCTGGATCCGATTTGAACGATCAAGCTAAATGATCGAAGGTTGAATATGGTACCCAAGTTGCCTAAGTTTTGATAGGTAATTATCTAAGTTGTGATAGGTAATTCTAACTTTGTGTGTGAGGAATTATATACCCTATGTGAAAGGATAAGCAAAGATCACCTTCTATGATCAGCTCCCGATAGCTTCTGCACAAATTACCAAATTAAATCATCAAGCTAATGACATGAGCACACGATTGACGACTATCTACAGACCACGCCGAGCTTAGCCACAAACTGCTTCAGAACTCAAACACTTTATAAATATTTAAAAATGAAAGAAAAACATAATAAGCTACGATTGACCACATCTTAAACCTAGAAACGACGTTGGTGAAATTACCATACCCGAGGTGATAGGTCAATGATGTGTACGTTGCCATTCCGTCCGACCAAGACGGCACGGGCATAATAAAATTCGCAAAGTGTGGTAGATGGTCGCGCGTGGCGCGTCGAATCCGTCGTACCGTTTGGCGCGCATGGCCATCCTAATCGCCAAATTACTTCATTTTGGTAACCTTAAGCCCCCCCCCCCCACCCAAGACATCCGTTTTCCAATCTGGCACACGTTTTGCAGAGGTTGAATGTTATTGTACAAAAGAAAAGAGGCGACGGTGATTGGTTGTGGGGTCGCCTTGGCAGTCGGGAACTTCCGCGAGCGAGCTTAACGCGACGCTACGGTGGAGTTGTTGAGCAGATAGTGCATTAAGTTCCGAAGCATCCTTTTACTCGTTAACTCAGGGCACGAGTGGTCTGTCCTGCGAGCCGTGCGGATGAGTTAAGTTATCAGGCAGAGGCGGCGCCCTCCAGCTTATACTTGAATATTTTAAATCTTCTTGTGGTAAATGTTGAAGTAATCCAATGCCCCGTTTTTGTTACACATAAGCAACACACAAAGCAAACCAAATCGATGCATACAATCGCTGGAAAGTGCTGGTGATTGCTTTTGTTTCTTCTATGCACACCATTTATCTTAATCTCAGAGCTGCAGCAAAAAGACGCCCGAGACGCGTTCAATTATGTACATTCGCCAATCGAACTGGTTTTTTGACAGGTCAGGTGTGCTCGGCAGCGTGTGGCCATGCATCTGTTGACGCATTGTACCCTCATCATAACTGCCATTTCTTTAAATCTGTTTTTTCTTCTCTATTGCTTTTTCGGTGGGGGGATTGCTTACTTTTTTGAATGCTGCAGAAGGCACGACTAGCATTGGACTAGCTGGTCGTGTGTGTGTCTGAGAGAGAGGATTTTTTTTTGCTGTATGGCGCGTGGCTGATAAACTTTTTGCCCTAGGTAGCACGATCCGCGATCCTCTTAGGACTTGCCAAGGTTGCCAGTTAGAAGGGAGATAAGTGTTTTGTGGAGTGAGTACAAAACAGCTGCCAAAACATGGGAGCTGCTAATGAGTTTCTTTGCCTTTGGAACTAAACGATTGCGATAGAAAATATTTAAAATATAAAAAAGGATTTTTGGCAGCTAAAGCTGGACAAACAACATTATAATTACACACAACAACATATTTTTAAAGGTAGTTGGGCTACGTTTAATGTGCTCAAAATTATTTGTCAGTATATTCTTGGACAGTTGCGAGAGTCCTTTAAACCCCTCACGGTCAAGCACCATCGTCGTGTGTTCCGGACAACGTTATCATTCATCTTAATTTGTGTCTAACACGCCCACTCTGTCCGTATGGCTTCCTGTCTGAAAGGATTTGACGAGCCATCGATCGTCCAGTGCCGTTCTAATGACATCTCCTCGAAAAACCTGGGAAGTCTTATTCGGTACACTATAGCAAGGCCATCGTACAGCTTTTGTATTTCAATATTATTTTTTTGTATGCATCGTTTCTACTTATGTAGGTTGTATTTGACTCTGTTGTATTTGAAGTATCCTAAATTGAATGCAACAAAATAAATTAAACTATTTATTTATATTTCTAGTTGGACGGCTTGACGCCGTATTGACAACACCGCGTGTGTTGACGATTACAAGTACAAATAAATTAACAAGGCATTTCTTTCCTGTTATTTTGCCTTATCCCGGGCATGCTCGGTTAAAATAAATTAAACTAACAGTAATAAAATGAAATTAAATCGATATGAGTTGTGACATGTTGATGTAGTGTTAAACGATCCTTACCATAACTGTTCGCGATCTCGGAACCTTACTGGACAGCAAGTTAACATTCCATGACCATTTCTTTAACATTGTAAACAAAGCAAACAGAATGCTAGGATTCATGATCGGATAGGCAAATGGCTTTACCGACCCTATGAGCTTAAAAAAAGGTAAGAACCATACTGGAGTTCAATTGCGTCACGTGGAGCCCAAACCATCGTGTTTGGATTAAGAAACTGGGGTCAGTTCAGAGGCGCTTTACTCGCTTAGCCCTTCGACATCTTCCTTGGTGCGGTGAAATGCCTGAATATCACGCCAGATGTATCCTACTGGAACATAGTCGCAAAATAGCGCAATGTGTGTTTAAGAGGAGAAAACGCGCCTGATAGGGTTGTTCGCTCCGTCCAATTATCCGTTTACCACGAACTAGATCAGTCTATGCAGCACATGAATCTATTGCTAACAAGCATTTTCACAATTTTGACTATCACTACAGTATTGCCACCTTCAAAAGCCGAAAAGGATCGCGTGTAACACGGACAGGGTTAGGTTAGTTAATAGGTTAGCTAAAAGATTTAAGGGGTAAGGGAGTGCCCTTTTGGATTCGTAAATTTGTAGGACAATACTTAAATAAATAAATAAATAACTAGAGGAATATTCATATTCCGCTAAATGGAAGAAATTTAAAAAATGCATATAATTATAAACGGCCGTTCTTACGGACATTTGGCTCCCTGTCACGCTGTCTTCAGGTCATTATACGATTTGAATAACAGTTCAAAATATGTATTTTTATTGAAGATGTGATACCAGTACGAGGGTCAAGATATTAATAAGTGTAGAGAAAATTCTAAGAAAATAAAAATTGGCTAAATATCCGATAAAAGTCGCTTAAGAATAATTGCTAACATTAGTTGAAACCTATTGTAAAATTAAGAAAATAACTGTTTCTTAAGGTAAAATATTAGATGATATAAGAAAAATGTTATAAAAATTATTCCACAGTAAGGGCCTATAACTAGGGACCTCCCAGTAGCTATAGCAGATCGAAATAATTCAAAAGGGCACCAAATTGCATACGATATAAAACAGATTAATTACTTCAAGAGACAAGCTTAAACATAGGGAGATTCTTAGCCGGTGCGAATAGTGAGAATAATTTTTAAATAATTTATCCACATCCTCCAATATTTTATCTTTTGCTCTATTTAAAAGCGTCAAAATGAGACGATCGTCATTGTCGAAATGAAGGTAGCGAAAAATGTTAATATACGAAGTAAATTAACATGAACAGACTAATAAGTAGTATTGGCGGGCGGCCCGGTTGTAGATGCGACAGTGGCGCCAGTCTTCATACGGCCGGGCCGGGGTTCAAATCTCATCTGGGCTGTTCCCCCATAGTGAGGATGATCAAGAAAGCCTAGTAATCGAGATATGGCAGGCATGAATTAAGAGGTCGTTAGGTCAAGAAGGAAGAAGACTGATAAGTATCTTTGATTTAATTTTTAATTAATTGCCTTATACTCTGGAGATCGTTTGATCGAATGTTGGATGTCTGTACAACATACATTGATTGATCATTTCTTCTCATTACTCATTATCATCTGTATACCTTTTTATTTATTTATTATTTATTTTGAATTCTAAAAAGACCTGAATCCTCCTTAAACACTATGAAAGATTGCTTAAACAAGTTAAAAACTCGCCAATTCGCACGTACTGCGCCAAAAAATCTTGTTCTCATAAACCAAAACATATGCTTCGCTCACCATTCTACCCTCTGCTTCCTCTCCAACACTACTTTTCTATTTATTTTGCGCACAGAAAGCGATTTGCGATTGTATCTTAAACAGGATCTCACCTACGGCCGGTCCACGGTTTCTGTTCTGCGAGCTTAGCACTTGCCTAAGTGGGCTAATTGATAGCGATCGCAAATCACTTCATCGACGGCGCACTGGCGCACTGGATTTTGCTACTGCCCCTCCACCCGATACGAGGTCGTCCGTCACTGGCGTGCTCCGCGCAACCGGCTCGAACCGGTTCCGTTCCTGCCAGCAGCGGTGAAGTGTGGCATGCTGCCGGTTTCGGATACTGTCGGTCCGGTACGGATGTCAATAAATAGCAGGCGGTTGCGGGGGCGGCGGCGGCGGCGACGGCGGCACGTGGCGTTAACTTAAGACGGTGTGAGCCTCAACCATCCGGCGTGATGGATTGGTTGGCGAACGATCGAAGCGCGTGGCCGATCGCGAAGGTTATAATAGAAGCTCGCGCTGCCTCGAGCCGTTTTGCGGGGCGCGTGATCGAACTCGGCCCGCTCGCGAAACATTAGTTTTACCTCACCAATGTTCGGGAGATCGTTGCGCCGTGGGATCGTTGGCAGGCTGGTGCGTGCCCGTAAGCGTGCGGCCGCCGAATAATTTGGAGCAGGGCAGATATAAAAATGTGTGAATTGTTCGGCCTTGGGTGCCTTTGTCGCTGCGCTTTGGTGCGCAAGATTAGGAGCGAAATGGCAAGCGACGCTAACAAGAGACCGCGAGGAAGAAGCGATGGCCAGGTGGGGTTGTATCCGCGGGCTAAACAGCGATCGTTATGTGAAGGGGTGCTGAATGCATCAGTTTTGATGATTAAGTTTGTTGCATTAGGTTAGACAATAAGAAGGACTTTAAACATTCGTACGAAATGCATTGCTCTTATGTGGAGTTTTGTCGGAAATGAAGGAAGAACTTTAAACATATATAAACATATATAAGTATATAAATACAAATGGCAATGGGCAATAATTAAGCCATTCAAACACAACACCGAATGAGTATGAAGGCCATTTTGCCACATATTCCTTTGGGCTTTAACTTGACTTGTTGCATTCTTATTATCCCAAGATTAGTCTCGACTTAACAAATATATTTTCATTTGCTGCACTCACACACACACACACACACACACACACACACACACACACACACACACACACACACACACACAGGTCGCGTAGTGTCACGAAGGACAGCGGCACTGGTCTTGGCACCTTGGACTTTTACCTATTTATGATCGACGTAGATCCGATTTCAACACACACACACAAGCAGCGACACACATTCGATCGCAACAATCTAGATAGTGTCACATAAATGTGGCAAAAAATCATCCCCTAGCGATGGACCGGTTCCAAGCAGCGCGTGCTGTCGCAGGGAGCGTTCGAATCGATCGCTTAATCTGCTCGCATCCCGGCCAATTAGCGTCTTTGCCTCACTATCCATCTTCATATTGATCGATCCCTGTGGCTCCATTCTTCATCACTAAGTCATGTTTCCTTAGGGTTTTTTGTTCCAAATTCCAAACCTATAGTTTTATATGTGTGTGTGTGTGAAATTATAAAAACATAGCTTTCAACGTGACTTTTAGATGAGAACTTATCAGAGTCTGTTTCGAAACAGACAAAAAATCCCAACATTTCTACCCTATCGCTCGTTTCGTGGCACAAACGCCGAAAAACAAACTATTCAACGCTCAAATTAAAGATTCACACTCTCCTCACTACTCTAATCATGGGGCAATTAGAAATAAGTTACACCCAACCATGTGCGTTATCAGTGGGTTCCCCGGGTTAGCCGGGGGACGATGGCGAGCGTCTCCCCCCCCCGCCCCCTTCCACTGACCCGGTTTGGGGTGTTTCTATTTTTGACAATCTATGTAGTTTGGACAGTTGTGATTGTGCCCGACCGTTGTCTGCCGCACCCGTAATCTGCTGTAAAGTTCATGCGAGCGAGGGTCACACTCTGTGTAATTGCGTTTTGTGTGATGCTTGGGACGATTTGGTTTTTCCTAGTTTCCTAGTACGGTTAGAATCTTTATTAATATTCTATCGAATAGACTTGCAGTTCTTTTCCTGCTGATAAAAAAGTTGCATTCTTTCTGCTATTTGTAGTTGAGCTACATACTAGCCGCATTGAACCGAACAGATTAAAATGGTAACAAAATGTTTCGAGCTACCTTCAGTGCCAGCTCAACTGAACAACACATGCCCGAACCACAAGGCAAGCAACACAAACCGGCGACAAACTGTAACCGTCCGACTTCGTGCAGCGAAAAAGAAGATGACCGAGTCTGGGCCATCATGAGCGGCGCGCGAAGCAAGGCAGCTCGGATGGGTGGAGGGTGGTTTTTGATGCACCGACAACACGCCAGCGCCTCCCCCTCCGCCACAGATGAACCCTCCGCTCGCTTCGTGCTGGAACTCCGCGGACTCCCTTGCGTGTGGGCCCTTCATCTGCCTCTCTCACTTTCCCACCATCTACTACCGACGGGGAGATTAACGAGAGTATAATAAAAGAGTGTGTCAGTGAACCCATTCCGCCGGTTTGAGTTGGAAACGCGTGCACGTGCCCGGCATCGTGGGCGAACGTGTTGTGCCGTACCTCCGCCCGATGGGTGGGATGCACCGGTCTGTGCGGACGGCGATAGCATTCCGAGGGAGAAAAGGGAACCGTGCAATGAAGCGCCGATGCACAGTCGATACCCCATCGTCATCGTCGTCGACAACCGTGCACACTACTACTCCAGAGTGGACGGTTCGGCTTCGTCCGGGGGAGGGAGCACCAGTGCATTCGGGCGATGCGTTTTCTCCGCCTGCGATGCATCGGTCCGCCCCGAACGTAAGCCGAGCGAAAGTTTCACGAAATGCATCCGAAACAATCGGTGATGGAGACATCACCACCAACACGCCATTAGTAGCGCGTTGTTTGGAGCGTTGCTGTCGATCGCGTTGCACTCGTGATGCAGCTGCACCGATGATCGTACGCATAATGATCGTACAATAATATTGGTGAATGTGGAGAGATGTTTTTTGTGTGGGGTTTTTTCAAACGGGCTATGTTTTCTTAAGTAAAAAAAATATTTGGAGTGTCTACTTTATCATAAACTCCGTTTTAACGCTTTTAAGCCGAAAAGAGAAGCCAAAATGTCGAAGCGCTCTGAGCGCGTACTTGAAGAATTCAAAGGAGATCATCACGAAACCTTCTTTTCAAATAGGTAAATGGCATCAGATTTCCTTCTATAAAAATAATTCTTTATTGTAACTTTTTTTTAAACAAATTTGGAGTCCCAAAAATAGATTTTTGTTGGTTTTTGTTTGATGAAAAGTTTTTTTTTATATAAAAAAAATCCTTTGAACCAGAATTGAAGCGTAGGTAAGCTGGTAAGGTAGACCAATACAGGGTAAAAAAAAATCTTTTCACCGGAAACAGCTGAGCCACCCTTCCATAAGTTCGTTGATACAAATGGTAGCTCCTCTCGCCAAGCTGTTTGCATGAGGAAAACAATTAATGATAACTTGGCATTGTTTTATCCCTTATTATTGAGAAAATTATTGAGAAGCTTATTGGCAATCTCGCTCTGAGGAACAATTTGGATTGAAAAGAATATTTGTTATTATTATCTTTAAGCGCTACAAAATCCCAAAAAGATCCGATTCATCTCCTTCTCGAGTACAGATGAAATGCTTGCAAACATTAGGATTGATGTTTCTGTCCCTCAGCAGGATGATGTTCGTGCTTTTGCCCTGCAAGTTCCGGTTCCGGGCTGCTAAACTACGATATCCAACAGAGCATGCTCGGGATAAGGCAAAATAACAGGGAGAAAATGACTTGTTAATTTTTTTGTTAGTTTTGGAGGATTGTAAATCGTCAGCACATGCGATCGCCAGCAAAATTAAAATAAAATATAAGTAAACTACGATCTCCTACATTTTATTCCTTTTCTTGTTGATCAAGACAAGTTTTTACTTTTTACCCTTTACTCAAAAAAAAACGAAAGCACGTGTGCGAACGAGTGTTTACATGATACAAAACCATTTGAAAATTGTAGTCCATTTTCACAGACAATTGATAGAAAAGCCTCGCACATTAAAATGTACAAAGAAATCATTTTTATCTCGGATATCAATAAACATTCCCCAAGTGTTCTTGAAGCCCTAGTTCCACTGGCATCTCAGGAGATCGTGCGTTCATTTGAATGATGTCTAGGCTTAGGTCTAGCCATTTTGCAATGGGCGCACATCTCCAGAGTATAGGGCAGGTCGACTCCAAAGCATGTGGCTGCGGCTTCGGATACCATGGCATAGATCTTCTATCTATGCTATTCTTGTGTGCAGTACGAGTCTCTTCTACCCTGGACGCAGTTAGAGCCAAAGTCACTCGGGATTAGGCTTCCTTTCACGGTTTGGAGATCGATACAAATTGTATTCTCTAGCGCTAAGCAATACACCCAGACCGTTCTTTATTAATGAAAGAGAAACTCATATATCAATCAACATAAAATTGATACCAAGTAATGAATAGATTCAATTTTCTTTAAATTCTGCTAAGAATTATGAAACAAACATATTGCCAGCAAGATCTAGAAAGGGCACCATGCAATAAGCTTTCGTTTATTTTGGATACATTGTTTTATCTCCTTTCTGGGATTTACTAACAGTCATCCGTCCGTTAACATTTACAGTACTTCTTCTTCTTTGGCACTACAACCTCGAGAGGTCTCGACCTGCTATTTCTGGCTTTCTGTGACTTAATTTTACCCGTAGAAAAGTAGTCAGCCTTAAGTACGGGGATTACGGGGAATACGGGGAACATTTACAGTACAGTCGTTACAAAAATCTCATACACTTCCCAGGCATAACATCTGTTGGAATCGATTCTATTCAAAATTTGAGATCATTTCTTGATAAGAGTGCCAACACGAACTCATCAGAAGAAAATCAAGTCGACACGTCAATAGACTCATCGAGTTCAATATTCCTTTCCGCCATTTCGCATAGTCCTTAAAAAAATTGCCTCCGAAGATTAAGCAACTTTGATGAGCTATGGATTTGAATTGCATGAATTTTCCAGTCAAAACAAAAATCTCCCCCGGGGAAGTGCACGTGCACTGCTAACCACATAACGTGATTAGAAACGCGTCCTGGAACAAGCAACAAAAAAAGGCACTTGCAACTTCCGTGCAAAAACAACACTTTCCCTTTATCGCGTTAATCTCATTTGACTCATGATGAGTTGAATGACTGTTTCGTTTTGTCCAAATAACAAAAGACCATCGCAACATGTGTGAATAAAATGTAGTACAATGAGAGTGAAGCACTAATTCGCACCAAGGCAGACAAAACCTTTTTAGCGTTTGTGCTAACTGTTCTTGATCAGTAGTCAATATGGTGATTTCATCCCACTCCCCCTTCCGGAACAACATCCACCGCTCTTCGTTTGATAATCAAACCCCCCTCCCTGCCTCAAATAGCGATGTAATCTTTTATTGCTCTCATCCGTTTCTATGTCAATCATTGGAAAGGTCATCCGAAATACGGAAAGCAGCCGAAAAGTCACAGATAAGCAAAATTTGGAGCTTAAGCAGCCAACAGAGATGATTGGGGTTTTTTTTTTGTTTCTTTGTCTCGAGCACGGGCTCAGACATGTGTACCTCAGGAGCTGCACAATGTAATGGCCAATTTTATTTCTATGTTTTATGTTTTAATTTGGAAATTAATTAATTAGCAATACTTAGGCTGGGCTCATGATCGCGTGCTAGCGACGTCGTTCAGCGCTGATGCGCTGAATCTCATCTAGAACACGGAGACGGATGAATCACAGAGCTAGCAGACCATTGATTTATTTCTCACTCGCCTTTATTGGCTCTTGCTCTTATATTTTTCTGAGTGGGATTTTTGTAATTTTTTATCATGAACCATTTACCCTAAATTGTTTGTCTTTTGAGCTTTGGAGACATTCCTAGTGATCATCTAGTGAAAGATAGCGATAAATGTTTATCGAAACCCAATCGCCGGAATACAACGCAATGTAACCGGAACGATAAAATGCTTTTTACCCGATCCGATCACCTCGATCAAAGCGCTTTCGCTGATCATGGCAACGCGTAAGCGACGGGAATGATCATTTGCGATCCGAAATCTTGTGACTGACCTCAAGCAACGTATATCACCACACCGTAAGCATCGAAACGATTCCGTAACGCTACCGGACCCGGTACTGGTCAATACCATCCGGTCGGGATTCGCAAATTCGATCCGACCATCGCAGCAACGGTAAGTGAAGGGCATCATATACGCACGATCGAGTCGGCAAACCAAACCTATGCCAATCGAACGCAAGAAATGAAAGGTTCGGTCTGCAGGAGCCAAGCAAAAGGCAGCAGCATCCATCCATCTAGCTGCCAGCAGACAAACCCGGGGGGTTGTGAGAATAGTTGTCATTTTCGGTAAAAGTGTTGCGTATTTTACGACCACCCGACACCGGCCGGGCGTGCTGGTAAGGTTCGGGGGCAAATAGAAAGGAGCATTCGACACTTATTGAACTCGGTGCAGTTGGGCTTACGTGTGGGACACTATCCCCACAAAGCAAAATGTACACTATTCGTAACTGATCGGATGCACATAGGAGAGCAAGAAAAAGGAAACGAAACGTGGTGCAATGTTCTCGGCAAATGCTATCCGCCTGTTCACCGATCGCCACTAAACGAACGACCGATCACAACCGATCAAAATGATGACCTGCCTGTTGGAATGAGTGTATTATGCAACGGCCAATCTTTCATTAAGTGCAGCTGCAATGCAAGTGAGCCCCGAGGTAGACGAGAGAATGCCTCGTGCAACATTCAACGGGGGTCATCAAACTTTCGGTGGGAGGACTGCGGAGGAAATCCCGACGAATTCCCGAAAGTGAGACAACTTTCTCATTCCCATCACCGTCAACTCGCGTCGATCGCACCGTGCCTCGCACCTCGGTACAAGGTCTTCCTGTTTCGGTGCAGCCTTTTCAGAAAAGGATAGCCGGGGACGAGTTTTGTTTAAGTGCATTATTATGAAACTGCGCGATAAATGTTTGGATAATCGGGGGAATGAATTGAAGCGAAAGCCTAAGAGTATGGGATTGAATGTGTACAAAAGAAAGACATCTCGTAAAAAAATACTCCTCTAAATAATGAAAAAAGGAGCGCACTTTGAATTGAATTCAATTCTAATTCTATCATCCCTCGGATGTACCGCTATCTAAGCATGGATCGCGTAGGATGCGTAACACGACCGGGGTGGTAGTGTTGCTTACGAACAATAAGAAAGGGCAATTTTCAAACAATGCAAAAGTTCGTTGAACTGAGGCGGAAGCTTCAGGCGGAAAGGATCAAAAGGGGTTTGCCTGAGAAAAGATCAATCCTGGTGCTTGTTTCACATAAATGGTCTAACGACGTAGGCAGGAGGTTTTTCAGTTAAAATGAGTACCGATCACCTCTTCCTCGAAAGGTTTCGGCCTTCCATTTTTCAGTCAGTCCTGCTTACTGGGAGGCGGTCTGGATGGGATTTGAACCCCGGTCATACCGTGTGAAGATCGGTGCTGCTATCGTCTCAGCCACTCCTTTTACTTTTTTATTGTACAGATGTAGAGTATTACGGGTTGAATTTTACAGGCTTTAGGTTGCTTAAGAGAAGATTTATAAACCTTGCCCTGAACCTATCACGAATCTCTCGGTCTCCGATATTGCTCGGCATTGAACGTTTTTAAGGCGACGTTCTACAAAGAAGGCTGATTGGAACTTTGGATCATTTAAAGTGGTCGTTTAACATCGTTCTCGAAGATGTTATGCGAAGCGCGGGCTTCGACATCAGGGGCACGATTATCACCCGGTATCTCCAATCGACATGATCGGACGGACATCTGCGGCTGAAAGTGCACGACTGATAGAGTGCGTGTGGTGATAGAGCACGACTCGGAAGCAGAGAATTAGTTGACGGCGATCATGGACCTTGGCACGATCGTACCTTCGGACGTAAGCAGCGAAATCCGAGGGCACATTGTTCAGGGGAATCGTGTCTACTACGGGCTCCATAGACTCCTGTTATCCAGAAGACTCTTGTAACGCAGGAAATGATACGGCCGATTGTACTCTACGGGCGCGAGTCCTGGACTGTGCTGGCGGAGGAATCCAATGTACTCGCCATTTTCGAGCGGCGAGAACTGTTAGAATTGTTTATGTATGATTGTTGATCGTATGTCAATGCTATTTATACTATACAATCTGTTATTCTAGCAGTCGAGAGAGTAGAACAAGCAAAGGCTTATACATAGTAAGTATTTGAGTCACACATAGAAAACTATTAGGAAAGGCTTGATTGGAAGCTTAACAAAGCATAGCCATAAATGATGGTGACTGCGGGTAACTTACATTGATTGACTTATTGATCGCAACCTTTGAGCCATCTGAAACATCTCACCCATCTCGGGACGAAAATGCCATCGTCAACAACATTGATGAATGAGACGTGATTGAAAACAGATAAACGATAAGCAGACAGTAAGGAAGGTTCCGGGCACCCTTCTACTGTGGGCCAAAACTGTTTACTGGCAGTATCTTGGTCTCGGCCTGCTGGAAAAGTCCTGAGTAGTATCAGGCTTGAGGGTCATCTTCAAAAAATCTATAACTCAGCCATATCAGGCGGACACATCACTCCATCTCGATTTGGCCATACCAAGCATCTTATGGTTCATGGCCTTAAGAATCTTGCAGAGACATGCTCATAGAGCTCATTTTTGGCCTTTTCTTAACGCTAAATTTACAATTTAAATTGCAATACAGCTAAGCTCCGTCATCTATAAGTGCTCAATATATTTCATGAAATGGGGCTACAAAAATCTCTCTAGGCACGGATATCAGATTTAAGTTAGGTCACCATTTTTTTCTGAAATTTTGAAAAAAAATCAATTCTTCTAACGATTTGTAAAAATAGGAAAAAATACACACACACACACCAACAGTCTTAATCACGGTCCGGATTGATTAATTACCCTAAACCGTCAACATAACCGTTCCCTTCACATTGTACACATTCTCAAACTGCACATGATTGCCCCTTTTGAACCAGCGCAAGCTACTCCCAGATAGGCATCAAACGCACCCGCCAGTTGCATCAAACATTAAAGGCAGTTGAGCCAACAAAAAAAAAAAAAAATCCCCGAAACCCCCCAAACCATCAAAAGCCAGTGGCGCTCGTACATCTTATTCACTGCCGCCGTGATGGCCAATCAATCGCCGTTATCAGGCACGCCCCGCGTCAGGCTTTGCCTCCGTGAGCCTTGGTGCACATTGCGCTTGTTTTGTTTACGATTTCAATCCATCCGTAATGGTACTAATGGAATATTATGAAACATTTACCGATCGGTAAATGGGCTGCCTAATGAGGCCTACTTGACTTAGTCTTTTTGCACCACTGTGATGAGCGTTTTTGATGGGTTTCGTTGCTCGTGCATTAAATTTGCAAAATTTGCACAATTTTTTTTTCATCTCAAGAAACGTTGCACGAGGATGGGCTAATCAAAGTGTAAAACAATACAAAAAAAGTGGGCCGTATTTTTGTTAAACGGAGTACATAATTAGGGAAAGCATGAGCCATTTTTTACTTGATAAGTTTGAATCTAACTTAAACTTCACTATTTTCTTTTTCTTTCCAGTCCAGTTCATAAAAAAGGAATTTGGAAGCCAAAAACCAATACGAGTACACTTATAACGTGCAGTACACAACTCTTTGTGTCCAATTGTGATGTTAGTACAGTGATCGACCAAATTAAGCTGCCATGTTTTTCAATTCATTTTTTTATAGGTTAATAGTTCTTCCTCGCTTTTTCAGAACAATTTCCTTTCTCTACAAAATGTTATCGATTATTGCTACAAAATCCCACAAACTAAATTGAGATCAGGACGTTGTGAACACCATTCCAGCAGTTTAATTCGATAAATGCATAAGCAAGCCTTCATCTTCATGGCTGCATGGTTGTGATCATGATCCTGCTGGAGTTCGAATAGTCGTTAAAGTGCTCGCCTTCATTAAATGTGTCCACATCTGTCCACAGAACTGTTCTCCAAAATTTGCTAGAAGCTTATCAACAAGCTCCTTAGACCGTTTTAGCCGTGTGGTTGTTGTAGCCTTACCTATGGAAGGGCTTCTCCGTACCACTTTACTATGAACCACCTGTTTATTGATATAGCTTTCGATCGATATGGGTTTCCTGGTGTTGGTGAAAAATTTTCATTTGATTTTTCTTCGCTTCTGATTTGATCTGGATATCTGGTATTCTATCCTTTAGCGTCTCCTGTATCTATATATATAGACGATCTCCCACTATTCCAAACCATCCGCGGAGTACGAATGGTAAGGTTCTTTAAGCCTTTCTTATGGAATACGCGGCTGTAGTCTGGTCTCTCCCAGGCTCTACTCCGATGGCCAGACTGGAGAGTGTTCAGCGCAAATTCACTCGTGCAGCTGTTCGGCGCTTTCTTACCGGTTACCCTATCGGTTACCTCTATCGGCATTCAATAAGTGCTATCACCTGGTCGACTATAATGTCCCTCTGTCTCGTTTTCGTGTCCGTCTTCTTGCAACCTCTTTCCTTGCAAACTAATCCTGCTGTCATCCTCGCTTTTCCTTTAAGTGTTAAAAAGAATTGTTGAATCATCATTTGCGGACAATAAGCAATTAATTAAATTAAATTAATTACTTGTTCCTTGATGATTACTCATCTTCTATCAACTGGCGAATAAACTAACCGATTGGTTTTAATTTAAAGAATTATTCATTCCAATAGAACAATTTTATTCTATTACAATTAAACTCAATGGTTTTGGGCTTGCATCTTGCTAAGCTTAATTTTTAACTCCCAAAAAATGCAATAAACCTAAACAAAGAAGTGAGTTGGTTTGTTTCAACAGTCACTGTATTCTATCACTCAACACTATCTCAATCGGATTGATAATACAAAAATAACCCTAACGCACTAGCAGTTGCGTTGCCTAATCGTTTAATCTTCACATTACGCTGCTTACTTATTACGCGGGCAGCGACGTGTTCGAAATGGGTTTCAAATCATTCCGACAACAAACAAACAAACGAACAAAAAAAGCCATCTTTCGGGGCAAACCATTATTCTTTTGACAACCGACCGATCATACACCGTACACCGGGAAGGGTTCTTCGGTTGTGATTGACATATTTTGGGTTACGTCCAGCTTTATCAGCGGAACCAGGCGGTGAGTGACAGCCGTGTGTGGTATGATTAATGTAACGCTTGCTAGGGCAGGAAATTATTTGTTAGGTGTTAAACATTGATTAGAAATGGAAGGAAGGGTTTTAAAGAAAGAGAAAAAAGCAAAGAACTTGCTCTAGTTCTAAAACTCAAGGCTTTATTTTTTCGTAGCAATCTGTAATGGTAAAGTTCTTCTTTTAAATAAGTTAACGCAATTATTTGCATTTCAAAACCAAGAAAGGAGCTCCACATCCCGGGAGGCAAAAGTTTGCTACGTGATGTCTGCCTGGTACGCAGCTAAATATCTCCACGCCAGTGCATTTTCCGACCATGCGCACAAATTTTCCGCCACGAGAGCACAGCCGCCACCAATAAACAAACGCGAATCGAACCACGCGCCTACTGCGACTGTGTACCATCGCGATCCGAGCTGCTTGCGATTGCGATGTTTTTCGATGTCTTCAGCAGCAGCATCGCGTATCGCCCTCGCTGCCCGGCTTTCGTCGTTTTCAGTTGACCCAATTCCGGTCCGAAACCGAAACTGAAACCAACGCCCGAAAATCGTTTGCAGGGTGCTGGGTGAAATGTTGTACATAGGGGGTGGCCGATGCATTGATGCCGTACCCGTAAGGTGGTAAATAATGGCCAACGGTTCCCGGGGTGGGCGGGAGACGCACAATTTTCTTACGTGAGTCCATTTCGGCGGTTTTCGGATGTTGTTCTAGCTTTCCTGGCAACCCCCTCCCATGCTCCGCAAACATGCGCCCATGGATGGTGGGATGCCCGGGCCTGCGAGTATTTACAGAGTTTTATGTTGGGGACCGACCGAAAACAACCAGCATAACCGGCAATTCGATGGGGCCTTCCGGCGCTTCTGCCGTTGGTTGGTACGAACGGGTCAATGCCCTTTTCGCTTTTTTCGGAGCCGCAGAACACGTGTCAAGCATTCCTGCGCACGTTGGGTATGCCGGTTAGGGGGGGAAAGATGTCTTGCGGTATGGTGTCAAGCGCTAGCGCAACTGCCTGGCCCAGTGGCATACAGAATGATTCGTTCCTTTTTTGGGGAGAGGGCCACAGAAACCCCGTTCGCAGAGCGGTTTATGACGGTTTTAGAATGATTCTTCTTCTTCTAAACCAAAAAATTCAAACGACCGATAGACCGTTCGCTGCGGTTGTTGGGCCACTCATGTCAGGGAGGTATTGCGCAAAATGTGCGTAGGGAAAAGTTATGTTTTCATTTGGAGTTGGTGTCGTGGAGGAGATGGGAATGCATGCTTGAGATGGAGAAAATGCTGTCGGAATGGATTTGTCACACATAAGTACCCTGAACGAAACATTCAATTATTTCTACATCAATAAGCAGCAATTCTTGCAGTTTAAATTAGATTTGACTGTTTTCTTATAATCTTTGATTTAACTGGATAAGAAGCAATCTAATGATTTCTTTAGAACCCAGAAATCCCAGAAAGAAAAAGTATCCCAGCCTATTTGCTTTACTATAATATAGATTTGGTTAATCACCACAACTAGAAGTCTTTCTCTAATCAATCAACTTATGCTGTCATGAGCCGGACTAAATTGATCATTAGCCCATTTTAGCCACAGCTTACGGAAGTCATCCCGGACACTCCCCTTTCTACCTGTTTTTGGTGAACTCTTCTTATCATCAAAATTGTTGTTTTGTTAACAATAACATCACCTAATATTGTACAAGTAATATGTAGTTAAAATTAGTTAGATATTTAATAAATTTTTGTGTGTATAAAATCTAGCGGCAAAAATCTGAATAACGACCCTATAAATTTAGGTATTGGTCAGATTTTTGTATTTTTTTTTAATTCTAACTAAAATTGATGAAGCAAACATAAAAATTCGATAAAAATATAAAACCTTGATCTTGACTTACATGTCTCAAAACCTTTCTTACTGTTAAACTAGATATTCTCTACTAACTGTTAGTTACTACAACTTTTAATTACTTTCGGAAACGTCTGGCCTGGCCGTATTGCTTACTAAAGATTAAAAAAAAGGTTACCAAACTAACATATGACCTATGAGTGTGTAATAATTTAAACATTCGATATCAAGCTTCTTGGGATGGTTATGGGCTCATTACGAATCTTATTTTAGCTTTGAAATCAAAAATCTTCGGAGAAATCCTCCTTGCTCCCTTCATTTTCTTTTCTCTTATCTTTTTCCCAAAATTGGTTTATGAATGATGTGTTTTTGAGTATTCAGTGGAATTTGTATTTGGAACTTATACAAATTTTATATACACTTCTGTATAACAAGAGCCGGGCTGTCTGCCATGAAAACGATATAGTGATACAATTGTTTTGTGACTACATTCCACGGCCCATCATCACTGCCTCCCCCGATATGGATCGCACCGCAGTCATTCCCGAGTGCAATGACCGCCAGCACGGCCCGTTTCGGGGGAAAAATCTTATCGACCTGCCGACACAACAGCAAGCCTGTACCACTTATCAGCCGAAGCACATCCACAAAACAAACCACCCTGGTGCGCATCCCTGTTTTGCCAAAGGAAAAACTCCACTGTCCCTTTCGTATTGCGTATTGCGCGTTCCGGACCATCCATCCGAACATTCCTCTTTCCTTCCTTTCCCAATTGCGCAACACACAACTCTCTTTTTCTCTGCAGGGCCAGAACCCGCACCCCGGTGGTGTAAAACTTTCTTCGCCTAAACACGGCCGCCTCAAATGGTAGCCGAGTTCTACATTTTCCACCACACACACACACACGCAGCCGTCCTATCTCGCTCAAGAAGAAGAAGCGAGTGCCGAAAATAGAAGTAAAAGATTTGATCGCTCGATACCGAAAATCTACCCCCCCAAAACGCCGAAGACGGACCGCGATTCCTTCCTAATTGAGCGGGTTTGTGAGTAAGTGAGAAGGGCCGGAACAATGTGTTCCTCACTCGCACATACGCACACGCACTCTATCCACGGATATCGGATTGTTCTGGTGCACGTGTCAGCCACGGCAACCCTCGTATGCTTGAATGCCGCATCAGCCGCCGCGGGGTCACTAGACCAATGAACTTTTACTTTTATTTATCACACGCTGCTCGGTTGCTTGGCTGATCTTGTCGGGGTTCCGGGGACCGTGGGGTGTGGTGCCGGATGAAACGCATGCTCAGAAGTGTGGAAGCACTCGGTTGCAGAAGTATGGCAGGTTGGGTATGGCAGGTGCAGAGAAGTGAGGGAATGCACACATACGCACGCACACGCACAAAAGCAAGATTCGGCTTCTTCTGCTTAGGGGAATAAAAGGGAATGCAGCGTTGTGTATGGTGGTGGTGGTGCTAAATCTATGCTGTGTTAAGCTGTATTAAGAAGCACTTATTGCAGTTACATTGGGTCACCATCGATAGCCGCTTGCCTATTATTCCAAAGCTGCTTATTATGGGTCTAATTTTATGTTGTTTTCTTGCAAAGAAGTTTTAAATTTATTCATCATTAATCAAAGCATAGCCGCATAAACAAACGTAACAAAAGATGCGGCAAGGAAGAGCAAAAATTACTTTCGAGTCATGATAATATGAATAAGTATTTATAAATATTAATATAAATAGTTAAATTAAACTATAGTCGTTTTAACTTCACAGGCCATTTATTTTAAATCTATTTTAATTTCGTCTAATTTTAGTCGATACACTAACAATAACACGATAATACAGGGGGTGTACACGACCTCCAATCGCACGTGCAAGTACGTACTATACCAACGGCTACTATGACCATATCATCTGAGGACGATAGAATAAAAGGTATTTGATTTCTTCACTATCTGAAGCCGTTTCCATATCAACTAGCTTTGTTTGCCATTTCATCTAAGAAGCCTGCCATAAAAATGGATGCTATTGCCTTATCAGCTGAAAAACCCTGTAAATGGCATAAAATAGCTTAGTGAACACAACATACAAGTTAAATCTGTGATTTGAATTCTTGTATTACCTTCGTAATGGTGTGGAATTTTTGAGCTGAAATACAATAGGCAGTAGTGCGTATTAAGTGCAGAGAATTCAAATTTCTAACATGAAATATAAATAAGAATTAGAGCCCTGCCTGTGATCTGCCATATGCCCATCGAGATTCAATAGAAAATTAAACGTTAATAAGAGTACAAGATGTTTGTGTGTGACTAATTAATTAAATATACAACATTCGGAAAACTGTGTTAAACTCCTTAAAAAATGGTAGTTTTTCTCAAACCCATAATAACTAAAATAAGGCGAAAACGTTTTCTTTAACATTGCTGATAAATTTTGAATGAAAGATGGAATCATAGTTAAGTTTTACATATTAGTATTTAGCATAAGTTGATAGCTAAGCTCAGGAATCAACCGTTGTTTTATTTCGTTCATATTATTTAACTCTTTAAGATAGAAAATTAAGGTTATGAGTTGATAAGATAAGTAAATAAGATAAGTTAGTAGGGTCTTCTAGCAATAAAAAAGTCTTATGAAAAACTCCTGTGTTCATAAAGAACATAAATATTAATATCCATTTAAATCCTCCAATATTGGCCCTTTGAACAAACATTTAAAACATCAAGCATATGGTACATCAGTTATCAGGTCATTTTTTCCCCCCTGAAAGAAAATCCAATCACTTGTTTATTCGTTTTGCTTTAATACATTAAAATGTTAAAGAATAATATTAAATTATATTGCTTGATTGCTTATCTTATGGGAAACCAATGGTTAAGTTAGTTTACTTCTTCTTTTAGGATGATAAATATTACATCAAACTCTAATAGCTACCATTTTCCACGGTTCGCCCAACTGACTGTGAGTCAGTCAGCACTCCATCGCACGATACGTTATGAATAAGTATCTGCTTGTGCGCTGCTCATCTCGGTGGTCGGAAAAGGTTATTGACCCGTTCGCAACCATTTACTGGCGGTGCCCGGTTCGTAGCTTTCGCATCAGTCACATTCTTTGCTATTGCGCCACAGCAGCTATGTACTGAATACCCGGAGAGGATAAAAAATCGATAACGGGTCCGGGTAATAGCGCACACTAGCAAAGGACTACAACGATAGTACAAGACAGTAGTATAGCAGCGGAGCTTAGTCTGTGGCATGCGTTGAGAATAGATTCAGTCAAATAGAGTTTAGTAATAATTAAGCTAAATTACTCGCTCTTATACAGTTGCAATAAAATGTTCGCTGTATTAAATGCTTCCTAGTATTTGTTGGTCGGTCGGTAGATTTTCAAGTGCTATTCTTGAACTGAGTTAACTCCATCTTGGGAGATCCATCTTGGACTTCGTCACGTTCGATTGGTACTTCTTCGAGCTCCGTTGTTTTTACGTGTTTTCAACGTGTTCTGCGTGCCTTGCCGTGTGAAATTTGCTGTCTATAGTTGCACTGGTGTCTTGTCCTCAATTCGTGTCAGATTCCGGCCTGATTTGTTGCATCACCGCGCTGTTATCGACTATTATTCGAGCTAGCGTCCTCGACGTTTCACGCACTCGTTCTTGTTTTGTGTTAGTGCGTTTCGTTCCTGTGTCAGTGCAGCTCAGTGTTTACGATGGCTACGTCCTGTCCTTCGTGCTCCCTGCCTGTAAACAACGAAGAACTGTACAAGTGTGCGGGCTCCTGCGATACATCTTACCATCTTCGTTGTATTGGAGTCCCCGAAGCTGCTCTTCCGGAATTCACACGGCCCGATGCTCAAGCCCTCTGGATTTGCGCAAGTTGCAACGCATCGCGGCTTAGCGGTAGAGCTATATTCAATGAGCTCAATACCGCTCTCGATGTTCTGAAGGACGAGTTGCTTCGTGAATTTGACGGTCGTCTTACTGCCGTCTTGGATGCTGTGCGTGCTGATGTACTGTCGGCTGTTGACAGGAGCAATTCCAACACGCACACGTTGATGCCACTCGCACCACTAACATCATCAACCGCCGCAGCAACGCCATTAAGCTCCCGCCCCGGTGAACTGGACCGAGCGTCCCAAAACGCTCCTAACCGCAATGCGCCTAAACGTAG
Source organism: Anopheles stephensi (assembly GCF_013141755.1). NCBI lineage: Eukaryota > Metazoa > Arthropoda > Insecta > Diptera > Culicidae > Anopheles > Anopheles stephensi. The sequence goes on along the minus strand of NC_050203.1, from coordinate 64,132,523 downwards.
GCTTGTCGATTTCACGCCTCCTGATGCCGTTTCTGCGCCACCTCTCAACGTTGGCACTGCACCGATTTCACCATCGTCTCGTACCGTGCTGACCGTCCCGTTGAATGTGTCCAACGGGCCGAAATTCTGGTTATACCTTACCAGAATTGCTCCATCGGTGTCGGACTCCGATTTCAAGCTGATGGTGGCTTCTCAGCTAGGTACTGATGACGTCATCACTATTAGACTGGTGCCACGTGACAAGGATCCAGGCACTCTCAGCTTTATCTCCTTTAAAGTTGGGATGTCGCCTGACTTAAAAGAAAAGGCGCTTTCACCATCCACTTGGCACAACGGTATAGTGTTCCGTGAATTCACCGACCACCGCACTTCACAAACAGCACAGAATTTTTGGCACACAGGACCCCGGGAACCACTTCCGACCACCAGTACACGAGTCAACTTGCCGCCCAACCACCTGAATCCGCCGCTCTCCGATCCGCACCACGCCACTATGCCCGAGCCACCACTGCCTTAACTACACGTGTTCTCCGTGATACTCCGCCGACACATGCACAGGCTCCTAACTTAGAGCTTCTCCTATACTACCAGAACGTCAGAGGACTGCGCACCAAGCTGAACAACACCCGACTCGCATTATCTGAGGCTGATCTCGATGTATTGGTACTTACCGAAACCTGGCTCGACGAATCGATACCCAGCGCACTACTAGCTGACACGCAATTCATCGTATACCGTTGCGACCGAAGTACTGATAACAGCATACACTCTCGTGGTGGAGGTGTGCTCATCGCTTGTGCCGCTTCGTTAAACAGCTTCATGTTACGTCACGCTTTCTCATCGCTTGAGCTCCTGTGGGTGTGCGTAAAACTTCATCGCTGCAGCCTGTTCATCGGTGTTATCTACATCGCTCCTGAACGCAGTTCCTCTGTGGATGTGTTCGACAATCTGCATGAGAGTGTATGTGACATTTCCGAACGTATGTCGCAAAACGACCTACTGTTGCTGTTTGGTGACTTCAACATGCCAGCTATTACCTGGCATGCCGCTACCGACCCACCACGCCACTTCATGCCCAACTATTCATCATCCGGTTGCTCTCTCATCGATGGCATGACCTACAATGGATTGCTGCAATTGTCAGGGGTGAAAAATCATCGCGATCGCCAGCTGGATTTACTTTTCGCTAACCCTGCCGCCGCTGAAAGCTGTTCGTTTGTTCATTCCGCACCATGCCCCCTTGTGCCTATCGACCTGCATCACCCCGCACTGGAGACCACTATTTCGGTTCCGTCACCCCCAGCCGCTCATCTACCTCGCAGTGACCGTGGTCTCCGTGGATTCAACTTCCGGAAAATGAACCATTCGAGACTTATTGCCGTCCTGTCGGCTGTCGACTGGTCTTTCATCGAGGAATCCTGCAACATCGATGCTGCTGTCTCCAAGTTCAATGAGAAGATCACCGCTGCCTTTCCTTCCTGTTGTCCCTTCCTCTATCCCCCTCCTCACCCCCCATGGTCGAACAGATCGTTGCGCACTCTGAAATCCGACAGGAATCGAGCTTTTCGTAATTATCGTCGCAACCGTAACCCGACTACGCTTCGTATTTTTAAATATGCATCCAGCGCTTATCGCTCTTATAACCGTTGGCGCTACGCGTCCTTTGTAGTACGGCTACAAGACCGCTTCACAACCGACCCCAGATCTTTCTGGCGGTTCAGTAATGCGCGTCGTAATCCTAACGGCATCCCTTCTATCCTATCCCTTAATGATGAAACCGCCTCCAATCCTCTCGATCAATGCCGCCTCTTTGCCAAACACTTCTCTAGTGTTTTCGTTGATCCTTGCAGTAGTGCAGTGCCTTTAGTCGACGGTCTATCGTACACCCCTTGTGACGTCTTCTCCCTAAACGATGTTCACGTTGATGTTCCCTCTGTATTGTCTGCCCTGTCAAAGATCAAGTTGTCCTACTCGCCTGGTCCTGATGGTATCCCTTCCTCTGTCCTTAAGAAATGTGCTTCCTTTTTTGCTCCCCTTTTGACTCGCGTCTTTGTGAGATCCATCAATGAGGGTTCCTTTCCTACCATTTGGAAGTCTGCTTGGCTGGTCCCCCTTTTCAAAAAAGGTGACCGCTCTGTATGCTCCAATTACCGTGGTATTTCACTACTCCCCCCCATTTCCAAAATCCTTGAATCAATTATTCTCTCCTCCATCCTTCCTATCATTGTTGGTCACCTATCCCCGCGCCAACATGGATTCATTCCCAAACGCACAACTTCCTCCAACCTTATGTGTCTTGTATCCTCTGCTCTATCGAACATGTCATCCGGTGGTCAAACTGACGTCGTATACACCGACTTCAGTACTGCCTTTGACAGTGTTCCTCTCGATCTGCTGATTGCCAAACTCGAAAGACTTGGTATCGGGGGTCGTTTACTGTCCTGGCTGAAGACTTACCTGGTTGCGAGATCGTATAGAGTTAGAGTTTCGTCTTGTCTGTCCGATTCCTTCGTAGGTTCCTCGGGTGTTCCTCAAGGTAGTGTCCTTAGTCCTATTTTATTTCTGTTATTTGTTAATGACTGTGTTTCCATCCTCCCCGCCGAAGGTTTTCTGTTTTACGCAGACGATCTTAAGATCTTCCTTCCTGTGTCCTCGTCTGCTGACTGTTGTCTTCTCCAAACTGTACTTGATTCCTTCTCTGTTTGGTGTCGTAAGAATGGCCTACTCCTGTCCCCCGATAAGTGTTGTGTGATCTCGTTTTCTCGTTCTCGTTCTCGTTTCCCGTTTAGCTACACCCTCTGTGATACAGTAATACGTCGTGTATCCTCTGTAAAAGATCTAGGTGTGTGGCTCGACGAAACGCTGTCCTTCAGTTCCCACGTTGATTATGTAATTAGCAAGGCTAATAAATCACTGGGTCTGATCATTAGGCTATCGTCCGAAATCCGCGATCCCCTCTGCTTGAAGTCCCTGTACTGCTGTTGGGTGCGATCCTCCTTGGAATACGCGGCTGTAGTCTGGTCTCCCCCAGGCTCCACTGCGATGGCAAGACTGGAGAGTGTTCAGCGCAAATTCACTCGTGTGGCTGTTCGTCGCTTCCTTAACGGCTATCATCTTGCTCTCCCTCCCTATCCAGTCCGTTGCCGTCTTCTTGGGCTAGAAACCATTGAGGATAGGCATTTCCATATCCGTGCTAGCTTCATTGCAGGTCTCCTGTTAAATGAACTTGATGTCCCTTCTCTTCTGTTTGCCATCCCCCTTTATGCTCCTTCCCGTCGCCTCCGCGATAGACCTCCCCTTTATATCCCATCCCGCCACACCCGTTACGGTTCGAACGATCCTCTGCTACGAGCTTTGTCGGCTTTCAACAAGTGCTATCACCTGTTCGACTATAATGTCTCCTTGTCTCGTTTTCGTGTCCGTCTTCGAGAAGTCTCTTTCCTTGCCACCTAATCCTGACTGTCATCCTCGCTTTCCCTTTAAGTGTTAATGAACATTGTTGAACCATCATTGGCGGACAATATGAACTAAATAAATAAATAAATAAATAAATAAATAATGATACATGGTGGTGTAAACGTTTTATTTGATTTTTAAAACCGCGATGATTATCATCATGTTTACATAATCTTGTCATGCTAATAACTACGCTTGTTTTAAACATTTTAAGCGTAAATTTCTTAGCGTGAGGCATGTTTCAGTGTGTTGAGATAAAAATATTATTAAACGATTGTTTGTCAATGTTTATTATGATATACTATACTACATACTATTTATACAATAGGAACGACCTGGTCGTATTGCTTATCGTCTTACTCTAAGAAGCTAAAAAATAAAATAGTTTAGAAGTAAGATGTACGAAAATATGGTTCATTACGTTAAATTACACTTAGGTCAAAAAATAACTAAAAATGTCTTGCAGTAATAGAGCACAACATTTTCGAAAGATGTAGTTTTGGAACTTAAATGAATAAACCAATAAACATCTTAACTTAACTATAATTCCCCCAACCTAATACCTCGTTAAATTTGTTTTACGTTTTTCAATCAATGCAAAAAGTTACTATAATAAAGCTAGATTCGGAAGCAATTTTCATAAATTGCCGAATGTTGGGCGATCGGGTTTTCTGGGTGTGACCCCAGGGCCTGCTCGGCGGAGCTATCAAATTTTCTGCTGTACGCAGCTTTTTATCGGTCAATGACCGCGTAACGTGCGTATCAGTACATAGCCCCAAATAAAGAAGGTTAGTTTAGTATATAAAGGCGCACACCATTTCGTCAGCAGAGGCTTCCTTCTCCTTGCTATCTCAGAAAAACCAGGTTAACATCGAAATTATTCGCGCTGGCACGCGGCTAGTATACTTTTGTTTTCAATTTCGCTCCTAAATTCCATTTCATTTCGGGAAATCTTATCCCGATGGATCGATTGCAAGTATATAGCAAAAGTGCCGAAAAAGTCTTTGACCTGCCGCGGATTCTGTGGCAAGCAATTTCGTCGTTGTATGAAAACAACCAGGCGTCCGCTTTCAACTCACAGCCTCGCCGTTACAGTAGAAGACAGGCGAAACGTTGCATCGAGCAATTTAGCATCAATTTGGTTTAAATGATCGTTTCGTGAGTTTTTAGGGAAGAGTAGTGGGGGGGGGGGGGATTAGGGGGATATGGAAGAGTGGATCAACTCAAACTGTTTTGATGATAGAAGTCTTCAACTAATTGTTCGTCGTCTTACAAGATTTTTTTCTGCACACCACTGTAAACGTGTGCATCCAAAACGCAGCCGCGAGCCTGTAACGATAGGTTCAACGACCCTTCGCCTGATGGTGCTCTCGAAAAATTCCCCAATTTTGGACGCTCAATCACACCGTCGCCCCTAAAAGGTTTGCTTCCCTTATCGACCCGTTTCTCTCCTTCCCCAAATCGGAGAACGCTCCTACGCTGCCCAGGGAGGTGTCAGTTTCTTCCGACCGCTTCCAAACACCTTGCACCGACCACCGTCGTGTGTTCGATCAAGCGGTGACGCAGTACCTCATGCTGATAGCCTAGATGTACGCACGATTTTTGCTGTTGAGAAGCATAATGTTGGAGATAACAGAGCATAACCCTGGTGGTGGACGAACGGACGGACGGACGGACGGACAGGGATGGCGCATGTTTACGCCGATCTCTCCACACTGTTCTGGCCGCACGACGGTCTATCTATTTATGGTGCTAGCGGTGAAGAAGAGTAAAACATCGCGGCACATAAGCCTCAACATAAAATCCTAAGGGAGCGTACTGTGGCAACGAAACCACTCTGCTTCCCTTTTCGGGCCGACACGACGTCCCGAAGCTAGCGAGTAACGAAGTATATGTTTAACCTAGTTTCGGTGCGATGCGTTGAGCCAGGAAGCCGCCGGTTTACGGTGGGATTTCCACTGACTAGAAGGGGGAGGGTTTCTCCGCACAGTTCTCCAGCAGCGAGAACGCTATCAAACTCCACACACAGAGTTCCATCTATACGTTCCGTAAGTGCGGCGAGGGGTTTCGGGAACTGTTGCTCCGTAACCATGGTTGGGGGGGGGGGGGGGGGAGGACGTTTGGGCAAGAGTGGACAACTTATCAAACGCAGACCTTTTGCTTTAACTGATCTGCGTACTACGGATGCATACAAAGCGAGGGTACGCTGTTACAAAAAGCTTTTAGCAGTACAGCAGGTTCCTTGATTTGGTGGAGAACGTTTTGCTATTCACAATCATTCACAATCAGTCTGTTCACAATCATTACAAGTTAGTGGAATGGGATTTTCTCTTCTCGTTTTTATATTAGCTTTAACCACTGCGACACACGTTATACTGGATTAAATATTGCAATCCTATTATTAATAGAATCATGCATCTCACACCTATAGCCTATTTTGTCTCTTTAAAATTAGCCTTAATGATTTTCAAATCATTCAAACAAAATAGGGAATATTATACTTTCTTCTTACTTTAAGAAAAGTTACTAGCAAAGATATACGTTGAAACTTTTTTAAGGTAATACTATCTGTCTGTGGAGCATTACAAATTTTATTAAGCTATTGAAGACGCAAAAATATGCATCTTACTTAAAAGACAATTATTTTCTCGACATTTTCTCGGCCAGTCGATCCCTTGGGACATCTCAGCCAAATACAATCTTGTTAAGTTTGGGCTGATCACAACATTCGATTCACTTAAAAACTTAAAACACTCTCTGTATTTAATGTACCTAAATATGAAGGATGGCCTGGCCTTACTGCTGAGTAAGTTAAATTACACGATTGGAAAACTAAAATAAGATGAAAGCCATTGGTTAAAGTTTGTGATTACAGACAGACCTTTTCAAGGATAGGGTGTCTGGGCAGAATAACTTTTAGAATAAGATTCAACCAGCAATAGCTCAACACCAGCAGAAGCATATTTCATCAAATTAGGGTTAGGTATTGAAATCGAAATAAAAGAACTGACAAGTCCAGGGAATGATTGTTCAGTCAATAAATCTTTAGTTGTCTCATGCATCCAGACCCCGATTGTTTCTGCATCCTAGCTGATTATTGGAGTCTTGTCGATTTCTGTTTACTTTAATCATATCGAACAAAAGTCTGTATGGAATCTGTATTTCCGACCGGTAAGTAAGAAGATATAGAGCATAAAAATGGCACAGCCACAACATAAAACAACATTTTAATTGGCGATCTTTTTTTTTTTTTTTAGATACGAAAAATACTACTCAAATAGATCATCACGGACATTTGAAGAAGATCATAATAAAACCTTCTGGAGACATGTTAATTTTTCTTTATGAATTAAATGAATGAGTCAAATTGAAAAATCATCTTTTATAATCCATGGCACATTCGGGAGAAACAAACGGTCAGACAACTGAGAAGTTTTAAAAACAACGGGCCATATTTATGGATGAAACGGGCAATATCTACCTGTAACCTGCTGTATATAAAGTAAAAATTAAGTACAAAAATGACACTACATAAATTGGAAAAAATCATAAAGAATGATAATTTTGAAACTAAATAAAAAGACACACAACAATCAAACTGTATCGCGTATCATCAAAATACCTGCGCACATCTGAATAGACGGTCAGCCTGCCGAACGCAGCCGTGCATTGTTTATATCGGTACGCAGCCGAAAAAACCGATCAGACCGCAGCCGAACCATTTAACCGCCCTTTCCTTATTGTGTCGAATGAACATGTTCATATGATTAACTTTATTTCATCCCAAAAAAAAACACGATATACTTCAGCAATCGTCAATTTTAAATGCAATCACTTACAACTTACAGCAAACAGGACAAACAGCCATGATTCAGATACTTCCACCACGCACTAGCTAATGATGATGTGTTCTACAGACATCTCCTACACGGTGCACGATAGAAACCTTCTCTACCCCGCGAAGGACACACACGGTCGCCGCTGCTGCTGCTGCTGCTGCTGCTGTGTGTGTGTCGGTTTTTGAGTAACGATTGTTTGTTTTGTTTTTACGAGATACCTGATGGTTTTGCCACTGAGCCTTACTGAGCCACACATCCGCCGGTCCGGAACAGTACGCAGTTCATGCACACGGTTTCCGGCTTTTTTGTTTTTACAGACTAGGATAAGATAAATTACTTACGAATCACAACTGCAACGTGCGCCACGGTGCACAAAGTACAATAGTATTTACGGGGTTTTTTTGCCTACCAGGGGTCCGTTCGTTTGCCTGTCGTTTGCAAAATACTTTTCGTTTCCGTTTCCGCTCCTGCCCTACAACACACGTTCTAGCTGCTAGCAACTACTAAATGGCAGTTTGGTTTGTGCGTCCGTCCGATAAGCGATTGCGAACCACACGGTGGCCATTTAGAGAAGATGTGTCTTTTGTTATAGTCTTTTGCTGATTGATTCCTTCATTCTTCTATTCGTTCATTAATTTTATCATGTGAGATTCTCGGCGTAAGATAATACACACACACACACACTCAGTTCAGAGAAGTAAGAAAGGTTTCGAGCACATTAGATGATACCTATAGACAGGGGTGGTCTATCGTGTAGTTGCTTTGTTCTTCCTTTTGCTTAGTTCCAACATGGTTTGTGCTTTATGAGTTCTATGCTGCTACATATTCTACTGGCTCGTTGCGAGCCCGTGTGTTTGTGTGCGTTTGTTTGTTTGTTCGTTTGTTTCGCGATCAACTCCTGCCAGCATCCTTTCGATGTACCGATGTACCGTTCTCCTCACAGGAAGACGACTCTAGTGATCGTAACGCTCGCATACGCCCGCCTACTCTACTGGAGCGCGCGAATCACTGTCACGGGTCATTATCTGTTATGCTACTAATACGGGTTTGGTAATTTAGAATTTCTTTTCAAACACATCCATAAAGGGAAAGGCGGCCTTCTCGGGGCGCAGCAGATCGATCAGAAAGCACACCGTCCCGGCGTAGCCCTCGTACAAGCTGAACGGACAGTCCGGGTTCCGTGCGTTGCGGATGAATTCCTCGTGCGTTAGAAACTCCATAAACTTTAGCGCCCGGTGCAGATACTTCGGGTCGGAGGTGAGCCGGTAGAGCAGCAGGAAAACGTACCCGCTGCCGGCCACCCCGTGGCAGATGCCCGGCCCCTTCCGCAGCAGCCCCTTCCGCCAGACTAGATCCGCGCTCCGGATGCAGGATTGTAGGTAGCGCTGCTCTTGAAACACAAGATATGCTTTGGCCATCAGATACACGACACCGGCGGCACCGTGGCACCAGTGGACGAGCGATTCGCTGCGCGTACGTCTCACGCAGTCCTGCAGCGTGGTCGGAAAGTTGCCCTCGCTGTCCTGCAGCCCGAGCAATCCGTCGACCGTGTTCTTTACCAGCGACATTTCCACACTGCTCAGGTTCAGCTGCAACGGTGACTCCAGCAGCATGTGCATGATGGCCGAGGTACCGTGGGCGGCCCCAAGGTAATCGTCCCCGTAGCATTGGTAATAGAGAGGTAGAAGACCGGTACGGTGGCGTTTGCCACTCTCGAGAATGGTGGCACAGATGACGGTGAGAATTTCCTGCGAAAACACCTTACGTTCGATGGTTTGGTGCAGCCAGTAGACCCCGGCCAGATAGCCTGCCCGACCGAACAGGATCTCGTCGCTGCCGTTCTTGTTGAAATCGAGCCGCTTGCACACCTCAATGCCGGTGGCGAAGCAGCGCAAATCTTCGTCCATCTCCTGCTTGGCATTGTGCCGGTGGGCAATGGCCGCCGAAACTGCATACACACCCGCATTGCCACACAGAAACGAGCAACGTTCCTCCGGGCGTCCCGCATACCGTGCGGCCAGTGCTTTGGCATTCACTATGTACTGCTTGGCGTACTGCAATGCTTCCTGTCCGAATATGCCAGCGTCGTGCAGCTTCAGGAACATGTAAGCGATTCCTGAAACACAAAAACGGCGACGTTTTACTACGGAATCGGAACAAAAGCAGGCGTCACCTGTGCTACATTACCAGCATCGCCCACGTATAAATCACCACGCTGGTCTGTGTTGCGGTCCGGTTTGGTGTTTTCCACTATCAGATTCACGTACGATTGTATCAAACCCTTGATGTGGTCGTCGCACCGCTGTATCGGCCCACCGCCATAATCCGGAAACGGATTGGCAAAGTATCTGGTGCCCATCAGGGAAGATGATAATGTGCGGTGGCTGGCGATAAAAAAAAGAACGAGGCGGATGTCGATGAAAGCAATGAAAACTGTTGAATGAGTGTGGCTGAGTTTTAGCGCAAAGAGGACCACAAGGGTCGGCATGCTCGGCCGTTACCTGTAACTAAAAGAAAGCACAACTGTTGTCCGTTTCCAGCCACCAAAGCTGATCCCCGATTTTCTGCTCTCCTCCTTTTCTGTTTGCTTTTTTGCTGGATTTTCCGTTTTTGTTTTTATTTTTCACTGCAGTCACCTTTGCACAGCGGGACAACCTATGCGGACATCGTAATTTTGACATTTGTGGGAATAAGATTTTCATACGGTTTTTATTTAAATTAATTTTTGTGTTTCCTGCTTAAAAAATCGTCACAAAAACTTTCTGGACGAGTGATTTAGATAGAGATTTGGTATGGATACAAGCCAAAACCAAAAATACCGTAAACAAAAAATCTATACGCGATAAGGTCCAAAAGATTGAAAGGAATGCACCAGTGTGGACTATGAGCTAACATTCGGACAAAACAAACTGGGGAAATTTATTTGGTTTGAAAATAAATAATATATTTTACGAAAAAAAATAATATATTATCCTCATGCTAAAGCCAAGCTTTCCTGCATTTACTGTTAATATAATTTTGATAGTCCAGTATTTGTATAACGCAATGTATTCACTGACATTTCTCATCTAATTGTAAGAGAATTAAGAAATGCTTTTCTGCAGCATCCCAACACGCGTATGGGTGGATAGGTTTAATCGCATCCGCGATCAAAATCAAAACATTACCCCTTTCCGAGCGCAACACGGGGAAAGCGCGGCTTTGGTTCCAAAGTGCACTGATAGAAGCGACCCATACGAGACCGGGCCTTAAAAAGTCTTCCAAACGCGTGTGTGTTCATCGAGTGACGAAATATCTTTCTACCTTACAACATTTGTGATTTCTTCAAGCTTTTATCTCAAACAAACGTGTTTCTACAGAATGGCTAGCGGGAAGCTATTTCGTGCCATAATCATGGGTGCACCCGGGTCAGGCAAAGGGACGGTATCCGGCCGCATTGTGAAAGTGTTTAACCTGAAGCACATCAGTAGTGGTGATTTGCTGCGATCGAACATCGAGAAGCGCACGGAGCTGGGATTGATCGCGGACAAGTACATCCGGGAGGGCAAACTGGTGCCGGACATTTACATAACCAAGTGCATACTGGGCGAGCTCAAGCAAATCGCGACTAGCTCGTGGCTTTTGGACGGATTCCCCCGCACACGTGAGCAGGCCGATGATCTGTGGAACCAGGAACGGATCGATTCCGTTATCAATTTGGATGTGCCTTTCGAAGTGATCATCGAACGTATCCAGAGCCGATGGGTGCATCTGCCCAGTGGGCGAGTGTACAATGTAGGGTTTAACGACCCGAAAACGCCGGGTCGAGACGATGTAACCGGGGAGCCGCTTAGTCAACGGCCAGACGATAATCCGGTGGCCGTAAGGAAACGGCTGGAGGTGTACGATGCGTGCACGCGGCCTATAAACGATTACTTCGATAAGAAGGGTGTGCTAGTTACGTTCAAGGGTAGCACCACGGACGAAATTTGGCCCCACGTGAAACAATACCTCGAAGCTAAGATACAGTAATGTGCGTGTATCGCGCTACAGAACTCCCCTTGCCCAACAAAATTCCACTGAAACATACCGGCACAAAGTTGCACAGTAGTAGATAAGATAAAAGCAAAGTACGATATATCGATCGAACCCGAGATATCATCTCGAAAGGTGGTTTGATGTTAATTCCACTGTGACGACAATAAGCTATTTGTAGGATAAACATAAACGAAACGAATCAAACTTTTTTGTTTTATAGAGAAAGCATATCAGTTTTGTCCCCGTTGGCAAGAGATAACATGAGAATAAAAGTTGCTAATGTGTACAGTTTAGATGTGTTGTTGTGTTATTATTAACGTTATTAATAATAATGTGGAACTTACAGCACGGTTCAAGGTTATCCAGCGGTATAATAATCAATTAAAGATTATTTTTCAATAATTAGTGACGCTACGAGGGATCGAATTTCGCTTGGGACTCGACACACTATTCCTGCATTATTGTATAAAGTAATATTCAATTCAGCATCCGCTGTATGCCACGCTCTAGCCCACCCACGAATCGGGTGGATCAAGCAAGCAGCACGATATTCTGTGAAATATCTCGTTTTTGATAAAACAAATTAATAAGCTTGTAAACGTTTCCTTCACTTCGTAACGAATTTTTACTGCAGTTTTGAACTGCCGTAATGCCGAATGTCACTTTGATCTGCCAAAACCCGAAACATCATTTCAGCGCTGTCAAAGTCGTTCAGGATGGTAGGAAGACGGACGACCTCGAAAAAAAAAAAGCTAGCCCATGCATACGGACGCCGCAATTGGACGTGATATGTGCTGCGCGTGTTGTGTGTTTTCTGGGAGTGTGAAAAAGAATCATTATTCTATGGTGAAGGTATCAATTTCAGCAAACACTGTACAGCTGCGGCGTACGCTTCCACAATAAGCCGACAGTGTGTTGTATATATCGGACGAACTGCAGGTAAATATAGAATGGAACTTAGCCCCCTGAACTCAACAAACAGTACCGTCGTCGTGTGTGTAGGAGAGGAGGTAGTCAGCCATCTTTGCTTCCGGGCAGATTGTGTGGGGCGCAACGTTTTCGAGCCGGGTCTTACAATCGGACGAATGATTTTAAATTGTTTGTAACCTTGTAGAACGGCGCCTATGTAAACGCTTTCGTGAGAGTTTGTACGATACAGGAAGCAAGCGTGCGAAGCGAAACACTGGCGATTGATTGAGTGTCGCTTGAAAACGAGCGGCGGTAACACGAAACGAACGGAGCAGACCGATCCCACATTTGTTTCGCGGCCCGGTCCAATACCGTATCGCACCGTATCCCGTTTGAAGTGTGTCAAGAGTTTTGAAAGTGAATTTATGTGATACGCAGCTGAGGAAACCGGCCAACGATAACCGAGCGTAAAACGCTCGGATTGTGAACCGCATACATATATAGGAAACACGCACACACTCACGCAGTATGAGCTACGATCCGCCGCTAAACCGGGAACTTATCCAGCGGACCGTTGGGTACCACGGTAAACCATTGCAAAAAATATGGGAATCCGAGCTGCCGCCGTACGAGCTGCAAAAGCTCGGCATCGACGACGGCCTGGATTTTGTCGTGTACATGGCACGGCAGAAGCACTTTACGCTGCAGGAACGAGCCAAACGGTTAAAGCTACAACAGTTCATAGTGCGCAATGCGAACGCGCTGTACCGGCACTATCCTTCCGCTGCTACCGGGCCCGGCCTGGTAATGGATTACAAAGCAAGTAAGTCACCAATCGGTTGGCACAAACTGTTTTGATTATCACGTGGAATAAACACTGGCGCACGTCGGTCGCCACCATCGTGCGTGCTGACCACTTTAATTCTAGGCAACCTTTTCGCCGTACCACCGATGGATGCGTTTCTGGATACGGAACCAGCTGAAAGCATAACTCATCTGCTAGAGGTATTGAACCGTTTTGTTTCACGATGCCACTGTAAACCTTCAACCTAGTAAGTACTGCCCGACCTGACCAGCCGACCAAATGTTGCCCCGTTTTCGTTCTAGACCGTGCAGCCGGGTGATGTAGTGTATGGGTCCGTGACAATGTACAAACACTATGCGGGGTTGCTATTTAGACCAATATTTGTAGTGGGCAGCGTGACGTCTTACGTTCGTAACAAGTCCATCAAGGTAACTATACAGAAAATGACGCGCATGTATGTATATCTTTTAAAGATCTTCGAACAAAAAAAAAAGGAAAAAACCCCATAATATCATCATTAAACACCCTGTTCCAATTGTTCTTTTGTAGGGAACTATAGCAAAAAATGACCTGATCACTCCAGACAAAATGTCGATCGCAGCGAAAGGTTTCGTCGCAAACGATCTGATCTGTTGCGAGGTGATCGATGTACACCCGGACGTAAGGCGCATAAACTGTTCAATGCAACGGTCCGCGAACAGCCGGGCGCCGGAAACGATAAAGTACGGGCTGCTCAACAAGGACGATATGCCGGACATTTACAAGTAAGTGCGTGTTCTGTGCGGCCGCAGCAAATGATACCGAGAGAGAAAGAAAGAAAGGAAGGCGGGCCTGCAACAACAGGCCGGTCGGCAGCAGGAGCAGCAGCAGCAGTCAATAGCAGACAACGCAACTACTGCCCATCATTCAAAAACATTAATAAACAAATCGGTGGCTCGAAGGGAGATGCCACCAGCAGCTACAGTGGGACGAAATTGAAACTTATTCGGGAGAATCGTCGGGGTCGCGCTCTTTAGTTGTGTGCCGCCGCACTTATCTATAATGAAAATCCAAAACCACGCACATACACTGACGGAAGTGTTTGTTAATGACTGAAGATACTTTGGTCTTTTTGTGTGTTTTCTTTTCCTAATTAATCCCTGCAAACCCGTTTCGTTTCATGACTTTCCCCGGTAGCATAACGTTGAAGCGAAAGGATCAAACGTACGAGCAGTTTGTGGAAAGTTCGCCATCGTTTAATGATCCCGCCTACATCGAGCAATTGTACCGGTCGGTCGGACTAGACAGCAACGAATACTGTACCAACATGTCGAGCCTGAAGGGCAGATACCCGTCGCAGGAGTATGCGGCGGAACTACGCAACTCACAAAACAGCAAATGGGCATTTAGGTATGCGCGTCGCTGTGTTATTTTATTCCCTTTTTTTTTAGTAACTCACTATCTCTGCGCCCGCGCCCCACAGATCGGTTGCCCAAGGCATAGAGCATTTCAAGGAAGGACGGCACGCGGAAGCCTTCCAATGCCTGAACAAGGCACTCAGCATGGATCCACGGAACGTGGAAGGGTTAGTGGCGCGCGGCGCACTGTACGCCAACAGTGGATCGTTCAAGAAGGCGGTCGAAGACTTTGAGGCCGCGCTCAAGCTAAACCCGTCGCACGCAAACGCGCGCAAGTACATGGGTGAAACGTTGGTGGCGCTGGGGCGCAGCTACGAGGAGGAAAATCGCTTCGAAGAGGCAAAGAAAGCGTACCAGGACTGTCTGAACATTATACCGCACCACGAGGAGGCGCAGACATCTCTCGACTTTCTCAAATCGAAACCATTCATCGGAAAGCAAATCGTGGAACCAACCGAGCTGGAATTGCCGTGTAAGCAGTGGTGCTTCCGTCTTTATCTGACGCACGTGTAATGTATTGCTTTGTTGTTTCTTTCCGACCGGTTCTACTTAAAGCATTGAACATTGTGAAACCCTCGGCAAGCGATCGCAACAAGCAGGAACCGGACACGTCCGGTGTTGGCGGAAGTGGTTTGTTTGGTGGCGGCGGTAGCAGCAGCAGCAAGCGCGATAACAACGAAAGCTCGCGCAAGGACCGGAAGAAGGATAGCAAAAAGGATCGCAAAAAACGCCACCACAAGAAGCACCACAGCAGTTCGAGCGACTCGAGCACCGCTAGCTCGGACAGCAGCGATTCGAGCAGTGACTCGAGCAGCAGCAGCAGCAGCGCTTCATCGACCAGCTCTGGTAGGTAGCAGCGACGTTATCGGATGCTAGTGCTACTTCTGATTGTGCCCATGGTTATGTCCGCGTCCGCGTGTGTATCTTGCTCTTGTTCTTGTACCCTCGCCCTTTTTTGTAATTCCTATCGGTGAAGTGGGTCTTCTAAAGATGTTAAAATCGTTGATCATCCAATCAACAACTGTAACATGTTTAGCAGGCGCACACCACTTCTTTCTTTACTCCACAATCAAATTAATCTCCAATGCGTGTCCGAGCGAGAAGAATTGATCGAATTGCTAATCTAAGCTTAAGTTTAAGTCTCCCCCCACCATCATTCCTTACTATCTACGATCCTTCTTTTTACAGTGCAGTTATATTCGTATGTTTTAGGTTGTAAAAGTTACAAGCAATTGATGAGAGAGAGAGATGAATTTGTTGTTGAAAGGCATTACAAGACGTAACCCGTTTTGCTGTGATGAACAATGAATTGAGAAACCCCCTTTGCGAGCGACCCGGGTGTGTGTCCGGGCTCGTAGTAATGAATCTTCCGGACAGCAAATGCTCTCAAACGCTGCTACGCCACAAACGCGTCCGAGAAGATTAAGCGAGGATCACGCACGATCAACAGCAGGCGGCAGCATGTTTCTTTCTTCTTGTAGGACGGTCGACGCACCATCATCATCATCATCTGGGCCATCTGGCTGTTGGATCGCTTGAGGTACAAAGATACGTTTTTAGGCGGGCGTTATTCGGTGCCAATGTACAAGCCAGGCGAAAAGGATCGTTCTTCCCTCTCCACACACACACACAAACACGCACACGCACTTTGAGTTGGGCAGTGTGTGAGGGAGCGACCGCTGTTCACCTCCTGCCTTGCTGGGCTTTAACTCACTTTTCAGAGATGTTGTCGGACTGGGTTGCGCGTCTTGCGCCTGTTCATCGCATGAAATATTTCCACCGTCCTAAACCACTTGCTAGACGAACAAGAGTATCGCGAATGTTACGATCGTTTTACTGCCCGCTTTATCATCTTCCATCTTCCACTTCCCCGCTTGCTTTCTTGCAGATTCATCCAGCTCGCGCAACAAAAAGCGCAAACGCTCGAAGAACGATAAGAAACCCAAATCCGTATCGCCGCCAATCGGCAAGCGTATGAATGCGGCCGCCGGAGGGTTCGGCGGCCCAGCACCGGGCGAGCTGGTCGGATACCCGATCGGAGGCCAGGGTGGTAGCGTGTTCGGTGGGCACGGTTCAGGCCACGGTCAATCGGGAATGGACGATTATGAGCAAAAGGTGAGGGAAGGTTGTCCGTTGATGGTCGTACATTTATACTTACCTTTCTCTTGATAATACCCTCCCCCGCAGGTGCGCAAGTTTTTAGAAATGCCACGGGACGAGGAGAACTACGAAGAGAAGGTTCGTAGATTTGTGGCCGAGGCAAACAAGTACCAGAAGGAGCGCAAGCAGCAGGAAGACAAATCGAAGAAAAAGAAGAAGAAGGACGAGAAAAAGGCCAAGAAGGAAAGCAAGAAGAAGCGCAAATCGGATGAGAAGAAAAAGTCGAAGAAAAGGGACAAGGGCGGTGACGATGACGGTGCATCGGGCAAGGATAAGCTACGCGAAGCCTTGAAGTGAGTGTGTTGTGGGCTCGTGTCCATTTCTTGTCCTTCCCAAAAAGGAAACTAATTGTGTGTGTGTGTGCTGTTGCAGAATCTTTGAGAATTTCCCCGTGCTGGATGAGCTCGGTTCAAAGCTTTCCGTCGGTGGTTCGGTTGCGGAAGCTCTATCAGCACTGCTAAGCGCCGGTTCCGGTGGAGGGCCAAGTGCTGGAACTTCTCGAGGTAAGACTGGTTGCCTCTGGCAGTGGATTATCCCACGGTAAATATGGTTCAATGTCTATTTTCCCACTGTGCTTTCAGCTAAACCGTCCGATTTGCTCGATCTAGATCGAGGAGGACCAACGGCAGCGTCCGGGATGGACGAAAGCGGTAAGGACGGCAAGTGGCGCATGATGTTCAACAAGGATAAGCGCCCGACGAAGGAGGCGGCCCCAATGATCACTAGCCTATCGGCCGGACTTTCACAGCATCCATTCAGCAATGAGTCGGACGACGAATCGATCGGTGGTGGCGGCGGCGGTCCATCGTACGGTGCACCGAGCAAACCGTTGCAGCACAACGAGCGCAGCACCATCGCCGGTGGTGGTGGTGGTGGTGGTAGTCGTTTCGGTGCGCGTTATGACGATCGTGATAAGGGCAAGTTCCCCACCAGCACCACCACATCACAGATGCCACCGGTCAAGTCTGGTCCGGTGGTGCTGGACAAGTTCGGTAACTTCCGGCTAGCGACGGCCGACGCCCCGTCCACCGCTGGCTCTAAACCGCCCGAACCGTCGGCCGCGCCACCGATGCGCCGATCGCGCAGCAAATCGCGCACACGCACGTACGGCAGTTCGCGGTCACGGTCGCGATCGCGCAGCGAGCGGCGCCGGTCACGGTCGGGCAGTTTCCGGCGCAGTAGCCGCCGGTTCAGCCGATCTCGGTCGCGATCATTCAGCCGATCGCGCTCGGGCAGTTACTCGCGCAGCCGGTCACGATCGCGTAGCTTCGAACGGCGTCGCTTTGATCGGCGCATTTATCGTGGTGGTCGGGGTGGAGGAGGAGGAGGTTACGGCGGTGGCGGGGACCGGATGGGTCCGTTCGGTGGCAATCGGTTCAACAATTCACGTGGCCATTACAGACGCGGTGGTTTCCGCGATTTCAGGGACAACCGTTACGGCGGAGGACGCGGTGGTGGTGGTGGTGGCGGAATCAGTGGCGGTGGGCGTGATAGGCCTCCGTTCCGGCCACGGTACCGTGGGCGGTACCAGCGTTCGTACAGCCGGAGCATGAGCAAGTCGCCCGATCGCCGTCCCAGCAGCCCGGGCGATGATCGTCCCCGGCACCATAATAGACGCGGCGATAGCCGTGACCGGGGAGACAGTCGCGCCGGTCGGGATCAGCATCACAGTCGGGAACGCTCGCCGCACCCGGCCCGTCGTGGTAGCAGCCGGGCAGACAGTCGTGACAATCAGCGCGATCGGGACGATAGCCGTGACCGTGATCATCATCGGCGGTCCGAAGGGCGCGAGTCGTCCAAGCGATCGAAGGAAGATCTGAATGCTGCTGCCGGTGGTTCTACGGGTGCACCGGCCGGACGGGGCGATGAGGCGACGAACAACAGCTCACCGGAAGCATCGCGTGCCGAAAAATCGCGCCAGCGCCGATCATCTTCCGCCGGCAGCCAGCGATCCGCCAGTGGTGGATCCGCTAAAATACCGCACGACATTGAAGGACGCTGGGCGGACGATGACACTGAACGGAAGAAGGATCGGCGCGTGCAGGAGGGAGAAGAATCCACAATGGCGGAAACCGCCGGCACGCATTCCAACAGCAGTGCGGGCGCAGCAGCCCCATCGTCTACGGCCGTTGCCGGGGACGTTTCGCTAGAGGAGCTCGAGAAGATGCTCACCAAGGCACGCAAAGAGCGTAAGGAGGAAATGTTGGAACGCAACAAAGATTTGCTCAAAAAGCCCGCTGGTGGTGGCTTCTAACAAGTGCGGCCACAAATTGGGAAATGGGCCTACTGTGGCGTAAGCGAGCGTCGTCACTCGTAGGTTTAACAGCGTTAAGTTAGTTTTTCACATTTCTTTCAGCTAAAAAGCAGGCAACCACCGGCCAGAGCACGACCAAACCTTCTTCGGTTGCATAGAGATGATTAAGCAGAAAATGATACATTTCAATGAAACAGTTTGGAATAGTGTGGTGGTGGTGGTGGTGGTGCACCATAAGCAACACGATGAAGCCACCCGTTGTCGTAGCGGACAAGCAAGCAAGTAAGCGTGAAGAGATCTATATCTACTTTGATGTGTACTCATTTCAATAAAGATCACTAAATTTTATCGATAACGTAACAACGTGGAATGTTGATGGAGTATGGAAGGGTTGGGAAGTGAGAAATTACTTTGGGGTTCGAGTTCCGGAGCGGTAGACCCATTACCAACGTCCCAATTACCAGAAGAAATAGCAGCGCCGCCAGTTTTTTCTTTACATTCTACTGGAAAGCCCCTTGATACATTCTGCAACTTGGCTAAAACGCTCTTTCCTTCGTACGCAAATTCCATTACGAGATCTCTTGGTAGATAACTCCAGATAACTATAGCTAAGACAAAAGCTTAGATTACAGGATTAGGAGGTGTGGCATTGATGAGACCTCTGCGACTACAAGGTAGCTTGGTAGAAAAGGTCTTTTAGACGACAAGATCACTTCGATTACAAAGTCTCTTGAACGAAGGATTTTGCTCTATGTTTCTTGGACATGGTCGCTTGGTAAATGTGGCCTCTGCACCAACGAAGTATGTTGGGTGGATGAGGAGCCTTCTAGCGACTTTAAAGTGTTTTCAATCTCGCCAATCCGTGACTCGGAGGTGCAAATTTCGGGGACCTTCTTCTATCAGTCAATCCAAATCCTGGCCTACGCGGATGGCAAGGACATCCTTGGTTTGAGGTTCTCCTATGTAGGTAGAAGCTTACCAAAGGATCGAGCGAGCGACACAAAACCTCGGGTTGGAGATAGGTGACACAGATAGGTGACCGCACCATGAAGTCGTCCAAACTGGGGTCAAAAGTCGGCACCGACAACAACATTGATGTTGAGTTACGCGCAAGGATGCTGGCTGCCAATCGGTCATACTACAGAGCCTGAGGAAACTTCTCCACTCTAAATACTTGTCGCGATGGACGAAGCTGGGACGGTACAGAACATTTATAGTCATCGACTCTATCCAAAACTGACTAAGAAGCATATTTGGCCCCGTATGTGTGGAGCTACAATGACGAGCTCTACGAGCAGTACGATGATCTCACAACCGTGTAGCGAATTAGGGTCGGATCATGTCATGAGAATGACACCGGACACCCGGGACAGAGGAGGCGTGGTAGGCCTGAACTGCTGAGATAGAGTGCTGGCGTTGATGCGTCCGCCAAACAGGCCGGGAAGTAAGTAGGTAAGTTAAAAATAGTCGAGGCTTCCTCCGCGACGGATTCCCTTTAAACGAGGAGGCCTTCTTTAGGAAAAGGACCTGTGAACGACTTGAGCTATGTCTAACATCCAGGACAATTGGAAGGATTAAATGGCAACGATCGTTCGGTTGTAACACCACACACGCCAGCCAACCATTTCCTTTGACAATATCAACTTCGATTTATTTGTATTTGGTGAGTCTTCAAATGAAATGTATATGTATATATATATAATGTATATATATAGATTTTTTGTTTGTTTTTCAATATATATATATACACACTTTTTTTTCTGTCCGAGCAAAGCTAGTTACAAGTTGTTTTCTTCTAGTGTTGTTTTGTCTTTCTTATATTCAGTTGTATGTTCTTCTACTCTTCTATCACCTGTGGTGTAATACACGTCGCCCATGCCCGTTTACACGCCCCACATACACGCACTTTGTTTTAGTTGCACTTTTTTCATTCGGATCACTGTTTATCAATGTTTCTTTTTTCCTCTGTGTGTGGGTGTGTGTCCTTTGCTTCCGATTACAGCAAAGCGCCGGTCGATCGTCGGCCGATCGTCGCATATATCTCCTAGGGGGTGAGTTTTAGCAAAACCACACGACATGCGCTATTTTCTTTTTGCAGTGGTTTCAGAATAAATGTATCAATGGGTGGTGTATATAATAATCTATTTGTATAGTTATAATTACACAGCATTATTTAAATCGTTTTTTGACATCCACTTTTCTCGTGTGTGTGTGTGTTTTTTGTTTGTTTTAGCTCTTCGTGGCATTATGTTCTCTTCTTCGTTTTGTTGTAATATATTTTTCTTTAATATTAACATCAACTTTTCGCATTTTTATCGTCCAGTTGTTTTTCTTCTTCTGTTGACATTCATTTTCTTATCTTGTCCCAATCGCCTAGCGCGCTAAGCTTACAAATGAAAAGCAAAAAGGGTGGGGCTTTCAGAAAACTTAAGCCTTTTCCGGCGGCGAGTTTGCCCCGGGGTGTTGTTAAGGAGTTGTCTTGAGGGAGAGGAGTTCCCCCGCTTGCTCACAAAATGATCGTACCTGCCTGAAGATCGGCAACTATATGCGGACTTTTCTAGCGTTGGTTTTCGTATACTCTGGTTACGCGGCTATCTCATGGTGGTTAAACCCGACCGAAATAATGCTAGCAAAGTGTTTCACACTATTTTAAAACCAGTTCTTCCCTGCTCAAATGCTTCCTCGAGGGGGCCAAATTTCGATGTCCCAATTATTAACTATTTCACAATTTTATCCATTTGTTTAGCTTCTCCGTTTGTGTGTGTGTGTTTGTTATTCCAATTATTTACATATAAAAAAAGGAAAACGTAACGGAAAACATTTTTTTGTTTGAAAGCAAAATACTTTTTACAACTCGCTTTAAGGTTTTTTTTTCTTTAAATTTCAACTAACTTCGAAACGTGCACGTGGGTGCTCCCTTCCTGGGGGGGGGGGGGGGGGGGCTACAAATATTACTTCCTCAAAATACGCATCTTTCTTGAATTTGCTTTCTCCTTGGATTTGTTTTATTTTTTGCTTACTTCTCCTGTACAGCCTCTAATTACCACCAAACTGTCAATTTTTGTTTCACTGCTCAACCCTTATCAATCAGTCAGTCAGTCAAGTAGTAGTCAGTCACGGGCTTACCACAGTACCTGGGCTCACCCAACGAGCCGCTTTTTGTATCGATCGGGTTTCCTCTTTGATTTAAATTTTGTTATAATTTTTGCTACGAAATTATGGTTGAAGAATTTGTCTACTACATTTTGCTTTTTGTCCGACTTGTTTGTTTTTTTTTTCGCGATGAATTGCACTTGATTCGTTTGTTTTCGTTCGGTTTTGCACCCGCACTCTGCTTAGCTCCTCAGTCGTGTTCGTTTGTTCTCCGCATAACGTACACCACACGTCCACACTTCCATTAGCTTTAGCAATAAAATATCGTACCGTTTTTGTTTGGAGTCTCTTGTTCGTTTCGCAGTCTAACCGTTGCTGGATAAATCGTGTTGAAATTAGGGAGGAAGAGAGAGAACATATAAGTACAATAAACCGATAGGGAAAAAATTAGATAATTTTCTGATTCCTATCACTGACTGCCCTAGTCAATGACGTGTGTTTACATCAAGCCTATCGAACCTATTTAGAGACTTTGTCGAATATTTTGAATTTACTACACTAGAGAATATTAGTTTCTTGTTTAAACTGTTTAAGTTACTGAACTGGCCCAGACTGAAAGGAATTTCTAAATTATTACTCAATTCACTGTTAACATAAAACAGCCTCTAGAACAACTTCAATAATACAAAAACTTGAAGAGATCATAGAAATGGTTCCCTTATAAGCTACATAGAGTAAAAAAAATACCACATCCTTTTATAATGTTTGCACATGCACATTTCTCCCTATAACAACACAATGAAAGATAATAATATGATAACGAAAAATCCGCAGAAACCCCCTGTTTTGTCTCATTTTGCCAATTTAAAATATGTTGAACTGTACAGGAAATTACAAAAGTCCATTATAAAAGAGCAAATAAATCTTTGAATCTTGTCTTCAAAAATCGTTGCAGTTTGAGGGTTCTGTTTTAAATCTATCACTTTACATGGGTCGTTAGTATTGAATTCATCAATGACATAAAATTAGAAAAAAAATCAGAGATGCATCCAATAAGAATAATATATTGAAAAAATGTATCAAAATTATCCATACTGCCTGTGATAGCAGCAAGGACTACAGTGCTACTGAAGCTCACCAAAACGTAACGGATGCATCAAAAACACAGACTGAGATTTTAATGATTTTTCATTCAATAAAGCTTTGTCCTAACGATGCACCAGAGTATTTCAATTTGATTGTATTTTGTCCAGTACAATCGGATAATATATTGTAGCCTCATCAATGGGCTTGGTGTAGCTACAGCCAAGGAACAGCCAAGCAACTGCAATTGAAGTCTGGTTGAGGAAAACCAAGGCTTGGATGAGGAAACCGATCGTTGCAAAAACTATGATCCATGGATGAGAATATCCGTCTTAAGGGTGAAGAACATCCAGGATAAGATGATGGAAAATAATTTTAGAAAATGCCCTTTCGTTAATGTCTATTTGACAATCAATTAGAATAGTCGGCTACGGCAAGCCTCTAGCCAAGGACCTTTACTAATACCCGCGATGAACAATAAATCTTCGAGGCTTAGAAAGGGTAGATAAAGTAACAAACATTTACCCGATGGTGACAGACAACCATGAATAAGGACTACGGTGCCTGTCTTCATACGGCAGGACCGGAGATCAAATCCCATTCGGACCGCTCCCCCGTAGTGAGGGTTTGACTTTCCAACTACGCGGTAACATTAAGTCTTCCTTCTTATTTGGCACTATAATCCGAGAGGTCTCGGGCCCGCCATTTCTGGCTTTCTGTGACTTGTGATTTCACCCGTAGTAAAGTACGGTCCCCCCATTTGATCGCCCTTGGATTATTAAGTCTAGTCCAGAAATGGTCCGGTGGCCATCCGGTGGGGCGGTCGGGTGGCAGAGGCGATAGCGGCGCCGGTCTTCACACGGGGCAGGACCGGGGTTCAAATCCCAACCAGACGTAGGGCTGACTACTTTACTGCGGGTGAAATCACAAGTAACAGAAAAGCCAGAAATGGCAGGCCGAGACATCACGAGGTTTTAGGGCCAAGGAAGAAGAAGAAGCCAGAAATGGCAGGCATGGTTCCTGGGA
The DNA here is from genome assembly GCF_013141755.1 of Anopheles stephensi. Lineage (NCBI taxonomy): Eukaryota > Metazoa > Arthropoda > Insecta > Diptera > Culicidae > Anopheles > Anopheles stephensi. The sequence continues at coordinate 64,108,484 of NC_050203.1, read as the reverse complement.
AGTGATGGACATTTTATTAAAGAATGCTTTTTTCTTGAATGTAGGAATCAAGCAAGTGTTAGGCATTATAATTCATAATTGAGGGGAAATGGTATAAAATGGAGTAAAAATTTTCGTTTAAGAATTTGAAAATGTGGTTCAGAAAAATATTTACTTGCATAAAGTTCGCTCAAAATTATTCTTATGTTTGACCCAATTTTTGAATAAAATATTTGTTTAAAATAATATTTTTTTAATGTGATCGTTAGTGATCGTTACACCATAAGGGAAACTGTTAGTGGCACGATCACCACATAAATGCTACAGTGTGTGCAAAATTTTGCAAAAATTATGAAAAGATGTGGATTTCTACTGTGTACGTATCTTATTTAACTATCATTTCTATCTTCCTCTTCAAGCTTTTGTTGCATTCCCGAAAACAGGTACACAAATTAAGCAAAATAACAACTAAAAATATTCCAATAAATGTTGTTGGTCCTCGATTAAAACATGCATTTTACTAATAAATCGGTAAATTGTTTTAATTTTTCTTTCGCCGTTCCTGCGGCAAGACTCATTCTGTGTGGGGAGGGCTTTCATTCCTTCAAACCAAGCCAACATAAAAAAAAAATTACTGCACGAGTATATGGTAACACGAGAGATAGTGCAAAAAAAGGGTGTTGTTTAAAGAAAATATTAATGCGAAAATGCGCAAAAGCCATCATCAGGTATTGGATTGTGCAGTATTATAACAACGGGTAGCAAGCACATCTGCACGGTCTGCTGTAGCACGCCGGTCTCTCTGGATCTCGCCTGGTTTGAAGATACCTTCCTTGCCGAGCAGCATAGTACAGTATTATAAATATTTTCCTTTTTTCCTCTTGAAGGGTTTTCCACTTTCGTTACACAAATGGCGAAGAAGAAGAAACATTGATTATACACCGTGTTTTTTGTGTGTGGTTTTGTTTTTTACACAGATTGGTAACTAGAGTAAATATATAAATGTATTTGTATTTATGTAGAGTTTTTGTATGTTTGTCCTTTCAGTTTTGTTTTGTATGTTTTTTTTTGTAAGCCGTTCGACTGTACACCATAGCGAGAGGGAGCATAGTGAGTGAGAGAGGGAGAGTTGGTTTAGTTACAGATAAATTTACAGCTTGTTTGTACAGGTTTCATGAGCCTGACTTACGCTTCTAACAACTGCCATTACTGAGGTTAGCGCTGTCAAAACTCACCGCTCGTGGTTATTTGTTCTTCATCGTCGTTAAATCTCTTTTGTTTAAACTAAGTCCGTGCATTAGTTAAACAACTACATCCCCCTTCCCCCGAGACATTGTTTGTACGTTGTTCTATTTGTAGTGTATGTTAAGTTTTAAGGTTGCACCCGTGAAGGAATGGAGCACGATTGGCGTACCGTATCAAGAGATCGCAAGAGGCGCTTTTGTCTGGTTTGTCTGTTTACCAGCTTTATCTGCTTTTGAGATTTGTTTTATGTTGTGTTTGAGTAAATAATAAGATTGGGATAGACTTTAGAGGAGCATTCTATGTTGCGGATGGTTAGTATTGGGAATGATTTTGACCAAAGTCTGAATAAAGATCGCTGCCCATTCAAGGGCAATCACTTTGCGCAACTGACATACCTTAAATTTAGGTAAGGGGTTAAGTTAAAATCTGAATAACCATTGTAATATTAAATAGCAATATAAATTAGTATTTATCAATACGGCCAGACCGTCCTAGATGAAATTAAAAAAATAGTAATAAATATTAGTAAATGAATAAAATTAATAAAGAAGGGGGAAACAGATACCCTATTCGGGTAACTCAGTTGCGATGAGTGAGTGCCCGTGAGCTGGACTTCGGACTTGAGCCATAATTTTTTGAATATTGCAAGGTTTTTATCGAAGTTTTTAACGCTTTTCCATCATTTTTTGACTGAACTTCAAAACTTGGATAACTCCGCGAGATTTTTTACCGGTTTCCCACATATTTTAACTTTCTCTTCCCAGTTTTTAATGAGTTCACAGTTATTTTTGAAATTACGATAAGACTTAGAAAAAAGAAATTATTAAGACGTGATTTTTATCCATCTCCTTCTTTTTTTGTTTTACCCCGGAGGTAATAACATTTTTTGCTAAACAATAAAAAAAACTGTGATACGCTAGCCAAATGTATAGCAAACTGTCAAGAAACCTTCGGACGACACCAAAAATAGCTGGAAAAACGTTAAAAACCCTCCAGGGAACCCTGTGTACCTGCATTCCAGCTACGATCGAATCATTTAGTTCGTTTAGTTCGAATCACGTGCCATTTCCTGCGTTTCTCCGTGCTGACGAACTCCTTTATACCATGAGTTTCAACTTAGTTACGTTATTGGCTCTACAATCTCAAGACTGCAGAACTTCTCGTAACTGAATAAATCATTCGAACGTACAGGCAGAAAGGTCCGGATGCGATTCGGTATTCGATCCTGCCGCAATATTCGAGGTCGAAGTTGCCACCATCTCGGACACCAGTCGACCTCAACTAGAAGCGATCTAACTGTCAACAGTCATTGATACTATAGCACAAGATTCGACTGCAGTGTGACGCAATTCGAGGATGTTTCGCACGCTGGAACGACAATCGATCCGCGATTCGACCGTAACCGGAAACCGGATGTAATTTAGCGATCAAATAATGGTAGGACAACAAAATGGCAGCCACAATTTTATCTGTACTTCAATATTATGGAGCTCCGCTTTGCTTCTGCTTCGTTTAGACACGCGTTGTCTGGCTTTTACTGGTTTTGTTTTAACTTTTTTGTTTGCTTTGTTGTTCCCGGTTAAAGAACAGGCAGTGTTTCTTTTCGGCTTTACTGTTTTCTATTTCTATTTTCGACCTATTGGTTTTATCCTAAATATCGGTTTACCTCGGTGCTATTTTACTTTTTGTTTCGCCCTCCTCCCCCCTCATCATTTGTCACATATCATTATCATTATGTATGAAAGGCTTCGGTGAAGAAGAAAACTAGGAAGATATTTAGTTAATACTTGGTTTCGGCTACCTTCCGCTCTAGACTATCTTATGCGCAGTGTAGTTACGAATGAAGTAGTGGTAGTAGTAGTTTGTAGGGTTTGTATGTTGCTGTTGCGATGGCCTTCCTCGTCGTCCACGAATCGGGCCACCCGGAAACCACCATGCACTCTTGGTACTGCCTATCATAAGCTTACGTATTTGTATGTTCCTAAGCGGGGGTTTTGGTTCGTTTGGTTTGCCCACGCCGGGTGTATATACTGTTCTGCTCCGTTTCAGAGCTGGGGATATTTGTGAGGAAGTCGTGTGCCGCCGGTGTCTATTTAAACCTTCGGAAGCTTTTGCAACATATGGCAAGCCATCCTTACGATCGTGTTGGTTGGTGTTGTTGGCAAAAAGAAAAAGCAAAAACAGTTTGAACAGTTTACACGCCTGCGCATTAACTTCGGTTGAGGTTGGTTGCGTAAGTAGAGCCAAATATTATTAAATACTATAATACAGTAGCGTCGCCCTGCCACAAATGTTGGTAATGCACTTTGTTCATGTACTATGGGTAGTGTTGTTTGATATTTAGCGACAAATCTAGCGATTTGCGGATAGATTAATCGATTCCAACCATCCGTTTTTGCTCGGATGATGGAGCTTATAGATTTGTGTGTTTTTTTACATACCAGGTCGGTAGGTCAGCAGCACAAAAATGAGACAGAAATGAAGATAGCTTAACATAAATTATGAGCAAAAAAAATAAAACAAATAACGCAGGTCGGAAAAATTAAGCAAAAAAAGTAAAGAACCAAGTGTGATAGCAAAAGAAAAAGAGAACAAATAATGTTTTATAATGTTGTTGCCTTGTTTTGTTTTATTACTCAATAATCGATAACAAATCATATATTCTTCCCAGCAAATCCGATTGGTTATTCTTTCCTGCGTGTTTCGCGTGTTTTTTGTTTGTTTTGTTTTCTCTCTTCCAATACTCCAACAAGCTCTGCAATTTTCCAATCGTGTTTGTTTGTAATAATTTTGTCCGTATTTCATGTTTCCTAATTTTTAAAAGTGTTTCTTTTTGCTGTTGTTTGCAAATTTATTTAAAAAGTTTTGCAACTTACCAAACACGGCTTTGTCACGCTCGTAATAATAATTTATCCCACCAGTGTTTTGTTTTTCGTACAGCAGCAGTTTCGGGGTTAATCTTGCACAACACTTTCGTTTGTTTATCTTCCACTTTACAAATTAAACACTTTTCATCATTCTTCGTTTGCAATAATAAAAAAAACACAAAGAAATAAAACTAACCCCCCGCAACACGTGGTGTGGTGTGTATAGATCGTATAGTTGGATAGCGCAGAGTAATAATATTAATAATCATTACAATCAATGTATTTTACCGCAAAATAATAATAATAATAATATTAATAATAATAATAATAAAGATAATAATAATAATAATAATAATAATATTACAGCTGTAGAGTGACGCCTATTTAGTAATCGTAATCGTAAAGCCGTTCCAGCTAGCAATCATTCGTGTGCTCGTGCTCGAGACACGATCTCTGTGTACTTTTGTGTGTTTCGGTATCGGTGTTTGTGGTAGCAAGGAATGAAGATTAGTAAGCCAACAACGGAAACAGAATGGAAAACAAAACTTTGGATTTAAGAAAATGTATATATGTATATATTTACACAGCGCTGTTCCGTAACAAGCAACAACAACGGAAGGTAGAAGTTCAATAAGCAAAGGGCACGACAGAAAACAATCGATTGCCGGGGGAAGGGTGTGTTTTTGCGAAGTAAATGAGACTACAACTGCTGCTGCTGCTGTTGAGCTTGTTAAAATACCTGAACGCGGCAACCAAAAGACAGTAATAACAAAAGCGATAAAATAACAAACAAAAACACATAAAATGGATCTGTGTTGATCGACTTCGAAACTGTTCGACATTGGCGCACGTTAAAATTGGGCCAGTGGGCGCGATGATGGAGCTGGATGTTTCCCGTGCCCGAGGGGGGCCTTTGTTTTGAGTTGGTTTCTCTTATGCTACTATGTTAAGCTTTGCCCGCTAATTTCCAAAACCCGACCCCTGTATAACGAACAAAACGGGGCAACGAAATGGGAAGCAAAAACGCCACTTGCTTTGTAAACAATAATAATAATAATAATAATCATTAAAAGGTAAAAACTTGTACAACTTTTACAACTCAAAACTTCATACATAGATATATAGCTTTATATAGAGATATATATACACATACACAACGATCACTATATCGCGCGCGGTCCTGCCAACGGTTCATGTCTGCAAAAAGAGGGTCACGTGTTTTTCGACACCACCAAAGCCACAAAAGCATTCCGTTCTCTTGCAAAATGGAAGAAAAAGCCTTCGTCCAACAAGCCTAACGATGGAGCGGGTGGTGTTGTGTAAGTTCAACTTCACTTAAAAAAATACAAAATTTGTGTTTGATTATCGTACCCCGATTTAGTAAACAAACACAGGCGGATGACACCGCGTGCTTGTGTTTTGGGGGCGCGAGTGTTTGTATGTGTAACAACCAAACCACATTAAACAGCTGTTCCTAACGGGAACAAAAAACAAACAAAAATCTAAAGAACTTTAAGAAATGCCAATGTTACACTGCTTCTTCTTCTTCTAGCGGAGATAATCGCTATAAACAACACAAGAACCAAGCAACACAACAACATTGTTGTATATAGGCTGTCAACAACCGGTACCGAGAAGGTTCGTGGTATCGAAAAAAGTAGTAGAAATTATCACAGTACACGAACGTTTTTTCTTCTTTCTACCGGATGTGGTGTTTTCTGTGTGTGTGTGTGTGGTGGTTTTATGCCGATTCCCTTTTGCTGCTCCAGCGTGGTGGTGTTGTGGGTTCTACTGCTATCCGATCCGAAACCTTTTTAATTAGTGGCTGTGTGTTTGTGTTACTTTTGATTTCCGTGCTTTGTTGTTGGTCAGACATCGATCGATCCGTGTGTTTTTCGTCCGCTTGGTTTCGATATCCTTGAAGGATATTTTCATCGTGTCTCATCGCATTTGCCCTTATCACGCACACATTTCTACAATGTTTTGGTTTTCATCATTATCTTCTATCTCCGCTATCTTCCTTTGTGTTTCCGTTTTTGCATGTGGCGTCGTGGCGTGGTGTGTTAATATTGTGTTCAAAGGTGTAGCGTAGTGTTGGGTAGTGAGCGCGAGAGCTACCGCGGGTGGTCTCGCCTCAATAAAGTGAGGGCTCTGAGCGCGCTCTTCGACCTCTTCGCGCTCAGTGAGTGCGGAGCTACCGGACAGGTCTCACCACTCACATGTTATTGAACAGTTGCCCTCTCTCCTCTTTAAAAAGAGCTCCTTTTTTACCCAACACAACCAAGTGTAGAGTAACATTCCGTTTTAAGCATCTTCATCCCGTTTTTTTTTGTGTTTGTTTGTAACGTTTACTTTGAACTAAAGTTAGAGGTATTTCTATTTCCATTTCCATTATTATTATTACCATTTTCGTACTCTTCGTGTTATGTTTCGTTTTTTTTTGTCAACAAATTTTATCGCATTTTTTGTTTGTTTGTTTGCTTTGCGCCAATATGTCTAATGAAGCGTATGCGACTCCGCTATGACGAACAAGCTTCAAACCCTGTCCATCGTTCTCACATGACTATTTCTTAACGCTTGTTGCATTCCCCCCCCGCTCTTCCTCTCCCTCTCTCTCTCTGTGTACACGGGTTATTATGTACATTGTTATTTTGTTACTCTACAATACGATAGCTCCTCAATTACCACGTACACTAAACTCCTTCCTGCTCTCATCTCACTATCATTCTTTGTTCTACCACCCTTTCTCGCCACTTTCCCGTTTTTGCTTTGTTCTACTTTGTATGCTTGAATTTTTACATGCACATATCACATGCATCTTTTCTCGTCTCCACCTCCACTATCTCCACTTTATACACGCACGAGAGCGCTCTCGTTCTCCGCTTTATAGGTTTTTAATTTTATTTTGTTTTCAACATCAAATCACAAATTCGGTTGTATCATTTGTTCCTTATGCTCTACCGGCACACGGAAATACAGTGGCAGCAGCAGCAGCCCGGTTGCACGGTACCGCCTGTTTGACTGCACCCCGTACTGCCGGATATGAGCCTTTTCAGTACACTTTTGCAGAAGAAAAAAAAAACACGGTAAGTTTTCTAGTTTTGTGCACACACTTTGTAACGATCTAGGCGGTATATATATATGTGTATGTATATATGTATATGTGTGCAGGTTTTAGCTTTTCCTGATTTTCTCTCTCGATGCTCAATCACAGTCTCCACGAATGCACGATGGTCACAGGCGCGGCTCACGATGATGACGACCTGGTCGACCACCATCTGGCCGCTGTCCGCGTCTCGTCTCCGCCGCATTGTCTTTTCCCGTTTGTTTGTTATAGTTGTTGCTTATAGCTAGCACACTCGATCAGCGTGGGCAAATGAAGGAGGTGATGCTCTGTCTGTATAGTCTTCCGGTGTGCAGGATATCACGACGCGCGCCGTCCTCTTACTTCAATCCGACAGAAGTTTTTGCAGAAGAAGGGATGAATTTCTCGGGTCACCGGCTCGTGTTTCCTCCGAAAAACTCTGCCATTTTTTAAAAAAAGGGGAGGACAAACAAACATTTTGCTCCATTAGTAAGTTAGTTCGGGTCCGGCAGGTGGTCTGTTCCATGGGAAACATTTGATTGTGGATAAATATTGTACAATATATTTGGTGTAGTATCACGATAGTATTTATTTCGATGCTGTACGATGGTGAAAAGGCCAGCAGGATGAGCTGATGAGGTGGGGGTGAACGAACGCTATATTATTGTTGATACATGTGGATGCCAAAAATGCGCTAATGGACACAAAGAAGCAGTACTGAAGGGAATGAAGTTATAGACAATTATACAAAGACTAGAATAAACAACATATGCGTTTGAAAAAAACAACCTAGTTTTGAATATCTATTCTATTCGATGCACCTATATGCTAGTGATTAACTCAACTCTTTATCGTCATGATTTTTATGTACAGAAAAAAATGTTGGTAAAGCACAATCATTTGATTTGGTGCAACTATGGCTAAAACAGTCTGAGAAAGGCAAAACAACTCAAACAAGAGTCAGATTTTAGCCAGAAACAGTTGGGAAAATGAGGCTTTGATCCAGAGGCTAGAGCATACACCAAAGAGAAACTGTGGCGAATAGTATGAACTAACTGGAGTAAACTAAACAAAACCCGCCGTTTATGCTCAAGACGACAATACGAAAATTACTAAGAATAAGTAAAAAAAAAACCCTAATAATAAAAATAAAACACGCGGAGCCGCTTCCTCTATAAATGTGCACACATAAAAATCACGTGCCACTATAGCGCCTAAAAGTATGCAATCGGGTGCAATGCGATTGGGCAAGTATTAATTACGAGATGCTGCAATAGTAAATTTTATGACACAAGTGTCAACAACGTGTATGTTCAGACATAAAAATCATTCTAGCTGAATAGTGTTGGTCCTGCTGTGTGTACAGGTCGCGTGAATCATTAAAAAAAAACCGCTTAAGGGTTTTATAGCTGCCTCTAGAAAAACATTCTCTTTGTTTCTGGTGGGTGCACTGCTACGTGGTGCTTTTGAAAGAAAAATGTGTTCGAGAAACACTTCGCTGCTTACCACCACCAAACGAGGTGAATTGGGAATTGCATCCTTCGTTGGTACAATTTTGTCGCTAACAGACACTAGCATCCTAACTACCGATGACGACGCATCATCATCATTATCATTATCGGCCTCCTCTTGCGGATAATTAAACGATCCATCGTTCGAAGCTGAAGTACTACCATCGCGAAGGATGCTTTTTGAACATTTGGGCACTATTGGGGGGAGGGGTGTTGGTTTGAAAGTATCGGAGTAGAGTCCACCGAGGGGAAGAAATAGATAAAAGCATAAGATTAACGTGGAACAAACATTTCGAACGCCACAATAGTTGTACAAAAAGGGGGGCGCTTTGTGCACATGTTGAATCGGCAAGAAAATTTTTCTCTCTCTCTCTCTCTCTCTCTATACATCTTTGCACTTGCCTGTTGTTGGCAGGGCGCGAGGGGTGACGTTATCACTAACCTTTCTGGGTGAGATGGAAATTAAACAGCATCGATGGATCTAGGCCAGTGGGAGCGTTACCGCTGTGAAGCATCATCGTACCGGCCGTTCCGGCATCCGACAAGGATGTTCGTGCACTTGCTCCTCCACCCAAACTACTACCACCACCGCCGCCACCACCCCCGATACCACTCAGCATTCCTGACGACGGGCTGTTGGCGAGTGTACCACAGCTTCCGTTGCTACTGCCTACGCTGGACACATTTAGGCCCCCGTTACTACCAACCACACCGTTCGCACCTTCGCCACAGCTTGGCAGGGACATGCCTCCCAGGGGCGACAGACCCATCGGACTACTGCCGTGCGAGGGGGGTCGCTGCGCCCGGCCACTAACAATGGCTCGCAGCTCCTGCCGCACCAGTTCCGAATGGTTAAGGCTTTGGCCGCTTGAATGTGTGCCATTGCTAAGACCCATACCACCGTTTCCGTTACCGACGCCGCCTCCACCGCCGCCGCTGCCACTATTTCCACCACCGATAATACCACCGTTGAGACCTGCGAATAGAATGCCGTTATTAAGCGACGGGTGGACGGGTCTGGGTGATATCACAGGCACATTTTCCTCAGCTGCCCGGCACGCGACGGACAGAGGGAACGGGTACACACAGGCACGTTTTCAAACATGTACAACGGATGTGTGGATACACATCGCAAAAGGAGTATGAAGATCGCAGATCTGCGTTCAAGACACACACACACACAGGATTGATGAAAGTACAGATGATGATTGAAACGGAGGTACGTACACACGAAGGTGGTGGGGTGGCGGTGTTGTTAAAACCCGGCGCGGTGCAACTTATATACACATTTACATAACGAACAAACAGAAGGAAACACGTACTTGATGAAGGTGGTGGTAGTTGGTGGTGGTAACAGTGGAAGTACCTACAGGACATTCCGGAGTTTTTGTTTTACCTTTTTCTTATACATTTTTAAATTCTTTCACAGGCTTTTGAGCCGGGTTTCTAATTGCAACTCGTTTGTGCAAATCGTTATAAAACCTTGAAACAGATTCAAAAGTACACGGTAAAGAATGAGTGCAAAATTAGCAGGGTAACCGTCACAAATCTGAGAGACAGATTCAAAAATAGTTGGAACATGTTTCAACAAACTCCGGACACCTTGCACCGGACAGTAACTCTCTCGGAGAAAAATCTTCTATATATATACAATTTAATTCTTATCATTTTGAAGCATGGCAATCCCTAAATCAACGTGACATAGCTCGTTGGACCTGGTGATTCGTCTCGCGCATACGAAGGACAACACAAGATCGGTAGAGTTATTCTTTTTTTAAATCACCTTGTACACATTTCTGGTTGAATTAATTACATACATTCAGCCCTCGATTCCCAACGTACAGAATTAGTCACACGGTACACAACATCATACAATTACAACTTAGAATTAGCACACAAACCCCGGTGGAACAGGACAGAACGAAAGCACGACAGCTGAAGAAGTTGGAATAGGATACAGCCAGTGGCGGTAATAGGGAGAGTGGAAGCAGTAATCACACCCACAAACACAAACGCTGCGGACAGCGGAAGGTAACAGCATAGCATTTTTTCCCTGCCGCAAACGACACATTAACAACAATCCCGCACTGGTATGAATGAAATGTGGCGAAGCGAGTCAACTTTTGTTTCCATCCCGTACGTCACATTAGCCAATTGGAAGATGAACAAGTGAATGATGGATGAAACACATACAACAGAGAACAAGAACAATTAAGAAACAAGAACAACACAACAACAGTGTATTGGAAGGGATGATGAGCACGGAGAGAACAGGATGTATGACGCCTTGTTAGCACAACCACGCATAGCAAACACCGCGCACACACGCTTGTCAGCACCACGCAAACGGAGGCCAAACATTTGTCCTTGGTTCAGCAATTCAAACGCAACTCGCACACTCTCACAACTGTCAAGCGATTGTGTATAGGTAGCGACAGGAACATGAACAATATTACTATTTTGCTGTTGGCTTTAGGATAGAAATACATATATGAATGGTCGCATTTTTAACCTTATACATGCCGGTTATGTCGCATGCCGCACCTTATACAATAAATTAGCATCAGAAGCTGAGATGTAGGATTCTATTTTTGATTGCTTAGAACTTTAGCAAACGGATGCCGTATGTTTTTATTAAACAAGGTGCAAGATGATTTGCGATCGTGCAACAGTGCCACTAGTGAGCATTTCACCAAATGATTGCGTATGATCGTATGAACTGGGATCGAATGTAAGGTGCGTCTGAGTTGCGTCGTGGCGAACACTGAGCGTTATTGCATGAGACTCTGTGTGTGTGTGTGTGTGGATATGGATGTGTGCGTGGAGAAATGTTGGTGGTGCTTGGGGGGATGCGGGGTGGGGTGTACATTGCGTCTCTTACCAGTTTGACTGCGATTGAAGTAATCGCCTGGTGAGCTCGCCGTATGCTGCTGCATTGCTGCCGCATTGCCGAACATCATACCGTAACCGGTGGCATCCGGACCGGGCCCATGTCCACCGTACGCGGAACGGGGCGATCCTGCGAAAACAGCTATCTTTTAGCATGGTTCTTGTTCTCGTAAATCCGTAACTAGGATGGACCTAGCTGGTTTGTTATTGTATTTTAACTAGATCTTTCGAAAAGGTTTTCGTTGTATTTCCATTGACTAAAGGTTCGCTCTTCACCTTCGAAACATAACCTCTCATCGGCCTCCTATTTTCAAACAGGGCTACGGTACATTTCCAACCGGCAACCATCGCCAATTGATTGACCATTCAACCGGCGGGAAGTGTCAAGAAAACTTCACTGCAAAAGCGATGCAATCTACTAAAGTAAGCTCGCGGGCCGTGTACTAACCTGGCAAGTGTTGAGTGGATTGCGGAGGCACACTGCCTTGCCGCTGGAGCCTCATCTGCTGGTTGGCATAGACGGGATTGGCAAAGTTTGGTGCGGACACGCCGACAGGTGAGGGGCTCGGTGGGCCAGGAAACCCGCCACCGTCCACCATTGAGCCACCGAACGCGCTTTGCTGCCGGGGCGTTCCAGGACTGTTAAGCGTACCGCGCTGCCTTTGAGGTGGACCGACAAACTGTCGGTTCGGAGCATTCGGATTAAATCCGCCCACGGACTGTAAAAAAGGAAACATTATCATCTGGGGGACTCTTCTCCACTTGAAGAGGGTAACTGTCTTACCGAAAGCTGAGCATTCAGCATAGGATTTTGTTGCTGAATCGATAGCCTTGCGTTCGCGTTCTGTTGCCACTGCTGCTGCTGTTGCTGCTGCTGCTGCTGTTGTTGCTGCTGCTGCTGCTGTTGCTGAGGTGATTGCCCCGAAACGACCACATTCGGTTGGTTGACCGGTTGGCCCCCAACTCCACCACCGAACGGTGGTGGTTGGCGCGGTGATAGCTGTTGATTGACGTTGCTACCTGCATTGCCAAACCCGGACACCATCTGCTGCAGCTGAGGAGATAGACGATGGCCTGGATTGTTGTTGAACGGGTTGCCTTGGAATCCTGAAAGCGGAAAGGGCAGAAGCATTTTGGTTTAGAAAAGATTCGTTTTGTTTCCGAAAAAAAATCCTAACCGCCACGTACCTGCTTGTTGCGGACTAAGTTGCGTCCTTTGACTTGGACTCAGCTGTTGCTGCATCAGGCTCGGCGAAAATCCGGGACTAAGCTGTGAATCCGGTACATTATTTGCTCGCGTCAGCGTAACGTTGGGAGCTACAACGAATAACAAAAAACAATGCTGTAAAACCTCAATTGCTTTCAACAATGGCTCAAACAACTTACGACCAAGGTCTGAGTTTGCTGTCGGGTTCACCGTAACCACCATCTGCTGCTTCTGTTGCTGCTGCAGCAGACGCGTTCGCTGTTGCTCCTGCAACATACGATGATCCCGACTTTGATGCTGCAGCTTCTGCTGCATTGCAAGCAAGTTCTGCGGTACGACGGGATTCGCGTTACCTAGCTGACCCTGCGGTGGTATCCGCATCCGCTGCGTGTACACTGGCGGTGGTGTAAAGTTTTGGTTTGGCCCCGCTTGTGACGATTGCTGTTGCAAACTGGTGCCCGGATTGAGTCCTGGGCCACCAGTGCCCGCACCACCACCGGCGCTGCCCGAACCGCCAGGACCCACCAAACCTGTTGGGCCACTGCCAGGCGGACCACCTACAGGACCCATACTGCCCGGTCCACTGCCACCGCCCGAACCCGCACCGTTGTTTGCTCCTCCGGCCATCGTGTGCATTGGGTAGGCTGGCGGACTTCCGCTGAACTGTGGTTGGGGCTGTGGTTGTAATGGAGAGCTGACATTTTCGTACTGCATTAACGATTTCTGGATGGCATTGATTGCCAACTTTTCTTGTATATCCGGTTGGCTCGACTGCGACGGTACAACCGACGATGTAGACGATTCAATTGGACTTAAGCCTGAAATAGAAGAAAACGATTGTATGATGAGGACATTGCTGTAACCGCTCACCCAAGGCACAGCGGGCAGTAAGTAAATTCATTGATTCAAATAGCAATTCGACCAATCTTAAGTCTTACTACTGTAAGTTCAAATCGGATATGGAAATAAAATGTTTGTGTTTTAAAGTTAACCCATGGAGACGCCTAGTACTTTGTACATCAGATGTAATGCGGGGTTGATAAAAAAAAAAGCCAGGATAGGGTCACCGGGCTGTAAAAATTGTTCCCTCCGCCCTCCCCACTTACCTAAGATACTGTTGAGTTCACTCTCGGCAAAGTCGCCCTCCGGTGCAATCTCAATCACGTGATTAAGTATTTCGTTGAGCTCCGGGTCCCACTCCGTCACGAGTTGCGTCGAGGTGGCGGGCGTCGACGTTGCAAACGAACCGCTGCCACCGCCAGCCGACCCGATGCCGGAGTCCTGGATCGCGGGCGAAAAGTTTTGCTGCCGCTGGGCGGCCAACATTTGCTGCTGTTGCTGCTGCTGCTGCTGCTGCTGCATCATCGATGCCTGCGTATGGTGCTGCTGTTGCGGATGTTGCGAATGATGCTGCTGCTGCTGCTGCTGCTGCAGGTGCTGTTGGTGCGTTTGGGGGTGTTGATGATGGTGCTGCTGTTGCTGATGGTTGAGGTAGATATCGGAGGATGTTGGAGGTTGCTGCGATTGAGAAGGCATAGCTGATTTGCGCATCTGCTGCTGTTGCTGCTGCTGCTGCTGCTGGAGGCGCATTTGGTTCAGCTGTTGTACTTGTTTTAAATTATTGTTGCTAGTGGTTAGATTGTTATTATTCAGCGTTTGGTTCGGCGCCGTCGAACTCGACACGTTTGCTAGCTGCCGAGCCAGCCCGGAGTTGGGTATGTCCGGGATGATGCGATTGAACGGCATGGCCGTTTGCATTGGCATTGGTGCTTTGGACGGGTTGGCCAGCAAGGAGGCCAGCATCTTGTTGCGCTCGCGCAACTTTGACGGCCTGTTGTCCGTTCGCTTGACCGCCGCCCCTTCGTCTGGCTCGGTCGAAGGTCGCTTTCGGTCATTGCTTTGTACCTGTAGCTTCTGGATGAGTTCTTCGTTGTTCAATGGCGGCGGATAATGCTCCTTTGGCTCATCCTAGGAAGGAGAAAGCATAACAATGTGCGTGTTAGTTGCATATGCTGGAAGTGGCTTAGTTGCTAATGCCTCTCTATATGTATACGGATCGTTGCAATAAATCCACAGTGAACGTATTTTTGTAGAGAATTAATTTTCCCATGTGCTTATATAGTACAGAAAAAATATTACACATACACAGAGCAATTACAGTGTTCGTAACAAAAGCTTCCGGAAACTAAAGAATACGAACAAACGCAATCCGTTCAAATGGTTCATAATCTAGCTTATGTCGCTTTCCATCGTGTGGTGTGGGCAAACAAATTGGTATGTTTTGTTTCGCTTCCTGTTTAACCAGTTCAAAACGCGACCGGACAACACTTACTTTAACCTTTTGCAGCTGCTTAAGAAGTTCGCTCGGACCTTGTCGGTTGCGGGCGTCACTTTCGTCGTCATCACTTTTGTCGTTGAGCAGCTGGAATATTATGGTTGAGTGTGGAGAAGGGTTAAACATGAGTATCATGTTTATCGCTTTCGTAATTTCGCTAGTATCTAAACACCATTCGTGCCAATCTTTATTAGAGCGTGAGTGTGGTTAGAACGGTAGGCAGCAAACTATAAGTCAAACTTAAACGGGGCTTGTTATCAACCAAAGCCTAGTACTGGTGGTTAAACGATACACGAGCGGCAAACTAGCTTTAGATAAATCAGGTAGTTAGTATATGGTGGATATGTTAGAACACAGTGTGTGGTGGGAAACGCGCAATGCGCCAAATCTATACAAAAATGTGAGTTTGTGTGTGTCTTTCAATCAAATGGATAAAGAATTGAACAGCGTAAGATCGAGGCTCGATCACAGCCTTAGTTTGAACTAGATGAGAAGAGAAAACGTTGTATGTGTAGATGGAGTTGTACAAAACACCAGAGTAACGCGTGCTCGAGTGAAAGTAATTGAAGAAAACAAAGCATTTCACAAAGAAAAGAAGCAGCATGTTGTGCAAAAGTTCAGAAAAATCTCACAATCGAACTACAAACGAACGTAACGAGCTAGAGAAAGTAAGTGCTGACAGAAGGCAGCAGTAGTATCCGTACCTGTAATAGCATATTGTTGCTACTGGCTTTACTATTCTCATTTCCCGCTGCCCGGGCCGTTAACCCGAGCCCACTAACACCACCACCACCACCACCACCATTATTACTACCCTGCGCTGGCGTTCTAACCGATTGAGGTATACGTTGTGAAAGAGAGGCGGTATTTACTTTATTGCCATTACTATCCTTTTCTTCTTCGGAATTTAGCAAGCCCTACAAAAGGAAACCACAAATTATACGAAACAGAAACAGAGAGGAAGAGAAGAATAGAAACATACGATAAGAGGATTGGATGGTAACATGGAACGATAGTAACAGGGAGTAAAGGACGAGAAAGAAAGAGAGAGAGATAGGGAGGCAGACTAGTACATGAAAGTGATCGTAAATAGGATGATTCTTGATCCCAAAAACTGTCTCGAACCGTAGTACAATCTCTGTGGTTGAAGTTCCAAAACAGAGCTACAATTATAAGTCGCCCACTGGGTGTCATAATTCAGAGTTAGAGTAGAGAAGTGATTGCTTCAATTTCTATCTGTGATCATCAGTTTTTCGTTGATCGTATAGAGTATCTTAAAACCCTTAGGATGAATTTTTTTAAATTGATTTGGTTTACATTTTCCCATACAAAACTGTAAAAGAAATCTTTAAAAAGATTTTTTGAGGAATCCAAACATATCTGGCAAACTATCAATGAAGTGTGGAACCTATTCAATAGTATCTGGGAAAATGTAAAACAACTCCAGGATACCTTATGGTAACTCAAATGCATAAGAATAATACAAAATCAGTTCAAACACCACCTGCAGGCATATAGGTCAACTCATTCCAGTACGGGATTGTGAAGTAGCCAATGCAAGATTGGCGATGGAGCATTACCAAAAAAAGAGTACGATAACAAAGATCTATTCAAAGTTTTCAAACAATCAGTTAAAGCAATTGCCGTGCTATTTTTTTCTTTAACGAATTTATAAGAAAGCACATGTTGGTTTCTTAAAGATTCTTAATAATAGCTTAGTAGAGTTGTGATAAATGTTTGAAAACATAGTTCATTTGTTAGAAAATTTGGTAAGTATTTTGTTTTGCTTGATAAATAGTTCATACTCATGCAAAGAAGATAAGATTGTAATATATTTGGATTGCAAGTCACGCAAGTCAATTTACCATACCGAATACCCAACTAAAAAAATCAAAAGTTTAAGTATGTTATTACTATAATTATGAGCTTATTAGTATATTGTTATTTACTACCAATACAGCTTATGTTGTAGCTAACGCCTAACACCGAAGGATTAATACATATGCAATACCCCCAAACAGCTAAATACGAGCATTGGTAAAATTTGTTTAGCGGTGCACGTTTACATACCTTCAAAATTCGATTAGGATTCCGATGGTCATGGTCCATATCCAACCCGGATGAGGATGAGGCATTTGAGTGAGGTCGTTTGGTTGTAAGCAGATTCCGCAACCGCTCGGAATCGTGCGTGTTCGTTGGTGGTTGCGCTTGTTGCTGAAGATGCTGCTGTAGATGCTGCTGCTGTTGCTGCTGCTGCTGCTGGTGATGTTGCTGTTGTGGATGTTGCGGCTGTCGTTGCACCATCTGCTGCGACGGCATCGCCGACTGATGCTGCTGCATTGGCGACATATGGGGATGATGGTGTTGCTGCTGCTGCTGCTGCTGCTGCTGCTGAATGTCCTGCAACTTATCCTTGCTATCGTCGAACGGGAACTGAAACGCGTTCCCTCCGAACGGCGTTCCAGTGTTGTTGTTGTTGTTGGTATTACTGTTATTGTTATTGTTGTTGTTCAGGGATAAGCTAGGATTGATGAGGTTGCCGCCACTACTGCTACCCCCCGGCGCTCCGCTATTGTTCGACGGCGAAGGCATTCCGCCCATCGTGTTGCCTGAGTAGTACGGCGTCATCGGTGACGCACACATCGGTGCGGCCGCTGGGCTGTATGCGCTGACGGACGGTGGTCGAGGAGTGCTGACCGGAGTGACGCTGGTACGGGAGTCGGGTCGTGAGTCCCACCCAACACCAACCGCCTCCATGTCGAACGTGGAATGTGGAAATTCGAGCTCAAAGTCTGTGTTGAAGAAGTTACTACTGTCGGACGATGGTGCGCACAGCAGCGACGAAGAGTTGGGATTACTTCGCGGCGATACTATCGAGCTCATCGAGACCGCCGGACCCATGCCGGTATTGCCGCCTCCCGTACCCATGCCGATAGGCGTTCCCGGTGTTCCGCCACCGGGGCCCGTCGTCATACCACCGCCCGCGGACACACTCATACTGCCTCCGGTCATTCCGCCAGAACCGCCGAGCAAACTGGATGTGCTGGCGGAATTGCCACTGCCGGCACTCCCTCCATTCAGCACGCTCGACATTAGCGGTCCACCCATATTACTAACACCCTGTGTGATTTGGGCCATGTGACGAGCTACGACGTCGTTGGCACCGTTTAGGCCGCCTCCTGTCACCGAGCTGCTCGTGCTTGGCATCAGCAGCCCCATGGATGAGGATGAGGTAGGATTGCTGCTACTGCCGTTGTTATTGTTAATGTTGCTGCCGCTCATTGCCGCACTAAGGCCACCACTGCTGCCACTTCCACCGCCCATCACCATTCCCCCGCTGCTGCTGCTGCCATCCGCCGAGAGCATGGCGACTTCATTTTCCGTCAGCACGGTACAGATGGCCATTATGAAGTCGGACTCGTTTGGTTTTGCGCTGCGGAAGAGCTTCGACTGCGTCTTCACGTGCACGTACACGTCAGGTCCACCGAGCCGCAAACGGTAGGTCAGCTCGTGCGGCGTTCCGTTCGACGCGCGTACATTGCCGAGGTGCTCGTTCAATCGCGGCCGGTCCTGATAGTGGCAGATGTCGTAGATTGACCGAATGGTTTCTTTGGTAAAATTTCCTGCAAACTGTTTCCTTAGGGTCGATGAGTTATAATCTGAAAAGACAGTGAGACACCATCAGGCGATTAATGTCCGCCAACTTGCACAGAAAAGAAAGTCAGCAGCCCGACAAACCGTTCGAAACTTACTTATAATGTTACCACTAGTATCCAGCTTTAGTGTTAGCTGTTCGTCCAGCGTTTGTGGCATGGTGGTAGTTTCTATGGTTGCCTGATCGTCCTCGGGTAGTGTAATTAGACAAAGCACCGAGGACGATTCCTCCGTATCATCCTTCACGGGAGCAGAGATGATGAGCAGATCCTTGTACTTTTCCAAGCGCTGCTGCTTCTGCTCGATCGTTTCGTTTGCCCCTTCTGGCGCCCTCAGTAACCAACGAATTTTAGTACGTATGGTACGCTTTGGCGTCTGATAGAACATCTGCGGCGGAGGAGCATAAGCAGGGTTAGATTGGAAATCGTTGCTCCAGCAAGCAGTGGTACTCACTTCATTTTGATCCCAGTTTAGCTCAAACGAATTCTTATTTAAAATAGGACTCAGCTTTGAATGATCACCAGTATGCAGGTACGAATATATAGACTGTCCGTGGAGCTCCGTGCGCGAGTAGTGCAGTACGTCGCGGACGTTCTCCGTGGCACATTCGATCACACCCTCCGAGTTGATCTCCAGCAGGGCCCAGCCCACGTTCGAGATGTAATGTTGCACTGCCTCGAAGTAGGCTGACTTTTCCGGCGAGTGGCCGTTTACCGAGGGTTCCGGTAGCGGCGGTTCAGTGGATGACACTTCTCCCTGTTGCACCGGGTGCAGTTTGCAGGAAGCAGAACAATCCGGTGAGCATTTGGAACACCGCGAACCAGTGAGATTCGGGTTTCCTTGCTCTAGCATATGACGAAACTGCAAATAGACGAAGAGGTAAGTTAGTTTCTTGTTTATTCCCTGCAGATTGGACATATTTTATTTCACTATCAAGCTAAGGTAGATCTTTTACTACGGTCGAGTTCTACACCCGACAGCAAAGCAGCAACGCACTACGGTCACAAATGAAATCAAACAAAACAAAACACGATGGTACATAACAGCACAAGAATTGCGTTGCTAAAAATAGATTCCCTCCAATCAGCAGCTTATCCGTGGTAAGTGGCGTCTTGGCGCCTTGGAACATGAATTCAAACCTTTTTTCACTGAACGCCATCCTCAGTCTACCGAACGAAATGATAATGGACAATGTAAGAACTGCATAGGCTATTCCTATCGATGGCGTTGGTATAACTAATCAGTATACAAACAAGCAGACAGTATAGAGGAGGAGTACACTGCTGATCACGAAAAAGCTGGCCATTTAAGCTGCGCAGCGCACGCTGGTTAGCTTTACATTAAGGAGATGTCCTGAGATCCTAACCCTGCAGCAGGAGCAGTAGTGCAACAGTGGGGATGGATGCAGGTGCTGTGAACTTACCGTTCGTACAACTTCACTTAGTATCGCCGCTTTGTCTGGTTTGCAAGCGGTCATATCCCGCTTGATCTGCAGAAACTCGCCAAGTTGTTCAATGTACTCATTTTCTAGCTCTCGGCGACGTTTCTCGTTGTTGCACTTATTTATCTGTGACTGTGGCTGCTGTTAGGAAGAAGACGAAAGAGACAAAACAGTTAGAAGGGTGGATTCTAAACCAGTAACTAGGAGATCGGTCGTTCTTACCTTCGCGTCTGGTTTGCGGCGAATCTTTTTCGATGCGGTAGGCGGACAGGCCACGGATGGTACGACGACATTCATTATTTTTGACTGACTCTGCAGTTGTGATGCTGGAGCTGCTCCCGGTGTAGCTGTGGCGGCGGCGGCGGCGGCTGCTGATTGCGTCGCGTTGATTTGGTTTTGCAACTGAGCTGGTGAGTGCTGCTGCTGGACACTGGAGGAATGTTGTTGTTGTTGTTGTATCGGCAGTGTTGAGGCTGACAGTCCACCGAGTCCACCCAAACTTTGGCCACCGGTTTGCGATGCGGAGTAGAACGATGCTTGAGACGATTGCGTTGACTGCGACAGTTGTGTATGCACAAGCCACTGGTCCGGCAGTGGTAGTTCACATGGGCCAAGCCTGTCAGGTAGCGAAAGGAAAGAAGGGCGAAAAGAGCATAGGTTAGTACAGTTTAACGGCGCGCGGTTTCATTTCCTAGCGGTTGAAGATTTTGAGACACGCTTCATGATGATGTGACACCGCCGGCACACCGGTGTTCCATCCTTCCGTTCCGGCGGCTATCGGAGAGTCTTACTTGCTTCGCTTGTATAGTGCGCGCTCCCGTATCTCTGTATAATCGTAACTTGCGCAATCAGCAGTTATCAGCATGTGAAGACCCACGACCACCTTCCATCCCGGGGTGTAGAGTGTTTCAAGATTATGGGTTTTCTGTGAGCGTGTTACAGTGTCGTGTAAATTAGATGATTTCTTTGTCAAACACATCGCCCGTGGTGCGCACCTTTGTGAAGGTTCGACAATCAATTTGCACGACACACGGTTTGTTGTAAACGATGAATGGTATATTTTGTGGGCTCTCCCCTTATCATGGGTAGATGGCAAACGGGCTACCAAATTCACCACAGCCGTTCATCAACTTTATCGGCTTGACTTAGGATCGCGAATCATAACCGAACACCTGGCAAAAGATTGCGAACGGGTCTAGCGGAACGGCACCTGCGACAGGATGTGGCAGTTGCAGAGAGCAAAAAAAAATGCTTCCTAAGAAACCTCACCCGTCTGGACGTAAGTCACGTTTGCTCACACTAAACACTTCTAAATTGTGTCCCAAACCACCGATCCGATGATGTTCCATTCGCAGTCAGCACATTTTAAAAACAGCAACAAACCTATAGCACGCTGGTACGGCTGTAACGCTCGCCGTCCTGCTACCCCGACGACTCATCTCTGTTCCTCGTTTGGGGTTTGTTTTAAATTGTGACCGTTAAAATTGCTTCCAGGCATAGGTGTGCGTGTATATTACGAGGCCCGTAACGGCACTTTGTTGAACCACACAAAAATGAATCAATTCATCACCACATACAAACAACCGTCAACACTCCACACGTTCACTGCTGTTTTGTGGACGGAAAACGGATCTTGCCAACCTGCTGCGGCGGCGACGAGACTCTAGTGGACACAGGTCCACCCACGGCAAACAACTGAGCCCGTGGACCGTGCGGTTTATTCGATTTATTTATTACACCCTAAGGTATGTTATCAGTTTACGGCGGTTCAAGTTTCTACCTTGCGCCCTCAATTCTTCTCGTTTCCTTCCCTTGCGGGCACACACTTGTTTCATCCGCACACGTTGGGTAGTGGGAACACACAACCGCTCAACCGCTGGGGGTATGGATGTAGGAATTTAGTTCCTTTGGTGGAGCCGTGGATGATACTGTGCCCTGGTATTGCAGGGATAAGGTAGGGGTCCATTGCCGGTGGTCAATTCGGATAGGAAATGAATTATCATTTTAGCAGACTTATCACGTTTCTGGCTGCGTGGGCTAGAATTGACTTTTTTTTTCGGGGCGGATATAAATGTGGGGGATCAACTTCATTACTACATGCATCGATTGGAACGTGCTTTAAATAGGACTCGGGACATTAAACAACTAACCATATTGAATGGCGAATAATTTGTACATTCATTATCCTGATGTGGTTTTACGTACAAACAGTAAAACTTCATGACTTTATAAGTTTATTTGAAGCCCTTACTGTCATTGTGAATTACACAAAAACCCTCCCAGTATTGTTTGACAGCAAGGTTCACAATTTTTACTTCACGACAAAACCCTCACCTTGCTTGAGTGCTTCTTTTGTTTTAAAATGAAGCACAACACATTAAAGGGCAGTAATGTACACAATTATTCTTGTGTGCCATCGTTTAAGCGATTGTCCAATGCGGACAATTCTGAAGGTGGGTAGGTGCAGCATCACTCACAATGGGCTCGCGAATTAATGCGGCGCCAGGTAAAGCACCAACAGTAAAGCATCTGAAGCACAAACGAAATTGTCCAAACATGGAGTTTGGTCGTTTCGTCAAGGGAACCAACTACGCTAGGAAAGGATTGAAGCTAGTTTGTCATTGCTGAGCGGCGTATGCCCTTGCCCAGCTGGTGGAGTATGATTCATCACGGAAATCCATTGGAACTGCGCGACAATTTATGGAAGTGTTCTTATGAGTTATTTAAGTAACTCAACTCGCATCATATAGTCTCTTCCATAGATCAATAAGATCAAACAGCAAAAAAGTTACTTATCTTTTTCAAATTACACAGTGATCTAACTCACCAGCAAATCATCTCGGATAGGTTTTATAGAAACTACACAAACTTATTCTTCTTTGCCTTTTGCGTTCTATTTAGTATAAACACTCACTATTACCATTAACTAGGTACCCCAACAACACAAAGAAAACAAAGACACACTATAAATCCTCTCAACTCTACCTCCAAGTCGTTACTGCGTTTGCCACCAGCTATGCTGCTCATAGTCATTATAAAGGAGTTTCCCAGCTCCTGCATGATGTGCACAGTCGCGAGTATGACGGCACATTACTCACGATGGTGAAATTCGGAAGTGAATATCTCCCCCAACATGTGCTCTGGTAGAATAACGATCACTCGAACAGCTAGCTTAACGATCGCTTAGAGCATGCAGAAGAAAGGAAGACAGCAATGAGTCGCACCGAAAAATAACATAATCAATAGAAGTGATAACTTCGGAACTTAACTAACGATCAGGTAACTTCACGATCAACCACGAAAATTGTTACAAACACACCAACACACCCCGAAAAGCGTGTTTTGTGGAGGGAAACACACACAAAAAACCCCCCAGCGACGAAATTAAACGTTACGG
The DNA here is from genome assembly GCF_013141755.1 of Anopheles stephensi. NCBI lineage: Eukaryota > Metazoa > Arthropoda > Insecta > Diptera > Culicidae > Anopheles > Anopheles stephensi. The sequence continues at coordinate 64,084,874 of NC_050203.1, read as the reverse complement.
ATCCCCGCAAAAGAAGTGGGTCAAGTTCAGAGCGACGAATTCCAACTCCATTGCAGATATATACGGCCACGGCAGCAGCAGCAGCAGCAGATTGGCGTGCAAAAGCCACTCTCGCCTTACGTCATAATATTGTTGTTGGGTGTTTCATTCACTTGCACCACAGCACAGCGTATTCTCGCTCGCTCGGTCGCATGAGTGTTGTATCCAGCTAGTACTACATATCGCCATAACCGTTTAGCAGGTGTTTAAGGGGCTCAAATGCGCCCCAACTTTATTTAAACGACGAGGACGTTTTGGAAAATATTAGGAGCTCTATAAGAAAACGATTTCAGAATTCGATATATGCCTCTTAGGACTTGAATATCTCAACTGACCACATCCATTACGGACCACATTTAGTATGAGTATGTCATGTAAAAAGATCTTCAAAAAATTTGAATCAGCTGTTTCTTTGTCTACACCACTAGGTCATTTCTGCAACGAGCTAGATAGCGTCTCGTCTATTTGTGTCGGCGATTCTACCTTCTGATTGTTTACCCTGGCGCTGTGTACCCTTCCCTAACATGACGACGATACTTTGTGTTGCAATTCATTTAAATGCAACAGCGTAAGTTTTGTACGTAAGTATGTGTTTGATTAATTAAAATCCTTTGTAAGGCACCGATCAGAAGAAGTGATTAATCAAACTAACGAAAGAGAACACACTGATCTTCGTCATCAAACAATGCGGCGTCATCTTCGTTTGGCGATCTTGAGGAAGAGCTAGTGCCATCTTACCAACTTATCGCGTCCACAGTGCAGTAGTGTGTGGTGGTCAATTGGTGGTAGGCATTTACTCTCGCAATTTTCAACCGATCAAGGTACAATACCGTGTAACACAACATCCGAGCGTCGCTGCTTTTTTCTTCTCCATTCGCTATCTTGAACGGCCGACGGTCGTTTGCAAACCACTTTGTGATCACTTGCCAGCTTCTCTCGCTGTCTCTCGTGTGTCTACGCAAAAAAACACTTTCCATCTCTCTGTCCGTCAAAGTGGACCGAGGTGCGTTTACGTGCTGCCGGCCGCCCGCGCGAGGTGTTCTTCTTACGGGGAGATGGTGCACCCCAATCGGTGTCAGTGGGTCACAGTCAAATCGTGTGACCGTCGACGTCGCCCGCCAAGTTTACTTGGCGGGTCCCTTAAAGCCGGGACTATGGTTCGGTTCGAATGTGTTGGTGAGTTTTTTCGTTCACAAACACAAACGTTTTCGGTAGGACTAGTCAACAACTTCAGACGGTAGTGCACACACACACAAACGAAAGCAACGGCGTCGATGCAGTGACGAACAGTAAGTACTGCAACCTATTGCATGAATTGTGCAGATCATCATGCCGGGGTGACGCATGCAATACGTCATGTAATGTGCGACTTTGTTCAAATTTTGTTACGAGTATTTAAGTGAAAATATTACATCCAGTGAATCAAAACTCAATTTTCTCGAAACCCGAGTGGAGAGCTTTTTACTCAATTTTCTCCCCCCAGAGGGCCGGCATTCGCTCCGAGTGCTGTAAAGCTTTCGGTCGGTTGCTTGCTGGCGGCACAAGCATCGATTAAATGCTGGTACACAGTGTGTGAGTAGTTGAGTGGAAATATGAGCGTGTGTGCCGCCGGCGGTTTGTTATGCAAATCCGGTGACGATGGCAACCTGCGAAGCGGAAGCGACTGGCGTTTTTCACTGCGGATGTGACAGGGGGAGGAGAGGGGGGGGGGGGGGGGGGAGGAACCGAACCGGGCGGTTGGCAAAGAAGGAAGCATGGTGCTTCATTTTCACCCAACATTGGAAAGGACCAAGGAATAGCCCAATTACGATGATTGCTGTAAGTGTGTGTTGGTAAAGGAGGGCGGTGGGGGATGGATGATGGGAGGTGTGAATGTGTCATGGAGATTTTTATTGGGAGCCACTTTACCACTTTCGTTCCTGCCCAATAACGCTTCGACCCTGGATAATATTAAAACTGATCCATGATGGTGTTTGACATAAGGTTCGGATTCATCTGTAGATCCGAGGTCTTCTTTCAGATATTCTTCAACATTTCAATTGTTCTCAACATAAATAAATTTGATAATTTTCAATCACCAGACGATAAAGCCCCAAAAAAGTTATTATAATCCCATACCACCAATCAAAACAGTCAACATTAATGGGCTGAGGCAACTGGCTGGAAGTAGTTCAGTAGTTACCCACGCTCAAAGCTTCGGTTCCACCATCCGTAAACATTTGGCTGAATGGTGGTGCCAGAGAGAGGGTCATAAATTTTTGAAGTGGTAAAATTGCGGAGCTATTCTCATCCGTATTTTGGTGGCGAAACACTTGCAAATGAATAATGCGCCTCCATCAAGCTGGGAGATTGCCCAAATGATGCTTACAATAAAATGTGAGTATTGGAGTTGTAATTGAAACGATCATAAATTTTGAGCACTTGAGCTCCGTCAGCCGAGAAAAAAAACCCTTTTGTGGTGAGAAAATAAGCCAAACCGAGTGAGCTATCTCTGCCTCCTCCCCTCTGGGTTGGCGGGAGAGGGTGTTCACAGAGTTGCCGAGTCAAGTGGTGGTTTATGGACAAAATAGAAAATGAAAACTTACAAAGCACACCGGATCCATTATTACCACACGGCGACGTGTATATAACGCAACAAATGTTGTCTATTCGAGCGACTCACGAAATATGTGAGGAGTCATCGAGGGAGTTTTTTTGTGTGCCTCTTAAAGACAATACCGACACACACAGACACAGACTACACAAAGACACCTCCTCGGCGGAACTAAGATCATCCGGATGTCGTAATCGTGACGATGAGCCGCGCTTTCGTAGCTGGTGGAAAGTGAAGAAAACCGAAAAGGCTCTCCCCCCGAAAACAAAAACCCCCAAACCGATTCAACTGGCTAAGTTTTTATATCATACCAGTTTATATCACCCTCTCCCCCTCTCCCTGCCAAGGTCTTGCATAACACCCGGAATTTGAAAGTTTTCACCCACCGGAGGAAAAAAAAAGGTGGCGATGACAACAAAACGGGGCCGTGTAAAAAGGCTGAGCAGCGAGCGTAAGCGAAAGCCCCACAAATTCTGCCATGTTGCGGAAACAGTGGTAACACCAACAGGTTGTTGGTTATTGTAAATTTAAATTTAAAAGCGTTTTTTCCCCGAAAATAAAAAAAAAAACTCCAGCTAGGTTTCGTACCCCGCCCCCCTGCCGATGGTGGACAAAAAATGCTAAAGAAAGCTTTACTTTGTGTAAAAAGCGTGTACCAACGGCAAAGGGAAAGCGCGCGCGAGAGCTCTCGATTTCGACGGCTCGGCCGCACGCGCGCACAGTGGAAGGGCTATTATAAGGGTAAACATGTACGTCAGATGCCTTCGTAACTAGCTCATTGCCATTGTTACGGCGTCAAGATCATCCATCCCATCGAATCGCAATGCCACCCATACACCGAGTGAGCCCCAAGCACCAGTCGACACACATCAGTTGGAATGCGCAGTCGCGTGCAGATACACAAATAATGTCGATTTGCACCTTCCCTTGTAACTTCACACACATCAACCACAGAAATAACTAAGTGCTCTCTCTCTCTCTCTCTCTCTCTCTCTCTCACTGGTTTCTCTCCATTTAATTTAACACACACAACAAACCCTCCCACAATTCCCCAAAGGCCGTTGAGGAACTAAAATTTGGTATGAGGCACAAAATCAACCCTCCCCAAAGTTGATATTTTATCCACTCGTCTTGACGCCATCTACGCCTCTTCGAGCATCTTATATTTTAGAGGCCATCGGTGGGTTTTGTCACACGATCGTGTGCGTCCTTTCCACCCGCTTTCGTTTTCCATTCCGGACACTTTCTCTCCCCGGATCCCAGAGCGTGGAGAAAACATGCGTCCGTCCGCCGGTCCGTCGGTGGGAGTAGTAGGCGCGCTTGTCGCGTCTCTGAACGATGTGCTCCACATAATGCGCGAGACAGACAGACAGACGAGAAGATCAGGGCCTATATAAATAGGATTGTTTTCTCGGTTGGTTGAAACGGAAAGTGAAACGTGATCATTACGTGGCCGCATTGCGCGGGCGCGCGCTCGATCGCTCGTGGTAGAACGAGACCAGCGGACATTGCAAATCGCGCGACGATTTCACACGCTTTGACACGGGGAGCCGCCAGTGAATGTTTAACGCGCTTTCTCTCTGTCCTCCCCTCTCGACGAGTGTGATACTCGCCTGATTTCCACATTTCGCAACCAACATCGTTTTAGCTTGTTTTGTGATAAGAGAAAATAGATGCACAGCCATCATAACTTTAGCTTAAGACCTATGTCACATAATCGACGGCCGCGCAAGCAGAAATGTCACTGAAATCCTCGGTGAACTTCAATATATGCTCCCTACACACACACACACACACAGACAGACGCGTAGGGTTGCTTACATTTTCTTTTCTCTTTCACTTTGGCGTGATTTCATCGTGAGCTTCCACAGATGACGACCTACTTTGGGGGATTGCCTTCATCATTGACCCGATTATATTCATGCGTACATACACATGCACCCTTCATGTTTTTGTTTTTGTTTGATCATTTTTTCTTCTTGTATTGTTGCTTGCGGACTCGGCGGAACTCATTTCACCCTTGGTCCGCTCTGGTGGACTGTGTGCTGCCTTACGGGGTACGAACAATGTAAAACGGGCGTACACTTTCGTGTGCGCTGCGTTGTGAGTGTATCCTTTCCTAAAGGATACCTACATTGTACAATGTGTGCAAGAAGTGCATGTGGGTTAGTGCATGGAGTGTACAACGCTGATCTACGTAGTAATGGAGCGAGCACAGCACCGTGCGGTGCAAATCTGCCGTATGTTTTTGTACGGGATTTGACATTAATGACAGTTGGTCAAGACATTAGTCTACTACTACCCATACGAAAGTGTAAAATTTTCCTAATTATGAGACTAAATTAATAAAAATTGTCGTCAATCCTTCTGGTTTTTCCTTCGCGCTACAACCATGAAAAGGCTCGGCCTGCCATTTCTGGGGCATTATGTGACTTGGTTTTACCCGTAGCAAAGTAGCAAAGCCCTGCGTACGGGGGAAGGCGGTCTGGGTGGAATTAGAGCCCCAGTCCTGCTGTGTAAAGACCGGCGCTGTTGTCGCATCGGCCACCGGACCGCCCCAAACGTCAATCCATAAAAATTATTGTAGTGTATGACATATGGACAAAAGAAATCGTTAAGTTGTCTAAGAAGTTGCCAGATTTATTATAAGAAAACTCAACCTAGAAAGTTTTTATTAATGATGTATCCTACAATCAGCTTAATAGGAAGAATATCTAGAGAAGTGTAGACAGAAATCAGACTAAGATCTGATAACATGTCTAGGCCTCCAAGGAATACTTTACATAAGCTGGGACCGCGGGATCATAAGCTGGGATGATCAGACTATGACCCCTTATTTTTCAGTAAGAGCCAAATGAGATCTCAAAGACCCAACAGCTATAGAAATAAACGATTCAAAAAAAGTTAATCTCAGTAAACGTTTTAAAGGTGTACAGGGCTAGATGGGAATAGAATAAATCGCCCTGTACACCTAAATATAGAAAATAGAACTTCATAAGGCCGTACGGGATGCCTGTGATTAGAGCATTTGTGTAATATATTATGCGATTTGTCGTACCAACTCAAGACTTTTATTGATTAAAAGATTGTGAAAAGATTGGATAAATTTGATCAGATTTTCATGCCATAGATTTTACTCTCTAATTGGCTTATAAAAATCGCCCTCCCCAACACTGTTCTTTATGGCACATCCCTGCCATTCAGTAATTGATTTCTGCAATTTGTGCTTCACCAATTCTTCAGGGTCTCAAGCCTTTTTACCTTAACCTTCAACGTCAATCGTGCGCGTGATTTGCGTTAGATCCGTGCGAGCAAACCTTCCCGAAATAGGACAACCGCGTTATTACTACTACCTTCAGATGGGGTTTAGTTGCGTTTCGAAAACGCTTTATTAGACTTCGGCGGAGGCCCTTGGCAGTGGCGAATTTGAGAGAGCAGAGTTTTGAGCTTTTGAAGGGTAAAATAGAGCTGGTGGTGTAGCAAAACCTCACACCACACCACCATTGGCTTGGTGACAAAGAGCCTCGGCCAGTTATTTACAACCATCCCGGCTATTGTCATAAACTATATTCCAGCTGGTCGAGAGTGTAAAGGGGTTCTGAAACAAAACACGAACATGACTATTTGCATTTTTTATTGTTTCCCGCACCATTATTTCCTTGCGTTAGCACACGGAGTGCGTTGGGAAGTGGATATTTTTCCTCATCGTGTTAAATGTTTTGTTAACTACCTATTTTACATGTCGTTAGTTTTTAAAAGCTACACTATTTATTCATAGGTTGCGAAATCGACATTTTTTGGCTTCTGTTGAAGTAAATTTATTTTTGCCAAAGAAATGAAAGGCGACATATTTTTCTATAAGTAAAGCCAAATAATCGCTTACATATGACATGATTTGACAAAACTCCGTGCCATTGTTTCAAATTTTGTCGCGCTTTGTCTCAGACCACGGATGGCCTTGACCACTACCACTGGAGAGTGCCTCCTTTCGCGCACAGATTCCAATCAACATCGCGCCATTACCTTATTGTGTCCTCTCCTCTCACCTGTGGAACAATTTACGTAAAAATGGCTGCCACAGAGTCAAAAGCCAGGTACCCTTCTTATGCACTGTCACGAAATTATGTTTATCATTGATTGTCAAGGCCTTTGGCAACAGGTTTACGGCCGCACGAAAATGGGCTGCTTGATTTATGATTAATTTATCGCACACAATCGATTCGAACGTTCCAAACCGGAACACCAGGTATGCTGTACTTTGGTGGTAATTGCTGGCATGAAAGTTTTTACATTAAAATAGTACTATCGTCAATATAGCTCTGGACTTAAGTTACCATATACTTTAACGTTCAAACTAGTTGGAGGTTGCTGAGAAGCAGCTGAAAATTTAAGCCCAAAAAAAATATTAGCTTGTCGTAAAATGAACGACGAAACGAGGAGAGAGAAAAAATGAATGATTTGAAAAAGCACCTTATAGGAAAGCCATTTAAGTGACCGCTAATTAAGTTGTTAAACTAAGGGAGAGGAGGCCACAAACACGGTGGTGGTGGCAACCCAAGTTCAGGTTCAAACTAGGTCCACACCGGCAACTGACTAGCCGCCGGCTATTAGCAAGGGACTAGAGCGACATGAACAGATCGTTATCTTCGTAAGCAAACAATCGCACCAGCAAAAGCGACGCGCGCGGTGGACCAATCCCTTTTTGTTAATGTGCCCGCCAATCGCCGACGAGTCTTTGGAACCGTAGCCAGGCGCTGCTGCTGGCTCTAGCCACCACCAATTCACCCGAAATTGAAAAACAAATTGAAATTGGCTAAATCGAAAAAAAAAAAACAACGAACTCCAACAGCCACTCCACAATTCTCGGAGCATACTGGTCCAATGGTTCAAACAAAGCCAGAGAGTTTCGGTTCTGTGACATACCTAACAAGCGTGTATGATTTATGCACATTCATACCTTTTGCTGTAAAACTGATTTTAGAGTCACGGTTCGGTGGACCACCAACAACTAGCCAGCCCAGTAGCTAGGCAGAATATACAGCCAACATAGCCATCCGTTTTGTAAACGTCGGTACGGTATCTATCGTCGGTACCGATTAGCACGCGTCGCATATATAGCTGCTGTCTGGAGTTGCTCCGAGCTTCGACAGAACCTTGGGATAAAGCTGTGAAAATCGGATATTCAGCCGGTGTACGAACCGGTGTAATTCGTGCAAACCCCAGTCCCAAGTGTTGGAGCAGTGGATCAGAACTGAACAGACAATGAATCATTTTATTGGCTTGCTGCCAACAAGATTGCTGGTGTGTATGATTCGGCCGGAAGGGGGCTCCGTTCAGCGATGCTAACTAATTTTTAAGCGTGTATCAACTCGTTCAATGTGGAATTTGTTCTATTAAAGTTGTAAATTTCGAACTGGTGGTGGTCAGCAGTAAGGAAGTGCCGCGGGGGAATCCAACTTCTTTCCCAGAGTGGGTTAGAGTTGGAAGAATTCTCCAGACATAGCTCTTCCATCGTTTTCTCTCGATGTTTTGCGGATCGTTTAGACACACTGAGACTGCATAATAAATCCTTAAAATAACACACAGCTACTCCTCCAACAAAATAAAGTGAAACCCTTGACCAAGGTCCAATGCCTATATCCAAGAATATTTTGAGGGCTCTTACATTTCGTACTTCACAATTAGCACTTTTAACAATTCGGTCACGGTGGACAATATTCTTAAAACCTTTCACAGCAAACAACATTACAAGATCTAACAACGCACGGTGGATCAAAACCGATGATAAAAAAGGCGAAACTCTTTTTTTTTTGTAAGTTCACTCTTCCATCCAACATGATTGGCCGCTGGAGAAGTATTTTGCTGGCTTTAATTTATCCAACGATACTGGCTGGCGGTATGGGGCACGAACAACGAATTGAAATTGTTGAAACTCTGGCAATTCGGTGCGTGTGTTGGCGTGCTGGGGGGCAAGGATATTATCGTGCCTACGAAGCAATTACATTAATGAAGTGTAGTTGAAGATCAAAGCAAAACTCCGAACGACTGCAACACATTCTCCGCTTCGTGTGCCTACGAGTTTTCGGTACACAAGAAAGCAGCTGAAAAGTATTTCTGCACGGTCTTTAGATTAGGTGGTACAGGAAGATTTACCATGCAGCAGTTTGCTTTTTAAAAAAGAAGCAATTACATCAGACGCTAAAAGTGAGCTAAGCGGAAACACAAAATAATGCCCAACGAAAAGCTAAATGAGCCTACAAGCCTGGGCTATAAAATTCGTCATTGCACATTACAAGTTCGACCTGTTGCTGGCTGCTTTCTATCAACTTTCTATTCTAAATTTGAACCATCCAGCGGGCTATGAATTTTATGTCCATGCAGCCACATTCCACGGCCGCTTGAAGCATCTAAATAACCGCCATGGAACTCGTGTTTGTTCCCGGTTAGTGGTCAGAAGTGATGACATTGATTGGGGGTAATTTCCAATCACATTATTTCGTCTTGCGCCCGAGAGGTATACTACCCAGCCGCCCATCATCGATGACAGCGCGCATTAGAATTCCAGGCAGAGAGCGCGAGCCGCCAAGAAACAACCGTTTGTTTTTATGTACATCCGTCTGGCGGGGCATCGGCGACCACTGACTCCCAGCTAAAGGCAGCGGCCCAATTTGCGTCCAGCATGTGGAACCGCGAGCATTTGTGGCACCCCACGCCAAAGTGTGTGCGTCGTCTAGAGCGAACAGTTGCCAGTGTCGTAAAGAATAATTGTGTACCGACGATCCCAAGAAACTCTGGGACGCAGCATGAAATGAATAAAGACGAAACAGCACAATTAGCACCGCTACACCGAATGATGAAACGAGTATCTTGTGTTTTGCAATAATTTACCTAAAAAAGTTTCAAAAGTTTGTTTTTCATACACTACATTTTCGGGGGTATTTAACAAATTTATGGAGAATACAATTTTAACGCTGCTTAGGCCACGTGCGAAAGGCAAGGAATGTGATTGAGAGTTTGAATGCCACCCCCGTAACAAGCGGCGGTATACGTATAGAAGTTGATTGACAAAAATAGTTACCCGGTAAAGACAACAACCTTAGTTAGCAGCAATGTAGGTGGGATACACGACTCATGGCGTTTGTTGAGAATCTTGCCAAATGTTGCGCATCCTCCCACAAAATGAATTTACCGACGACAACGAGTCAACAACAATCAACCGCATACACTTCAAAGGGTGTTCTAAGTTTGTGTGTAGGTAGGTGGGTGGTGTGGGGCATAACCTTACACGAAAAAGTAAAACAAACTGTCTGCAATTACTTTACACTCATCTGTTCCACCAGCTTACAAAACACCGGGCCCACCTAAGACCTAAGCCATATGGGCTCATAATTATGCTACTGCGCAGTTCGTTAAAACAGGAATTCAAATTGAGAACTACTCGCTACTTTTCTTTGAATCACATTACGTTCAACCGTGCTCAAAACGTCTAATGCTCTTATCAAAGTCGAAAAGCCGTAACGTGAGACGCTATCAGGGGAAGACAACAGGCACAAGGCACGCATAGAAATGTGCTCAAGAATGTATAATTTAGCATACCTGTCGAATTGCTTAGGTATTTGTCGCTGTGTCGCTTGGTCATATGTTGATAAACATCGAAACCAGTGCATTGAAACATATGAAACTCACATCACATACAACACTTATACACTTTAGTCATTTGTCGCATCGGCTAAAAACAACGTCCAACTTCCGCTCCGCGGTCTCGAGTGGCTGGAGCGAACGCACACCTCAAAAACTATGACTCACCGTAGCAGCGTTGTTAGAGAATTTTGTCAGTCGATATTCTAGCGAGACTGGGTGGTGTCGTGTGTGTGTGAGACAGCCGTTGCATTTCCTCTTTTTCTGTGATAAAATACTTTGCCTTGTTCCAGAATTCAAAATGGCAGCACTTCTCAAATACTAAGCACCAAAAACCCTGACAGTTACATTAGAATTTGCATTTTATCATCGAATTGGGGGCACGACTGTTAGACACGAGTCAACGATTCTAAAAAAAATTAAAGTTTTGTCTGCATCACTACCCTTTTCTTTCTGGTTAGTCAAGAGTGTTTGCCAAACTTTGTCAAAATGTTGTGACTAATTTGAGTCACTACTGACTAACTAACGAAGTATGAGGTCATGTATTCCAGAATTTCAGGAATCTGCTCAGGATGAACTAAGCTATTTGAGGTGCGTCTAGAATTTGAAAAAACTTTTCTATTCTTCCGTAAATGAAAGTGCTAACAGATATCCATTCAGCAATACCTGCTTTATTCCACTTTAACTTTAAGGTACAACACATTTCAATTCTAACTAAAAATGTTCCAACCCCTTTGATAGTCCCTCACGAAAACCCTGTCAGTGAAAAGTTTCTTCTGAACAACAGCACACGAAAACTATCAACACAGGACATACATTCACACTCGGAACACACATACACACTCATCAACCACAGCTTTGACACACAGAAGCGCAACAGCGTACTGCAATGGGACAAAGAAAATCAAAATGCTTCAAAGAAATCTAACTTTACACTTTTACTATTGTTTGACGGACGGGGGGATATATTATCAAACGTTATATCATCAACGATATGCAAATAGAGCGGAGCTTGCCCAGTTCGCTCGCAGCGGGCAAGATTCTTCCACAACTATGAGCATGCATTAAAGTTAGACGACAGTTGTTTTTTGTTCCGGGTGTTGTTGGTTATGCGCAGAACATCCGAACCAAATTCTCCTTGGTGTAGGTCACGGGAAGCAACCAACTAAACGATCTAAGCGAGCTAAACGATTCTTTGTCTGCCATTACCGCCATCAGGGCAGGAGGGTGCATGCAAGCTGATGCAGATGAGAGAAGGATGTAACGAAAAAAAGGATAGAGGACATCATGGTGGGAAAAAAATGTCCTTTAAGATCCATTTTGAAAGACATGTTAGTTCAGTCAGTTGCTTCGGATAATTGTTTGTCTAGTTATTATTCAAACAGATAAGGTACAAAAATCATGTTACCTTTGTACAATCGAGTTAGTGATGCTATAGTATTCTGACTAAATTATTCAAATACGTGCGTAGTTATTTCATTCACGTTGCTTTTATCGCTTGTTCTGGTACAGTGTCGCAGCTTAAAACATAATAATGCAGCAATAAAAGCGTGTACTCTAAGATTATTATCAGCACACGATTGCTATTCATCTAGCCTCTCGTTTTGTGTGGAGTGTCGAGTAATGTTAACCATGTTGACATGGTTTTTGTTTGCGGTTACATTCGGTTACAAGCTCCACAAATAGCTTGTTACAAAGCCAGGGATGGAGTGTCATAAAAATCGCTCTTTGTTTCCTGCTTCTTTGGAGTTTAATATGGTGCTGATGGTTGAAAGTATTTGGAAACGAAAGCTTTTTTTTATATAAAATAGAATATACTACGCAGTCTCAAAATTTAACGAACACACGATGGCAACCAAATTCGGTCCATGGATCCTAACCCTTACAAGCAGTACAACAAAGGAAACGTGGTAGCCGTATATCCTTACAGACGCCAAACATTATTTGTGAAATGATTATAAATTAACTTTATAGTTTGCGCCCTCCTATAGAAATCCCGATCCTTGACGACAGAAAACTGTACAAACTTTTGTGCTTATCGACGCACAAAGACGCACACTCCACTATCGCCCCACACATATGTGTGTGCGCCCTCCCAGCTGCTCCCGGGGAAGCGTATAAAACATGCGAGAATAATGGAGAAGTGAAACTTCATTTAGAAAAGGCTGCTCCTTTCCCCCATCGTGAGGTGACTAACTTCGAAGATGAATGGTGTTTTCAGCCGGGCGACATGTATCAGCGGTAGGATAAGAACCAGGCCACACCGAAACGATCGCACCACCGACCAAGGAACGGTTCGTGGAAAAGGACACTGTGAGGACACACCAAAGCCACCGCGCGCTTGAAGCGATCTCTCCACGAGGCCACTTCTCGGAGTTTGGGTTCCGGGAGCCCTTTTAACCACTATCCTCGCTCCGAAGGACCTCACCAAGCGTGTGTGTGTGTGTGTGTGCAACAAACAATCCTTGAAAGATTTATTTGCAAGATTTATTGGAACTTAAAAACATTGGCAATAAATTAAACACCACGAGGAAGGACGAGCGCGCGCGCGTTCCGAATTGAGGGCACACATAACGTCGTCGGTGTCGTCGTACGGGCCGCCGCCGTCACTAGCCAACCTTTGGTGAATTGGGTCCGGTGGCACGTACGTAAACACACGCACCCGCACGCATTCGATCCCGGCCGCATTCACACGTAGTGTTCTTACGCGTGTTGTTGGGCTTCCAATTAGATGCCAAGAGATAATGAGTAATTGGACAAGCTGCTGTTGATTGCAATTGCGTATTGATCGTGCATTTGCGTCCTATATATTAACTTCGGTCACAATCATGCCGGTGGTCTAATATTTATTCATTTTTCAGGGTTTTTATTCGTTGTATTTTCCCATTTTCCAACGGAAAAAGATTGTGTCTGGAATATATTACATACTACCTCCAAACAACAGCTCGTTGCGTTCTCTCACCCATTCGTAAATGGCCCGTGCTTTCAAATTAAACCATTTTACCATTGTCAACGTGGTGCCACCGCCCATCGTCATTCGATACAAAGCGAATCAATTTCGCCACGCCATCCTTCGCAGTATAGCTTCGCCTTTTCGAACAAGGACATAATCACATAAAGAAGCATTACCCATCGCCCAAGCGCTTTCCTGGGCTGTAGGGCAAACAACATGCTGCCTGCTGCTGCTGCTGCTGCTGCATAGCTTTTTGTATGCGATATCGAATGACACATAAAATGCCACTGTAATACCATTGTTGTGAAGCCACCAGGACTCGGGTTTTTTTTTCCTTTTCGTACCTATATACAAGAATTAAGATTTACCCTGATGCCATCCGGCCGATTCTACTCTATAGAGTGCCAACCGTGGAGAGAGCAGGCGGGAAAATCCTGATTCTATGCTGCTGCACATGTTACGCAGTTTTTCGTCGTCTTTGTGAATGCGTCAAACATTTTGTCCTCGAGGCACTCCACACAGAGGATCAAATTTCTTTCTTGCAGCAAAAGCATTCATAACGATTTGCAAGCCCATCATCGCCGCTCTCCTTTACACCGGGAAGGAGGATGATGGTAATGAAGGATTCTGTTTAGCGTTATAAAAGTGTAGCGTTGTTGCTGTTGCGTTGATAATTTACTTTTATATCTGTGCCTTATAGAAGCGATAAACTTTATGAAACCATCGCGAATCCGTCAGTGCACGTACCGGAAACCCCTAACGCTTTCCGATCTCGCGTTCGTGTTGCAGCAGCACTTTTGTTGCAGATAGTAACAGCACACAGTGTGCAAAATACAAAACTAACGCGTAAATGGGATTTTGAATCTGCGAAAATCGACAGAATACAGCAATCGGATATAAAAGGCAGCCACACACAGCAGAGCATATGGGGAAGCTCCGGTCGGAAAGCTGAAGAATAATAAAATTTATTGGTCTATCCACCGGACAACGGTTGGCGTACAGCTAGGGTTGGTGCTAATGATGGAAAAATAGCATTACACTCTGCCCCCCGCCCCCTCCCTCATGCTAGAGTGAACATAGGAAATCCTCACACCCCTCCCCTTCCAAGAAATACCCCATTAGAAGGCAATTTGGACGGAAGATTTTTTAAAAATATAAATCTTCTAACTGCGTTTGTTGCAGCAGCAGCAGCAGCAACGATATGTGAACATTTATGGCCGAGGGAGAAAAATTAAAACTCGAATCGCACCAATAATAACAGTACACTGTATCAAAACTGCACACACTCCGCGGTGGTGCTGTGCTCCAGTCGGCCATTCCATTTTGCTGAAGGTTACCGGAAAATAATGGATGGCTAAAGGCCAAATAGCTTGTCCGAGTTTTATGGCCATTCGAAACCCCCCCTCCCATTGGCCGGACAACGTGTGCGGAACTGCGCGGGACAGATAATAGTGCCGAAACTGAGCACTCCATTGGTGGAGATTAGTTTTTTTTTTGTTGCTCTTCTCTTTATAACTATCAAGATGGCTACTGAATTGCATTGTGCTGTTAAATGCTCTCGGCTTAAGTGCAAATGGATTTAATGTATGTACATTATGTATTATGGAAGCAATCCTTTACGATTACTAAAACAGGAACAGAATGTGCGAATGCAAGTTCCTTTGATAACTTCCACTCTCCAGCAATCAATCAAACAAGAGGACTTGCCTACACAGTCATCCTGTCACAACTGAAACCCGTAGCTTGTGAGGGCTACAGGATAGCATGGTCCTGAAGGATTAAATAGTGACAAACTAACTCTGTCGTGAATTGTGACAGCAATGAATCCAGCGGTGGGTCGGTCGTATTAAACCGCTTTAACAAACAAAAGCACCGAAACTGATTTCATGTCCTTCAACGACAACTGTTTAAACTGTGCGAGTAACAGCAGGCAATGAGATGGGTATCACATTATTGTTTTCGAGATGTATAATTTATTTCCAGAATGAGATTCTGAATACAGGGAGACTTCGAGATGCAAAACAAAAATCGATCCATAGTACCAGTGTTCAACGACACGTTAAGAATATTATTTAACTATTTAATAAGAAATATTGAACCCTGAAGCTTATTGCTCTTCCTCTTCCATGTAACTACAACCTCGAGATCTCAGCCTGCCATTTCTGGCTTTATGTGACTTGATTTTACCCGTAGCAAAGTAGTCAGCCCTGCGTATGGGGAGGCGGTCCGGCCGGGATTAGAATCCCGGTCCTGCCGTGTGAAGACCGGCCCCAAGTGACGCATCTCCCAGTGAAAAAAAAAATACAAAATACTCTCGATGATGGTAGCCCTCTATCGGTCAATATACAAAGCTTGTACAACTTTAACTTTTTCCATGATTCTTCTTCGAGTATAATCGAATTATTTTGTTAAAATATAATCAAAATTCATCACACAACGAAACGGTCAAGCATGTTCAATGCACTAATTATGTATCGTGTATTTCAGCTCATTTTGTTCGCCAAGTACACTCACTGTAGGCATCAACAAATTAGTTAATTATTCGCTCCAATCGTACCTCACTTTCTGACTGTGGGACTTTTTTGCTTCTTCTTAAACACATTTTTGGCCTTCTTCACGCAAAAAGTGGGTCGTATGTCGATTTGAGTGAGTTAGTTTTGCTTCGTTTAAACAGCGGTGGGCAGGAAAAGGTCGTAAATCGATAGTCCCTACTTAACGCAACACTCCCACTCCTCCTCCTCCTCCTCCAGCTGTTGTCAAACATGGTCCAAACAGCCAAAATTCCATGATAAGCAAGAAAGCACCGTCCTCTAAAAATATCGAACGCCGCTATACCAACGGTGACCGTACGAATCAAACCACCACCCCACCCGGTAAATAAGTCATATTCAAGTGGGCTATAAAGCTGATAAGTATCAATTTTATTAGTGTTGGTACTGCTCACCACCTTCTTCTTGGCGTCGACGAATGCGGCAACGAATCGAAGGTATAGCTAAATGCTTTCCGAGCATGACAATATACCATCGCGAGAAGTGGAGCAATGTTAGCTCTAATTTGTGTATTGAATAGTGCAACATCTCACAAGTAGCTCGCAGGAAGTAAGAAAAACTTACTTACAAAGACAGTCAATAACTCTTCGAACAGATGAATCTATCGCATCAGTAATGTCCCAGGATGCTTACCTAAAATGAAACAAAACAAAAATGCACAGATTAGATTATGCTCTATCACTAGCAATTAACATTATTGTGTTTTTTTATTGGTTTCGTTATTGAATCTGCCTTTTTTCAGTCACAAAAAGATCTCCAGAAGATGATAGATTTATTCAATGGCAGCACAAGATAGTACAAGCCTGTATCATATTGAAGACAATTTTTGCAGATTATTTTACAATTGCAGCACATAATTTTAAACAGTTTTAGGGAGCAACTTCAATCAGTAATCTAATGGAAACAGTAACTAAATGCAACAAGTTTTCGCTTATTCTTTGTTAAAGTTACTTGATTTTTTTAAATTTTAATAAAAGGAAACCTTCGTCTGATGTAGGGCCTGAATCTACTGATATCAATTTTCGATTATCTTCCAAAAATTAAAAATTCATGACATTGAGTGGCAAATTGACATGCTAATTGGAACGAACACTGCAGACAACAATTAGGGAACTTGTTTTCCGATTGTTTTCCTTTTGTGCTTCAGTTCTTCGACATCTTCTATCCAATCCATTATATCATCTCCACATCGACATGTATAGTGTTTGTTACAAAATACTAAAAACATATTAAAAATCCAATATCCGGTGTAACCTGTTTCAATCAAAGAACAAAACAAAACGTATAACGACACACCAAAAAAAAAAATTAGCAACATCACTACGATGATAAAAAGTCACAAAAGAGAACCTCAACAATTGGGTAGTGATGGTGCATCACACACAAAAGGATGTGATTCACAGCATTAGAAGAAGCAGCATAGGTAAGGACCGACTGCCAGAGTTGGAAATGAAAAGTGAAAGAAAACAAAAAAAGGCACCAAAACATAAATTTGCCGCAAAACCCATCGACCGAGCGACCGACAGAAGTGCTCTACGGAAGAAACGGGTTCATTGCTCCTGTTCGTTTTCTTATGTACGCGTGTGTGTGTGTGTGGGCACACAAACACACATAAAACACAGACAAAATATTCGCACACTGGGACACCATCGCCCGGGGTTACATGGATGCAAAGTTATCGACGAAGAAGCGAAGTATACAATAAGCCATGAGACACACTGATGGAGGTGGTGGATTTGTCCTTCGGCAGTGCGAGAAAAGGTGGTGACCAGCGTGCGGTGGAAGGGTGGCTCGAGAATGGAGCACATGTTTTGTGCAACGATGATGCTGAACGCGTGCTGAGAGCTGAGAACCATTTCGGGAAGCACATTTAGAACGCCATTTAGGCAGAGTGACTTCGTGGAAGATGCAGACGACAAGATTAACGTTTTTTTTCGGGAGCGTAAAACAATCATGTAAATAAAGGAAAAATGTTTAAACAAAACAAATAATAACAATAAAATGTATCAACATGGGTGATATCGTTAAATTTGTTGTGTTTTAATTAAAAACATCATTTTATACATAAAAAAATTATGTTTTACATTTAAAAAGGGAATCATTAAAACTAAGTTTCGTTATTCATTCATCACAGCATGTCAATTAAGAATATCATAACCCAAAAAACATTCTCCCCAAAAATGAGCCATGGGTGAGCAGGCGAACAGACGAACGAACGAACTCAATTTATATCCTCGCGAGTGCATTGGCATGTGACACTCAGCGAAACAGCCGTGCTATAGCAGCATCAGCAGCCTGAAGCGTTGATGTACTTCCTTCTGCGCCTGTTTTCCATCCACAAGAGTTCGGGAGAGAGAGAGTGAAAAAGAGCGATCGGTACACGGTGAAAAGAAAATATTACACAATTTTCGTGGAGAGCACCGGCACGGAAGCAAGGATACGTGAGGAAAGGAAGGAAATGCATGAGGCAGCCCCAGCATCTGAATCTGTGAAGGGCTGCCCACCACAACTGCAAACTTTCGCTCTCGTCGGAAAACCCCATTTACGTGCGCTTCTTCCGTTTTTGTTTCTACTACGCCGTAAGCGCCCTTTTTCAATATTTACCAAGTCAAAAATGGATGCCACTCTACGGTGGAGAATGGATAAGAGAATGTTGGAGTTCTTCTTTTCTTGTCGCTGGTCGTTACAAGGAGATTTTTTCTTTTACTTGGTGACAAGATTACACCGTTCACTTAGCTATGAACCGTTCACTGCAGTCCAATAAAAATGCATAAAGTTATGTTAAAGATCATGTTAATAGTTGCTGTTATCATCTGAATAACATATGTAGACTTACTTCTGATGACAATTAAAGTGATACCAGTACAACTAAATCTAATGAATTATATTTTCCAGAACGTCAACGATCAGTTGCTAGTCCGGCTTGGTTGAAGAATGATTCGAGATGGTCCTCCGAAAGCGTTTTACTCCAAACTTATTTATTGATTGAAATTGGTAGTTCTCTTTATCGGCTGACAATGACATAGACAGTGCATACCGATCTTGTCTCCAAACTCAAATCTCTCGGAATCTGTTCCATATAGAATTGACGTTTTTATGCAGAAGTGAGAACTTCATTATTTCCAGCCTTTGCAAGTTACTTGTCATACTACGAAAATATCTTCTGCTGGAGTTGCTTGAAAGTTTTGCCCATTTTGGTATCAAATAAGGAATCCTCTCATAAAAAATATTAAAACCAATCTCTCTTTAATGACTTCTGACAGCGTCAAAAGTACAAATGATAAGAAACAATTAGGTTTTTTTGGGTTAAGCAAAAACAGGACCCAAAAACCAAATCGCAATTGTATTTGCACGAGACAGCTGTCCCGTATGGTTTGCGTTAGCGTCATGCGGAAGAACACGTACCGAGCGCAAACCAAAGATACATTTTTCCTAATCGCGTTTTCATATCGTTAAGATGATGGATCGCATCCTCCTGCTACACGGTAATCCCTATGGTGGCTTGCTAGGCGGTACACACGGTCCGTGGTGTGCCAGGGATTGTCCAGGGAAAAAATGAAACTTATGTCACAGAGAAGGAGTATAGATCCTGTGCACGGGAAAAATAAATGTAACGACGCCTAGAATACACGATGATACGATATACCTTTACCGGGGGCGGATAATGTATTGTTGGACGGATGAATTGAATTTCGTGTGCATTTAGCTGACGGTAATCCAAATTATCCGCATGATTTATTTCGATGCATTGTCACAGCATAGTGAGGCCAAAGTACTCGCTTTTTTGGCTCGCAAAGTAGCAACTTGTTTCAGGATTTCTACTTTAGTGGACGATAACTGTAATAATAACTTTTTACAAGCTTCTCTCCGCTACCAGTAGTAACTCAATATCTCTTTCATTTACGTAAGCGTCACGCATGTTCAAACCCCAAAATAAAACCAAGTTACTAGCGTTACAGAAATAACTGCACGATCGTTTTAGTAAAACAGCAACACGCTTCTGATAACATGCGGCTAATAGCGGCATTTCATTTTTTGCTTTGATAAGCCAAGCTGTACAAAGTAAGCGATATAAAGAGGTTGTAGATTTCTTGGGGGCCCATAGCGCACCTAATGCCTGTACGATAGAGGATACCCCGCGCAGATAACGTTCATAACATTGCAAAACACAAAACCGCACGCCACATATAACAAACAAACAGCGAAAAACTTGAATTTCTTTACCAACGACCAACGACAACAAAATCGCGCGCACGTCATGTTAAGCGTGGTTACGTGCCCTAACGGGCCAACAACAACGGGGCGTCACGCGTCCGGTAATACTTCCCCGGGTTGTGTAAGTAATATCGCGCAATTTGGCGGTCCTCCCGATTCTAGGTTGCTTCTCGAGGTTGATGAAAAGTGTGTTAGGGCGTCATATCATACAGGCAAAAACCCCACACAAAACACACTAACCAAACGCACAACAAGTGAACCAAGAAAAGTGCTGCAACGCATTTAGCAGAAAACCCGCTCGCATGTGCCACCACCGGCCGTCGTCATCTCACAAAGGACTGCCCGCGAGAGTTCGGCCGTTCTTGGAAGAGAGTACATACGAGGAGAGAACTCGCGCTTTTTCGCGAAGAGAACGAGTGGTATAT
This sequence comes from Anopheles stephensi, assembly GCF_013141755.1. Classification (NCBI taxonomy): domain Eukaryota; kingdom Metazoa; phylum Arthropoda; class Insecta; order Diptera; family Culicidae; genus Anopheles; species Anopheles stephensi. Next base: position 64,064,462 of record NC_050203.1, on the reverse strand, counting down.
ATGCGCGCAAAAAAAAAGTGCGCTCACGCGTCCCCGTTCACTCGGGTAAGGTTAAAGTTGATTGACCGTCACACATATTTTCTTCCCCGTTTTTCATCGGAGCGCAGCGCAAACAACAACAATACAAAACCGCCTTAAAACATACACAACGCGCGAGCGACGCGCCACAAGGGGCAGCACAGCAACACAAACGCATACAAATGTTGCGCAAAAGAAGCGCAAGAATTAACCCAATCACTCACACGCGGACAATCCGGACGCGGACACCATACTCACACACAACCCTCGCCATTCGTTGGAAGAAGAATGATGCCGGAATCGCGAGAAAACCGGGAAGACGAGACTCCGGGATCCGCTAGCTGAAGCAACTCCTCTTGCCAATTCTGGTGCCGAGGCCCTGGTACGAGTTGTGTAAAAGCGCAGCGCCAGAGGAGTTGTGTTGCTGATTCGTAACCCACGAGATCGTCGTATCTCGATCGCGGATCCCGCCGCTTGGTGGGACGACAACGGGAGACATGAGGCCCGTGGTAGGGAAGGCATGCCCAACAAAAATAAAAACACAACATTGCACAGCGGTGTGCGTTGCACATCAGGGAACGGACCGTGTACATTGAAACAGCAAATGCAGCAAAAAACGCAACCCCAGCGCACCACCCGGCAGGAATAGTAAGTCTGTGAGCGACAAAACCTAGAGAGTGAGGGCTGTTTTTTATTTGCCGCGCTCCTGGTTTTGCATCAGAACGCAAAACACCGGACTCCACACCGAACCTGTGTGTTTGTGTACGTGTGTACGATGGGGGTTGCTTTTCAAGGGGGTATCCGCCGAACGGAAAGGGGGGGTTAGACACCACTCCGGAGTTGTGTGTGTATGTGCGCGTGTTATGCCGGCCGGCATCTGTGGCACAACTAAAGCTGATGGGGGTTGATTCTCTCGGCATAATGCTCCCATGGGAGCAGCGTTACGGCGGCGGTTTGCCAACCAAAGGACTTGTTCCCTGAGTTCCCGTGAGTTCTGGTGCTGCCTGCTGCGGGTTCGTGCATAAGACGGCGCCGTACGAGCTTGAAGTTTCGATCTTTCATGATGCTGGTGCAAGTGTGTCTGCGTTCTTTCAGCAAACCCCGATGGTTTCTCGGAGTTGATAGGTGCACACACACACACACTGTTGCACCGCGAGTCACATGTGTTTTGTGTATGGGAATTCAGTGGATCTCGTGGATAGAATGAAGCGACGATGCAACTGCAATCGACGGTGAGTAGTTGTGCAATGCATCATCAAAACAACGTCAAAAAATTCTGTCCCAACTGTTAGGTATAAATCTAAAATAGTTTATTAACCAGATTTAGAGGACTTTTTAATGTATTAGCAATAAGTATTAAGAGAGCAGAGCATCCGCAAAGATCTATAATCCACTGTTAACATGCAAGTTTTAAAGATATTTGTGTTTGGGATAATTAAACCTAAACTATTTTTACCTCCTCGATGATTTAAATATATAACTTTCAAATTATATCTGTCATGATTAAGGATATTATGAATACACTTAATAAATTCTTAAGTTTTACATTATAATAAATTTAGCTGGGTCTAACTCATGGATTGGATGGATGAATGTTTTTAGACCAATCGTTTAATTTTTTTGCTATCTCCCCTAAAGCCTGTGACATGGGCAGACATTTATTGCCTTTGATCCCATTAAATAGACATGACAACTGCCACCGTTTACCAAAAGCATTGATGATTTTGCATCTTATAAACTAAAGAAAACCTGTTCTGAAGTAGATGTTGTATTGACACAAACACCCTTATCTTCTTCTTCTGTGGCACTACAACCTCGAGAGGTCTCGGCCTGCCATTTCTGGCTTTCTGTGACTGGATTTTACCCGTAGAAAAGTAGTCAGCCTTTCGTACGGGGAGGCGGTCTGGATGGGATTTGAACCCCGGCCCTGCCGTGTGAAGACCGGCGAAAAACACCCTTATAAAGATAGAAATATTGAAGACCTTATTTTTCTTACAAAATGTGGTTGATAGATAATGTTGAGCATTAGCCAATGTATTCGAGACTGGTTTTACCATCCCAATCGAAACCATGCTTAGAATTTGAAAGGAAATGTGCACTTTGAGCGAAGGTTTCATCACCATTCCTGTCTTCTATGTCTCCGTAGTTTTGTAAGTTTTTTTTTTGCTGTTAAGAACTCAATCTTGGAAGCAGATTACAACATTCGTCTGATGAAGTAGCGCGAGCATACATCTCTAGTTTGTTCGGCTGATTTGGTGTCGGTATCTAAAACGGCGGCAGGCACTTCAACAATACGAAAGCCCACGAAACCCTTCTTCTTGATATCTCTCTTCCCGCTGGACGTATTTTCAATTTCCTGTCGAAAAAGGAAAGCCCCAACGATGGGAATCAATAAATGCGCCCATGAGTGTGTGTGTGTATGGGTGCGCGCTTAAAAAGTTCAGTCGCGAGACGGACGCAACAGGCAGCGAACGCGATCTACGATCTGCCCCGGAATTATTGCAGGTTCGATCGGCGGAAGTCTAAATTTTTGACTGTGTGTTTCGTGTTCCTCTGTGCTACTGTGTGTTCTGTAGCGGATGCCGACTGGTTTCGGGTTAAGAAGCAAAATGGGTGATGTAAAATACACTCCTATGCATGACGACCGACGACGACGTCCATCCCTCTCAGGCAGAACGGGAAGTTCCGAGAAATTGCCACAGCCGGGGCACACGCTCGCGCGGCAGGATTGATTCACATTCTTAACGCTCATCGCTTCTCGGCAGCATATTATCTGCCTATCTGTCTGATGGGATCCCCTGTCTGAATTTTGATGATCTTTTCGGCGGATTAGCATTAGATTTTTGTTGTGTTGCGTTTTTTTTGAGGTTCACCACTGAAGACCATTTGGATGGAAACACAATCAAACGCGCAGAAGGAAGAATCAAAATGTCTGCTTCATTACGCCGTGTGTTTCGTTTGGAAACTCGGTTGCGTGCATCCATCGCTAAAACGCGCTTAGACACACACGCGGAAGAATGCAGTGGACGTGGACGCTGAGGGAAAACACGATTTATTCGCAACCCTCCCCACTCTCCACACGCACGCCATTGCGTCCGGTGAAATGATGGGGGGAAAGAATGATCGGTGGCTAAAAGGACACACAACACCCCACCAAAACGAACTCACGTCAGCTGACGGATGGATCGGAGAGTAAATTATGGGGAAAAAAATCTGTTGAGTGAAAAAGAAAAGTAAAACAAAAATGGCGCACAGTCACGTATTTGATCCAGTTCAACGTTTCGTTGTTTTTTTATTGTCAAGCTGTAAACGTCTAAAGTGGATGTCCTAAAACGAAGTTAAGATAGCGAAAAAGAAGAAAACGTATTTTTTTACGATTAAATTCGTCTTCATGCAACAACCACATATGGCAAGCGTGGACCCACCCTACAGACAGAGTGCTATGTAGGCTCATGTCTTAATTTACCATATTTAGTTTCCAACGTGAACATTCATTTACAGCACCAATTAGAAACGGTGTAAAAGCTAAATCTCTCTCCAACCAGCGCAAAGCTGTCGCCTGGATATTGCGTCGATATGCCGGACTTACACGCCCGGCGGTGTAAAAGTTTTCAATCGATAGCCACGGTTGTAACACACAACTCGATCAAAAGATCAGATTACATCAAATGATTTGTTATGTAAATGAAACGCTGTTACACCGAACGGGTTTTCCCTTCCCCGGGTTGGGCGCGTGGTATGACGATGCTCTCTCCCCCCCACGCTCTTGCTTTCATTTTGCCGCCCGTATCAAAATCAGGCTCTGCTGAACTGAAGCCGACCAAAAGGCAGAACAGCAGAACGGCTCCGAATCAAACGCGGGACCTAGAGGGTCTCCCGGAGACCTGATCTTACCACCGAACTGCGAACCCTTTTTGGGGGGGGAAGTTGGCGGCTCAGTTTAATCCTCACGTTGAAGCACAGAAGCAGAGCTGGAGCGGCGGTGGGTACAGCGAATCGGTAGCCCTTATTTCCAATTCCGGTCACGTTCCGGAGCCGGTTGAATGTTGGTTTGTTTTGCTGCTGCTGCTGCTGCTGCTTGGTGGCGGCTTGGAAACTATCTTCGGCAACAGGAGCGTGCGCACGTATACATAAGAGAACACGCATAACTCTCTCAAACATGTTTCACAGGCGTCATTCATTTGGGCACAGGTAGTCTTCTGTCACCGGTGTCCACGGAATGGCATAATGCGCACGAATTTAGTCGGGTTTGTACCGACCGGAGATTAATCGATTCCTCCGCACACGATGAGTGCGGATTAAGATGAAGCTATTTTAAGGAAACTTCATTAGAGGAAGGTATTTTAATATGCTCTTTGATGTCTTAATGTTTTCTTTTTTTTTATAAGAAGGATCGCTGATCGTGGGTGTTGAACCAATGAATCAAAAAGTGGTTTTCCTTATCAAAGTTATCAACCACGCAAAAGTAAACACACCGTCAATAACGACAATCGATGAAAACTTTAATAACCAGATTCGATTCTCTGGCCCGAAGAGTTGCTGCTCTTATCCGGGGAAGGTAATTGTAAGGGCAAGTGTACGGCAACGGCCGGGCAGACCACCGTTGTCATCAGGTTGGCTAGGTCAGGGACGCACTCGATGAACTCCAATGAAGTTCATCATCATCGTCACCGTCCCGAGATGGGCAAATACAGATGGAGGCAGTATTTGGTCCGGCGTGGTTGCGTGGATTCTGTTGATTGTAAATGGACTTGATTGGAAAAAGGCAAATGCGACCCCCGGCGGCTATGAGGATGCACAATATTTGCGTGGTTTTAACGAGCCCGGGGAGGTGTCTACCGGCCAATGCACTACCCCCAGCCATCCCTCTCTCTCGCTCTCCGGTGCGCTGGGATGGCCCTAGAGATTGTTGTTGTGTTGAATAGTAGTAGCCTTACTTTGTTGCAGCGTAACACTGTGTGGGGTGGTGTGTATCCAGTTTGATCCTCCCGGAACGTGACAATCCACTGGGTCGGTGCGCTCTCGCTCACTGATGAGAAGAATAATCATCGACGAAATGCTTCGGCGGCTGTTGCTAGTGCACAAGAAATTGTGTTGCAAGAACGCGTTGCATAAACCACAATCCCGTGTGCCTTATTGCTGGTTATGCAACGCGCAGAAGGGCAACAGCACCTGCTGCTGTTCTCGGGAAGAATAAATGTAATTGGAGTTTTGTTTTAACAGGCTGCATTTGCAAGTCAAATAATTTTGAAATCAAAGAAATATCACCATCAATTTAAAATAAAAAATTTACTTTTGGACATTAACGAATTTTAAAGAGTCCAACAAGAAAACCTTCCAACATTATCTAACTGTAAAAACCAATACAGCGCCGTAAAACAAAACGCAAATACCGATCCCATATCTTAGACCAGCGTTGACCACACCTGTGCGTTGTAATAATGCACGAGCCTGAGTGTGGGTGTGTGTTAGCCGACTGCCTCAAGAAGCATTTTGAAACAGAAATATATATCTTATCACTCGGAGTGTTCGGACTCGCCACAAGTACGCTTTCATCATGACAGTGCGCACTCTGCTTTTAATGTGCACGCTTAAAGAGGGACGTTTCGTGGACCTTGACTAGGGTCAATGAAACGTACGCACCCCGGACGGTGCATGGGGGGGGGGGGGGAGGTGCAGGTTTGGGGTGGACATAAAAATGTAACGTCACATGTCGCAGCTATTGGCAATGGCCTAACGACAAGCAATATTACAGCATCAACGGAATGCTATGAATGATAGTGAAAACTGCGTCTCGAATATTGATTTTTATAGCTTTCCTAAGATTCCGACCAAGCAGTTTGGTTACATTTACGACTAAACACCAATCCTGGAAAGTGGAAGATTTTAACGTTATCATACTGTAAGTTACACACGCGAGGCCCAGTAGCCGGAGGGAGAGAGGTCAGCGACTTATGCGTTTAGCCCAGTTAGGTTTTGCTGTACTGTCGAGTTAAGCCTACTTGGCCACCGTTTCGTCGTATATCAAATGGTTTGTATCGATTATGGATGCGTCAGCGGCCATCGAAGCAAGAAGGGCATTGATCGAGAATGCGAGTTCAAGGCTGGGCTGAGCAGCTACTCCGAGAATCCCGAGAACGGTGTCCCGAGCTACTGGAATGACTCGGGCAGCAGTGAGACAGGCGAGCTAGGAGAAAAATGCAAATATCAAACCCACCTTACAGGACACCGGAAATGGTGTGCGTTTTATCAGTCTCGGTGGTTGTTGGAGATAGAAATTATTCGTTTCAACTCATCTCCAAGGAGACCAACGTTAATTCAAGCGTTTTTACTGCAAGAGAGATTCATGGCAAAAATTATGACTATCGTCAAGGAACTGGGGTGTCGAGATTTGTTGTGGTGAGTTGTTAAATTTTTTTTTTAAATATACAATCTACGTGCCTCAATCTATTAATCCAGATGTAAACAACACACAGTGTTAAATCCAATTTGCTTGCCGATGAAACACCCCCCTGCCTGATTGAGTAACAATTGCTTTCGATATGGAAGTGTAATTCGTTTTTTCGTCCGTTCTGCACTCCAATGTAACCTAACTTATTCGATCAAATTTCTCACGTCTGGCTTTGAAAACTCATGTTTATGTATCGCCAGAGTCAATTTGTAATTTATAGGCCTGTCGTAGTCGCGCTTGTTTACGGGGCCTCCTCATGGCTAAATCATCACTGAAAAAAAGGGCGGAGGGGAACACCAGTATTGCCACTGTTTCGTCACTATATCATATCCTAGAGGTTTGGCAGCAGCCCTAGGATCAACGCGTGGATGGAAAATGTTACTAGCCGCGATGTGCTCTTCTGGTGACGCATCAGTATGCATTGAATTTTGTTAAAGAGTTCTCTACGCTGGTACCGCGTATCGTCTGTACCTAGTTTGTTCTCCCCGTTTCCATACATCAACATGGACAATATGTCTGGCTAGCATCCGAATGAAGTTGTGAGGATGCTTCGTACGGCGCAAAAATTTCCAGTGCTTGATTTTTGCAATTTATCCTATAAGTAAAGTTGATAATACTAATTGTTACATGTCTTAAACCAATAGTCAAACGAGAAGATATGATATCCGTTCATCGAACTGGCACATCTCACTAAACCAAAGCCTAATGAAACGTTTTACACGACCATTATCCCGTTACTGCCAGATAACTAGAAACTATCGCGAGATAAAAGTCAATGATGACACCCAACGATCCCCCGAGAGACAGGCACATGAACCATGCTCAATCGGAAAATAAGATGAAAATCATAAAACCCTCCGACTAGAGCAGCTTCACACTGCCAGACTTACGGACAAACTTTCGGGACATGGTACGATGCATGCGTTCAGCGCAGAAGGATTCACGAAGAGCTGGTGGAGAGGATTTATTGTCCGTAGTTGTAAGCAGCAGCGCTTATTTCGCATGCACAAACACACGGCCGAATAAATCCATGTGCCGTTCAACCGTTTGCCGTTGCCCAATGGCTTGCCGTCGGGGATTAATCTTGAACGCTAGACAATAGCCCGCTATTAGGCAGTCCCGTTCTCCCGGCGTTTGAAAGCGATCGAGAGATGAAGTAACTAAGCGGAACGATAATCGTATGTAGATTGGTTTTCACACAGTTTTATTGACTACTACACTTTCGGCTCTGGGTCGAGCATCAAGCCGGTTTCGGGTTTTTTTATAGCCCTTTTGTCATACTGAGCGCGGCCAGTGTTAAGAAGGGGACTCATAGTTTTATTGATTGCGATCTATTTCAACTAATGACGAAATTAAAAAAAAACTGATTAACAGAGCGGGTTTATCTCAGTACTCATAAAATATCGTGCCATTCAGCATCAGAAGAGTGGTACGCGGAAAGAAAATTCTGTGAAAGATAAATATTTGCCACTCTGAGTATGGAAGGAAATTATGTTGGACACATGGACACAGAAGTAGAGAGCAAGTGAAAACTGGGAAAAGTACAACCCGACAATTATTTGTCCCGCTGCTTACATCATTTTACCACGTCTTTTCACACTCGTAACTGTGTCCGCGAATGGGTCCCGCCGTACCGCACTGTTGTGTCACCTATCGATCTGTATACCAAGAAAGCTCGAAGAACGAAGAAAAAGCATGTCTCTCAACTGTCTGGCATTTGTTTTCTCGCTTGCACCGCACGCTAGTACGTTGCCGGGTGAGAAAAATCTTCCAATCATCGGTTGTCGCTGTTTCGCTTTTGCTTTAATTGTGAGCTCCACCAACGGCCAGCACCAGTTTCACTTTATATCCGACGACGCTACGCACTCCACAGCAACGGCTCAACAGACAGCACACTGTACCAGCTTTAAGGTCGATGATTCAAATTCCGACCGAAAACTTCCTACCATGCGTTCTATTCCTATAGAGCATCCTATCGAATTTGGAGATCCTTTCCAAGAATCGAGAGAGAGAATGAGAGCGAGGATATTAAAGCTTTTATGGACGTGCAGGGAAATTTCTATAATTTATCCTTTGGCAGGTTTTTAAACTCAAATTCAGGGAAGTTCAATAACCTGGACGATTTTCCTCTCGCAGTGAGAGATGTGCATATTTGTACCATTCTCTAAAGATTCCTCCTCTAGGACGCACCATGACCATCATCTCATCACCTTATCCTTGCCTATTGTTCGCGCCCGGAAACCGAGTGACATTATTTATTTGGAAAAAGGGAAAAACTAAATACATGTACGTTTTGGTTTTGGAGACATATTGGTGAATACATTTTTCCAACCGGATTCCCAACACAAAAACGGAAAGGATGATGCATACGGTTGGCGGGATGACGCTCAAAACAGTCCCGCTACTGTGCGCTTGGCCCTTCAGTCAGCTCTTTCTTTTTTTTAAGCTGTAATGCGATCAATAACAACTATAACAGACACGGTGCCTTATTTGTGTGCTGGTGGTGTCGTATATCTCGACGGAAAAACGCTTCGACGTTATTTCATTCAGTCTAGAACTTTCAGTCTCGCTCTCACTCACTCTCTGCGACAACCAGGCGTCTCCATGAGCAGAGAGCGTCGCTTGGATTCTCGTTTATCACCCTTTCTCTTTCAAGCATTATTAGCTGTATACATGAAATTTCGATCGTCCGTTCTTCATAACATCCAAATATCTCATGATTTTCTGTTACCAAGCTCCATGGTTTCTCTCTCTCTCTTGCTCTCTTGTCTCGCTTTTTCTGCTTTTTACTACCTTGTTCACATTTCATTTTTCAAATAAAACGGAATAACAAAAAAAGAAGTTATTTTTCCATTTGCTGTACACCGAGCCTTAACTTCTGGCAATACCCCTAACACCCCTAATAGTCCTCTCTCGAGGATCCATCGGTACTATCGGTCGCCGATTGTTGCCGCAAAAGTTTAATGAAACAGGAAAATGGTGTTTGGTGGCGTTTGGTCTTCGTGTTCTTATCCACAGCCAAGCTGCTGTCTTGCTACACAGCATTGATCCTGCGTGTTGGCTATATGATCATGACCACGGTCAACAATTGTGATGGTGGAGTTGGATTTCGGATTTTCCTTCGGTCCAACCACGGAAATCATTTCACTTTACGTTGGTTTCATCCCTTTCCAACGTATGGAGATAGACGTGATTGACACATCCAACGTGTGTTGATAACACAGAACATATTTATAACTGACTTACGCAAATTTAGATGGCGAAAAACAGTCATTGTCTACGTACCTGCAATAGAAGAAAAGAAAAATTGTTACATGTTAGTATAATTTTTGGAATGGGTAAATAATTTCCATGAATTATAATGTTAACATTTTTATATTTTAATTCTTTTAAATTAATATTTTTCATAAAAAATAAGCAAATAGCTAGAAAACATGAAAATCCTTCAAACTATTGCAGCATATTTCACCAACGAAGAAATATGAAATGAAACGTTGCACTAGCGAAACTACCCAACACATTGTAGACGCGGCGGGAGGTCTCTTATTGATTTTTGAGCGTTTTTCCTCCCCATGCCATTTCACCGAAAACCGCTTTTCACACCCGAAAGAGACGTCAAGGTTTTGGCTTGTTGCATGTATTTTTCTTCCACAGTTGCGCTCCTAAGCAACCGGTCAACTAACTAAACCAACCAACCAACCCAGCAACCGACCGACTGACTGGGTTATGGTTGGATCCATTTTTGTTTTGTTTATCACGGGACGACTATCGCGTGCCTTTCCCTTTACATAGCTTCCTGTATGCCTTACCCTTTATCGTCGTGGCTGGATGAGTTTAAATATGTTAAAGTTCTACTGCAAAGCTTCATTTCGTTTAAATTTACTCTAAAAGCTAGGCATGACAATTATTTTTAACATTATTATCTGGACAACCTGCCACAACTAGACTGTATCGTCTAATTTTTAAGGTCATGAGTGGAGATCGCCTAATACGGGATCTTCTGATTGACAAAAGTTAATAGATCATTCAAAATATAACGTATCGTTTTAAGGATGTGCTCATTGAGATTTGATAAACGTATTCAGACTAGAGTGGGAGGAAGATTGAGACACAACCTAGGATAAATGACCTGCATTAGAAAGACGAAACTCCAGGATCCAACTCTTTCAAGGTCTCTTTGAATATTGTGTTCTCTTACGATCAATACCCGCGTTAGATACATTCTACGTAAAGTACTACTTCCTATCATGATTTACACTATAAATAAAATCCTTATTTATAGTTTTTAAATGTTTTATTTCAATGATTCTCCTAACTTTAATAAAAAAACTGAGAATTCACCTGTCCATAGAGCGCTCTCTATTATCAGCTGAAATGATATATGAGAGAAGGAGCCATCAGACGAACAAGTCTGTAAGCTGTGCGAAGCTGTTATGTTAGCGGTCGAGTGCGAAGCATACAAAAGATCAATAGACAGAGACCAAACAAAAGCATACCGATTGCTAGGTGAGTCTATAATTAAAAGTTAATCATCAGCTTTTTGATGTTGAATTTGCTGTTGCTTTTAGTGTGCGCACCTTGGATCAATTTTCAAGGCAGAGGGAACAAGAGAGACAGAGAGCGAAAGAAACACTTGCAATGAGTGCTAGAGAAGGAAAACACTACACAATAGAATAAACACTGAGGAACAGTTTTGACCGATACGTACCAACAATCGAAAATCGAACAGCATTCTTCACCCTCCACAGTGAAAACAATGGCACCAATGAAATCACAGCCCAAACCGCATGGTTTCTCGCTCCCTCCAACGAATACCAGTGGAACAACATCATCCATTCCAAGAGCCAAGTGCTTGTCGGTCGTGTTGATGGCGTTGATGACGTTGTGTTGTCAGTAGAGTGTGTGTGTGTGTGTGTGGTAGTGGTGGTCAGCAGAAATAATGTAGAGGAACAGAAAGTGCAAATCATCCGCAGCAATTAGACGGTTCGGAAGAGAACATAATGTTGCTTTTTCCGTACCTTTACCAAACGGGCATCCGTACATTCTTATATCGCCATCACCGATTTGCTTCTTGTTCCTTCCCCTGACCAAGCAGCAAACCATCAATTGCTACAATAGAGCATAGCAGTTTTGCCCACCAGAGGCGTCTCGTCGGTCGCCTCCCTCTCTCCATCCGGTTGTCTCTCTTTTCGTCTTTCTTATCGATCTAGGCGCCACCAACACACGCACACCGCCTCTCGCCTTCTGTTTCGAAGTGTGGACTTCGGTCAGCGCGGAATATTCGATTTTGAATCCAGCCCTGATCAGACCAAATCGACCGACACGCGAACGGACACGTTCAAATCTTCGGTAATCCACTCGTTAAAATAACGCAACTACACCTCAACAATCAAAAGCCGACGCAGCACGCAATGGAAGCGTTTGCAGGTTTATAACTAGCGCCGTTGGTGTTCATGTAGTCGACGCCTAGTACCTTGAAAAGCGAGGTAATAGTGCGGTGTAGGATGAGTTTAGTTAGGAAACCGAATGTTATTGGCTGTATCTGTCAAACAATTGAGCAATTAGACAGTGGTAACACTTTAACTTGTCTCGAAGCTTTTGATGGCTTTAGATGCCAAAAAATATTACAGTCTTCGAAGAATAGAGATACTAAAGCATTAAAGAATTGCAGCATAAAAAGATATAGTTCAGTTAGTATTAAGTGTTATCAGGATTGCAGTAAGTCCGGTGGGGGTGGTGGTCCGGTGGCCGAGGCGACACCGGCGCCGGTCTTCATACGGCAGGACCGGGGTTCAAATCCCATTCGGACCGCCTCCCCGTACACAGTGCTGACTTCCTTGCTACGGGTAAAATCCAGTCACAAAAAACCAGAAATGGCAGGCCGAGACCTTTAGAGGTTGTAGTGCCACCGAAATAGAAGAAGAGCTTAAGTCTACATAAAACTTCAGTAGGGATTTCCATTTAGATATCCCCTAAAAAACCTAGACAATGATATAGTGGAATATTGCATGCAGTTAGGACAGATTTGCGACTCTGGAGCATTGCAATTAGTTGCGAACTTTGGTATGAATGTTAGAGCCAACTCTATCAAATTGTAAAGGCTGGTCTGGTAGATCGCCCTTAAAATGTCAATGAGTCACTTGTTTACATCACTGTATCATTCGCATACGTACGAGATTAACACAAACATTTATTTGAAATGTCGTTTCAATTGCCAATACCTTAAAACACAACAGAATCCTAAATTTCATAGCTGCATTGCAAGCTTGCTCATAACGGTTTGCAACATTCCATTGTATGGTCCTCAACGAACTTGAAATATTTTACCATTCGTTTGAATCTTTCCTCCTGACTGATTCAAAAGCACCATTTAATGGATCGAAACACATTACATATTCTACACTTTTATATTTTATTACAAATTTGCTGGCGGCTTCAAATCAGAAGTATTTAACATTTAATACAATCATGTAAATGTTATAATTTATAAATATAAAATATGAATTGCGCTGACCTTATTTACCAGCTCTCAATGCAATTAAATTAATTTTCACACAAAACAGTGGCTTGTGCTAGCTGATGACCGCTTATCACATCATCAACTGTCATGATTGTCCTCTCTTTTTTCTCGATTCTTTGGTTGGGAAATTTCATGCCCCAAACGACGCACTGCAACTTTTCTCATTTAGCCAAACAACAAGCGCTTATGTTTATTTTGTCATTTTCATTGCATTTACCAAAACACAGCCCCGCCAACTGTCAAAACTATCTCACGACACTGTTTTGTCCATAATTAGAAAACAATCCATTTATTGTGTTACCGAATAAATGAATGAGCTTTGGGGAAGCTCGGTTCCACAGTACCTTTTTGCTGTAGCTGACTGAAAAACTGAGACAAATGACATTATGTCAACGACGAGGTATGATGATGACGCCGCCCCGGCAGATAGCCGTACGATGGAAAACGATAGTACAAAGCATACACATCACATTACATTAAAAATCTGTCAGACGAAAATTTAATGCTGTTCGGGGCGTTCGGGTTGTGTCGCGTCAAAAAGAAGCACACATACACATAAATTGTTGCTGGACGCAATTATTTATGTTTAATGGCCCATTCAACAGTGGCCGTCGAATTTTGTTGACGTGGGGTAAATGCCATGCCTCCCATATAGCTCCATCTCGTAGGGTTATCCCTCCGCGATGGTTTAAAGTAGACGGAAACGAGATTTAGTTACATTTAGATATTTATTGTGAAATTGCAAAAAATCAAGAGGTTGTTTTATTAGCTAATGCTCAATATATAAAATCGTTAGCACTATACTGAACTATAAATAAAATTTCATTTCAATACGCGTTTATCTTACGCGTAAGATGATGAAAAATCCTATAAATTTTGGTAGAAACACTCGTAGCCATAATAAATAAAACAAAAGTGATTAGAAAGGGTTTTTTTTCGCAGAATTGGCGCTATAGAATTATCTCTACGCCGAACACTGAGATGAGCTAGAGGCTGGCCGCGCACATAAATTTCGTTTTCGTTCAATGTTACAACATTGACCTGATTAACCAATCGCTCGAATCGGATCCATGGCTCGAATGATGCTGGTCGTGAGCGGGGCCGAAGCGGGGAAAATAAAGCAAAATAAACCTTTTGTACGATGCGCACGGTTCGCGAATGCAGCCCCAACAGTGCATGCAACAGTGTGCATGCAGTCGTCGCGATCTAGCCGCGACGCAAAAGAGTGTTAGTGGTGCTAGCGGTGGTAGTAGTAGTGGATCTTGTAGTAATAGTAAATGTGATCACGAAACCTATGGGACGTGAAAATGTATCGCCGTCTAGCTTTGGACCTATACACATTCTCCAAAAAAACAACTTAATTTTACAATTTTACTAAAGATTTTAAAACTAACGATATGTTCCAATCAAAATAAGAAATTGCTTTTGGACATATTTAGCTACACAAAATTTTGCTTTTGCATGATCAACAGCCGCTCGCGCTCGCTTTCCAACTCAAACGCTGTAAATTACCAACGCCACACTCAGCGCAACAATTACGCTGCCGCACGAACACCACTCCAACGATGCCGCACAGCATATCCCCAACACAACCGAACAACATCGCTCGACTTCACCGTTTGCTGCTGTGGCGTTCATCAAATCGCGAAAGGTACGCGCGTGCGCACGGTCGGCGCGCGCACACAATTCAACCCTCGTTGTCAGCAACCCTCGTTGTGTGTATGTGTGTGTTGGTGAAACACACCACCCGTAGTAACTCATCTAGCATGACAGGTACAAACAACCGAGCAGGGTGAGAGATGAGCGGATTGATTGCGCGCCCAGATTGCGATTGCGCGTATCATATCGCTCGATGTAGTGTGAGCAGCGCGCAGTGTTCAATGTCCATGAGCAGCAAAGGGTATGGTTTCGAGCACGCTTCCAACACAAAACACACCAGGCGGGGTAGTAAATATGGAAAAAGGGAACTAACTCAACGAAGGAAGCACAGCAGCAGCACGTCGGTGTTCACGTGATTCTAAGTGGCGTACTTAACTTAGCATCAAGCGACGGCGACAACGACGACTTTGGTATACGTATTTGTTCAGTCGCAAAATGAGTGCTGCTACGGCGTGTGGCTAATGATAATGGGAAGATCTTATTAGTTCTTGATCAATCGATGAGGTGTATGGGGATTCAATTAGGAAAACTGGAATTTTTAACCAAAACATCAGTCAAACGTTCGAGCAATATCATGCAGCAAAATCGGAGAGGATCGTTTTGACAGATCGGATTAGATAAGGAGCAAATCACTCATGCATCACAAATCTGTCCAAGTTTAGCTTTGAAAAAAGCTGGTTTAGCTGCTCGGTTGCACAAGATTTAAACGTACGAGTGAAATCACATTTGAGAGACTTATAACCTTGAAGACATTTTGAATTGTCATATGCCCATCTATAACTCTAAGATTTTGACTATCAAAACCTATTACTTCTCTCTCTTGATAGCCGGTTTTTATGGAGAATTAGCATCATTTCAGGCGAAAAATGTCAAAACACACATAAAATACTGGCTCAAGAGGCAGCCTAGACCTCAACGCTAAAAAAGCAAAACTTCAAACGATGCAGGCCACAATATGCATCATGTGAAGATTTCTTAGCCGTGGTGCAAGAGCAACAAAGCAACTTAAATAAACACAAATTGTGCACGTACTGTTTCACAACACACACGCAAACATTTGATAACATATCAATATACTTTCTAGCCTTTAAACAGTGAAGGGACCACTAAACTTCATCTAATCAAAAGCACGACAGTGAAAATGATAATCGTTGGTTATTGTTACTGCCTGGGTAGCCAGAACTTCAGGCATTAGAGCATCAAAAATTCTGAAGGGGACAAGTTTTGGTACGATTCTTACTATCCATAGAAATGTAATAACTCCTGAAGCGTAAATTGCTACAGTAAACTCTACAAATAAAATGGTGAAAAATTTATTTGAAACTTATTATTGTTACTTCAAATGAAATGTGTTGGTGAGTGTTGGTGGTTTTGGGACAATATTTTAATAAAATTCCACCTTGGTAAGTCCGAGTCCGCGAAGCCTACGTTCTTGCTAATAATGCTAGTAGCCTACGCAAGGAAACATCATTATTCATAATTTAGATTTTAATGAAAATGTGATCCTCGCCCGCAAAATACAACATTCCATGCGCAGGTTACGCATAACGTTTGACAAGATAAGCAGTGCAAGTAACTGTTGTGGTTGCTGTTGATGCACACCGGAAGTTGACTTGGGGCGCTTATATCATCCCAAAGTAGTTGTTCCTTTGGCAGAAGAAACTGGTTCAAAAATGAAGTAAAACAACTGGAAGAAATGGGTATCACAGCCCCTACAACACACTAGCATGTATGCCCGGCCGCCCAGATGACAGAGCGTTGGTGTGTTGGTGTGGCAGGGAAATAAACACATCCCTCCAACACTGGAAGAACGTTTAAAAGCACATAAAAATGTCAGCATACCACATCATAAAACACAATTATAATTAGTTAAAGTCAGTCATTCGTTTCAATTTTCGTTTCATGTTTCACGGTCTCATCCTGCGCTGATGTACCCACAACCATCTCCGCTCGGCGCCACATCTCAGAACGCTCTTGGGTTTCTGTAGGTTTTGTGCTCCTACGGTTTGTTTGTTGGTGCGTATGCTTCGTCTGTCGAGGGGGGGGGGGGGGGGAGAGGCCTTCGAAGTCGGGGCACAAAGTTTATGTTGCTTCCGAAGGCAAAAGAGGCCGGGTTTTAATGTTTTACCACAAGAGCTTTGCGGTGTTGGTGTTTGTTCATGTGGCCCGTTCCGGTGTCTTCGAGCCGTGTTTTTTTTTATCACTTTCATCACTTGGTATTTAGCTCGGCACGATCTTCACGACCCCCGCCACTGACCAGGCAAGGCAGCCACCAGCGTGCAGCATAAAGATTGGTAGGTAGTTAACAGTGAGCATAAGTTAAGCGTTACTGCTCGAAAAAAACACCCCTCGAAGACTTCGAACGGATAAAGAAACAGTGCACGCAAAAAAAAATGCATACAAATCGAAACGTGGGGAAAGATATATAGCCCCTTCTCTTAAGTACCGTCGATTTATAACCAATTACATTCGTTAAAACCTGGCACGATCTTGTTTCTCATAATTTTATGAATCGTTTTAATGGTGCTAGCCGGAGCACTAGGCCCGACAATGGACCATTAAGTCTTAAATGAGTTGTAAGTAAAGATGTACTATTAATCGGATATATATAAAGACACCACTTTGTGAGTGAATCCAATTTATGACAATAATTATTCGACGATACACCGAAAA
The DNA here is from genome assembly GCF_013141755.1 of Anopheles stephensi. Classification (NCBI taxonomy): domain Eukaryota; kingdom Metazoa; phylum Arthropoda; class Insecta; order Diptera; family Culicidae; genus Anopheles; species Anopheles stephensi. Next base: position 64,047,141 of record NC_050203.1, on the reverse strand, counting down.
ACGATTACTAGTGAGAACCGATTGCCACCAAATTGGACCAAGTTGTGGGAAGAATCGCACGACAAGTGTTCTCCGGCTGGGATGCGCACGTGTGCCCGAAAAGCATGGGAGGAAAATTATATTAACTGCAACATGGAAAACCCGAAACACACACGTCGCACACGGTATGAAAGCGAAATCAATTTGCGTTGGGAAGACCCTTCAAAACCAACTGGCTCCAACTGTCATCCGCTTGAAGTAATTTCGCTCTCTCTCTCTCTTTGCTGTACGGATGCGGGTTTTTTCTTGTCGCACTTTTCTTCTTATCATCACCGTGCGGGAGTGTGGCCCCACTCCCGGGGAGGGAAATTCAATCTAGTGCTATGAAAAGCATTTGAGCCCAATAACACATCGCCGCTGTAATCATCCCCGGTTCGGTGGTGCACCCATACACAAAGTATTGCAGATTGTCGCTGTCATATTTCACATTTCCAATCACTCAAAGAAAACTCCTTCAGGTGAATGGCAATATTTCGTACACACGAAATGGGCTTTCTTTTATCGAGAGAGAGAGAAAAAATAGAGGTACTTCCATCCACGAAAATGAAGAAGCTGTACGAATGTAGCTCTGTGATGTGTTCCATTTTTCACCTCTCCACCGATATACTATTTCTGTCAAAGTGCGTGGTAAAGATCAGTGTTGTCGGGTGGGTGTTTTTGCTTTATTTCGATTTTAAGTAGAAGCAATAGAATAAAATCGTGCAAAGTATTAATTAAATTATGTTTAAAATTACATAGCAAAGCTTAGAGCCTTGTTTGAGAGCTTTATTAATTTGATATTTGCTGTAGCTGATCTAAAAGAACTAAGAACTTTCCATTTCATTCATACGAATCAAGCCACTTCAATCGGCTAGCAATATAATTTAAAAAACACGACTACACCATTCATTGTCACCTATTTGCACCATTAAAACAGTAACATAAGATGGGAGAAGCGTCCCAAAAAAACGGCAACCATTAAAATACAAGACATAAATTTTAATTACTGATAATTGACGTCCTGCTAATGATGCGTATTAACACGTGGCTTTATTTACGACTATGGGCGAGCGGCATTAAGTTTATTTTTTGGTCCGAAAAGAGAAAGCCTTCTACTAGTGGGTCGGTGTCTTCTCGTTCTTCTCACCCGGATCGAAGAAAATGGAGGAAATTGAATGGAAAATAGGTGGCCCCTGGAAACTGGTCACCCCTAGTGGGTAACACATGCTCACTCGCACACACACAAACACGCACGTTCACACTGTTCCTTGATTGCCCATGGAAGCCAGAAGAACTAACGGTATGAGTAAAGCTCTCCCCAAGCGCAGAAGGGTAATTTTTACTGCACATGAGCAGCATTATCGCCCCGGGGAGTCCTCCAACTTGGAGCCAGTAGATTGGGCGGCGAGCAGATGACGTACGTCATGTCTTCATTACACATTTTCGGAACAATTCGAATATGACTAACGAGCGTACAGCGAGAGCCTGCTACACTTGTGGTGGTCGTCTTCTTTACGTCACTTTTATCGAAGCTGTTGGCACGGATAGGTAAATAATCGGAGCGTGGTTGTGAAATTTTAAGGTACCTTCATCGAGGGCGAAAATATGCATTAACTGGAAAGGCAGCTCAAGCTGAAGCTTGATTGGAAAAGCAAGCAGACGTTCGAAAAAGAAAACCGCTAACAATAATTTCGTAATTAGCGATTTGAAATCGGCAAAGAGCAACAAATTATCGTCCTGAAAGCTTCGCGGCAATATTTGTTGTGGACATTGCAACATTATTACCTTGGCAAGCAAGCGATTTTGGCACCTGCACGCACGCTCCTCCACAACTCGATGATCAATAAATCGGGAAGCCTTCTTCATTCAGCAGTGTCAAACACAGCCATCAACATTTCGGGTTCACTTGTTCCCGAAAGCAGTTGACGACTGTTGGATTAATCCATTCTCTCTTATCTGTTGGAGATCGGCTGTGAAGCTCCACACCAAGTATGTTGCTTCGAAGGAAAAGCACGAGAGTTGAGCATGTCTTCTCGAAAGCACCAACAACATGAAGGTGATGTGTGTTTCACTTAAACGGTTCTGCCAAGCGTGCAACAACAACAACTCGGAACAACAATGGTCAGGTTTTACGCGAGCAAGCTTTAACGCGGGATACTCGAAAGAAACGAGGGGCAGAACGGGGAAAGGCAGATACCGAGGGGAGTGGTATATACAAGCAGAGGATCAATTAGCGATGATGATCGCAAGCTGGTAAACACAAATAACAGTAATCTGTAAAACGAAACAACCCGAAGATTCGCAGCAACAGCAGCAGCACCAGCAACAACATGAAATGCAAACACAACAAGTAACGGTGAGTTGGCAAGTCAATGCAGGGGCGCGCATACACGAATCACCAGGAGAATTATACCGAGTAAATAATGTGAGTTTGCGAACTCAGAGAACAGCTCCGTTACTTTTAGCGTGATCGCCAGCTCTAATGTTTGCAATCAATCGAAAGCCTTAAAAACTTCAATACATGTAAGGACACATCCTCAGCATTATGAGAAATAGCTCCAAATCGACTGACAATACAACAAAATAATATTTGACATTCGTGTGTTCACTTATAACGTGTGGTTGCAACAAACGGTTTTCATTTCGGATTGCGAAAAACAACACAAAAAAAAAACCGGCGCTGCTAGCGTTTAAAATAAATATACCAAATCAGCCTAAATCTGTCAGACCGTCATCGTTGGGGATTTGAAAGATGTATGAAGGAATGAAGAGGGTGGCAGTATCAGTGACGGGTGCCTTGTCGAAATTGCATCGATCCAATGCATTAGTGGACAGTCATGCTTTCTTTTACAGTACAGGGTTTTTCAGTTGGTAAGGCAGTAGCATCCATTTTTATGGCAGGCTTCTTAGATGGAATGTCAAACAAAGCTAGTTGAAATCAAATACCTTTTATTATGATGTCCTCATATGATATTATCATAGTAGAATGGATGCTATTGCCTTATCAACTGCAAACCCCTGTAATGCCACGCACACGATCCCCGCACACATTAGAGTCGTAGTAGTGCTAGGTGACATACAGGGGTTTGATGCACATAATGTAGCTTTTGAGTTACTCGGGAGATTGTTTCAAATAAATAGTGGAATATTACAAGTCCATTGTGGAATTTTGCAATCATATAGTGGAATCAATCGCCTACAGTAAAATCATAGTAAACTTTCAAAATCGAACTATTCATTTAAAGCGTGCAATTTTAAAGTTTTTAATTAGAAAATAAAGCTTCTTAAAACAAAAAATTATTCAAACCCAGCAGTTAATCATGATGCCGTTAAGACACTCTGTTTTGTTTTACACAACGTAAAAATAAGTATACTGTTTTCCGTCTGAAGCGCAAACTTGCATTCATCATCAAACAATCCAAAAGAGTGCTTCATTGCTTTTAGTGTTTTATGTTTTATTTTTAAACAAAACCCTTCCGTCGTTTGCATCGGTGTTTTGCCAGGCACGAAAGCTGTCTCTCTCAACATAGAAAAGCTGACATTTACTAAAAATTCGCTCTCGTCACTCACCGACACATACCGCAGCACACCGAGCAATGTTGTTGTGTTTCAGGTTTCGTGTCGAGTCAGTTATGATTCACTTGCTGTTTTCGTTGTTTATGTTTGGACCCGTCAGGACCAACAGGGGGAAAGAAGTTTCTGTTTTGTGGAAGGTTCGTTCATGTGAAAAGCGATGATAAGTCACCGTTATTTGAAAGTCAAATACAGCGGTAGTTTTTGTGAAGGAATGCAGCCTGTAGCAATAAAAGTTTTGATGATAAAATTGCAATAATAATAACGAGTGGTTTTAGCGTAGAGAAAGCAATTATTTCTCGCTATGAATGAAACAATAAATTAATACGACGTCCACTACGCGACAAATCATCAGACGCGTTTCTCGTGCGTTAATCACGATGAACTTTGCTGCGTTCCCTGTCAACGGTTTAATCAAACCCAATGACAGAATAATTGCTTGCACTTGTTCGCACTCTCGCGCAGACGACACCTCCTAGGGGCACTTCTCGGCTGTTGTGACTGCTTAACAGCTGCAGTGGCACGGATTACGGATATCTTACACTTTTTACATTCTGAATGTACACAAACGTCGCGGTTCCAGAGAGAATGTCGAACAACACGACAAGTGTATGGAGTTGGTTCCTTAATGCCTTAAGATGATTATTAAGATGATGGTGATGCTGCACGCTTGTTTCCAGCGCGGATGCTACGAGTTGCAACTACATGAGAACATGCATAGCACATACCAGCATATCTTCATCTGTCATTATGTGATATGATTGCATGCAATTAAGCGTGAATTCTTTCCATTTTCGCCACACTTCTATATCGACAGCTTTGTACAGAGTCGTTGAAAGAAGATGCTTTGTGTGCAGGAAGTAAGGAGAATATTTTTTGCCATCCTTTCCTCCAGTAAAAAAAATCTTTTAGATTTGCATATCCTATCTGGTCAATCTTTTTTCTATTCTGATTCTGTTATCTGACTACCCTATTGGCATACGAGATCTTCGATTAGCAGATCCATACAATAACTTCCATTGCTTAGTAGTATGTTCTGAGATGAATTTATCACCACTGATATGCTTACTTATCGAATATAAGAGAAAAAATGGCATTTTTGCATGCCATCTGAGAGTCCCCAAGCTAAAGAATGAAGAAATTTAATTAATCCTAACCTAACACACCAACTGAGATCGAAAAAGATAGGCTCCATTTCCGGCGTTGGAGAACGAACTATACGGTATATTATCTCTCTATGTCTCTATCATTTTCTTCTCACTCCTAGACACTGATATCGATGTCTAAAAAACCAAGCATAATAAAATATGGTCCTGATGGCTTTGCTTCATTCAGCGATGCTTAGGGATGGTAAAACAAAACGTTTCACTCATCTCCATAACACGCTCGAATTAACCGTTGGACGCACACTCGAGCAGCAAAGTTACTTTTTCTCTTTAGAATAAACTCATTTCATATGTTGTTGCTCACTTCAGGCTATTCCTAACTGAATAATATCTTCTTTATATGATATTAAACCAAAGTCAGATATTACCTACAACCAACGGATACTGATTTTGCAGCCATATTTTTTTCTCAACAATAGCGACGGTTTCGTAAAGCGCTAGATTTTAACCATAAGGCGTCGTCTTGCGTAGACCACCAAAATAAAACACTTGTACTAATAAGTACTATATAGGAAGACTTCTTGGTTGTCGCTTTCATTTTTTGGGCGACTAATTCAGTGCAACAGTTGGGAACACAATCCATGTATTTGTCTTCAGTCTTCACGACAAGCCACGTACTAGTAGCGAGATCTCATATTTGTACTCGACACAGAAGGCAAACAGCTAGCGCTAGTAGTAGCTGCAGATTGGGAAATAAACCAGCTGTGTGTGCTTTTAACCTTCTGCAAGACTTTTTCGTATGGATTAGAAAGATAGATCTGGTGGGAAAAATAAATCTTCCTATCAAACAAGCTGTAAAAAAGTTGGTGATGGTGACATGTTTCGTTTCATTACAAGTGTACTTCATTGCATATATAGAAGAACAATTGTACAAAATATCTGTTTGTGGTGCAGTGGATGGGGACAAGAATCAGTTGACGATGATCTCGAAATGGTACAACACCATAGGCAATGAAATACGATGGCGCATTTTTTTCAGTGGAATCGTGCCCAACACGGGCTCCAAAAACACCTGTGACCAAGAAGACGTCAGCAAGACACGCAGAGCATGGTGATAACGCAAAGTGATACGTCAGATACGAGTCCTCTATGGACAAGGGTCCTAGGCCGTGCTGCCGGATGACGCCAATGAACTCGATATTTTCAAGTGCATAGCCCGAGGGTGGCCAAAACCGGAAGGATACGCTGATAAGAGCACGTGTTGAGAATGCTGGACTTATGTCCTACCAGGAAGGCGAACGTCATCGACCTGTTTGGCGGAGCAAATGCAATCGTTGTCATTAGACGGATGTAGCCGAAGGTTAATCCAGCCCTTTATCAAATTTCCTAGAAAAGAATTCGAGAGCTGACCATGACAGTACGATAAGCTCAACTTTGAGGATGACCAAATAGAAAATAAAAAGCAAAAATGCGTTTTTGTGCTGCTATCAAATTAATTTACTAAACCACTTCAAATAGAGAGCAAAGATGACAAAGAAGTAGCACAGTTCTGGCTCAAGTGCATCTCCTTTCAGGACGCTAATGCAAAACTCGCTACCCTCGGTCGAGCCGTATGCAAAACTAATGTAGCCAACGTCTCACTATTTGCAGTCCATCTTCAACGACCTCATAACGACGGCTTGAGGTGTTGTGTGCAATGGTGAGGTGTGTGTGTGTTTGCTAACAATAAATGCCAACAAATCAATTTATTTGGAGGATGACCTGCCTCAACTCAATTACCGTTCGCTTGCAGCGATCTGTTTGGTCCGGCTTCGGTGCAGACACGTGCAGAACGGTTCGGAAGGCTGTGCACCACCCACGGCTGATGGCTCTTCCATGCACGGTGAGATGCTGATGACTGTGCTCTGCATTGACGCCATTACCGTCCGATATGCAAGTGATGCAGTACGAAATGCAACGTACCTATACACCAACGATGAAGATGGTGGTACACAACGTTAATGAACGACGAGCTTGTGGTGATTCGTGTCTCGCTTTTTCGCTAATCGGCAGCTATATGAGTGATGTCCATCCACTCTTCAAGCATTGTACAACAAAAAAAGTTTGTTGAATCACTGAACACAACCGGAAAGAACAACATACATCTCGAAATAGTCCGCAAACGATCTGGAGAATTTAATCGATTCATTGCAAGATGATACTTCCTTCCAATCTCGTCGCTCGTCGATAAAAATGAAACCATTCGCCCATTAAACCACTATCCTATGTCTGTCCGCAATAAAAATGTTCTTCTGCAGCTCGTTCTTCTGTTTAAACAAACGGCCCGAGTCGAGGGTGCTGGGGTCCACACTTCCATAAACATTCATTTCAGCTTGTTCATAGACAAATGGCGTCATTGGCACCACTGCTGCATACCAACCGCCGAATGAATGCAGCTGTAAACGCGAATACTGCAACTGTTTCGTTTTCCTCCGTAGAATGGCAATGGTGCAACGTCAGCACATTCTTTTAACTGATATGCGAAACAAAACAAAAATGCATCGCGTGTCCTATGACAAACCCATCCGCTGCTGTAAAAGGGGGGAATCAAACAGCAAAAGAACGAACCGGAGATTTTGGATGCTCTCGCTCGCTTGCTCGCGCATTTGCTTTAAAAAGCTCAATAATTTGCAATCGACGGCTCAACCGCTCTAAGCACCACTCTAACACAAGCGAGCCGATTTAGTTTGCAAAGAGTTACCATGACTGCTCGACTGGCATGGCTAGCACAGGCAGAGCTGCAGACATAAATCGATATGCGCGTGTTGTTCCTTTTCCCCCTATCCATGGGTCTCCCTTTTCGTCCATGAGCTTCCCGATGCATACAGAAGTCGCTGGTCGCGTCAAAACGGTTTAATCTAATCATTCGTTTGAATCTAATCCGCGAAACAAAACACCAGCATCTTCGCAGCCACCATCGTCGAATCGAACCGAGGATGAAACTGACATCTGCATGGATGGTGGCGACTGTGAGTTCATCGTCACGTACAACCGGACGATGCATTTTCGCACAGTTAGCAATGCGCGAATCTCTGTTATCCTTTGCAGTGAGCACACATACACACACACACACTCGCACAATGTGCATTGTTACGATCGACCAAGTGTTGGCCGAACTCCCCCCAAGATTGCCAAGATGGACAACAGAACGAGCATTGCAGGCAGCACCAACACACCAGAGTTCGATGATGCAATCCAGTGTGCTGTGTATCGATACCGGGAGGGGGTATTGGGTTTTATCTGACGACCTCCCCGTTGTTGTGCCTCGCCAACATGTATTATGCTTTCCCCTTCCCGCGCTTTGCAACCATGTTTCCGTTTGATCAATAGACCAAAGCCAGAGTGCAATTTCAATTTCAAATCAAACGATCAAAAGCAATCACCAGTGCCGTGGTACCAAGCAGATACATGCATTTGCCTAGTGTACCAGCGATACAGATAGAACAGGGTGCGGCAAATAAGCTGTCCCGAAAAAATAATGTTGATTCGGGACTTCGGGCAACAGTAAGGAAGACCCTCTCCTCCCCAGCGGATGTCATCAACACTGCAAATCCACACTTACCCTGCATTTTCAGCCGCAGCAATTGACATGTGAGACTCATCTAAGAGCTGAAGGGGCGAAGGGCCCTGTGGAGGCGCGGGGGGAGCAGTAAGTCGCTCCGTGGTCGCTGATACGCCAGCCACCTGGAAGAGGGTTAAAGAATAGTTACAGTCAGAAAAACAAAACAAAACAACAACACACAGCAAATTTTGCAGAATCCAATACGGGTTAATTGAGACGGGAGCGCTTGGACGCCAACTTAATGTGTCGAGGACCAGGGAGGCTGGGAGTCATTAATTCCAATAGAGCATCAGCAAAAGCAACAGCTCGTGTCTTTGTGCAACAAAAACCAATACTTTAAACGTACTACCGTACACAACTAACAGCCGTCCCAGGTGCATCGGTTGAGTGTTACGTTGCTTGCAGTTCACTCTCCAGGGGGTGCCATCGCGCGCACACAACCGAACTTGTGCTGCGACCTGAAGGTGTGAAAAACGTCTCCGCCACAATAATGCTGCTGCTGCTGCAGTCAGCATTAATTCTGGCAACGGTTTACGAATGGGTTATTGTTGGTTTAGCTTCACTTTTTAGCTAGAAAACGGCATGACCGGTTTTCTGCCCTGTAAGTAGCAGTTCCCTGTTGCGCATTTCGACTGATGCCTCGAAAGACTGAAGACGAACGAGTGGAAATAATTATCGCACGGAACAGTTTCATAACGCGCGAATTGCTTCCGATGGAAATACGTTAGCACAGTACATCCGGTGCATCTACCGAGATTCCGATGCACTGGAGCAATAACGAAGGGATAGTTTTTTGTGAAAATTCTCACACACTCAATAGCTGATTGGTTGCAAAAATAGGGAGTAGCCCTCCTTAACTAAAGCAAAGGGTTGCAGGAACTGGTTTGCAGTTTGTTTTTTTTGACAAAGCAGTGATTCTCGGAGGGTCATTTTCATTGCATATTCTGACAGTGCGACCGTATTGGTGTAGGTTAGGAGTAAACAAACAATATGGGAACGCTGGAAGGCCTGACAAGAACTTCAACTAAATCTTTGTATTAAGAACTCTCATCTAAACTGAGCTAGAGCACAGAAGTTTCTTCCTGTATTTTAACGAGATCAAGACTCTTCGAGTTGAATCCTCAGTATGGTTCCGACGCTACTGCACGATCGTTGTTAGCAGCAAAAATAAACAAATCACTGAATGATTTCTATTTTGAATGCCACGCATCAGCCGTGCATACTTATACTCTCACTCACAGACCGGACCTTTCGGCAAGTGTTTGCATAGCAGACTGTGCAAGAAAGTTTTTCCCCAACCAGTGTTGGTCCAAATCTATACTTTGACAAATCGTCCTACTCGTACGAATTGTCGTGAGAAAAGAAACCGGCCAGAAGTAAATAAATCCACGCTACAGTAGGTGTGCAAAACGACCAGCAAAAAATCACGCTTCACTGTTCAAGGTAACCTCCGGTTGGCTCGAAAAAAAAGGGAAACAAAGCTAAATACGACCAACATCGTTCCAACATCGCCCCAATATATAGACACATGTGTACGTGCGGTGTGTGCTGGCGGAATGAAGCTTAATTTGCTCCTCTCCCTCTCTCTCTTTCTCTCGCTATCCTGACTTCCGAGCCCTACCAGCCACACGTCATTCCTGGGCGACGGTGAACGCAAAATCATAACACGCCTTCAGCTGGAAGATCGTGAGATCAAGAAAATCCAAAACCTTCCACACACAAACCAATCATGTGCACAGCGAACTGGAACAGCGAGCAATTATACAAGAAGAAAAAAGCCGAATCCCTGTGCGCACAAGTGTTGGTTACTGTTTGCGTGAGTGAGAAGCTGTCTTTAGCACGCGGCTAGCAAAACCCGAAACACATAAAATCAAACAACTCATTAGATTTCTTGTTGGAGCAAAAGATGCTCATCAAAGGTAAGAAAGGAAGGATACAATTATCAATCATAAAACGTGCATTGAAACATTGACTGCGAACTGCAAATGGCCAAACTCATTACTTTTTATTTTACTTAAAACATATCCAAGATGCATTCTATGAAAATATTGCAAGACTTTCTCAGGCATTTCATCTGTAGTTAGCAAGGACTGGATGGAGGACCCACAAAAACATTGGTCGCAGTTCAGGAGAGTTGGAGGTCTCTACGATTGAACCAGAGTCCACCGTTCGAAAGACATTTTGCCAAGCCAACTTCAACTTCTAATTCTGAGTGATTTGTCTAAGGCATGGACGGCGAGTTTTGTATGATAAAGTTCTTCATGCCCAGGATATTCTACACCTTTTGAACGGCGAATCCTGTTGTATCCAAGTTGCACAAAAGTTGCCTCACAATTTCTAATTTCTTCACTCAGGGATAGAACTAATAGCAGCGAAAGAAATCTTCAATTAAAGTTTATAGCCAGTTGGAGCGATAGTTGCTCTAAATCAACTGAACACGACTGATGTAATATTTTGTCTGCACATTAAAGCCTTGATGCAAACATCGATAGACAGTTGTGAGGATCGCTAGGACACGAAAGTTTATCCTTTTTCGATACATATTTTTATTATTAAATCGTTCTCATTTTATCTGTAAACTTAAATCCTTTTATATTCCGATTTACGGCTTCTTCTTAGCTAGCGAGGATGATATCGTGCTTTCCAGTCTCCACACATCACACTGCACGATACACTTGAATTAGATGCAGTTGTGCTTGTACGATTCCCATTATTTCTTAAAGATGCACTGCTTCCACTGCTCGTAGAAGCGACTCATAAACACGTCACCGGAGATTTATTTAGCCCATGTACCTTACCGGTGCACAGCTTTACGAAAATCTGTCATGCTTCGGGAAAGGATAAAGCTCTTCCTTCACAGCAAACACAAACACAAGCATTGCCGCATGGGTAAACACACTTTTTGAGATAAACAAATCCAAATAACGGACGCGGGCGATAGAGTGCTTAGAGAAGCACGCTTGCATGGAAAATGCATGGGACATACTGTCGCATGATGCAGGAAGTTCTTCTCCATCTCTTCACGACAGCAGGACGGAGGATTTGTAACGTTAGTTCAAATTTAACAATAACACAAGGACTCAACACACAGCAAATACCCACCAGGTCTAACGAGTAATCCCAAATTTTGAAGCACTAAAGTAAACAATTCACCAGCGAAGATTTCTGTTTTCTGTTTTGCCTCCTCAATGCGTGCGTCGGGTTTTCGTTGCACCGTATCGCCCGGGCAGAACAGGAGAAAAACAAATAAAAATGCCGCAGGACACGACGACCGAACCGAACCTATGGAGAAATATGCAACACACGGAAACGATGTACACAGCGCACAGGATCGTCGAACGTTGGGCCAACCCCGAAGAAGGCCGAGGAAAGAGGCCGCCAAGACGCAGAATGCAGGGTGTAAAATTATTTAATCACTCGTCGTTTCCTTGTCGCACTGCACTTCTAGAAATAGAACGGATCAGCAGGACGCGCACTCGCGCATGCGCACAGGCACACGCGCACATAGGCTCACGCGCACATTGGCCACAACACTGCGCGCCCACACGATGGCAGCTCTTAACGCTGCACACACACACACCAATACAAACGCGCTCACACAGCTGGTAAATGGATTGCACACTGTAAACGCATCAGCGAATCCGCTCTGATAATACCTCGCTCGAGCCCGTGTCGTATGGCGAGGGCTCAAGGATACGGCATGGATTTTACTGCACACTCATATAAACACACACACGCACACTCTGGGCACACACGCACGCAAACACTAAGTAGGATTATTATTTTCTTTATCTTTCAATTTCCAGCAAGAAATCACGGCGATCTTTTTTCCCTTTTTCTTTGCTGATATTTCACATCACAAGCGCTTTGCTTGGGTTATCTTTAATACACATTTTCCGAACCACACAACAATTCACGCAACATTATGTATCACCGGGTACACAGTAGAAAATACCTGCAGCAAAATGGTGAGCAAAAAAAATGAAGATACAATTACAGCCTCCCCGAACGAAACACATCATTACAGTCGTCGACAACAGACAGAAGAGTAGTGAGAGATGCGGAATATAGTGTTTTAAAAATAATTCACAACAAAACAAGGGGCACGACGATGCGATGTTGTTGTTACAGGTTAGCTTTTCTTCAAGAGAAGAAACCCTGTGAAGTCTGTGAATCATACTACTACCGGCCTCTCTCTATATTACTTTCTCGCTCTTGCTTCCTCAAGTAAAGTTTGCTCAAACGATTTGCTAATTTTACTTCCTACTTTTAATTATTTTATTCGTCGATCACAATCTGCACAGAAGAATGCAGTTTTATTTTACACCAGACTTCATATTAGCGAACGATAAGCATCCCCCCCATTTTAGACATTTGATCGGTGGTATAAAACAAATCTACCATTCGCGCATCATCTAATGCAGCAAACGATCATTCGACGCAAAACAACAAGCGCGCGCGCACACACACACACTGCTACGTGTAAGAAAACCACGGCATGAACAATAGCAGAAGGATGGGTGGAGAATTGGGTTGAGGGTTTGCGAATGAAGAATCTCCACACATGATCAGAAGCAGCAGCAGCAGCAACAGCAGGGCAAAATAAAAATCCGCCACGAAGACGACGACGGAACGCGATCGTCGTTGCTGCTGCTGTTGCCGCGATCGAAAAGCGGGTCTCGCGCGTCAGCACAAAAAAATCCTGCTTCACTGTTACCCTATCTCATTCTCGCTTGGCACAATGAAATGATCTCTCGCTCCCTCTCACACACGTCTTCACTCTTTTGCTAGGCTTCGTTTCTTGCGTTTCGTCTTGGATTTGGATTTTTTCTTCTCTATTTTCTGCCTCTTCCGTTCGCGAGATTGCGTCGGAAAAGCTCGGATACTTATAAACACGGTTTCTCTTTCCCACCTAAACTACTGCTGCTGCAGCAGCATATCGCTTGCTCGCTCCGCACCTTGTACGCACACAACCGCACACGCAGAAACATTTAGCGCTGCTGCGATTTGCGCACATTTTGTAACACGCACTTTGAAGCGTTTGGAGCGAGAGTTTGTAGATTGCCAGCGGTTGGTGTTGTGCTGGCTTTTTACTTAAGCTGTTGGTTGCTCTTCCTTCATCCGGCGTGTTCTGTTATGTTGTGCAACATAACAGGGAGGGCGGTCCCCGGATTGTGAATGCAGCAGCTCGCTCATCAACAGCACAAAGAAAACGGAGCATGCGAAGAAATCCCGAATCCTTGTGGCAGATTTTCACCTCAATCCACAGGTTTTTGATGGATTAATCGAGGACTTCATTATAATGCCGCAAACCTTTGCCATCCATAACGACGAGGTGAAGATTGCGAAAGCCCACAGCTGCTAAGGTGCTTGATACAATTTGGATTATAGGTGAGATGATTTCCATATCTGCACTAGCTGGCGATGATGATGTGACCAACAAACATTTTAAAAAGCCTTTGAATATAATGTTTTTCTTAAAAGCATGTGCGTGCTTTGTTGCTGTTTTTTCTTAGGCGCAGGGCACAATCTAAAGGCAACTAGTGGCACGTTTTTCATTTCTGCTACATGTTCAACGGACCTCCCGTGCGCTGCTCAAGAAACGCAACTATGATTGCTCATGACCAAAGTAAGAGAGGGCTTTACTGTAAACTGCGTATAAAACGCAATTTATAAGCGTGAATATAGGGCAATTAATCAAGGCTTCTCAAAGTCCTTAAAAGACTAAAACCTTTCTAAGTTTTGATGTGCCAAATATAGCTGCACCGGTACACGAACACTTATTTTTGGAACCCATTTTTGGTAAGATACCACCTAGAAGTCCTGATGCATTTTTGTGATGCCTTGACACTTTTTCCAGCTAGCGTTCAATATCACACAAACAACAAAGATCACGTCTTATTGTTGCCCGTTGTGGTCGACAAATGCGATGCACTCTGGAAGAAAATCATATAGCACACCTGTTTTGCTTCTTATTTTTCTTCACACCCCGCACACACAACGCCCGTTTATCGTTGCTGACGTGTGCGTTTGCTTATCTTGAAACCATCATCATCGTCAACGATAGCAACTTCTACACCTAGCTGGGCAACAACACAGCGGCATTACATGCCTTCTATCTGCACAGTATCAATCCAACATCCAGCAAATCGTTGAAAACGGAATGAATTGTATTAAAAATTGGCCTTTTTTTGGGGATAGCTCACAAATTATAGCAAACTCTCATTTTTTATAGCACGTTCTTGTTGATCACAGCACAACGTAATTCATTCTAGCAGCTTGAACGTTATAATCCGATGCGATCTCGCATAATCATAATTGTAGCAAACAAACGAGAGCATAAGAATGTGTGTGTGAGAGCGAGAGCGAGGGATAGCATTAGAATGAAATGGAGAGCTCTCCTGCTTCTTATCAGTTATCGCGACCGGATGGACACACTATCGCTCCGCACTGGTGGAATAGGCTCCGTTTGACAATCGAACGGATAGGTTCTTCCGCACGGTTTTTGCAAAGTTTGCCCTACCGCCGCCGTTTGTGGTTTAGCTGTGCTCCACTGTCTCACAATTACGCAATAAACGATCGATGTTGCTGAGATATACACTGGTATAACCAACATCCCCGGCACCGCTTGTTGTAGTGCAATGGAGCATTCACGAAAAAAACCTTCCAACAAGACCAGCAACACAATCACCAACAATTCTGGCTAATACTGGTGTTGCTATCGTTGTTGCTGTTGCTGCGGCTCGGTTGTTGATGGTACTGCGTAATACACTCGGGCACCGGTTGCGCCTGCACGGCGTCGGCTATGCATTTTTGCAAGCTATAACTTTCACAGCCCGGCGAAACGTGAAAGAACGGAAGTTTTTCCCTACCGAACAAACACACATTCCTGGACGGAACAGCTACTCTTCTGCTCACAAAACTGTTGGGGTTTCGCTATGACGCACAGGCACAACACATAGAAATGGTGGATTTGTGAAATGACAACAAGCTGGACACAACCGGGACTCGGGCTCGAGACAGCACAAAACACACACACACGCTCGCCGATCTTTCTCCCGGTGGAGGTCACGTTTTGGTTTGGTACTAAATTTGTGCGGTTTGGTAGATATGTGCACACATACACACAGACACAAACACAGACGGGAAAGCCACAGCAGATCGATAGGTAAAAGCCGTTCCTTATTATGCCACTTCCACATCACCGCCCAAAACACACAGGAACCGAACAAAATGGGCGTGCAAACACGCGCTACATCCTCACCCCCATCCCAAAATGGACGTTCCTATACTACCACAACACAGTACACGGACTTTTGTTTTATTCACGCAAAACTCACTGAATATGCATTCCCCAACAGCACACCACGTACAAGTATAACTGCTGCTGCTGTTGCTGCTGATGTCGAAGTTTCGCGAAATACGCACGCACGGATAGTGTGACCGCCCCTCACGAAATGCGAACTCAAAATGAGTTCGATACCGCAGTTGCCGACTGGCTGAGCGTCGCCGCACCGAACTTCCTGTCCACTCACAGGGACTCACCGCTCGCCGTCGTAGATGGGGTGCGTGCGTCACTCACAGCCGAAAGCTGCGGCTGAGTTCTCGGAAATCGCTCCACAAAAGCTCTCGACCCTCTCTGGCCGTGGATTAGGCAGTGAGAGAGAAGCTTTTTTGTGCGTTGAGCAGCAGCAAGCAGTACTTCGCCATGGCTGCGCTGTTGTTTGCGTTCTGACCCTGTGCCCGTTTCCAACTTCTGCTGCTGTTGGTTGGTCGGTGCGGATGATGACTGTGTATGCACACTGTGTGTATTCTCTCGTCCGATTATGGGGGGGCCGCCACCTTAACATGCGGCCCCAAACAGACAACACGTAGTCGAAGCGAACACTACCATTAGAATTGAAGGTAACCAGTTTTGTTGACGGGGGTCTCACCTACATCTATGCTGGTTTGCGTTCGGGTGTTTCGTTTTTTTGTTGCGAATGTGTGTGTGTGTGTGTGTTATACACCTTCCGACACATGGAGCAGCATGGTGGAGCACTGTGAAGGTTCGAGCAAGCAACCTGTGCTTACC
This sequence comes from Anopheles stephensi, assembly GCF_013141755.1. Classification (NCBI taxonomy): domain Eukaryota; kingdom Metazoa; phylum Arthropoda; class Insecta; order Diptera; family Culicidae; genus Anopheles; species Anopheles stephensi. The sequence continues at coordinate 64,030,769 of NC_050203.1, read as the reverse complement.
GGTTACTCACGTACGTGCGGAACAGACCCCAAACGAAAAGTAACCACGAGTGCTCCACCATCGGAAACAATTCTGAAGATGGACATTAGCGACATTAGGAAGAGCAATTACTCAGTTAAAGAAAGCAGATTAGACCTTTATTTTGTTTAATGATAATGTCCACTGCGAACTTCAATTGGAGTACAACCTTATTAATCTTATAAACAAAGTTAAAAAAATTAGAATTCTGATAAGATAAATGGGAAGAATTACAATGAAATGTGTTCTCAAAGCCTTCAAATTCAACACCTCTCCATCATTTTACTTCATTTCCATGATTGCGTCTAATTACTATCCATTGATGTAGGATGATTATACAGAATTATTCCAAGAAAACGATTACGCTTCACTAAAGGTCAGTTTATGTTCGGCGACAATTGACGGCATTATTTTCCGAACCAATTGCGACGTGATCGGACATCAAACTGCATCGATGCAATCCGGCAAGCACACACAACAATACGCACTTCTGTCGCCACCCGATCGCCGAAGACCGATGATTTCGCTTCGTGCACTGAGTGGCGCCTCCATCGCGAGTGTGAGTGCGAGAGAGAGAGGGAGAGAGCGAGTGCAACAGCAGTGGAGCAGATTGCATCATTCGCTTTTTCTGCTGACTGAGTGCCCAAAAACACAGTTTTCGCGCACCGAAGGGGGAGGTGTTTTCTATTTGACTTCTCGCAGTTGCGTCGATGGCCGAACAAGAAAAAGCTGATCTCACACCGGGAGGCTCACAACAACAGCGCGACGAATAAAGGCAGAAAAAGATATCGTCAGCAAAGTTGCGAGAATCGAAGTCGCAGGAGCTGCTCTCCATAAGAGACGATACAAACTGGTTTCCATTTTTCTACGCATCCCAAGGCAACAACTGGTGCAGGGCTAGTGCTAGGTGTGGTGGTGTTCTCGCCAGTATATGAGCAATCGCTACAGCAGGGGACCCGTGCCTCCGACAGAGTGATCACCGGTTTGTGTCGTCGTCTATCGGGGAGCGTGTCCATGCCATTGCCGTTTGCCTAATGATAATGAAGATCACATCAGTGATAATGGTAATGGCCAGTAGCAGCCTCCAACAACTTCTCCCCCACTCTCGGCTTACTTGGCCCAGCGAAAGAGAGAAGTGCTCCATCCGAAGAACGGCTGCTGTCGTGGACATCTCTTACGCGTGTCGTCGATGCATCTTGCTCGGTGCGCGATCTCGAACAGGAAAAAAAAGAGAGTGGAACATCAGCGTCACATTACAATCACCATCATCGCCGGACATGCACATCGGACGCGAAACACGAAATGCAAATTGCTTCGACAAACGGCGACAACAACCTCTCGGTTTTATGTGGCATGATGCTTTACAACACAACCAACGCCAAGAAGCGAGAAAGAACGCCAAAGTGCAAAATGTAAAACTACATCCGTACGCGTTGGTATGCGCACTTCCCTTAAATCGATTGAGAAAGAATTTGATGTATTTTCTGATCGAGAGCATTGCCGAGAGAGAGAGAGAGAGAGAGAGAGAGAGCAAACATTTGAACGTTTTCCAGACTAAATAAGACATCTTAAGATGCTTGTCTAAAGGCATTGTTTGACATGTTTTGACTCTCTCTCTCTCTCTCTCTCTCTCTCTCTCTCTCTCTCCCGCTCTCTATCAATAAAAACAAGGTTTCGTACACCATTTACCAGCATCAATTAAAGATGCAAATTCTGCATCACTCACATTAGCTGCACCCTACTAAAACAGCAGCAAGTACACACCTGTAGATATAATCTGCCGTGCCGCCACTACCATCCACCACTGCCAACGGTACAAGATGAATTGTCTAACCGAAGTCTTCCCTTCGGTGTGTACCTTTACAGTTCCTTTAATTAATTGGTTTTAATATATGCGCATTATTAAACTTGCTCCAAGAGGGCACGAGGGCGCCCGGCACACACGCAGAACAGATAATCCAATCTGTCTGTTTTTGCTCGCACACCCACAGGCACCCAATAGAATGGCCGGGGGGAAGCTCCGGTGCAGCGCAATCGTTGCAGCAGTTGCTTCGCGGCATCTCTCCACTCTCATACGGTCGGGCTGGTCGAATGTTTCTGGGCGTAGAATGTTCACACACACACACACACACCCAACAATTCGTAGATGCACTTGTTGTTTGCTGTTCATCCGCGCGATTGATGAAAATTGAAACATAACCGTTCTGGGTGTGTGTGTGTGTTTGCTCTTTCTTCCCTTCCTTTTTACTTCCTTTTTAGATTATGGATTTCTACGCAACACGCAGCTCTTTTCGCACTTTTTCTCCCTCTCTCTATCTCTCTCTCTCTCTCACTAGCTTTTCTATTTTAATTCGTTCCTTTCTTCCATTAGTGCATGCTGCTGCTGCGCGCATGCTGGATGCTTTTAGCTCATTATTTAAAATGCCGAACGAAACGGACGCAGTGTGTGCTGCAAAAGTTAACGGTACGAAAGAATGCATTAAGGATTATTATTATTTGGAGAGAATTAAACAATATTTGTTTTACCAAACGATAATGGGATGCACAAATCATACGCAATTTGCTTCAGGAGAAGCTTAAGAGAACGGTTAAATCGATTCGGCCAGAAGCAGCAGAACGGACGCAAACGCGATGAAAAAGCTTCGTCAATTATTTCAATAGAATGTGCAGGTGGCGGGGATAGGATAGGACTACCCGGCTAGCCATGTTATCGCCTGATAGTTACAGGAAAATAAATATTTACTTTACTTTGAACAATCTCCCTCGACAATATCTGAACATTTTTATGTGAATATTTCAAAGTGTAGAAGTTAAGATAGCTAGTACACTTCACGGATAACACCCCGATGTTCACTTAAGCGTTACTCTAAACCGAGAGAGAATTATGCGCATTTAAAACACTGAAAAATATAGCAATTTAGCAATTTAGCATTTAACAAAACAATCTCATACCTCTTCTCAAAGCCATCTTCTCAAGGAAATAAAAAGATCCTTCGTCGATTTATGCTAACCAAAGATAAGGATCGCTAAAAAATCCTACAAGCCAACAACGATGGCACGAATCAAAACACTCTTGAAACGGATGAATAATTTTTTTAAACAACACTATTAGTAATAGACTTATATAAGCTTTGCTGGTTTTTGTTTATGTTTCATTGAATGAAATAGAGTATTTTAAATTTTTCTGCAAAACTATATTCAAATTTGTTTAACCATCAACCAGCATGTAAGCACTCAATTAAATGTTTTAAATAAAGAGGTAACAATCCGATACATTTTAAATTTTATCGCAAATCAAGCGAAAGCATAAAAAGTGCATTGGCGTAGGGAAAAGTTCCACCAATGTGAGCTTATGCAGCAGTAGTTAGCGATTGAAGAAGAAAAAACGTACATACTGTCGTATGTAGATGGGCGGAAGAAAGGTTTTCGATGGTTTTTATTAGCATTTTTCTCATGGCGCACACGTAGGAAGATGTGTTTCTGCACGAGGTTCTGCTGCTGGTTCACGAGCGGTATAAAATAACGGATTCCAGCATTTCTCTTCCTTCACACTGCACACGCCCATCGCTCTTTCTCTCCCTACGGTACTACCAGCATTAACATATTTCCCCCGATGGCTTACTTCTCAGTGGCACCTTCAGGCGGGCGCGCGCGCTCGAAGCGTTCGCGATTGTTGGCAAATTAAAAAAAATTAATTCACAGCATGATCACAAAGCTTGCTCCGTACGACAGACAAGCATCAGCAGCAGCAGCATAAAACACGGCGATGCATAGTTTATGCTTTTTTATTAATATTATTTGCGCACATCATCGACCGCCAGTACTGTCCTCTGCATTTGATCCCACGTGTGCGTAAATCTTCTGGCTGACTAAAGAGCAGATAGCAACAACAACGACTCAGAGGAGGGTATTCAATGCACCGAATGTGGGCCAAACGAGAAGCGGTAGGGAAGACATTTGTGCTTTGCTCGTGAATCGTGAAGCCAGAAAAAAAGCCCCAGTCGATGCAAGAGATTAGACTGGTATACAATAGATATTCATATCTCGTTTGCAGTTACACGAGTGATGCCGAAACTTGTCAGACGACCAAATAAATGACCGTACGGTGCATAGTTAATTAAGTATTCTGTACGACGTGTTCATCTCTGTGTTGCATACCGTCCACAGGACAAGCGGGAATTTTAAAAGCAATTATGAAGAGCTTAATCCAACTCTGACGATTGCAACTATATCATCTCCGTGGTATTACAAATTTCGCCATGCTTGAAATGACGTCAGCAAACAATTCAGATCTAATTATTTGCAATTTATTTTATATTTCATAAATAGATTGTTCTTCTTCTTCCTTGGCACTCGAGAGGTCTCGGCCTCCCAACCTCTGCCTTTCTGAGACTTAATTTTAGCCGTAGCAAATTAGTCAGCATCTTCCAGGAGGCTCCAGGGGCGGTCTAGATGGGATTTGTGACTCGGTCCTGTCGTGTGAAGACCGGCACTGTTATCGCCTCGACCACCAGACCGACCCTTAGGAGACAGTATTAGGCCATATATTAACTGGCTAAATGGAAACCTTTTTCCTCTAACAGATTCTGAGGCCTGTGTAAACGCATACACGTGGCAGTGAAAACCACGAGCTGGTACATATCCGTTCCAACTATCTTCTGTTTGGACGAGCTACGTGTTTTATAGCTACCAGTTGTGTATCGCACACGAAAAGCACACTCTCCCATACTCATTACCACCTATAGCGCGCGCTGCTGTTGGTAGTTTTGAGGCGCCCGAAAACCAAACGTGGAATTATGGCAACAACTTACTGCTAGCGGTACAGTAAAAGCGGGGAAATAAACATTGATACCGCAAACAGGTGCGGCAGGTGGACACGGTTCTTCGTATCAGCATTTCAGGAAGCATTTCTAGGCATGCCGTTTCCAAGTAGCAAAGCCTGTCTCGTTTGGAACTCACCTTTACTTCCCACACGACACTAGGAAGATTTTTTTCGCTAGAAGTTTGATGATTGAATGCGTGTATCATGCAGTAAACAACCAAACTAGAACCGACGGGAATGATAGCGTCTTAAATTTTGATCCAGTCACAAAAACAGAATATGTTGGTGGGTATCAGTCAAATATTCGAACAAAATTCCAGGAGAATAGGTAAACTTAGCACGAAACAGTAGATATTGTAGATGATCTTTTCTTCATTGGCACCACAATGAATCATGAGGAATCTCGACTAGCCATCCCTGACATCCATGACTGGATATTATGGATCAAACATGAAAAAACGAACATAAATAATGATGACGAACCACAAAAAGACATTTTCCATGCCTACACGATATCTGTCAGTCGGCTACTTGTTGAAGAGCTACCTATCATTGCGTTTATCGCAAACGTGAGAGAATCGTAGCACACCGTACACAGTGTACGCAAGGAAACAACTATAAAATAACCACCACTAGCGCTTTCTTTTGGGCTCGCAAACATCCCCAGCACGGCCAAGAGCACTCCCTGCCAATAGGTCCAAAAGTAGAAAACTTCAGCTACTTAACGCTTGTGGGATACCTGATCTGCGGGCCGTTTTGCGATCGCTTGGATAGGAATGTACCGACTCAGCGCGGAATGCGCACAGAGAAACGGGAAACGCGAAAGCCAACGGAGGGGACAAGTGTTTTGGAGATAAAGTGCTATTTTTACAAATATCCCACCACAGTAAGCCACCGTCGGTTTCGAGTCTTCATTGTGCGTTTGCTTGTCCGGAGTGCTACACGAACACTGAAAGACCGATGCAGGTAGAAGTCTCTAGAACAGGCTACATAAGGATTAGGTGAAACTTGAGTGTATAAAATGAAGGTGATTGTAGTAGGATTAGCTGAGGCACCAGCAATAAATTGAATTGAGAGTTATGAAGACTTTAATTTTAATACTTCGTCGATATTGCAAGCAACTAATAGACAGGCATTAGTTACACCGATCGTTGGGCGATAGGCCCAAACCTCATCCTATTCTTGCGATACGCCCAGCACAAGACATAGCAGATCGATAAAAGAGCATAATCACTCGGAGGATAGCAGCAACGAGAAGGATAAGGTACCGAACCGATATGAAACATGGTGCAACAATGTCTGCAGCCCGAATTTAATCTCAACGAGACGAAATGGTTGTATTGCTTCTAGTTTGTCGCGGTAACATTTTTATTTCCTCCTTGCCTTTCAGTTCAGCTTCCATCAGCTAGGGAATGTTACGTCCCAGGAAAGACACTATCGAAACCGAATCCGGGTGCATTCCTTCGCCAAACCATCTGCCGTTGGGCGAAGGACAGTGAGACACGAGAGACCCACTATTGTGGAATCCGATGTGTTGATAGGCTGCCAGAGTTTTTGGCACAACAAGACATACTCAACGTGACACACATCTTCCCCCGTCGCACTTAGGATCCGATGCACATGACGTGAAATTCGATAGCGTTACCTTCAGTGCGAGAGCAGGAAACTGACACAGAACCGGAAAGAAAGTGGATATGATAACGAAAACACAAGACGTATCGATTAGATTTGTTCTGAGTGGGACTCGCTGTTTGGGTTTTTTTTGCAGGTTTGAAGATAAGCATTTTAAATTTATTATTCTCATAGAATTGTTCCAAAACCTCCAAAGACCTTTAATTAGATTAGATAAATTAGTTAGAAATTAGATAAATTATAAAAATGTGAGACAAAACTCGACGAGTAATGCCAATCAAACCATTCGCTAAATAAACAGAGGGACTCTTATTAAAATACCTTGCAAATTACCACATCTCCTCTTGACGAGGGTTGTAACAGAGACATAAAATAGCTAAATGATTAGTAACATTTTTTTTATTGTCGACAAACTGATACTTAATACTATGCACAAGACGTTGCCGTGGTACCGCCGTAAACTGCAGCGTGCGCCTTTCGGTTTGCTGATAGTTTTACAGCATTTAAAAGCAGTAAAATGCGTCAAAAAAATACACAAACACACACGTTGGGACGAGCAAAAAACTACAAACACACAGCCACGGTTTATCCAATTCGTACGTACTAGGCAGGCAATGCTTACCCCGCCACACACGCCGACTGCTAAGAGAAGCCATAAAAATAATGGGTTTCACGAGTGCGATCGTAAAAAAAAGCCCGCAAGTAAATACGCAAACCATACAGAACCGCGAGCTGCATGAAGAATTGGGTAGGAAGAAAACAACATAAAATACCATTAGATGTTCCAATGAGTGCAGGATTCTGTCCCGTAAGAAACAGGGTACTGCTTGGTACAGAGGCAGGCACACGACACACGGGATGCAAAGCTAACGAGGGTTAGCGGCCGGTTTTCCCCGTTTCGTGTATGCATGTCACACCCTGCAGAGGATGATATCGCCCTAGTGCCGGGATTAAATGGCTCCGTAGAGCCGTGGGTGATGACTGTAACAGGTAAAACTGCATTTGTCTCTACTTTTAGCACATGTTGATTACGGTTTAAGACTGTCCTGCATCAAAACCCAGACTGCAGTCAGGACAAGCCTACAGGAGGTTAATTAGTATACTTTTATATCTTTATTAAAACCCTCGCGAATGGCGCGATATTCAAGAATGCGTAGGAAACACGATTTGATTGCTTTCAAGTTTCATCTCATTCCATCGACAGCAACGAGCGAGGCTCTCCAAGGCACTGAAGCAACTACAATAAAAGCATTAGCAATACATTTCCAATCGGCCGAGTACATCGCCACTCTTCTACCGATGGAAGGATTCGCACAACAATTTGCGCAACAATCACTTCTGCTAGGATACATCATTGAATCGGCGCAGCGATAGATGGTTCCAAGATTGCCGTCTCCGTTCGGTACAACTTTTGCCCCATTACCGGCCATCGGTATTTCACCTAATTAGAAATTACTGTTCGCCCGTCGAACCAGCGTACCGGCGAACACCGGGAGAACGCCAAAGTTCTCCAAGGTTCGGGAGATGGCCGGTGTATAGAGGAAGCACTGCAAGAAAAGTGCCGCGTCACGGTTGGCAATTAATTTCTTCTACTTCGGTAGCGCGAGCAAAGACGAATTGCACCGATTACACATCCGCGATTCGCTGGTTCTGTTTTTGTCTGTTGTGCGAAGGATTTTTGAAGTGTTCACGTGAACTGGGCGACCGATGAAATGTTGAGCAAAGCATTTTATTTAACAATTTTGTTAGTTTATTGTTGGAAGTTGTACGTCATCGAAAAGTTGATCACACACAGAGAGAGTGAGAGAGATGACACATTTTATTGAAATCAATTATCCAATCAAACTTTTTATGAGTTACACTATGGTTGTTTTTCGAGCAAAGTGAGTAAACAGAGCCAGCTTTCCACCACGAAATCAAAGCAATACTACTGGAGTAGAATAATTGCATCCACTGAAGAGGAAGTTACCAGAAACAATCTGTAAGTGCTTTTGCTTAACCAACCAACACTAATCAGGTTCCTTCGCGAGTGGAGGGAGCCTTACTGTTGAGGCCAACGGGGATGAAGCATTATGAAAGCGAACGGAAACGAGCCAAACGCATCTCTCGGAGCGTATTGTTGCACTGCACTCTGCACTGTATCTTTTCTCGTTCCGCTCCTTCAGGGCAAAGCAATGCTTGTTATTGTTTCTGTTCGATTGCTGTGGTCAACAGCAATTAGACAAGCCAATTATCTCACCGAGGAACCACCATCGGCAGTAGGGGGGTGTCATCACCACCTTTGAACGAGGGTTGGTGCTGTGGTAGGCAAAGGAACCGGCTCTGTCAACTGGACATGGCTTTTAAACAAATAGAGACTTACCTCAGTAAAGTCTTTGCGATACAATAAATCGTTTACTTCACGACCTTCAATGGGCTCTACGTTTTGTTGGGGGAAAATTAGTACGAATCGTAGGAAATTGTCTTCCGTGCGTTGTCGGAACGATTAGTCATCAACGTCGAAGCGGAGATGCAAATGTAGGTCTTGAAAACATAAAGTTTTTATACTGGAAATGCGTCTTTTGACTCTTTGAGGAACTAAGTAAGGTGTAGCAACAAAAAAGATATTTTTTTCGTAATAATTTCATACAACAATAGACTTCTTCGGGATGAAAAGATCCATAAAAATAGGTATCTTGGCAAGGTTTCCTTCATTGAGGACTACGATGACTTCACCCAATTTTTGTAAGAGTTTTGACATTTGAAGGATGATCTCTTCACAATCTGCTTACCGTCTAATTCTGATAACACGGGCAGGATTATTGTCAACACTTTCGCAAGCTTGTGACGTTGGTGATTCATATTATTGGCCTTGCCTGATCTGTACAGTTAAAATGATCAGCTTTGGGACGACTTTACCAGTTCTGAGTAGTCTTCTTCATGATTGTTTTAATTTGTGACAGACACTGACTAATGTTTCCAGTTTTCCAGCTTAAGCCATCATAAACCCCATTCTTACGTAGTTTCTGAAGAATGATCATCGCTAATTGAAGGTGGTCGTTGTCTTTGGTTTCTTTGCAGCGGGTAAACCCACTACCAAAATAGAGACGTCTACCCTGCGCTGTCCGCATCAGCCTACGGAACCTACCACCGCTTTTTTCCCATTGTGGATTCGAAGTCGGAAAAGCATCGTCAGACACCAGCACCGACGATCATCATTTGCCATGCATTTTGCCAATTGGTTCCGTTGCCAACGTTTGTCATCGTATGCCATTCACGGCACGCTCTCTCTCTCGGTTCGCGTCGAAACGCTTTCGATGCTCGCTGGTATCCGCATTGTCAGCGAGCTCCGGGAACGAATCAATGGAACGGATTGTTTTCAAGGAACGACCCACACTGCGAACAGACACAATTCAACCAACCGCCAGCCGTCCGGAGGCCGAAAAGCTGTGGTGCAGCAGCGAACGGTGTGAGAATATGGATGCATTCGGATGCATCCGCATGATGAGCTGCATCCACACTGCACCACCAACTTCTGGGCATGGGGGGGCAAGCAACAACGCAAGGACATGAGCGTGGATGCGAAACATTCAAGGTATAATAATTAAGCGATGCCTGGGCAAAGCCAGTGTTTAATTGGCATCACAAATTGAAAAGTGTAAGCGAAGATGGTGTTTCTCGCTTCTTAGCACAAAGGCAAGGTATGCAGATACGACATGCTTATTGCAGCACATGCGATATGGTTAATATGGAAAAATAAATCTGATTTTATGATATCATCATTAAAAATAGGTGGTCACATTTAACATTTTTTTGTTAAAAAATGATCGACAGCACGTGTCTCGTTGAAATTATCATCGCCATTTTGTACGTACACTTTCTCCATTTTATCGTAAGATTGATTATTGTTTCGACGCTTCTTTTGTTCCCCGTTGATGCAGCCGCACCCGATACATGGGCCGGCGTAATACAGATGCAAACAGATGCGCAAAAATCTAACCTCCACATGATATATATGCATATCTTCGCTTACCGCGGCGAAGGTGTTTGCTGCTGCCGGGTGTGTGCACGCATTAAGCGGTACAGGTGTTTTTTGCTTCCCCCACTTTGCAACGTCTGCGTTGTTTACAGGCGCACACACACACACAGAAGGTGCATCGTCACAAACGAAGAGAAAGAAATAACACACATTCCCAGTTGGGCCCAGTGTAGCCAGTGCCACACACCTCCTTCGGAAGATCAGTTAGTCGACTAACGAGTGTACAGAGAGAGAGAGAAGGCACAAAAAAGACAAGCAAACATAAAAAAGCGGCAATACGAATATGGCGCGAGAGTGCGCGCGCGCGCGAGGCAGAAAATAAAAATGTATGTCAAGGAGACGCAACGCGTACACCAGCAGCAGCAGCAGCAGCAGCAGCAATACCAGCGCACCGGGGATGTGTGCAAAGCTTCGATGCTCGGCTCTGGTGTTTGTGCGCAGTGTTTAGCGGCCAAAGCGTTAGGGAGGGTGGTAGTGCGTTTGTTTGAAAACGAGACACACACAAAACATTCAAAGCGCCCAGAAGCGCATTGTTCAACGTGCACGGTACGGTATATGGGGAGGAGCGTTGCAGATTTTGCCGACGCACCCGCAACAAACACCGAAATCCAAAAATAAACGGTTGCGAAAATGGTAGAACCATATATAGTGCAGTTACTGTAGTTCATATTTGAATTAGCTGCACCGGTAGCAAAATATGACATTTTCATTTTAAATCGGTTTCGGTTTAATCGATCCCTTAAGTATAGCCAAAGATTTGAAAAAAATGGATCATGTCTGACTGCATTGGGCCAACCGGATATGCTGACGTTCAAAACTTCCTGTCCTGTCTCAGTGAGTTAAGCCATGCAATTGATCAGAGAAGGTAATGACTAATTGGTGTAGGATGTCTTGTGAAAAATTTGTAATACCTCCTGTTCCAGATAGTGCAACAATTTGTTACAATCATATCAGAGCCGTTCAGAAGATCAAGCTGTGATCAAATTTGATCCATTTTCCTAGTCTCTCTTAAGATGAAGCCTAAAACAGAAGATGTATTGTTCGTGCATTGTACGAAAACTGTTGCGCCATCGTCCACCAATCCAATATCCTTGAGGTCCATACTTAAGCTGTACACGATCACCGATCCCTGGCTGGTTTAGTTCGCTTAACAATAGTGAGATCATCATCTTCATGAATTATAAGGCTAAGATAGCTTCTTCATCAGGATTGTTGGAAATAATCGCCATAAAAATAATAAAGAATCTATCTGTCGGCTACAACAAAAACTGCATCCTCATCAGAAACCTGCACGCAGGTTCAGATCACATACTGCTCCACAACCTCACAACCTGTGTCGCGCTGGCGATATCGCCATGGCCGAGCTGATAAGAGGTCTGTTATGATGACGCCTGCGGATGATGCACTTGTTGCCCTGTCAACCGGCGACCTTCAGACCGACTGATAAGCAGCCCCAGAGGACTGCATACTTTGCGAACTGCATGTCCCCGGTACCTCGTTAGCCCGGTACAATATTATCCATTTTGCGATATATTGCCCTTAGCTCAACCGGCGGCAGCGACTACACCTGCTGCAACACCTATCCACCAGCCGTCGCGCATCCTGCCCCTCCGACAAGCTTGAATGGTCTTGAAACCCTAACCTATTTTCGGTATCTTTCGACAGGAGCTCCGCCGACGTTGCAGAAAATAGGTCACAATTGGCATAGTCCAAACCGGCACAAACAGTGTAGGGGACGAGGTGTTCCTCAAAATCCTTAGATACAGGAACGGAATGGTTAGTGTGTGCGACAACTTCCCTTCATCTAGTCGCCGTGTAGGTAAAAACAAGGGTGTAGAAGGTTGTTTGATGATTCCGGGGGGCTTTTTTACCTTACGCGGTAGGACATACGGTCCCCAAAGCAGACATCGCGGACGCGTTCATGCACCCAGACAAAGCAAAGCCTTGATGATGATGTGCTTCTGATTTAATGACGCATAGTCACGATGTCGCTTGATGTCGCCGTGTTTGGGTGAGAACGTGCAATTCTTGGACAGGACTGGAGCGGCAGTAGAAATGGGATGGCGCAGGCAGCATGCTTCACATATTTATTGCTAACCACACAAGGTCAGGGACCACAGACAGCTTTTTACAGCACACCACGCTCTTCCGGCAGGTGACGTAGCAGCGGTAGAAGATTAGGTAAAACAGTAATCGACAAGAATGTTAAACTGCATCCTACTGCATATGAACAAGGTTTGTATTTTTGTGGCTTTATCAAAACTTCCATAAAACCATTCAACCATTCATTTTTCTTTCTACAAAGGCGGATATAATAAAAGCGCCCCAGATAAAAGTCGCCGCCGCTTGTCACACTATAATGCTACAAATTATACATAATTATTAGCTACGGTGCTACCACTCGCAGGAGCAACGAAGTGTTTTCACTAAACCTCAACCATACGACGTTCGGCAATGCCTTTAATCATGTACGGTGTTGTGGTGCGCTAGTGCAAAAATTTAATTATAGAAAATAATAGAAACGAAATTGCATTAAGGCTCCACATGCTGTGGGTGACGCCAGCTCACTGTACTCCATTGTTACGCAGACACACACACACACACACCTCCCAAAGGGCTAAGTCTCCAAAGATTTCTTTTCTGTCACGCCTCTGATAGCTGCGATACCGACCCGTTCGACAAATAATAGCTACGGGAATTTTGCGTGCACTTTGCAGCAAATCAGATACCAATTTGGGGCCCTCATCTTGAAGAAAAATGGGCGCGTATGTTGAACACACGCAACGATTATTTAGTGGCGGAACATTTTCACCAAGAAGTGCAAACCATTACCAGGAGTGGGAAAATCTTCAGCACACGATTATCTGCCTTTAAGAAACTGATACAGTGCTTGGGAAAATGGGAAGCTTTACGTCGTTTTGCTCTTGGAACCACCTCAAGAGCTCGCATTTAGCTACTCAACTTTATAGACATATTTAAACGAATAGTTTTAAAAATAGAACATCATTCACATGTTTCAATGCCCCATCGATGTAAAAAATTCCATGAATTCAGTTAACAACATAAATGCTGGTTGGCTTTCAGTTTAGCACCACCGGTTTTCCCATTCGTTTTATACACATTTTATTATCTCATGACGCATCGCGATGCATCAGTCAACGTGTCCGCAACAAGCTTGTTAATGATACACAGCACAACACCACCATGGGAAATAACTTTTAATGTTTTGCAAATTCAAGTGGTGCTGTATCCACGGCTTCATAGCACCCGTCGAAACGAACATTGTTGGTGTTGATCCCAAGCGGCGATTGTTTATGTGGCATTAAAAATCTATACTTTATCATATAAAACAGTGCTTTCGGTTAAATGATGTCAAATTATATTAGAAATATAGAGATTGGAAAATCTCTTACCAATTCACCAAATCCTACCAACCTACCTACCTTACCAATTCATCCAGAGAAATGAGAAGGTTGTAGCAATAGATTTCAACATACCTGAAAGTAAAACAAAAAAGGTTATTAGAATAAATAAGTAAATGTATGATAAAGTTTCAATTGCTCAAAGAAAACCTGAAACTACTTCGGTTACAAATTCTAGACATGATCAGTGACATTACAGAAAAATATCATTGCTTTGTTCTTTGATGACCCGATGTGAGCATATGGTTGTAAGAGACGACTTTTTTTCCTTCTTCTTCAATTTTCATAATTACATGTGAAGGATACATCATCATGTACTAGGCAAACCCTGGCCTAGTAGGCGCCCATACCCATTGGCTGCTCGCACAACAAGGCATTCCGGTTGCCAGGAGTATATGACCTAAGCCTAAGTCAGGCTGCTCCAGGCATTCTTCTTGGGTAAAGTGCTACTGCTCCCGCTGGGGGAAAGGATCCCACCTGCTGTTACCCTTGCTGACCGAAGCCAACGGTAACCCTGCTGCTGCCGAGTGAAACGAATGTGCCGAGGTAAAAGCGAACACACACACACTTTGCTGCTGGCGGTGGCCACTGTTCGGTTGATTGATTTCGTTTCGCCTCGCCACCGAGTGGCGTATATATTGCACCGGGCTATTTCCGAACGAAAATGTCTTGGCAGCCAAACCGATCTTAGGCCAGCAGGATTAGTTGTCGTTAGCAAAGTGACCGATAGTCGGGGGCACAAGATGGACGATTCGACGAACCCACCAATGAAGGGCGCACAGGAGCAACAGAGAGAGAGAGAGCGCGCGCTCGCCCAATCACGTCACGCTGCTGATGATGTTGACGCTGATTGGGATTGTCAGTGGGGGCCACTTCAGCAGTGTGCCACCCCTAGTGTGCGATAACGAAACATTTGCATTAGCACACTACTGTCGGCAGGATATGCGGAAGCTGGCCGATGCTGTGTGCCTGCAGTGGGGAAGTAGTCTGATTCTAGGAGATCGAATCGAAAGCAGCACAAAACACGACGACGCAAAAGCTTCAGAAAGGCCACAGTGGAGGAACCTTTCGTTCGTTGGTGCGTCGGTGAGATTGCTTTGAGCCACACGTGCCGTTTAAATTGGTGAGTAACACTAGGGGCATTGATAATGTATTCTTATGGATTGGGCAGTGATGAAACCGCTAAACGTACTATGTTGCAAAACAAACCAGATATCGTTTGCATGCGTGGAAAATATGTACATGCATATTTATGGTGTGAACTAAAAGAAGATAGGGAAATTGTGTAAGGCCTTAGGTACTAGAGGCATTAGTAGAAGGCATTGGAATGCAAAGACTCAAATATCATTTAAATACATGAAGAATTAGTTTTGAAGAGCCAATTTTAAAAAAATAAATTCTGAATTCTATTCTAATTCTTAGTACCTCGGGAACATCTTAGGTCCTCGAGTAACAAAGTTGAAGTTCACTACTAACTATACTCGTTATAGCATTAACAAAGTATTCTCTCGTCTGATGCAAAATTAGAATATTAAATCCTGACAGGTCGTGGCCACCCAAGCGGACTTGTAAGACCTACAAATGTATCAACTGTTGTTGAAAAAACTCGAGGGCTCGACAGGTGGCTTTGTCGATCAAACCAAGCATCAGAGATCAGAGTAGATAAGGAGATGATATACAAACATTTGAGCAGTAGCCGCCTCAACACCGCTAAGCAGATATCAATACAGTGAATATACTGGGAATGCGTACTGACCGTTCTCGGATGGACCTCCTATTCGAAGGAGACCCCGAATTAACAACAAACTCCTAACCAGGAAGGCAGGTACTATGTACTAAGAGCCCCAACTTTCATTCCGCTTAGGGCTGCTCACTTAGGGCTCAGTCACTGGAATCATGTAGTCCTCAATCGGATCTTTGCCAATGATTCTTTCGATGGTGTGAAGGAGCATAAACCAGGTACCATTTATTTTACAAAGCAATTATGCACAATGTGGCATTATCTTTATAAAATACACCATGCACTTATATCAAAGAATTGAGCCAACCTCTATACTCTATATATCGATTGAAAACTGTTAGGTACACCCAAATGTGCCAAAATCGACCTCCAAACACTTCAACGGTGCCTCCCAACTAAATCTTGTAGCTTTAAAATCTTCGCACCACCTTAAAATGACCAGTAGTCTACCTTTACCCACCGCCTAAACGCCCCAAATGACATTGAGGTACCCAAACCGTATGATCAGACCCGTCGTCATCCACCATTTGTCCCGCCGGTAGTTGCTTGGGCGAGGAAGTTAGATTGCAGACACTTGGCAACATGACATCATGGCGGTACGCTACAACCACAAGTCCACACCACGCATACACACCATTCCCATGCTCTCTCTCTCTCCTTCTGTCTCGTATACCATCAACCATGACTGACGAATGTCTCATTTGAAACGTTTTGAGACCTGGGTTGGGTTGGATACACGGCTACGTGGCGCATGTACGAATACCGAATGACATGCTAAACAGCCCCAATTCCAAAAAGCTCTAAGCGGCCGTACCTTATTACGAGGTTTCGGATCGTGGCGCGCTTCTGCCGGTACACCGCCCTGCACAGACAGTAGTGCACAGGGCGTTGCATGGCGTACACATTAATGCTGGCGGGTTGCGCTATAGCTGCCCCCACCCTATTTGGCTACCAATTTCGGCAACTTGGGTTCGCAATTCAAAAGGTGCCACTCGGTGGCCACTCGGTAGGCGTTAACGGAACTAGCCAAATGGCTGTCATTAAAAGGGGCTACAACAAAATCGCGCTGCGTTACCACCGATCCTTTCCAGCCGTCGGGTTTTTTTTATATTTCGGCAATTCGTTACACATCGCATTGAAAAGGAATCAAAAAGATTCGGTACCGGCGAAGGTAACATGCTGGAAAATTGTTCTCCATAGCATCCAGATTGAAAGGATTTGGGCTACACAGTTCAAGGTGGCACGTAGCAGAGATTGTTGAAAGCATTACATTACACCTCGAGCAATTACTTTCAGTGGTGGTTGCAATTGGATATGCAGGTTCTGAAAAGAAGCCTTTCCGAAGCGTCTAACTAGCTGATTGATTGTAAATTTTAAATGTATTTTTTGCAAATAAAATAAGATTTACGCAACTTTCAACATAGGTCACTCAAGACGAAATAAAAAACTATTTATATTAGAAGAAGCCTAGAGATTGATACTGAACTCCTACAGCACCCTGTAAGCAGTGAGGACCTCTTCTAAAGACATATGAATGTCTTAGAGAGACATTTGGTTTTTTGGCACACTACAATAGCTACAGGTAGTTCTGGCTTCCTTGACTTACCCGTAGTTAATTCTACGGTAAGCGTTCAGATACACAATCAGATATAAAATCCTGTCCTGTTCGTTTTGAAAGAGCCGCCACCACTTTCGCCTCCAGAACGCTCCAAGCAGAAGAACTCTTTGCTCGAATCGAGAGCAAAAAATCCTCGCAATAGTAATTGGCCCAAAAAGAATGCCTCCACAATTCACTCACCGGCTCCACAAACACATACCAAACAGCCACAACCAGACCAGAAGGCCGGTACAGTTTTGCATGATTTCTGCTTCCGTTGTTTCGGAGAATAATAACCACCAACACCAACTCTCTATCGCTACCACCACATTTCTCACCCCCACGATTCTGCACGCGGCTTTTTCAGGACATCGCTTAAAAGCTACGCCAACATACAAAGAGCACACCTGTCCTGCCTGGCGACGTCACGATTTCGGTGCATCCTAAAACATGGATAGGATGGTGCGCGCTGCGTCTGCTGGAATAATGAACTAAATTACGATCCACGGAAACCACTCGAGAACCTCACAATGAGTAGCAGGGCAGTAAGTACAGTTCACGTACACCCGTAAGCAACCCCTATCTTTTTCTTGCATTTCTTCCTATCCTCTTCCACATGGATCCAAGTCTAAGAATCCCGGCACAATGGCCGTGTAGCATCCGTGGGGTTTCCGTGGTTCGTCCGGAGTTTTTGCTGCCATCCATCCGCACCTGATTATGACGATGATGATGATGGACTGCTTATGTAACTCTTCCTTTTTTTAGCTCTCTCTCTCTCTTCTCTTTCCCCTCCCTTATCCTATCTGTATCTCTCTTTCATTATCCAAATGTTTAAGGATATGTTCGGTGTCCGAATAAAGCCACCAATAAGCAGAAAAAGTAACGAACGAACGCGAAAGTACTACCGCACAAAACCACATTCTCCATTCATCCACAGGCCTTCCATCCAGATTGCTTGCTGCCTACAGGAACAGCTAGAAATAGCAGGACACAACATAAAGTCTCAAGAATGCAAGGTTTCCGGCTGCACGTGCACGCGAATTTTGTGTAACTTCAAAGCGAAATGAAGAATAATCATATCGCTTCGTTCGCTTTTGCGCTGTGCCTCCCTTCCCCCCCCCTCATCATTTGCATCATTGCAATTGCTTGCATGCACTCATTTGTTTGTCCTCTCTTTGCAATCGGTGTAATTTTGTACCTTTCGTATTGATTTTAATTTGGAAGGGTAAATTTTTCATCTATAAAAAGCGATACATTTTGCAATAAATGAGCTTCAAAAATGAAATGGCGTCCCTAGAATCTCAGTACAAATGTATAATAATCACAACAAAGCAATTGATGAACATACACGAAACGACACCTCATAAATGAGGCCCTCCCAAAGCCTCTATAAATAAACGAAAAAAAAAAACCTCATAAAAGAACAACAGATTGAACTATTTATTTAATGCGCTTTTTATCCAACTCGTTTTAGTATCTCTACTTGGCAACAAATTATCGTCAACACACGCAACGAGCTCACACACAACGAGTGCTACACCTGAAAGTGTAAAACGTTTTGCGAAGCAAGCAAACCCCCACGAAAGATGAAATCAACATAAAACAAAACCATAAAATTGAGCTTTATGAGCATTCAATGGGCGCAATTAATTTCCAAAGATGAACACAGCCCCGCGCCATTATACCCATTTTCCTCTCTGCCCGATGTTTTCCTTTCACTCGCACAACCAAAAGCGAAAAGCGAAGTCGGCCGAATGCATTTTTTGCACACTGGCTTTATCTCGACTCCAAGCAGGGCGGTTGCCTTTTTTTTGTCGCTTTTCTGCTATAGTGATCTTCATAAGTGCATCTGTTTGCAGTGCTGAACACTGTACATTGCAATAACACTATCATCTGCCGAAGTACTCTTTCGGTATCTACACTTTCTAATCGACGCGAGTGCGCAAGTGAAATTAAAAGCAATTTTCCTCTCACGGAGCAAGATTTGCGTTCCAGCGGGGGCGAAGTAGAGGGAAGCCGAAAGTGGTGTTTCCTTTGTTGTGGGCAAGAGCAACGCAGAACGATTTCTAATCAACGTTGTACAGTTTGAATTTTGCAATGAAAATGTTTATCAATTTATAAGAGCACAAATTATACATTCACAGGTGCTACTTTATATGGCTGCAAAGTGATGTCTTTGAACATGGAGGTAGATAGTTTCAGTAACTTCAGGGTATTAATTCAAAACCTCCTAAAGTTGAAGCAAGCTTAGAAGAGAAAAAATCAATCGCGATGCAGTTTTCCCTCCTTTGGCTATCTCGCAAACGAACTTCTATTGATGCCGGTCAAGCACTGGTTGGGCAAAATTGCAAATAATTTTTTACCATTTCCTAACTTCAACCAATCTTGGCAGAGCAAACGAGAAATGTCAAAGGCCATTGTATTGGTTTGCTTGCTGTTCTAGCACGATTGAAGTTGTTGACGAACGCCAGTCACAAGAACGAATCATAATTTTCGCAAAACATGTTGCCAACTGTCATCACATCTCGACTCCCCAACCAGCATCACTCTCCCAACCCACCCAATCAATCTATTTTTGTAACCGTATGGATCAATGATGATGATGATGTTCCGAAGAAGGAAGGCTTATGAAAATTAATAAATTGTGGATGGTGATGGTTGGGCAACTCATCAAGAAACCTCTGTTTGATGCCAGTGACCTACAAGTCAAAAATCGATACTCAATCGAAAGACCATTTACATACGATTTAATGCAACAAACTGCATTGCCGACAAACGATGGGGGGGGGAGGGTTGGTAAGGGACGTTACTTCCTATCATTACATGAAACAAAATCGTAATGAACGGTCAACATTCACAGGCATGAAACGTGATAAATCTGCGTGCCTGATAGTTTTTATGGTTATCAGGCCCGGTGTCTCTCTCACTCTCTCTCTCTGGGCATTACTTCGAAAGGAATAATTGGAAAATTAAGTACACAGCCTGGCAGCAATCATTGGTCGGCCTGCCACAACTAGTAAAGCCCACGACCAAGTGTCCAGGCAAGTTTGTAACACACTCTACCGAGTTCATATTGCGTGTGAAGGCAGGCACAGCGAATGTTGCCCTCATAGTTACAACAATGTAAAAGTTTTATGCCCATGGTTTAACGACTTGTCAACATGGTTTGGCGGGTGGTCAATGTGTTGGTTCTGGTTACTAATCTAGTTATCTTTTCTAAAAACTATTTCAATATCGCCATGGAATCAGATAAGAAGAATGAGAAAATCTGAATACTCAAGATTAATTAAATTAAGTGAACGCCAAAACTGCATTGAATGTAGGTCTGAGGAAATTCCAAATACTTGTCTTGATGATCTTGGTTGACGAAGCTGGAACTATATAGAACATATAGGGCCCCAGTAGTATCCCTCAACAGTGAAAGTCTTATATCAACTGTGTCCAACACTGATAAAAACTTCTTGACTGCTTTCATTAGGAAGATGATCAGAAGGATCAGACGATGATTTCGTATCTGTAGAGAAAAGTACTTATAGTCACTCTATAAATTGAATCTGGACTAGACTCTCCAAATACCTCTGGATTGACATCAGAGTCATCAGAGACGAATGAAACAGTAAGCAAAACATGCCAGCGTCATATGTTTAATGCGTCCATTTTCATAGTCAAAAATACCTGACAAACATTTTGGAAAATAAACAAGATTCTTCTTCTTCTTCTTCTTTCTTGGTCTCTTGGCAGGTCATGCCTGCCATTTCTGGCTTACAAGACGTATTATACGGTAACAAGTTGGACAGTTGGATAGTCAGTCCTCACCATGGGGGAACGGTCCAGATGAGAATTGAATCCCAGTCCTGTCGTGTGAAGACCAGCGCAGTTTTCGCTTCTACCACTCATCAAGTATTAAATATAAAGGCGAACATTCAATGTTTAAAACAAAACTACTTTCAATTCCCTGCTGTTAACATATCCAAGTCCTTCTAATCTCAAGAAGTCCTAAGTTTCAATTTCTGAAGATCAATAAACTCTACTTTACAACATAGCAGCGCCGTCCACATCCGCTATGCGGTTCGCTCTTGGCGTATGCAAAATGAAACTTGCACACCCCGGGTGCATTGAAACATACTCCTTCTCTCATTAGTGGTAGCAGAGAGCAAATATTTGTAGCCACAAAGCAAAGGAAAGGATTATTTGCACCTAATTTGCAAAACCGAATCTATCGCTTCGCATTACATCCTCTCCCGCCGTCGGGTGTATGCAAATACTGCAAGGCGAGTAAAATTCTGCCACATCTCTAAACCGATGGATCGCTTGCCTAATCATCGTCTAATGCCACCAGTGGGGCTTTGGGTAAAACCTGATCATCACTCTGCAATAATGAGTGATGCAAAAGTGCATTATGTTACCCCCCCCCCCCCCTGACACTACCACTCTGTGCGTTGGAGCAAGATTAGGAAGATGTGCTGTCTAAGATTGCGAGGGCATCGTCTGCTGCTGATGATGAGAGTTGTGGTTTCGTTCTCCAATTCTTGCACCGGTGCAATGCGTGCCATGTTGCGAACATGCTACATCATGCTCCAAGTTGCTCTTATTAAAATACGGTAAAGCAGCAAAGAAAGAAAAAAAGCAAAATTAGCCAGCACCGTTCCGTTCCTGGAAACGGTTGCGAACTGATTCAAAAAAGGAAGAAACTAATTTCCCAACGCAGCGCGCACCCAAACAACACCACCCGGTGGTGCAGCACAACGGCGCGTCAATGTGCATATTGTGCAATTTTGTGCAACTGCAGCACGCCGCTGTGGTTAAGGTGTTATTGCCGGTGCTTATAAACCTCCCTGGTGCTGCTCTTCCTGCTCGTGGGTTAGGCTGCAGCCTTGCAAGCCAGCATTCGTCGGTTCTACCAGTGGTACCTCTCTTTGGCAAGGCGAATGAACATGATACATGATACACCCAAATGTGCGGTAGCGAATAAGATGCGCTTTAGGACAAAAACAAAATAAACAAATCATAATCACAGCTGTGCTGGTGGGTTGAGTTTGTGGTTTGAGAGGGATGACGAGTGGGCAAGCGGTAAATCTGCACATTTTGCAAGATGATACAATGATGCCCAGTCAAACAGGCAGCGCGATAAAGCGATGAGCGCGTTTATGACGTGAAGAAAAGCTTTCTTTGCAAGAACCACCAGAGCAAATGTAGCTTTCTGAAGCGTTTGGAGATATTAACGAGTCATAGAGTACGTTATTGAGATATTGAGGAGTAGGAGTATCTAACAAGACTCCATTCATTTCTACATTGTTTACATAACGGTTCACTATACCTCGTTTTGAGGTATTGATCAATTTCAATCTCCTCTCAAAGCACAGATTAATCTCACCTAAGAGCAGATGAAACATATTAAAAATATTATCCCGACTACAATCTCAAACATTTTCCAGCTACATGTGGCTACTATTAACGCACATAAATTTGGATTCAGTTTATTAGTGTGAGTTGGTGCATTTTTTCTTGTGCGATGCCCACACACGAAAAATCTTTTTGGTGGACTGGTGGTTGGAAACTTGGCATCTAAAATCCGACGCAATCATCAGCGAAAAAGGTAACATTAAAAACCATTCCATTGTCTTTCGCAGAGACCACAACACAACTATCACGCACACTAATGTTTTCTACTACTACTACCACCACCGCTTTTACAGTGCTACAATTACTACTACTACCACCACTGTTCTAGCCGTCCGACTGACTCGACACGGGCGTATATACGCAACGAATCGCAGTCTCCAACAGCAACAGCAGCAGACACACAACCGGCAACAACTTGGTGTGTGCGTGCATCGGTGTGTGAGACTACCGTAGCCCCAACCTAAAACCATCGACCTTGCGGCACAGGTCCTTAACACGGTTTTGCTCTGAAGTTTCTCCCCGCTGAACGGAACGCGAACGGAACGGAAACAACGTCGCAACATCTAGAGACGGTACTTTTGCGTCTCCGCGGGATTCTCTCGCGCTTAGCGTTCTTTCGTGTTTCATTTTATATGGCCACAAGGTGTGCGAACCGATCGAGGCAGCAGAACCAGTCAGTCAGTTGGCGGCTGGCCTCAAATTACTGGCACACGGGCAGCACAGGCAGAGATGTCAAACATGGTAGGAGATCGTTGCCCGATATCGATGAAAAACCTTTAAAAAACATGTTGTTGCATATGGTGGCAGAAAAAGCTAATTTGTATAAACATGTGCTTGCCATGAGACATCAAAGTACTACATCAAGACATCAATAGATATCAAGTAATATAATTCAGTGTGCTAAACAGCCATTTGAATCTTATTACCATATTACCATATTATTGAAGTCCAACATGCCAACATTGACTTTTCCATAATAAATCTTTAAAATAGTCATCAGTTTAGGTGCATTATCACACGCAACACTCAGTATTATGTTTATAAACATTCAAATAATTTTATGTCTGTAACTGATTTGATTTTATGTTTGTTCATAAACAACGACTATAAATTAAAAAATAAATTAATAGTGTGCTAGGCTAGTATTGGGTAACAGTGTACAGGGCATTTTTGTCCAGGACAACTTCAGCTTCTTTCTTCTTTAAGTGGCTGTAAGTAAACTTTGATTTACATAACCCTGATTAATACTAAATATTAGTTGATTTACAAGGTTCATTCGAGATTCTAGAAGTATAAGCTAGACATGTAAACAACAGATATTTGCACATTATAATTATACGAAGTCACACAACAATTGCATAAAAAAAAAATTTTTTTGTTGCGGATTTTGCACATTTGCTATTCGGAAAATGTTAAAAAGTTTTTGATACGTTTAGCAGGTATAGCTAGCGATATAGATATAGAAAGCGACCTCTCTGTCTAATTGATAAGTTTGCTGCTAAATGTTTCATGATGAGTTTATCTGCTCCGCTTTTACTGCTTGTTTGATTATCATCTCAATTGTCTAACATAAGTCATCATAGCCCTTATTATAATCAATCTATTCAAGACAATCCACAAAATCAATTAGGATTTAGTTTTTCTTTACCGTTTATTAATAGAGACTTTACATCTTCTGAAGTCCTCATTCAATTCTTTAATGAGGAGTCAACCCAAATGAGATTTCCTCCAAAACCTATCGGGTATGAATGTCAAGATTAGAAACCTTCTAACATTGTCAAGAGTTTGACATCCCTGCCATTTACAACATATCTGGAATCATCGGTTTTGCCAGTTGGCCATATTCGACCACAGTTCGTTGAGGCTCCGAAAAGGAATAGCGGCTGCTAATCGTGGAAGGTTTTTGGTTTGTTTTTTTTTTTTTGCTCTAAGCATGGCCAGTTCAGTTTTGGCCACATCTCAACCCTGATTGGAGCCGAATGAAGATCAAGCAAAACGCAGAGAACCCCTTAGCTGGTGGTAGGCAAGCTAACATCGCATGAAGACGATGATGAGCGATGACCAAAACGGAACGAAAACTATTGTACCGCAAAATGATTGTATAGTTTGAGTGGGAATTTGCTGTTTAGCTCTCTGCCAGCGTCTCACTCACGACATTGACATGCGGTCACCGCTTTGCCAAGTCGAAACTGTGGCTCGAAGAACGCCGGGAAAAAGATTCGCCAAAGTGGGATACAAACACCAAGGAACCGGAGAGCTATGCTTGACGGCAGGTAGGCCAAAGAGCACACACTCCCGTAATAATAGCGTGGATTGGACACGTAAGTAAATAAATACGTCCAGCAACACACGGAGAAGAGAGCCAGCCAACCCGTGCGGATATGCGCTCTTCCCCCGTGCCGTGGTTCAGGCGGTTGTTTTTCGCTTCATTTCGCGTCCAGAGGGCACACAGCGCTCGGTCGCCCGTCTCCCGCGACTGCTCTATCTCTAACACACATGTTTCGTTGTTGCCTGTCGTTCCGTTCGCGGAGAGTCTCTAATCGCGTGTAGCAGCGTAAGGTGCAACTAAGCAACATTACTTACACGCCGACAGACAGCAAACCAGGCCCCGGCCTCCGTTGAGGCACGGCCGCCAAAGATTAGAAGGGCATATTTAGCGATTTGAGCGTGAGCGTGTATTGGTGTGGTGGGTTCGGGCGTTCGGTCAATTTCCCATATGCTGCGTGTTCTTGACGTTGGCTTTGACCCTGTCTGCGGCTGAAGGTTTTGGGAAATGGATCGTTTAAAGTTTAGAACCATTGTGTACGCGCAACAGCCTATCTTGTGCATCTTTTGGATGGATAGCAAATTAATTAATTTTGCATATTATCGATAAAGCGCAACAAGCTGTCTTAGGTTACAAATAGAGAGATTTAAATGTATCTTATTTAGATATTTCCCTATCTCCGAACATTAGGCATTACTTATGAACAAGATCATGAATTCTGTCCATGTTCTTCACGACTTCAGGAGTCTTCACTACTCAGTTCCAAATTTTTCATCCAATGTTTTGTTAGATTTTTGACTCTTAAATTGACTGAAAACATCCTACTTCAACAAGAGCGAAATTAAGAATGTGCATCCGGTTCTAGTTCTACCTTAAATTGTTCCATACTTTGTTGAACAGAATCCTCGTCTGGACAAAAATAACTGAAAACTTGGAATTAGAATTAACAAATATAAGGACACGTATTTCAATACACTCCAATAAATAAAATACAATATGTCCTGCAGCACATTTTGTTGCTTTGCATGCATCTTTTCGCACACGGTCGTAACATTTAGCAGAACACCTAACGCTTCACTGCTCCAACATTTTAAACCCATTTCAACTTCATTTCGTGACAGTTGAAAAAAAAAGGCAATTAAAACCATAAAACAAGCCGCTGATGTCGGTTCGCCAAAAAGGAAAGAAAATAGAACATTCAGTTTGGATGTTTATTCCACGAATAGGGCGCGAGGTTCGGTCCAAAAGTTTTGTATTTTATTCCCATATTGTTAAAACTCATCCTAAAACAAAAGATCACACTCTGGTGCCACCACCGCTGCACCAAGGGGGATGGGAGGTGAGTTCCGGCCAGAGATGCAAAAAAAAATCATAAAAAAATCGCTGTATTATATACAGGAAAAAAAAACTCCATCCACAACCCAAACCTAAACGATCTGCTGCAGCGACGACGGTCGAAAGAATCCGTGAATCGAATGCGCATGTAAATATTATTTATGGTGGCAGTTTTGAAAGCGAGAAAACACAAAAAATACACCACAACCACACACAATGTGAATCATGAGGACGAGGGAAGAGTTATGGCAAGAAGTAAAGCTAGACGCCCCCCCCCCCCCCCCCCCCCAATGCCATACTCTCAGTTGCGAATGGTTTGTTCTCGAGGAGGGAAGAGGTTAAACAAAACCGATATGTGAATTGCTGCTGGAAACGACTCATCAAGCTAGTGCGATGCTTGCCCACACCACAGCAATGGATCGGTGGATCAAGCCAAAGGGGATCGACGAAACCATACTCCAACGTTTTGGAAGACAGGCTCTCTGCCTTTCCCCACCGAAAGCAGCTGCTAGATTTGCGGAAGAGGAATTGACGAAAATCGAAAGAAAATAGCAAAACAGATGAGCAGCAGCAGCAGCAGCACTTCACTGACTTTAACAGTGGGAAAGGGTAGAGGTCCCAGTGAACGTTGGCTGGTTGGGATCGAATCGGATAGAAATGATTTATTCTTATTAGATTGCAGTTTTATTGTATTATTTCCTTAATTATTTAATTAAAAATTCGATACCTTTCGGCACGAGAAAGAAAAGAAAAATACCTCAAGAAAGCGGGAAAGCTAATGCTATGACGGAAGCATTCTGGCTAGCAGCTGAAGGAAAAATTGTGTGTTAATTGTGTGGCTTAAGCTAGCCGTATACCAGTTTGAAATCATTTTAGTCTATTAATTCGATTGACTATTGAACTTCAGAAAGAGCTGCTGACATTTGTTTGGATTAACTTACTATATATTTATGCTATATCTTTATATCACAGTCATTTTGAACAGGTTGGGCTGTGTAACGATGAATTTATTCTTGGTAATGTTATGTATTTTAAAGGTCTTGAAACATTTGAATGAAAAATTAAAGAAGTAGGTAAAACAAGAAAATGGAAGCTCGAAATTTTAGTTTCCCTAAAAATAATATATTGGGCGGCCCAGTGTTCACACGGCAGGACCGGGGTTCAAATCCTATCTGGGCCGTTATCCGCATAATTCTATAACATAATCAAATGAGGTAAATAAGGAGTTCAATTATTCAATTTTTTTAATAACTTTTAATTTTGTTTCACAAACCCCATCAAATGCTCATATTTCGATACAAACACATGGTACATTTAACTGTGGCAACGTAAGGAGTACCCTAATTAAAACAGTATGATTCACTGCCACAGGAGAGTTCGCAAATTAAATCACCATAAAAAACAGACCGAAAAATCATTCAAGAAAAAAGCCCGCAGCCGCTCGCACACGCAGTAAAAATCTTCCTCGCGTCGTCGATAATGATCGATAGTCTCTTTCTGCTACCAGCGCTGGTTGGTTCTCGACGATGTTGAGGATGGCCTAGCTCCAGAGAGCTTGATCACCATGTTTAGAAGCGGGATATAAAAATTGCCCAAATTGAATTTACGACACATCGACCATCAAACGAATGGACACACAAAATAATAAATGGGACGGAGAGTCTTCGTCCCAGCGTCGTCGTGGGCATAGTCACGGTAGTCTGTTTCCTGTTTCGCTGTTCCTTTTCGTTAAGCCAATGCAAAAGGCTGCAAGGAAAAGCAGCAAGAACACTGTTTCAGATCAAAAGTGGCGCACTAAAGTTATACAGAAAATGTTTAACATATCGATAATAATATCGCGCAACAGGTGAAACCAGCGATGACTGTACGGCCTCCTGATGGCTGTATTTCTTTTAGCCAGGATGACAAACAAAATAGTTTAATCAAACAACCTTTGAGTCAAAAATGTATCCAATAATTTACCCTGTCAGATAAAGAATATTAAGCTTTTATAACACGTACCGTACCTTTTATACGGGGCTACAATATTAAATACTGTACAACCTGTTGTTACTCACCTTCGGTTGCCGCTTTGGACCAGAAGTAAGCTTTACCAGCAGCACACTTTAACGCATTTCAGGTGGGGGGGATGTGGTTCGGAAAAACCTAACACGCGCTAGCCGCCGACCATAATCAAACCGCAGAGCTAGCGCTAGAGCAACAGCACTAGCATCTCATCATTGACCCAAATAAAGAAATAGTGTGTTGTTTAAGCAGCTGCTGGAATATCAATGAGGTCTGTTGGAATGGGTGGTAGCACCAGCACCAGGCAAATGCACGGCTCAACATTATGCCGGTGCCTTAACCGGTAGTAACGGTGCGATGGCGGAGTAATAGAATTTTGAGGGTTGTCTTTTTCGGTTTGTCTTTCTTTTTTTTTAAATAATTGCTACTGAGGCGAGTTTGGTACCAGAAATCGATAAAAATCGACTAACTTCTTAGCGAGTAAATTACAGCGTAGAAGAGCGTTAGAAGGGACCCTAGCATCCTAGTAAAAGTCAATTATCGTAGTGTTAGAGCTCTTTTGAGCCTTCACGATCAATCGCTACTTCGTATTGGCTTTAGAATGTTGAGTCCAGATCTTCCAATAGAGGACCCACTGAAAACGCCTGTTGGTCACGGGTGAGGTAATTTTGGAGCTTCTTCGTTCGATCATTACAGAATCTATTTGATATTACTGAGTAATTGTCGCATGAACGAGTTTGTAAAGCCTCATAAAGTACAACGATAGGAGGTCATAAATCATCCACTTTGTGCATGTTTGAAAACTTCTAATATACAGAATCACATGATAATTCCTTAAAATCAGTATTATCTTTTGATGCACGCATCTAAGACATTTTAAAACATAATTTGAACTCTCAAATAATCACCAAACTGGACTGTGGCAGAAACATACGGTTAAGAAATATTAAAACCCCTGTATGATTTTTCTCCCAATTCAATTGCCACAGACTGCCACATTTAACACCACTGGCTCAATTAATTTGAATGCCAGCAGCCTTAATTTGAACGACAAACACGTTACGCATCCCTCCCATTAGCTAATTAATCATAATAATTAGCATGAAACAGAGTTCGCATCACATGGAAATCCCAAACGAAATACACATTCTGCCATGCTTTTACTACCAGGAAAAACGGTCCCAATGGCATTCACTAGAGCTCGACAAACGGATACAGCAACATTGGACCAGTTGGAAGTTTCAGATATGGAAAAAAAACTGAAACAACCCGTATGGTAAGCTTCCGGGATTTCGAAGGTACGTGGAAAGATTTTTATTTGGATTGTCTGGAAAACCCGCGAAAAACAGCTGGACGAAAGCGTTGTTACCCAAGGGTGCCCATACAGGCTTCACTGAACTGACGACAATCGGCATAGCATGAAAAGCGAAAAGTGAAAACACTTTCCATCGCGCCACAGCTGACGAAGTAACCAAAAAAAAAAAAAAATAAAACTGATGCTAACCAAACCGAAGGCAACAACCATTGCAACGGTGTTAGAAGAGCAGGTTCTTTTGCATGTTTACCTTTTTTCCGGCGGTACGAAAACTTTTATATACGCATCTGCGCGTCTTAAAGTGCATACTATTTTTAAACCATTTGCTCACCACCACTAAACGATCGGTTCTATCTTTACCACTTATTGGGTTGGGATGTGGGGATGATGATTCGTAGTGATACTTTCGGTTTTGACCTTCACCAATCGAAATGGAGACATACAGAGCACAAGCGCCAAACAGTAGAGTACATTGAATGGGAAACCCGGCGTAAAAAAGAACAGAATTTGCTATTAAGACTTTATAGTTAAAAAAAGATTGCGATCAGCTCTATTACTCGATCAATCGATGAGATTAGTATGTAGTAGTGTTCCAAAAACAACATAAAATGCAAAAGCGAACGCCACAACTTTGGTGAGAGTTTCTAGTGGTGAGCACTCACCGGACACTCACCACACTGATCCACGCACACACTCAAACATCGGGGGAAACGAGTCGGAAAAATTGCGTTCGACGGAGAGCTGAGCGGAAAACAAGAGCGAGCAAAAGAGCGACAGAGCGGGTAGAGAATACAATTTTTTATGGGTGGTTTGGTGGTAGGAGGGCCGATTCGACTACATCATCATATTGCATACCAACCACCCCAAAGAAGCATCGGCATCGCAACGGAACGGGCAAAATAATACATGCCAACGCAACCGGTTCTGTGTTGGTATGTTGCTAGGTAAATTACGTAATTCTTTTTTAGTTGTACCGTAAAATTTTCTTCATCCACACACGCTTACTCTCTCTCTCTCTCTCTCTCTCTCCTTCTTTCTTTGGCTCTCTCGCACTGTCTCACGACTGGTAAAAGAAAACACACTATCGCACACCTATAACTTGTCTATATGGTGTTTCGCTTAAAGTACCCGTAAATGATAAGCCGAAAAGGTTTACAAAATAAAGGTGTGGGGCTAGCAATAAACGTATCGCCAGTAAGTATAACTAGGATAGAAGCAGTGACAATTTTATATTCAAACAATATTTAAATTTTCTGCCCGTTAATGTTCTTCATTTAAAAAATAAAAGTGCCAATAGGCCGATGTTTCTACTCAAAATTTATACCAAAAATTCCCCTTCCTTGTCAAAAAGAAGTAATACGTGTGATGCGTTCAATGCCGTTTATTAAATTATACATCTAGCGCGCCGCAAAAGCTTCAAAATAGACCGGGATATGAAATAAAAAAATCACGACCTACACACACGATCCACCAGCCACCAACATCATTTAGTTTTATATTATTCTCTCGTTCGCCAAACAAAAACCCCACAGCAGCAAAAAAACAAATCCAAAAGGGGAAAAGTGCTCGAAAACACAACCTCTCTGGCCGGCTGACGTTGCCGGCGAGTGCTGCGTGAGTGCTCGAGCACGAAAAATTGTGTAACTCGGGCACTCAACGCGCGTCGCTCAGAAATTCAGCGTAAAAAGCAAGCACCGAACTGAATCGACCAACACAGACAGCTACAACACACCGATGCGTGATATCACCGCACACCCCTCCGTATAGCATAGAGCATACCATCCGTGTGGAGAGCAAGGTGGAAAAACTTTGTGTGGTGGAAAATCGGAGGAGAAAAAAAACACAAACACGCACACCAAGCATCAGCACAGCGCCGTCACGATATATCACCGGGCTCTAATCGATCGTAGTTAGCC
This sequence comes from Anopheles stephensi, assembly GCF_013141755.1. Classification (NCBI taxonomy): domain Eukaryota; kingdom Metazoa; phylum Arthropoda; class Insecta; order Diptera; family Culicidae; genus Anopheles; species Anopheles stephensi. Next base: position 63,999,280 of record NC_050203.1, on the reverse strand, counting down.
GTGAAATGCCGCCCATCGGTGTGTGAAGCAGCAGCAGCATAACAACCCCCGAAACGATAGTCAATCTCATATTTAAGCTCAAACACGCCTGGGAGAAAGTTTTCCACAATAAGGGTAAAGCATAGGTGCATACAAACTGCAAATTTTAATACAAATTTTCTGTTTCGACAGCATAATCAATCTCGCGAACGGGAGGAGATGGTGTTGTTGTTCGTTTTCTAACTGGATTATGTCGCAGCCCTACAACTACTTGTGTGTGTGCGTGAGACCCGCGGCAAAAATAATACGGGGCCAGAATAACGTCACGTCGAAAATAGACTGTGTCTAGATTCCGGATCCTTGAAGAAATAAGGCTAGCAACTATTTCCAAACACACAGGAATCACTTACCTTTACGATTTATTTGCATGCTACAACTAAGAAAAGTGGGAAGAAAATCTCGTTCTCCTACGGCTCGAAACGTTCTACACAGTTAAAACACACTCACACAGCTGTACGCGATGTCTTGTAAACACACAACACAGCAAATGCACAGTGCCACTACGGATGCGTGATGATGATCGTAAACAGTACTACAATCTTCCAAAAATCGCCACTTTAATCCTCTTTGCACCCGATGATCAACCAGCACTTGAACACAAACCGTGTATCACCACTTTAGTGTAACTTTTGTAAAGATAATTTGCATTTAAAATGCACTGTTAACATCTCACTAGTTCTTCTTCGAAGTTGTTTTTCATTCGTAAACAGCTAGAGATAGACGCACAATCCTAGCCCCACACCACACGGATGAAACGTACACTGATATACACAGCACGCACGCACACATACACTCCCACAAACACGAGACGTGCAAGAGATGCACACCGTAACCGCGTCACTGCACGTATCCGTTCTCACGCACGGATGCAAGTGCCAAACATAAATATTATGAACGGCTTGTACACAAGCGCGCGCACACATACACACACACACACACGTACACATACACTTAAACACGCACCACCTCCTCACGATGAGATCTCGATCTCGAGTACTCTCCTTCCCTTCTTTTTCTGCACGCACTTTAGCACCTTCCTGAGGTTAACTGGTGCACACGCACGGCACAGCACAGTAAATTGCGCTAGAAAGTTGAAAATTCACGATCACGCCACACAAACGCACGAAGCGCAATAGAAGGGAACAGTTTGCTGTATATTCACGGTTTCGGTCTTCTCACCTTTGCTACTAAGATTTCACTGCATACGCCTGGTGGCGGTGGCTATCGGAACGCTTCCACAGCTCGAATCGTCGCGAATCTATCGTCATTTCCATTATTATCATTAGCAACGCGAAGAACATTTTGTGTGCGTGTGCGTTGGTCGATCACATGTGATCACGCGAGAAGAATGCGTTGCGCGATTTCGCGTGGACTTTGGGACCGCGAAAGTAAGCAAAGCGACCGTGCGCCCACCTTGGAGGACGCGGGTACCCCCCAAAACGAAACACACCACCGTGCGCAGGACCCTCCGAACTCACACACTGCCTTTATCTGTCGCCGTGTGCCTGTTCTTCCGCTGTGCGTATATATGCTGGAATTATATTTTGTATCGGAAAAGAAATAATTATACACACTCTCGGTCGCCTACTTTGTTCCACCTTGTGTGTACTTGCGACATACGGCTCGAACGCGCTACCGAGCCCGATGACGATGACGACTACGGGGGCAATTAAATGATATACTAAAGCTTCCTCCTTGCTGCCCGAGGGGGTTGAATACTTCCTCGCAGCAAAGCGGTGCCTCCTTCGATGGAAGGTTATTCGGGGGTCTGTTCCACACCGTCGCCGCGACGCATCGCAGTGAACAAGATGACGAGAAAAAGCACACTATTTTACCGATCGCTCTCGGTCTCTTCTGTCTCTTCGGGCTACTTGCGCAATTTTATGGTCTCTATGCCACTGGAGAACGAACGTACGTGCGTGCCTTTGGATGAGGTAAATGAAGCAGCAACGCACCGCGGAAAGGATTTTTTTTCTTCCCCGAACAATCACAACGGATAGCTACTGCTGGTGCTTCTGCTGCAGTTTTGCGTTTGTTGTTTTGGTAATAAAAATCAGCCAATCGCCCGTTTCGGCAGCATCTGCGTGTGGATGACGATGGTGATGTGGTTGGTGGCGGTGACGGTGCACGGACAGCGGAACAGAGGGTGGGTGTGTTTTGCAGTAATCACACACAACTTTCCCGTAATAAGGCTGACCACCGTGAGCTTCTAGGCACACCGAAACTGCGTCGATCGAAACGATGATGACGAACCGCACTACCAGAACACGGACACACAATGTTTTTTTTTTGCTTTCTTGCGTTTGTGCGTTACTCTGCACTGCTGCTGCTGCTGCTACTCTTCTTGTCGATTCGATTCCACACTCCACCAATGGATGTCCAAACACAAAGTTCCGATACTGCACTGCAATCTGTCGCACTTCTGACCCACTCGTCGGTACGGTTCACAGTTCTGTTCGGCGTTAGTGGTCTTGCAAATTAATTACTTTTGTCCCAGAGTAAAAATGCACAAATCTACGCGGAGTACAAATACGACGACGACGACGACGACGAAATCAAAACGAATATGGCCGATAATGAGCAATACGGTAAAGTCGAGCTTTCGTGCTCGATTCGACCTCAGTCTAGCAGTGTGACGTTTCCGAGGTTTCGAGCAGATTTGCTCAATTTGACTGCTATTGCACAGTGGACGATTGGGAAAAATAGCTCAAATGGAATAAAAAACTTTAATTCATTCTTTTCGCTTAAAATCTACTGCTTTTAGCGTATTATTATGTTATTCAATTGTTCTTCAGGGCTAAACTGTTTAGTTTTTACGTAAACAAGCAGTTTTTCAAACTAAGAGAGATGTATTAAAATATTAAATTCCATGATTTTTTGTTTAAATAAAATGCATATAAATCTTTTCTAAAATTTCTCCAAATTTTTAAGATGATAATTATGCTAAAAGTTATTTGTCTTTTGTCATACATCAATTTTAATTTTTTTGTCGAGTTGAGACACTGAATGTTTTCTTCTGTGCTCATTCAGAAAAATCTCTGGCCGAGATAACGACGTTCTCTTGCGCAGTGTGATATTAAATGATTCCAAATGTAACTCATTTCCACCGTTTTCTTCCATACAACATTTTCGATAGCTATATTTTTTACATGCATCGCTCGGCTATGCGTTCTTTTACTCTCGTCTGTAGGATGGAATTGTAATTTAGAGCACGTCGGGTAGGGATTTTTGGCGCTGCTAGTAGATCACCACGTAATGCAGTTTGCAGATGCACAGTAGATGAGAAATCCCGCAATTGAAACAAAACGGAACCGCCCGTTAGGACATTCCTACGCACCTCGAAAGGGCGCTACCGCCGCCGTTCGCCTTTGACGGTCTTCCGTTTTTCTTTCTTTTCCTCGCGCAGCTGTCGCTGCTTTTCCCGATCCTGTTTATCCTTTTCCTTTTTCAGTTGGCTTTCTAGTTTGGCCTGCTCGCGTTTCTCCCGCGCGAGCGCTTGCACATCGGCAAAGTTAGTATTTTTCACTAACTTGGGGTCGGAACTGGTTGCCCCACCGCCTTCTTCGTCCTCTTCGTCTGGTTCACTTTCAGAGAGCTACAAGCAAGGTAAGTTTCGTTAGTACATTGCCTTGAATCTTTGCTCGGTTATACCTACTACTACCTGGCTGTATTGCGACAGAATCTGTTCCTTGATTCGTCGTTCCTCCTCGGTGTATTCGCGTTCCACTTTTGTAGCTAGCTTTTGTCCTTCCAGCAGTTTCGCTAGCTGAACCTCGACGTCCAGCTTTGGCTTAGAAGCTTCCGCGTCCTGGCTGTGGCAATTTTTCCACTTGTCGAGTATCTCTTTGATGAAGTGTTCCAGATCCGTTTCCTATCGCGTAGACACCACATTGGGCCAGCACACCAGCCGATGGGACATGGGACAGAAATAGCCGATGGTTGTTAGTTCGTTTGCTAATTTTATACCTCATCATCATCACCACACCACACCAATCGAACATGCATACGATTGGATTGGCAGGCCCGCGGTTTTCCCGTGTCCCCGTTCATTCTCTTGACGGCATGCAAAACGTACAATAATTGCGCTCAGGATGCCCTCCAAAGCTTCCACTTTTTCCTCGTTGTTTTCATCGCCCTCCAGGATACCGGTAATGTAGGATCCGAATACGCTCACGTCCGCCTTCGAAGCACGCAGCTTGGAGCTGAGCCAACTGTTGAACTCGGCCACCGCAGCCATCACGGTTGTAAGAGTGGGCAGAATAGCTTCGGTGCGTTGAATTTGATGAATTGTCTTAATTTGTCCCAAACGATTACAAATGTGAAAACTTTTTCAGAATTTCTCACCCCGAATCACACACACATTCTTTTTGTTGACATCGATGACAGTACGGGGGCTGTGTACAACTCGTTGTTCGGTGCTTGAATGTTTGTTTGCAGTGGAATGTGATACGGATCGTTGACATACAGTATTGGAACGTAGGGTATACTCGTTTTGTTGTGGTATTTGATGGAATACGCTACAGGGTGGCTGCAATTTAAATTGAAATATTAATTAAATGTATCATAATTATTTATTTCAATTATATTATATTATATGTATTATTAATTATTTCAATACAAGTGGATTTGTAATTCCAGTCTGGTTTAAAAATGATTTATGACACATTTTTATAACCATTATAAGGTTGTTACAAAAATATCAAGAATTATAGTGCATTTCAATAAAATTGCAATAAGATGCTGATTGCAAGTATCTTCACCCGCTTATGCCATAATAAACGAGCGTCTTTGCTGTATAGTGGGTTATTTATGAAAAACCAGAATACGAAAGGAAATGAAACGTTACAAATTATTACGAGAAATTAAATCTTATTCTTCTGCTTGCTTCTGCACTGAAACTTTAACAGAAAATCAATATAAATTTATAAACTTCTTTGATTTATTACTTAATTTTTCATTTGCTAAAATCAATGCCAATTTTTAATATCAGCATAACCAAATTAATAACGACGCATGATGCGTTTCATTTTATGCTCGTTTTAGGCTGTCCAACCGTTGAGGGTTAGCGAACGCAGCTTTGCTTGAATAAGGGTGAAACGCACCACCAAAGCCGAGGTTCGGGGTGGTTCGGGTTCGGGCTCGGGCATAAGCTTTCTCTTTTGCGCTCGTTAGCGTGACTGGGGGAGGGTGATCCGACAGCTTCGGCGATTCGGCCGGTCGGCCGAACCGAACGCGAGGGCCCGTCTGGCGATAGGGCAACCCCCGTAGACAGCACAACAAGCGCGCTTGTACGCCAGTTTTATTTTCTTTTGCGTGACGGCCGGCGAACGTACGAGCGCTGCTGGTGCAAACGCAACCGACTCAGTTTTCCAAAGCTCGCTCGGGCTGCCAGTTTACGTAAAAATTCCGCCGGATTCAAATCGCTATTGATGGTGTGTATTGCAGCCACCAGGTACGGTACTGTAGTTTCCGCGATACCAATAGCGAATTGAAAAGCAGCAGAGTGATCCAGTGAATTGTGGTGAATTGTGAGTGGAAATTGAAAAATTAGCGAAACGAAAAAGTGCAGTGCATATGTGGTGGAAAGGTGAAGAATATAATCGCACGCACGCACGGAAATCTATTCAGCCGAGCCGAGTTTGCCGTTTTGAATTTCGTGCCGTGCCGGTTGGTGTCGCAACAGCGCGCGAGAGATAATACGCGCGCGTGTGTTCCAGAATCGTGCTAATCGCGTGGGCCGTGAAGCCAAGAGCCCGTGTGTGTGTGTATGAGTTTATGTATGTATGTTTAGTTGCTGTGGCATCTTCTTCAACATTCCATAACGTAGTAACGTTTGTTTGCGTGCGAGTCACTGACCACGTTTATAGCCTTCTACCCTCACGCCAGGCGCAAAAGCCACAGCGACAGCATTTCGAAAGCTCTCTTGCATCGGCCTGGAAGGAGCATAAATCAAAAGGTTTGTTTCGCTTTTTTTTATTCGCTGTACGCTTCTTCCGATTCTCATCGAGAAAACGATTTTCCTTCGTTTGTTGCCTTTCCCATCTGCTTTCGTACTTAAAATGTTCTTTGTGTGATGAGATGTGCTCGGTGATGTAGGAATGAAGGAAAGCAAAACAAGACGGCAAGCAAAGGTGAATAATAATCAAAACAAACCAGCAAATCCCTTACGGCAGGCCAGCAGGCAAGAAGTGTGGGAGGGAGACGAAAACCAATCATGCAACGATTTGTGCAAATTAAAAACAAGACTGAATCGGGCTCTGGCCTGCAGAGCACCAACAGGCAGAAGAGAAAGAAAATAATGCATTGTGTGATAATTGACCCGTTCGATTGCGGTTTTATGCTTGTGTGGATGCATTTGGATTTGCTGCAGTGGTTCTACGGCTTTGATTGGGCCTGATTGGAGAAGAAATTACCGTCTGAAGATAACCTTTGGAAGTCCACCGTTGTGGTTATCGAAGAGAGAAGAGAGAGATTGGCATGAAATCGAATGAATTCATTGTGGAGTTGATTGATTTTGAATTCTTTGAACGTTCCATTCACTTACCGATCGTCTAGCTTGAGCTTGATCGTGTTGGGATACTGAGAGATCTATCACTGATCTTAAATGATCGCTCGGTCATTCGGAGGAGGCGACAATAGCGTCAATCTTCACACGGCAGGACTGGGGTTCAAATCCCATACGGAGCGTTCCCCATGGTGAGGAATGACTATCCAACTACGTGGTATCTTCAAGTCTACTGAACCAGAAATGGCAGGCATGACCTAAGAGGTCGTAAGGGCAAAGAAAAGAAGACTTCGTCTGGATGGTGATGTGAAGCATATTTAGTGATCAAAGTAAGATGGGGGAGCTATTGTAGGCATAAAGAAAGACTTATCTTTAACGATTTGCTGGACAATGGCCATGTTTCCTAACGATCATCAACCGACTTGGAGAAAGAACAGACAAAACAGTCGAGGCAGTACAATTATGGATTAGATCGTGAGGCATATCTTGGTCATTGCTTAAACAACTGCTCACTTCTGGGACTCTTAAACCGTCTTATAGCGGACAGATTCTACCCATCCAACAATGCTGTAGGACTCTACAAATGTTACAGAAATTGAGGAGAAAATTCTAGACTTCGTCGTAGCCCAAGTCTCATCCACTAGGTAACAGCATCTACCCAATTGGCGAAGAGTTTCCTGGATAAGCGGGACTTACCAAGATCATCGTCCATGTCTGAGACAAAGTCATCCAAACGATTAAGAGGCCAGAATGAGCGGCCTAACTTAGAAATTTCTTTTTGGCAGATAACACATCCTTGAATGAAGTCCTCTTGACCTCAGATGACCTCAGAAATCGAACTATAGAATTTTCTTTTGGAGACATCTCTTGGGGAAATTCTTCCAATTTTATAGCAAATACGCCAATTGATCGATAAGCCTCAGCATTATGGCATTTTAGCTAAGGTTCCAGCTAATATCTGGCATCTGAATCTTCATTTAAAAAACTGGATCTTGGTTGTAATCCTTCACAAAAATTTAATCCCTTGCGATTTCTACGTCGTTTCAATTTAAAAATCTTATTTACAACTTCAATGCATATATTTTGATTCCCTCTTTGGGAATGAAGAACTTACGCCATGCAAGATGTACATCACCAAGCTCAAGCAATTGCAATTTCTCCAGTACAAGGTGCGGCAATAGCTCAATACGCTTTTTATCCACGATCCACGAAAAACGATTGGTGAACGACTTCTGCGAATGCCAAATGTTAAACAAATGTTCAACACATGGTCGCACGCTGCGCTGCCCTGTTTCGCCACACGCTGGATCATGTGCCCTGGAATGTGCCACTGCGCCGCTACGTTACTTCCGCCTGTACCCGTTCCCTTCCCGGGTTGTCCCGGGCAAATGTGTCCCGGGAGAGGGTTTACGGCTATGGCAAATTTTCTTCACCTTTTCGGGTTGTCTGTTCGGTGCGAAAGAAAGCGAAAGAGAGGGAACACTGCATTTGGCGTGGTCTCTGAATGCGGAAACGGCCAACCGTACCAAAGTCAATCCCGAAACCGATCTTTGTCTGTGGCCCCGAAAATCAAACCGGGGGAGGGTGAAAAAAGGAAAGCCCAACCGAAAAAAAAAAACAGCACAGAAGCACGAAGAGCACCGGCACAGAAGAGAACCAAAGAAGCGCACGGAACTGGGCCACCGAATCGAAACGAAAAGGAAAAGAAAGTAATTCTCTCCGCGCGCACCATCCGGACGGCGTTTTCATACTGGCGTTTTTTTTTGGAAATACACATATTTTGTACATATTTGCGCCACCGGTTCGTCTTATGGGGCGCAGCCATTTTTATGCACTTTACGCATCGTATTTGGTTTTGGGATGCCATAAAAATGTTATAGTTTCGCTCGCGTACAAATGCGTGCTGCTTGCGGTTTTGGTCTGTCTTTTTTATCGTTTTCTGTTTTGTTTTCTGTGCCGATATCGATCGGAACGTGTGATATACACGGCACCGGCTAGCGGCTTAAATTCGATGGCAATGAAAATGGCCGTCGTAAATGGCGCTTATCAGAAATTTCCATCTTTCCGGGAAATTGGTTCAGTGAAAGACACTCGCCTCCATCCTTTCGCCATCGGTCAGAGTCACTTTCTATGCTGCGCGTGTGTGTGTTTTCGCAGTTTCCTCATCAGTTTGGAAATCTTCTATGATAAACGTTGCCAGCCAGCGTTGTGCGTGGTGTTTCGTTCCACTGGATGCTGCTGTTGGTGGTAAAGGATTGGAGGATATGTCATACCGATAATTTTTTTTGAAGAACATTTGGCAGTTAGCAACGAGGGCAAGGGGGTGGTCTGGTGTTACTGGCGACAACGGCGTCGGTCTTCATATGGCAGGACCGGAGCTCAAATCCGATCTGCACCCGTTCCCCCGTAGTGAGGAAAGACTATCCAACTACGTGGTAATTAAATCCACTAAGCCAAAAATGGCAGGCATGACCTTAAGAGGTCGTTAGGCCAAGAAGAGAGAGAAAGAGAGAGAGAGAGAGAGGGAGAGAAACAAGGGCATGCTAGCTATCAGCGACCTCAGCGATAAGCTAACTTCTCGCATCAAAGATCCATTCAAAATTTATTAAGTTCTATTTTACAACAGTTGTGACCGAAGCGGCCAAATAACTGGTTTTGAGAATTTTTATTTGAAGATTTGAGGATCAGTATAGAGTTCTATCCCTGAGGAAAAAAATCTTAAAGTACTGTTTAACCATTGCTTATAGCCTATTCGGCTGGTATAAGATGCTTTCTCTTCTAGAAAATAAATAAATACATCAAAATGGGTCAGATAATCTCAAAAGTCTTGAACGATCGTAAAAATTATTAGATCTTGATAGGAAAACCCGAGAGCTTAGTGATATTATTCATTAGTAGTTTAGTCCCAGGGTTTACAGTTTTCGTCGATACAGCGAAGAAGATTCTGGACTAGCTGGGTATTTTTGTATGGTGTCCTTAGTCGGGGCCTTCCATTTTAAGTAGAACTGCTCGCTGAGGAGGAGCATTCTGGGGAGGAGCATTCTGAAGAGAAGGAGCCCATAAAGAGAAGCTACTGGGGCTGACGAAAAATATCGTTAATAGAAGAGGCTTAAGACTCCCCTAGTGTAACGACCAACAGTATTCCTCGGAATGTCTGAATCGGAGGAGCTTTTCCAACTAATGTCCGGCCATGACGGAGGATCAATTGATCGCCGAGTGTGTCCAAACATTGGAGGCGTCAGCCCACTTAACTAGAAGACTCCTTTGATTTCTTTGAAATACTTCTTAAGCGTAGGGGATCGAGCAAAACTAAACAAAATGAGTCTTCCTCAAATTATATTATTATAATACAAAAGTCATAAAAGTAATTTAATCATAAAACCTTGCGAGTAAGCCCCGGGCACAGTAGTTGACAATATGACGAATCTGTTAAGATGAAACTCCAGGTAATTTACTGACCACTGGCATTGACAGTTAGCGATATCAACACTGGCTTACAAAACATAGCATCTGTTTGTTTGGACATCTTGGGACCTGTCTTCCCAACCTGTATGCTTCTTCTCGAAAACATTATCGATCAAACTTGGTGTTCTTAAAGTATCAGATTATGTTAAAGATAGCTCCTCATCACAGAAATGCATCACTTAGTCATAAAGCGTCCCATCGTTCGATGTTGCTACGGAGGATATGTTACCAACCTATACCCTCAGGAACCGAACTCTCCAAACACGTTTAACCATTAACGCTACTTGGTTTCGGATGTAAAAGTCCCCCTCCTCCGTCCAACAATTTCAAGGACAGCAAGAATCGGTCCAGTCAACACGTCATGCTGCCACTTTAAACAACACACACACTCGGTAATAGTTTCTTCCGGATGGATTTATACGCAGTGACCGCAATTCCGCCGACGGACACGACTCTGCGGCTTATCTTACTGCAACTACAAGCTTCTACGGCAAGCGAGTTCTTAGCACGCGACCCTAAACACACTCACTCGCACACTCTCACGAGCTCTATAGGCCACGTTTCCGGGGGTATGTTTTGGTGGCGTAACATCACCATTCCGACCATCGGTCATCTAATCGTGCCGTGCTATCGTGTGCCTCCTGTCCCGCTTGTGCTTTTGGTTTATGGTTCCGAAAGGCGAGTCCGATAGCAAAAAGAAGCCCCACGTAGAAGCGTGATGGATTTTTATTTTAAAGGCATTGGGTGTGCCCAGCACCCTAGCGCATTGGTGCTGATTATGGTTGGCCAACTTTTGTTTAACACAATAAAAGCGGACCGGAACAAGCATTCAAAACAGAGCGAAGAACGGGCCAAAATCCAACCCAAACTTCCAACGATAACGGCGCTGCCCGCGCTTGCACTCGGTCGGAGGAAAAGTTTAAGAGCGCCAAGATAAAGCCGAGTGCCGCGAGTACGCGCGAAACTAAGCGTTGTTTTAAGGGAAAGCAGCAGCAGAGGAAAAACCAAACCGTCGTAACCCAAATGTCCGGATCGTTTTGGCCCACAAAGAGATAGAGGGCGAAAAACAAAAAATAAATACACCAGTTTTTTTGTTGCTGCTGCTACTGTGCTCTTTGAATGCATTTCTTCTGGTGCGTACTGTCCCTGGGTACGCGCGTTGGAAGCTAGCTAGTACCGGGAAAAGCAAAGGAAACATCACCACACAAGAAAGCTGATGAGCGAAATTTTCCAACTATTTCTTCGTTGCCGGATCGGGGTGAGTTAGTGGCATTAGGGGGAAGATTCATCTATGTTGCGCCATTTTGGGGGGAAGTGAGTTGCTGGGAGGTAAAATACGGCTGCCCCAAGATGAGAGCTAGCAAAGAGGTATAATAGCTAGAGGCCGTTTTTTTTGTTTTGTTTTGCTTCACCCGACCCGGTCATAAGAAATGGTGTTTATCTTCCTTTCTTTCGCCACCAGCTTCATTCTTCCCACTCTGGCGGGAGTGATCACAACCGGGTGGAAATCGAGTGGAAAACTCGTGACGGTACCTGACCATAGGCCCTTTTGTTGGCGTCGGTGGATGGAAACGTTTGTGGGAGCACCTCACATGGTGTGGAGGTTTCCTTTAGTTGGTAGAATTTTTGTTTAGAAGAGGTCATTTTTGAGTACAATTCATTTTGATTGATAGATATATTTAAAAAATGTTATTATATATCTAAGTTTCATTAGTTGTATATCTTCTTGAAATTTTTGTTTAAATAAATCGGCACGAGAATTGGATTTTTTTTAACGAAATATTAGATTTCTCTGGATTATGGTAGAGCTCAGGAACATTAAGTGCTTGTGGAAGTACATATTTGCCCTCAGTGTTCAAATGTATTTAATTTTTTTTGTTTCCAATACGTCCAATGTCTTTAATAATCATTTTTCTTCCTTGGCACTACAACAGCGAAGATATCAGCCTGCCATTTCTGGCTTTCTGTGGCTTGATTTTACCCGTAGCAAGGTATCCAGCCCTCGTCCTTTCGGGGGAGGCGGTCCGGATGGGATTTGAGCCTCGGTCCTGCCGTGTGAAGACTAACGTCGCCGTCGTCTCAGCCTCCTAATGCTGCACCTACTCAATTCTGGGCCGTATTCTTATACATTTTTGTTAAATTCTTCTCAAAACTTTGAAATCCCAATTTAATCTATTCAGTTACTAAAAGCTTTATTATAGAATACAGAGATCGTAAAAAAAAACTTAAATATCAATAATATCTCAAAAGCCCGTCTACACCATAAAGGAGATGTATAAAAACTAAAAGTTTGATTGCTATGTATGTTCTGCCCAGGACTATAGCCATTAGTTTGGCAATTCTACTGACCATTCAGAAAGAACTTCAAGTCTCTGAAGTTCAATTATTCTGATGATTGGATCTTCATGACAAATTGTAACGCTTTGTATAACGAACTATGATAAAAAATTAGTGGCCTATTTGGTATCTGTACATCAAATTGAGCGATAGTTTAAGTGTTCAAATTTAGTATTACTTCGAATTGTTTTTAATTTTTTTGGATTTAATTCTGCTGTCTTGACACTACAATCTCGAAAAATCTCGGCCTGCCAATTCTTACTTCTGTTGGCAAATGTTTTGGCAACGATCTAATGAAATTTAGACTGTTTCGATTGTTATATAGAAAAGCTCTTCATAATTTTTAAACATTCCGTCCGTTGTGATTTGGTTAAGTTTCAATTTTGTTATCTATCGAGTCCTTCGATGTGGATATATCTTCTTGCTGGTGGTCGTCAATACTTCTTGATACTTGCTTTTACCACTGTTTTTCTTGCTGTTCTATTCATTTACTCTTTTCCTGGGAAGCTCTGTTTATCTTTTTTCTTGCATTTTAACTAATTATTTATTTTATATTGTAATATTACGGCTGAATGCTGTATTTAAGCTTTGATTTTTTTATTTAGTTTAAAATTCCTTTTTTTGTAGAATTTTTTTCGAAAATTAATACAAAATTAGCGGATACAGCAAAGAGCCACAATCACATTAAGTTTTTTATTGATGGCAGACCAATTCGAAAATTACATACATGCCAAAAATGTATGTAATAAATTGAATTTCTCTAATTATCTTAAACATATATCCACCCCAAAACACTTTTCAATCCGTTAAGAAACTAGTGTGCAATCCACACCCACCGCTACGATTTGCACTGATTTCCTCAACTTTCGGTGATTTGCTCAATCGTATTTCTTTTTTCTCGCCTTTCTTCCTAACCAGCCGAGCCAAGCGAGAGCAAGATAAGACTGCGTTGATTAAGCTGCAACTTCGCTGCGCCGTTAAAGAAAGGCCGGAACAACATCGACGTAAGCGAAAAGTGTCCGCGGTGCTCACGGCCGACAGCGATGCGCTGCGCATGGATGCAACCCGAAGCGCATAAAACACGTGCCTAGAGCGATAGGCTGGCGTTGTAATACCTTCGGTCGGTTGGTAAAAAAGTAATGCAAATGGATAGTGAAAACCATTAAGGCAAGGAAAGGTGTTCGAGCCAACCCGCAAGACAAAGCAAACCGGCACCGGAAAAGTTCCCGCGGAAAGGCGGTGAAAATCGGTGCAAAAGTACGCCCCGCTAGTGATCCGCTGATTACGGATGCGGATGATGGTGAGCCGGATGGTAAGATGAAGCCAAGAAACCTGGCCCGAAAGTGTACAGCGGATCTTGACCGGGCAGCGTGCATCATCTTATCAGCGCACATCGGCACATCGGGAAAAGTGATGATTAAATAACGCGCCGCGTCAGACAAAAATTATTAGTGTGAGTGGTCAAAAAAAAAAGTGATCGAAACAGGCCAACAGCTGGTGCTATTAAGCCGTTGGGTTTTTTTTGCTAACTGAGGCCTGCAAATATCTTCCATACTACCACGGAAGCTGTGGACGAGATGATGTCGCTTTCCTTCGATTGATATTCGTGCTACCTTTGCCACGATTGTCGCGACTGTCAGCAATTGTCTAAGGGGGTAGAAGTGTCCCTCCGTAAGTGTTTCGCCTCGTTAATCCTAGAGAGCTAGCCAGAGTGCAGAATCGCGAAGAATCGCATCCATTAAATTTCCGTTTCGCTTCCTCTTGGGTTGAGTAAGTGCTTTCGAGAGCGAGCCGTGGTCAGTGGCGTTGTAGAAGAGCTTAAACGAAGAACAGTAAGCGTTCGGCCGGAAAACGACCGGGTCTTTAATACAGTTAGCAAAAGTGTAGTTCAAGTGCTCAAGCTGCAATTAAGAGAGTGAAGGAAAGTGCATCTCCGGTATTGAGTGTTTCCCGCTTCACTTTGCCAAATTTGCCTTTTGCTAGAGTCACGATCGTGCTATAAGCAACTTCAAAAGTTAACGGAATTTGGCAAAAGAATATCACAAATTTGGCAAAAAAGTTCATGTGAGTGTCGTGAAAAAAAAAACGAGTGTCGAAACACAAAATCCGTGCTGGGTTTGTGTGTTTTGTATCAGTGCTTTTGGCCACGCAAACAGGGCAAACAGGGTATTGCCTGGTTTTTGCCACCGTAGTGCGTAGTGGTGCCCGCTTCATTGCTACCGGCAGGACGCAAAATCCGTTCAAGGTGTCGCTCAACGGGAAAATGCGGGTCACGTCGGAATCGAATTCCGGCCCGCCCAGCCGTACGCCATCCATCATGGACAGCCCGACGCTGGTGCGCGTCGAGCGGGCCCGTTTGCGCCAGGAAGCGGACAGCAACGGGACCGGACCGCGACCGGGTAGCGGCCAACGCGAGGACAGTCTCGAGCGCTGTCTGCTCGATCCGAAGGTGAGTGTTTGTGCGATAGGAGGATGGCTGAAGATGTGTGGCCGACGGTGGCCCAAGGTGTTCTTCTCCAATTTAAGCGAGAAGGATTTACTTGTCATGGCAAAACGTTCACACGCAATGGTGATGGTTGTTGCTGTTGATGCTCTTTATGGTGAGAAGACCTGGGCCACGTGCCATGTGGATTGGGGTTGCCTTAAGATGGCCACGAGCCTGTCTTTCTCTCTCTGGAATTGGGGTTTCACCTTGGGGCCTGGTAGACGAAATGTTGTGCAATGGGTTGGGCTTGTGGAAGGTGTGTGACTGTGTTTTATGCACAAGGATATCTTTTCATACGGAGCTCGTACGACGTTTTCTCGTGTGCTGCAGAGAAATAAACTTATTTGAATGACGGCGTGTGAGAATATCGTATTTAATCGAGCGATTATTTGCTATCCTTTTCGGTCACATTGGTTTGATAAGCCCTATTTATTTATTAAATAATAAGCCCTGGTATATTTTAGTGGGATTTTTTCATATTTTTGTTTGATTTACTCTCCACTGCCCAGACGAGACATCAAATTATTACCGGGTCCTCAAATCGACTAATGTGAACTATAAGGGTTTTTTATTGGGAAGATCATTTGACAGTTTATAAGGCCTTACTTTTGAAAATTGCAATGGTCAATTTACCTAGTATTTGATCAGAGATTCTCTTCAAATTTCAGTGGAGAGTTATATCGTCCAAGAATAGTACTACTGAGAAGACTCCTCGCAGTTTGGAGAATAAATTCCGTGGTTCTGGTCTGTCATTCGATTTCACACCCAAGAACTCGCTTACATAAACTTCGTAAATCCTGCGACTTTAAGGCTGGGATCTTTACCGATACAAGATAAAGATATTTATCCAGGTGCTCAAGCCCTAACGACCTGTGTTCGTTGATAACCTTTTAGAGCAGTTGAGATCGGACTGCTCAAATATCCCCTCCAAACTCATGGGCAGTGATGAGGCCCCCATTTTTGGATGAACGAGTAAGGGAATAAGTGATGATTTGAGTTTGGGACAAGGCCAACCAGCACGAGATCCTTCAAGTGACTATGAATTCCAGCAGTGCTATGAGTAGATACGACGATAGCTGACCACAAAGATTTAACTACAATATTTTCAGGACTATTTTCATTTGGGTGTTGTTCAGTCACAGATCTATGTCAAATAGCTACAAACT
The DNA here is from genome assembly GCF_013141755.1 of Anopheles stephensi. Taxonomy (NCBI): domain Eukaryota; kingdom Metazoa; phylum Arthropoda; class Insecta; order Diptera; family Culicidae; genus Anopheles; species Anopheles stephensi. The sequence continues at coordinate 63,983,283 of NC_050203.1, read as the reverse complement.
ATGGAAACTCTCAAATCCAACATTATACAAGCCATTAACGTGTTGTAGGATCATTTATAAGTCAATGTCATCGAAAGTTGGGCCTCTCGGAAGCATACAGTATCGTTGATTTAACTTGAAAGACAAAAAATATTTATTCTTCTGTTCGGCTAGCCGGAAATAGTATGACAACACTAGTCTAGAATAGCACAAGCTTCCTGGCATGGAATGTCTTAATTAAATATTGAACGAAATACTTACCAAGCAATATATCGTAAATTTTCACTCCGTTTCAATAGGCAGCACAGGAAGTGGCATTTTTTTTTTTTTGATTAATTTAATCACCGTCCGCTGATTAAACGCTCGACCCAAAACGCGTCCCCATTAAAGATGGAATGCGTTGTATACTACTGGGAATAAATGTATACAGTTTTTGTTTGTTTGTTAATTGATTTGCTGACAACAACCACCCATTCGATGCGCTAAGAATGTTTCCGGCAAACCAATCGAACCGGCGACCTTCGCCGGTCGGTCAAATGGGTCAATTCCTATCGCCACGCACAGCATTATCAGCCGGCCGGAAGTCATCGCCGCGCGAACCCGCGATGCTCAACGATGCGTAGCAATGTAGAAATTTTACGAGGCGCTATTAGTAATCCACCATCCATTTGTCATCGCTCGGAGAATCAGTGGACCGGGTTTGCACCCAGTTTGGCGCACAAAAAATCAAAGATAGGGTTGGGATGTATCTCACTTACTCATTGCTACCTTGAGTATTTTTGTGATGGTTTTTTTCCTCGTCCCTTGTAATACCGAACCTGTTATCAAACCCGTGCTCCGGGAAGTGCACGCGGTACTTGGCGCGAGTCGGCATCATCGTCCCTGGCCCCCATAAAAGTGAAGTGGAGCTCGCGAATGATGCATGCTGATGACGGCGCGGCATTACACTTCACCCGCGATGAGATGAGTGTGTGAAGGTGTGAGTCAAACAAGCAAAAACGAGCGAAACCAACAGCCAGACAAAAAATTGTGATTTCCGCTGCTGGTGCGACCTTTAGTTGCGTTGCGCGGGACAGGAAATGGATATGAGAGGGTGTTGAGACGCAGCGAAAAACAAAAAAAAGTTGAATTGCCTTCCACGAAATGAAATGATACTACCCAGCTCGGTGATGCCATTTTGTTGGCGTTTAATGGCAGGGCAGGGTCATCGTGCAATTACTGTGTTGCTGTTTTTTGTTTGGGATGGTGTAATTATTAAGATAACAATTGCGAAAAAAAAAACAAAATGGTGATACAGCTTGTACCACGTGTTGAAGGTGTTTGGAAGCGTAATCTGTTGGCGGAAGGAACTGGAAAGAAGAGCATTTTGTTTTATTGTTTCTATGAACCATTTCATTGATTTATTGATTAGCTATCGTGCCTGATTTTCTTGTCCAAAGGGGGGGAACGACCTACCGGAGATGGTTTGATTTAATGGTTTATTAGACTCGTGCAGGCTACGTAACTGGGCTTTGAACTGGGGCGAGGAGTTGGAGCCGATAACATCCAACCTCCACCTCATGAGGTGTGTTCGGAGGAGATAAACGATTGCCTTGGAATTGCCTATTGAGACGAAGGAATTAGATAAAGAAAATCCCAACTCCATCGTACTCTGTTTCATGTATATTAGATACAGATGCGAAATTTGTTGATTTGAAGCAGCTTTTGACCAAGTGAGTTGCACTCCTGAGGAAGAAAAATTGGACTTTTAGACTATTGTGGCACTATAACTGGTGAGGAAGCCCGAGATTTCTTGATATGGTTGCTTTATCCCTCACTTTGGTGTGGTCACTTTGGTGTGGATGCAGTAGCTACGTCGGTCTCCCCACGGCAGGTCCTGAGATCGAATTCCGTCCGGATCGCCCCCTCGTGTTTTACCTTAAAGCCTCCTTACTTTATCCTTCTTTGACTCAGATCCCGAGTATTCTGCAAAAACGAATCGATTGGATGGTGTCCCTTGGGTAATCTCTCGGAATGAGTTAGACCCATCCGATGGTGGACGTGTTGTTGATCGAAAAAAGCCTCCCAGCTGACCTCCATATTGCAGGACCTTACTCAATCATTCTGTAGCCGAGACGGAGTAGCAATTGATCTTCAAGGTTCAAGTAAAAGTGATCATTCGGCCATGACTAAGGTCCCAGCTAAAAAGCCATGGGCCGCATGTATCGGAATGGCTATATTTTAATAAATAAAGCTTCTGTCATGTGAAGTTGGCGAAGCAGTGAGTTGGCGACGCTAGCAGAAAAAAAATCATATTTTAAATATAACGGCTTGACGCCATATTGAAAAAATTCTGTTGTAGGCAACGCATATTCATACTCTTACGATGTCTTATTTACTGTTGAATTCTTTACTAAACTTTTGGTTGCTATTAAATAACATCAGCTTTTAACATTTTCACTGCCTCGTGCTGCAGCTTAAGGTTAAGATGTGTTGTTCACCGTTAAACTTCTGTTGGATGTTCTGTTAAACAGTTTCTGTTCGATTGTAGCACCACACAGAACTAGCAACCACAACAAACAAGCAAAAACCTTTACGAAAGGTGAACAAACGCTGGCTCGTGGCCTCCGGACGATAGGCAATCATCACGTTCCACGATTGCTGCCGCCACTCCACAGCGTGGTCCGCAAATATTTGGCGTGATTGCGCACGCCACTTGTGCCTGCCTGCCTACCACCCGGGATGGGCAACAATTGCCACGCCGCGAAGAGACACCACCGACGGGATGGACAACCGTTGTTGCGCATGGGTTTTGCACATGTGTGCATTTCGGTTTCGCCTCGGTTCCGCGGGCTCCGGCACTGAACCGGTACCACCGCCCGGTGAAAGGGAATGAGTAATCTTGGGCAACTTCAAGTGTCAACTTAAACTTGCTAATTGCTGCCGACGAAGCAAAGACCGGTCGAGCCCTAGACCGTCCGCCCGGCCGATCGGTGGTCTGATCTCCTGCCGCGATCTCTTGCCATCCGTCCGTGAGGACGACGGATCGCGAAAGTGGAAAAAGTGTTTGCACAAAAAAAAAACAATGCACACACTTACGCACGGGGTGCCTTGGGGTTTGGACTTTCGAGTTGGAAAGCGAAACAAAGCAAAAGTAAAATGAACGTCCAAGATGCGTTGTAAAAAACAAATGGTTCCCCAGCTACTACATCAAACCGCATGTAGCGATCGAGGTAATTAATTGGTTAATGTTTTGATTTAGAGCTAAGAAAGCTGCTCTGTGACAAGGCTTTTCGTGCATCGGTTGATTCGAGGTAGAAAGTGACTTTATGCTTCTTTGCGCCGAGGAGGTACGAGGGAAATCCTCATACCGTGTAACTGGAGCAAATGGTTTTGTTAATGTGTAGCGCCTGGTAATGGGTTGTTTACATAGGCTCGGGTGTACGTGTAAACCAATATTGATCGTTTGTTTGGCAAGGGCAGTAGCTTAGTTTACTAACTTACTTATTTGATTGAATAGCAGCCGCAGCCAAGTGCAACAATGAATGAAACGGTGTACTGTAGCTCAATCCCTGTCAGTTACGTTGCTATTCAATTGGATGTTTTAGGGTCGATCAGCTCTTATTCTTCTGACTTTCAGTTCTTGGTTCATTGATCATGATTGATGTCTCTTAGAAGATAGTAGTGGGGCAGTTCGGTGACGGTGGCGATAGCGGTGTTGGTCGTCACACGGCAGGACCGAGGTTCAAATCCCATCTAGACTACCTCCCTGTACGAATGACTGGGCGAGCTACGGGTGAAATGAAGTCTTTCCTGCGACTGTGAGAAATAGCCGGCCGAGACCTTTCGAGGTTGGCGGGTGCCAAGGAGATCGAAGAAGTTAAGTCGATGCGGGCGTATCAAAAACAGTGTAATTGGGATTAATCCGTGGCCTGGCCTTTCAATTTCAGAAAGGGTATCGGAGTGTGCCCGTATGTGAGAAGCTTAATTGGTTAAAGACACCTCTCTCCATATTTCTTACTAATGATCACTCTTTCTCTTCAATATTTATTAATATATGGAATTTTTCGTGATCTCGAGTCTTTAAAAGAGATTAAAAGTCTTTAAAAGAGACCAATTAAAATTGCTCGTCACTGAAAGTGAATCAATGTTGAGGAATTTATGACATGTTTGATTGCAAACTGATAAGACTTTAACCGGACCGGAGGTCTCTTGAGTGCTTATCAACGGTTCCCGCCCCGAGGGTTTGCATCACATCAGTTACGGCGTCTGTTTATAAGCCCTGTGCTGTCTAATCTAAACAGCATGAAGAGGATTATGCGTTCCTTGAAATCGTTATCACGTTTTCGGTAGCAATCGCTTAATGTTGCAAGTAAACTATGCGCTTTCCATTTTAAATTCAATCATTTGTATGGCTTAAGACGTTGCTTCTCAGTGTGCAGCTCCCGATGTTGATAGGCATTATTTCACTTCACCATTTGGTGCATTCAAAGATGCTCAAGTGTTTGTGCAACGCTTAAAGCCTAATCTAGGACAACGGGTGATGGGTGAGTTCAGCTGGAACCGTAGCCATATGGTGCGGCTGTGCTCCAGATACGCGTGCACAACATGAACAACAAACATTCGCACACCCAGCTGCCTTTCGGGTCAATCGAGGGGCAGGGGTCTCGGCTTCGGCAACTGCATTCCGCCATTGGTGTGGTCAAGGATGGTCGATCTTGAATTAATTAGTCACACGATCGTGCATTTCTAACGGTTAAACCCAGAGATAGTCGTAAGGTTTGGTGCAGCAGCAGCACCGATCGTAAAAGGCATTGTTGGCAGTCCGTTTGCACTGCGACACCTGCCATACATCATCGCGTGCTAGTACAGCAAACATGGTAGCAGAAAACCATTCTAACCTCGAATCGAATGGCCCAAAACCCCTTCCCTCGAGGTTTTGCTCCTTCTTCGTGCGTGTCCAATGCGCCAAGATTGCGCAACAGAATGTGCGATTATTTCGCGATGAACACCATAGACGCAAATGGTTATTTGCTGGACTACTAGTAGAGTGGGGAACGGGTTCGGAAATGAAGGAAATGAAGTGAGGCGACGTGCTCAATGACGGAAGTCACTCCTATAAGGTGCAGTTTTGTCTCGCGCACTTCCGGAAAGCGTTGCGTGAAGACAAACATGTACATGGTGTTTTGTCTCGGTCTGAGCCAGTCAGAATCGGAGGTCAGAATCGAAGCTCGTTACAGCAAATTGACCGATGGAAGTTCTATGCCTTATTGGATTGAACGTTTGAGCAACAAGTGCTCGGGAGAGCATTCTAGAACGAGAAGGTACCGAATGCCACACTCAATTCCTCAATTAAAGTGCTTCGAAGACATATACCTCATTAGAAGACCGCACTCATAATTGCAGTCCAGATTTCCTTAATTTCATCATTACATTGAATTTCCAGTTTGTTTCTTCCGAACAAGGTTCGCTACACGTACATCAACATAAACCAGAGGAAAACCCCCCCGTGAAAAACCCGCGTACCAAGTGATAAAAATGATTAATTATACTGTCGTATATATTTTTTTATTGAATCTAATTTTATTATCATCCACTCGACCGGCCGACCAACATCAACCATCGCCGACAATGGTTGAATGACCGACCGCAAACAAGGAGAGGGTGGCGAAAATGCGCCCCAAAACGTTGATTGTTGCTTGTGCACACGAGAACCCGAAGGGAAAACTTCCTACTTCACAGTGAACTGCTTTGATCCTACCCCCGAGTACTTTATTATCACTTCCACTGATGGGTCATCCATCCGATCCGTACTCCCGCAGGCGCAGGCGAGGCTTGCGTTTCGCGTCGCGGACGCTGGGGCTCGCCGAATTCGGCTCCGGAATGTTGGCCAAGCAAGACGGGCAAGGGATATGGGGCTATAAAACTGAATTTATGGCATTAAAATTACAACCCCCAAGCTGTAACGCAGAGGGTGGGGAGTGGTTAGAAGAAATCCCGGTTTGCAAGTAAACAGCACAACGAGAGCGCAAAGGGAAACTCGGAACGCGCTAGACAGGAGGAAAGAAGAAGAATGGCCTCATCTAGCTGGAAATTGGCAGGAAAATAAAAATTCAAGAATACAAACATCCCCCCCACTCTCACGTTCCCGGGGTTGTTTTTTTTTTTTGAGGGGTGGTGTGGACCAGTTTCCTTCTGGTGGTTCTTAAGCCATGGTAGTGTCCCGCCCGGGGAGATGATGGTTTGCATCGCTCCAATGGCTCCCGGAAAACGACTGTTGTCGCGCTTGTCGCGCGGAGGCGGTCGGTCTTGCAAGGATCTTCTCCTGGGGGTGATGAATGCCCTGCCCGTTAAAGATGACGACGCGATAAAGGATAATAGCTCGGGCGCGCAACATTGTGCGTGCATTACACGCGTCTGTTCCGGTCGGCCGGCGATCAGAAAACTGTTGCGAAAGGATACTGGCCCCGGGTTTATGTGAAGGATTTGTTTTCTTTACAACCGCTTCGACGGTGGAAGGAGGACGGGCGAGATCTAGAAGAAGTGTGTTTATCATCGCAGTTTCCCTTTTTTCGGGCTGACATCATGTCGCCAGCGTTAATAGAGCAATTGTCTTCGACTTTGTACGCGTCGGGCAAATGGCGCTATGCGTTGTGAATTTTTAGCGCGTTGTTAGAAGGATTTGCAATGCTTTCGGGGAGGTTTATTTTGGCAGGATCCGACTAGATACATAAAGCCAAAACCTTTACTTTTGTTTATAGATCCGAATGGGTTATGGGAAGATCAGTAAAACATGGAGCATATTTGAGAGAAATATTGTTTATGCTTAGTAATAAAATTGGGAAGGTTTGGGAGGATCCACCCAATAACTGGACAGCGCTACCATGTGTATAAAATAAATATTTTTTATTAAAAAGCGTTGCAGCCTTTTTCCGCATCGTCCTTATTAATTATCGTTAAAGCGATAGCGTCTTAAGATATCCCATGCTCCCATTCTGCCACGCGTGTGATCTTTATTACCTTCGTTCCTTAACAAGCGTTACGATGATACTGTCAATCTTACTTAACTACGGTCGTGCACGGCATTTTTTCTACATGTGCTTCCCCGAACATCAAACGTCAATTTTCACCGACCATAAGCGACATGCCGCGATAGATATGGATATTAATTGCTGACACAGATATATCTGCCTGTCACAATTTATGCTACACGGCTTTGAAAAGTTTTAATGCCTCCGGCGGGGGCCCTGTCTTCGGAAGCCTTTCAACGACGCGTTCTTTCGCACAAGAAGCGAAGGCGTATCGACTGCCTACCCCGGTCGTCGCTTTACCTTATTTAGACTTTTACGCCATCGGCACCAACCAACATTGTCTCGTTTACTATTGACTCACGGTGATGCCTTTCGCCCGCGCGCCAGACACACATCGTTTGGTGGATGATGTGGTAATAATTCAATTAAAACTGTCATAAAATGGCAAGGCTTAGGGCATTCGGGTGAAGGTTTCTTGTTAGTGGCTCGGGCGGAAGGTTCCGACTCATTATGGAGACTTTTAGTGCCATTGGCTTCAGCAAGCATCACGGAGATGCTCTAGGAGGGTGTCCATCACTTATCGTCAGTGAATTAATATTCAATCAATGCTAGCAAGCCACGTATGGGTGGCTCTTGAGAAGAGGCTCAAGAGGCTTTTAAATCTGTGGCTTTCTCAACGGTATTTCAGCAATTTATATTTTACCGTCCTAATGGATATTTCCCGAGCCTGCCTAGGTACATCCCCTCAACTAATAATTCCTACAGTCATGGTGCAGTTGGTGTCAGCTTTGAAAGCATCTCCAAGCGGAACAGTGACTAACGCTGACGATGAGCCATCACCAACTTCACACCTTGGACGGTCAGCAGCGATGGCGTCACCGGTGGCGTCCCAAGCGCAACTAGACAGCAATTATCATTCTGTGCTCGTTTCCGGATGCACCGGGCGCACAGTCGTCGCCAACGCTCGCTAGAGCGTACGTACGTAGTAGCATCATGCGAGCCGGGACGGTTCTGCTCTCGTCTGGCAGCGTATGACGATTTGCATTCCATTAAATTAATGTCACTCTGTAACAATGAGGGGCGGAAGCGGACAATAATCGAGTGCAATAGTTTAATTGATTTTGAATATGGTTCTGCAACGGTGTTGCCATTTTTATTAGCCACCACACTGCACCTAATTAGTTCTTCATAAACCAACGGATTCTGTGGTGTGTACCTCCCCTCCCTGACAGTAGTTAGCTTTGGGGAATCAGTTGGTAATATTCTAATTATAGTTCGTTTATTAGCATAGATTACTGTGAAATTAATTAAATTCATACAATCGATGCTGCTGTGCTCACAGGAGAAAGGGGGAAAAAATGCCAGAAGCACCAAGTACGCCGCAACGATCAGCGGAAGTCAGCGTTGCTTCTGAATTAATAGATCACAATGTACGCAAATAGTATTCACATTCGCGGTCGCTTTTGCATGTCTGACGGTCCACGCTCCCTCTCTCTCTCTCCATCTCGTCGCATGGAGATGATTGAAGTAAAATCGGAACCGCTCGGGGGAAATAGCACGCATTAGCACTTGCGCCAGCAGCGGTTGAAGCCCATTAGCTTTAATTTGGCGCGTGAACGCACTCTCTGTCCCTGAAGTATGGCTGGGGGGGGACACGAGGAAGGGGAGGCAAAGGAGAAAACTCAACCGCCGGATACATCCGCACTGAAACAACCTCAGGGCGGGCAGGTTCATTCAGGATTCCCCCATTCGAAGTAGAGACACCAGAGCAAGGATGCCCCAAAATTTATGCGCCATTTTCATGCGGAAATACCGCCGCCGGTTCTGGACCCCCGGCCGTTAAAGGGGTTCGAGCTTGGGGCTTAAATTTGCTGCTAAATTATGAAATGATGGAGCTTTAGCATACTGGCATTTGGGTCAAATTGTTCTAGCAAAGTGTGGAGGTGTAGCTGGTGTAGCCATTTTTATTTAGCACCGAAGGCTTTAAAAAGCACCATGACGCTGCGTGTTTATTATCTCCTCAGCAATGAAGATGAACAGGTTTAAAGAGTAGTAGATAGGTAGTGAAATGGTGGAGGGAATCCCTTTTGGTGGATCTCTATACAACAGACAAATTAATTAATTAGAATTGAAATATGATGCTGTTTGTTTTAGTTACATTATTTATAAGTTGCAATTACCATTCATCTTTGCATTCTCTTGAGTGGACTATATGCTCCATTCGGGGTTAGAATTTAGGGTTGCCAAGTCGTGCCTGAGCTGCATCCTTCAATCATGGAAGTTGGATAGCTTAAAATCATCATCGCGTTCATCGGCAACACTCAATTGAGCCGTTGAAAACCACTTACGGTCTAATTGCATGACGGTAATGGACTGCTGATGATAGTGCCACACACTCCACAACCACTTTAATGGTGGAGCACCTCTGAAGCAGCAGCAGTTTGTTTCACTAAAGAACCTTCACAACCGGGAAGGTCTGGACTGCGTTTTGTCCCTCATTTTGTGGTGCCATATTGTGTCTCTGTGTGTGGGACGAGCTCCGACGACTGGTGATTTGAATTTCAAATCATCCTTAACCCTGCTGCGGTGCAGGTGAGACGACGAGCAACCAGCTACCAACAGATGTCTGCATTTTTGGACGATATCGAGTTGGCGGTACAATACCGAGACACACGGCTGCTCGGGAAAAACAGAAGGTGTCAGTTTCAGTTTGGTGCCGTAGTTACACACCCCGGTCGGCCGAACCGAGTTAAGGGTGGTGGGGAAAAGTTGGGACGATCTTGCAGAAAGTATGCTTGGTGAGGAATTTCGCACTTCACCTACGGCCGCTGCCCCTAGCTACTATTGTTGACGCCACAGACACACCTCAGAACTCGGGCGCCAGATAATATGTGTTTGTGTCCAAAAAACTACTCCAAGGTAGTAGTATAAACGGGAAGGCTCAGAAGGCACGGGGAGCTGCTAAATGTCAAGGCTACACGACGTGGGCGTGATAAAACTGCTCGAGATCTTCACGTCGAACGAACTCCTTACTTTAATAACATAATTAGCACTTGTGGCTGAAAGCGAACCTGGCTGCACTAATGGTGTCGCTTGTTAGCTTTCGATGTTCGGGATGTTTAGGTTTTCGGTTTGGCCGGTTTTCGGACCTTTCGGCCATTCGGAGATGGAGTGTATCACCGATCCGATGTAGGAGTGGCGGACCTGGTGAAGAAACTATCCCAACAACGCCCACACCGTTATCTTGTGAGCTGAACGTCGGTTCAGGTTGGGGAGGCATTTATTTAATTGGTGTGTCTTCCCAGTCGAAGGTGGACTGGGTTGGGGATTTGTTTTAAATGGCCATCGCCACCATATGACGTACGCGTTTGTGTACAAACAAGTTGCAGTTTGAAGGTAATGTCGTGCTCGGACACATGTGTTTGTTCGACTGTCAAAAGCGCTACTTAGCGTTAAGCTCCGGAATTTCGATTCCGGGTACCCGATAATCAACCACCTACACCGAAAGTCGACCTATTCGACCTAAAGCTAGATCTTGAAGGTCACGTTGGTGGGGGGGAGCAGGGTGCCAACCAGAATTGAAAAGTAATCAATCAAATTCGTTTAGTGATTGCACAATTTTTGATCCACTTCTGTTATGTTGTGACCATCACGTGTACTGCCGCCTCCTAATTATAACCCATGACGGCATCAGTTTCAGGGGAAAAAAAAAACTACGGGGACCAATGGTTCGGAAAATCGTCTTTTAACACCCGCCTAGGAAAGGACTAGGAAATCAAGCCGGATGACCGACTGGAAATCCATCAATCAATCGTTGCAAAAATGCGGAGACTTTTGTTGCGGATAAGTGCTTCTTGTCGGATCGTTCTAAACACATGAAAAATCCAGCTGTGCGTCATATGATTCGTTGTACCTTCTTTGCTGGATCAACACAATCGGGTTGTTTGTCTGATTAGTGATAACTCTCTGTACAAAAACCCTCATCTTCGGCAATCAGGTCCAAGAGCGTCTGCTCCTTCATCTGGTTTCTGGTATGTTTTTAGTGCGGATAGAACACCGCAACGGCTGCACGGTGCGCGGGGTTGGGTATCCAATCTGTCAACAGAAATTGAAATTAATGTTCTTTTAATGGTGCAGTGTAAATTCCACAGGCGTAGTGCAGTGCCGAACCGACCCCTAAAGCCCACCGAGAATGGTGGATGGATGTAAAGTGGAAACACAAACTTCAACCCTTGTTGACCCGGGCGTTGTTGTTCGCGCTCGACTGTATCTCCTGGGTTGGGGGAAATTAAATGTTTAATTACTTAATTGGGAATGTAAATGAATGCTTATTTGCAAATGCTGTCGAAGAGGTCGTGCGGAAAAAAAGTCTGTCCCGGTCCCGGTCTGTAGTTGGAGAGGATGGTTTTTGCGGGATCCTTGGGTCATCCGGTGGATGGTCGATGCAGAGTGGTCAGACCTGCGCTTTTGTATATTAATAGGCTTGTTTAAGCGAAATGTTCTCGTGAAAAAAAAAATTGAACAAGCTTAAATGGTTTGCAAAAAAAAGAAGACAACAGAGGCGTCTTGAGAAGTGTTCTTTGTCTCTTGAAGATACAAATACTGGACATCTTATCTTCGCCAGTCCTTGAAGAAAACATTGGACGTATTGCAGACATATTTTTCACAATTTGGACTCTGGTAAGTTAAAGCAGATCTAACCAGGATTTATTTATGAAAGCCAGCAACATTTATTTAACTCTATTTATTTATTTTAAACGCCTCAACTATTAAATTGGTGCATTGAAATTGAAACTAAGCTCAGACTCAGACCCAACAAACCGCTCTCCAGCCTACGGTCGGAAGGCAATTTTATGTCGCCAGCGCATTCTCTCTCTCATTACATTCACTTTCACTACGATGCGGACGATGCGACGATGGCCAGTGCAGTGTTGTTGTTGGCCGTTTGTTGGTGTCGCCAGATCGGAAGAACGATTAAAAAGACGAGCCCTGCCGGAAACCGGTTGTTGAGTGATCGTTTCGGAAGCGTTTAACTCGGTACTAGTCGTTACCGACCGGGGTATGAAAGAGGGTTGCACAAATAACAAGCTGGTCGTCGGTTACGGGGCAAACATGATTCAATGGATGGTTTTCCGGTTTTTCCTTTCGTTGGGAGGCTGGGAAAATTGTGCTACGCCTGCTGCCGTTCGATTCGATTGGCGCAAATCGTCAGTTTCACCCGACAGCGGTTGGATGCAGGCAGGTCCATCATGGGACGACAGAGCCGCCGGGTGGATCACGGGGTTTAGCGAGAAAAACTCGGCTGGTGACGGGTCTGTCGATGTAATTTTTATTACGGACCGGTTTCGGGTGAGCCGCATCATTAAATTGATCTCGATTTTATTGCGGTAGACGTTGATTGGGGACGACGCGAGGGGGGAAACACCGAGGATAGGTAGTGGCAGGTGTCACTTCGTTCCAGTCCCAATTGCTTCAGGCGCATGGTTGCTGTTGCTTGATGAGAGCAGATTGTCTGTGTGCGTTTTTTTTGTTCGTTGTTAGACATGAGCTATGGGGACTAAGGAGAGAAATCGTTCGAAAATTACTGGCAAGAAAGCATTGCAGATATCGGTTATTGCCAATATTGATTTAAGTTATCTTACTCTTCAATACATTAAGATGCAAGTTAAAGACTTATATCAACAAGACCTTTAAATCGCGTTTATCAACTCGAACAGCTATCGATTTGAAGTGATTAATGTACGCTCAATGTTGACTTAAGACGGACGATAAAATACTTATCCATTTGTTTGCCCTCGGCTTACACTAACAAGCCAATAGTTTGTTATCTCCTGCAACCGATCGAACTCATCGAAAAAGGCACGAAAAGGTTCGTAATGCATCACACGCACAACTCTGATTATCTTGCCCCCGTCGACGGCTCGTACCGGACGACCTGAATAACTTTCAGCCAAACGAATCCGTTAAATTGAACGCCAAATACGGCAATGAAACGGTTTCTTATCGTGTGCTGCTGGCGTGCTATGAGACCCATATGGGGTACACTGCCTTTCCTGTTTTGGTATTAGCCATCCGTACCCGGGTCCTGAATCGGGAATGCTAGGATAATGAATTGGAGATTCCTTTCGCCGACCAAACCATCGGACACACCAGTTTGTTAAGCTCGCGTAAAAGTTTATCCGGAAGGATGGTTCGCGAATTTTCCGATCAGTGTTTTCTGTTACTTTTATGTTCGTGTGCACATAAACCGGTGCAGATTGCAACGTGCGCCAGGAACTCCATTGTGCTCCGGAAGACAAAACCGATCGATCGTAGCAATTGTTTCTTGCGCCGGCTAGACGCAATACCCGCGGCAGGGATTATTGTGGAAAACTAATTCCACTATCTGTGATTTCGGCTGCTTTTAACGATGGCTTCGTAACGTGGAGCCGCACCATTTATGGCTCGGCGAAACACGCACCTTTTACAGACCGCGCATTGGCTCAGTCTTTTTCGTGCCTCGCGGCAATTGGATTTTCCGGCTTCGAACGAACGATAGAGCGGTTGGCCGAGCGCAGATTAGCTTCTTGAAACGATTTTCTAACAGCACAACTCATCTCACTGGTCCGAGGTAGTTCCGAGACCTTCGGAATAAACCAATTTACATCCGATGTATTTATTTAGTATGTAACGGCGGTATCGTTCTACATGCGCCATACGGGAACGTCTCGCATAACCCGACAGTGAAGCAAGCGCAAGAAACGGAAGTCAAAAAAGAGGCCCATTGCAATCGTTGCAACCGGCCCGGGACAGGATGTGAATGCAAATTACATATTGTAGCGTTTTGCCGATTTTTTGTGGGTCTCCGAAAGAAGCCGATGCAGCTGCCAGCAATTCCGTACCGCTGGTGTTGGTGGGCACAGACAGAACGCTTTCGTGCCAGGTAGACAGGCTTTGTAGACAGGAGTCCTGCACGACTTCGAAACAGCATATACAGCGGGCGGTTGGCCTCGCTTTCGTTTGAAGGCCCGTCCGTGGTACCTGTTTATTATGTATGGACTCGTCCTCCAGAAGCCCTTTCTTCCTAGAAACCGGTCGAACCGGACTCACGTCATGTCGCGCGATTCATGGTTCCCTGCTGGGGTACGGTACAGGAGGCTCTCCTTCAGAATGGACCCAGGCAAATAAAAAAACACGAAAAGCATGGAATGGACTCACTCACTGCCTGCCGGGATTGCCTACGGTGGGAAAACGAAGGATTTTGTTGTCTGTTTTTTCCCCTTCTCTCTCTCTCTCTCTCTCTCTCTCTCTCTCGATGTGTGAGGCATGTACGGCCGGTTGTTCAGGTCGCCGAAAGAAGAACGGACCAAAGGGTTTCGTATTTTAATGGAAGGGCGCCTTGCGTAGGAATTTATAAATTGATGGGCTTTCGTGTGCTGTGCTGTGCGTACCGTCCCGATCCGGAGGTTCAAAATCCCTGGCTCTCGGTGGTGGATGCTGAGATGGGGCAGTAGTTGCGTGAGGTCCCCTTGGTCAGATTTTGATAATAGGAGTCACATTATCTCATTAGGATTTGGAAGGAGCTTTCGGTGGAACGCATCCTTTGCGACAGAGATTTGCTGTAGCTCATAACTTTTGATTGTGAAGTTATTTCTGTGGCTGCGGGAGGGGTTTATTTTCGGAATTCTTGAGTGGTGTGGTTGGGCATTGCCCATTCTGTGGCTGGAGGTCCCGTAACCCGGGCAAGTAAAACAAAAAGGGTTCGATGGGTATACATTTTTGTGGTTTTAACTTTGGAGCTCCTTACTAACCGACGGCTTAGTTATGTAGATCTTACTACAAAACATGGAGTCCAAATCTGTGTCAAATTATCCATGGATTATTATTAACTGTAGTTTTGAAATTTGAATTCAAATATTTTGAACGAAGCCATTCATAGAACCTCATGCAACAATAGAGTGATTTAAACTGACCTTTTTTTCTCAGATTCTTTTGCTAGTTAAAGTTAACTAATTCCTTCCGTCGTATATTTGCACTGCTCGGTGGACCATTTCATTTCTCTCCACTTCCGTGCCGACACCCTCACCGACAGTCACTAGGGAAGCGACAATTTTAATTAAAAATATGTCTTCCGGCTGTCGGCTGTGGTTTTCGGTGTGCATATCACAATGTCGTTGGGCATACTTCCGTTTGTTTTATTTTTTTTTCGGATGACTTTCGTCTCGTGGTGCGGAAATTCTACTCGTTCTCGTGGCTTTTTCTCCACCAGAAGTGATCATACTGAAGTGAGCGTGTAATGAAGAAAATATATTTCTATCGTGTTGAGGGTTTGTTTTCTCTCTTCTTTTTTGTCGAATCATCAGCCACTTCATTAACATTATTTTGTGATTATAAAATCAAGAAACAGTCGTCAGCTCATCCGCAATACAACGAGCAGTGTACTTGGAATAATTATGACCGACATTAATGAATATGAACGAGTTAAAAGTACACGACGGTGCACGTGAGGCGATGGAACAATGGGGACAAAGGTGAAATTTGGAAAACAAATTTTTTTAAAACATCGGTAAGGTTTGGTAATATTTTTTTTGGTAAAAGTAAGAAATACTGAACCTTTCAGAACATAGTTGTGGTAACTTGTTAAAGCATCCTGCTTATCCCATTGCTGAACAAGCTTTTTGTTTTGTCTCAATCTCTGGATTATCAGAGCTAGCTGGATAACAACTTTCCATCTATTGCTTTAGTATCATTCGACAAGCAGCAAAGAGCTTCTTCTCGAAGCTCAAAATTTTGCAACAAACTTTCTCGTTTCTTTCGAAATGTTCCTATGTTTTCCCCACCGCCTAACTCGATAACTGAAATAGGAACGAACCAATCAGGGCAGCCTTCCTCCAGCAGCTTGTCAACAGTTTGCCGAAGATCACCGTCAAGTAATCATATGTTGGACATACGCTACGATACAAGATTCGAACTAAAGAAGAAGCGCTCACACTTTCTCACAGTGTTGCTCCAACTTCTTTCCCATCCGGGGAAAGAACTTTCCAAAATGAGGAAAAAAAACCCACCGCTCCACGAAATCACGTCAAACAGAACTGCGTCTGTTGCTGCTTCGCGTTCAAAAAGTTTACATTCGCTGTGATGCTGTGCCACCGACCGTTTGGAGCCATTTGTACCCACGCTTTATTTGCTATTCTATCGCATTTCGCGCAGCCCTTCGGCACTCGCTGTATGCACAACGACCTCCGACGCTGTCAACGAAGTTCTTTGGCACCGATGTGACCGTGGGACTTTTTGCGGATGGCTTAAAAAAAGAAACGTAACGCCGCGCACACTGAAGGACAAACTTTAGAGTGTAGAAAAATAGATACACCGCTAGCAAGATGTCGCGGATGGTAAGAATGGCAAGCGAGGTGCATAGG
Organism: Anopheles stephensi; assembly: GCF_013141755.1. NCBI lineage: Eukaryota > Metazoa > Arthropoda > Insecta > Diptera > Culicidae > Anopheles > Anopheles stephensi. Next base: position 63,966,896 of record NC_050203.1, on the reverse strand, counting down.
AGCAAGCGCAAAGAAAATAAACAAACGCACTTGCACACAGATGGGTAATGGTGCTATGGGAAAAATTGCATAAAATGCAGCGCCTTTTTGCTAATCATAAAATGCAAGAGAATCAGAATTTGAAGCGACGAGAAAGCAGAGAAGTCTCTGCGCTACGCCCAGGGGGGGATACTTAGCGCGAATGTATTTTAACGTCACAATCGTATGCTATCGTTGCCACATCATGATCATCAAAGTTCGAGGCACAGAATGCAACGTGAGCCGTGGCGGTGTCCCAGGCGTTAGTGTCAGACGTTAGTGTCACAATTTGCGATACGCGATGCGATAGAGTGAGAATGAGGACTTTACTGCTCGTCCTTGTCAGTGAGCATTTTGCTAGTCGAGGACTCAAATAATTTTCCATTATTTTTGTTTGATTTTATAGTAAAATAGTTTGTTAAAAATCAAAGTTGATTGAGTGGTTGTGGGGTTGACCAATGATATAACATGAACCACATGTTATGTACAGTGGAAGTCAATAACGAAACTTGCCGAGATTATCAGGAATCTACACAACTACTCTTGCCATATGTATGGTCACAAAAGACTCTACAAGTTGGGTCTTCCGTTGTCATTTCTACCCCTAAAACCCTGGTGACTCCTTTTCGCTTAACACTCACGAGTCCAAAATCCTTCTCAGCTATTATCTATCTGACTAGAATTAGACCAATTCGTCAGTGGTGTACATAGTCCATGTCTCAGATGCGTTAATGAATATTGGGACTATAAATGTTCTAGGATGTCCTAACCTTCGTCTGGTGCATCCTTTATGATTCAAAGTCTCTATATAGAAATAAAAAAAGTCGTCACGACATGCATTTTTTTTTTACGGGGGAGATTCCTCATGCTGCAGTATGGCCGATTGAACTGGTCAGTACTCTGGCACGAATGTCAACATCTGTAGCCTTTTAGGTACTGACTTTTGAACCGAGCTTGGTGAAAAGTTTTCACGTCTTCAAAGGTGAGATCACCAATCTGTATGTCCCTGTTTTGTAAATAGATATATGTTAGCAAAAAAACCTTAACTCAAGGCTCTGTAGTGCGACTTACGAATTTACGCTTATTTTTAAAATATTTGAGAATGAATGTGCAATTTTTTAAGCTAACAGATGCAAGTGTTTGTCCTTGTAAAATTTTTATAACTGTTGGAAACATGATGTAAAATAATGTAATGGCACATTTTAGATCCATTCCAAACATCGTCGTTTTTTACGATAGACAAACAGATGTTATGAACAGTTAACATGCTTTCTTATTACACGCTGATTGCCTTTGACGTTAACATACCGTTGGTTTAAAAAAAAAACACCATCGACTTCATTCGCTTAGTCCACTGTCCCGTGTTTGGGAACCAATGTCTTGGACAATCTTATCACAATTGGCCCCTATCGTACGGTACGCGAGATCCAAAACCCTCTGTTGGCAGCTGCCTCTAGCGTAGGAAGTAGAAAAAAGTGCAAACAAATGAAAGGTCGCAAGAGTGCAAATGGGGGTGGGTGAAAGATGGTAAACGTGAATCATTATGCTACCCATCCACCCACCAGTCATCCACCAACCACCAGCCAGCTCCACATTAACAGTCACTAAATGAGACGCATTGTGGCACCCCGTTAACGAAGACCCCACTTTTGCTTCCCACCACTAGACAAATCTTTTCTCGCACTTACCACCCCCACCCACCCACAGCTTCTTGCCACTGCTCGTTGGGTCTTGTTTCCTTCCTTCCTTCCGAACTACTTCCTAACCCCTATCCTACCTACCGTTCGGAGAGGTTTTCCGGGGACCACATTTTTCATAACCGACAATGGGGAAAAGTAGAATCGGATCGACAGAGAGAATGAATGGGAATAAGGGGGGTGGTGAAGGGTGGTACCGGGACAGCTGAACGGAAAGAAAGGTGCGATTCATACACCGAAGCGCTTTACAGCCGACTTCCAGCCTCGCATCATACCGGGGGTGACGCGAACGATGAAGACCCACTCCGAGTTCCGTTCCAAAAACAGAGGGTGGTGGGAGGTGCATTAGCCGCAAATGCATGAAGCATAAATGCAGTCACGGCAGGAGAGTCGCGCATAAAAATCAGAGAATTATTGTTTTACAACGCACCGTGTGGGATGACTAGGTTCGCGCGCGGCCGGAACTGAACCGGTACACAAATTGCCTATGTTGTCCGCCTTGTGCACACGTGTTTGGGACCAGTGTCTATCTGTGTGTGTTGTTTGTTTGTTTGCTGGTGAAGTTGGGAGGGGGATCATTGTCCCCTTTCCATCATCTCCCTCCACCATCACCCCATCCACGGGAAGCGGAACGGAACGGCCTCGCCGTCTGTTGCCGAGCCGTTTGTTGAGCTGGCTCTGGTTGGCTGTTTGATTGTTACTTTGTCTTTTGCTTATTTTTGTTTTCTACTATCGCGTCGCCGGGCGCATCTTCCGCCATCGTCTGGTTCGGTTTCCGGCACGGTTGCATGGTAGCCAGTGTGTGCAGCAATTGCAATCATTACAGTTAGATGCAGCCCAACCGAACCGTAGTAAAAGGACCGAAGAAAGAAAGAAAGAAAGAAAGAAAGAAGGGTGGAAAAGATTTTGCTCGCCCGATAGACACATGCTCGCTGGATGTGGCTGAGACGCGGTGCGTGACGCGTAGTAAACAACGTAACGGCAAGCAGCAATATGTTGGGGATTTGTTTATTTCTCGTTATGATCTCAATTATTAAATAGACAGACGATTCTGCTGCAGCACATTTGGATCCGCTTCGGAGGATAAAACCGTTCTGTACGCCATCAATTTACGGAAGCGGATGTCGGTGTGGGATCTAAGGAGGAATAAACAGATAGAAGTATGGGAACAACTAGGGTCAACTGCCAAAAAGACGTTGAGAAATGGGAGCGAAAATTAAGCCAAGAGGCATTAAGAATTTCTTATTGCAATGTTGAATTTTTATTATAGATTGTTTGCTTTAATATCTCCTTAGTCTCTACAAACTTTAGAGGATAGTTTAAGCCATCTCCAGATTCTTCTGAAGACCTGAAGTCGATCACATGTTCTGAACTCGATTCAAGATTATAGTAATTCTTGGCCTTGAAATGTTTCAGTCCAGAAATTCTGATCAGAATCCGGTTCTTCTGTTTTGGCTTTACAATCTCGAGAGGTCTTGGCCTACCGTTACTGGCTTACTTGAATAACTTTATCCATAGCTTGATAGCCAGTTCAGCGTGCGGAGCGACGAATAGAATCCAGTAAGGGTTCGAATATCCCAAAAATCCCGATTACTTCCATATTATTGAGCATAAGACTAATATTATCTTTTTGTATTATTTTTCCTTGCAGGTGAGTTGAAATTAATAATAATAGACGTCCAACAATCCAGAACAGCATCAAAAGTAAGACTATACAATATTTTCATTTTAAACTAAAAAAAATTCGAACCTCTCCGAAAGCTTAAGGAGATGCTTAGCTTCTTCCCGTCACCGATAATGTATTGCACTACCTGAGTACCGGGATACATGCACACTGTATCCTTCGGAGCTCCCATAAATCAATGTCTTATATGTTCGATAGCATTCGTGAAGTTGCCGTGCAGCTAGATTGTTCCCCGGCATGAAGTTGCAGTTCGATCAGTACCTCCGAGGGCACGATGATGTACAGCTGATTATTTTTCACCTCAAAACGAAGCTATAAAACGGCGAGGAGCTCAAAAAAATCATACTCTTAAGCTTACAAGACCGCAATTTGTTATCCCATAGGTTCAGGACAAATCGGGAAGCCCATTTACCTATTCCTTGAGGCAGCTTTCCCTAGGTTGGGAGAAAACGAAAAAAATGGCATGTACATGGCATGTGCGTGGTTAAGGAAGCAAGTCTGGAACGATGGATCCAAACCAAAAAAAAAAGACTCTACCGAAAAATTCTAACCATACCGTTCAGAACGCTTCAGAAGGGTTTTTTAGTGGCCCATTTTGTGGGAGGAGTTGTGCAAGAACTGTGAAAAATATCAAGAAATAACAATGCTCATTTATATTCCGACATGTCTAGACGTAAATCGCTTGCTGCATTACGGCGCTTGGCCGGGTCGGGTTTTTTGGGCGGCAGTCGGCGGCAGTTTCAGTGTTTTGTTGCGTTTGATATGCAGCCCGGATGTTCCTTTCGGGGCTGTGTGGTGCAAAAACGTAAGGGATGCCTCGTTGATTCGGTGTAGTAAATTAATTATAGCTTAATATAATTTTCTTGTATGCCCCTGGCTTCCAAATTCCTGTAGTTTCCTCTCAAAACGTTCAAAAAACGAAACTTTGTAGGAAGAAATGTATTTTAAGCATGATGAAGGATACGCTCAAAAACGAAAGTAGAATTCCACCTTTGTTTATTGAAATTATTCGCGGGCAATGGAATGTGTCTTTCGGACGGGAATGTTTTGGCTCTCAGTTTGGCCAACATTCACTTTCAGAAACTCGTCCCTTTTTTTGCTACAGTTTTCAATGTGGTCGAACTGTGTACAATTTATTCAACTTTATTTTTAGTAGAAAACAGAGTTTGTACTTTAACTCATGAGATTTCTAGTGTTATAAAACATTTTGTTTGTATTAAACAAAAACGGATGAATGTTCTCTTATAAGGGTCTTTTCTTCCTCTCTACTCAATGATCTGCTAAGGTTAGGCCGACCATATTATGTCTTACTTATTTTGTACTTCTTAGCCGGCTAGTTGTTAGCCCTTGCTACACCCTGAGTGATCTGTGATGGAAAGGCACACAGGTACTGATATTAAAATCTAATATAATACTAACCACGGCTCGCTGGTAGATGTGACAGCGGCCCCGCGATCTTCACGCGACATGAGCGGGGTTCAATTCTCTTCTGGGCCGTTCCCCCCATATTATGGTACTGACTGTCCAACTATGCGGTATCAATAAGTCTCCTAAGCCAGAAATGGCAGGCAATACCTAAGAGCTCGTTAGGCCAAGAATTGTGAGCGATATTACTAAAAAGACATTACTTATTCTCAAACGTTCTCAGCTGATACCAACTAAATAAAGATTTTCTTTTATTTTGTGTATATTCCAAGCAGAAAGCTATCCTTTTTTAAGCCGACCTTGTATTTAAAGAACTAAAAGTAAATAAATTCGCAAATCGGTGTGTATTAATCATATTTACCCCACCAACAGTTGCCGGCACCAAACAACCGTAATGCGTCATCTTAGTCATCCGGTTACTGGGGAGGCTCGACCCGCTAATGCGCGTACATGGATGAATCACCTGCAAACGTCGCGCGAGATGTAAAATGTCGATACCGGCGTGAAACGGCCGGAAACTTCATCTAAATGGTGGAACTATTTTGGGAGTACCACCCTATAACGACGTACGAATGTGTGCCACTTTCATATGCCAGCTTTCGTGTGCATCGGGTTTGTGTAAATTTTGAACATTGTTTAAATGTTCCTGCCTCGTGCTTGCAAGATTGGCGGGCGTAACCACGATTTACGTACCGAAGGTATGCGTCACCTTTACCATTTTGCTTGGAACGATCATCCATGATGATTGCAAATTTCTTGAAATTGTTCTGCTTTTGTTTATTTTCTGTTGAATCGGTGATCGGTGATTTGCAATAGAATATATTTTTATAGTGTATGCTGAACGTTCTCCCGTAAAACAATTTTGAGCCTTAAACTGGGTTCCTTCTTTCTGCGATGATTCATGTAACCCCTTGTGATTGTCTCGTCTCATCCTTTTTTTGCCCATTTGGTAACCGCATTCAGGTTGTACGGTACTTTGCCGTACACAAAATACATTCAGCGATGAAATAAAGCTTTAATAAACGGAAGCTTTTGTTATAAAAAAGTGCCTCTATTTTTTCTCCAACCCCTCCACGAACGCCATTTGGTATGAGATCATCAGCAGAAGCATTTTATGGCCGCTGGTACGAAGCCTTGCGCCCGAAACGAGCGGGCGGGCACATAGGAGTAATTTTTACTGCCAGTGGGTTAACAGCGCGACCCAATTACGGAAATTCATCCGGAGCAAGAGCAAAACCGGCGTCGTACATGTGCAATGGCACCGATTCACATCAGAATCCATTGAACGTGGTAAAACTTATAGCTTTTCATTTTGCCTATAATATCATATTTTCATCCCTTGTCATAAGCTGACATTTTCCATCGCATTCTCGCGACGACGTTAGCGAAAAAGCGTCCAGGGGACGATGCTTTGTCCTGCCAGGAGGCAGCTTGTTTGTTGGGTGTAATGTTGGTGCCTTCGTGGAGTTCCATAACAAGGCACGTTGCGCTGCTGATGGTTGTGGTAAGTGTGATTAGATTGTTAATGGAAATTTAAATTTGACTCAATCCTTGCCCCCTATCGAAAGGGAACAAAGAAAGCACACACTTTTAAAGGTGAATCCGGCGAGGTGGCGCGATGTCGAGCGTCTTCTTAAAAGCATACGGGGTTCACCAATGAATGTTGGATCATTCCACCCGGCGGAAGCAGAGGATGCGTACTGAGATTGTTATGCTACCATCTTACCATACGGCATGAAGGGATAATCGAGAGCTGCGAAGGGGCAATCTCTGTGCCGTTTCGTGCTTTGAGTGACTGAAAACACACCTTTTTACCGTGCTCCAGTTCTCTTTTCCATTTGGAACTGCTGCTGGTGCGCTGTTTAACGACGAAACGATAGTTGGTTAAGTGAGTGTTAATAATCGCGAAGCATCATCAACGCAAAATCGGGCCATTCGTATGGCACGGATTGGCGGTTCGTGCTAATATTAGCCTCGAACGAGAAACATGTTACTGTTGGTGTTCTTTTCACGTTGGTTTTCACGTCAATGGGAAAGTGTTGATGAGAAGCTGCAGCTTAAGAGTTGATTATTGTTTTTGTAGAACAACGAAGTATTTAAAATATTTTCATCGGTATTTCATCTTCAAATTATGATTTGGAGCGTTTGCTAGAGTCATGACAATTTCATAAGGTAGTTTTCATGACCATATTTTTATAGTTTTATTAATAGTTTTAACTACACTGTGCTAAGCCGGTCTGCCATTTTGTGGCTTTCCGTTACTTAATTCTACCCGTAGTAAAGTAGTCAGCCCTACGTAAGAGGAGGTGGTCTATATGGGAGTTGAACCCTGGTCCTGCTGTGTGAAGACCGGCGCCGTTATCATCTCGGACCGCCCCCGATATCATGCGTCATACGCTTTCTTCTAGATATCCGAGTTACTTATTGATTTAAACCATTCTTATCTTGAGCGTCCAACATTCAAATATTGCTTCGTTCTACGCATTCCAAAAAAGCCTCGATAAATACCAAAACAAGAGCCTCAATCAACATTCTTACTACAAGAAAGATTGCAGCAATCTCGCACCATCCGTCGCACAACAACTGATAGCGATCGATAAGAACGACCAGTCGATTAGAGTGGGTCGTCTTCGTCTATCTCCGGCTCTGCCCAGTTCAAATCACGCCACAGTCCCGCACCAGCTGAGAATTTTGTTGATTTAAGTGTTGTTAGTTTTGAGCCGTCCCGATCGGTCCGAGCCAAAACCAAACCAAACCAAAAAACGTTCCATTTGTTTGTACGATAAATAGAAAAAAAAACGCTCCCAACTGAAGAAACCCTTTTTTGGCCGAACCGAAGTGAGTCCGAGTGATGTGCGAGCCGAGATGGCATATGCTTTCGAGACGGAATTTGTTATGATGCAAACCAGCTGGCAGTTTGTGTCGGTGCCAGGGCTAGTAAGATGCGATGAGTGGAACCGAAAGCACCACCGTACACAAAAAACAGCGCAAGAATGAATAGCAAATGACCGTACGGGGTACATACCGTGGTCGTACCGGGTCACCGTTGCGATGCTGGCCGTTGGAGAGCGTTCGGATCCGTCAACACCGAGTAGACCCGTGTGATGGTGTAAACATTTGCGAAGATATTGTTTTGTTATTCTAATAATGCTTCACATGATCTTTTGTTTTTGTTTCGCAATATGAATCAAATGTATGGAAGCGAGCAAAAGCGAAGGAACAAAGTACAGTAAGTGAATTTAAAACAAAAAGTCAATACAACCAGGCCTTGTGAAGCATCGAAAACATTCAACGTTAAGCGATTCTTGACGACAACAAAAAAAAAAACCGAATCATCGTACAAAAGGTTTCTGAATTCCTTTTCCATCAGCAAGTCAAACCGATGCATGTGATTGCACGAAGAAAGAAGCTTATATGCAGCCACTACCGAATGGCGCGCACCAGTGCTTTAGCTTTTTTATCGATTTACGATGCATTTTCTTTCCTTTCGGCGTTTGGTTACGGTATTGTATGCTAATGAGATGTGAGGCACTTGCAAAACTTAGGGCCTCTGAGACGGGTTGGGAAGCTAGCTACGGTTGGGGCCGGTCGGAGCTAAAAATAGCAAAAACAGGTTTGCGTAGGTCACTCACTACCTTATGAATGGGATGGGAGCATGTTTGCGAGCATGGGAGCAAAGGCCTGTTAATGTTGATTTGACGAGTTGAAAATCTAATAACGCCGCAAGAAGCCTGCAAAACCTTGCCGAAGACGACGGTAAACTCACCGCTTTAATGAGTTTGCAATTTTTACTTCTTCCGTGCAATCAAATTTGAATTGTGCCCCCGCAAAATTGTGCCGCACCGACACGTGCCAAAACAAAGGGAAAAGCCACACTTTCCACTGAATGGAAATGGCACCGTATCGGTGCAATTGTAATGCGAAGGGCAAGCGGTTGCACTTATTATGGTCGAACAACAGGCCTCTCCCCCCCCCCCCTCAACTGCTTGCCCCACATTCATTACCAATCAAAGGCAACCGCGGCCGTCCGCAGCACAGTTTTCGGTTCGTTACCGGCCGACCGTACCGAAGATTGGCCTAATAAAATTTTGATTAGCTACGAAAGCAAACTTCCGAAATCTGTCGAATCTGGTCCTCCTTTTGTCGGACGCTTACAATTTTCCATCCTGGGTTTAGCTGGGGGGGTGGGAAGCCTTTCAAGAAGAAAAAATCGAACCGAAGCATAACTACGAATTGCGCGTGGGGCATGAGTTTCGGGGCGGGCAAAGATTCGATTTTGTTTTCTTTCGCTGTTCGCCCAAATTTGGTTCAATTTTATTTTCGCACGTACCAATCGCATGCTGATGACTCAGTCGGTCAGTGATTCGCTACGGGGACCTCGATTTCGTCCTCGTTGCGCTGAGAAGTACGTTGTGCGAGTACATTTTATGCTGCTAGGGATCGTGTTGGAAGAGAAGCTCACGGGAACAAAGGACAGTGTCGCAATTGAATTTCGGTAAATATTTTTGTTCAATGGCTTTCTTTTTAAACGCACGGCTTTATGCAAATGGGCCCATGTTCGGTTCCCTCAAAGAATGGTCAATTTTATTGCCCGGAGCTCGCAAGGGAATGGGGTTTTGTAATCTGGCTGTTAATTTACTCGTAATAAGCTAATTTTCCTGACCGTTTCCCTTTTTGGAAGTATATGATCGTTGTATGCGGGTGGTAAAATGCAGGGCTTTTCGGTTGATAAAGCAAAATTATCTTCTGTTATGGCAATGGCAGTGGATCTTTCCGCTCTTAGGTTGATCCACCACTGCCTTATCAAGTTAGAATTCAGGAGTCTTTATCAGGCCTTTTTGAAAGCTTATCTGGCGTTCGTTTGGTGATGGTTGAGGCTCCTTCTATTCCTGTTGTTTGTCAATAACTGTTTGTGTGCGGTTGCCCCCGATAATGTCCTTATGTGAATTGATGTCCTGAAAATCATTCTCCATGTTAACTCACCTGCTGATCAATGCTATCTTTCTGTATCGGTTTCTTGATACTCGATCTTCTGATCGATTTCTTCGCCGTATGGTGTTGATCAAAATTGGCCAGTAGCTTTGTTTCCAGGATTCCAGTACGATTCGCTGGAGATAGACAAAATCTTTCTTGGACTTTCATCAAGAACCTTGATGCTTGGCTAAACACAAACTCAAATATTAAAGAAAAATTTGAGTGAATGATTTTCCCCTATCAACTGCAAAAACCCTGTAACATCCAGTGCAGTGCACTGCCTCCAGTGCACATAGAGCGGTGGAAGGAGTCGCAAATGAACACCACCCTCATCGCTTACCGGTGAAGAATGCATATTTGCATTTTGCGCACTCCTAGTTTGCGAATTATCAGCCCCCAAAATCTAGTTGACTAATGGAACCTTTGGCATGAATAAATAGGCTCGCGCAAAAAGCCCCATCACCCATCGTTTCCATTTTGTTTTCGCACGAAAAGTATTCGCACCACGCGAATGAGCTAAACTGGTGAAATATTTAGCTTCATAAATAATGCAATAAGTTTGCGTCTACCGTGGGGGTGGAAAATCGGGGGTGCCGTGGAGCATAAATCATACACTCATAATTGAGTTGCCGATCGTATGTGTGTGGCAAAGAGCACTCGGCAACCGGCACCCGATGCGTGACTCAGTTTTGATAATCAACTACTCACACAAAAAACATGAGAGCTAACTAAATAAACTAGACGGAAAAATGGTCGGAACAGGTGAAAGGCGAACGACTTTTGGCCTGGTAAAGGGTTTTCCGGGGTTTTTTTTTTTGGTCGATAAATTTCATATCATTCTACCGCCCCCTGTACGCTTACCCAGCAAAACCTATATCCATGGTCACGGCCATTTGGATGTGCGCGGGAGTGGAGAGAGTGTGGAGTGGAGAGTACTAAAGCGGGTGGCATTTTGACATTCGAATTGACTCAAAATTTATGAATCGTTCCTCACCGGCACAGTAAGCGTAAATAGGAAAATATGAACACCAAACTCAGCCGAGCCGAGCAGGCAGCCAGCCGAGCCAGTCAACCGGAATTGGATTGGATGATATCAATATGCAATGAGCTGCCGGATGTTTGGCCGGTTTTTCGGTTTGTCTCTGAATCTACATACCACCTTTGCAGTGGTTGGCACTGCAGTGAAGGACGGCATGCAACCATTCACACCTTGTAGAAATTGATAAATATTTGCTTGGCTTGGTATGGTTTAATGCTTGCCCGATCGAGGTGTTGAATGGGCAACGAGCTCACCATGTGAAATATGTGAGCCTTGCCTGGTGGCTAGCATAAATCGTAAAGCGTTCAAAGAATAAAATAATTTTTCTTTTGGAAACTTGAACCGACTGTTGGGGGGTGTGCAGCCTCTACCGATCCTATTGATTATTTGCAACGAATGAATATAAGTGGCTATGTTTGGCGAGTGATAAATTGAGTTGTTGGAAATGGTTCCCTGCTAGGCTCTTGTTTTTTCTTCTTACCTTCACAGCATCATCCTTCCGATCACTGTGCGGAAAGCAATCTCGCAGGATAAACCGTTTGTCGGATAAACCTTACCCGGGTGCTTCATATTTTTGTGATTGTTTTTCAATTATTCAGTGCAAACAAGGCAATAACACTTGGCATGGCAGGCGTGCAATGCCGACGTGCGTTCGTATCGCTTTGCCGACCGTGCAGAACGGGGCCGATATCCTTGTGTGTACGTACCGAAGGCTTTCCATTTGTAATGAACCTGAAGCCCTCCCAGCATCGTGCTTGGTGAAAATGTTCATTCACACCGTTTGAGAACGCATTTTCAACCAATCAGCCAATGTGGTGGAAGGTGGGAAGCTGTTCTGCGATAGGAATTTTAAAATATGCCTCCACACGTTCGAGGAAAATTGGAAATGTAAGATTTGTAATAGAATAAATCTGAATTGTTTGAGTTTAGGATGGTAGTGGTTGTGCGTCATCAGTCGAAAAATCTTTGAGTAGATGGTAGAGCAGCTGGCTCATTGGAACAGTTAGTCCTGCTATCTTAAAGCCACTAGAACTAAAGGTCTTCAGGGGCTATGATAGAGAGCTTACTCTAGGAAGATATTCTTGATTGGTCCTTTTAATCAACCTAGCCCTTGTTCTCACCGTCCGAGAATACTTGGAGGTCGGAACTGAATGGGGTCTTCTATAAGCCAATACAAGTCCTTGCATGGGTCGATATCTTGAAGCTTCAATTTAAAGTCCTCTTATGTAGTTAATACTTACCAAAGGTTCGAACAAACGGCATACGTCCTCGGCATCACCATTCTTTAGTTATAAGTCAGTATTGATACTATCCGACGAAGCTCGATACAGTACAATTGTAGTTCCAACACTCGAATGATCGAGAGGATGATGCTCAGCCTCTTATGCATGGAATTTTAGGAGCGCTCTGGGTCTCTGCGTGATGTACAATGATCCAAATATTGTACAGCCAACTATACTTGCCACACTCCAATGGACTTATCATGTCATGAGAATGGTATCGGATGACCTAGCCAGTGGGAATTCTTTTTGGGAAGTCCTCATTGTTAGAGGAGACGATCTGAGATGAATTGAAGATATTTGATTGCTTGACGCCGTCGCAGGACCTTGTGTGTTATCGAGGGCTTCTAAAGCAGGCTAATACTAAGATGCGGCTGTAGAGCCAGATTTTAAGAAATTCTAATTACATAAAAGACGTTTTAAATTTTATTTTAGTATGATTTTTAATCTTCTTATTGAACCAAAACATGAGCACTTTAAAACAATTTTGAATGTCTTCATGTTCCCGTATCAAAAAACTGTATTGTATTCCCGTTAAAGCTTTGTTTTGACCCATTTTTTAAACACTTTCAGTGGATAACTCAATCCCGTGTAGCTGTGCACACACAAAAAGAGATACAAAATGAATTGCACACCCCTGTAGGAAATTGACACCAAGCTAATCGAGTTTCATCGACGCACGGGTGAATGAGCATCCGGTACCGGGGCGAAACCCAGACCCCGCCAATCCAACGACTCAAGTGTCAAGGGAATGTTATCAAATTTCTGCACAAAAAAAGAAAGAAAAGTAAAGAAACCTACAACAGAAAAAAAACTTTTCCTTCACGACCGTCGATATCCGGTCGCTATCGCTCACTTACTCTATCTAGTGCCTCGGCACCATTGCAACATCGAGCCCTTTGATCTTGGTTTGAATGTGGTCCTGGGGTGTTTCGTTGCTCCTTTCGAGGGGCCAGGTTTCTTCGTCCGCCTGATCGCGTATTTCTCATGCACGTGCGTAGGTTCTGCCGTTCTGCCAAAACCCGCACGCAATACAAGTTAGCGTTGTCAAGTGTCTCTGCTCTACGGAAAGGAGAAAAAGGGAGGTGTGCTTTTTCTTTCTTTTTGCTCTACTCCCGGCACCATCGTAAGCCTCAACCATCAAAGGGGACAGTGTTTTTTATTTAAACTTGATGTGCGGCTATTATCGCCTGCTTTTTTTGTTCGTCGTCGCTGGCATCGAACACGCCAAGGGATGACCGGCGTCCTTCGGTGTGATGCGTTTGGGGAAATGCTTCACGGCATCGGCAGCATCCTTCGTTCTTTTAAGGTGGAAGTGTGCCGGTGTTCGATCGATAGGGCGAAATTTGCCGAGCCCCAACACACACACGCACACAGCGCTCTGTCTCGGATGTCCTTTTTTCATGCTCTCTCTCTATCTATGTCTCACTCGGCAACTGCTCCAAGCTCCAGCCAGGGTAGAGGCGTAGAACGTGAGCTGAGAGCATAACAAACGCACAATCTTACGCGACGCATCCTTGTGCCACGATCCAGGGCGAGAAAAAAAAACAACCAGGCCTGCCCTCGAGTGTTACACAGGCAGAAGGAGTTTTGGATTTGCCCCATTTGCCGGTAGAAAATGAGCCGAACCCTGGGACAGTCCGCGAACGCTGGTAACATCTTATTCATTTCGTTCATTCATTCGGTGCGGATAGGCGTTAAGGGCTCGCTGTAGCATCGGAACGATGTTGTTGTCGTTAGCTCATTTCTAGTGTCTAATGGTAGACCACCGCCATGCATGAGCACGAGTCGCTTCCGGCGTGTCGGAATATGAAATTGAGACAACTTACATTGGCGCTGGGACCTGATCGGACTCGGACGGGTGACTGGGGAGTCGTTTTGCACCGCAAAATTGCTGCTAGGACAATGGAGGCAGCGAAGATGGATGGCTGGGGTACGTCCTGCCGGGCGAGCGAAGATTAACCGGACTAGAAAGCAAAAGGACGTGCCAGGAGAGTGAAAACCGTACGCCACATGAAAAAGCCTAGATACCTTCTTGGCGCGCAAATGGTATCGCTGGACCTGGAGACAAGTTACATTGTGTTGTCTTTAAGCGAGAGATATCCGGGGAAAACGTTTTAATTGTGCTTTCAGCGTGTCTGGAATGTAAAGGCTCAAGCTTTCGCACGCCACAAGGCTTTACCTTTTCGGACACGTCACAAAAGCTTTTTGGAGATGTTCCACCAATGCGATGCGCCTTATTATGCTACAAATCATACGATTATCCCGTTTGTCACAAAATGAATTATAGATGTTTTGGACGAAATCGATCGAGCACGTGATGCACTTGAGGCCGGGTTTTTTACGTGACGTGTGTGCAGAATGCTGGAAGAATTATAGTTGTTTAAAAAGTTATATAGATTTACAAATAAATTTGTACAAATTACTATAATTGAAAGACTTGGGTGGCCCGGTAGTAGATACGACAACGGCGCCGGTCTTCACACGGCAGGACCAGGGTTCAAATCTCATCTGGGCCGTTCATCCATAGTGAGGTCTGACTATCCAACTATGAGGTATCATTAAGTCTAGTAAGCCAGAAAAATGACAGGCATGATCTAAGAGGTCGAGGTCAAGAAAGAAGGAAAATTGTAAGACATATAAATGTTATGCTATTTTTTTTTTTTATTCATAAAGAACGGCCTGGCCGTATTGCTAAATTTTATGCTATTCTTTCGCATTAAAAAATATTTTTTAGTCCTATACATGGTCTCCTCTACACCACGAACTTTGTGGCACCTTCCAGGACCATACTCTTTGTATCGTTTATTTATAGAGGTTTTGGATCGCAGAGAGAGGTCTTGAGCAAAATTGTTATGTATTATATTATTTTTAGAAATGCAAAATCAGGATCAGCATTCAGGTGTTTGGACTTTAAAATAGTCACACAAATTTGGGTCAAAGAGCATAAGCGGTGACATAGGCGGTAACGGCGCCGGCCTTCACACGGCAGGACCGGGATTCAAATCCCATCAAGACCACCTTCACCCGTTAGATGGGCTGACTACTTTGCTACGGGTAAAATCAAGTAACAGAAAGCCAGAAATGGCAGGCCGAGACCTCTCGAGGTTGGAGTGCTATGGAGGAAGAAGAAAAAGAAGAAGAGCCACATTTTGTAATAAGGACCTGACGATATCGCCAACTCCCATACCAGAAATCTCATATATCTTAATCAAGTTAAAGTAGCAACAAACCAACGGCAAATATACCTTTATTTCTCTAAACATGTTTCCAACAAGCCTATCTCCTACTCAAATAAAAGGATTACTGTTTGTTCTTTAACGTTGTTCCCTTCTGTCCTGTATTTACCTTAAAGAGCTTTCTTCGAACACGAAACACACCGCGAAAATACGGGCTAAAGGTAGCCTTTCTCCTTGTGCGAACCGTCCGAGCTTACAAGCAATGATAACGTACTGTTTATGTGGGGACCAGCTGGGGACCACTACTGGGCACGATCAAGAAAAGATAAAGTGACGAGTCCCTGTGGCGAGTGGCAAGCAAACGAAAGCGAACATTCTCATCTGTATTTGTGCTACTACTACCACTGTGATAGTGTGTCCTGAAAAACAGGCGAGAAGAATAAAGTGCGATAAGTTGTGGGAAAACGCCGGCTTTCTTCAAGCGATAGAACTCTGCTGGAGCGAAAAAAAAAACTCACCCGGAACTGGTCGCCGGCCAGCAGGATTCGTGCAAAACATGTGTTACACGAAATGTTGCCTAGCGTGAGTGTGTGTGTCAACTTCCGTTTCCGGACGCTCCGGTGTCACCAAAGCGAGTGAGGGCTTTGTTAAGCTTAAATTGTAATATTGCGCCTTAAAAAACGAGGCTTTTTTGCTAGCTGCCCCCGGGGTGGGAAAACACTCCATCTTCCACTTTCCCGAGGGCTCGAGGAGAAGGGACGCCGCTTTTACAATGGATTCCATCGAAATGGTGGTCATCACTCTGCTTGCCGCTGATCCAGTGAGCAGCCTTGCCGTGCTGTACATCCCCTTCGAAATGGGTTCGGCCCGGTGTGAGGTTCCGTGAGGTTTTTAAGCGTATCATCATTAAAGTGACACACGAAAAGTTCTACACTTCCTCTCGCCATCCCTCCTCAGCACAGATTCCCGCTGGCCTCCATCGATTCCATTTGGAGGTACCGAGCGAATCGGGTACCCAAAAGCGCCACGTAACGCAAAGGGAAAACTTTCGTCATCAGCTTGTCAACTTTTCGGTTAACGTTGTTCCGTGCCAGATTCCCGCACTGGCACATCATTAAATCGCTTGTTTGCCAAACGGCCGTCGTTGTTGTGGTTTGATTATGTACCACGTTTTTTTTTTTTTGTTGCTTTCCTTTTTGACACATATTTCAAGCTTCTTTCTCCAGCGCAATGGAACATTTTCAGTTCATCACGTTAATTTAATGTTCGGATGGGAGGATGTATTTTTTTTCGTGAGCGTTAAACTTTCCACTAATCGCACTAATGTTATTTTTTCTCTCCTCCTCTCTCTCTCTCTCTTCCATAGGTACGTTGACGAGGTGTGCGATTTATGTGCGGTGCGATCGGTTATGCAGATTAAACAGATGCTCATTAACGACAGGTGTTGTGGACGTTGCCGGGCATTTGCTTTCGTGCGCCCGATTTTCTTTCGGCGGGTCGTTGTGGTTGAAAATTTGATGCTGCAGCTAGCAAAAAATATACGTAACATAATAACAACTCATATCCAACAAAAAGGAGAGGGAAAAACTTTGCCCCCTTTGGATGGACATCAAGGGCCAAGCAGCAGCATCCCGAGAAACGATGATTAAGTGCTTCCCGGCTCGCGAGTTCGAAACTCGTTAAGCGTCTTGCCCCGGCATTTGCGGACACCGCTCGCGCTTATAGCGCCCCGGTGCATGCCGGGTGAAAGTTGAAATAAGTTTACGGGTTGTTGAAACCCGACGGTCCGCAGGCTCCCAGTTTTACTCCTTGTTTCGTGGTTGTTTTCCATCACCGTGAACATCATCTCAACTCACCATGCACTGCAATTGGGGCCTGTTGCACCGTGCACGGTACTCGCAAGCTTAATGCTTGTCAACCACACAAACCCCAACAGCAGCAGCAGCATATGGGCACGGGCAGCACGGCTCAAATCGAAACCAAAAACGACACCCGGAAAAGCTGGTGAACACACGCGCCCGGTTGGTGCTGAGCTCGCGAATCATTTTCCACCACTAAACCCTTCTCGGTGATACGATTGTCACGGGGGCCGCCCATGGGAAAAATCACACACACTCACACTTTTTACACTGGCGTGCGATACGGTGCTTAAATAATTTTCCAACCAACGTGTGCAGCTTTCGCTCGCTGCCTCTATCAGTGGATGATAGAACTGTCCTATTTGCGTTTAAGAGGGGCGTTAGGTGCAGTTTTACGGAGGCAAAAAAGGAGAGCAAAAAAGACAAACTCTTACACATCAAACGAGGCACGTAATATATGGGCTCCGAACACGATGATGCAATTTGATGTGATGCACGTCTGTGGCGACGCTGGTGTGTGTGTGATCGTGCTGAGGACGAGCACGATCCACCGGGAAAGCTTAGGACAGGAAGCACTTTTAATTGCGCACTGGAAGCAATGGATGTGCGTTTAGGTGGTTTATTGCAATTTAGCACCCCGGCACTTGATTGAGTAACTGAAGAAGCATTAGTTTGATCCGCTGTCGAAACGTTGATGTGATCGGACGTGTTTTCTCTTGCGCGCGCGACTCACGAGTGATATTGTGTGTGTTTGTGTGTGTTAGTTAGCGATATTGCTACTCCTCTATTCCTAGCGAAATCCCCCTTTTTTTTTTTTTAACGTCACAGTGCACGCAAAACGACAGATTCTGAGAAAGTCAAACAATCCCAATGACGGGCCCGTCGGCGGCCGCAGCTATGTTCCCCCCACTCTCTACTATAGAGCAGAGGGGGAGAACGTTGCCATTGTATATGGATAGAAACGGCGAGTACGGAGAAAAACGGTTTTTGCTGTTACGTACAGTGGGGGAAAAAACCCTTCCCGCGAATCCATGGATACTGAGCGACACGATTAAACGTGCAATTGGTAAAATTGTTACTGGCCGACCGTTGGATTCCAAAACATTCCTGCTGGAAACACGATCAGAAAAAGTGTTTACCGAACTGCAGAAGATCAATTCCTTGATGAACGGCGACAAGATCTCAATTACACCACATCCTACACTGAACGCCGTAAAGTTTGTGTTTACGTGCAGCTCGATTGGCGCCTTAAAATCAGAAGAGATAATAGAACATATGGGAGCAGAAGGTATCACCGACGTATACAGATTCACAAAAAGAGTGAATGGCCAAATTGTGCAAACAAATGCATATGTGGTGACTATGCAAGCAGTGGCAATTCCGGAATATGTGTACATCGGGCTAGAGAAGATAAAAACAAGGGTTTATTATCCCCGACCTATGCGCTGCAACAGATGCCTCCGATTTGGCCATACTACGAAAAACTGCGCAAACAAAGAAATCTGTGCAAATTGCGGACAAGATGCCCACGGTCACTGCACAGTGTCACCAACGTGCGTTAATTGTAACGAACATCACAACACTTTTGACAAAAAATGTCCACACTACACCAAAGAAGCGGAGATTATAAAAATTAAAACCGACAACAACTGCTCCTTCCGCGAGGCTAGATTAGCATACGAACAAAACACGCATAAGCAAATGTCAAACAGTTTTGCTCAACAAAGAATCGCTGCAGCCCAAGCAATAGACCCGAAAGATAAAATTATAGAAAATCTCACTCAAACTGTTAACCTACTGAAAGACCAGATTGCTGTTCTCACAAAAACCATTGAAAAATTCACTCAAACAAAACAGAACAAAACTGAATGCCAAAACCTCATCTCGGACTCAGATACAGAAGACACCGCAGGTAACACAATTATCACAAATAAAAATAACAAACCATCCACCTTCAAGCATCCATTGACATCCTCTAGCGAAGAACTCTCGGCCAAAAAGACAAGGAAAGGACATCGTAAATAGAAACAAAAAAAAAAAAAAAACAATTCATTAACCTAATCATCGCATCAGCAAATCTTTTTTAGCCTAAAATTTTAATCATGACAGCACAATCTACAAATAATTCTATCAGGACAATTTTTCCAGGTGAAACTAAACTTGTTTTGAATTGGAATATACGTAGCTTCTCAAAAAATTTAGATGAATTAAAAATATTAATAAACAAACATGAGCCGAAAATAATAACATTACAAGAAGCCTACACAAACCCTATTCTGCTCAATAGAACACCACTAAGCAGTTATCATTGGATAACTAACAATTCCCCTATCACATCCCACAGCACCTGCATGGGAATCCACAAAAGCATACCTTACACAAGAATTCGCATTAAAACTTCCATACCTTCAGTATGCATTCACATTAGAAGCCCAATAGAGTTAAATATCCTAAGTGTTTACTTATCGCCAAATTATAATAATAACATTGTAACAGAGCTGAACAACCTCCTTGCAAAAATTCCAAATCCTATCCTCATTATTGGAGATTTAAACGCACAAAACACACAGTGGGGTTGTTCCCAAACCAACAAACGAGGCACAGACATCCATAACATTTTACAACAAAATCAAATATTTCCTCTCCATAATAACCTACCTACCCGTATCGATCCTTCGACCGGTCAAATGAGCTCTATAGATCATTGTGCTACATCGGATAACATAGCATCGAGGTTTGTTCTCACTGTTGAAAATGACCTCTATGGCAGTGACCACTTCCCACTTACAGTTAAACTTAATCCTACTAATCTATACAACAATTTTCCTTCCTTCCGTCCTCGTTGGAAGTACGACATGGCGGATTGGTCAAAATATAAACAAATATTGAACAATATTCCGTGGAGCAGGATGAAGGTAAATGAACATAGATTCATTGATATAATCCTAGAGGCTGCTTCCCAAAGCATTCCTAAAAGCAGTGGGAAAATTCCCAAAAAATACGTTCCCTGGTGGAATGAGGAAGTTGCTGAAGCAATAAAAACTCGTAGGAAGTACCTAAGAAAGCTCAGGAAATTGTCAACCTCGATCACTAACGACCATATCCAACCAGCAATATTACAAAAATACAAAGAAGCAAATAAACAAGCCAAGTTATTAATAGCTAAATCAAAACAAAATAGCTGGGAAAAATTCATACAAGAAATCGATCCGTCCATATCCTCAAAGGAAATGTGGCGGCGAATAAACATTTTAAACGGCAAGAAATCCAACACAAATTTCCCTTCCCTACTCAACCCTGAAAATCCTATTAATGACTCAGTTGCCATAGCGGAAGAATTCTCAAAACATTTTCAATCCATATCTTCGAGTCATAGTTATTCCGACAAGTTTTTAAAGCACAAAAGAGCTATGGAACGGAAAAAAACATCCTTTCAAACATCCCAAGATTTACAATACAACAAACTATTTTCAATAAAAGAACTTTCTCATGCACTTAGCAAATGTAATGGAAAGTCTGCCGGACCAGATGGAGTGGGATACCCATTACTTCAACATCTACCCAGTGGTGCTTTAGAATATCTCCTCCAAATTTATAACAACATATGGTGCACAGGTAAAATCCCGCTGCACTGGAAAAACAGTTATATAATTCCTATTCCCAAACCACTTAAATCACCTTTTAACGTTGACAGCTACCGGCCAATCTCTTTATTAAACTGTATTTCTAAAATTCTCGAACGTATAGTTAACAGAAGACTCTGTCATGAACTAGAATCTAAAAAATTACTCCATAAAAACCAACACGCTTTCCGCAGCGGTCACGGTACGGAAACATATTTCGCCACACTAGAAAACATATTGACAACCGCAAAGAACAATAATAGACATAGACCTAGCCATTGTTGACCTTGCCAAGGCTTATGACTTGACTTGGCGACATGGCATTTTACATCAATTGGAAAGATGGGGCTTCCAAGGAAATTTACCTATCTTTATACAAAACTTTTTAGAAAACCGTACCTTTAGGATTAGTATTGGCAATACATTTTCGCAAATCAAACACTTAGAAAATGGAGTTCCGCAAGGTGCTATCCTTTCTCCCACCCTTTTCCTTATTAGTATCGAGTCCCTTTTCACACATGTCCCTAATAATATCACCCCCCTCATATATGCAGACGACATTCTATTAATTTCCTCGGATGTCTCTTCCAGTAAATCGAGAAAGGCTCTCCAAACTGGCATAAATAATCTAAAAAAATGGTGTGATTCAACAGGTTTCCAAATAGCACCAGAAAAATGCAAAATCTTACGAATTTGTAAAACCCAGAAGACAAAAAATCTTAAGAAGATTTCAATAGAAAACAGCATTATTCCGAACGTTAATCAAGCTAAAATCTTAGGAATTACTCTCGACTCAAAACTATCATTCAAACCACATCTGAAAAATATCAAAACATCCTCTACATCGTACATAAATGTCTTCAAAATGATAGGATATGGAAAAATCAGGGCATCTCGTCTCATAATGATTCGATTGATTAATGGATGGCTTCTCCCAAAAATTTTGTTCGGAATAGAACTTATTAGTTTAGAGTTTGACGGTATTAATAATATTTTAGCTCCTATCTACCATTCAGCTATAAGATGCGCCACCGGTGCATTCATTACTAGCCCTATAAAATCACTTATATGTGAAAGTGGTCTTCTTCCTTTTCCACAGATAATAACACTCCGTTTGATAGGCACGGCTTTACGCAATTTAGAGAAAAGAGTAGAATGCCCGAATTTAATTCAGAGAGCAAAAGACATGTTTAAAAGGACCACTAATCATCTCCTACCAGATATTCTAAAAATAACTAGAAATTCGGAACGCCCATGGTTCCAGAACTCACATAAAATAGACTGGACTATTTACGATCAACTTAGACAAAACAATAAACAAGCATACCAAATTTCAATAGAGCATATCAACAGTAAATATTTCAACCATCACAAAATTTACACCGACGGGTCAATCTATATGAACTCCGCAGGGTGTGGCATTTACTCTGATAATTCTAGTTGCGCGATAAAACTTCCTGACTACTCATCAATTTTTTCAGCTGAGGCCACTGCTATTTATATAGCAGCAGATGAAAACATTGATCCAGACAGACCTACCGTAATTTTCTCCGACAGTGCAAGTGTATTAGCTGCAGTAGAACATGGTCGTTCAAAAGATCCCCATATTCAGGCAATAGATGCAATAGACCATGCTAAAAACATTTCCTTCTGTTGGATCCCAAGCCATACTGGTATAATAGGCAATGAAAAAGCAGATAGACTGGCAAATGAAGGTCGACAATTACCAACTGACAACTCCCCTCCTATCTCTAAGAGGGATGCACTAAAACAATGCAAATATTTAATAGAAAAATCATGGCAGAGAGCTTGGAATAAGGAAATAGACAACCTGTTGAGATCAGTAAAAGTAACAATCCAACCTTGGAAAGACCCAGATAACAACAAAGATCAAAAGATATTATCCAGATTACGGATTGGACACACAAATCTAACCCATAGCCACCTATTAGCTAAAGCACCAGCGCCACTTTGCCAGTATTGTGGAACCCAAGTCACTATACATCATATCCTAACGGAATGCCGAGGATATGAAAGGGAGCGACACCACCTTAAGTTAAATTCCAATATTGACTGCATTTTAGGACCAGATTCTAAAGAAGAGAAAAAAGTATTGAAATTTTTAAGAAAAACAAACTTATACAACCAAATATAATTAAGCCGGTAA
Organism: Anopheles stephensi; assembly: GCF_013141755.1. NCBI lineage: Eukaryota > Metazoa > Arthropoda > Insecta > Diptera > Culicidae > Anopheles > Anopheles stephensi. The sequence continues at coordinate 63,943,951 of NC_050203.1, read as the reverse complement.
AAAAAGGGGGAAAAAAAATATAATAACAATAATAAAGAAACACACTCAACATTAGAGAGGAAAACTAAACAATGTGGTGAATTCGACTACTGCAGTAGTCTGTCGTCCACAACACAAAAAAGGACTGAGTTACCTCAACAACTCAAGTACAAACTTAGAAAAAGATTCAACTATTGAAAATAGTCTGATACTTCTAAAGTCGAAAGGAATGGGACACCTTAACGTCTCAGTAACCCTCTCACACAACCTATCCAACATTCCAATCCCTTCAACATCCACAATCCCAGTAAAAGAGACGAAAGAGACCCAAGTGGTCCAAAATCTCTATAATATTTAAACAACAACAACAACATTAGTTTGATCGTAAATGTTAATTTGTGACTTTAACGTTCCTTTTTTGAGGGCTAAAGATGGTGGTGTTTGAGTTTGTAGCAAGGGGTATTACTTGCTACACGATTGATGTGCATGATGATGACCAAACGCTTTGCTTGAATGTGATGAGTAACTTAAATAATTGTACACTGCTCAAATCGAAATAAGCAGCTTCAGCTACCGACGAAAGGTCATTTACCGTACCGTACAAACATTTTATGCAGCTTTCATGCGTGTGTTGCTCCACAGCAAAGCATACGAACCAACCAACCGTGCCATTTATGTGCGGTCATTGCAACTCGTTGGAGCCACCGGTCCAACGAACCGACTGGCGCGCCGTGCACGTGAAAGCTCTCATGCATGCCCGGGCAAGAAGTATTTTGATCTACAAAACAGGGGGCCTAATTATGTGGCCCGGCCACAACGGGCCCCAACAAATGATCCCGTTAGGTGAAATAAAGAAGAAACTGGAAGGAGGCTTTTTGGTGGACTTCCTTGTCGCTATGTCGTCCGTGTGTCCTTTTATGTCACCACCTGACAGCTGGCAATGTGGAGCGCTAAATGCGATTTAAGATGCTGTTTTCACCATCCATCTTACTGTGTGTACTGTCCGGTGAGACCAAGACAATTCCGCTCTTCTTCACACTGATAAAGCGCCTGTTTGCTAGCGGTAGAACGTTTTCCCTTTTGCCCGTCCAGTTGAAAATGATGATTGCAGTCAAGCATGCTCAGCTGTTGTTATGTGACGTGTACACGATTCTTCGGCACCGTGCTGGTGGCTGGTGTGTAATTATCTCTTACTGCAGCTGTCTGGTAGAAGGATGGTTTGGTCTGTGTTTAAAGAATGGGAAAGTGGCAATATAATATAAAAAGATTTTACCAACAATGAATTCAAAGCCTTCCTCCTTTGCTTGAATTCTTGAAAATCATTTTCCAAGCTCTATACTCATGTAGAGGTGGAGTGTCGTTTTGCTACCTTGGAGTTTATGAAAACTTTTGTGTAAAATTAAGTTTTATCTGTCTTGTATCAAATATTCGAGCAACTATAAAGCAGGAAAAACTGAATAGGTAAATTGACCGTGAACCAGTTAATGTCAATGATGATCGTTTTGATAGAACAGATCCAATAACTACAAACATATCACTATAAGGCTGGTGCAATTACTCAATCTTATACAAATTTTATATTGAATTTGACGGATGAGGTCGAGTAGCTTCCAACCAGAAGCAATAAGTTCAAACAATTGAAAACAATTCAAATCCGATTTTTTTGACGGGGTACGCAACTCCTTCTTCTTCTTCCTTGGCACTACAACCTCGAGTGGTCTCGGCCTGCCATTTCTGGCTTTCTGTGACGTAGTACCCGTAGTATAGTAGTCAGCCTTACGTACGGGGAGGCGGTCTGGATGGGATTTGAACCCTACCGTGTGAAGACCGGCGCCGCTGTCGCCTCGGCCACCGGACCGCCCCAGTACTCAGGTCCAGTTCAATCAAATTACTTGCCTTCAATACTTTCCCCAATCAGCACAACCCATAATACTCCAAATTGTTTCGTGTTGCTTTAAAAAGAACCAATATTTAAGGATTTCAAAACTAAAAAATTAGGTCGTCCTATTATTTACTGCCCTGAATCGCATTTATACGATATTTGCAATATCTTGCATAGGCGCTAAACCCTGAAGAGGTCTGCCATGTCAAGCTTCTTTCACTTGATTGTCCCCTGGATTGCTGGATTCTACGATGACCTGCTCCTATGGAGCACGTCTAAGAGCTATGGCCTGATGTCCAATTCGTTTCCAGGAGGTACGGTCCATGGATGCACTCCTCCACCCTCAGCTGCAGATCCGATCTCCCTTAGCCTTATTGAATTATAAGGCGCTACAGACGCTTGACTTGATGCAGATATTCTCGACACTTCTCACGATCTAACGCCAATCAAATAACCCAACCTTTTAGAAGTACGCATTTCCTTTTCGACGTCGGGTGTCATTCTCATGACATGACCAACCCACCAGTGGGATCACTTTACAGCTCGTAGAGCCCGTCATTGTAGGAACGCCTCCATTTTCCTTTCACACATAAAGGACCAAAAATCGTCTCAGCCAATCGACCGCCCTAAATGTATGATCAAAACAAACGCTGCCTGTGAGCCATGCGATATCAAAATCAAGAATAGATATATAAATTTTCAACAAAGGTTAGTTTTGTTTGTAACATTGTAAAAACATTTCATTAATGCAAATTCGAATTTTATTTAAGTAAAAAGTTTTAATTTCAAAACTAATGGTACAAAAAGTACAACAATTGTTTCTTCCCGAGACGTACTGCGCAGTCCAAATGTTCGCTGACAGTTTATTGACGTACGTAGGGAGCAATTTTATTATCCAATTAAAAATAATCTATTTGTTATTATTTTTGCCCCACTCGTTCCCTTTTTTCAAGCACCGGCTGTGATGCTTCAATCAATAACGCGTCGACATTTGACGAGTGTGTCAAATAAGCGCCCCTCGTTGCTTTCATATTCACATTCTTCTGCTCGCATTACGGTCGGAAACTGTCGACAAGTTTCATTGACAAGGGAGAACAAAAACGGGCCCAATGGGTGAAAGAAAACCTTTCAGGAAATTTGATCAATTAGGTGGCAATGCCTACAACACAAGAGGTCTTGTTGGGATGTTGTTTCCCGTCCCAAAGAACAAAACAGCAACATTTTCTTTTAAAGCAATCGTACATTCACCTACCATCGGCCAGGGCTTTTCCTATCGAATAGTGAGTGACAGAATTGGCGGTGTTTTTTTGTTGCTGCTTCACTCCTTTAAAACTTGTCAAACTTCACTCAGTGGAAAATTCGTTCGGTCGACTAAGTTTTTCCACCGAGTTTTACCAACCCCCTCCCGAACGCTGTCAGAGCAAAACGAAAAAGGGGGAGAGAGCCACTGTGTGCTGGTTTGTATCCTCGAGGCGATCCAGATGAAGGACTAAGTGGTTTACCGAGCTAGACCACCATCCGATAGCGGTGGGTGTCGGTTGGAAAGAACTCATCCATTTAAAGTTTTGCCGAGGGAATTTTTCTTCCGAAGTATCCGTGCCTCCCGAGAGCCTTTTTTTGTTGAAATTGTGGCCATTTTTCCCTGCTACTGCTGCTGCCGTCATTGCAATTGTTTCTTTTATGCATTTTTCATAGCGCAGTAACCATCGACAACAACGGCGGCGCGTACGGGGCCCTGGTGGATCGGTAGGCGGATGGAGTCGGGTTAGCTTTCCTCGAGCAAGAAAAGCGGGATAAAAAAAGGGAAGCAAACCCCATGTACGGCTGTCAAATGTTGAACATTTTTTGAACCGATGAAAGGGAAGTTCAAAATATATATATTTTCCAGCGGTGCGAGTCCGTTATTGGGTCGGCTAAACTTTCCCATTTTTGTATTTCTGCCATTTTTTGTTGTTGCTTCCTGTGTTGGCGCTTCACCCCCATCCTCTGGCGACCTATGGGCTCGCTAAAGTTCTATTCCGGTTATACGTATGAGTGTGCCAAGGAAAGCGATTGAAAAATCTTTTCTTCTTTTCTTTCACCACACGCAGCGCCTTTAACAACTGCCGAGCAGTTCCACCGTGCCATACAGTAGATGATGACAATTGGGCAAACCGACACGGTTGCTTTAACCTGTGCCAATAAGCAATTGGGCGACTTTTTGGGGCGGGTCACATCGAAAATGCGCGCAAAAACCATCCTCCGTAGGTAACATAATAGCACAGGTCGTCGATATGGAAAATAGCAACTGTACCGGGTTTCGGGACCTCCTCCGTACCAGTCGATATTGAATGCGATTATGTACCACTTCCGGTGGTGCAACGCACCGACCGTATGGTTAGGCTAACGAGTTTCCGTTCCGGGCGTTTCTTTCGCTTTAGAATGTTGCTGTGTATGCAAAGTAGCAACACGACGGGCCAGCCTTTTGCCTTTCCCCCTGTGGGGACATTGGAATTCTTTAAACCGAAGCAATGTATCGGAACGCCGGGAAAGGTGGTTTTTTTATAATACCAAAGGAAGTAGCCGAGATTGAATAAAATGGAAATTGGCAGGTGTATGTGGCGCGTTTTTATGCTGTACATATTAAAAGTTTTGTAAAAACGAATGCGTGTGTGATTTTTTTGTTGAGCCCCGGTTCTTTTCCGATTACAGGAAATCGATTTTGGGAATACCCATTCAGGATGCTTTCTCGACAAATGCTTTCTTCTCTTTATCAATTTATATTGGAAGACGTTCGATTGCTGTTACTGCACATTAATTCGCATCGTATGATTCGATTTATGCTACCCCATCTGACAGTTCAGACTGTGTGATCAGCAGAATTCTCCACTTAGCTCGGTACTGAGCAGCAGCAGGAAATTGGACTGCACCAAACAACCGAAGAAAACTGCATTGCAATCGCAGCGGTAGAATCTTTCCCCCGAATGAAGCTACTTCACCAACCGAGCCACTGCAGTACGCGATACCGGTTGGGAAATCGATCGTTTTCGCCAGCACCAACCGGCCACCCAAATTTGTTGCCTCCCGGGGAGAACAAACCAAAACAAAATTATCGTTTTAAACGGTTCAAGGTTTGCGCAACCACCACTTCGGGCTCACAGTTGTACTGGCACAAGGTTGAGAAGAGCAAGGAATTTCAAGGCTACCACCAAACGAACAGAACAGGACTTCGATAAATTTTCTTTTACCACGCGCTAAATCATGCTTTGGATGCTTGGATGGTGGATCCGCGCTGCCCGGCGAACCGTTTTGGCAAACTGCCTTCAGCTGTTTTGGCAACGGAACTTCAAATCCTTTCCGACAAAACGGTACCGATTGGAGTCGACAGTTTGGCCGGGGACACATTGCTCGGACAAGGTGCAGCATGCGTACCGAGTTTTGAAGCCAACCGTTGTTTGGGTGGTTGGTGCAGAAATAAGCAGTATAATAAAAGTTCGATATTGATCCCATTCGCTGAGTCCTGCAAGTCGTGCAGACTCTGTGGCGTCCGTGTCGTGTAGCGAGAGCTGAGCTACGCGAAAAAAGGATGAGAAATAGCAGTTTTGTTTGTTGATGTGAACTTGGAACTAGGTAGGAGTGGAGGCAAGTAGAGAAGCGCAAGGAGCTTCCAGCTGGAGAGCTGAGATCCAGGTTTGAGTTATGATGGTGACGGTGAGACGCGTCATGTTTATCGGAAAATTATGCCTTTGTGCAATTTTCTTGGACGTTTCTCTTGCCCGAAGCGGTAAAATGGAGACTTTGGAGGAGAGTTATGCACATTCATCAGCAAGGGTGCATTTTTTACAAGGTCGATATTACTTTTACAAAAGGAGTTGCACGTCAGTATCGTATGTGTGTTTACTATTGTACAACTAAATTCATACTTGTATTGGATTTTGACTTCTACACATCAGCAACTGGATGACTATGAGGATAGCAAATGCATTACAAAACCCAGAAGTTTTATAACAAGTCTCTCCGAGACAAAGTTCAGAAACTAAAAAGGCTGACTTCAAATTAAGTAGAATTCCCAAAAAAAGGTTAAAAATCGCTATCAAACACATTTCTTCTCAAGCTTCCCACAACCTCTGAAACAACGAAGAAGATTTCGCCTAGCCGTATCGTATGTCCATCACATGTAAGAACCATTCCGGAAGTCATCATCAAAGCCGGATCGCCGGCCATGCTTTGAAGATTCGCTTTCGGTTGTATTATGCAACGATGCATTTGGGCAAACAACCGCAAGCTGATGCGTCTTATGTGGCTTATGCTGTCCTTTGACAGCCATGATGGACATGAAGTGAATGTTGAAAAAACAAACAAACATTCCCCCCATCCCTATGCGAAATCACAGACCATGTTTGCAGTTTTTGGCTACATTTCTCTACCAACTTTTTAGAAAGAGATTATCGTGGATCGATGGTCAGTTTGTGGGTAAGAAATTCTGTGCCTCAAAAACCTCAAAGTGAAGGAATTCTTGGTAAAACTTTAGATGCAACTATTCAAGTTTGCTCGAGCAGGGTTGGTTGATGAAAGTGTATTGATTAGATTACTTAATCTTCTTTTCAATACGCCGATTAATCAAAACAACCGTTCACAGCATAACCCACAAGATCACATAATGCGCACGCTTGATTGCTAGAATATGGTTTTTGTTTCAATTTTACTCTTCGGCATCATTTATCTCCTTCGTCGGACGCCGCTGGTGATCCGGTTACTGTATGACAGCGGCTTAAACAACGTAGCGTTCTCTTGCGGCTGGCTTCCAGTAGCTCCTACGACTCCCCGGTGGCATGAATCAACCATCCCCCATCGTCCGATAGGGCGAAAGGAAGTTTGATAACGAGTCAGACACGAGTGTGCTACTGCTGCTGCTGCGTTTTGCGCGAGTTCAAAGGAATCCGACGGACGTCCGTCCGTTCGTCCGTCTGTCTGTGCTCACGTTCCACGGTCCGGTTCTTGGCCGTGGGTCGATTCCGTCTGACGACCGGACGAATTAATCACATGCACAAAATCGTCCTCCCCCCCCCCCCCAACGGTCGTACGATGGTTGCATGATGATGCGTACAATTGATTTCATTATGCTGTTGTGCAACGAGTGCATCGGCCAACGCGGACCGCACAAAGCTGATAAGGGCAGCGAGCGCAGCAATCGTCGTTATGCTCGCGCGATACATCGTAGTCAACGACATTTTATCAGTGTCTTCGGAGTGGACGTTATCAGTGCTGATATAGCAGGGGTTTTGATTGCAACTGCGATCTTAAGGCGACTGTGATTTATGTTGAGGAATTCAAAAGAATTTGATTGTCCATTGAAAATTGAGCTGTTCGGTTTTCCTGTATGGACATCAAACAAAGTAGCAATTAGTGGGCTGGAAAGTAAGCTTAAATTTGTTTAAAAGCTGTTCTAAGTTTTTTGATTCAAAACAGCTAATCTGTTTTCCTATCATTCCCTTCACTAGAATGTCACATAATAGAAACTTATTTCAATCATCTGCTCAACTGCTAGTCAGGACCACCACCGTGCGGAAACTGTCCCGTATCGTTACGCTTGGTCGTGTATAATTGCAAAATAGGTTTTCGAACACCCTTGCCCCATCGGGTGGATTTGCTTGACGAAATAAGCCCCCTCCCACACCACGCCGCTTCACCACCCTCTCCAAACCACCAAAGGGTGGTTGTGGTGGCCAAAGATGCAATTACGGCGTTAATAGCCAGCCAATTGCGAATAATGCCACCAGACAGGTTTACCCGCGTTAGTGGCGATAGCGAGAGGCGTGTGAGTCCTTCTACGCTCGTGTTGGTTCGATATGGTTGAGTGAATCATCGAGCCCGTCCCTGCGAGCTTAGCCAGCCGGAGGTGCCTGTGGTGCGGTCGTCTTCGGTTGGTGTGAAGAAGGGAAAAAAGATATCGTAGATGATGGTGCAACTGCAGTGCTGCAGTGACGTCGATGGAAATCGACACTGCTGGAGTCGGGTGTAGTAGGGGACTCTCGCACCACCACACGAAGCTAAAGATTTCCAAACCGAAACCGCAGCTGGTGACTTCGGCAAGACATTGCCAAGCTTCATTGAACCAGCTGCAGCTAACGGGTCGTCGTCGTGCTCCGATCGATGTGCCTCGCTTGAGAAGGCTTTCGAACAAATTCTTTACCACTCGTTCCGGTGATGGTTCTTGAAGCTGGTATCCCTCCGGACGATCGATGTAATATCACCTCAACCATCCTGCTTTCCCTGTCCATTACTGCGTGGCGACGCTCCAAAGTGTCGTGCGGTAAGCCGCCTGCCAGCCAACACAACCACGAGTGTTTTATCCCAGCTAGCTCCACCACTCCTTGACACGACACCGGGCCACTGGCGAGGTTGTACGGGGTCAATAATTTTGCGTGCTATCGGGCGTTATCGGGGCGCATAATCTCGGCGACCGCCCCATTAAGGGTGAGTGACGATTGTTTCCGCGGCTCTTTTTAGCTTACGGTGGGAACCCTTTCTTTACTAACGACATCCCCAACGTGGTCAGTTAGCACAACATAGAGCCCTTACACGAGTTCATACTGACACCCGCAGGATTGGCGCCAGTAGTAAATTGTTTTTCACCTAGCGGCGTGACGTATCCTTTTTTTTTTAAAGGGGTTTCGGGGTCGGTTGGCGCAAGCTATTCTCAGTGCTAGTGGCCTCGGGCAGGCGATTGATTTGATGTGTTTATGAAAATGAGGAAACCACTTTCGTTCGCTCGTCTAATGACCGATAAAGGTAATAGAGGTGCCCGGTGTTAAACCGTACAGGTTTCGCGAATATTTGACGACAGCCGGCTTAAGGCTGGCGCTCTGTTGGGGGTTTTGGAACCTTTTCTTGTGGTTCGACGCCATTTTCTATCGGTTGCTCAAGCGTCGTACGGAAGGCCTGCTGGGAATTACGAGAGGATTTCTTTCGAGACGGCTTCACAAAATACATGGCCAAAGCGGGAAATCATTAAAATATTACATCGGATTCATCGTTTCCGCCACTCGGTCAGCTGGTCGGTCGGTGAAACTGGGTAGCTGCCATTGGAGTTGATTCGAAAATGATTGATTCTTTTTGATCGAAATGATAGAGTTGTGTAACGGTGTCGTGTTGTTTTTTGGGGACGTTAATTAATTATGAAACTTTTGTTTTTTTCCCATTGCCATTCGTTTGATACACTAAGGTTAGTGGCGTTTTAGCGCAGTTTTGAGCTGTGCTGTTTCATTAGTCCTTTTGTAAGCATTAAGTTGATGTTCTATAACTTAATCAACCATCAATGTGCTTGATTTCCTTGTTAAATTGTATGCATAATTTAACTCATTACCTTCTCTAATTAGAACATGAATATCAGAACATTGAAAAATAGCTCTAATACATCACAAGTTGGTAGAAACAATAAAACGCCACGTGATTAATCAGAGAAAAATCTAACTTTAAACTCTTTAATTGCACCTCAAAACCGTCCATCACCCTTAAAAAACGCATTGTCGAAGAAAATGGTGTCAAGTGTGTTTATGTCTTTCTAAAATTCGCTCCTAAATGAGCATCAGATCATAATCGCTCGTCCACGTTGATGACCACGGAATGTGGAGCACGCTGGAAATGAAACGAACTTCCGGCAGCCTTCACCACTGCCCCTCTGCTGTGTGGTAAGCAGGGAAAACGAACCAGCTTGTGGTCACCAAATTTTCAACTGCAGACCACTCGGACTATCGCAACCCGGAGTCGGGGCAAGAGATTGGATTTTTGAAGAGGAGCAAACAAAGCAAAGCGTATAGAGAAGCTTATCTTTCGAAAGAATTCCAACGATCTCTCGGGTGGTCTAATTGTGTGGTTGTTCATTTCGTGTGTAGAGCTGTTCCTGTTTTCTCGTGTGAGATATTAACAGATCGTTTGATACGGGTATAAGAACATCGTTTTTATCCCGGTCAGCCCCAGCCAGCCACAAAATGGTGCATCTTTCGGGGGTTTTGTCTTGCGATGATGAGCTTGGTGTTTGTCTTTATGTGTTTTTCAGTGTGTCTGTCCGTGCATTCATCATAGAACGGAGCAACAACGGAGCAAAACCGGTTCTGGTGTGATGATGAACCGGTGAGAACTGGGGTGGTTTTTTGTGGATTGGATGGCTCGAGTGAGGCTCGGTATAACATAAAATAACATAGACATACCACCGACGTAAGTGGATCAAATTAGTTCCCACCATTTTGTTGCCCTCTGCCAACGCCTGCGTCGGACATAGAGGTTTTTTTTTTGCGGGTCACGTTCGGTGTGTACGGTTTGATGCTTTGTTGCGAATAGAGGTGGAGAGAGCGCGATGTATTTGGCCCTGCTATTCATCCGTAAGATTTTCAAACACCATTGGGGTGTGTCGATGAGAGAAGCGTTATTTGGAAGATTTTATGCTTTATTATTTTGAATAATTTATTATAGGAAATTAAAAAAATGAACTAAATTAAGTTAATTTCTAATATAGGCTCCATAGGAAATCTGACGCCTAAGGACTCTTTCGAAGGCCCCGCGGGGCCCCCTTGAAGTCTAATTGCTAAAACACTTAACAGTTATAAGGAAGGTTCGACTACAATTTAAAAGCGCAGCGTGTGGCATGGCCGGTTGGTGGCGATTACTCACGGCACATAAGGAGAAAGGGATCAAAACAGGTTCGGCGATCCTTTACATTAAGCAGCGTCCTTGGACGAAGCGTCCTGGTTGGGACGTCTAAGTTGAGCCCAGAGAGTAGTTTTGGCAAGTAGATCCGGTAGTTCAGTACTCCCGCAAAAAATAATATATGGGCGTTGGAATTTCCTTCGTTCAGCGTCTCCATGCCCAAAAGCACACAGCGTGCGTCGTAGTCCACTTGACTTCTCAGGAAGCGCAAAGTGAACCGGGTGAATTTGCGCTGGACGGATTCCAAGCGGGCCAGGGGCCTAACAGCAGATGGCCACCATACAATGGAGGCATACTCCAGCACCGATCGAACCAAGGAGCAGTATAGCATTATGATGGAGATGGAGGGTCCGTGAAGTCGCGAGCAAGTATATCTAATACGTTTTATAAATGTTTGACTGTAATTTGTTTAAGCATATTCATATCCTAAGGGAGATTAAAGATAGCTTTACAGCAAACTAGGCATCCTAGACACAGTAAAACGATGGTCAATTGCGTATAATTGAGTTAACTAAGCAGAACAAACTGTGCATATTGTCCTCACGCTAACTTAACACGAATACCTTTCTTCTGTCCGATCGATTATGATTTCCACGCGATAAACGCTTTTGTCAAACATAACATTAGCAACAATAGTTCGCCATGTGCTGTTTTCTGAACGCGGTCATCCATCGATTGAAATTGATCCTGCTAGGCTCGTCAGTACGTTTGCGATTTGAATTAGTTTTGTGCAGCAGCACAAGAGCAACAGAAAAGGTAATCCCTGACATGATTAAATTCGCGGTGCAAACATACGAGTTGTAGTCTTCATGGCAGATACAAAATGGCAAAAACCGGCATATTGAACACGGGAACGACAATTCGCACAATATTCCGACACAGCAAACAAAATATAATCGTTTCCTCGCCCGACCGTCATGCAGGCGGGATTTATTTCATGCAAAGCTTTCTGTAGAATAATTTTCAACCGTTTTCTGCGTATGCGTGAATTCCCATTCTGATTCGGTGACGTCCTACGGGGGGCGAAGGAGCCTGTGGATTGTGGTCTATGTCTGTAGCTCGCTTATCAGCAATCATCAAACATAATAGCATATCGTCGGCTCATCCCCAACGATTGATGCGCAATGAATTTTAACTTCGCCTGGAGTTGAACGAATGCTGCCACCGGGACGTGTCGTTTAACGGTTAGTCCAATTATTTGCTCGGGATCCGTCATATTTCGTGATGGGTGGGACTGTATGGCGAGCATACTCATGCAAACAACAAAAAATCTACTAGCACAAACAGAACGCTAACAATCACATGTCGCTCGGATACGTGCCGGATTTCGCGGTCTATTCGTGCTTTTAAATTATTCACAACTACCAGCATTCGGTTGGCGGTGGCAGCAGTATAGCCGCGACGATCCTTCTGCTCGTGATACAATTGAAAGCAAACTAATATGCGTCCAGGGGAAAGGATTTTTTGTTGATTTAAAAAGTGGAGCTTTTTTTTGTTATGGAAATCCATTGGCGTGCTTAACAAAGCGACCTGGGGTTCCATTATATTGCGTTTGCGTATTCATAGTGCAGTTTTATTTTATGTGTGGTCTTTATGTGCTTCTGACGAAATCAAATAAGGATCAACGAGAAACCAATTCGATGAAATCAAACGTTAAAAAAATTTTCTAAATAAATGAAGCAATAAGAAATACTAGAATATGCTGAGATACTTCCAACATCGTGTTTTAGTGATAAGAATTTTTATTGATTTTATTAAGAACATGCTGATTGAAACAATTATTTGAGGTTTTTCGGCCAAGTCGTTCTATTACAATAAAAACCCCAAGCGTTTATTGGTAGCTAGTTTTATGATAATTTTTATAGAACATTTAAAAAATCTCATAATAAATTTGAATATAATTCTTAGTTGAACATAGCTAACAAGATTTCATCAGTGTCGGACAGACTTATAGTCACCAAGTCGTATGAGAGTACTGTGACTGTTAATGATGGTAAACATAGTCCAAGATTCGTCCTTCACGACAGGTGTTATGAGTGGAGCTTCTCTGGCATTATGAGGGCCAGTTGTTTCCAGTGCTGAGCTCTGAACCAATGACAAGGTAAGCCTTAGGAAAGCTTTCACGTTGCGATCACCTATATTTGGTGTACTCCTTCTACATATGAGAGCCTCAAACGGATAAAATCTGTCACCACATGCCAGCATTTGGATTAAGAAGTTGATCCTCGGACCTCCGAGTCTCGGGAGTACCTCCGTAGCGCCAGGCTGAAGAGAAGACAGAAAAATTGCGTACTCTGGCACATATCCTTGGTGGTAGTCTAAGATTCTGACAGCATTTTAACTACCTGCCACTAGACTGATGTTGTTTGTTTTTATTATCCTAACATTATCCCGGCCGTTCTGGCGGACTCATGAACGCCATTATCTTCTTTTCTAGCATTTGTGACTCTCCGAGACCTGTTGCTGGATTCATACGGCAGAACGGGGGTTCAAATCTCTTCCGGACCATTCCCCCGTAGTAAGGACTGACTATCCAACTTCGTGGTATCATAAAGTCTAGAAAGCTAGAAATGGCAGGCATGACCTATAAGAGGTCGTTAGGCCAAGAAAAGAGATCTGATCAGTGTTGAACATCAAAAATATTTTAGTTTTCTTCTGCCAAACTAGCAACTTAATAAATAAGCTGAAGCTCAATCCGATAATATTAAAAACAAATAACCACAAGTTGCGTTATCAGCTATCCAATTGAAAATGGAAGAACTTGTCAGCAAACGATACTTGACAGTACATTTGTTATTCCATCCTTCACAACTCCCCAAACCATTTATACACTGTCCAGAGAATCCAGTTGCAACGCGTTTCGCTATCTGAAATCAAAAAGGGACAGAATCCTTCTGGCACCGTACTAAGCCGAACCGTTTGCACCGGACGCCTGCCTGGCGTGGCATTAGACGCTAACTAAGCACTCGTACTTGATTGTTAAAGTGCCAGCACATCGGTTGCCTGCCCGGCAGGCAGTGGCATAATATATTTTCCTTCATTGCGTAATTTGATTCGATTGTCACGGCGCGATCTCGTTGGAAATGTAATTTTGCACCATTCAACCATCGTACATCCGCGAGCTAGCTATGTGAAAAACAAAACCTCCCCCCCAAAAAAAAACAGAAAATTGTAGACAACCACCACGCTCACCACGGGCCAGTGAATTTGGCGCAAGAGCATCCGATAGTGCGATTGTGAGGATGCAAAATTGAAGCATTATGCTAACCAATTTACTGTAATCGATGAGGGTTCCTGAAGTCGTTGCTGTTTACGCGGTTAGCCTTTCCGTGCCGGGTGGTTACTACCACGAGGACGGTCGTCCTCAACCGTTTGTCAGACTCGCGTCGCGTGTCAGAGTGTCTTTTTATCGGCCTGGATAATGGAATTCCGGTACCCATTACCAGGGCGCCGGTGACTGGTTTGTGTGGCTGAGAAGGTGGCTTTGATATAACCCAGCACACAGTTATGACAATGGTGAAACGGTTATGCGAGCTACGAGATGGCAAGGAAATAAATTTTACGCTTCGCCTGGCGTCATGCCGCGAACGGACGGCATGATAGATCGAAGGATAATACACAGGATTCATCGTTGCATCGGTTGGACTTTCGGAGCCGCTTTCCGGCAGTGAGCGCTTTCGGAGGTTCTCGCACTGGGTAGGATCAATGTCGTTTCCATCTGTCATAATGGGGGTTTCCATTCGGTTTACAACACATTTTACTGGAGTCATAAATGAAAATTTGGATTCCTGGTTTTGGGAAGTGCAGTCACGCTAATGCTACAACTTCATAAAAGGTTCGCGGAAATAGTGCATGGGTTAAGCCAGCAGTAATAAGCTAGTAAATGCTGGATGAAAATTATTCAGGTCAGTTATTGATTATGACAATCTGAACGATCAGTCGGAAAGGTGAAAGGATTTATCGTCTCACGTGGAAAGCTACCTACGCCATATACAGCGAAAGGATGCTCAGTAAATCAGTACAAGACTTGATAGAGTGTGCTCATAATAATAACGCTGAAGCGTTCCGCACGTCGACGTCTGGCGTTCGCTGTGCTACGGTCTACTGAGCTTAATGCTTGCCGCGCATGCTGCTACTAACAACACTATGAACGTGAACGCCGTCTAGACCTCCGGGTTCCAGGATGACTACAGAGTCATAAAGCAGCACGAGCTGCGAAGAATATCCGCATCCGCCGAGTAGGATGTTAATAATTAATTAATCGCAATTTATCATTTTAACCCGTATACACGCTTACACATCTTTATTTCCTGCGTCCGGGCCAGTCCTGGTTGTTGCGTCCTCACCATGGTGGAGGTGGTTTACTTAATTGTGTGATAGCGCGCCTTTTCTTTGCGCCGGTTCGTCCCGAAGAATACGGTGGTCTTCAATATGTTTGCTGTCGCTAAATTCTTCGGTACGATCCTGGTCTTCGGCTTCTATATTTTTCTCCTCTGGACTTGGAGCGTGAGGTTATGGTGGCGTTCACTGACCGGGTTTTGCTCCCCCGTTGCTGCTTGAACGATTTCACGGATGCCACGTTTGATGGTTGTTGAAACTGATAATGAAAATTGAGTGCTATTTAATGTTGGCAATTTATATCTCGTTCCCTCGCTGGGCCACCCGGATTTTCACACCGATCCCGTATCGCGTTGGCCACGCTGGACGATGACGACGATTGCGCCGCCCGCCACCAGAGCTCAAGTCAAGGATTTGTTCGTACGCCCGGAACACGGAAAGAGGGAAGCATTTCGTGAGTGAAATAAAAATTCGCTACGTGACTTCCCGCGTTGCACTGGCGGCTAGCTGGCGGTTCCGGCCAGCGTGGAAACGTGAGTCGAGCATTATGGAGCGCACATGACCATTGAGTGGCCAGCGACCGTGAAGCCGGGGCAAGTTTTGATCCTGACCGGCAAGATAGCCCTCGCCCGCTATTACACCGGTTGGTGTAATGCTGCAAAAATAATGAATGCACATTCGTACCGAAAGCAAAAGGGTACGAGACCAGCGAGACAATACGAGTAAGAGAGTGTACAATAAAAAATGGCCAGCTGCTCATCTTTCACCATGCCGGCATGTAACGTCACGTTTATCGTGACGCGAAGTGTTGGTCCGTTGGGTGATTCTATTCCGTACACCGTTTACCGTGAGCTTGTTGGAAGTGGAATTGGTGCCAGCGAACGGAGCTGGGAAACGGAAAAGGACACGTGTACTTCCGAGTGCCAACCGTAGCGATTGGTTGTGATATGTCTTTGTTGTATCATTTATCTTGCGCTCGTTTCTCAATCAATAAGAACGTAGCTCGAGTTGGTGCACGGGGAACATGTTAGCGTGGATAGACGACAAATAGATCATTGACCGTGGGTTTTTTTGTACATAATGTCACGGAGTTGTTTGACTCTTTTGGCAAATACCGTTGAATACATCCCATAGGCTTTGGCAAAAAATCCAGATACTTAAGAATTATTCCCAGACTGTTTTGATTAATTTTGACTTAGTTTATAGGAGAATTTTTCATCGAACGTTTGATCACTTGCCAGGATTTTTTACTCTCAAGATTTGACAGACATATTCAACTTTGTCCTTCAGTGACAATTTCTCTTGTGATACTTGCAAAACCGTTCAAGTCTGTAAATTGATTCAACATAGAATTCAAAAATAGATAATACATTGTCCAAAATAGCATACATGCAAAAAAAATTCAGTTCAGTTATAATTTTACAGTTAAGTACATTATAACATGAAATGATGAGTGTTTATCATAGTCCTTGCATCTGTTTGTCAGCTCATAAAACTGGTAGATGAGCCATCGAAAGAAGCACGTGTGAAGTATTCTAACGAAATCCAAAACTTACACAACTTATTAAAGCTTCAGCAGCTACACACGCTTCAGGAAGAAAAAACTCTTTAATGTATCTTTCTATTGGGTGCTGGTAGCGATATAAAAGAATTTCTAAATATCCTCCACATTACCCCCATACTCACGCCTGTCTATTGGCAACAGCGTACATAGCATTGTGAGATAGTGTGGTAGATATCAACTTAGCGTCTGATGCAACTGTACCGGGTTTCATCTCAACCCGGGGTGCCTCTTTCTACATGCACGCATCGCAAACAATGCAGCTATCGGTAGGAGTGGCGATAAGATACGGATGATATGAAGTGAGCCCGAGAGGCGTCCACAACATGCAACACGATGCGCTCGAGCGAACATTTGGTATGGTAAAACGGGGTTTTTTTTTGTAATGTGTGTTGGGATGCCTTCTTTCGGGGTTGTAAGATTTGCCGTATCTTGGTGCATGCTGTGCGGCGATTAAGTCAACGATAAAGATATACAATGTGTAGAGCTATCGCCACGTGCATGTGCTTGCTCGTTCGTGTTGCTGGACGGTGGCGATGAAGTTTTTAATCAGGAGGAGCAGTGCGTTACAGTTGGCGGATGCGGATCCGGGGAACCCCCAACAGATGAGTCTGAAGATGTAATACTAAACGGTTCATAATTGGTGTAGCCACCTCAATTAAGAAACATTAGGCACTATGGCTTTCGTTACGGGGATGTGCTTCTGCTATAATCTGCCAACGATTATCGTTTATCGGCGTGAAATTCTATGTCTAGAAATAGTGGGAGTCTCGAATGAATCTATCGCCATAAATTGAAATTCGGGAAACACTCACAAGAATTCTGTAATTCTTTAAATAATCGTTAAAAAGACCTTTACTTTTAGCTGTTTGATTACGGCATTAGTTTCTATGTAGTTTAGCTTCATTTGCATCTGGCGTTACTAAAATTCTTATCCGCGAAGTCATTTAACAACGAATGGCAGTTAACTTACTGACCAGCTAGCAGCAATGTCCTCGAAAAAAATGTACTAGCTTTGGTGAGCTCACATTTTTTTGCTATCCCGTTCGTCCACTGTTGGCATAATGTCTAGCAAATTTCATAAAACTTAATTGCCAACACTTACTTAGCGGGCTGGAGGGTTTTAGTTTTCGTACCGCTCGATTGCCACGACTGGCACGATGGTCAGCAGCACGTAGGAATCGGCAAAACTTTTGCCACCGACCACAGCTGAGGTTGGTGAGTTGCCTTTTTTTTGTAGTGTTTGCTCCTCCGCCTTTGGCGTTACCTATTCCAATAACCGTTGCGCAGAATGCGAGACCGGAGTTTTACCGATGCTCGCGAACTAATTTCATTAGCTTGTGTGTGGCTTCCCATCGCCAAAGAGTTTGGGCGTGAAGCGGGGAAAAAAGCGCCGTTCTGGCACCATAGTTCAATTAATTCAACACAACTATGGTAATCTGTTGAAGAGTGCGCAGAGTTGGCCCGTTTTTGCTTTGTGTTGTTTTTGTTTCATTGAACGATTTTGATCTCGCCGTTTGGTACACTTGGTCGAGAAGCGATTAAAGGGCTCCCACAGCAGCGAAATTTCGTGCACAGAAAAACCCATTAAAGCAAGTGTGGTTTCAATTGGGGGTATAATTTTCACAATCAATTTATCTGAAGTGGGAGAATGATGATGGCGATGTGGGAAAAATGATGCATTGCATGTGTTTGCCACCTTTTTTTGTTATTAAAAATGTGCTGTGGATAGCAATATCAGTCTGCAGGGCAACTCGTACCCGTCGTGGTGTGTGTGTGTGTGTCTGACGGAATAATTAGATTTTCATGGAAAATTTTCAATCGAAAATGTACATTTCATTTCTGGTTTTGGTATTTATGATGTCGATATTTGAGGGTTTTTTTTTGGGCAATATGATAATGTGTAATTTATTTCTTGTTTAATTCCTTGATATGGGATGGTCTTTGTGGCCGAGGCGATGGTGGAGCCGGTCTTCAAACGACAGGACCGGATAGGATCAAATCACTTCCAGACAGCCTCCCCGTAGGTAAGACTGACTATGCAGCTCAGGTCGAGACCTTTCGAGGTTGTAGTGCCAACGAAGAAAGTTAAGAGTATTATTGGAATAATGTTTAATTAACCAGGAAAATTTATGAATTTATGAATTATCTATTTGGAATACAGATAACACGTAATCGAAATGCGTCTGAGGGCTTATACAATGTTAACACTCATCTTGGTCCCTCGTCTGGAAGATAAAACAGTCTTTCTGATGAATCAACGGCCCTGTATTATTGGTAACCAAAGTATTTTATAAATATATCTCTTAGTAATAGCATATCTTACTGCATTTTTAATAAATCTGATGAAAACTGACCAATTACAATATATGAATCAATCAAAACTATTCTCCGAGAATAGGTATCTCGTCGAACTAAGCGATCATGCAGCAACTACCAGATCACTCGGTAGCAGCAGACAAAGTAATTTAAAAGTAAAGTTTGTTGTCATTTTTATCAATTAAACCTTGCAACAATTGCTATCAAATCGGTACTGCAATTCTGGAGGAGTTTGATAAAAATCCGTTGACACAGTTTTTGTCTGTAGCGATTAATTACCAAGGGTAGAATCCTTTCCTTATTTATCGCTTAATTTTATACTTAGAGGGCAAATGTTTAAGCAATATTGGATTAAGCCCACCCATTTCGTTCCTCGCTGCGATTTAAAGAATTATTTTTAAGTGCCACACATTTCCCAATCGGCTTCTGCAGTAGTCCCGGCCCGTTTCGAAAACCATCGTTTGCATCACAATTGTGTCACAGCTATATCACATTACGTTAACCCACGAACGTCCGAATTAATCCGCTGCTAGCACGGTGTCACGGTGTCAACATACAGCGCCGACAGCAGCCCGATCAACAGCCAACCACTGGGTCGAATGGTGTGGTGGAAGATTTTTTCTTCATTTCCGTTTCGGGGTCCGGAAACACTACACGCTGCCCTTCTGCTGCTAGTGTGCATAAATCACCCGGTCGGCCTACGATGGGGAGGAGCGGTACGGTCTTCATTTGTTTTGCGATTGCGTCGAGCACGCGGAAGGTTTTCAAGGAGGAGGAATTTGGGGAACAGCAGTCGAGAAGAATTTATGACCCGTCGTTTCCTCGAACTCCCGAAGAAATGAAACATTCGTTTGCTCAATGGTGAAAATCGGAGATTGCTGCCCAGATGATAGTGTCGCGTCGTTTGTCTTTCACGAATGAGAGCGACCCTTGGCTACGCTTTAAGTGTGATATTTTAATTCTTTGGTCGAAATTTGTAGATCCCTCCTAATTCACTCGTGACGGAGGGGGATCCGATCGGAGAATGGCATTTGGTCCATAATCTCATGATCGACATGTTTACTGTTATTGAATTCGGAGAATTATGAAAGTGTTGGAGCATCTTCTGCATGGTCTGCCACGCCGGTTCAAATAAATATGCCTTCCGCGCACTAGCTGGGAAGCAACGATGCACCCGCTATTTTGATGATTTGGAGATGGCGAAGATAAAATTCATCCCTTAGTTTATTGGATCATGCCACTCTGCAGCAAGCCAAATGTGCTAGTAGCGGTCGTAAAATTTGGAAAAACAAATTTTAACACCATTTACAGACAACGAGAGTGGATTGAAAATTGGAGCGCGTTGTAAATCTTTCGCGAATGCTCTTCTTCAGGCACTCACACTGCATGAAGCAGTAGTTTGGAATGCATCCAACGTGGATAGTTGTCAGCTGCACCGATGGTGGCAGAAATGAAATGGTTGAGCAGCACCCGTCGTAAAATATCGAGAACACGTTAAGCCGACTTCAGAACTTTTGCTTCGATGTTTGTGATGGTGGCCGCGCAGCGCTGTAGCCGTAAAAGTGCATCGTAAAATTGGTGAGTAAAATGTGACCGACGTTCAGCCCTGGCACCCGATGTCAATCTCATTTTGGCGGAGAAAAACAAAGTGTTCTTCAAAGGGCGTTCTGGAGGTGAATGAGCCTAGTGGGGTGTTTCTGTGTCACAACAAGGGCCCCACCATGTGGGTTTTTATTTGCAACGATTGCTGCTTGGGTCGCTCGGTTAAGGGTTCATTTTTATCCCATCAAACAACATTTATGATGGTGCGACTGATCATGAAACGGGCAAAATGAGCAAAAGACGCGACCGTTCCATGCCATTCCAGTTTTATGTGTTGTAGACATGTACTCAAAGGGAAAGAAATATTTCAATGAGCGAATGTTTTTCACAAGCTCTGAAATTATTACTGACAAATAGTATAAAAATATTCCAATAATTTTAATGATTATAAAGAAATTATCTTAACTGCTGAAAGGACGTGAAAAGCACTTTGTCTGGCTCTCTCGTGTCTCTTGCTGCCGTGAACTTATCCCAAGCCCAAAAACGGCTGATGAAGATCTTTGAGAGAGTCTACATAGAATCTAGAGCAGATGTTCGAAAACAATCAGACCTCCATTAAGAAGGACTGAAGAGTTCCAGCATGCTAGGTATGATTTTGTACTAATATGATAGACTACAAGGAACCTTCTTCCTCTTCATTGACCTTTGGACCTCTTAGGCCATGCCTGCCATTTCTGGCTTACTACACTTAATGATACCATGTAGTTGGATAGTCAGTCGAGGGAACGGTTCGGATGGTCCCCCGGTGAACCCTGGTCCTGCCGTTTGAAGTCCGGCGCCATGTTCGCCTCCACCATTGACCAAAAAAATTGCTATATTTGCTGGTTAAGATTCGTATTCCACTATTATGGTACAGATAACAGAGGTAAGCTGAAGAATATGCGTGAGCGGATTGGATTGCTAGCTCTAGGCGATCATACGAAGTGATACTAGTCTAATGCTATTTGTCATCACGAATTTCATCTAGTATAGATGGTTCCTTTTTTCACAGAAAATACAGTTCATTAACATTTCCCTAACAAGTTCAAATACACAAAATATAAATTTCTTACGAAAATAAACCGAAGAGAAATGTTTTCCTTCCACACGTTCTCTCGTCAATGCATATTTTTCCACCGACGATACAAATTCACCACGAACGATACGAGTGCATCGTTTCGCTTCGATTGCCGTCCCCGTTTTGCAGCGTGACACTTTTGTCGAGAGTGTAGCGTTAAGTTAAAGCCACCCCAGGACCAAGACACTCCGAACTCCGTACACAAATTTTCGCCAATAGAATATCCATCCCGGTGGTACCCGATGATAGCTCTATCCTTCGCTTTGTAGAATTATTTCACCAAACACACACCAGGCCAGGCATAGCTAGAGACAGCTAGTGAGTTGAATACGATTGAAGGAGTTACGATCCTGCCGGCTGGAGCCTTTCATGGATGGCATCCTTGTGTGAAACGGAACGTTATAGAAGAATTGCATTCTTGTGCCGTTTTTTCAAGATAGTGCATGCTTCGGTGCATACTGCGCTGGCTGCTTGAGCTGCAATTGAATGGCTATTTCTTTTGCCTTGCTATGCACATCTGGACCCTATGCTGTAGATGGGGCAGTGTCCGGAAATCATGGGAAACAGAAATCCAGATCCGCTCAAAACACGTGATAAGGAGGTGGTCATGTTCTTTGAATATTAAAAAAACCCGATCAAAACACGAAAGCTACCGACCTTCCGCTGCTGGTTGATTGGCTTTTTTTGCTTCATACTCAGCAGCACGATTCTATTCCACCATAACCGACGAAGAGTTGGTGCCTGGACCCATAACCAACCGAATGTACTTTGGCAACACAACCATCATCACACACGTGCTTCTGGTCTGGCAGTGGTGGTGATCTGGTTGAAGATTTTATTTTAAAATTCATGGCAAAATTAAGAGCTTCCGAAGATTGGTTTTAGTTTTCTTTTATTTTATTTGCCAGTTTGCTGGCTGGCTCGGAGCAACCGGCGAACAAAATGGGTGCTTCGGCGAGGCAGATACGGGTTTTCCGGTTGATTCGACTGTTCTGGTTTTTATTATTCGTATGCTCACATCACCTCCGGACGGAATTCTTTGCCGCTTTACGATTATGATGTTAATATTAAACTTTTGTTTCCTTTTTTGCTTTCCCATTCTCTTTGCAGGTAATGCTGGTGGACAAATGGTGGAACGGAACACCCGTGAACATGTGGTTTTTTTTGGCAAATAGCATGAACTCAACCAGCTCAACTGAAAAAATCACCGTATAGAGAATCGTTCAAGTAAGATTTAATTTAGATAGGGGTAAAGCTACTCACCCTTTTCACTGTTGAATACATGAAGCTCGCTCGGACGGCATCCAATTTCATCCCCCAATGGTATAATGGGCATATTAAAAAATGACGTAAGAAATTAACACATTCCTACACAACATGCTCGGTGTGTTGCTGGCATCAGCTGTTTTGCGTAAATGGGACAATCGGCCGGTGTCTGCGAGTCTGCCCATCGTTTGACTCATTTATCAAACAACGGCCAATCTCTTCTCATTCGCAATTGTCACACATTCACTCGGCAACACAGCGCATGTGACGCTGATGTGTTGATACATGCGTGCGTGCGTGCGTGCTTGTTGAAATGAGCCGGGATGAATGTTGAAAGCACAATAAATGCTGTTGCTGCTCGGAACCGAAAGGGCTGAAAATGTGTCGTGTTTGGTGTTGTCACCGAGGAGGAATGTCAACAAATTCGTTTTATGATTTCATCGACACGCTCCGTACACCGCCGTACGGTCGGTCTGTGACGTTGCGCATATTTAGGAATTTTGAGCTGTAAGAAGGCAGAGGATCCCCATCGGCAGCCGCATGACTAATCATCTTCTTTGGCGCGTCGTCCGGTGCTGACACGGTCGGTCCGATGGAAGCAATCTGTTTTAATCTTGTTTCCGAGGAAAGTTTGCTGACGTGATGTTGGTTGGTTTGGTGCGTACCGAGGGTGAATGTACCGAGGCTTGGACTGCAAATCGGAACAGTGTAGCCGGGGCGTAGAATTCACGGTGGATGAGTTTGTGGAATGCCGTTTAAATATTGTTTGTTCATACTGGCGTACTGTGATTGTTTTTTGGCGAAAGATTTCGGGGAACTGAAATTCTTGAATGAGACAGACGTTATTCTTGAATCATAGATTATAATACGGTAGTAGGGTATTCACAAAAAAATAGTCCTTTGGTCAAACTGGTCAAATGATCACGCGATATTTCAGGCAACAATTTTAATTATTTTTTCATTCAACGATCATAAGATCTAGAGGCCCACTCATCAGTTCTATATCTTACATTTGATGTATTTTATCTAAAGAAAAATATTTATAGCGTTACCAATTGAATCTGCGCAGTTATGGCCAAAATGGTCGAGAAGCTATTAGTGAAGATCTATTTCTTCAAATTCTTCTCATTCTACGCTGAGCATGTAAGATCGAGCTCTCGAGGCACTTCTCAACTCTCTGATGGTAATAGATAAAAATGGCACTCGTGGCCTTGTCTAACAAGTCGTCGAAGTGACAATCATTCAGCATAAGTGGCTGACGGTATTCGTTAAGGGTTTGTTCAAATATATAGAAATATATTGAATGCTAGGAATGTTAGCGACCAAAGAGACTCCTCAGAAGCGACCATTAGAATTTACTTAGAAATGTAGCTACTTCAGAACACTTTACCTATAGTTGGGTAGCCATATAAGAGGCTCCATCGAATTTATGTTTACCACTGCCATGGCTGAGGGCACAGCTAATAGCCATACATTTTTGTGAATGGTTCTTGTACCCAAAATCAATCCGTTGATTTATCTGTTTGATTATTTTGAAAGAATACGTTTCTGCAAATTTTTATTAGTTTTTTGTAGTAATTTCTACTTGTTAAAAATAAGAAACTACTTTCCTTATTATTTATAATACTATCCAAGTCTTATTTGTCGCTTCTAGATAGACTTCAACGAGTCTTATTTCTTATGAAATTGACCCAAGCTCTACGAAATTATTACGATAGAACAAAATTAATATTTTTGTATCAATTCAACGCATGAAATGAGTATTTTTATTTTAAAATTTTTACAGAAAGCCACCACCTATTCTAGGATAATTACCCTCCAGAAATACCCTCCAAACACCGCTAATCCAATTGTTAAAATGAGCTCAATTCTTTTTCATTAAACAAATCTTGCTCGTGCTGGTAAAACATAAAAAACTCACCAACACCAAGGTTCCGGTACAAAACTTAACATCTTCTGCCCACCAACTCCTACTTGTGCCTGAACTGAACCGATCCGTTACCTGCCGTGGTAGGCACACTTTCAAACGGCGCCAGTACCACCCTCCAGCGACAACGATTTAAATCCCAAGAACAAGGATTTTATTACCGGACCGAAGCGTGAGCTGCGATCTAAAGTACCGACCAGTACCGGTTGCCTGTACCGTACCGAAAAGGACACACGGACATCGTAAAGCGTATCATCTCCCTCACCAGGACGTCGCCGGCTTAGTGCCGGAAGCATCGGTATCGCTTAAAGTTCGCAGCGGCCCCAATTTTACGCTGCAGTTGGTTTTTGGTCGGGGTTAGGTTCATGGGTGGGCTCTGTCGCGAGTGTCTTGTGTCGCGAAAATATGCTTTTCCGGCACATTTCGTGCTGTTTCTTTCCCCGCCCCTTCCATCCTACCCAGTGTGAGGTGTCTCGGGGATCGCGACTGCAACGTTTCCGTTACGCGCCATTTTACGACCGCCAGTGTCGTAAATTTCGCTGTCGAACGTTAATCACATGCACATATTTTTAGATGACTTACTTTCGCTAGACACCCCACACGCGGGACGGAGGGGGAGCACAGGGGTTCGGCATCGGTTTTTCGGGAACGAACGGAAAGTTACGGGACAATCCGGAAAATATACATGCTTACTAATTAGCTCAAGTTTCATGCACTGTGGCTACACGGCACTGTGGCGGTGGTGTATTTTCACCGGATTTTCCGACCATCCGGATTTTGCTCACCCGCAGAAGCTTCCCTTCCGTTCCCTTTTTTGTCTAAGCAACAAAGAAGATGATGCGATAAGCGGTTTTGAGGGTTAAACAAGAT
This sequence comes from Anopheles stephensi, assembly GCF_013141755.1. NCBI lineage: Eukaryota > Metazoa > Arthropoda > Insecta > Diptera > Culicidae > Anopheles > Anopheles stephensi. Next base: position 63,918,465 of record NC_050203.1, on the reverse strand, counting down.
TAAGAGAGTCTTAAAAGCTGTAGATTTTGCCCCGAAGTTCCCGAACGAATTCCGGTGGGGGGGGGGGGACGACCCGGACACGTGTGGGAGAAGAAGGCATAAGCTCCGTGGAAAACTAAAAACATTGTGACGGAAAGCGACCAGCTACCGGTGACTGGAAAGCAAGCGGACGTGGTGAAGCACGGCAATAGCTTACGCTGTTCGAAAGCTGCCCGTACAGAACTGCATCTGGTATGCTCGGGGTGAGTCTGCTCGGAGTGGTCTGTATTTGGGGTGGGCATTTTTTTACTTTCGTTTGACACTGGAACGCTCGCTGGAAAAAGTTTTCCAGTTGTTGCCGGAAATTCATGTCACGCCTGTAAATCGTTGTCGTTGTAATGTTTGTGGTTTGTAGTTTTTATTTTGTTTTTATCGGACATTCTGGAACGGTCACTTGTTTAAGGCTTCTGATGCACGTTTGTTTACCAGGGAGTTTCTTAAGCTTTAATCCTGTTCGTTAGTTTAAGAATTTGAAAAGGAACATGTTCTCAATTTCTCTCTTTGCATTTTTAGTTAATTCACGCTAGCTTTCCAGCACAAATTACCCAAAAACAGGTTTAACATTGTTTCTAATTCCCAGGCAACTAAATCGAACGGTTAACCATGTTCTCCGTCCACTGCACCCTAGCTAACGAGCGATCTACGTTCGTTTAATTGGTTTTGCTTTTGATGGCCCCACGCAGAACGGTTCACCATTTTTCGCGATCTTGTGACACCGCAATTAACAGGCACATAAAAATTCTGCCCGAAAGGCAATAAAACATGTGTACGCGAAAGTCCGGGAAAGGATGCGACCTAGCCGAGAGGGATGATGGATTCCTTGTGTATGTTAGACTTAGTGGCTCGGCTTGAATGATTAAACAATTGCTACCTCGCTCTGCTTTTATGCTACGAAATAAAAGCATCCAGCATATTTATAATTCACGTACGAATGCACGCTAGAAATTAGTTTCTGTGCCGTCTCTCAAACATCAAGAGCCTTTCCAAATTTCGGTGCTTCAGTGGAAGACAAAGTTCGGAAATAGATACAGAACGGTAGTGTACATAGCGCCTCCCTCGTACATAGCAATTGTTCCTTTTTATCCGGATGGAAACTCCATTTTCCTTGTCCCGTTTTTTCGGCACCCAACCGAACGAGCTTTCGACGAGCTGCTGCTGCTGCTGCTGTAGGCTCTTTTGTAGATGAAAAGCTTTCTAGCCCGTCTCTCACGCTACGAAACTACTTCCAGCGGATGCTCTGGAAATTTGTCGCCCAGAGTACGGGTGGCCGGGTACGGTCGGTAACAGTCTTATGCTTTTCACTTCACTGAAAAGTAACAACATTGTGACACAGAACTGTTGCTCCCAAATTGTATCTAGCTTTAACAGAAACCCTCCGCTCAAATCTGGAAGAACAAGCCAGCCAACAAATCGGAGCTGGAAAAAAAAACTTCAGTCTCGCCTCTCGGCACACTCCGCCGTTACCTTCTGTAGTACCGGAAATGGGAAGATCTCGTTGGTTCGTTCCGTAGGTCTGTTGCCGGACTGGGAACAAGGTTTTGCTTTTTTGGGGCTGCCTGGGGGCAGTTTTCGGGATGGCACCAAAAACCAACGTGCCCAACGTTTGGTCCCGCTGGTGTCGCGTGCTTTCCAGGGGTTTGTTTTCGCAAGTAAAACGTTAGTCCGCTCGCTTAAAACCGGAACCAAGCCGGAACAGTTCCGGCTTTTGATGCCGGCTCTTCCTACCGTTGATGTGCTCTGGACACAGTGTTTTGGAGACGATTTAGCATGATACGCGCCCGGTTGCCCAGAGCGGAGCTGAATACGGTTCCGGGTCCCCGTATTGCGGGAGAAATTCAAATTTTTGCAACAGCTCCCGCCCATTCAGAGTACGAACCGTTCGCATCACATAGACTTCCACCAACGTTCCGTGTGCTGCCAGTAGATTCTCGAATGCAGATTCTCGCATCCCGGGCTGTGCATGCCGAAACGACACTACTTTATGCACTTTGTCTGCCCGAACGCTTTGATGTGCAAGCGCACCGCTTGACAGTTGGTGCCGGTTTTGCATAAATTGAATAAAAATGTAATCAAAGTATTTTGGCGTATGGCACCGCCTCACGTAGGTGAACTACCGACGTCGAAGGCTTTCCGGGGGCTTGTGATCGATTTTTGGGAACAATTTTTCGGCTGGTTGAGTTTCCAGGCAATCTCGCTACTTGGGACATAGAAAAAAGGAAAAAAAAACCAGATTCACCCTACCTGTGCCTTAAAGTAAGTGCACCTGGGCAGGGGAATAATCAATCTAGCCCCCTTAGGAAAAATCAACCCGGCTCACCATGGTGATCCATTTCGCTGGAAAGCAATATGCATCTGTTGCCCTGCTGTGTGTTTTGCATAGTGCATTGTCCTGCCGAACCTCGCAAATGCTTTGGTAGATCAGATTTACCTATTTGAGGGGATCGTAATGGGATTGGTGATTGATTTTCCCGATTTTCTGCTGCTTGCTGATCACATTTTCCGATCCATCCGAGACTGCTGATCATCTAAAGTGCTGTTTTGATTGCCATATGAAATCTGTTGCTGGTAGAGCTTGATTGCAGGGTTGATGTTTCGGTAACCGAAGAAGGGTTCAATTTGGTGAATGGATTTACAGTCATAATGAACTTAAACCGTTGCAGTCTCCAGTAATGCACTCTTAATTTTTTTAGTCAACATCAAAACATAATCTAATTTTTTAAAGATTTGGTTTTAATGAATCTTTGGTTTAAAATTATAATTGGTCCTTCCAAGAAGTCACTATACATGGGAAGGCTAGTGGTGGGATTGAATTTAAAGAAAAATCTTGGAAAGTTTTGAATGTTCTAGACAAAAATTCACGAAATTCACAAAAATCTCTTTTAATTACCCGTTTTGTAGGCTTTTTTGTTTTTTTTTTTATTATGGGGTCTCTAGGCAGTCTCTTGGGAGGTCTCTCGAGAATAGACGACGAGGCGAGCTTCACCTACTAGGCTCGTTAACTTCAGACGTTGAGGTTTATGGACGAATATTTCCTCTTGACTGAAGGCATGACTTGACCAATTATTCAAATTCTGATAAGAGCCATAAAGGAAGAAAATTATCTATTACCAGCTCCAAACACTTGGTACGTGAGATTATACCATTTCGTTAACTCATTATTTGAGAACCTCGTTCGATATGGACACTCTACTGTACTAAAATAGGCTTTCTTCTAGTAATTGTTTCCTTCATTTTTTCCGCCCAATTGTGTTATTACTTAATGAGAAATTACAGCCTGTTTCAGGTGAAATTAAACAGTCTCAATTTTATTCAACCCACCCCCTCACTCTTGTCACTCTGTTCGGGGCCGAATAAATATTGCGAATTGAATATCGCTCACTTCACCCGAACATGGCCCCGAAGGGCATATGATTTATTAATTTTGTGAATATTTAATCAATTTTTGTCCACCACCGTGCAACTTGTGTCCCGCCGCGTCTATTGGCTGCCGGGTGAAATATGTTTGATGTGGTACGTCCGCCGCACACAACCTTTCAACCAGAAGTGTTATCAGAAAGGTATATATTAAAATAAAATCCACACGGTACAATTAAACTCGGACACGTGTGAGCCAGCTGGGGAGAGTGGACCATCGGTTCGGACAAACGAGTGGAGCTGAAAAAAAAAGATGGATGAAATGGATACGTGATGCAATGCACCGCATATGCATACGGACGGATGTCGCTGGAGGGAGCCACCGACGTTCGTTGCGCATTAATGATTTGTTTATCCATATTTCGTTCGCATCAATGCACCGCGGTACCTTACTACTCGGTCAAAGGTTTAAATTGCGATTGCCGCATCCCATTCTGCTGGACTGACCCTTGTGAAAGTATGAATGTTTAATGCTGTGTGCGAACGCGAACATTAAACTGTGGACAGCAGCTGTCCGAAATCATCATCAAGGTACCGACAGGCCGCGTTTTGCACTGAGCGCCCTGCCATAATTCTTTACCAGCTCTCGATCGCTACGGGCGTGCGAACAGAACCGCGACGGCAGACAATGACCATAAGCATTTGCAATTATGAATGTTTTATCAGTAAACAATAAGCGGGTGGTGGTATGAGCAGCCATAGCAGTGCAGCATATTTGGGCGACATAATCGAGCATGAGTGAAATCCGAAATTGGCAACTAATTTTGCCACCAAACCGCCAAACCTTGGTCGACGGGTTGCGGCAGCTGCCAAAACCATTTGTCGATGCTTTCTAGTGATGATTCTAATTAAACTTAATGAACCCAAAACTGGGTTCGCGGGTGCCGTAGCAATTAGCAATCAACCATTCATGCTACCAATTGATTCGCTAACCAATGGGTTTATTTGATGCTAATTCTAATCAGCTCACCCCAAAAGCCCAAATCCAGCACGTGTGCGAATGTTTGAAATTAAAACACTCATAATACATAATTCGTAGTGTTCATTTGAATTAAAATCTGTCTCTGTGTGTCTATGTTTCCCCTTGTTTTGAGTGACATTTGAAATGAGAACTAAAGTGTACACACAGTACATGACGCTAAACAAACATCATTGAAGCGGAGGCAATGGACGAGTCGACACAAGGCCAGCAAATGGGATGAAACAAAACCGATGCCCGAATTCGTGACTAGAGATTTTTGCATTCATCATCCACGATTCATGACCGTGATGGTGGGGTGTTGACGCAACCCCCGGACCGCGGCCTAACAATTAGGCCAAGTGTTTATTTTGCAAATTGATTTTCGATCTCTCGCTCTCTGCAGCTGCAGAAAACGGGTGCTGCAGTGATCGAACCGCTGTTCAATGCATAATAAATGGTGCGACATTTTATTGCACCAGGGGGAGGTTTTGGCCGATTGTTATGCAACGATTGTGATATGTTTGATTTTTTTAAAGGAATTCATGTCTGAAAAACTGAATGTATGTTTTTTTACCTACAGAAGTTGTATCATCTGCTCAGTAGTAATACTGCCAGGGTGTCTTTGGCCATTCCGCAGAGATGCAGAAAATAATTATTGATTTTCTATGGCCAGCTTAACTTTAGAAATGAAAAAATCTTATCTTTGTACTATATTTTAATTCAATTATAATTGGCTGGTTATATTGCTTAACATTCATTTACAAATGATTCATCTTTCACTTTAGTTGGGAAACATTTCCTTCTCCGAACCGTGACAGGGCACCTTTAACCTTTATCGTATGAGCTTGGCTGACTCTCTTAGGACGTAATTGTTTAACATTACTTACAAAGCGTGCTTTCACAACCCAATTCTTAAAGTCAACCTACCAAAACGATACTAGGACAATCGATTAAAGCAGAGGTATAAGTTTGATCTAAGTACTAATATGCTCGATAGGATAATTGCTAACATTAGACACTTTATTCATACATCCTATACATGATGAAAGGGGACTATGAACATTCGTAGTTGCGTTAGGAGAGCTTCAGTTAAACCTCAAATATTACCCAAACATACAGTGACCGACAAAATAAAGAGTCCACTTGTTCTTTTTTTAGATTTAGACAGTCAATAAAACCAAAGCTTTCTTCCACCCTTGTCAGCTAAAACCGTCGAAATAGCCTCCGGAGCTCATCGGGAATTTGTGGCCTATTCTTGATGCTTGATAACGGATTAGCGCCTTGGTCTTTTCTTATGGACGTGTTCTAGCAGGAGGAAAAGCCTTGATGCTATGCTTGACAACACCGGCGTTACGAATTTTGATAATTATTTTAAAACGCTGGAGCTATTCAGGGAGAAGACATATGATATAACATGAAGAATAAAATTTGTATGTTTTATTTTGTAATGTTGCATCTTACAGGGGGGCATTTAAGATAAGATAAATTTTAAAAAATAGTACAATATATTATCTTCAGGTTTGAATAACAAAGGAGTTAGAAATGGAAAAAATAAGGGGTGAGCACTTTATTTTGTTGGTAACTGTCTCAGTGAATAGGATACCTTTAATGGATAGTTAAAACAGTATATATTTTTGAAATTTGCTGTATTGTTTCAGAAAGTCTTGAAAATTGAAAATATCTTACTACTAATATTTTGCTAACAAACATGCACAACACGGGAAAACCTTACCCATGCCACGATACGCCAGCTCACGGCCGTGTCACAATCTCATTACCATTTGTGAGAAAATGCTTGACAAACTGGCCATCGACTGGCGTGCCATCCTTCCGTACGGTGACGCCAATTTTCAATTCCGGTAGGTCTGTCACGGTGACGGCTCGATGAGCTCGAGAGCGCCATCAGTTATCCGATTATCGTGCCCCGGCATCAGGACGACCGGCAGCGGCAGACGGATGCCGCCAACAAGTCATCGAGTTATTACTGCGTCCGGCGTCGACCATTTGTGCATGTTTATTTATGATTCGCGCGGGGGAGGGAGGGGGGCACATCAAAGGACACGCATGAGATGGGAGAGAAGAGAGGAGGGAGGGGAGGGGGTCACACGCACACATATTCCACCTTCAGGTTTGCGTCACCTCGGCCGATGAGCCCTTCCCGGAACGCATAAATATGCGGACAGCTTTCGATATGATGATGAATATGAGCTGAAGGAGTGCTTTTCGATGTTCATATCAATAAAGAGCGAACCGATGCGAGTCTGGGAAACACGGTGCGGAACGGAAACGGCTGCTCCAGTTTCGCACAGGCCGATTCGCAAATCCGCCAACCGATCCGCCGTTTTCTTCTCGGTAGGTAGAGGTCATTGATTTTGATGGACACACACACACACAGAGAGGGTCGTCATGCCTCCGAGAAAAGGCTCCGAGGTGAGCACCAGCACGCCGGGGGACTGTTAACGAAGGTAACCCCACAAGCCGACCCACCCGTACGATAAATTACTGCCACGAGTTAACGGTCCGAAGATAGAGTTAGGACGGTTCATTTGTCATCGACGTGTACCCGGTGGTAGCTTTTCCGTCCGAACATGAATTGTTGGCCAACGTGCAATGAAGCTATCTGAGGTCCAAGAAAAGGTGGGCGAGAGTTGGGCAGAAAATTGATAAATTGTAATAACCCAAAGCGGGGCGAGGGGTTCCGTTTTCTCACCGAACGATTCCGGCACGGAAGCCAACGGCTTGAAGATATGACCGAGAAGCAGTAGACAAGCTTTTCTTTGATCCTGCACAGTGGATGCGTGCAAGTGACTGCTGAAGTACGGTGAAATAGAACTAACCAAATGAGCATTTCGAATACGTTCCTTTCGCATATCTTCTGATCATTCGAACGCCAGCCCGTTCTTGTACGCGATGATGCAGAAGCTTGATTGCATTTGCTTTGACGTTCAGTTGCAGCTCTAAATTTCGATTGCGAACCCGAGAGCTATAAACTCGGAAGCAAATTTGTACTGACCTGGCTGAACGCCTTTTCCCGATGTAAAAAAAACCGGGGGGGGGGGAAACAGCTCTTCTTCCTGCACTGTGCAAGAAGTCGTCGGACACTTGAGCAGAAAATAAGTTTAATCTCGAGCCATTTCGCTAGTACAAAGCCATATCTTCCGACTGTGCTGGAACTGGAGTGTCATAATCGTGTTTTCCGCCCCCCAGGGGAAACGTTTGGAGATAGAAGCGCCAGCCTCGCCTGTGTGGATCTATGCCATGGACATGACTTCCAATAGATTCCAATGCTCGATTTGATTCAACACAGCCGCCCACCGTCAAGCATCGTTTGATCCGGACAAAAGAGGATGCTAAGCGAGTGCAGAGAGTGATAGTCGGGGTTCGGTACAGGAGGCAGAAGGCAGGAAGGGCTGAAGTGCTAAGTAGTTTTCTTTATTATTGTTTACTTGTGCCCAGGACTGCTTTCTTTTCTACAATAGAAACAACAATAGAAACAAAACAAACAATAGAACTGGCAGACATTTCTGTACCGGATGGACGACAAAATGGGGGCCTTTCAGATAGTCTAGGGCAAGTCTGAAGAAAGGCTTATTTTTGTACTGCCAACCATCGCAAGGGTTACGACCCTATTCACCTTTGTCCTTTGTCCTGGGGAAATAATATTGGATTCGGGTTCCTATTCACCTTCTCCCCGTCCGCTACTGCTATGGGTCGGCCGATTAATGGTTGTCTAGTGTCCAAATGAGTCAAGAGGGAAAACACTATTCAACGAAGAAAAAAACGCACCGGACCGGGACAAAAAGTTTTCGCGTGGTAGCTGGGCTACTTTCGGATTGTTATGCATTCCCGATTAGATAGCGTGATGTGGTGTGTGAGCAGCCAGTGCCACGACAGCAGAATGTTGGCGCCAATTTGACTGTACCGGTTGACGTAAATCGCCGCTTGCTTCCCCTTTGAACAGTTTGAACGGGAAAAGGGATACGTTTCACCAAACCCTAGGACATTGGAAAATGGGTTCCAGGGAATCTGGGGACATACTTTTTTCCCATACCGATTGCGATGTATTATCGACAACATGGGGGATGTTTTCATTGAACCATTTTGTTTCCCCATAACACCGGGCATGTGAGCCCTCGTAACGGAGCATTAACGGTTGTTTGTTGTTTGTAGTACTCTTCAAGATGGGCTGTTTGAAGATGGTTTTAACTGGGTGGCGACGAGATGCGGAAATATTTTGCGCCACACATATATTTGAAGGAAAATTGTTACCCTGCCGTTTGCTGCCATTATCCCTTTTGCTACCGGTACGCACACAGACGAGTGATATTTCCCAATGGAGCATGGATGGAAGTGTGGGGGGCTGGTCGGAGTTAATCGAAGTTTTCCGTCTTCCACAATCGAACGGTGAATGAAAGAAAGAGGTATCAGGAGGCATCATAATGAGCTGCTGAGCTGAGAATGTTCTGAATTTTCGATTCCGCCTCATCCCCGGAGACTACAGCTCCCGAGGGGCTGAGAGAATAAAATTCGCAAAAAGTTCCACCCAACGAACGGGGAATCTATTCTTACAAGAACAAACAGAGCCGAGCGAGAAAAAAAACACGAAAGGATCTCCGTCTTAATCAACTCTATCGCTTCCGTTTGTCAGCAGTGCTCCAACGTTCCTGGCACCCCGGGAAAAGGCAACTGATCTGTTCGGTTGGCAAACTCCGTTCTCATCATCATCATCGCCGTGTGTGTGTCAACAGCAAAGACACGAATTGGGCCACCGCACTACGCATGTGAAAGTATTTGTTTTCCCGCTGGTAGAAATCTCAGAATCTCGGACGAAATTGACAGTCTTATCAGGTTTCGATGCGTGTCGTCGGCGGCAAATCGTTTGATTAGCGCCAGACGGACGGAGGCATGCGTCTGTCGATGATACGTCGTCGTCGTCGTCGTCTTCCAAGTGCCAAGACTTCGATTCTCTTTGTTCCAATCGTGCATTTTTGTTGTTATACTGTAGAATGTATTTTTTGCAAGCCACCATTCACAGACGATGATGACATTGTTTCCTTTTCTTGTAGAATACTTTAGCTTGTAAACTATATCGATCACTACCGCTGGAAGTTTTGCGGTAAAACGTGATCTGTGTTTTTCATTTGCGGCTTTTACGAGACTCCTCGCACCGGAAAGGAAAAGCCCGATGCATGCATGCAATACATCTCCGGCAATCAACTCATCAACTTCTCACGCATCGGCACGACTTTGTTTTCCAAAACCCGGCAAAAGGGCAGGAATAGGGAAATCGCAGCGATAAATGCAAATTACCACAAAGTAATCATTAATGCTAATTATCAATTCATATGCCAACGCACGCGGGCTCGATCGTGCGTTCTTACATCAATCACCGCGGTCTTACATCAATCAACGCACTGGCGGGTGTTTGCGTGTCTTCAAACTCTCGGTCCCTTAAAAGTGAGCGCTGTGTGCCACGAAATATTGGGAGCGAAAGTTTTGCTCGCTTGTTTCGGGAGTGTGTAAGGTTGACTCAGACAAATCGTGCAGAACGGGCGTGTGGTTCGAAAATGTTGCGAGATTGCTGTGGCAAGCAGACGTATGGAGCGATTAAATGCACGAAAAAGAATTTCTCATACAAGTTGAGCAATCTTTATGCTAATACATCATTAAGCTTGCTCGATGATCAAACACTAAAGTGGAGCAGAACCTGGCAGTCATCTTTTATCACTCAATCTACCCACTGCCAACCTGTCGAGACCGTTGGTGGAAGATGGCCACAGACGAAAATGGTCGTTCCCATTGTGTCTTTGGTTTAAGCCCGTTTCGAAAGCGAGCCTTCAATCCGGTCGACAACACCGTAACACAGTAACGCAAACCGTGTCCGGGACCTGTCACTTATGTCCGGAGGCGTCCGGATATAGTTATGGTTTTTCCGATGGCTGTATGTCCACCCTAACACCCCGATGTTTGTGCGTATGGCAGTGTGCTGGATGATAATATTGGCAGGGTTTGTCGTTACCGTACACCATTATATCCGTTTCACCGCATGGTGGTGGTGAACGGCACCGACCAAGCGCATCCCATCGCTCTAATGCACTTGGCAAACAGCTTTGCGGTGCACCTTCACACGGGCAAACTGGTTCATATTACAATCATTTGCACCGGGCCAGCAGCAAGTTTGCCATACTCATTAGCCAATAGTTGCACAATAATTGTTTTGTTTTACCAGCACCCAACCAACCAGCCAGGACGGCACTCAATAAAACATTGCCCCCACGGCCATACCATTTACGTGCCTTAAATCCGTATCTCTTTCTCCACCGGCGTATGCAATTGCCTCCGGGCGTTGGGAAACGGTTTTGCGCGTCACAAACGTGAACTCTGTGGTTTACCAGGCGTGTGTGTGTGCGCCAGTAGCCATCCAAAGAGTGGCAAGCGAATGTTCGATTAAACGACACGTTTTCCAATCGACTAGCTGTCACGATCCAACTGCATGGCAGCTTCCGGCTCCTGGGAATACGTACCTCGGTGAAGAGTTCTGGCGGTTGGTTGGATGCACCGAACGCCAGCCAGCCAACACCATTTCCCCATCGGGTGGGAAGTAATTTTTCACCGAGATGTCATTTGTCTAATCGGTGGCTTTTCTTTAACTAAAGTTTAATTTCCATTTGCTGACGCGTGTGCCTGCACTCACGGGAGTTGAGTTCCGATCTGTTTTAAAGGATGAAAAATTATACTCAATAATTGTTTAGCTCCTTTCACACCCTAAGTAATGACTTCTGATCCACTACTGTTTGAGCTGGCTTTGCTTGCGTAAATCCTCAGAAACACATCGCATCGCTCTCTTACCTATGTTAGATCACCTTAAACAATGGTCCACCGTTCGCCGTTCTAATGCATCTGCAAACAGCTTAAAACTAACTGCGGAGTAGCAGAGATGCCACGCCGTATGGTAAAAGTTCCACCGCACGTGACGTGGTTGCAGAATCGGCACGATCAAATACAATTTCGATGGTGGAGCCAGAGTCCGCCAGATTGGTCTCCGAGCACAAGCACCGGCGCCTACCTTTCGGGGGAATTAAATTTAAGGATCAATTCATTTTGTGTCTTAAATTTACCTTTCACATAATAAATCACAATGCACAGGGAAGGCAGCCAGCCACAGGCCCAGGATTGGCCATCTCACGTGGTTTCCTGTCACATACCTTCGGGACTTTTTCGTCTGCAAACCATTTCCGGCAAGGGAGGGAATACCTTCTTGAGGTGGATGGGAGAGACTTTTTGTGTGACATCTATCCTGTGTCCCTTGTTGTGGTTCTTTCTATTGGCAGCCCAATGTCCTCCAAGATAAGAACACCACTATCGCCCACAAAACTAAAAGAGGTAAAATTCTGATTCATGAGATGTAAACCACAATCGGCACGCTTGTTACGTTTATTAAGCGTATATTCATGAGGACACTGTGCCAAATGCCATTTCTCCCGTTTGTGGAGTCGCACACCGAACGCTTGCTGGAGGGGGTTTGAGGGGTTTTCACAAAAATTTATCCCATTTAACTTAAGCTCGGGGGGGGGGGGGGGGTGGCGGCTTGGATCACTCCCACTCTTGCAAAAGCAATCACGTTCGTTAGAGGGAGTTGCGCCTCACCACATACCTGGTGCCTCCCTGTCACACGCCAACAAAGACCACATCGAAAAGCCACTCTAGGGAAAGGACACGTTGGAGTCGTTGTAAATGTGCTTTTCCTCTTTCGTTCACCAACAGCAGACCATCTCTCGGCATGTATCCAGCAGACCACGGTGGGTAGATTGTAGCAAGTTGCCCCATTTGCTTCTATTGAATTCCGGAGGATTAGGCTGGCGACACCGAAACGATGTTGTCGTCGTGGTTTTAGTCTGCCGAGTGCCGAACGAATGAGTGTGCAACAGCTAACCTAATTCGCCCACACGAACAATGGGGCGCACGGTTGATCAGCCGGTTGGTCAGCAAATTTTTTGTCCGCAAAAATCCTTGCGAGAGAGCTTAATCTTGGCACAATAAAATTTAGATTAGAAACAAAAACGGAAAAAACGGAGGATCTTGAGCCGGTAAAGCCAATACGGAGCGAAATGAATCGAATTAGTGAATTCCTCGAACGCGGCGAACAGTTTTAATTCGAGAGCCGTGCCATTCCACACGTTGCGAGCGTAGAGTTTGTTGTGTCTCGGGTTGATTAGGAAAGCTTCTTTGTCCGCGGCCGTAAGGGAAAATCGATTCTAGGCTCAGTAGTATCAGTACCTGCCATGCCCACAGGAAGTGGAAGGCCCGGAACATGCATAAAGCTTGATGGTTATTGATCAGGATGTGACAGATCGGCGCAAAAACGTAATGGTTCATAAAACATGTTTAGCAGGAATGGCCACGTGAAAAACAACTTCCCATCCCTTCATCCGGAGAAGCTCACCAGAAGGATTGGCTTTACGGAATCATCAAGTGGAAGAAAAAAAACTGACCAAACTACCGATGGAAAGGGAAAACGATTCCTTCAACATTATCACGTCCCGTCTTGCCATGTCGGTCCTGTTCCATACTGTCCATCGTTAACGTGTGATGGTTTCCGGAAGTCGTCGTCTGTGCGGCTTGCCCCAGCGTACAATGTCTCTTCCAAATTAGTTTCCTATCCTCATCAGCCGACCGTTCCTTCCACAATGCTTAAACACAGACACATTTATAAGAATGCTTTGAACAGGTTTGTTTATGTCATCATTTCCCCCCCCATTTCATCCCTATCTCTAGCTCCATTCGGTAAGTTGAAGCAGCGAAAAAATATGGTTGTCAGTTTTCTGGGGAGGTTTAGCGTGCATGTCCCACGGTCAGTTCAGGACTCGCTTCCCTGCACCAGAGAGGGAGTACCTTGGCACAAATTGGTCCTTCTTGCAGGAAGACAAGCAAGAAAAAAAAACTAATACCAAAAAAGTTCCGCATCTCCGGATAGAGGATGTTGTTGGACGACCATCACCAAGAAAACCAGCGGAAGTTTATAAAACTTTTATAGACCGAATCATAGCATCGCATCGAGAGCATCGGTGATAAGGAAGTGGAGAAACGAAATGAAGTTATAGTTACGATCAAACGACCGTGTACAGCGTGGGCCTACACACACACTCTCTCTCTCTCTCCACTCCGCCTTAATGCTATGTTTAACCGCACAAATCTTTATTAAAACGAAACGTTGGCCAAAAAAACAAAAAGGGAAACGAAGCGTCGTCGTCGTCGTCCTCTTTGTCACCTTTAACGGGCCGGAGGAAGTGTGACACTTTCAGCAAAAACCACATCGTTCGCTTTCGGGCCGCGTCCGGTTTAGCAATGTATGTATATCATCCAATCCAATCTCGGGACCGAAAAGCAAAAGCCATCTCCATCTATAGGTGCTAGATGGTAGGGAGCGACGCGGTGACATCGGATGAACTAGAAGTTCCGACACGCGGCTGCCGGGGCTGCCTTCTGATTGAAGCTGTCTAAAGCGGTTTGCCCTACGATAACAAGGCATTCTCGCCCTCTATCGTAGGTCCTGCCGAGCGTTCCAGGATTCCTTAGCAAAGGGGCGAATCTGATCCGGCGTGTCAGCCAGGAAAATCGGGACGGTTGCGAGCAGACGAATGCGACCAGCATGCATAAATTATGTCAAAAATGGTTTGCCGTTCGCCGGAGCACCCACCACAGCACCGCCAGGATGACAGCCGCATGATTTGATATTAACTAATTTAGAAAACGAACACCCGACACGGTCACAGCATCCCGGGACCGGTCGGTGTTGATATTTATCTCGGTTTCGATCCATCGCGGTGCGAGATTTATCCGTCGCCAGACTCCAAAACTCAATTACCACACGGCTCGCAGAGTTGTGGCGCAGCTCCAGCTGCTGTCGAGGAGGAGCCCCGGAGACACGATTACACACTTTAATTTTGTGCGACGACGACGTTTGCTCTAAACAGAGCAGCGTACGTCACAAAATGGCGCCGCGTAGTGTGGGAAATCGCTCCCGCCCAAAAGCGAAGCGCTTTCTCCGGATAATTCCCGGCGGAGAAGTACTTCTTCCGTTGCGTTGGAACGCAACGCATTGGAAGTCGAACGAGTTACGTAAATCTTTGTCTTGCCATTTCCGAACCAAAGATAGCGAACCCCTCCCCGATGGGATGAGGCCCTCGGAGTGGTGTGGCGGGCGCAATGGGATTTTAGCTTTCGGTTCGGTTATGTATGGACACTCTGTGGAGGTTTTGGCCGGAAGTACCGGAAGGAAAACAGATTCAGCCCGTTCAGCTCCTCGCACACTATCTCTCTCAGTGTGTGCCGGTGTGCCAGAATCGAAGCCCAAAACAACTTATACTAATTCAATAAAGTGCTTCAGCCGTGGCGCATTAAACCACAAGACGTTTGTAAATATTTGAAGAAGAATTCCAATCGCACACACAGTGCAAACGGATCCTTTACGAGCACTTGCATGCCCACAACGGGTGGGCCGGTGAGAGTGTCTAGAGCAGCCACCAGTGTCTTCTTACCGGGCAGACACAGATCAGGACTGTGTTGGAGCAACTTTTTCAATTATGACAAATTTAACACCAACGTACGACACACCGGAAAACAATCGGATAGAACTCGGGCCAGCAGGAAAAGGGGTTTTGCCGGTTTGCGACCCGGCACTTTTCAACGGGTCGTACTTTCAAGAAATCAAACCAATTTCATCCGATCAATCCGGTCTCGGAAAGCGTCTTGCACCGTACAGTCACTGGAAGTTAAAGATGCCACCGGAAGATGATGATGTTTGGAGTGGAACGCTTTTTGCTCTCGCTTTGTCCCGTCCGTTCAATGCACACCCGCTGGGTGTCATCTTACAGAAGGCTGGCGTTGCGACTGCTGCAGCTACAGACAAAGCGGAGTGATATATTGGAAAACTTTGATTTATAAATAGTATCAAAGCACAATTGTCGCCCCATTCGGTAAACAGCAGTGTAGCAGCAGCCGCATTGTCCTTGGCAAGTCCAAGTGCAAGTTTATGGGAGGGTGCCCTTTTTGCGTTCTGTCATTTATTGTTGCCACTGCAGGAAATTGTGTTTTGTGCAGGAGGTAATTTGAAACTTCGGGCAATGTTTGATTAGAAAGTGTGCGTTTGGTGCAACCGAACCAACGGTGTTTTTGATAATTATGGAGAGGAAAATGAAGGTTGTATAAGAAATGCAGAGAGTCAAAATGGTTTTATGAAAATGTGTAGATGATACTGCGTTGAGATTTATAGACGACTTTTGACATCAAACTAGGACAAGAATTGATAACGATGAAGCCTTTTGCCCCGACAGTGACTTAGGAGGAAGAAAATCGGATCTGGAAAATTTAAAATAACGATTTATTTGCTTATTTAGTTTTGGTATTTGCAAATTAATTCAAACTTCTTAAACTTCAGCAATAAATATTGCACACGAAATCAACTATCTCCAAAATACTGGGCTAATTTGCTCCCCGGGTTCTTTGCAAATAAATCTCATCAATCTTGAGCAACGGGTTTTCCCAAGAACTGTTCCAGATAGCCTGAGGCATTTCATAGCTGAAAACCACAGTGAAGTTTACTATCCTTTAACTCTCGGACAACTTTAGCACGATAACAAACAACGTTTCTGGATTGAACTATTTCAGGCCTGTTTTTCTGAATCGCTTTTGTGTTCTGTGTCTAGCTCTACTAGAAAAGATTCCGCTTCCTTTTGGAAGCAGTCGAGAAAGCGCAAAACGACGGGCAATTCTGCATGGGAATGTTGCATATAATCTTAACCAGAGTCCAAAAATGACTCTAACTGTCTTCTTTTTTCTTGTAGAACAGTCCAGATGGGAATTGAACCCGGGTCCTGTCACGGTACGAAGACCGGCGTCATTGTTGTTTCTTCCACCGGGCCGCCCTTATAACTGTCTAAAATGACTCTAACGTTGGTGATTTATGCCCAATATGCTATAATAATAATAAGTTTAATCAATGTGTTTTGTGATAGAACCTTGCATCTAAATTTTCCTGAATCCACAGCGTTATCAGGATGCCTCGTTTATAGGACACTTTATTTTCATATTGAAATATGACGGTTTGACGCCGTATTGTCAGCACAAAACTGTGCTAAGAATTAACAAAAAATTAACAAGGCATTTCCTCCCTGCTATTTTGCCTTATTCCGGGCATGCTCGGTTGACATCCCATCCTTGCTCACACATTTCCTTTTTGAGGGCGCAGCATTGAGTTTACCTGGTCCAATTTAATAGCCAATTGTGCAGATTTTTACACCATGATCCAACATTTTCATCATTTCCAACTACATGGTATTAACAAGTCTACTAAGACGTTAGATGACCTAGCAGGTCGTTGAGTCAAGAAGGGAATCCTCTGTTTGGTTTAGTTCGCGTTAGGTTACAGTTTTTCAATATTTAATAAATATTTGGACAATTTACAGCAAAGAGATTAATTTTATAAAACCTACCATACGGTTTATTGGTGATTTACAAATATAGGAATATGCCCCAAAATATTGTCTCGAGAAAATCAAAGCACATTTTCTGCTGGGTTAGAAGTTCCTTTACTAAAAAAAATCCGGTTGAGTGCTATTGGTCTAAATGTAATTTTCAACCCATTTTTACTATGTTGCATGAGGCTCTTGAATTGTTGGTAAAAGCCCAACTGAATCATTTATTATTTATCTAACCATTTGTTTGTGTACTTCACCTCAAACCGATTCACAATCCTTCACCTACATATGTAGCTACATCACGCCTAGTAAGCCCCAAAACAAAAAGAGGGGCGGCATAAAGTTTGAAATTAAATGTCTGCTCGGTTATAAATTGCAATCGATAATTTCCATTAAACAATACCATCATTCCGCTGCAAACTGTGTCCCGGCACACGAACAACCAACCCTTCTTGAGTTGCTTCCGTTTACTCATACTCCCTCTGTTACTTGCACCTTTATCTACACGGACGTACACCTACGATGCACACAAGTTCCACAAAACATTACCTCCGGCAGAAAATTGCATGTTTCTCGGCGCGATTCGTACGTAAGTGGATGTTTTCGTACGAGTTTGGTAACGTATTACAATTCCCGTTGCATTTCCCGCTCCACGTTTGGGGCGAAGAGGGCAAAATTGCGACCGTCTTCTAGGCTGATGGAAAAGCGGCTAGAACAACATGAAAGCAAAATTCTTTTATCCGTTGGCGGCTGGGTGGGTTTGCTTTTCGGGAGGATGGATACCGTATAATGGATCCTGCTGCTACCACCATCACCACCAGCACCATGCATGATTGAAAGAGAAAATTGTTAGCTTTTCCTCATCGCTGTACGTAAGAGAATAAAAACGAATCATTTTTATCATTCATTACCGATGCCTTCCATTCAACCGGAAAGGAGAAAACAAACTTACGATGGGCGGAAAAAGACGCGTACGCCCGAAGGATAAAGCGCTGTACCGAGGACGACAACCGTTTGCGGACGACGACGATGATGATGATGATAATGATGGAGAACATGATTGGATGTTTAATATTTTCCGCTTACTTTCTCCTTTGCTGCTTTTTTTTTTTTGGGGGGGGGGGGGCTACGTTCCCTTTTTCTTATCCTTTTCCATTTTGCTGCAATGCTCTTACTCGAGAAGCAAATTGATGGAAAAAAGCCCCCACGAAGACGACGGCACCCCCCACACAGGCACTGCTGTTTCCGAAGAAAAGTGCTCCGGGAAAACAATATATAGAAATAGAGCAGCAGATCGAACCAGAACAGCCGTTTTGTGACGCCATTTGTTTGAAGCATCGTCTTGCAAGATTAAAGTCTTTGATATTAATCTGTCCGTGGTACGCGAGCTACCTCCCTGTTGGTGGAGTAGAAAATTTATGGCCAGGATTGTTGCACAACACTCACAACACGGCGATGTGGCAGGTCTTTTATGCTTGACACACTTCCGACTGATGATACGATAGATACGAGTCAGGTTGGTGCAAAAGCTGAAAAGGGACATTCCATCAATTGAATCTACTCCACGCCCTATAGACATGTTGATGCGTCGTCTGGAGCATTGCCTATTTTATTTATTCTCCGGGCAACATAATCTACTTACCTTCAACGAGCCCCTAAGCAAATGTCGGGGAGGGAAACAGGGAACAGAGAATATCTCCACAAAGTTATGCATTGCTGATTGGGATTGGGTGAGTAGATTATTTCAACATCGAGCAATTATTGAGCTCAACTGTTTTGGGCAAAACTTTTTGCCGATCACTTGCTCATCGAATGTCGAGTGGTTTGTTGTTTTTGTGATGTTTTGTTTTTCCGTAGTCAAGTGGCAGAATGATTGCAGATATCTGGGCAATAATACAGTCCCTAACGCAACTATAGAGACACTTGATATTTTTGAGAATTTAACAGAAAAACTTTATGATTGTTTCAATACTTTTTAATCGATTTTTGCTTTCATTTCTTATAATAAAATGGGAAATTCTATATGTCTTATTTTAATTCATATAACTGAACTTTTGAACCACACAGAGGTATGTTTAATACGGATAATGCAATTTTTGCAGGCCCTGATACACTTATGTTGAGGACTGTAGGATGCAGAGTTACATTCCTGAGAGATCGACAAAACTCATTGCTCAACATCTGCGGCTTAATCTTTTACTAATCACTCTCTGTGTTTTCGGTGATGTTTTTTGCTAATTTTGTACCGTAAATCTCGCATTCGATCGTTTGTTTTTGATACAGAAAATACAGCTTTTCCTGTGGGCATCCGGTCGAAAGGAAAAGCGCCCGCCTCTACGTGTGCAACATTCGTCGAGACGCACCCGCAAACCGTACACCGGCGATGAGTGAATTGGCAATCTCATGCGCTTCTCTTTTTTGTTTGCGCTGTAGTATCACTTTCCCGTGTCACACAAACACCGTGTCGTCCTTCCGTGTCATGCGTGGCATGTTACAACATTATCACCTTCACCACCTACCGTTCCACTCCACCTACGGGCGCCTCGTATCGTTGAGGATTCACGCCAGTGCGCCTGCTATCTTTGGCACTTTTGCAAAGCGGATGCTTTCCGTTGACTTTTTGCAACCCCCGAAAGCGTGTGTGTGTGTATTTGTGGGTCGAGGGATTGAGCACCTTTTTCTCCCAACACGACGGTCCGTTTATTAATGGTGCATGGCGATGTTTACATCACCGTAATGGGCAACGTATGGACGGTGTCGTTTACACATTTTCGGAGGATAGTAGCACTCTCTCTCTCTGTCTTTCTCTGTCTCTCTCTATCTATTTGGACATGTGTGAATTTCCATTTCGGGTTTTTGGAGGCAAACTGGGTAGGGGGTGTTGCTTCTTTTTTTCTTCTCTTTGCTTATAGGTCCAAGGTTAAAAACACAGCGAACATGATACCGTGTGTGGCAATACGTTGCGATGAAAGCGAAAGTGCAAGTGATTTCTGTTGTTTTGGTTTCATATGGTTGGTTTAGCGGTTTCATTGTGTTTGATTAAAAATAATATTCGAATGAGCAATAGAACGACGTAGCTATTATTAGCAATCGATTTTAGCGCTTTGGTACGATCCAAAAGGTTACGAAAGCTTGGAGTTTGGTTCAGAATATTTTTATTTAAACATATTAAATATTTTCAATGCATAGTGTTTAAAAATTTAAGTTTAAAAATTAATAGAATGAGCGAATGTTTGTATGCTAATGAAAAGAATATTTTCTAGCGGAATTTTCGTTAAGAACCACGAGTCGGTACAAAACACCATGCGTCTCCATCACATATTTCGCGCCAATATTTTTTCATAATCAAACAGACGTTATTTAAACTACGTTTGCTTTCTATAATTGCGTTCCAGTTGGCCACATTTACCAGGACGAGATGCCTCACCTCATTGATAAGAGGTCTTTAGTACGATCCCGTTCAAAGTTTTGCCGGGCACCGCACCAGCAAAGTTACACATTAATCATCATAATTTTACATCATCACACGATACTGGTATCTTTACACATTCACACCGTACAGCAAGTCATCACGTTTTAGGCACCGGAAAGAAAAAAAAACTTTCCTGAAAAAAACGAAAACCCGAAACTACTCGTCGACATGATTTAATTCACTCCACAATCATCGTCCAAGCGAGAAAAAGTAATTTAAATTAAAATAATGAACCACGGGAAGATCTCAGACCCCTGTCAACTGATCTGTACAGCCTGCATCTCCCGGCGGTACCGGAACTTGGAAGCCGGGCAGGATTACGAGAAGGTGTCGGTGGGAGCCACAGACGGCCACAGAAAATCCTCCATCGGAATGGACCAACTTTTCCACTTTGTGCGCACGTTATCGTGGTGTCTTCGCTTAAATTTTACAGCCAAATGAATGTGCAAATTAACCTTGATTTCAATATTTACTTTTGGGTCCCGGGATGGCGTGGTGGTAGGTGTGTTTGGGGGAAGAGCGGAATTGGGCGATGTTTTCATATTCGCGTCCAGCGGCACGTGGTTGATGCTCCAGTCCTGAGTTTTCTTTTTTGTTTGGTTTGGTGGTAGAAGCTTCCCTGAAGAGTTTTCCATTTTTACTTGGCCCAGCCAGGGAGAGTCTGTTTATTCGCTTGTGCTAATGTTTGTAACTATTTTGGGGTTTGGTTGAAACTTTTGGGCGACAAGGCGACAAGACAAGATTTTTGCTGATGAGATAATGACTTCGCGCTGCCACCTTGGTGCAGTTGGTCGCTTCGGACAATGATGTTTTGAAAGATTTTTTTAAACTAAATTGATTTTTACACTAAAAATGTTATTTTGAAGACATAAATAGAAACTTTAACATATTCAAACAAAATTTTACTATTATACAATATTTGTTCAACACTTTACTTACCAAAACGTATTTCCCCTTCTCCTCTCTTTCAGAAATCTCTGCTTATTGGACGTATTCCGGTGGCCCAAATGACTGGTCCGATTAAACGAGGGCTGCTCTGGCAGCAGCGTGACCGTCTTTTCTCTCGCTGGAAGGAAAGGTAAGGTGCACCGCATCGACACGACAAATGTCGGTATAAATTTAATCCACTCACTTACAAGTCCTTAACCAAAAACCGATGTCACTTTACGGTCACATCCCTTCCTCCACTCGTTTCCGCTGAGCTCCTTCTTATTAATGTCGCCTTTTCTTTGTTTCTCCCTCCCTCCCTTCCTTCCTCCCCTGGAATGACATTGGGTTCCGGTTTCGGGAACGGAACGGTTTTTGCCACGCGACACTAATGATGGACCGTTAACTTGCGATACTTATTTCAGATACTTCATCCTGACACGTGATTATCTCAATTGTTTCAAACGAGCCACCGGATCCGCGTCGGAGAAGATTTCCGACATGGGACAGTTTATATTTAAGGTAAGTGTACGGATGGCCGGACCATCCATCCAATGCCAACGGATGGTGGTTTAAACATTTTAAATAAGAGTCGAGCGGGAACGTGTTAACCTGACCGCTCGGTGTCAGGGCAGGAAAATGGCAACATTATTACTACCGAGCAGGACCAACATGGCAGCAGGTACGACCATAAGCTGGGTCGTTAAGGCTAACTGGTGCTATCGAGGTGCAATGACACTCAAAAATGTGTGTGTGTGTGTACGCGCGTTGTGACCGGACCGGAAGCCTACCTTTTGTTTACTCACTACGAACAACCATCGAATGGCGAATGAAGGGTTGGATGTTTACCTGTTACCAGTTCGATGGTTTAGCATTTTCTGATTCCGATTTTTTCCAATCAAACAAACCGGGGTGCTTACGAGCCTACACTCGCATGCAA
This sequence comes from Anopheles stephensi, assembly GCF_013141755.1. Lineage (NCBI taxonomy): Eukaryota > Metazoa > Arthropoda > Insecta > Diptera > Culicidae > Anopheles > Anopheles stephensi. The sequence continues at coordinate 63,896,236 of NC_050203.1, read as the reverse complement.
TGTGCACTTCTGTTCGAGCTTTGGTCATCAACAGTAACAGTGACGGGGTGAGTTCAGTTGTCGTTAGGACTTGTTTTGACCACAATGAAGCAGAAGACGACAAATAGTAGCATTTTCGCAAACAGGTTTGGATGAGTCCAATAATAGTTGAGCTTTGTGACGGACTTCCGTAAATTTTTGAATCGGTTCCACAGTTGCTCTCACTCTTTTTCAGGGGTTTATTTAAATTTTTCCCAAGAGTTGTAGACACTTTTCCAGCTATTTTTTTATTTATTTTTATTGGTTGCTGATATTTTGGATCCGTTTCAAAGATTAAAAACTCACTGGGTTTGTAGTGAATCAGTTCGGATTCTTTCCATCAAACTTTTGTTTTTTTATATATATTTTGAATGTTTTACTTTATAAACACTATGAAAGCATATTTCCACTGTGAAATGTTATTTTGATTTCATTCAAAAGTACGACTACTTCGGAAGACAAAAATTTGTAGGATGATTGTAATTTTTAATGATTTTTTTTGTCATTCGTTAAGGGCGGCCGTATTGCTGTAATTGAATTATGTTTTCAACAAATTTCCTTTTCCTTGCTTTCCTTATTTTTACTTAAATTTTAGCTAATTGTTTTACATATAAATTTCCCCACACTTACTCATATTGTTGAAAGTCTTATTAATATCATATCTGCACAAATTATACCTATTTTAAAAGACTGTACATTCACCATTATAATATAAAATTTTTAAACCATTGTGTAAGATTTAAGAATACCCAAAATCATAAGGAATAATAACGCTCCAAACCTTACAGCTGGTATGGGAGGGAAAAAATATTTAAAAGAATATTTACTTGAATAAGTATCGCACCTTTGTTTTATGACGGCAAGGCCAGACAATTATTACGACGGTAAGGCCAGTATTGCCGCACCGAATGTGCTGACGAATTACAATTCTCCAAAAATAACAAAAATTAAGAAACATTTTTCTAACAAGGCATTTCATCCCTGTAATGTTGCCTTATCCCGGGCATGCACGGAAGATTTGCACAGATTAAACATAATTCACCAATTACAATGGTCTACAACAGCAGAAATATTTGCGCAACTTTAAACAAAACTGCGAAAAAGGATTCAAAAAAAGCTGGAAAAATGTCAGTAAACTGTGAGATAGATTAAACGATGCTTGTATCACGATAATAACGATTAAACGTACGAAATTCCTTGATAACTTGAAGGTGAGTTTTATAATGGACGATCCTCTTAATTCTTATCCTCCATAAATACATTGTTAGTGCCCACCACTATTCGAGCTATTAATGAAATTCCACACAAATCGCACCAGGGGTTTACCATAGTGCGTGCATGGTTGGAACACCATCCCATCGAACGCTTATCAACGCTCAAGAACGTTTCACACAATTGTTTGACTGTGGTTCGCCTTTCGGCGCCGTCGGCATCCTTGACGGTGGTGATGGTATGCATCGTCATCGGTCGGCTGGTTGGGAATCAATGCACACAGAATCCCATGCAAAAGAAAAGTGCATCACGTACGGACGGAAAACGAGCGCAAAATCTATTGCCCCCACCGTCGATGGCCGGATGGTGTCGGTGATGGTGGGTTGGAAAAATTTCATTTTCGCACATTTTCACGATCGAGCTTCCGGTTCCGTGCAGGGCGCCGTCAGTAGTGTCTTTCCCGTTCGCAAGCAACGGAAACCCCGACCCGACGGTAAGTCGAAACGTGTTGTGCTGCCGATCGCTTCGGTGTCGTACGTGTATCGGCCTGGTGGTTGCTTCGCGCGTATGTAAACAATGGCCGGGCAGTAAAGTGCATCGAAGAAAAGCGTCTACCGATTCGGATGGAAAGTGGTGCTTCTACAGATCTCGCACCCGGCCTGAGAAAAAAGGTGGAAAAACACACACACAGACAGGGGCAGTAAGCGATGTGAAAAATCGTACTTTGCAAGTAGGAAGGATGGAAATGCAATTAAGTGCGCTTTGCACTTGCAAAAATCAAATGTTTGTTCAATGGAGTGCATATAAATTGCTTTTAATTGATTCACCCTTCGCTTCTACGCTCTGTCTGGCGGGCGAGAGTTGTCGTCGAGTGCCCGTAGTTCGCGTGGAAAATTCTTTTCCACAAGCCTCCCGGGAGAAGGTTAACCGTATTGTACCACCACCAGCACATTTCGGCACGAAAGATTAATACCAGGTTGTAAGAACCAGGATGCTAAGGTGGTAACCTGGTCGTGATGGCAATAATGAAGTTCCATGCTCGACAAACAAGCCACGGATTGGCAGGACCGGCTGCATCACAGCGGATAAAACGCGAGCAACTCAATCAGTAAATCCGATTCCCCAAACTCTCATCGGATTCGCCGAGCCCTTGAGTCCATACTCGATTCGTGTTCGTTAATCAAACACGTACGCGCTTCTGGGGTTATTAACATCTTTGCATCCATTGCGCTTTTTGCAAATCTCGAAGGATTTGTGGTCGAGGGATTAGCGGAAGCGGTGCATTTTGTTTTTGGTTCGAGAAGCAATCAGCCCACAACGATTAACTTGGATTTACCGGGGGGGATTTATGTGCTTACGAACAAAATGGATGCTCCCAGCTGGAAGGATATCTGAGTTCCAATTAATTTTATGTTTGATTTTTGAAGTCTCATTACTTTTTTAATGGAAAGGACTGATTTTGATCTTTGGTAACCTCTTCATTTTTATCGCATTTCATTCGTCCTTCTGATCTGCGCTACAGAATCAGAAATGGCCAGAAATGGAAGGCCGAGACCTCTCGAGGTTGTAGTGCACAGGAAGAAGACTTATTGATAAATAGTTGAATAATCAGTCCTCACTATGGACTATTCTCTCAATCCTTCAGATGGGATTTGAATCCCGGTTCTGTCCTGGAGCTCAGATCTCAGGATATCCTTTCAAATGGTGAACAAAATACTCAGCAAAAAAGTCTTTGTTATACAAAATTCTCCTTCGAGAGCCCTGATGAAGTCGTCCATGTGATAATCACTCAGAATGGATCAAATCAATCCAGCAACGGGTGTATCCTCAATCGAAGAGACGCCAAACTTCTGAATCCTTTCTTAGAGGACCCTTCTCATCCATCCATTTGTGAAGACGAACTGATCGTTAGGGATAAAGAGACGAAAGGGATATAAGAGACCCAAAAAAACTGATTAAAAGAGCTGCAAATATGCTCTACATATTTTCGAAACTGCCCAAGACTCGTCCGACCACCCTACATGAAATAATCTGTTTGTGAATGTAATCAATTCAATCAGTAATTAATTGTTCGGTTTAGAGTATAAAATGTTGTTCAAAGCCCTTCAATAATGAAGCCAGGAATCAGATATTGATTAAATACAATTTAAAACTAAACTGCGATAATAAATACGCACCAATAGATTGAGCAAGAATCAGAAGCCTTCGTTGAAATAATTTATCTTCCAATGTTTAGCTAAAATTTAATCGAGCGAATGATTTCGAGAATGAATTGGAATCAATTCTTGTCATTCGGTTCGACAAATTCCCCCGAATAGCCGTCTTGTTGCGCCGTTCGTTCAATGGAATTTAATTCACGGGCCTAATTAATCGTGTCATCAATTTCGTTCGAACAAGCAACACTAACGACGAGTCTACCCGATGAGCTCCAAAAAACTGGGCTCCAATTCTGACTCGCTGGCGTAATTGATTTAGAATTGATAGAACGTATCACCCCGCTTGTAGTTTTACGCTTTAATGTGCTGGGTTCTATCGTTTGCGCCAAAGGTTCCCGGGCCAACAAATAGTCACTAATTAGCTAATGATGATTAGTGTGTATCCTTTTTCTTCTTAAATGCCGTCGTTTCTATAGCATCGCGCATTTTTCCCGCTTTCCACAGATCAAACTAGTCGACGTGGAGAAGGTGGAATGGTTGAACCGGCGGTCGTACAGCGCGATAGGCCTGCTTCTCGGTTCGCGAGAAGGACGCGTCCTGTTGCGCAGCGACCAGGGCCTGGAGGATTGGTTCGAGCTGCTGGAGGAGTGCACGCTGAGCAGCAAGGAGCGGCGTCGTGCTCTTCGACTCACGCAAGGGCCACGATCGCGCGCCTCGCTTGCCGCCCCCGTATCGGCGGCCTCACTGCAGCACAACCACCTCGGGCTCGGCGGTACCTACTCGGGTGCGATCGAGGACTGGCTGATGTCGCGGCACCAGAAACCGGGCGGCCAACGCTTCAACCACATCCTGCTGTCGGACTCGGTGCCCGACCTGAGCTCCATCAACGAGAACGGGCTGTGCAGCGGGCTGCTGACGAACCACTCGACACCGAAGAAGGTGCCGAACGCGCGCCACAACCTGTCCGGCGGTGGTGCCTCGAGCAATGGATACAGCAGCCACAACGGCAGCCTGTACAATGGGTTCCCCTACTCGCCGTTGAAGAAGCTGGCGGACAACTTTGTCAACGGCAACCACAGCTACACGCTGCACGACGATCTCGAGGAGGAGGTTGAGCTGCGACGGGGCGGACGGTACCGGGAGAATGACGATCTGTACAGAAGACCGCTCGGACCGGGTGGGAACGACAGCAGTCGGCATTCGTGTAAGTATTCTCTCTGATTGGTTCTTATTTCCTACCCTTTATCCTGACTTAAAGGTTAATGTGTACGTAGATTCACTTTCTGCTTTGAATCACATACTGAATCGATCGATTAACTAACTCCGTCACCTCTCGTCTTCAGTCTTGACAGATCTGGATTACACCGGTTGTGACAGTGGACTCGATACGCCACCATCAACGCACCGTCCATCGAGCTGCCGGGACAACATTTACTTCGCGTCGGCCTACAACAACCATGGCCACGGGTCAGGCTTCCTGGGCAAGGACAAGACAACCGACACCGGCATCAGCTCGTCCCGCGGTACGCTTGTCTCGCCGGCGAGCAGCATCCGCCATGGGTACGTGAATGTGCAGAACTTCAACGGCAACAGCGCCAACAACAACCACTTGAATAGTTACGGCTCACGGTAAGCAGCTCAGCATGCTAAAGAAAATACCCTGAAAGACTAATTTCCACACCAAATCTTTCTCCAACCTTGCAGCTACAGCGTACAGGAGCAGAAGATTCTGCGCGCCCGCAACAACACCGAGGACAACAAGAACTCGATCCGCTCGGTGCGCGCGGAGTTCTTCGAGCAGAGCAAGTATAACAGCAACGGCAGCAACAGCGCCCTTGCCACCAACAACAACAATAACCACATCAACAACAATGGCGGCGGCGGCGGCCATCATCCGGCCGCCAGCCACTTCCATCCACATCACCACGTTGCGCAGCATCCGAACGGTAGCAACGGTAACATTCATCAGCATTTTAATGGGCTGAACAACAACAATCACACTGGCTCCACGGGCAGCACCGGTCACAACCACAACAATAACAACAACGGTAATGGCGGTACGCTGAACGATCGTTCGGCAATCCTGGCGACCAACAATGGTAATGGGACCGGATCGCAGCGCGATCGCTACCAACAGCATCCGGCGCTGGCTGCGATCATCAACGAGTCGCAGGGAATGAAATTCAGAGGTAGGCAGCGATGATCGGGAGAATCCCAAGTGTGTTTTGGATTCGTGTCAATGCTGTTTGACAGTTTCCCAATTACGTTTGAACCGGTCTCACAGTTTATTGACGAATACCAGACATTTCTGAAATAATTTCGAGAACAATCCGATCCAATTTGGGAAAAATTCAAACCACGGTGGGACTGATTCAAACGTATATGAGAAATCGTATAAAAGTCACATTCCGAGATAACTTATAAAACTGTGCTTTTTTCCTTCCTCTTTTTACCCAGATCGTTCCTACTCCGATTGTCAGCAGGCGCCACCCCGCTCACGCCAGTGGACCAGCAATACACCGAGTCCGAAGCGTATCCCCTTCCTGGGCACTCCACCGACCCGAGTGTAATTGTTGTTTGACGAAATGTCTGATTTGGTGCAAACCCCGCATTGTCCTAACCCGAAGAAGAAGCAGCTTACGAGCAGCCCGATGCAACGAGGATCGAGAGCAACGAAAACCGATACCCCCTGAATCCCCTAGCCCTTTCGATTCCCTTCCCCGGCCTTTTTGCGTGGACACTTGAGCGAGTGCTTCTCTTTCTTCGAAGCTCGAAGATTAGTTTGCGAGAGAAGAAACCCATCATCGTGTATATCCCAACCGCCCCCCGCCCCCCCCTTTAGGTAATGCTCGCCACACCTTAGAACACTGGCACCACCGGCCCGTTTCTAGCACCAGTTTCTGTTTCCGTGCACAGTTTCCCAGTGACTGTGGCTTTATCTCCGAAGCAAGCATCCGCGAGCGAGCATCCAGCAGTAGTTAGTAGTAGTAGTAGTAGTACGTTGTGTGCGGGATAAGTAGACACCCCGTCGACTATCGGGTCCCTATCAGGTCGTTGTTGTTGTTGCGTTCTCGTTGTACGGTGTGCGTGTAGAGCGTTGTTAGCTTTTCTAGCTGTGTATTTTGCTTTAAAGGGCAAATTTGGAGCACATTAGGCATGGCATAGTAAAACTAACGAATACAAATTTTTTGAGACAATTCCCTCGTCGAAGATGCTTTACATTTTGCCAAAAAAAAATCCTTCTCTTGTAAAGAGAACTTCGTCCAAGTCGTCCAGGAAGTCTGTGAAAGGGGAATCTCCGTCCAAAACAAAATGGAGAGCCTGGAAAGAATAATAGAACTTCACAGTCGATGAGGCCTTATCGCATGGGGCCTCATCCTCCACGCTATAGCTACCAAGAGGCCTCAAAGAGTCCTTGTCGTCTACTTCTATAAATAAATATAGTGAATCAGGCTAAAACTTAAGCTTTTAGGGTCAAATCAACAGCATCAACTTTCAACCCTATATTCGTTATTTTTCTTATGTGCTGCCTAACAGCGTTCCAAATTTGCCCTCTTGGAGTCAAATATACAGACGAGCTAAATTCTTTCTTGAAACTGGAAACCATACTTCCGGTTAAGATTTCCACGGCAAATCTCATTTTTCTGCGGCCTATTAGACGTAGCAGTTTGCGTGTGCCCCCACTATGAATTATCCAAATATGTATGCAGCATTAGTAGTGAGTGTGGTACTGTGGTGTGCGCTTAGGTATAGATTATTTGGCTTCAAGCTTCAACGCTCGCCGATGATAGAAACAGCTTACGCGTACCGATTATTGTAAAAAAACAAAAAACGAAAGCAACTCCAAATAAGTGTAAATGAATAGCCAAAAGTAGCAAAAACGAGCAAACGTTGCTTTAAGGCACCGGTAATGGCGCTCTCGCTGTACATGGCCTGCCTGTGTGGTAGAACGTTAGAACTTAAGTAGCTCCCATTTGATTTTACTGTCAGACGATTGTCGGGCAAGCAAATTTTGTTTTGTAAAAGCGCTAACGCTTAACGTGATACGGTTGTGTTTCGATGTTTAGCAAAATCTGTATACCTATACAATCGTCGATCGAAACACACCTTCTTGCCTGTGTATGAAATTGGTCGAAAAGGGTATAGCAACAACAAAAAAAGCAGTCTTTTCCAACCAATTATTGTATAATCTAGCATGAACCTACTACACTACCTTACTATACGATTTTATATATTGTTAAACCAACATACACTCACGCACACGTATAATTCGCTTAGTCTTCGTTTGCCTTAGGCGCAAATACAATACAAAAAAAAATTTGGTACTAGAAACATCTGCCGCGATAATTAAGTTTACACATTTCGAAAACAAATGCGTGTTCATCAGATACAAGCGAGAGAAGAAAAAAACCCGTAGGAAACTTTAAATAAATCGATGGAGAAATGAACAAGAACGGTGTGCGTGTGTGTATCATTCATGATTGATCTTATCACAGGCGGTTCTAAGTATATTAGCGGTCGTCCTTTTGGAGTCATCACCGTTCAAGGGAGCTCTTCGTCTAGGAGAATGCTTCCTCTGAGAGATGATCACCCCCATCGTTCGGGAGACCGCGTCGCGTAACTGGCCTTATGGTCCTCTCGTCTTTTAAGAGGTCTAAGCAACCCCACCGACCGTGGGACCTCTTCATCCAAGGTATATTATCTATCAGGAGACCGAATCGCTCTACCTACACACTTTATCATTCACGAGACCTCGTTGTCCAAGGAGCATCGTCGTCCCTGAGGCCTTTTCTATCGAGAGATTATTTGGTCCAAGAGTCCTCACCGACCAAGGGCACTCTTTGTTGAGGAGACCGTTTCCTTCAAGGCATATTGTCTAAGCAACCTCGTGGGGGGAGGGGAGGAGATGGTGCCTTATCTATCAAAAGTTTGTATCCTCCGTAAGACATCGAATTCTCTACGTCTAAGAGCCACCTTTTGTCCAATCTCTTTGACTGCTTCATTCAAGGGATTTTGTCTACTAAGAGACCGTACCATTTGAAGAGACTCGCTGGCCACTGAGCCACGTCCTCAACGGGACCTATTCATCATTAAAAGGTTGTCTACTCGAAGGTCTTATCTACCAAGAGACCGTATCGTATCAAAGCGACTGGTTAGACGATAGAAGGACGGCTACTTTTTTTTCCTCCATATGGCCTCGTCTTCTAAGTGATCTCGTCGGCCAAGAAGAATGTTCACCTGCAAGAGACTGTTTCATCCGCGAAGAGAAAAGGAGTGACCGCCCAGGTGACCTCGCTTACGATCTAGACTGCAGGATCTCACGCTCAATCCTTCTCTATTGCGCTCCCCTTCTCGGCCATATCGATGCCGAGCTCCACCTTGCTCTCGTCCACCTGTTTGTCCACAAATTTCATCATCCCTTTAGTCGACCTTACATTCTCTGCTTCAACGTGGCCAGGTTAAGTTTCAGCGTTCAAGAAAGCGCATCTTAGAACCTTAAAACAAAGACCTTTAAAATAAATAGATAAATTTACCATCATTAAGCGCCATCGTGGTTGGTATGAGGGTTTAAGATTTATTCCTGTTTCAAAGTTTATCGATGCTACGTTCGGTGAAAGAAATACGGATCAAAATCCTGATCTTATTTGCAAATTAAACACACGTGCAATAAATTAAAAAAGGGTTCTGCAGGAACACTCTAGCGCGGCTGAACACAGGGGCTAACTGTTACGATCGGGGAAGCCAAACAAAAATCAACGTGCGCACTTAAACTACGTCGACACCGGCGGTGCTTGGTCCTCCGTTACGGTTGCTTTTAACGCATCATCAGTCGCGTGCCCATTCAGATGATTGTCATTGGATTGCTGCTCCTGGGCAACAGGCTCTTCCTTGCCGTTCGTCACTTTATCCGTCGGTTCCGCATGATCCACCACCACGCCGCCGTCGGACGACGGGATCGGTATGTTGCCTTCCTTGAGCGCGGCCAGATAGGTGGCCCGTTCGGCCTGTAAGGTGCGGCACAGTTTCTGCAGATTCGTCAGCTGGCGGGTCGTTTTGGTGAGCTGCTTTTCACGCTCAATCTGATCGTCCAGCATCTTCTGTACGGTGGCATTGCTCGTTTCCCATCGCGACTTCCATGCCATCGTTTCCTTCTCGAGGGTTTTCATCTTTTTCGACATCTGTAATCAATCGGTACGGATTTTTGTTATTTGCGTCCCCTCGTGCTACACACCGCACCAAAGCAACCTTTTTCATGTCCTCCTGGTAGCCTTCGTAAATGCTTCTGCTCTTCTTCAGCGAGTCCTGGAACTCGCCGTACTTGTCCGAGTACATGGTGACCTGGCCGCGTAAATGCGTCTCAACCGTTTGCAGGTCGGCCAACTGCTTCTTCACCTTCTGCAGCTCAGTCATTAGCACAAGCTTCTCGCTACGAAAAAGGGAAGGAAGGAATGCGGAGCAATTGAGCATTATTTTTTTGCGAGATTCTCATCAATTACAATTTATGTTATATTACGCGAGAAATTGTTCCTTTTCGCTGTTGGCTTGCATCTGCAGTTTGGCCAGCTTCGCATCGTTCAGCTGAGTGACCAGCTCCATCTGTTTGTTCATTTTATCCATCTGCTGGTCCCGAAGTTCGTACTGCTCGAGTATGAACTTAAACCTGCAGAAAAAAAAAACCCCAATAAGAGCCGTTACTAATTTTGTGATACGATAAGGCGGCGGCATTTTCGGCCCTACTTTTTAGCCATCTCCATGTTATCCTCCTTCAGCTTCATGTTCTTGTCATTATTCTCGTTCATCACCACCTGTATTTCATTGAGCGACTGTTGGAACTTTTCCTGCGTCTGTTTCCGCTTTTCCTCCTCCTGTTGAATCTGCGCCAAACTTTCATCCTTGATCGTCTTATTCTGGCGCTGCAGCTCTCTGCACAACCCTTCCAGCTTCGTCTTCGTCATGGCCATTTTATCGTGCTCGAGGATGAGGTTTTCCTTCTCGCGCTTCGACGCTTCCAGCGTACGATCGTACTGCTTGTGCAGTGCAATCAGGCGACGATTTTCCTTCTCCGAATCGACCAAGCGCTTGTGGACGGCTGCATACTTTTCGTCCAGTGTCATACCGCTCAGTGCTTTGGACAGCTGCTCCTCAATCTTTGCCTCGCGCTGCTTGTCTTCTCGCAGCAGTTTTTTCGCTTCCGCATTGCTCCGGGGTTCGCCATTACTGATCACTGGCGCGTCCATGGTAGGTTTGGTGGTAACTTCTAAAAAAGAGAGAAGCTGATTAGAGACTTATGGATACGATTGTCACGACTTCAGTCGACGAAACCCTGTGTTCGAATTTGCGACACGTGCGAAAAACCAAGTCAGTTAGGGGAACGTGTCCTAGCAGACACGTACACAGTACCAGACATCGAGGAGCCCAGCGTTGAAGGAAGGAGTCTTTGTTGAATATGCTCATCAAGGAGAGGCAGCCCAAGGAGCTAATGCCAATTCATATGCTCAGGAAACGTAAGGACGAGAGATTCCTTTAAGAATATAGGAGCTACTATAGGAGTGATAGAGAATATTTGCAGGAATGTCACTCGGATAGTACAGGTGACATTGGCCGTACTAGCGAAGCCGGATTATTAGCGTTTGCTACTGATCTGATTCCGGAAAGAGCAAAGTTTAGCGACCTAGTATAGTTTGGTATAAATACCCAAGAAACCAGGACACTCTTACACCCGGAGATTACAGGCATGGACTATATCCAGAACGGCCTATAATGGGATTCGTTTTTTCTTTACAAAAACACAACCCCTGAGCAACCGCTTGTTGGATGATCGATGTTGTTTTCCTCATGCACTTATATTTTACAGCAGGACTCTATTAAATCAATATCCATAGGAAACAGCTACACTCATACCCGGCATCCGTCACAATTACACGGTACCGGAGAGCCACGGTATATTCGATACATAAGGGATGTAACTAGTAACGATACAAACCTTAATTACAACGCTTGGCTCCTGAATCTTCACTGACCCTCTGTAAATCTCCTTCCGGAGGTGAATGCACAGTCTAGTGTTCCTCTTGCACGTGTAATTTGTAAAGTTATGGAGCTACTACAACAAAGAACCTATTTGCACATCCTTTTTCTTACAACAGCCGTGTGTGCTTACGTTTTATGTTTATTTTATGCATCGAATGCGCATGGAGATGTTTTGTTTGTAAACAAACTATGGTTTGACAGCTTTGTTCTGACATTTCCATCGAACGTTGTGTTTATAACGTACGATTCGCAGGTTCATGCATTCGCCAAATTTCCGCCAAATGATTTCAAAATTTAAAATAATAAAAATATTTTAAAAATGCTACAAGCTTGCCAACAATTCAATCAGTAATGCTTGCTGAAAGCAATCGTTCGCCTAGGATTCCGAAAACAAATAAATGCAGTCCGTAGCGAATTATTGAACGATTGATCGCATAAATGCTGAACCGAACAAGGGGACATACATTGAATACACATTTTTTCCTTCATACCATATTACTTTGCGTTACCGATAATCATTCACAATCACAAAAATACGTTCAAATAGATACTGCTCAGTTCACTGGATATTGGGATAAATGGGTCCTCCTGTTAGACCGCTTGCAGGCATTTACATTAGAATTCTATTTTTAAACCAAAACAGCACTTAGCGTTCGCTCAATATGCATTTTTAAAGTTAAGCAATAGTTGAATCAAAATTAAAAGTTTTCCAAAAACACAAGAATCTCACGTCACCTTGTATTGCATTCGTAATCGAACAATTATCCAAAAGCCACAGTCACATAAACGACCTACGTGGTCGTGCGCAGCCAAGAATATGCTCATCATCACCGCTCGGGAGAAGAAAAAAATCTACCACGAGGCGCAATCGTATAGGAAAGAGCCCCATTTTAATTACATTTACACCTGTATAACCTATACAATACTTACCTTCCATCTTGATCGCAGTTTAGCGCCGTGATTCCCTCCGTAACAGTTCGATTGTCTTCGCCAAATTTTTTCACTATTTTCACCAGCACTACACAATCTTTTCTCACGCACGTCTTTTAACACGATCCGATCTAGTTTTTGCACCGTGCCACGCACCGGTCTTTTCCGATCCGTTTTCTTACCGAAAGTGAAGCGAGAAATGAGCTGAACATGATCAACACTAAGGATCATGCTGCTGGGAACGGTGTTAGAAAAATGCTCTCCCTCTCTCTCTCTCTGTTTCTGTGATTTAAAAATAGATAACATCGCCAGCACCGGCCCGATTCTGCTGGCAGCATGGCTATGTTTTAAGTTCCGCTTGTCAAAAACGGTGCATGCAGCTCAACAACCACCAAGTGTGTTCACACTTTTCTCCGATTCGTCAACCGATTCGTTTCAATACGATTTATTGTTTCAGTAAAAATTACTCTACTATACTTGTAATAGGCGAAATTTGACGTGAATTGTGTTGCAATAATTTTTGGATGTATTGTTTCGCTTGCTTGTTTTTTTTTACATTTGTTTCGTCTTCCGGATGCACCGAGTGCATCATCGCCATCGTTCCAATGCACTTGCTGCAAAACGGTTTGCAAGTGTATGCCATTCTGTTGTACTGTTTTTTTTTTGTTTGTTGTTGTTGTTTTTATTTTATCATCCTAGTTTCATATTCAGCCAGTCGACGGATAACTTTCAGCAAAATGCCACACATTTCCGTTATTGAAAATAATTCACTTTTTATCATTTCTAGTGGGTACACACACGCACGCACGCACGCACGGACAAATAGGTTTGCTGTCGCCCGTTGCTTCGGGTACGGTTTGGAACATCGAATCGATTCCGAGAACCACAGACCACCAATAACTTAACAGACGTAAACCAGCAGCAGCAGGTTTGCGGATGTTTCACAATTGGCCTTTTTATCACGTTGGTTCACCTCGCAAACCTCAAGTAGAAAGTTATGCCACCACATTACCACAGACAAGCCGCTCAAAACGAAAAGAACAGAAATCCAGCTGAGATTGTAGCAGGATGATAGATTGTAACTAAAGCAAAAGGAAAAGAAAGGGTCCCTCGCTCCCAATTTGCAGAAAAACGGTACTTGTCTCGTTTACGGTTTATCGTTTGGTTTTTGTTAGTTTTGCTATGGAACCGATCCTGGAAATAGGGGGTGGGGAGGGTAAGGTAATACGCTTACGCGAGCACCGCTTACATGCTCAGATAGCCATTATTGTTAGCGGTGTTGCGTCCGACTAGGTAGGCAATCAGCATGATAATGATCAACGTTACCAGGGCACAACCGACCGCGATCGGTACAATGTCCGGCGTATCGATAGCCTCGCAATCCTTGGCGATCGAAAATTTGCCATCGATCTTCCGATGGAACGCTTCCAGCTGGAGCTTGGTGATGGTCACGGTTGGGACAGCGAGTCCGGTCGCGCTGGACGTCAGATTCAGCATCTGCGCCTTATTGCAGTGGTACGACATGTCCACCGGAGTTTTAAACAGTGTCTGGTTGTTGCTCAGCTCAAGCTGCTGCAGCGCTGTAATGAAAAGGGGCGGGGATAAAGGTGATAAGAGATTACTGCATCATACTTGTTTTGCGATGTACAGTCATCCGCAGCTCGAAAAACTGCGTACGGAAAGGGTGTTGGACGTTTAAACCGCTTTCAGACAAAAAAAAACACTTGTTTTAAAATGACTAAAAAAATTAAAAAAAATTCATTTTTAAATCTGTGCAATTTGTTATAAAAGTGATTAGATAATTTTTTCCATTTAGATCATGATTCGTATGGGAAGTGTAAATTCAATATCTTAATTTGAAACCTTCGCAACAACAGTCTTGGTTTCGACTGGTTAAGCAATTTTTCAGAAACATAACTTCATGAAGTATGGAAACATTGAGTATGGGCATTGTCTGAAATTTTGGGAGCTTCAGACATCCATCCAGAAATCTCCTGATCTTCTACGTAGTCTGCATTTTCTCCCATCGGGATGGAGTTATATTGCCTCTTAAAACTGTAAACTTTTTTTTTTCAACATTGGACAGAACCTTGCTTGGGATACATAGAACAGAAACTTCTTCTTTGGTCATACAACCGGCCTTCCATTTTTGAATTTCTTGACTAGTACAAAAATTCTCCAAACGGCAAATCTCCTTCTTCCTTCGTGTAAAAGCTATACTTACGTTTGGCATTCGGGAATGCATCGCCAACCACGGGCAGCTGCAACTCCAAACCAGCGAAAGCGAACTCGTGCTCGGTTCCGTTCAGCGCGAAGTGAAGCCGCAGCGAACTGTAGTTGTTGCTCTGCTTGTCCATCGCCCAGCTAAGCTCGATATAGTCGGTAAAGTTCGCACATTCGCCAGACTTTACGATCGCATCCTTCGGCAGATTGTACAGCACGTTCACCGGTTTGTCGTCTGAAAAATGGGTGATAAGGGGTGAAGAAAATGACATTGATTCCACCGATTTCACTCTGCACGCTATGAGTAACAACTTACTCGCATCGATGTAGCTCAGGTTGAACTGCATGGCCATCTGTGCAATGACACAGGTTTGGTTTTTAGTCGTGTCCTTGAAGCTCCAGGTGCCCATATCCGGTTCCGGTACGGGTTTCGGGCTCGGGGCAACGGTCGTTGTGGATGGGGCCGGTTCCGTCGATGTAGTGGGAGCGGCGGTGGTTGTGGTCGGTTTTGGGGTGGTGGTTGTTGTAGTAGTCGTCGTCGTCGTCGTAGTAGCAGGGGTAGAGGTGGTCGTCGTATTAGTAGTCGGTACCGGAGGAGTTGTCACAGATTTGGTTGTCTTTTCAGCTGGTTCCGTGGACGGTGGTAGCTCCGATTGTGCTGAAAGAAAGGCAAATGGGAGTAGAAAAAATATTATTTAAAAACGGTGGCAGGAAACAGAAAAGCATCAATCATGCCGGAAAAAGGTTTTACACACAGCATCACTGGAAGAGAAGTATAGGCATCATCATCAATCCCGCATGCTGATAAGCGACACACATGGATTGAATTATCATACAACCGCCACCGCCACCGATCTTCTTAACGACGCAGTGTCCGTTTGTCACAAAGAATAATTCGAGTGGGTTTTTTTTGCACACATTCTTGGAAGTTTTGTTGCGATAACAAAATGTAATTTGAATTCTTCTGTAAGAAAAATGGTTGCTAATGACGCGTTCACTGGTTTAGTAGTAGACCAGCATGAGTTTGATAATTAATGCTTTAATTTAATTATGACTAGAATTTCGTTACGAAAAGAAAAAAAACAGCTATCAGCAGAGCACGAACAGAAAAATGGTGTCATTTTAGGAGATTTATAATATAAACCAGTTCCGTTCAGTTCATTTAAGAAAACACACATTGTGTAACTTTTTTAAATGCGATATTGTGTTCTTTGTGTACATTTACTCTCCTTTTATGACTCATCGGAACACTTGTACGTGCCCGCAAAACATGTTTACTGTTAAGAACTTTGTACAGTGCGCAAAGAATGTTCAAGCTGTTCATCGTGAGGGTATGTGTGTGCGATTTGATCGATAGAAAGCATATTTTTCCGCCACATATCGAAGGAGCCGCTGCCGATTGCTTGTTGCGTTCTTAGCAACCTTGCTTGCCTGCGAACACTGCGAAGAAAAAGACATTCATTTGCGTTTCGCGTTGCTGTTACGCTAGCGCAAATGCTTGGGCTATGGTCGGCGCATACAAAACAAAAATCAGCTGACACACACACACATTTGTTCGGGCCGTAGTGCGTGTGATATCGCCGACATGATGTACTCGCACCGACATGACCTGCTTATTATCCACCATTTGTATTCGACAAAAAAAGAGACGGGTGCTAATGTTTAACCAAAAAAAAAAACATTCTAAATATGATCTAACTGCTTTACAGCAGATTGAAGGAAACCCCTTTGTAAAGCGCAACATTGTAAAGCGATTGCTCTCTGGCTTGCGTTGGCTCGATAGGGCGCCTTACATTCTCTTTGTTCAAGCAGCAAGCCCACAAACAAGCTGCTGCTGCTGTTTGCTTACACTATCGTCATAGGATTGTGTGTTGATGAGATGCACATACGGGTGATAATTACGGTAGCCATATTTAATACGGACACTTTTCGGACTGGCGAGATCCCGTGCAGCTGTAAGGATTCTCGGCCCATACGTTATTGCCCGCAGCACTCGTGTTGTTGTTTATTTTTAATAAGTTCCGCATCTGATTACACAATTCCTAATACCCTGAAAATCTTAACTGTTTGGCTGCGCTTCGGTACACGGGATCAAGCTGTCGGTCGGTGGTGAGTCAGCAGCAAAGGGGCGTACTTACCATTGCACATCGCTAATCCCAGCAGCAGGCAAATGGTGGCGTTCCGTAGCAAATGCATTTTGGCCTAGCTGTAACTTCACCCGAACTGTTTATGCGAGCAGCAACTGATGCACTCCTAATGCACTGCGCAACACTCCGCTTGTGCTGCTTCCTAATCACGGTCAATCGCGACGGAAAATGTTCCTCACTGTCGCTACTATCGCTCTAAGCGTGGTGCTTCACAATCTACGCTTTGCGTTTAGGCTGCCTGTGAACGTAGAGGAATAACGACCGGGCCGCTTCTTATCAGACTCAAGATGATGATTTCTTTCCGTACGCTCCTCGCCAATGTTGGTTCGGACTGTTGTAATCCAAATAAAATAAGTGAACTTCTATCTTCTATACAGCAGCAGCAGCAGCACGCACATCTACACAAAGCAGTTGAAGGTGAGGGAATCACCAACACACACGAACGCCGTTTACAACTGACATCTAGGCGGTTGTCAGTTTTCCGCTGTCTCTATGACATATGTGCGCCATTTAAAATGAACGGTTTTTTACATGTAACGGTGGGTTTTGCTGTAACAGAATGAATGCAATGTGTTTTTTCTGTTTTCATTTAGTTTTGAGATTTGGTGAAATTTAAACGTTATTTTAATAAGAACACCCATCAAAAAAACCATTAGCTAACGAAATTAATTAGAAGTAGAATTAGCGAATGATGAACAATGTTTCAAACAAAACCAAGATTTTGTTAATAAATAAATAAACAAAACATATTGTTCGTTTGTGATTCAGCCACGAAGCCAATTAAATATTAAACAACATACTTTTTTTCTTTCTTGGCACTAACAACCTCCTCTCTAAAGGTCTCGAGGCTGCCATTTCTGTTTCTTTCTGTAACTTGATTTGACCCTTGCGTACGAGGAGGCACGATTTGGATGAGATTTGAACCTTGGTCCTGCCGTATAAGTCTGGCGCCGTTATCATCTCTGCCACCGGACCGTCACTCAAAAATCTACACCTACAGTCCCTGAAAAACAGGGATGTTTGCACCATTTCGAGCCAGAACAATGAAGAATCAAACCGTTCACCACAGCTGGACAGGTAAACGGCCTACTTCCAACATAAAAACCATTTCCTGTGCTCTCCTGTATACCTTCAACGGCTCACGGTATTTGCACAGCAACGGGCTGCCCGCAAGTATAAGTCCCCTTTATTGCTATCCGATTAAACCCGCCCTGGAACGGCGCACATCCCTTTCACCAACGCGCGCATATGCATACAGAACACAGGGGACGAATTCTGAAATCGATATGCGATCAAGTAAGAGCCATCCTTGTTCACGCTGGTTTTAAACGGTGTACAATAAAACAGTAATTCTGGGTAGGGCCAGATATACAAGAGCGATTGCTTTAATGGTATAAATGGTTCTTCACCAGGCATCCCTAAGTTGCAACGTGATTATTACAACTACCTTTTTTAAGGAAATATTTTTCAAATCACCCCAAACGATCCGTTTTTAATCAACTGAGACAGTGTCCGTACACATCCGCTGTAAGAAGACTTATCGTTTGCTATTTCCTTTACTAAAGCCAAATCAAATTTTCTATTTACACGTTTATATGCAGCATAGAGGGAGAAAAAATACTCCAAAAAGCATGCTAAAAACATTATAAATAATTCAAGAACAGTTTAAAAACAAACAATATTGAAAACTTGAAAAATCAAGATGAATGCCCTCTATTACTGGGCGAATATTCGAGGCGTTTCGAAGTATGCAGCTCACACGCGCATGGAAGGCACCCAAAGTTTACGTTTCCAGCATGATGTTGCGAAATACATTTTATGCTACCTGTGGCCATCTTCGCACACACTATTTATTCCACCACTCGATGCAACAATCCTCTCTGGCAATGCTGCAGCATAATGTGTATGAGGCACACTTGTCTTATTGACGGGCGTTTAATCTGATTCTCGGCATCTCTGGCATGTTCTCCTTTTCCGTCTGCTGTTCCATCACCTTTTCATCAATGCTTTACACAATTTCTTTTTTTTAAGTGTGCCTTTTTTATGTTTAAGAACCAAATATGTAAAATTGTTTCCCACTAATTCAAAACATAAGATATTTTACGTTTATCTTTAAAACAAAATTGTTCTAAAGGCCATTTCGGGCTACTAACAGTACACAATATTAAGATATCAAAATCAAAATGGAGGGCACACCAAAAACCGGTTAAGTTGGCGTTAATATGGCCGTTAATAGGCATTGCGCCACAAAGGTAACATTCCTCTTAAGTTCCTCATTTACGACACATGACACTAAATAAAGTTCACATTACCATAGTGCGGAAAATTAATCACGAATCAGGAAAACTAACACTTGTCCTCACTAAAGCAATAACTTCATCTTCGAGAAGGGCAATGCACCTTATCTGCATGGCAATGGGGCGACAGTGGAATGAAAATCGAAAGCAACACGTGCATGACCCAGCAGCACACAGAGAACGCACTACAAAACAACGGACAGAAAATCGCTGGGCCCATGCCATGAGCAATAAAATAATGATAATTAAAGTAACGTTTTGCGAATGGCAAGGAAAAGGGCCATTATCAGAGACCGAAATTTTGTAATATATAAACCTTATTTATAACAGAGCGCCTTAGTCAAATGCGATTTTAAGCTACTTTAGTAAAATGTATTTGAATTTTCAAATTGCGTAAGATTATATTACCATCCTAGGCACAGGTTTGATTTAAAAATATTGTTTTCTCTTAAAAATCCTTTGCAAAACCTCTAAAAGCTAAAGCATGGAATAAAAGTATTTTAAAGCATCCTCTGCAGATTTAAATGGTAAAAGTTGTAAACAAAAAAATGTCTGCAGGTACTGCCGTTGCGTTTCTGCAAACGCAACTCCCAGGCAAAGGTGAAAGGAATGAAAGAATAATTATTTTTTGACTTTCTTCCACAAACTGTCCGGCGCGGAGCAAAAGTACGCATGGAAAGAAAGAACGTTCGATACTTTCAACCGGTTGTGGCGAAAACATTGTTTTTATGGCATATTTCATTTTCTGGCACTGAATTCTAGACGGCAGACGTTTCCTTAGCCTTAGGAAGATGTAGGACGCGGGAAAGCTTTATAAGGCCGGTGAAATGTTTGGCAAGATATCAGTTAAGCATTACAGTCCGATGAGTGCAGTAAAGACGCAAAAACGATGAGCCGTTTGCTTACAGTGATTTTGATAACACTATTAGGTGCGGGTACGGTGCGGTCGGAAGTGTTTATGTTCGGTGAATATAATACGGACCAAGTGTTGTGCTACTACAATAGGATATTGGCTGGCTCTATTAGTCCGGAGGTGGTGGAAATAAAGAAGGTATGCAAATGTGACGAATCAGCGGGGAATGTACGTGTGTGTATGTAAAGCTAAACATTCAATGCACCAATAAAGTGTATTATTGAACTACGATAAGGCGGAATTTGTATGAACGAGAACGTTTGATTTTGCAAGTACGCACAAGGAACTAAGGACACAAGGTCCCCCAGAAGTGAGGAGCGACTATCCAACTATGAGGTATCTGGCTAGAAAGCTTGAAATGCCAGGTATGACCTAAAAGATCGTTAGGCTAAAGAAGAAGAAGAATAAGAGGACAAGGACTCAACATTCTGGGCAATATTACCGGTTCGTACACTATCTAGATAGCAGAAAAGCAGTTTAAATTTATTAGTAAATTAATTAGTAAAACTTGCACCAAATAAATTCAAAATCTCTGCAATATACCCGTCGTTGATGCGGTAGCGGCACCGGTTTTCACACGGCAGAACAGCAGAGTCAATCCCAATCGGATCGTCTCCACGCACGCAGCACTGACTATCACGGGGACTTCAATGCGAGCTCGGGGCCCCTTTCGAGTATGCCCCGCCCCCCCTTGGCCACTCATTCCGCAAACCGTTAAACCCGCCACCGCGACCAAGCTCGCTCGAAATTTTAAGAGCCAAAGGAAAAGATAATCCGAGGAAAAATAATTTAATTGCATTCGGAAATTGGCGATACCTATCCGGTGGCAAAGGCAAAATGGTTTCACATGGCATCGAATCATATAATGGAACTTTTGAATCACTCGGTGGAATGTTTCAACTGAATGGTGAAATATTGCAATCGCTCGGTAGAATGTTTCAATTGACTAGTGAAATATTGCAATCCCATGGTGGATATTTTTCAATCATGATAAGAAATGTTTCATTCAGTTGGGGGATGTTTTCAACTCAGTTGTGGCATTTTTCAATCAGCTGTGTTTTAAGAAAATTGTAGTGTAATCTCTGTACCAGTTTTCAGCAGTGTACCATTTTTCGGCAGGTACTCAAACACATGAGCAACATAAAATTATATAAATTTTAGCAAAAGCATTAGAAGAAAATCATTTGATTTTTTTTCTAAATAATTACACCTTTTAGAGCGTTTTAAGTTGTGTAATCGCGATGCTGCAAATAGGAACAATCTGCCAAAAATAGGATCAAAAACGCTAATCCTTAATCTGAATTAAACCTTTATACCGCGTATGCCAAAACATTTATCGATATTTTAGCAACCAAAATAATGCCACTTTCGACGAAAATTATGAACATTTATAATTTTAATCTCATTTTTTGATGCTCAGTTGTACTAGCCTGCTTAAAGCTGGTACAGTTGCCCAAGTTGAACCGATTTTGAAAACAGTTTTATCTTACACGGATTATATCTATGTAATGGAACATATCGCAGAGCAGGATGTTTCGAATGGATTGTGGAATATTTGCAATCAGCTGTAGAAGCAGTAACATAAGTAGCTTTTCCCTTAAATTTTTGTATTAAACCCGTTTGAAACCCGAACTCAAACAAATGACATTTCACAACTTTCCAGTTTAGCGGGTTGGTTCAAACACTTTCAGGAAAATTATGGTTCTAATGTTTCACAATAGATTTGAAGACAATAGTTTTGCTGGCAAAACTAACATTCGATTTTGTGTCCAGTAACATTTGAGCCGTGCCTCATTTTTTAGTAACTGTGGGTAAACTAAATAAAACTTGAATAAACTAATCTCAAGTAGGACGGCCTTTCATATTCCATGGAAACAACATCCATCATGGTTGGAACACATCCATCCCGCCATGGAACAACATCCATCCCGCCACACCCGTTACATGTTGATCCATGTAACGTTGATCCATGTAACGTTGTTGTCCATGTTGATTCCATGGAACAACATCCATCCCGCCACACCCGTAACGGTTCGAACGATCCTCTGCTACGAGCTTTGTCGGCTTTCAACAAGTGCTATCACCTGTTCGACTATAATGTCTCCTTGTCTCGTTTTCGTGTCCGTCTTCGTGAAGTCTCTTTCCTTGCCACCTAATCCTGACTGTCATCCTCGCTTTCCCTTGAAGTGTTAATGAACACTGTTGAACCATCATTGGCGGACAATATGAACTAAATAAATAAATAAATAAATAAATAAATAAATAAATAGTACAAAAAGACATATTCTAATCGAGAAAAATCTTAACCTAAACAAAACACAACAAAAAACAATGCATTTATAACATTAAACAACGCATTTTGTACATTTTAATTAAACATAAAACAAACATTCCAAACCATTTCAAAATATATAACGCAATCGATACAAACATGCTTTATTTCAAACAGGATGCATCCAAAGCGGTAGCTTTCGTTATGGTGGAAGTAGCTGGAAAGACATCAACAGTGGATGTTTCGGGAAACCTTGAAAATTCAGATATAACTATCACAGTCCGCGATAAAGCATTAAGAAGATTTCGCAATGGCGCTGAAGTTTTTGCTTTTTGCAAAACCTTAACAACGGAACCAACAACAACTACTATTACAACACAGACAACCACACAATCCGCAACAACCACCATACCGACAACAATATCCACAACACCTACATCCTCAACATCAGCATCAGAACCTACAGAACCTACAACAGAACCAACAACAGTTTCGACATCCAGCGAAGCAACCACCACTACGTCCTCTAGCACAGGACCTACAGAACCTACAACAGTCTCGACATCCAGCGAAGCAACCACCACTAGCACAGGACCTACAGATCCTACAACAGTCTCGACATCCAGCGAAGCAACCACCACTAGCACAGGACCTACAGAACCTACAACAGTCTCGACATCCAGCGAAGCAACCACCACTACGTCCTCTAGCACAGGACCAACAGATCCTACAACAGTCTCGACATCCAGCGAAGCAACCACCACTAGCACAGGACCTACAGATCCTACAACAGTCTCGACATCCAGCGAAGCAACCACCACTACGTCCTCTAGCACAGGACCAACAGATTCTACAACAGTCTCGACATCCAGCGAAGCAACAACCACTAGCACAGGACCTACAGATTCTACAACAGTCTCGACATCCAGCGAAGCAACCACCACTACGTCCTCTAGCACAGGACCTACAGAACCTACAACAGTCTCGACATCCAGCGAAGCAACAACCACTAGCACAGGACCTACAGATCCTACAACAGTCTCGACATCCAGCGAAGCAACCACCACTACGTCCTCTAGCACAGGACCTACAGAACCTACAACAGTCTCGACATCCAGCGAAGCAACCACCACTAGCACAGGACCTACAGAACCTACAACAGTCTCGACATCCAGCGAAGCAACCACCACTACGTCCTCAAGCACAGGACCTACAGAACCTACAACAGTCTCGACATCCAGCGAAGCAACCACCACTAGCACAGGACCTACAGAACCTACAACAGTCTCGACATCCAGCGAAGCAACCACCACTAGCACAGGACCTACAGATCCTACAACAGTCTCGACATCCAGCGAAGCAACCACCACTACGTCCTCTAGCACAGGACCAACAGATTCTACAACAGTCTCGACATCCAGCGAAGCAACAACCACTAGCACAGGACCTACAGATTCTACAACAGTCTCGACATCCAGCGAAGCAACCACCACTACGTCCTCTAGCACAGGACCTACAGAACCTACAACAGTCTCGACATCCAGCGAAGCAACAACCACTAGCACAGGACCTACAGATCCTACAACAGTCTCGACATCCAGCGAAGCAACCACCACTACGTCCTCTAGCACAGGACCTACAGAACCTACAACAGTCTCGACATCCAGCGAAGCAACCACCTCTAGCACAGGACCTACAGAACCTACAACAGTCTCGACATCCAGCGAAGCAACCACCACTACGTCCTCAAGCACAGGACCTACAGAACCTACAACAGTCTCGACATCCAGCGAAGCAACCACCACTAGCACAGGACCTACAGATCCTACAACAGTCTCGACATCCAGCGAAGCAACCACCACTAGCACAGGACCTACAGATCCTACAACAGTCTCGACATCCAGCGAAGCAACCACCACTACGTCCTCTAGCACAGGACCAACAGATTCTACAACAGTCTCGACATCCAGTGAAGCAACAACCACTAGCACAGGACCTACAGATTCTACAACAGTCTCGACATCCAGCGAAGCAACCACCACTACGTCCTCAAGCACAGGACCTACAGATCCTACAACAGTCTCGACATCCAGCGAAGCGACCACCACTAGCACAGGACCTACAGATCCTACAACAGTCTCGACATCCAGCAAAGCAACCACCACTAGCACAGGACCTACAGAACCTACAACAGTCTCGACATCCAGCGAAGCAACCACCACTAGCACAGGACCTACAGATCCTACAACAGTTTCGACATCCAGCGAAGCAACCACCACTAGCACAGGACCTACAGATCCTACAACAGTCTCGACATCCAGCGAAGCAACCACCACTACGTCCTCAAGCACAGGACCTACAGAACCTACAACAGTCTCGACATCCAGCGAAGCAACCACCACTAGCGCAGGACCTACAGATCCTACAACAGTCTCGACATCCAGCGAAGCAACCACCACTACGTCCTCTAGCACAGGACCAACAGATTCTACAACAGTCTCGACATCCAGCGAAGCAACAACCACTAGCACAGGACCTACAGATCCTACAACAGTCTCGACATCCAGCGAAGCAACCACCACTAGCACAGGACCTACAGAACCTACAACAGTCTCGACATCCAGCGAAGCAACCACCACTAGCACAGGACCTACAGATCCTACAACAGTCTCGACATCCAGCGAAGCAACCACCACTAGCACAGGACCTACAGAACCTACAACAGTCTCGACATCCAGCGAAGCAACCACCACTACGTCCTCAAGCACAGGACCTACAGAACCTACAACAGTCTCGACATCCAGCGAAGCAACCACCACTAGCACAGGACCTACAGATCCTACAACAGTCTCGACATCCAGCGAAGCAACCACCACTACGTCCTCTAGCACAGGACCAACAGATTCTACAACAGTCTCGACATCCAGCGAAGCAACAACCACTAGCACAGGACCTACAGATTCTACAACAGTCTCGACATCCAGCGAAGCAACCACCACTACGTCCTCTAGCACAGGACCTACAGAACCTACAACAGTCTCGACATCCAGCGAAGCAACCACCACTACGTCCTCAAGCACAGGACCTACAGAACCTACAACAGTCTCGACATCCAGCGAAGCAACCACCACTAGCACAGGACCTACAGATCCTACAACAGTCTCGACATCGAGCGAAGCAACAACCACTACGTCCTCTAGCACAGGACCTACAGATCCTACAACAGTCTCGACATCCAGCGAAGCAAGCACCACTAGCACAGGACCTACAGAACCTACAACAGTCTCGACATCCAGCGAAGCAACCACCACTAGCACAGGACCTACAGATCCTACAACAGTCTCGACATCCAGCGAAGCAACCACCACTACGTCCTCTAGCACAGGACCTACAGATCCTACAACAGTCTCGACATCCAGCGAAGCAACAACCACTAGCACAGGACCTACAGAACCTACAACAGTCTCGACATCCAGCGAAGCAACCACCACTACGTCCTCTAGCACAGGACCAACAGATTCTACAACAGTCTCGACATCCAGCGAAGCAACAACCACTAGCACAGGACCTACAGAACCTA
Organism: Anopheles stephensi; assembly: GCF_013141755.1. Taxonomy (NCBI): domain Eukaryota; kingdom Metazoa; phylum Arthropoda; class Insecta; order Diptera; family Culicidae; genus Anopheles; species Anopheles stephensi. The sequence goes on along the minus strand of NC_050203.1, from coordinate 63,870,460 downwards.
CAACAGTCTCGACATCCAGCGAAGCAACCACCACTAGCACAGGACCTACAGAACCTACAACAGTCTCGACATCCAGCGAAGCAACCACCACTAGCACAGGACCTACAGAACCTACAACAGTCTCGACATCCAGCGAAGCAACCACCACTAGCACAGGACCTACAGATCCTACAACAGTTTCGACATCCAGCGAAGCAACCACCACTAGCACAGGACCTACAGAACCTACAACAGTCTCGACATCCAGCGAAGCAACCACCACTACGTCCTCAAGCACAGGACCTACAGAACCTACAACAGTCTCGACATCCAGCGAAGCAACCACCACTAGCACAGGACCTACAGATCCTACAACAGTCTCGACATCGAGCGAAGCAACAACCACTACGTCCTCTAGCACAGGACCTACAGATCCTACAACAGTCTCGACATCCAGCGAAGCAACCACCACTAGCACAGGACCTACAGATCCTACAACAGTCTCGACATCCAGCGAAGCAACCACCACTACGTCCTCTAGCACAGGACCTACAGATTCTACAACAGTCTCGACATCCAGCGAAGCAACCACCTCTAGCACAGGACCTACAGAACCTACAACAGTCTCGACATCCAGCGAAGCAACAACCACTAGCACAGGACCTACAGAACCTACAACAGTCTCGACATCCAGCGAAGCAACCACCACTACGTCCTCAAGCACAAGACCTACAGAACCTACAACAGTCTCGACATCCAGCGAAGCAACCACCACTAGCACAGGACCTACAGAACCTACAACAGTCTCGACATCCAGCGAAGCAACCACCACTAGCACAGGACCTACAGATCCTACAACAGTCTCGACATCCAGCGAAGCAACCACCACTACGTCCTCTAGCACAGGACCAACAGATTCTACAACAGTCTCGACATCCAGCGAAGCAACAACCACTAGCACAGGACCTACAGATTCTACAACAGTCTCGACATCCAGCGAAGCAACCACCACTACGTCCTCTAGCACAGGACCTACAGATCCTACAACAGTCTCGACATCCAGCGAAGCGACCACCACTAGCACAGGACCTACAGATCCTACAACAGTCTCGACATCCAGCGAAGCAACAACCACTAGCACAGGACCTACAGATTCTACAACAGTCTCGACATCCAGCGAAGCAACCACCACTACGTCCTCTAGCACAGGACCTACAGAACCTACAACAGTCTCGACATCCAGCGAAGCAACAACCACTAGCACAGGACCTACAGATCCTACAACAGTCTCGACATCCAGCGAAGCAACCACCACTACGTCCTCAAGCACAGGACCTACAGAACCTACAACAGTCTCGACATCCAGCGAAGCAACCACCACTACGTCCTCTAGCACAGGACCTACAGATTCTACAACAGTCTCGACACCCAGCGAAGCAACCACCACTAGCACAGGACCTACAGATCCTACAACAGTCTCGACATCCAGCCAAGTAACCACCACTAGCACAGGACCTACAGAACCTACAACAGTCTCGACATCCAGCGAAGCAACCACCACTACGTCCTCAAGCACAGGACCTACAGAACCTACAACAGTCTCGACATCCAGCGAAGCAACCACCTCTAGCACAGGACCTACAGAACCTACAACAGTCTCGACATCCAGCGAAGCAACAACCACTACGTCCTCAAGCACAGGACCTACAGAACCTACAACAGTCTCGACATCCAGCGAAGCAACCACCACTACGTCCTCTAGCACAGGACCTACAGAACCTACAACAGTCTCGACATCCAGCGAAGCAACCACCACTAGCACAGGACCTACAGATTCTACAACAGTCTCGACATCCAGCGAAGCAACAACCACTACGTCCTCTAGCACAGGACCTACAGATCCTACAACAGTCTCGACATCCAGCGAAGCAACCACCACTAGCACAGGACCTACAGATCCTACAACAGTCTCGACATCCAGCGAAGCAACCACCACTACGTCCTCTAGCACAGGACCTACAGATTCTACAACAGTCTCGACATCCAGCGAAGCGACCACCACTAGCACAGGACCTACAGAACCTACAACAGTCTCGACATCCAGCGAAGCAACAACCACTACGTCCTCTAGCACAGGACCTACAGATTCTACAACAGTCTCGACATCCAGCGAAGCAACCACCACTAGCACAGGACCTACAGAACCTACAACAGTCTCGACATCCAGCGAAGCAACCACCACTACGTCCTCTAGCACAGTTCCAACAGATTCTACAACAGTCTCGACATCCAGCGAAGCAACCACCACTAGCACAGGACCTACAGAACCTACAACAGTCTCGACATCCAGCGAAGCAACCACCACTACGTCCTCAAGCACAGGACCTACAGAACCTACAACAGTCTCGACATCCAGCGAAGCAACCACCACTAGCACAGGACCTACAGAACCTACAACAGTCTCGACATCCAGCGAAGCAACCACCACTAGCACAGGACCTACAGATCCTACAACAGTCTCGACATCCAGCGAAGCAACCACCACTACGTCCTCTAGCACAGGACCTACAGATTCTACAACAGTCTCGACATCCAGCGAAGCAACAACCACTAGCACAGGACCTACAGAACCTACAACAGTCTCGACATCAAGCGAAGCAACCACCACTAGCACAGGACCTACAGATCCTACAACAGTCTCGACATCCAGCGAAGCAACCACCACTAGCACAGGACCTACAGAACCTACAACAGTCTCGACATCCAGCGAAGCAACAACCACTAGCACAGGACCTACAGATCCTACAACAGTCTCGACATCCAGCGAAGCAACCACCACTACGTCCTCTAGCACAGGACCTACAGAACCTACAACAGTCTCGACATCCAGCGAAGCAACCACCACTAGCACAGGATCTACAGAACCTACAACAGTCTCGACATCCAGCGAAGCAACCACCACTAGCACAGGACCTACAGATCCTACAACAGTCTCGACATCCAGCGAAGCAACCACCACTACGTCCTCTAGCACAGGACCTACAGAACCTACAACAGTCTCGACATCCAGCGAAGCAACAACCACTAGCACAGGACCTACAGAACCTACAACAGTCTCGACATCCAGCGAAGCAACAACCACTAGCACAGGACCTACAGATTCTACAACAGTCTCGACATCCAGCGAAGCAACCACCACTACGTCCTCTAGCATAGGACCTACAGAACCTACAACAGTCTCGACATCCAGCGAAGCAACCACCACTAGCACAGGACCTACAGATCCTACAACAGTCTCGACATCCAGCGAAGCAACCACCACTACGTCCTCTAGCACAGGACCTACAGAACCTACAACAGTCTCGACATCCAGCGAAGCAACCACCACTAGCACAGGACCTACAGAACCTACAACAGTCTCGACATCAAGCGAAGCAACCACCACTAGCACAGGACCTACAGATCCTACAACAGTCTCGACATCCAGCGAAGCAACCACCACTAGCACAGGACCTACAGAACCTACAACAGTCTCGACATCCAGCGAAGCAACAACCACTACGTCCTCTAGCACAGGACCTACAGATTCTACAACAGTCTCGACATCCAGCGAAGCAACCACCACTAGCACAGGACCTACAGAACCTACAACAGTCTCGACATCCAGCGAAGCAACCACCACTACGTCCTCTAGCACAGTTCCAACAGATTCTACAACAGTCTCGACATCCAGCGAAGCAACCACCACTAGCACAGGACCTACAGAACCTGCAACAGTCTCGACATCCAGCGAAGCAACCACCACTACGTCCTCAAGCACAGGACCTACAGAACCTACAACAGTCTCGACATCCAGCGAAGCAACCACCACTAGCACAGGACCTACAGAACCTACAACAGTCTCGACATCCAGCGAAGCAACCACCACTAGCACAGGACCTACAGATCCTACAACAGTCTCGACATCCAGCGAAGCAACCACCACTACGTCCTCTAGCACAGGACCTACAGATTCTACAACAGTCTCGACATCCAGCGAAGCAACAACCACTAGCACAGGACCTACAGAACCTACAACAGTCTCGACATCAAGCGAAGCAACCACCACTAGCACAGGACCTACAGATCCTACAACAGTCTCGACATCCAGCGAAGCAACCACCACTAGCACAGGACCTACAGAACCTACAACAGTCTCGACATCCAGCGAAGCAACAACCACTAGCACAGGACCTACAGATCCTACAACAGTCTCGACATCCAGCGAAGCAACCACCACTACGTCCTCTAGCACAGGACCTACAGAACCTACAACAGTCTCGACATCCAGCGAAGCAACAACCACTAGCACAGGATCTACAGAACCTACAACAGTCTCGACATCCAGCGAAGCAACAACCACTAGCACAGGACCTACAGATTCTACAACAGTCTCGACATCCAGCGAAGCAACCACCACTACGTCCTCTAGCATAGGACCTACAGAACCTACAACAGTCTCGACATCCAGCGAAGCAACCACCACTAGCACAGGACCTACAGATCCTACAACAGTCTCGACATCCAGCGAAGCAACCACCACTACGTCCTCTAGCACAGGACCTACAGAACCTACAACAGTCTCGACATCCAGCGAAGCAACCACCACTAGCACAGGACCTACAGAACCTACAACAGTCTCGACATCCAGCGAAGCAACAACCACTAGCACAGGACCTACAGATCCTACAACAGTCTCGACATCCAGCGAAGCAACCACCACTAGCACAGGACCTACAGAACCTACAACAGTCTCGACATCCAGCGAAGCAACAACCACTAGCACAGGACCTACAGATCCTACAACAGTCTCGACATCCAGCGAAGCAACCACCACTACGTCCTCTAGCACAGGACCTACAGAACCTACAACAGTCTCGACATCCAGCGAAGCAACCACCACTAGCACAGGACCTACAGATCCTACAACAGTCTCGACATCCAGCGAAGCAACCACCACTAGCACAGGACCTACAGATTCTACAACAGTCTCGATATCCAGCGAAGCAACCACCACTAGCACAGGACCTACAGAACCTACAACAGTCTCGACATCCAGCGAAGCAACCACCACTACGTCCTCTAGCACAGGACCTACAGATCCTACAACAGTCCCGACATCCAGCGAAGCAACCACCACTAGCACAGGACCTACAGAACCTACAACAGTCTCGACATCCAGTAAAGCAACCACCACTACGTCCTCTAGCACAGGACCAACAGATCCTACAACAGTCTCGACATCCAGCGAAGCAACCACCACTACGTCCTCTAGCACAGGACCTACAGATTCTACAACAGTCTCGACATCCAGCGAAGCAACCACCACTACGTCCTCTAGCACAGGACCTACAGATCCTACAACAGTCTCGACATCCAGCGAAGCAACCACCACTAGCACAGGACCTACAGAACCTACAACAGTCTCGACATCCAGCGAAGCAACCACCACTACGTCCTCTAGCACAGGACCTACAGATTCTACAACAGTCTCGACATCCAGCGAAGCAACCACCACTACGTCCTCTAGCACAGGACCTACAGATCCTACAACAGTCTCGACATCCAGCGAAGCAACCACCACTAGCACAGGACCTACAGAACCTACAACAGTCTCGACATCCAGCGAAGCAACAACCACTAGCACAGGACCAACAGATCCTACAACAGTCTCGACATCCAGCGAAGCAACAACCACTAGCACAGGACCTACAGAACCTACAACAGTCTCGACATCCAGCGAAGCAACCACCACTACGTCCTCTAGCACAGGACCTACAGAACCTACAACAGACTCGACATCCAGCGAAGCAACAACCACTAGCACAGGACCTACAGAACCTACAACAGTCTCGACATCCAGCGAAGCAACCACCACTAGCACAGGACCTACAGATCCTACAACAGTCTCGACATCCAGCGAAGCAACCACCACTACGTCCTCTAGCACAGGACCTACAGATCCTACAACAGTCTCGACATCCAGCGAAGCAACCACCACTAGCACAGGACCTACAGAACCTACAACAGTCTCGACATCCAGCGAAGCAACCACCACTACGTCCTCTAGCACAGGACCAACAGATCCTACAACAGTCTCGACATCCAGCGAAGCAACCACCACTAGCACAGGACCTACAGATCCTACAACAGTCTCGACATCCAGCGAAGCAACCACCACTAGCACAGGACCTACAGATCCTACAACAGTCTCGACATCCAGCGAAGCAACCACCACTAGCACAGGACCTACAGATCCTACAACAGTCTCGACATCCAGCGAAGCAACCACCACTACGTCCTCTAGCACAGGACCTACAGATTCTACAACAGTCTCGACATCCAGCGAAGCAACCACCACTAGCACAGGACCTACAGAACCTACAACAGTCTCGACATCCAGCGAAGCAACCACCACTAGCACAGGACCTACAGAACCTACAACAGTCTCGACATCCAGCGAAGCAACCACCACTAGCACAGGACCTACAGAACCTACAACAGTCTCGACATCCAGCGAAGCAACCACCACTACGTCCTCTAGCACAGGACCTACAGATCCTACAACAGTCTCGACATCCAGCGAAGCAACCACCACTAGCACAGGACCTACAGAACCTACAACAGTCTCGACATCCAGCGAAGCAACCACCACTAGCACAGGACCTACAGATCCTACAACAGTCTCGACATCCAGCGAAGCAACCACCACTAGCACAGGACCTACAGATCCTACAACAGTCTCGACATCCAGCGAAGCAACCACCACTAGCACAGGACCTACAGATCCTACAACAGTCTCGACATCCAGCGAAGCAACCACCACTAGCACAGGACCTACAGATCCTACAACAGTCTCGACATCCAGCGAAGCAACCACCACTACGTCCTCTAGCACAGGACCTACAGATTCTACAACAGTCTCGACACCCAGCGAAGCAACCACCACTAGCACAGGACCTACAGAACCTACAACAGTCTCGACATCCAGCGAAGCAACCACCACTAGCACAGGACCTACAGATCCTACAACAGTCTCGACATCCAGCGAAGCAACCACCACTAGCACAGGACCTACAGATTCTACAACAGTCTCGACATCCAGCGAAGCAACCACCACTAGCACAGGACCTACAGATCCTACAACAGTCTCGACATCCAGCGAAGCAACCACCACTACGTCCTCTAGCACAGGACCTACAGATTCTACAACAGTCTCGACACCCAGCGAAGCAACCACCACTAGCACAGGGCCTACAGATCCTACAACAGTCTCGACATCCAGCGAAGCAACCACCACTAGCACAGGACCTACAGATCCTACAACAGTCTCGACATCCAGCGAAGCAACCACCACTACGTCCTCCAGCACAGGACCTACAGATTCTACAACAGTCTCGACACCCAGCGAAGCAACCACCACTAGCACAGGGCCTACAGATCCTACAACAGTCTCGACATCCAGCGAAGCAACCACCACTAGCACAGGACCTACAGATTCTACAACAGTCTCGACATCCAGCGAAGCAACCACCACTAGCACAGGACCTACAGATCCTACAACAGTCTCGACATCCAGCGAAGCAACCACCACTACGTCCTCTAGCACAGGACCTACAGAACCTACAACAGTCTCGACATCCAGCGAAGCAACCACCACTACGTCCTCTAGCACAGGACCAACAGATCCTACAACAGTCTCGACATCCAGCGAAGCAACCACCACTAGCACAGGACCTACAGAACCTACAACAGTCTCGACATCCAGCGAAGCAACCACTACTAGCACAGGACCTACAGATCCTACAACAGTCTCGACATCCAGCGAAGCAACCACCACTACGTCCTCTAGCACAGGACCTACAGATCCTACAACAGTCTCGACATCCAGCGAAGCAACCACCACTAGCACAGGACCTACAGAACCTACAACAGTCTCGACATCCAGCGAAGCAACCACCACTAGCACAGGACCTACAGAACCTACAACAGTCTCGACATCCAGCGAAGCAACCACCACTACGTCCTCTAGCACAGGACCAACAGAACCTACAACAGTCTCGACATCCAGCGAAGCAACCACCATTATGTCGTCGTCCTCTTCGTCTACAAGTACGACTGCTGCACCCACAACTATCACGCCTATAGTGTCTGTGAGTGTTTCTTCGACAGTTGGTTCGTCAGTTACGCCCTCGACAACGTTGACGTCCACATTATCAAGCAGCAGCACCCCGACCACTGTTCGTCCCACCTCCCCTGGCTTGACAGTATCGGTTCGAACCACCACTGTGCGTACGACAAATAGTCCTACCACTGTCATGAATGCACAATCGGTAGAGAATAGTGAGCCTTTGCTTTCCACTAATGTAAACGTCTCAAGCGTACTCAATGCCACAAACACCAATAATTCTTCGACCAATGCATTCTTATTCCAAAAACCAAACCCGTCGTTGGCGCCACAATTTTTGCTGTTTACAAACAGAACTCAAAACACAAATGTCGTTGCCGATGCCGTAAACCCACGGCCGCAAATAGCGTTCCCATTCCTTTTCGTCCGACCAAAGTCGAAAAACTTTAACCAATTTCAGCTCTATGTTAAACCACCTCAAAAAAACGGCAATCGAAAACAAATGCAACACTGGTATCCTGGTTTAAACTGGCAATAAGTGTCAGCAACGGCAGTACTGACGCTACCGATTTGCGTGTAGTGTTGTAACTCGGAATAACTTGAAAGTAGCACAAAAGTTCTCTTCTACCGATGGGATGTTGTGAAATACATTTTATGTTACCTGTAGCCATCTTCGCACAATTTCATCCACCAACAATCCTCGCTGCATCGGTACATTTTATCCCTTTCTGCCTTTTCCTTTATATATGGAACACGCCCTACCTTTTCATTCTTGTTGTTGTATTTTATAGATTTTATACTTAATAACTCAAATTGAACAAGCAATACGGCCAGGCCGTTCTTTATGAATAAAAAAAACTCAAATTGAACTGAAAAATACCGATTAAAATCAATGATTTAGTAAAGCTTTAAATGCGTTTTATCATTTACGACTTAGTTGTTCAATTTGTCTCAACTATTTTTTCTAATAAAAATAAAAATAAAGATAATATAATATAATAAATAAAATAATTTCTAACAAATAAAAATAGAGAAGGATTTAATTTTTTGCAAACGAACTTTGTAGAAAATTAGCTTTGTAAGGAGATCGTTAAGCCAGTGCCGGCGTACGCAATTATTTATATATTTTTGGATTACAACAAAAAATATAGTAATGTTAATTATGTTATTGCGCTTTGTTTTGATAAAATTTGTAAGTCGAAATTGGTGTCTGTTTTAAATTACAACTCAAACAATTTGCCCGCAGAAATAAAACTGCATTAAGTAAGGTCAGTGCCAAGCACATGAGCATCCCAGAAATTTCAAATATCAGACGTTTTACTTTTTCACTGGAGTCTTCACACGGCAGGACCTGGATTCAAATTCAATCTGGGCCGTTCCCCTATAGTAACGACTGACTATCCAACTACGTGATATCATTAAGTATAGTAAGTGAGAAATGGTAGGCATGATCTTATGGGATCGTTAGGCCAAGAAGAAGCAGATTTCTCTATAATTAGTACTCAAGTTTTGCTATAAACAGTACACAACAGTTAGACAACAACAGCAAAATGAAGATCAAAAACATGCAATTCCGTGCAAAAAAAAAAGTTCGCTTTAAGTTCCCCATTTACCGCACAGGATGATAAATAAAATTAACATTATCATAGTGTGAAAATTTAATCACTTGTGGAGAATGCTAACACTTGTCTTACTTTAAACAAAAGCTTCATCTTTCGCCCCTTATATGATTGTCAGCAGGACAACGCACGTTTTCTACACGACAGTGGTGTGAAAAACGCGAGCAGCACGTGCCTGCATGAGCAGCATCCAGAGAGCACGTTAAAAGAGCGGACATAAATACGCTGTGCCCATGCTAGGGTAAAGATCAGCTATCTCGCACTAGAATTTGTAACATTGACAGGAATCGAGAAGATTTAGTTTTAAATCTGGTAAAAAAATTAGACAGGCAAAACTAAAACCTCTAATGAGCAACAGAAATGGGTTTTTGCGATCGATTTTAGCAACAACTCTGGTAAAAGGTATTTTAAAATTTTCAGAAGCCAATAACACGTGCCTATATGGACATGATTGATTTAAAAATAAATTTATCCTTTTTATTACCATTGCATAACCCCCAAAAATAGCTCGTACTGTAAAACTTGCACCAAAAAGGGGGAAAATAAAAAAAACCAACAGTGCTGCGGTTGCGTTACTGATACAATTCTCAGGCAAAAGGTGAAAGGAACGAAAGAACAATTATTTCTTGACTTTCTTCGACAAACTGACCAGCGATACTTTCAACCGGTTGTGGCTGTTTTTATGGCATATTTCAATTTGTGCCATCGAATTCTAGACGGCAGACGATTCCTTAACCTTAGGAAGATGTAGGACGCGGGAATGCTTTATAAGGCCGGTGAAATGTATGGCAAAATGTCAGTTTAACATTACAGTCCGATGAGTGCAGTAAAGACGAAAAAACGATGAGCCATTTGCTTACAGTGATTTTGATCACACTATTAGGTGCGCGTTCCGTACGGTCAGAAGTGTTTATGTTCGGTGAATATAATACGGACCAAGTGTTGTGCTACTACAATAGGATATTAGCGGGATCAATCAGTCCGGATTGGGTGGAATTAAAGAAGGTATGCATATGTGCCGCCTCACAGTAGGAAAGTACGCGTAGATAAGAGCGATCGATGAGAAAAATTTGAATGACGATGATTTCCGTCCCAGTGCTACACGTGTTGCAGAATGAATTATTTGAACTTATCCGTATTCTTGTTGACAAATGGATTGAAAGCTGTGTACACGATTCAGTAAAGTGCCTCATGGAACTGCGCTACATCGAACCGGAACGAACGTGAACGTTTGATTTTCAAGTACGAAAAAGGACTTCTGGGCAGGTTATTACCGGTTTTTTGCGCTATCGAGCAGCATAAAAGTGAATGTCGGTGCATCTTTTTCAACAGCCCACTGCATCCATTCAGGGGTTGCACAAGGAAGTGTGCTGGGTCAACTTCTGTTTGTGCTATTCTTAAACGATATTGCGAAATCACTGCCAGGTGCATTTCAATTGCGCCGCGCAAACGATTTAAAGATTTGTGCGCAACGTTACCCTTTTGCCGAATCTTTGGTGTGGTAGAAATTGTATGGAAATATCAGGAAGGGAAATGAACCTTACATTTTTTTTCATGAAGGATGGCCGTTTTGCTTAACCTGATGATTTTTATTTTAAAATAACCGACATAGCGGTGTGGAACCTGACAGTTTTAAAAGTTCTGCTTATTTTAAGTTTTGTGTTTCGTTTGGCAAGAGAATTTAAGGACCCCTTTGGTTTGAAATTTTAAACGTCCCATGATATAGTTGGCTATTGCAGTTTTATCTCCTTAACAACAATAAAGAAACCAGTGGCTTAGTTGGAATTCCGAAAACGTTAAACTAGAACAATTACTGGACTTTTATTGAAGCACGATTTTCTTAATCTAGAGCTAGACAATCATAATTCTTTTTGTTTTTGCTCATCGCTTAATACAACCTTTCTATTAACCACTGACGAAAAAAAAAACTGAAAGAAAACCAGTGACCAAATGGCTGAAGTGGTTAAAAGAGTGCAGAGTGTTTCGAATTTCTTTGCAAACAGTATGAAATGGGGCGGTCTGTTGGTCGAGTCGATAACGGCGACCGGGGTTTAAATCTCGCCCAGGCCGCCTCCCAGTACGCAGGGGGCTGACTACTTTGTTACGGTTAATATCAAGACACAGAAAGCCAAAACTGGCAGGCCGAGACGAGTAGAAGAATAATTTGAAACGGATAAATAGTTTAACTTTAAATTGATTAATATGTAATTCATCGAAATATTGAATAATTCCTTCAACAAGGAAAAAACACTGTACTAAATAGTTTGTTTAAAATACAGTAAAAATAACATATTTCTAAAATTATTTTGGATTTCTTCATGTTATTACAAGACGACAGAGCACCAAAATCGAAGATAGAAGTTTGAAACATTATGTTGGGTGAGATATTCAATTATTTTTTTTCCACGACACGCCATACGGATAAGTTCTTTTTCCTTTTTTAATACATTGTTTTTCTGCAGATTACACAAAATCCGTCACTTGTGGTATTGTTAAACTGCGGGAAACTTGAGGGATTTTTTTAAATAAAAATGTTACGTAGAAACTTTGAAAAATAGTTGTTGTTTGGTAGGCCTTCGATATGTCGACTCAAGGACCTGGATAGCATAAGTTTTTTTTTAATGTCAAAGTAAACACAAAGCAGCGCATTGAAAAATATAAGGGAAGGGAAGGGCGGAGATATTCCGAATTTCGTTTTTACTAATTTTCTAACCCGAGGCCTTGGAAAAACAGGGAAAGACTTGGAATTTTTTTGCTAACCTTCAGACTTAAATTAGAGGCCAAATTAATGGGAAAATGAGATACACATAGTGACATACAGTGACGGACAATAGAATATCACTTAATGTTTTAAAATCGTAAAATTGAGGCTACGGTGTCGATTTTAAACGGAACAACTTAGTTATTTTTTGTAAAATACAGTTACAAATGTTGGGAAAACGTTTCTATCATTTGATCAAGTGATAGGCCACTTCGTAACCGATTGTCACTTAGTTTTTTTCTTTTTGTGGTTAAAACACAGTTTTATAAAGTGATGAAAAAAAACGATACTTTTACAGCCCTTCGTTAAGAGAATCGTCGTGCTTAAAGTGCAGCAATTTTCCGATTTTAAGGTGTCCGGATTTCCGTTTGAGTCACTGAAATATTAGTGATCATGCAATTTTTATTTACAAAAACACTTTTCTATCGCCGATCATGGTTGAGTCATGCTTCATATCCTTCTTACCAGACTAGATGTTTAATCGTTGGAGTAGGATCGTTACGATACAGAATTATAATGGCACAGTTTTTATTCCTTCATAAGGCTATTACTGGGACCATTGTAGCCCTGTCTTGTCTTGATTCCTAGCTCATAGTATCTCTTTGAGGGGTATGCAACTATTAAAACCACTTTAGGCTTTAGAAACAGAACGTATAGTACTAGCGGTCCAGATACGCAAATGATGAATGTTAAAACGTACACAGAATTGACCTACCAGCAAGGCATATCTGTTTAAATTACCCTTTAATAACCATGCATTTACCGCGTAAATTAAGGGTTAGTTAAGGAATCATAAGGCGCGACCCGTTGGTAGAACCGACTACGGCGCCGATCTTCATACGGCAGAACCGGGGTTCAAATTCCATCCGGACCGTTCCCGTTCGTAGTGAGAACTACGCTGTCAGGGCAGTAGATTTCTTCTTCTTCTTCATTGGCACTACAACCTCGAGAGGTCTCGGCCCGCCAATTTCTGGCTTTCTGTGACTTAATTTTACCCGTAGTAAAGTAGTCAGCCTTAAGTACGGGGAGGCGGTCTCTGGATGGGATTTTTGAACCCCGGCCCTGCCGTGTGAAGATCGGCGCCGCTGTCGCCTCGGCCACCGGACCGCCCCAGTAGACTACTTGAGATAAAAACAAGCGCTAATATTAATTACAATATTAAAATAATTCTAAAGGAATACTTGAAACCCTTAAATTACTATCTGCAAATGCTTGCGCATGTTTTTGGATATTTTTTTCGGCTGAACACATTTTTCAATCGCTAGAACATGTGTTCATATCATTCACTAAACAGTAATCAAAAATAATTTATGTATCCAAAAATAGGTTTTGACAAAAGAAACGTGCCGAAACCCTTAATCTACCGTTAATTTACACGAAAACTACCACTTGACAATTGCTCTGTCGCACCTTACCTATACCTATCAATTGTACACCCAAAACTGTGTGACAGTGTAAATTAGCAAAACGCTCCTATCTAGGCATCAAGTTGCGGGTAAAAGGAAGTCAAAGCAAGTCAGTAGCGACTTGCCAAAACCTCTCGAGGTTGTAAAGCAAAGGAAGTAGGAGTATAAAAACAATTTGATATCTACAGGAAATAAGCAATGTTTGCCCGTTGGCACAGGCAAAAAAATAGGCTGGAAAAGCTGACATTTGTAGAAGAATCACTACCTACACCCACGTGAATTGCATCTCACTTTCACTATGATGTACATAAAAAATCAATAAACCTGTTTGTCCACATCCATTGACAGTACCTGTGAGATATAAAATTTTTGAACACAAAATTGGGACCTGGGGTTGGCTGGGACAAACTTTCATCATGATAGCATGGGAATATTGCAAATCAAACAAAACAATACATAATAGCTTTGCATAATTTATTCTAACATAACATGATACCACATTATAAATATCGTACCTATTTATTTATTTATTTATTTTCGATTATGACGGCTTGACGTAAATATCGTACCTGTTGAACAAAAAATTAATATTATTATATAATAATAATATAATTAATATTAATATTCCTGTTGAACAAAATATTCTGGCGCAATAAACTGCGTTCAAGAGATTTGATTGATCAAAACAGTAAACAAAATATAACTTGATTACAAGTGGTGAATTTGAAAATATGAATTGCGAATAAAAATAAACACAAAAAAATAAACTCAAAAGCATTAACGATCACACCATGTTTTGTTTCTGACAGGATGCATACAAAGTAGTAGCTTTCGTGATGGTGGAAGTAGCAGGAGATACTTCAACGGTGGATTTATCCGGAAACCTTGAACAATCAGATATAACTATCAAGGTCCGCGATAAAATAGTACGAAGATTTCGGAATGGAGCTGAAGTGCATGCTTTTTGCAAAACCATAAAATCGCAAACAACAACACAAACAACAACAACTAAAACTACGACAAACACAAACCAACAAACCCCAACCTCCTCCACAAAAACAACAACAATTAAACAAACGACTTCAAACACGGCATCCCCAACAACAACATCTCTTAGACCAACTTCTTCTACAGCAACATCAGTAATAACAAAAACCTCCGAACAAACAAACTCGGCAACGACATATACAACACCTACATCTCCTACACACACATCGCCTTCGCCAACTTCTCCTACACCAACAACGACCATGCCAACATCACCCTCACCAACATCGACCGAACAAACCTACCCAGAAACAACATACCAGACACCAACATCACAAACAAAAACATCCCAAACACCAACATCGCCCACAACCACGACAAAAGAACAAACATACCCATACCCAACATACGAGACAACAACATCTCACTCAACAAAAACAACCCCTACACAAACATCGCACACACCAACATCGCCTACACCAACATCGCCCACACCAACATCACCCACACGAACGTCGCCCACACCAACATCGCCCACACCAACATCGCCCACACCAACATCGCCCACACCAACATCGCCCACACCAACATCGCCCACACCAACATCACCCACACCAACATCACCCACACCAACATCGCCCACACCAACATCGCCCACACCAACATCGCCCACACCAACATCGCCCACACCAACATCGCCCACACCAACATCGCCCACACCAACATCGCCCACACCAACATCGCCCACACCAACATCTCCTGCGCCAACATCGCCCACTCCAACATCGCCCACACCAACATCGCCCACACCAACATCGCCCACACCAACATCGCCCACACCAACATCGCCCACACCAACATCACCCACACCAACATCGCCCACACCAACATCGCCCACACCAACATCTCCTACGCCAACATCGCCCACACCAACATCTCCCACACCAACATCGCCCACACCAACATCGCCCACACCAACATCGCCCACACCAACATCGCCCACACCAACATCGCCCACACCAACATCGCCCACACCAACATCGCCCACACCAACATCGCCCACACCAACATCGTCCACACCAACATCGCCCACACCAACATCGCCCACACCAACATCGCCCACACCAACATCGCCCACACCAACATCTCCTACGCCAACATCGCCCACACCAACATCGCCCACACCAACATCGCCCACTCCAACATCACCCACACCAACATCGCCCACACCAACATCGCCCACACCAACATCGCCCACACCAACATCGCCCACACCAACATCTCCTACGCCAACATCGCCCACACCAACATCGCCCACTCCAACATCGCCCACTCCAACATCGCCCACACCAACATCGCCCACACCAACATCGCCCACACCAACATCTCCTACGCCAACATCGCCCACACCAACATCGCCCACACCAACATCTCCTACGCCAACATCGCCCACACCAACATCGCCCACACCAACATCGCCCACACCAACATCGCCCACACCAACATCGCCCACACCAACATCGCCCACACCAACATCGCCCACACCAACATCTCCTACGCCAACATCGCCCACACCAACATCGCCCACACCAACATCGCCCACTCCAACATCACCCACACCAACATCGCCCACACCAACATCGCCCACACCAACATCGCCCACACCAACATCGCCCACACCAACATCGCCCACACCAACATCGCCCACACCAACATCTCCTACGCCAACATCGCCCACACCAACATCGCCCACACCAACATCGCCCACACCAACATCGCCCACACCAACATCTCCTACGCCAACATCGCCCACACCAACATCGCCCACTCCAACATCGCCCACTCCAACATCGCCCACACCAACATCTCCTACGCCAACATCGCCCACACCAACATCGCCCACACCAACATCTCCTACGCCAACATCGCCCACACCAACATCGCCCACACCAACATCGCCCACACCAACATCGCCCACACCAACACCGCCCACACCAACATCTCCTACGCCAACATCGCCCACACCAACATCGCCCACACCAACATCGCCCACACCAACATCGCCCACACCAACATCTCCTACGCCAACATCGCCCACACCAACATCGCCCACTCCAACATCGCCCACTCCAACATCGCCCACACCAACATCTCCTACGCCAACATCGCCCACACCAACATCGCCCACACCAACATCTCCTACGCCAACATCGCCCACACCAACATCGCCCACACCAACATCGCCCACACCAACATCGCCACCAACATCCAGCCAACATCGCCTACGCCAACATCGCCCACCAACATCGCCACACCAACATCTCCTACGCCAACATCGCCCACACCAACATCGCCCACAACCAACATCGCCCACACCAACATCGCCCACACCAACATCGCCCACACCAACATCGCCCACAACCAACATCGCCCACACCAACATCTCCTACGCCAACATCGCCCACACCAACATCGCCCACACCAACATCTCCTACGCCAACATCGCCCACACCAACATCGCCCACACCAACATCGCCCACACCAAACATCGCCCACACCAACATCGCCCACACCAACAATCGCCCACACCCAACATCGCCCACACCAACATCGCCCACACCAACATCTCCTACGCCAACATCGCCCACACCAACATCGCCCACTCCAACATCGCCCACTCCAACATCGCCCACACCAACATCTCCTACGCCAACATCGCCCACACCAACATCGCCCACACCAACATCTCCTACGCCAAACATCGCCCACACAACATCGCCCACACCAACATTCGCCCACACCAAACATCGCCCACACCAACATCGCCCACACCAACATCGCCCACACCAACATCGCCCACACACCAACCACATCCTCCTACGCCAACATCGCCCACACCAACATCGCCCACACCAACATCTCCTACGCCAACATCGCCCACTCCAACATCACCCACACCAACATCGCCCACACCAACATCGCCCACACCAACATCTCCTACGCCAACATCGCCCACACCAACATCGCCCACACCAAACATCGCCCACACCAACATCGCCCACACCAACATCGCCCACACCAAACATCGCCCACACCAACATCGCCCACACCAACATCGCCCACACCAACATCGCCCACACCAAACATCGCCCACACCAACATCGCCCACACCAACATCGCCCACACCAACATCGCCCACACCAACATCTCCTACGCCAACATCGCCCACACCAACATCGCCCACACCAACATCTCCTACGCCAACATCGCCCACACCAACATCGCCCACACCAACATCCTACGCCAACATCGCCCACCACCAACATCGCCCACACCAAAATCGCCCACACCAACATCGCCCACACCAACATCGCCCACACCAACATCGCCCACACCAACATCGCCCACACCAACATCGCCCACACCAACATCGCCCACACCAACATCGCCCACTCCAACATCACCCACACCAACATCACCCACACCAACATCGCCCACACCAACATCTCCTACGCCAACAAGGCCCACACCAACATCGCCCACACCAACATCTCCTACGCCAACATCGCCACACCACATCGCCCACACCAACATCGCCCACACCAACATCGCCCACACCAACATCGCCCACAACCAACATCGCCCACACCAACATCGCCCACACCAACATCGCCCACACCAACATCGCCCACACCAACATCGCCCACACCAACATCGCCCACACCAACATCGCCCACACCAACATCGCCCACACCAACATCGCCCACACCAACATCGCCCACACCAACATCGCCCACACCAACATCGCCCACACCAACATCGCCCACACCAACATCGCCCACACCAACATCGCCCACACCAACATCGCCCACACCAACATCGCCCACACCAACATCGCCCACACCAACATCGCCCACACCAACATCGCCCACACCAACATCGCCCACACCAACATCGCCCACCCAACATCGCCCCCACACCAACATCGCCCCACACCAAACATCGCCCCACTCCAACATCCACCCACACCAACATCGCCCCACACCAACATCGCCCACACCAACATCGCCACGACCAACATCGCCCACACCAACATCGCCCACACCAACATCGCCCACACCAACATCGCCCACACCAACATCGCCCACACCAACATCGCCACACCAACATCGCCCCACACAACATCGCCCACACCAACATCGCCCACACCAACAATCGCCCACACCAACATCGCCCCACACCAAACATTCGCCCCACCCAACATCGCCCACACCACATCGCCCACACCAACATCGCCCACACCAACATCGCCACCCAACATCTCCCACCCACATCGCCCACCCAACATCGCCACACAACATCGCCCACCAACATCACCCACACCAACATCGCCCACACCAACATCGCCCACACCAACATCGCCCACACCAACATCGCCCACACCAACATCGCCCACACCACATCGCCCACACCAACATCGCCACACCAACATCGCCCACACCAACATCGCCCACACCAACATCGCCCACTCCAACATCGCCCACTCCAACATCGCCCACACCAACATTCGCCCACACCCAACATCGCCCACACCAACATCGCCCACACCAACATCGCCCACACCCAACATCGCCCACACCAACATCGCCCACACCACATCGCCCACACCCAAACATCCGCCCACACCACCATCGCCCACACCAACATCGCCCACACCATACATCGCCCACACCAACATCGCCCACACCCAACATCGCCCACTCCAACAATCGCCCCACTCCAACATTCGCCCCACATCCAACCATCGCCCACACCAACGTCGCCCACACCAACATCGCCCACACCCAACATCTCCTACGCCAACAATCGCCCACACCAACATCGCCCCACACCAACATCGCCCACACCAACATCGCCCACACCAACATCGCCCACACAACATCGCCCACACCAACATCTCCTACGCCAACATCGCCCACACCAACATCGCCCACACCAACATCGCCCACTCCAACATCACCCACACCAACATCGCCCACACCAACATCGCCCACCACCAACATCGCCCACACCAACATCGCCCACACCAACATCTCCTACGCCAACATCGCCCACACCAACATCGCCCACACCAACATCGCCCACACCAACATCGCCCACACCAACATCGCCCACACCAACGTCGCCCCACCAACATCGCCCACACCAACATCTCCATACGCCAACATCGCCACACCAACATCGCCCACACCAACATCGCCCACACCAACATCGCCCACACCAACATCGCCCACACCAACATCGCCCACTCCAACATCGCCCACTCCAACATCGCCCACACCAACATCGCCCACACCAACATCTCCTACGCCAACAAGGCCCACACCAACATCGCCCACACCAACATCGCCCACACCAACATCGCCCACACCAACATCTTCCTACGCCAACATCGCCCACACCAACATCGCCCACACCAACATCGCCCACTCCAACATCACCCACACAACATCGCCCACACCAACATCGCCCACACCACATCGCCCACACCAACATCGCCCACACCAACATCTCCTACGCCAAACATCGCCCACACCAACATCGCCCACACCAACATCTCCTACGCCAACATCGCCCACCACAACATCGCCCACACCAACATCGCCCACACCAACATCGCCCACACCAACATCGCCCACACCAACATCGCCCACACCAACATCGCCCACACCAACATCTCCTACGCCAACATCGCCCACACCAACATCGCCCACACCAACATCTCCTACGCCAACATCGCCCACACCAACATCGCCCACACCAACATCGCCCACACCAACATCGCCCACACCAACATCGCCCACACCAACATCGCCCACACCAACATCGCCCACTCCAACATCGCCCACACCAACATCGCCCACACCAACATCTCCTACGCCAACATCGCCCACACCAAACATCGCCCACACCAACATCTCCTACGCCAACATCGCCCACACAACATCGCCCACACCAACATTCCTACGCCAACATCGCCCACCACAACATCGCCCACACCAACATCGCCCACACCAACATCGCCCACACCCAACATCGCCCACACCAACATCGCCCACACCAACATCTCCTACGCCAAAATCGCCCACACCAACATCGCCACACCAACATCGCCCACACCAACATCGCCCACACCAACATCTCCTACGCCAACATCGCCCACACCAACATCGCCCACACCAAATCTCCTTACGCCAACATCGCCCACACCAACATCGCCCACACCAACATCGCCCACACCAACATCGCCCACACCAACATCGCCCACACCAACATCGCCCACACCAACATCGCCCACACCAACATCTCTACGCCAACCATCGCCCACACAACATCGCCCACACCAACATCGCCACACCAACATCGCCCACACCAACATCGCCCACCACCAACATCGCCCACACCAACATCGCCCACACCAACATCGCCACACCAACATCGCCCACACCAACATCGCCCACACCAACATCTTCCTACGCCAACATCGCCCACACCAACATTCGGCCCACAGCACAACATCGCCCACACCAACATCTCCTACGCAACATCGCCCACACCAACATGCCCCACAACATCGCCCACTCCAACATCACCCACACCAACATCGCCCACACCAACATCGCCCACACCAACATCGCCCACACCAACATCGCCCCCACCCACATCTCCTACGCCAACATCGCCCACACCAACATCGCCCACACCAACATCTCCTACGCCAACATCGTCCCACCACAACATCGCCCACACCAACATCGCCCACACCAACATCGCCCACACCAACATCGCCCACACCAACATCGCCCACACCAACATCGCCCACACCAACATCTCCTACGCCAACATCGCCCACACCAACATCGCCCACACCAACATCTCCTACGCCAACATCGCCCACACCAACATCGCCCACACCAACATTCGCCCACACCAACATCGCCCACACAAATCGCAACCAACTCGCCCACTCCAACATCGCCCACTCCAACATCGCCCACACCAACATCTCCTACGCCAACATCGCCCACACCAACATCGCCCACACCAACATCTCCTACGCCAACATCGCCCACACCAACATCGCCCACACCAACATCTCCTACGCCAACATCGCCCACCACAACATCGCCCACACCAACATCGCCCACACCAACATCGCCCACACCAACATCGCCCACACCAACATCGCCCACACCAACATCTCCTACGCCAACATCGCCCACACCAACATCGCCCACACCAACATCGCCCCACACCAACATCGCCCACCATCGCTACGCCAACATCGGCCCACACCAACATCCCGCCCACACCAACATCTCCCTACGCCAACATTCGCCCACACCAACATCGCCCACACCGAACATCGCCCACAGACCAACATCGCCCCCACATCCCCAACATCATCGCCCACAACCAACGATCGCCCACACCAACATCGCCCACACCAACATCGCCCACACCAACATCGCCCACACCAACATCTGCCTACCGCCAACATCGCCCACACCAACATCGCCCACACCCAACATCGCCCACGCCAACATCGCCCACACCAACATCGCCCACACCAACATCGCCCACCCAACATCGCCTACTCCAAACATCGCCCACACCAACATCGCCTACAACCAACATCGCCCACCCAACATCGCCCACACCAACATCTCCTACCCAACATCGCCCACACAACATCGCCCACACCAACATCGCCCACACCAACAATCCCTACACCAACCTACACAACATCGCCCCCACCAAACATCGCCCCACACCAACATCGCCCACACCAACATCGTCACAACAACATCGCCCACACCAACATCGCCCACACAACATCGCCCACACCAACATCGCCCTACACCAACATCGCCCACACCAACATCGCCTCACACCAACATCGCCCACGACCAACATCCACAACAACATCGCCCACGACCAACATCGCCCACACCAACATCGCCACACCAACATCGCCCCACACCAACATCGCCTACACCAACCATCGCCCACACCAACATCGCCCACACCAACATCGCCCACACCAACATCGCCCACACCAACATCGCTCACAACCAACATCGCCACACCAACATCGCCCACACCAACATCGCCCCACACCAACATCGCCCACACCAACATCGCCCACACCAACATCGCCCACACCAACATCGCCCACACCAACATCGCCCACACAACATCGCCCACACCAACATCGCCCACACCAACATCGCCCACACCAACATCGCCCACACCAACATCGCCCACACCAACATCGCCCACACCAACATCGCCCACACCAACATCGCCCACACCAACATCGCCCACACCAAACATCGCCCACACCAACATCGCCCACACCAACATCGCCCACACCAACATCGCCCACACCAACATCGCCCACACCAACATCTCCTACACCAACATCGCCCACACCAACATCGCCCACACCAACATCGCCCACACCAACATCGCCCACACCAACATCGCCCACACCAACATCGCCTACACCAACATCGCCCACACCAACATCGCCCACACCAACATCTCCTACACCAACATCGCCCACACCAACATCGCCCACACCAACATCGCCCACACCAACATCGCCCACACCAACATCGCCCACACCAACATCGCCCACACCAACATCGCCCACACCAACATCGCCTACACCAACATCGCCCACACCAACATCGCCCACACCAACATCTCCTACGCCAACATCGCCCACACCAACATCGCCCACACCAACATCGCCCACACCACATCCGCCCACACCAACATCGCCCCACACCAACATCGCCCACACCAACATCGCCCACACCAACATCGCCCACACCAACATCGCCCACACCAACATCGCCCACACCAACATCGCCCACACCAACATCGCCTACACCAAACATCGCCCACACCAACATCGCCCACACCAACATCTCCTACGCCAACATCGCCCCACACCAACATCGCCCACCACCCAACATCGCCCCACACCAACATCGCCCACACCAACATCGCCCACACCAACATCGCCCACACCAACATCGCCCACACCAACATCGCCCACACCAACATCGCCCACACCAACATCGCCCACACCAACATCGGCCCCACACCAACATCGCCTACACCAACATCGCCCACACCAACATCGCCCACACCAACATCGCCCACACCAACATCGCTCACAACAACATCGCCCACACAACATCGCCCACACCAACATCGCCCACACCAACATCTCCCTACGCCAACATCGCCCACACCAACATCGCCCACACCAACATCTCCTTACGCCAACATCGCCCACACCAAACATCGCCCACGCCAACATCGCCCACACCAACATCGCCCACACCAACATCGCCCACACCAACATCGCCCACACCAACATCGCCCACACCAACACGCCCACACCAACATCGCCCACACCAACATCGCCCACACCAACTCGCCCACACAACATCGCCACACCACACCAAATCGCCCACACATCGCCCACACCAACATCGCCCACACCAACATCGCCCACACCAACATCGCCCACACCAACATCGCCCACACCAACATCGCCCACACCAACATCGCCACCCAACACGCCCACACCAACATCGCCCACACCAACATCGCCCACACCAACATCGCCCACACCAACATCGCCTACACCAACATCGCTCACAACAACATCGCCCACACCAACATCGCCCACACCAACATCGCCCACACCAACATCGCCCACACCAACATCGCCCACACCAACATCGCCCACACCAACATCGCCCACACCAACATCGCCCACACCAACATCGCCCACACCAACATCGCTCACAACAACATCGCCCACACCAACATCGCCCACACCAACATCGCCCACACCAACATCGCCCACACCAACATCGCCCACACCAACATCGCCCACACCAACATCGCCTACACCAACATCGCCCACACCAACATCGCCCACACCAACATCTCCTACACCAACATCGCCCACACCAACATCGCCCACACCAACATCGCCCACACCAACATCGCCCACACCAACATCGCCCACACCAACATCGCCCACACCAACATCGCCCACACCAACATCGCCCACACCAACATCGCCCACACCAACATCGCCCACACCAACATCGCCTACACCAACATCGCCCACACCAACATCGCCCACACCAACATCTCCTACACCAACATCGCCCACACCAACATCGCCCACACCAACATCGCCCACACCAACATCGCCCACACCAACATCTCCTACACCAAACATCGCCACACCAACATCGCCCACACCAACATCGCCTACACCAACATCGCCCACACCAACATCGCCCACACCAACATCTCCTACAACATCGCCTACACCAACATCGCCCACACCAACATCGCCCACACCAACATCTCCTACACCAACATCGCCCACACCAACATCGCCCACACCAACATCGCCCACACCAACATCGCCCACACCAACATTCGCCCACCAACATCGCCCCACACCAACATCGCCCACACCAACATCGCCACACCAACATCGCCACACCAACATCGCCCCACCCAACATCGCCACACCAACATCGCCCCACACCAACATCGCCCACACCAACATCGCCCACACCAACATCGCCCCACCAACATCGCCCACAACCAACATCGCCCATCACCAACATCGCCCACCCCAACATCGCCTACCACCAACATCGCTCACAACAACATCGCCCACACCAACATCGGCCTACACCAACATCGCCCACACCAAACCTCGCCCACCCAAATATCCTAACCAATCGCCTACCCAACATCGCCCACCACCCAAACATCGCCCACATCCAACATCGCCCTACACCAACATCGCCCACACCAACATCGACCACACCAACATCGCTCCACACAACATCGCCCACACCACCATCGCCCACACCAACATCGCCACACCAACAATCGCCACACAAATCCCTGACACAAATCGCCCACCCAACATCGCCCACACCAACATCGCCCACACCAACATCGCCCTACACCAACATCGCCCAACACCAACATCGTTTCCCACACCAAACATCTCCTACACCAACATCGCCCACACCAACATCGCCCACAACGCAGCCACATCGCCCACACCCAACATGCGCCCACCCAACATCGCCTACAACCAACATCGCCCACAACCAACATCGCCCACACCAACAATCTCCTACACCAACATCGCCCACACCAACATCGCCCAACACCAACATCGCCCACCACCAACATCGCCCCAACACCAACATCGCCACACCAACATCGCCCACCACCAAAACATCGCCCAACACCAACATCAGACCACAACCAACATCGCCCACACCAACATCGCCCACACCAACATCGCCACACCAACATCGCCCACACCAACATCGCCCACACCAACATCGCCCACACCAACATCTCCTACGCCAACATCGCCACACCAACATCGCCCACACCAACATCGCCCACACCAACATCGCCCACACCAACCATCGCCACACCAACATCGCCCACACCAACATCGCCCACACCAACATCGCCCACACCAACACCACAATCGCCTACACCAACATCGCCCACACCAACATCGCCCACACAACATCGCCCACACCAACATCGCTCACAACAACATCGCCCACACCAACATCGCCCACACCAACATCGCTCACAACAACATCGCCCACACCAACATCGCCCACACCAACATCGCCCCACACCAACATCTCCTACACCAACATCGCCCACACCAACATCGCCCACACCAACATCGCCCACACCAACATCGCCCACACCAACATCGCCCACACCAACATCGCCCACACCAACATCGCTCACAACAAACATCGCCCCACACCAACATCGCCCACACCAACATCGCCCCACACCAACATCTCCTACAACAACATCGCCCACACCAACATCGCCCACACCAAACATCGCCCACACCAACATCGCCCACACCAACATCGCCTACACCAACCATCGCCCACACCAAACATCGCCCACACCAACATCTCCTACACCAACATCGCCACACACATCTCCTACACCAACACATCGCCCACACCAACATCGCCCACACCAACATCGCCCACACCAACATCGCCCACACCAACATCGCCCACACCAACATCGCCTACACCAACATCGCCCACACCAACATCGCCCACCACCACATCGCCCACACCAACATCGCCTAACAACATCGCCCACACAACATCGCCCACACCAACATCGCCCACACCAACATCGCCTACACCAACATCGCCCACACCAACATCGCCCACACCAACATCGCCCACACCAACATCGCCCTACACCAACATCGCCCACAACAACATCGCCCACACCAACATCGCCCACACCAACATCGCCCACACCAACATCGCCCACACCAACATCGCCCACACCAACTCGCCACACCAACATCGCCCACACCAACATCGCCCACACCAACATCGCCCCACCAACATCGCCCACACCAACATCGCCCACACCAACATCGCCCACACCAACATCGCCTACACCAACATCGCCCACACCAACATCGCCCACACCAACATCGCCCACACCAACATCGCCACACCAACATCGCCCACACAACATTCGCCCACACCAACATCGCCCACCCAACATCGCCACACCAACATTCGCCCACACCAACATCGCCCACACCAACATCGCCCACACCAACATCGCCCACACCAACATCGCCCACACCAACATCGCCTCACACCAACATCGCCACACCAAACATCGCCCAACACCAACGCCACACAACATCGCCCACACCAACATCCGCCCACACCAACATCGCCCACACCAACATCGCCCACACCAACATCGCCCCACACAACATCGCCCACACAACATCGCCCACACCAACATCGCCCACCACCAACATCGCCCACACCCAAACATCCCGCAGCCAAACATCGCCCACACCAACATCGCCCACACCAACACCTCGCCCTACGCCCAACATCGCCCTACACCAACATCGCCCACACCAACATCGCCACACCAACATCTCCTCGCCAACATCGCCCACACCAACATCGCCCACACCACACATCGCCCACACCAACATCGCCCACACCAACATCGCCCCACACCAACATCGCCCACACCAACATCGCTCACAACAACATCGCCCACACCAACATCGCCCACACCAACATCGCCCACACCAACATCTCCTACGCCAACATCGCCCACACACCAACATCGCCCACACCAACATTCTCCTACACCAACATCGCCCACACCAACATCGCCCACACCAACATCTCCTACGCCAACATCGCCCACAACAACATCGCCCACACCAACATCGCCCACACCAACATCGCCCACACCAACATCGCCCACAACCAACATCGCCCACACCAACATCTCCTACGCCAACATCGCCCACACCAACATCTCCTACGCCAACATCGCCCACACCAACATTCGCCCACACCAAACATCCCCACACCAACATCGCCCACACCAACATCGCCCACACCAACATCGCCCACACCAACATCGCTCACAACAACATCGCCCACACCAACATCGCCCACACCAACATCGCCCACACCAACATCTCCTACGCCAACATCGCCCACACCAAACATCGCCCACACCAACATCTCTACACCAACATCGCCCACACCAACATCGCCCACACCAACATCGCCCACACCAACATCGCCCACCACCAAACATCGCCCACACCAACATCGCCCACACCAACATCGCCCACACAACATCGCCCACACCAACATCGCCCACACCAACATCTCCTACGCCAACATCGCCCACACCAACATCGCCCACACCAACACGCCACACCAACATCGCCCACACCAACATCGCCCACACCAACATCGCCCACACCAACATCGCCCACACAACATCGCCCACCCACCAACATCTCCTACGCCCAACATCGCCCACACCAACATCGCCCACACCAACATCGCCCACACCAAACATCGCCACACCAACATCGCCCACACCAACATCGCCCACACCAACATCGCCACACCAACATCGCCCACACCAACATCGCCTACACCAACATCGCCCCCACCAACATTCGCCCACACCAACATCGCCCACACCAACATCGCTCACAACAACATCGCCCACACCAACATCGCCCACACCAACATCGCCCACACCAACATCGCCCACACCAACATCGCCCACCAACATCGCCCACACCAACATCGCCCACACCAAACATCGCCCACACCAACATCGCCCACACCAACATCGCCCACACCAACATCGCCTACACCAACATCGCACACACCCAACATCGCCCACACCAACATCGCCCACACCAACATCGCTCACAACAACATCGCCCACACCAACATCGCCCACACCAACATCGCCCACACCAACATCGCCCACACCAACATCGCCTACACCAACATCGCCCACACCAACATCGCCCACACCAACATCTCCTACACCAACATCGCCACACCAACATCGCCCACACCAACATCGCCCACACCAACATCGCCCACACCAACATCGCCTACACCAACATCGCCCACACCAACATCCGCCCACACCAACATCTCCTACACCAACATCGCCCACACCAACATCGCCCACACCAACATCGCCCACACCAACATCGCCCACACCAACATCGCCCACACCACCATCGCCCACACCAACATCGCCCACACCAACATCGCCTACACCAACATCGCCCCACACCAACATCGCCCACACCAACATCTCCTACGCCAAACATCGCCCACACCAAACATCGCCCACACCAACATCGCCACACCAACATCGCCCACACCACATCGCCCACACCAACATCGCCCACACCAACATCGCCCACACCAACATCGCCTACACCAACATCGCCCACACCACATCGCCCACACAAAATCTCCTACACCAACATCGCCCACACCAACATCGCCCACACCAACATCGCCCACACCAACATCGCCTACACCAACATCGCCCACACCAACATCGCCCACACCAACATCGCCCACACCAACATTCCTACGCCAACATCGCCCACACCAACACTCGCCCACACCAACATCTCCTACGCCCAACATCGCCCACACCCAACATCGCCCACGCCAACATCGCCCACACAAACATCGCCCACACCAACATCGCCACACCACACGCCCACACCAACATCGCCACAACTAACATCGCCACACCAACATCGCCCACACCAACATCGCCCCACACCAACACGCCCCACACCAACATCGCCCACACCAACATCGCCCACACCAACATCTCCCTACGCCAACATCGCCCCACACCAACATCGCCACACCCAACATCGCCCACACCAACATCGCCCACACCAACATCGCCCACACCAACATCGCCCACACCAACATCGCCCACACCAACATCGCCCACACCAACATCGCCCACACCAACATCGCCTACACCAACATCGCCCACACCAACATCGCCCACACCAACATCGCCCACACCAACATCGCTCACAACAACATCGCCCACACCAACATCGCCCACACCAACATCGCCCACACCAACATCGCCCACACCAACATCGCCCACACCAACATCGCCCACCACCAACATCGCCCACACCAACATCGCCCACAACCAACATCGCCCACACCAACATCGCCCACACCAACATCGCCCACACCAACATCGCCTACACCAACATCGCCCACACCAACATCGCCCACACCAACATCGCCCACACCAAACATCGCCCACACCAACATCGCCTACACCCAACATCGCCCACACCAACATCGCCCACACCAACATCGCCCCACCAACATCGCCCACCACATCACATCGCCCACACCAACATCGCCCACACCCAACATCGCCCACACCAACATCGCCCACACCAACATCGCCCACACCAACATCGCCACAACACCATCGCCCACACCAACATCGCCCACACCAACATCGCCCACCCAACATCGCCCACACCAACATCGCCCACACCATCGCCCACACCAACATCGCCCACACCAACATCTCCCCCCAACATCGCCCACACCCATCGCCCACACCAACATCGCCCACACCAACATCGCCCACACCAACATCGCCCACACCAACATCGCCCACCAACATCGCCCACACACATCGCCCACACCAACATCTCTACGCCAACATCGCCCCACCAACATCGCCCACACCAACATCGCCCACACCAACATCGCCCACACCAACATCGCCCACACCAACATCGCCCACACCAACATCGCCTACCCAACATCGCCCACACCAACATCGCCCACACCAACATCTCCTACGCCAACATCGCCCACACCAACATCGCCCACACCAACATCTCCTACCACACCCAACATCGCCCACACCAACATCGCCCACACCAACATCGCCCCACCAACATCGCCCACACCAACATCGCCTACACCAACATCGCCCACACCAACATCGCCCACACCAACATCTCCTACGCCAACATCGCCCACACCAACATCGCCCACACCAACATCGCCCACACCAACATCGCCCACACCAACATCGCCCACACCAACATCGCCCCACACCAACATCGCCCACACCAACATCGCCCACACCAACATCGCCCACACCAACATCGCCCACACCAACATCGCCCACACCAACATCGCCTACACCAACATCGCCCACACCAACATCGCCCACACCAACATCGCCCCCACACCAACATCGCTCACAAACAACATCGCCCACACCAACATCGCCCACACAACATCGGCCCACACCAACATCGCCCACACCAACATCGCCCACACCAACATCTCCTACGCCAAACATCGCCCCACACCAACATCGCCCACACAAACATCGCCCACACCAACATCGCCCACACCAACATTCGCCCACACCAACATCGCCCACACCAACATCGCCCACACCAACATCGCCCACACCAACATCGCCCACACCAACATCGCCCACACCCAACATCGCCCACACCAACATCTCCTACGCCAACATCGCCCACACCAACATCGCCCACACCAACATCGCCCACACCAACATCGCCCACACCAACATCGCCTAGACCAACATCACCTACGCCAACATCGCCCACACCAACATCGCCCACACCAACATCGCCCACACCAACATCGCCCACACCAACATCGCCCACACCAACATCGCCCACACCAACATCGCCCACACCAACATCGCCCACACCAACATCTCCTACGCCAACATCGCCCACACCAACATCGCCCACACCAACATCTCCTACGCCAACATCGCCCACACCAACATCGCCCACACCAACATCGCCCACACCAACATCGCCCACACCAACATCGCCCACACCAACATCGCCCACACCAACATCTCCTACGCCAACATCGCCCCACACCAACATCCCCACACCAACATCGCCCACACCAAACATCGCCCACCACCAACATCGCCACACCAACATCGCCCCACGCCAACATCGCCCACACCAACATCGCCCA
The DNA here is from genome assembly GCF_013141755.1 of Anopheles stephensi. Lineage (NCBI taxonomy): Eukaryota > Metazoa > Arthropoda > Insecta > Diptera > Culicidae > Anopheles > Anopheles stephensi. Next base: position 63,837,983 of record NC_050203.1, on the reverse strand, counting down.
CCACATCCCACACCACATCTCCTACGCCAACATCGCCCACACCAACATCGCCCACAACCAACATCGCCCACACCAAACATCGCCCACACCAACATCGCCCCACACCAACATCGCCCACACCAACATCTCCTACGCCAACATCGCCCACACCAACATCGCCCACACCAACATCGCCCACACCAACATCGCCCACACCAACATCGCCCACACCAACATCGCCCACACCAACATCGCCCACACCAACATCGCCCACACCAACATCTCCTACGCCAACATCGCCCACACCAACATCGCCCACACCAACATCGCCCACACCAACATCGCCCACACCAACATCGCCTAGACCAACATCACCTACGCCAACATCGCCCACACCAACATCGCCCACACCAAACATCGCCCACACCAACAATCGCACCCACACCAACATCGCCCACACCAACATCGCCCACACCAAACATCGCCACACCAAGCATCTCCTACGGCCAACATCGCCCAACACCAACATCGCCAACACCAACATACGCCCACACCAACATTCGCCCCACCAACATCGCCCACACCAACATCGCCCCACACCACAAACATCGCCCACACCAACTGGGCCCACCACCAAATCTCCTACGCCAACATCGCCACACCAACATCGCCCACACCAACATCGCCCACACCAAGCATCGCCAACACCAACATCGCCTAGACAACAATCACCTACGCCCCCAACATCGCCCACACCAACATCGCCACACACATTCGCCCACACCAACATCGCGCCACACCAACATCGCCCACACAAACATCTGCCCACCACCAACATCGCCCACCCACCATTCCTACGGCCAACATCGCCCCCCAACATCGCCCACACCAACATCGCCCACACCAACATCGCCCCACACCCAACATCGCCCACCACCAACATCGCCCACACCAACATCGCCCACACCAACATCGCCCACACCAACATCGCCCACACCAACATCGCCCACACCAACATCTCCTACGCCAACATCGCCCAACACCAACATCGCCACACAACATCGCCCAACCAACATCGCCCACACCAACATCGCCCACACCACATCGCCCACACCAACATCTCCTACACCAACATCGCCACACCAACATCGCCCACACCAACATCTCCCTACGCCAACATCGCCCACACCAACATCGCCCACACCAACATCGCCCACACCAACATCGCCCACACCAACATCGCCTAGACCAACATCACCTACGCCAACATCGCCCACACCACATCGCCCACACCAACATCGCCCACACCAACATCGCCCACACCAACATCGCCCACACCAACATCGCCCACACCAACATCGCCCACACCAACATCTCCTACGCCAACATCGCCCACACCAACATCGCCCACACCAACATCGCCCACACCAACATCGCCCACACCAACATCGCCCACACCAACATCGCCCACACCAACATCGCCCACACCAACATCTCCTACGCCAACATCGCCCACACCAACATCGCCCACACCAACATCGCCCACACCAACATCGCCCACACCAACATCTCCTACGCCAACATCGGCCACACCAACATCGCCCACACCAACATCGCCCACACCAACATCGCCCACACCAACATCGCCCTAGACCAACATCACCTACGCCAACATCGCCCACACCAACATCGCCCACACCAACATCGCCCACACCAACATCGCCCACACCAACATCGCCCACACCAACATCGCCCACACCAACATTCGCCCACACCAACATCGCCCACACCAACATCTCCTACGCCAACATCGCCCACACCAACATCGCCCACACCAACATCTCCTACGCCAACATCGCCCACACCAACATCGCCCACACCAACATCGCCCACACCAACATCGCCCACACCAACATCGCCCACACCAACATCGCCCACACCAACATCTCCTACGCCAACATCGCCCACACCAACATCGCCCACACCACATCGCCCACACCAAACATCGCCCACACCAACATCGCCCACACAACATCGCCCACACCAACGTCGCCCACACCACATCGCCCACACCAACATCTCCTACGCCAACATCGCCCACACCAACATCGCCCACACCAACATCGCCCACACCAACATCGCCCACACCAACATCGCCCACACCAACATCGCCACACCAACATCTCCTACGCCAACATCGCCCACACCAACATCGCCCACACCAACATCGCCCACACCAACATCGCCCACACCAACATCGCCCACACCAACATCGCCCACACCAACATCGCCCACACCAACATCGCCCACACCAACATCTCCTACGCCAACATCGCCCACACCAACATCGCCCACACCAACATCGCCCACACCAACATCGCCCACACCAACATCGCCTAGACCAACATCACCTACGCCAACATCGCCCACACCAACATCGCCCACACCAACATCGCCCACACCAACATCGCCCACACCAACATCGCCCACACCAACATCGCCCACAACCAACATCGCCCACACCAACATCGCCCACACCAACATCTCCTACGCCAACATCGCCCACACCAACATCGCCCACACCAACATCGCCCACACCAACATCGCCCACACCAACATCGCCCACACCAACATCGCCCACACCAACGTCGCCCACACCAACATCGCCCACACCAACATCTCCTACGCCAACATCGCCCACACCAACATCGCCCACACCAACATCGCCCACACCAACATCGCCCACACCAACATCGCCCACACCAACATCGCCCACACCAACATCTCCTACGCCAACATCGCCCACACCAACATCGCCCACACCAACATCGCCCACACCAACATCGCCCACACCAACATCGCCCACACCAACATCGCCCACACCAACATCTCCTACGCCAACATCGCCCACACCAACATCGCCCACACCAACATCGCCCACACCAACATCGCCCACACCAACATCGCCCACACCAACATCACCCACTCCAACATCACCCACACCAACATCGCCCACACCAACATCGCCCACACCAACATCGCCCACACCAACATCGCCCACACCAACATCTCCTACGCCAACATCGCCCACACCAACATCGCCCACACCAACATCGCCCACTCCAACATCACCCACACCAACATCGCCCACACCAACATCGCCCACACCAACATCGCCCACACCAACATCGCCCACACCAACATCTCCTACGCCAACATCGCCCACACCAACATCGCCCACACCAACATCGCCCACACCAACATCGCCCACACCAACATCGCCCACACCAACATCTCCTACGCCAACATCGCCCACACCAACATCGCCTACACCAACATCGCCCACACCAACATCGCCCACACCAACATCGCCCACACCAACATCGCTCACACCAACATCGCCCACACCAACATCGCCCACACCAACATCGCCCACACCAACATCGCCCACACCAACATCGCCCACACCAACATCGCCTACACCAACATCGCCCACACCAACATCGCCCACACCAACATCTCCTACACCAACATCACCCACACCAACATCACCCACACCAACATCGCCCACACCAACATCACCCACACCAACATCGCCCACACCAACATCGCCCACACCAACATCGCCCACACCAACATCTCCTACGCCAACATCGCCCACACCAACATCGCCCACACCAACATCGCCCACTCCAACATCACCCACACCAACATCGCCCACACCAACATCGCCCACACCAACATCGCCCACACCAACATCGCCCACACCAACATCGCCCACACCAACATCGCCCACACCAACATCGCCCACACCAACATCGCCCACACCAACATCGCCCACACCAACATCGCCCACACCAACATCGCCCACACCAACATCGCCCACACCAACATCGCCCACACCAACATCGCCCACACCAACATCGCCCACACCAACATCGCCCACACCAACATCACTCACAACAACATCGCCCACACCAACATCTCCTACGCCAACATCGCCCACACCAATATCGCCCACACCAACATCGCCCACTCCAACATCACCCACACCAACATCTCCTACGCCAACATCGCCCACACCAACATCGCCCACTCCAACATCACCCACACCAACATCGCCCACACCAACATCTCCTACGCCAACATCGCCCACACCAACATCGCCCACACCAACATCGCCCACACCAACATCGCCCACACCAACATCGCCCACACCAACATCGCCCACACCAACATCGCCCACACCAACATCGCCCACACCAACATCGCCCACACCAACATCGCCCACACCAACATCGCCCACACCAACATCGCCCACACCAACATCGCCCACACCAACATCTCCCACACCAACATCGCCCACACCAACATCGCCCACACCAACATCGCCCACACCAACATCGCTCACAACAACATCGCCCACACCAACATCTCCTACGCCAACATCGCCCACACCAATATCGCCCACACCAACATCGCCCACACCAACATCGCCCACACCAACATCGCCCACACCAACATCGCCCACACCAACATCTCCTACGCCAACATCGCCCACACCAACATCGCCCACACCAACATCGCCCACACCAACATCGCCCACACCAACATCGCCCACACCAACATCGCCCACACCAACATCTCCTACGCCAACAAGGCCCACACCAACATCGCCCCCACCAACATCGCCCACACCAACATCGCCCACACCAACATCGCCCACACCAACATCGCCCACACCAACATCTCCTACGCCAACATCGCCCACACCAACATCGCCCACACCAACATCGCCCACACCAACATCTCCTACGCCAACATCGCCCACACCAACATCGCCCACACCAACATCTCCTACGCCAACATCGCCCACACCAACATCGCCCACACCAACATCGCCCACACCAACATCGCCCACACCAACATCACCCACGCCAACATCGCCCACACCGACATCACCCACACCAACATCGCCCACACCAACATCGCCCACACCAACATCGCCCACACCAACATCGCCCACACCAACATCTCCTACGCCAACATCGCCCACACCAACATCGCCCACACCAACATCGCCCACACCAACATCGCCCACTCCAACATCGCCCACACCAACATCGCCCACACCAACATCGCCCACACCAACATCTCCTACGCCAACATCGCCCACACCAACATCGCCCACACCAACATCTCCTACGCCAACATCGCCCACACCAACATCGCCCACACCAACATCGCCCACACCAACATCGCCCACACCAACATCGCCCACACCAACATCGCCCACACCAACATCTCCTACGCCAACATCGCCCACGCCAACATCGCCCACGCCAACATCGCCCACACCAACATCTCCTACGCCAACATCGCCCACACCAACATCGCCCACACCAACATCTCCTACGCCAACATCGCCCACACCAACATCGCCCACACCAACATCGCCCACACCAACATCGCCCACACCAACATCGCCCACACCAACATCGCCCACACCAACATCTCCTACGCCAACATCGCCCACACCAACATCGCCCACACCAACATCGCCCACACCAACATCGCCCACACCAACATCGCCCACACCAACATCGCCCACACCAACATCACCCACACCAACATCGCCCACACCAACATCTCCTACGCCAACATCGCCCACACCAACATCACCCACACCAACATCGCCCACACCAACATCGCCCACACCAACATCGCCCACACCAACATCGCCCACTCCAACATCGCCCACACCAACATCGCCCACACCAACATCGCCCACACCAACATCTCCTACGCCAACATCGCCCACACCAACATCGCCCACACCAACATCTCCTACGCCAACATCGCCCACACCAACATCGCCCACACCAACATCGCCCACACCAACATCGCCCACACCAACATCGCCCACACCAACATCGCCCACACCAACATCTCCTACGCCAACATCGCCCACGCCAACATCGCCCACGCCAACATCGCCCACACCAACATCTCCTACGCCAACATCGCCCACACCAACATCGCCCACACCAACATCTCCTACGCCAACATCGCCCACACCAACATCGCCCACACCAACATCGCCCACACCAACATCGCCCACACCAACATCGCCCACACCAACATCGCCCACACCAACATCGCCCACACCAACATCTCCTACGCCAACATCGCCCACACCAACATCGCCCACACCAACATCGCCCACACCAACATCTCCTACGCCAACATCGCCCACACCAACATCGCCCACACCAACATCGCCCACACCAACATCTCCTACGCCAACATCGCCCACACCAACATCGCCCACACCAACATCTCCTACGCCAACATCGCCCACACCAACATCGCCCACACCAACATCGCCCACACCAACATCGCCCACACCAACATCGCCCACACCAACATCGCCCACACCAACATCGCCCACACCAACATCGCCCACACCAACATCGCCCACACCAACATACATCTCCTACGCCAACATCGCCCACACCAACATCGCCCACGCCAACATCGCCCACACCAACATCGCCCACACCAACATCGCCCACACCAACATCGCCCACACCAACATCGCCCACACCAACATCTCCTACGCCAACATCGCCCACACCAACATCGCCCACACCAACATCGCCCACACCAACATCGCCCACACCAACATCGCCCACACCAACATCTCCTACGCCAACAAGGCCCACACCAACATCGCCCACACCAACATCGCCCACACCAACATCGCCCACACCAACATCTCCTACGCCAACATCGCCCACACCAACATCGCCCACACCAACATCGCCCACACCAACATCGCCCACACCAACATCGCCCACACCAACATCGCCCACACCAACATCGCCCACACCAACATCGCCCACACCAACATCGCCCACGCCAACATTGCCCACACCAACATCGCCCACACCAACATCGCCCACGCCACCATCGCCCACACCAACATCGCCCACACCAACATCGCCCACACCAACATCTCCTACGCCAACATCGCCCACACCAACATCGCCCACACCAACATCGCCCACACCAACATCGCCCACACCAACATCGCCCACACCAACATCTCCTACGCCAACATCGCCCACGCCAACATCGCCCACACCAACATCGCCCACACCAACATCGCCCACACCAACATCGCCCACACCAACATCTCCTACGCCAACAAGGCCCACACCAACATCGCCCACACCAACATCGCCCACACCAACATCGCCCACACCAACATCGCCCACACCAACATCGCCCACGCCAACATCGCCCACACCAACATCGCCCACACCAACATCGCCCACACCAACATCGCCCACACCAACATCGCCCACACCAACATCGCCCACACCAACATCGCCCACGCCAACATCGCCCACACCAACATCGCCCACACCAACATCGCCCACACCAACATCGCCCACACCAACATCGCCCACACCAACATCTCCTACGCCAACATCGCCCACACCAACATCGCCCACACCAACATCGCCCACACCAACATCGCCCACACCAACATCGCCCACACCAACATCTCCTACGCCAACATCGCCCACGCCAACATCGCCCACACCAACATCGCCCACACCAACATCGCCCACACCAACATCGCCCACACCAACATCTCCTACGCCAACAAGGCCCACACCAACATCGCCCACACCAACATCGCCCACACCAACATCGCCCACACCAACATCGCCCACACCAACATCGCCCACGCCAACATCGCCCACACCAACATCGCCCACACCAACATCGCCCACGCCACCATCGCCCACACCAACATCGCCCACACCAACATCGCCCACACCAACATCGCCTACGCCAACATCGCCCACACCAACATCGCCCACACCAACATCGCCCACACCAACATCGCCCACACCAACATCGCCCACACCAACATCGCCCACACCAACATCGCCCACGCCAACATCGCCCACACCAACATCTCCAACGCCAACATCGCCCACACCAACATCGCCCACACCAACATCGCCCACACCAACATCGCCCACACCAACATCGCCCACACCAACATCGCCCACACCAACATCGCCCACACCAACATCGCCCACACCAACATCGCCCACACCAACATCGCCCACACCAACATCGCCCACGCCAACATCGCCCACACCAACATCGCCCACACCAACATCGCTCACACCAACATCGCCCACACCAACATCTCCTACGCCAACATCGCCCACACCAACATCGCCCACACCAACATCGCCCACACCAACATCGCCCACACCAACATCGCCCACACCAACATCTCCTACGCCAACATCGCCCACGCCAACATCGCCCACACCAACATCGCCCACACCAACATCGCCCACACCAACATCGCCCACACCAACGTCGCCCACACCAACATCGCCCACACCAACATCGCCCACACCAACATCGCCCACACCAACATCGCCCACACCAACATCGCCCACACCAACATCGCCCACACCAACATCGCCCGCCAACATCGCCCACCAACATCGCCCACACCAACATCGCTCACACCAACATCGCCCACACCAACATCTCCTACGCCAACATCGCCCACACCAACATCGCCCACACCAACATCGCCCACACCAACATCGCCCACACCAACATCGCCCACACCAACATCTCCTACGCCAACATCGCCCACGCCAACATCGCCCACGCCAACATCGCCCACACCAACATCTCCTACGCCAACATCGCCCACACCAACATCGCCCACACCAACATCTCCTACGCCAACATCGCCCACGCCAACATCGCCCACACCAACATCGCCCACACCAACATCGCCCACACCAACATCTCCTACGCCAACATCGCCCACACCAACATCGCCCACACCAACATCGCCCACACCAACATCGCCAACACCAACATCGCCCACACCAACATCGCCCACACCAACATCGCCCACACCAACATCTCCTACGCCAACATCGCCCACACCAACATCGCCCACACCAACATCGCCCACACCAACATCGCCCACACAAACAACGCCCACACCAACATCGCCCACGCCAACATCGCCCACACCAACATCGCCCACACCAACATCTCCAACGCCAACATCGCCCACACCAACATCGCCCACACCAACATCGCCCACACCAACATCGCCCACACCAACATCGCCCACACCAACATCGCCCACACCAACATCGCCCACACCAACATCGCCCACACCAACATCGCCCACACCAACATCGCCCACACCAACATCGCCCACGCCAACATCGCCCACACCAACATCGCCCACACCAACATCGCTCACACCAACATCGCCCACACCAACATCTCCTACGCCAACATCGCCCACACCAACATCGCCCACACCAACATCGCCCACACCAACATCGCCCACACCAACATCGCCCACACCAACATCTCCTACGCCAACATCGCCCACGCCAACATCGCCCACACCAACATCGCCCACACCAACATCGCCCACACCAACATCGCCCACACCAACGTCGCCCACACCAACATCGCCCACACCAACATCGCCCACACCAACATCGCCCACACCAACATCGCCCACACCAACATCGCCCACACCAACATCGCCCACACCAACATCGCCCACGCCAACATCGCCCACACCAACATCGCCCACACCAACATCGCTCACACCAACATCGCCCACACCAACATCTCCTACGCCAACATCGCCCACACCAACATCGCCCACACCAACATCGCCCACACCAACATCGCCCACACCAACATCGCCCACACCAACATCTCCTACGCCAACATCGCCCACGCCAACATCGCCCACGCCAACATCGCCCACACCAACATCTCCTACGCCAACATCGCCCACACCAACATCGCCCACACCAACATCTCCTACGCCAACATCGCCCACGCCAACATCGCCCACACCAACATCGCCCACACCAACATCGCCCACACCAACATCTCCTACGCCAACATCGCCCACACCAACATCGCCCACACCAACATCGCCCACACCAACATCGCCAACACCAACATCGCCCACACCAACATCTCCTACGCCAACATCGCCCACGCCAACATCGCCCACACCAACATCTCCAACGCCAACATCGCCCACACCAACATCGCCCACACCAACATCTCCAACGCCAACATCGCCCACACCAACATCGCCCACACCAACATCGCCCACACCAACATCGCCCACACCAACATCGCCCACACCAACATCGCCCACACCAACATCGCCCACACCAACATCACCTACGCCAACATCGCCCACACCAACATCGCCCACACTAACATCTCCTACGCCAACATCGCTCACTCCAACATCGCCCACACCAACATCTCCTACGCCAACATCGCCCACGCCAACATCGCCCACGCCAACATCGCCCACACCAACATCTCCTACGCCAACATCGCCCACACCAACATCGCCCACACCAACATCTCCTACGCCAACATCGCCCACGCCAACATCGCCCACACCAACATCGCCCACACCAACATCGCCCACACCAACATCTCCTACGCCAACATCGCCCACACCAACATCGCCCACACCAACATCGCCCACACCAACATCGCCAACACCAACATCGCCCACACCAACATCTCCTACGCCAACATCGCCCACGCCAACATCGCCCACACCAACATCTCCAACGCCAACATCGCCCACACCAACATCGCCCACACCAACATCTTCCGAACAAACGTACCCCGGATCAACATCGCCCGCACCAACATCGTCCACAAGAACATCGCCTAGACCAACATCACCTACGCCAACATCTTCCGAACAAACGTACCCCGGAACAACATCGCCCGCAACAACACCCTCCGAAGAAACGTACCCGGGATCATCTTTCCCAACGACTGTGCGTACCACGAATAGTCCTACCACAGTGATCGATTCACATACCGTTGGGTATACTGAGCCTTCGTATTCCTCAAATTTACCTGCCCCAGATGCCCATAATAACACAAACAGCAGTTATTCTTCGATCAATGCACTCTTGTTTCACAAACCAATACCGTCGTTGGCGCCACAATTTTTACTATTTGCAAACAGAACACAGAATGCGTACCTCAATACCCATACCGTACATTCGAAGCCGCAAATAACGTATCCTTTCCTTTTCGTCAGACCGAAGACGAAAAACTTTAAGCAATTCCAGTTGTATGTGAAAAGACCTCAAACAAAGGACGATCGAAAACAGATGCGACACTGGTATCCTGGATTAGAGACGGCCCGGTGGTAGAGGCGTCAGCGGCATCGGCCCTCACCGGGGTTAAAAACCCATCCGGACCGTCCCCACGTAGTTGAGCACTGACTACTATCGTCCAACTACCGTGGTATCAACAAAGTGTCTAGTAAGCCTGAATTGGCCAAGCCTCCACCACCTAGGAGGTTGTGCTAGGCCAAGACGAAGAAGCAGTGAGTGATTTTTTGTGCGATACGCAATTGAGGTTTAAGTAATACGGCCAAGCCGTTCTATATCAACTATTTCGAGTTCGAGTTTCGTGTATTCGGGGTGTATAGGGAATAACAATCAGAAGAATAGTCAATTCAAATCATAACCACTTGTAGCGAAACATGTCGCTTTGAGACACATTTGTTTTCCTTGTAACAGGCAGCTTACGGGATAGCAATACGGCCAGGCGTTTAGTTTACTGTTTATAACTTGTTTAGCATAAACACTATGCCGCCTCAAGTGCTCAAGTACAAGCGAGCAAAAAGTGTCGGTGCTCTAAAATGGCTCTGATCGAGCTACTGAACAGCTAGTTGAAAGGCCTGATAGCATATGCTCTGAGGTTCACATTTGAATGTAATTGTACTGTAAAATTTTATGTAATAAATATGCAAACACGAAAAACAGTTGATTTATCTGGGTTGGGGTACATAGAAAAACGATTTGAAAGAACACTGCGCTATGTTAAACATTGCTCTACGAATACTGACTGCTGTATAACGATTTTCAGTGTGGTTTTACTTATTTAGGCCAGATTCTTGGTCAGCTTTCAGTGGTGCGAAGGCTGGATGAACAGTCGGGCGATCAATTCAGCCTGTAATGGACTCACGGAAACATGTAACACGCAAATGTTCTCTCACAGGCTCTTCATGTCATGAGGATAGCACCGGACGACCCAGTCTTTCCAACCTCGTCTGGCACGTGCAAAGTTGAGATGGAATGATGGCATTGATACGACTGCCAGAAAGGCCCTCACGAGCTGCAGATTTCCAAACGGGGAAGGCTTGGAATTGGAATACGAAATTCTAGATCTCCCCGGTCTGAAGTCCCTGAACTGCTATTGGGTTCGATCTTATCTGTGAATTGCTGCGGCTGTATTCTGGTCTCTCCAAGGCTTGACCGCGAAGGTCATACTGGATAGTGGCCAAAGCAAATTCACTCCTTCACTAGCTGTTTGGCACTTCCTTACCGATGTTCAGCTGGCTCTCCCTCACAATCCTTTTCCGCTGTCGGCTTCATGGGTTTATGAAATACACTTGCATATCCGTGCAAACTAGCCGAGACGATAACGGCGCCAGTCTTCACACGAAAGAAACCGGGTTCAAATCCCATCTCAACGGGTAAAATCAAGTCACAGAAAGCTAGAAATGTGTGGCAGCCCGATAGAGGTTCTAATGCTGCCAAGAAGGAGAAGAGGAATCAAATGAACCTGCTGTTCCTTCTCTCCTGCCTGCCATCGCACCGCGATAGACTTCTCCTGGATATCTCATCACGCCTAACTCGAAAGATCCTCTTCTCCAAGCACTATCTGCCTTCAACAAATCTTCCCATCTGTTCTGACAACAATGTCCTTCTGTCCCGCTTTCGTGTTCGTCTTCGTGACCTTTTGTCTCCTTGCCTCGTAATCCTGTTATCCCCTTGTCGTTCCAGTGGAGTTTTTTTTAAGAATCCTTTCAAAAAATTAAACATAATATAATAATAATTTTATAACAAAATAATAAAATAACTGAACTGATTCTTATTTTGCCATATAATGAGAATAATTCTAGTGGTTTGAATCAAGATCAGCAGTTCATTAAATATGTAATCGAATGTTTATGAAAAGTAGTTTGCGCTGCTTAATCCGTATTTTTCCCAACCCTTTGAAAATCTTTCACGTCTCTTGTAGACTACAGCGGGTTTAAGAATTGATCACGCTCAGCAATCACGCTCTGCACGTTGTTCTTAAAAGTATTTTTATGTACAACAAAGCAAATTTAACAGTTAGCGAAACGAGCCACGTTACTATCTACCTTTTCGAACAGGACAGTGAAAGGAATGATATCAAAAAAAAATCTTTCAGATCCGGTCAATGTTGTTCCGGTTTGATTCGTTCAAGCCACAACAGCAAAATTTCCGATACTTCTAACCGGTTGCACCGATTGCGCCAACGTTTTTATGGTAAACTTCATTTTCTGGCACTGCTAGTGCTAGATGCGCAGGCGTTACCTTAGCACCTTAGGAAGATGTAGGACACGGGAAAAGCTTTATAAGGCCGGTGAAATGTTTGGCGCAATATCAGTTAAACTTTACAATCGAATGAGTATCGAAGTGGCGTGAGTGAAGAAAACGAGAGGAAGCGTTTGCCATCCGTGAGGTTGGTTTAAAAACAATGGTTGTGTGAAGTGTCGTTAGGTGAGGTTATTTTCTGAGTATTAGTTATGTGCTATATCAAGGTGATTCGATGAGTGGTTGTTTGAAACTACCCTTGAAGATATTATTAGCAAGATAGTTGTATGCTATCTGAACCGCTCACGGCCACCAGATGATTGGGTCAATAGATCTTGGGTTTACAATAACCTGTACTGTCAAGGGACATATTGACCAGAGCCCAAACTATCAGCAGGAGTTCTACTAGATATCTGCATGATAGTACAGTGCTTAGAGATGTATTCTACTTGACTAACACATAAATCGTCTGATGACAGTTACTGTTACTTGCCGAGTGACATAAGTGATATAACTTTAATTTCACAAGTTTCTTCTTATCAATCTACAGAAGCAAGGAGTCTGTAACTGTTTAACAATATTTTACATTGCCATCAGCTTTCATATGATGCCAACAACTGTGACGGTAGGTCATTCGTCGGTGCTACGTGTGAAGCTATGAATGATTCATTCATTGCTGTCAAATCTGTGTACATCAATGAAGCCAAGCCTACCATAGTGGCAGCATGCAAGGACAAAATACGAATCGGTTTACTCCCGTAGCATGAGCAAGGTCAGTTTTCTCGGGAATTATTTATAAACACTTACTAAAACAGGATGAGAAACCTGTTGATTGGTTTGCATCTCGAACTTGGATTAGTTTTTGGTGTTTTAATATCATAATGAAATGGTAAATTAAATTAAATTAAATTTTAACTTGAACAAAGATTTAAGAATCACACTGAGTTGTACATCGACGGTTGCAATAATACAAGAAGCAGTGAACTTAACAACTCCTGTTCACCTGTACCGGACAACACACCGGTTCATCAGCAATATTGCTCACCTCACCGGCAGGCACATTGTGAAGCCTCGTTCCCGTGATTGCGAAATTCAACTTAATGATGTGGAAGAGAAAACCCCTGCAATTCACCGCGCGTAACGGGTACGCATTTTATGGTAGGTAATGCATTTGCCCAGTTCATAAAATCATCGTATCTTCACACGTGGTAGTGGCTCTTCCCGAAATGAAAGAACACGGCAAACACACCAACGAACCAATCCACTTTTCTTTCCGTTCATTTTAGGCCACTCCGCGCTGCCAACAGATGATAATTTACATCGAAGAGAAAGCAGGTTCATGCGTTTGTCTTGGGAGGTGAAAGGCATTCTCAAGAATTCTATTAAGGATATACGGCAGTCGCATCTTGCTGCTGTTGCTGCCGTTCCTTGTTATAATCATGTATGAACCGCAATGCCAGCAGCATTGGGGCAGTGCACGAAACAGGTCCATATGTTCATGTATGGGATGGTTTCAAACGTCCATAAATGTTTCCATTCAGAATAAAAACGTTACAATCAATGCACACGGAAACAGCCGGTGCTTATCGTGAAAAGAGTAAAAATTCGAAAAGAATTTGATTTTATTTAAATTTCAATTTACATTAGAGAATTATGCCTAATTTCCTCAATAAAGAAATACTAAATAAATGCCCTTTCAATAGTGAAACATATTCCATCAGATGTAGGTCTCGTGCATGCAGGTATGGTTTCCTTTATGTCTATATATGCTTGTCAAGCCTTCGCTGATTGCTGTTAAGGTAGGTCAGTTATATTATTTTCCTGATACGGCTTATTCTACGATACGAAACAGGTTTGGTGCAGTTTTTTTTTCGAGAAAAACAAATCATTCGTATTTACTGGAATAAACATTTGTAACACAAGCCTTAATAAGTGCCAAATTATGCTTCAAGTTCTTTACACGGATGAAGGATATCACCAGAGGTTGCGTACCGAGATAACGCCGAAAGGCAAAAAAAATGGCAACATTCACCGTCAAAATGAATGGAAATAAAAAACAACAACAAAAAAACCAAAGCGACTCATGTCAGTTGGTCTTCCTTTTTGGCCAATTAATGCATAAATCGGTCGTACTTCATACCGGCGCTACTGTGACTGTTGGCACTCACTGTGAAGTGCACCCTAGCGACCTAGTAAGCGCGTGTATCGGTCGTAATGCAGGTTGGTTGGATGGACCAACAAATTTCATGTTAACCTATACACCGGTTAAAATATTTATTTGACGCTCCCTCGTCAACCCGTCGAGTTGCCCGTTTCGGAGAAAGTAGTTTAACTTGTTTTCGTCAAAATGAAAGGTATTCTCATGTGATTCTATAAAAGATACCCCAAACGTGATCCAGTTGGTCAGTTTGTTCTTTACTGCAGTGTGGTCAGTTTCTGGTTCTCGCGCCCATTGTGCAAACATGAATAAATCAAAAGTACTCATCGCTGCCATTGTAGCAACAATCGTCACGTGGAGCAATAACACGGTCGAAAGCATTTTCACCTACGGAACATACGATAGCAGCCTGCAAACTTGCTTTTACTACAGAATTTTAAAAGGCGTTCGAAATCCTTTGTATTTGCATATCGATGCCGTAAGTATGTTTCTCCATCCACATCGTTCTTGAATAGTGAAAATTGCGCAATATTGTTTTGGGAAGTTTCTGGAGTAGAGTAGAAGTAAGCGTGTTGTTACGTTGCATGCAGCTACTAGTGTACACCCAGTGCTTACGAACTGTTCTCTTAAAACAATGTGAAATAAACCGAAGCTTGTTTTGCAGTGACACGTGATCAGTGTTTTGGTATTGTGTTTCCTTATGTATTATAACTATGTTATGCAAAAATTCTTTATGAGTTCATGTTCTTCAAAATACCAAAAAAAAGGAATAAAGATGTGTATACATGACTTCCATACTCCATACTTTTAATGATAGAAAAATTTCAATGATTTTAAACCCGATGTCCTTGCTGGAAGTCTTTTGTATCAGTTCTTCTTCAAAGACTTTCAAACCATAGAGGTCATGCCTAGAGAAGATAGTTCTTACGAAGTTTACAGTGCGGATGGAACTTGATACCCGGACCTTCCGTGCTACCTACCACTGAACCGCTCCAAAGTTAAAATATTTATATTGTAGTAGTTTTATAACCCATACTAATATTTTGGAGTTACTGTGGACCAAACTGTTGAAGACCTTCTATTGTGGCCAAGTTAAGTGTGAAAGTTGAAAATAGTGAGGCCTGCTCGAACGAACGGTAGCAAGTGCTTTGAGTTCTACAAAATCTTCTCAATCATGCAGAAATTTGAAAACATTTAAAAGAGCCCAGATTCTGGCCATCCACCAGTGTAATATGACTGTAAAACCTGTGGCTTTATTACCTGTTGGCTTCAGCTCTGTGAATCTTTGGATCCTGGTCTGATATCAGATCAACTCAGTCAGGCGGTGAAGGACAATTGAAACAAGATAGTAATCGTTATCCAAACCACATCTAAAATCCATTTCAAAGACAAAACTGCCATGAGACGAAGCCATATTTTGGTCACTGGACTATAGGAGAAACGCTTCCCACCATTTTACGATTATATACGATGCGTGCAAAACTAAATTCATTGAGTTATTTGTTTTAGCATTATTTTCAACATCATCCGAAATTAGTGCAATGCATTCATGAATCTAAATAAAACGCTAGAAAAATAAATAAATTTGCTCCAAATATCAAAAACAAAGGAATTTAAATGAAAAAAAGGGACAACTTTTTTTTTTTTGGTACATAAAACCCTCTTAATAAAGCATAAACTTTTCCGAGCATTAAACCGAGAAGATTGTCAAAGATAGTTCTGTTGAGGGAGTTGAATCTGTTAAAAGGCTTGTATTCTTCTGCTAGAAATCCAACATTCAAATCACCATCTGGAACAGCAGAATGCATAAAACAATAACCATAAAATTTTCTATGAAACGAACTAAAGCATGAGATGTAATAATAAAATATAATTTGATTTTTAAACAGCTTTTTATATTTCCTAATCCTTTTAGGACATAAGCAAGAGGCTCCAGTATCTATTAGTAGAACCAACTAAAAGATTTTGGGAAACTGAAATGAATATTGAGATACGGAATGAGGATGAACATAATCTGAGTCTACTCATACAAGACAAAAACAAGAAAAAGAAGATTACATCAAATGTTGAAATTTATGGTTACTGCACGCCTGAATCAACAGAAACGCCGTTTCCAACCACTCTGTCTACGACACAATCTATAACAGAGTCTACATCTTCTACTATGACTTCACCGTCATCACCTTCCACAATAACGCAACCAACAGCCACAACTCCTTCTACGACACCGTCCACAACATTGTCATCGCCTGCTACAACCCCAACGACTCCTTCGACAACATCGTCTACAGGAATGTCTACACCTTCTACAATGCCATCTACTGCATCGTCTTCCACAATAACGCTGCCAACGATAACAACTCCAACAACTCCGCCGACAACTCTTTCGACAACACCATCTACAACAATGTCTACACCTTCTACAATGCCGTCTACTGCATCGTCTTCCACAATAACGCTGCCAACGATAACAACTCCAACAACTCCCTCAACGACATCATCTACAACAATTTCGACACCTTCTACAATGCCGTCTACTGCATCGTCTTCCACAATAACGCTGCCAACGATAACAACTCCCACAACACCTTCGACAACTCCTTCGACAACACCATCTACAACAATTTCTACACCTTCTACAATGCCGTCGACAGCATCATCTTCCACAATAACGCTGCCAACGATAACAACTCCAACAACTCTGCCGACAACGCCGTCTACAACAATGTCTACACCAATCACAATGCCATCGACAGCATCATCTTCCACAATAACGTTGCCAACAATATCGACTCCCACAACACCTGGAACACCTCCAACAACTCCTTCAACTTTGCCAACAACACCTTCCACAATGTCTACAACGTCATCTTCTACAACGCCGGCTTCAACATCATCTTCTACGATAACTCTTCCAACTATAACTACCCCAACAACTCCGGGAACGCCTCCAACAACTCCAGGAACGCCTCCAACAACTCCGGGAACGCCTCCAACAACTCCGGGAACGCCTCCAACAACTCCGTCCACAACTCAAACAACTCCTTCAACAACAGTGTCGTCATCTTCTACGATAACACTCCCCACTATTTCATCTCCAACAACTCCGTCCACTGTTCCAACAACTCCGTCAACAGTTCCAACAACTCCGTCGGCAGTTCCAACAACTCCGTCGACAACTCCAACCACAGCTCCAACAACTCCCTCTACTGTTTCCACAACTCTTTCAACAACACCATCGACAACTTCTTCGTCATCTTCCACAATAACGCTTCCCACTTTATCAACTCGACCAACACCCGGAACACCTCCAACAACTCCGTCCACAGTTCCAACAACTCCGTCACCAGTTCCAACAACTCCGTCGACAGTTCCGACAACTCCGTCGACAGTTCCAACAACTCCGTCAACAGTTCCGACAACTCCGTCGACAGCTCCAACAACTCCGTCGACAGCACCAACAACTCCGTCCACTGTTCCAACCACTCCGTCAACAGTTCCAACAACTCCGTCGACAGCTCCAACAACTCCGTCGACAGCTCCAACAACACCATCGACAACACCTTCTACAACGCCATCTTCTTCGTCATCTTCCACGATAACGCTTCCCACTTTATCAACTCGACCAACACCCGGAACACCTCCAACAACTCCGTCTACAGTTCCAACAACTCCGTCTACAGTTCCAACAACTCCGTCCACAGTTCCAACAACTCCGTCAACAGCTCCAACAACTCCGTCGACAGCACCAACAACTCCGTCGACAGCTCCAACAACTCCGTCGACAGCACCAACAACTCCGTCCACTGTTCCAACCACTCCGTCAACAGTTCCAACAACTCCGTCTACAGCTCCAACAACTCCGTCTACCGTTCCGACAACTCCAACCACAGCTCCAACAACTCCCTCTACTGTTTCCACAACTCTTTCAACAACACCATCGACGACACCTTCTACAACGCCATCTTCTTCGTCATCTTCCACAATAACGCTTCCCACTTTATCAACTCCAACAACACCCGGAACACCTCCAACAACACCCGGAACACCTCCAACAACTCCGTCCACAGCTCCAACAACTCCGTCAACAGTTCCAACAACTCCGTCTACAGTTCCAACAACTCCGTCAACAGTTCCAACAACTCCGTCGACAGCTCCAACAACTCCGTCGACAGCTCCAACAACTCCGTCGACAGCACCAACAACTCCGTCCACTGCTCCTACAACTCCGTCAACAGTTCCAACAACTCCGTCGATAGCTCCAACAACTTCCTCTACTGTTTCCACAACTCTTTCAACAACACCATCGACGACACCTTCTACAACGCCATCTTCTTCGTCATCTTCCACAATAACGCTTCCCACTTTATCAACTCGACCAACACCCGGAACACCTCCAACAACTCCGTCCACAGTTCCAACAACTCCGTCACCAGTTCCAACAACTCCGTCGACAGTTCCGACAACTCCGTCGACAGTTCCGACAACTCCGTCGACAGTTCCAACAACTCCGTCAACAGTTCCGACAACTCCGTCGACAGCTCCAACAACTCCGTCGACAGCACCAACAACTCCGTCCACTGTTCCAACCACTCCGTCAACAGTTCCAACAACTCCGTCGACAGCTCCAACAACTCCGTCGACAGCTCCAACAACACCATCGACAACACCTTCTACAACGCCATCTTCTTCGTCATCTTCCACAATAACGCTTCCCACTTTATCAACTCGACCAACACCCGGAACACCTCCAACAACTCCGTCTACAGTTCCAACAACTTCGTCTACAGTTCCAACAACTCCGTCCACAGTTCCAACAACTCCGTCAACAGCTCCAACAACTCCGTCGACAGCACCAACAACTCCGTCCACTGTTCCAACCACTCCGTCAACAGTTCCAACAACTCCGTCTACAGCTCCAACAACTCCGTCGACAGCTCCAACAACTCCGTCGACAGCACCAACAACTCCGTCCACTGTTCCAACTACTCCGTCAACAGTTCCAACAACTCCGTCGACAGCTCCAACAACACCATCGACAACACCTTCTACAACGCCATCTTCTTCGTCATCTTCCACAATAACGCTTCCCACTTTATCAACTCGACCAACACCCGGAACACCTCCAACAACTCCGTCTACAGTTCCAACAACTTCGTCTACAGTTCCAACAACTCCGTCCACAGTTCCAACAACTCCGTCAACAGCTCCAACAACTCCGTCGACAGCACCAACAACTCCGTCCACTGTTCCAACCACTCCGTCAACAGTTCCAACAACTCCGTCTACAGCTCCAACAACTCCGTCTACCGTTCCGACAACTCCAACCACAGCTCCAACAACTTCCTCTACTGTTTCCACAACTCTTTCAACAACACCATCGACGACACCTTCTACAACGCCATCTTCTTCGTCATCTTCCACAATAACGCTTCCCACTTTATCAACTCGACCAACACCCGGAACACCTCCAACAACTCCGTCCACAGTTCCAACAACTCCGTCTACAGTTCCAACAACTCCGTCGACAGCTCCAACAACTCCGTCCACAGTTCCAACAACTCCATCGACAGTTCCAACAACTCCGTCTACAGTTCCAACAACTCCGTCGACAGCTCCAACAACTCCGTCGACAGCACCAACAACTCCGTCCACTGTTCCTACAACTCCGTCTACAGTTCCAACAACTCCGTCGACAGCTCCAACAACTCCGTCGACAGCTCCAACAACTCCGTCCACTGTTCCAACCACTCCGTCAACAGTTCCAACAACTCCGTCGACAGCTCCAACAACACCATCGACAACACCTTCTACAACGCCATCTTCTTCGTCATCTTCCACGATAACGCTTCCCACTTTATCAACTCGACCAACACCCGGAACACCTCCAACAACTCCGTCCACAGTTCCAACAACTCCGTCTACAGTTCCAACAACTCCGTCCACAGTTCCAACAACTCCGTCAACAGCTCCAACAACTCCGTCCACAGTTCCAACAACTCCGTCGACAGCTCCAACAACTCCGTCTACAGTTCCAACAGGTCCAACAACACCTTCTACTGTTTTCACAACTCTTTCAACAATACCATCGACAACACCATCGACGACACCTTCTACAACGCCGACTACATTTTCATCTTCTACAATAACGCTTCCCATGTCATCAACACCAACAACCCCGGGAACGCCGCCAACAACTCCGTCCACTGTTCCAACAACTCCTTCGACAACGATTCCGACAACACCTTCTACAACGCCATCTTCATCATCATCTTCCACAATAACGCTTCCCACTTTATCGACTAGGACAACACCTGGAACGCCACCATCAACTCCGTCAACAGTTCCAACAACTCCGTCGACAGCTCCAACAACTCCTTCGACTGTTCCTACAACTCCGACCACAGCTCTAACAACTCCTTCAACAACACCGCCGACAACTCCTTCTACAACGTCATCTTCTACGATAACGCTTCCCACTGTACCGACTCCAACAACTCCCGGGATATCTCCAACAACTTCTTCTACTGTTTCCACAACGCCTGCTACAACACTGTCAACAACACCTTCCACGACGCCTTCTGCAGCGCCGACTACATCGTCATCTTCCACAATAACACTTCCCATGTCATCAACCCCAACAACTCCCGGAACGCCGCCAACAACTCCGTCCACAGCTCCTACAACTCCTTCGACAACGCCTTCTACAACTTCGACTACAGCGTCATCTTCCACTATAACACTTCCGACTTTATCAACTCGAACAACACACGGAACGTCTCCTACAACTCCGTCCACTGTTCCAACCACACCTTCCACAACACCCTCTACGACACCGTCTACAACGCCGTCTTCCACAATAACGCTTCCCCCATCAGGAACTCCAACAACTCCCGGAACGCCTTCAACACCCTCTTCCACGGTTCCACCTTCGACAACACCGTCTCCGACCTCCACAGTTTCATCGACACCTCGCACATCATCGACAATAACGCTTCCGTCAATTACGACCCGTTCGACCGTGCCGACTACAAGATTTGCTGCAAACCCAAACCAAGCCCCTTCGATTCTTGGCACTGGTTTGTTTGCACCTAGCGTTGGATTCAAACCATCATCAGTGCAATCAAACCCTTCAAACATCCTTCCACCTCAGGTTACGGTTACGGTTTCCACCAGCGGTCCAAATGTTACCGATTCACCTACCGTGTTTGTGGTGGGTGCCAATTCAGGTAGCGTTGCACCGAGCATTGCATCGGCTCCCTTCCAACAGTCACAGAAACCACAGATAATCTTACCACTCTTCTTCGCAAAACCAACCCCACAGTCCTTTCAGAAATTAAGGCTTTACTTAAATGGTATTAAGAAACCAGGCAATAGGAAACACTTTATGCACTGGCATCCGCGATTAAAGTAATCCAAACTGCTCCCATAGGCCGTCTCGGGAGTGCAGTTGCTTTGCTCAGTTCTGTCCAGTTCACAACTTTACTATCACGTTCGTGCCAAGTTATGCTTTATTTTTAAACTAAAGATTGTAATCTTAAGTCCGCTATCAATATTACTTAGGCTATTAGAAGCATTGTGATGGAAAATTCGATTATAAATCATAGTTTAGCGAATCGTGTTCGCTGTAATAGAAATCTGAATGTAAATTAATTAAGCTGGTGGTGCTTACTATTCCACGTAAAATAAAATGAAAATC
Organism: Anopheles stephensi; assembly: GCF_013141755.1. Classification (NCBI taxonomy): domain Eukaryota; kingdom Metazoa; phylum Arthropoda; class Insecta; order Diptera; family Culicidae; genus Anopheles; species Anopheles stephensi. The sequence continues at coordinate 63,814,654 of NC_050203.1, read as the reverse complement.
AAAGCAAGAAGGAAGCAACCAAGGGCAAGTGAGGAAACACACAAAAATAATAAATTATTGAAATACAAATTACAAACACTGTACAAACAAATGACGGAAGAATGATGTGTGTTCTACTACAGAAACCATGCTCAATACATTAGTGTTGAAGTCTGTCGATAAGTTAACCACTTTGAAGTGCACCGGCTGTGTAACGTAATGACAAGTTTATGGCCACATAAAACTGCTCTTTGCTTTCACATACCATACGAAACCACTCTTTACTTTGCAAGCATTCTGTTCCTTTTCCACACATCGACTGCACTGGGGTGGATTTAAAGAGAAAGGTCTTTTTTTTCGATGGGCATACAATATTATAACGTAGCAGAACGGAACAAACGGTGCGTATTGGTCCCGACCGTTCACAAAAAAAAACGTCCCTAGTCGCTTTCGGCATTCAATTAAGAGCAACGTTTAAGGATATGAGTAACGGAACCGCAATCAGGTGCAATCTTATTCCGCGCAAAAGTTGGGTTGTATTAAAAGCTTGCCCCGTATCCTACACCTACTGCTGTGTTGAGAAATGCCATCGTGAAGAGACTTGCTAACAAGCAGACAATTGAGCTGCGTAAAGCATACAGAGAGGTAAAGAGATACGTTTACTCATGCGCGCAGTCCATCTCCACGAGACATATGCAAATTTGCTGAAAGAACGTATAATTTAACTGCTTTCTTATTCAAATTACATTTTAACAGTCGCTGCGATGATGTGCCAGCCAGGCATTGGGCACGCTAAAATTAACTAACTCTAGTGAAACATTTGGAAATTCCCGGCCAATATTTTTTGCTGATGCAGCTTAAATTATTCCAGGTTTAAACATCACAAAAAGCTGGTTTAATAATATCTTTCGGAAGATGAGTAATATTCGTCTGATTTTTCAATTGTACTTTTTCCATACTATTACTAAGCTTCTGTGGATTACAGTTGAAATTGTGGACTTGAAACTTTTCATATATATCACATAAATATGTACAAAAAAACAAGAAACACAAAGTTTTCTCCATGAAAAGTCTCCAAAAGCTTCTAGAAGCAGTCAATCAGGTCGGAGTCAGATATCAAAACAATCAAAATCCGGTGTCATGTTGGGGACTCGTTTCGTTTCTCGGTCGTTTTAAGAGTTTATATATAACTTCCAATAGTTGGGAAAGAAATAGATTCGACAAAACGTCAGTTTGGCGGTGTCATCCTAAATACTAATACTATATCTTCAAGGATACAGAACAATTCTGAGTGGTGGGGTCTATAAACGCCAAAGTTACAGTAGAGCATGACATTTCCGTAGACATTTTTACTATTGTCTTCCGTTCTTCTTTGGCTTGACGACCTCTTAAAGTCATGCCTGGCTATTTCTGGCGTACTAGACTTAAGATACCACGTAGTTGGAATGTCAGCCCTCACTACGGGAAAAACAGTCCGGATGAGATTTGAACCACGGCCCTGCGGTATGAAGACCGCGCCAAAGGCACCATCGGACCGCCTCGATTGGCTTCTGTTAGACCTATCCAATACAAAACTTAAGTAGCCTTATTTTGTCTTTACTCTTGCTTCAATTGAAATTTTGAAGCTACTTTTCACTAAATCGTCAAATTGAAAATGAACACCAAAATTAACCTGAATAAGATTTCGAAGCAATAATATGATCGTCATATTCTTGACGTTGTTCTAAAGTTCGAGTTGGATGCCACTTCAGCTCAATCAGCTTCATTTAAATTAAATTAAATCTGCATTACTGATCGCCCGAATTAAAAGCATGGCTAACAACTGCCAATGTTTTAATTGCTTTGTATCTCAAGGTTAACTAAGAAATCAAATACCACATCACTCGGTAACCTTCAGAGAATGTGCTTGCTTTTTAGCAATAGACGGATGTTGGATGCCGATGAGTGTGCAGCAAACCATACACCATTAGCGTACTCTTTAAACAAAAAAAAAGATCTGAGAGCATCATGTATAGGTCAGTACATAGAACGTACGGTTGGTGTATCACCTACCTGTACAAATCGGCACCACGGTCGTTACCACAATTAGGCACCACAAACAAATGACGAATTTGTTTAAACAAATGCTCCCTAATTTTAGTCAACGCCCAGGCGGAACTTCCCCTTGGCAAGTGTGAACAACAGCGGAACTGGGCTTATGGCAAACAAAAACAAAACTTGTCACCCGCGGGTCACATGCCGCCCTCCACCACCATTTCCGTTCTGTGCAGCGTTTGGCTAATGGATGGGAATTTCCCAAAACCCGTACAATGGTCGATTGACCGCTCTAACCGTGGTTCATGTTTGGTCAACATATAGTCACCCAAAAACGCAACCCGTTACGGGTATGGACCACCATCAGCCCGGGAAACAATGCTACCGTGTTTTTTTTTACCCTTACGTATGTAAGCTCCATTAAGCGCCATTCGGGTTGCAAGCTCATCATCTGAGTTCAGTTGTTCAGTGTCTCTGCGCAAAATGCCCCACGGTTTCTCGCGCTACTCTCGCGATGCTCGCCAACGTTCGCGACTCTGGATGCTCTGCAGACGCAAACCGATTGCGCGTCTCGTTCGCTCCCGAGCAGTGCGTGTACTGATGAGTCGGCCCGACTCGCGGCTCCATATGGGTGTGCGCGTCATGCGCTGCTGTACGCGGTTTATAGTTTCGCACCGGTCGAACAAGTTTCCAGTGCTCGGCAAACCAGATCTCGGAAAGGTTGCCGTACAGGACTGCCAGACCGGTGAAGTGTATTGATTGCTTGTTTTGGGAACACAGCCCTTAGATTTCCGTTGCGTCGTGCGGGTGCGGTGTATGTGTTGCGAGTAAGTGTGCGCAGCGAGGATGCCGTTGTGAGCGTGAGATTAGATGACAGTCTAAGCGGCTCAGAACCTCTGCGGGATCAGTTATTCTTGTCCGGTTCGTGTGCCAGGTTCGGTTAACCAAAATGTGCTGGCCGTAACGTAACCACGGTGTGTGTGTGTGTGTGTGTGTTTGAACGCAGAAACATATCCCAGTACATTCTACTAACTAGGCGCTTTACCAACTCGCAAACCCGTTGCCCCAACACCGGAACATTCACCGGAAACTAGTCCACATCCACGTCACATTGGAGAGGATAAGCCAGAACTTGGTGATCCTGCGTGAAGCCGTCGTCGAAGACGTTTCAGTGTGAACAAGTGTGTGCGTGTGTAATCAGGTGTGTGTGCGTGTGTAAGAGTGTGCTGTGAAAAAACTTGTGCAAAACCTTTACCCCCCCATCCGGGAGCTAGTTTACTGACCCGCCGTGTCCAGTTTCATCTTGCATACGCCCAACGGTAAGCATAGTTCCGCGATATTATATGCTCCCGCTGGCACATTTCGACTAAACGCCCTTGGTAGCGATCGTTCTTCGTCTAGCAGTGAGCGCCAGTACATTCTACTGGATGACAAGACACACACTAACGGTTCTTATCAGCCGATTCCGGTACGGGTCATCACCCAGAGGTTGCACTCCGTAGTTAATTTTATGTGCTTATTCAAATGCTGTGCTGGTGCGAAACGGCTAGCCTACAAAACTCTCTGGTTGGCCCAGTCTCTCCCCCCAACGGGTGTCTCGCTCAGCGTAATGTTCTGAGACAATCACCATCGCGCAGCCTGTCGCGTCTTTTAAGGTCTTGGCATGTTGTCCTTGCATTTGATTGTGGTCGGTTTCATCTTGTCGGTTCGCTCCGAGTTCAGGGACATTCGGTACACATCGTCATACACACAGGCGGAACTGCCAACAGTTAGTTAACCTGTATTTTGTTTTTTTGTGAGCATTAAACTAGAGAAACATTTTCTCCTAATAGCTAGTTCACATCCGTATGGAAATGAGGTGCCCCATGAAGAAGCCCCCTGTGTACAGTTAAGGTTTACCGTCATGCGGGACACAGATCACGAACCGTCCATCCTTGACGCGTTACGTGGTGTTGAACTGTGGCCGTTTGAAGCTGACGGATTTGTCGGCTGGTGGAAACCGGTTTGCGGTTTTGAATGTTAGCCTTGTGAACACATATATACACATCGCTCAAGTGACGTTCGTTTCATGCTGTGTCATACATAGTTTTCATTTTATGATTGGCACTACTAAAAAAAAAAACAATCCACTCCGCATCTCAAAAAGAAAGCGTTTTCACTGGCTGTAACCAGACATCACCGCAAAAGAAAGGTGCGAAGCGTTACGTTTGAATGCTTAAATTTGCAAATGAATTAGCAAACATGAAAAGGATGGCAACAACAATATGCTCAATGTACCTATTTGACATTTAAGGGAATTGAAATAAATTCCCGATTATTGAAATAAATTCCGATATTAAATATTAAAAACATGGCCGCTAGTTATACATTCACAGGCGCACGTCAAATTTGCATCACCGAAGCATACAATGCTTGAGGAAATTGTTTGTGTCCTGCTTCGCTGTACTGAGTTTTTGATTGTTGGAAGAACAGCCTTCAGTACTGTTGTACTCATAGTGTTTGAATTTTGTAAAAATAAAGATTCGTTTGAACTGTTCATAAAAGAGAATGTTTTGGCTATTGTTATAATTTAAATGCATTACTCATTCTCCATACTATTTACTCCTCAATAGTAGATAGTTCATAATGGCGGCCATTTCAAGTTCAATGTTTATAGGATTGATAAGAATAATAAGATTACGTGTTGTTTACGTATAAAAGGTAATTCCAAATTCATTTTAAAAGCAAGGGTAAAAACAGAGATAAAGAAGCTTCTAAGGAATTTCGTTTTAAACAGTAGTAGTTGGTAAAACAAAAGCTCTTAAGTTATAGGGCAAGACTTGGAAGAGCGTTCATTGAATATCTTCCATTCGACCATTTTTTAATTACTACTTCTACTTCTTCTTTGTTGGCCTAATGACCTCGTAGGTCAAGGCTGCCATTTTTGGCTCGGTGGCAGAGGCGATGACGGCGCCGATCTTCGCACGACAGAACCGAGGTTCAAATCTCATCCAGACCGCCTCATCGTACGCAGGGCTAACTACTTTGCTACGGGTAGTAAAATCAAGTCACTGAAAGCCAGAAATGGCAGCCCGTGACCTCTCGAAGTTGTAGTGCCAAAGAAGAAGAAGAAGAAGAAGAGACCTATTGATAGCGCATAGTTGGAGAGCCAGTCCTCACTATGGAGGAACGGCGCAGAAGAGATTTGAACCCCAGTATATTGTCTGAACATCAACATTTGTTTAGCTTATCGACCATCTTCCATGAGCTACGTTTGTTGGACACCAATAGGCGGTATATCCCCTTGAAGCTTAGCATGGCTAATGCAATTGATGGGATTAGTCGGGGATTCTATAAGATGCTTAATACTCTTTCGAATTGTACAAACTCTTGCAACCGTATTGTACACCAAACTGCAGTTTTTGGAGTTTCATACGTTGATCTAGCCTTTCCCAGCGTTTTAAATTTCTCGAGTTAAACAAACCGCAATTTTAAATAGAATTCAAAGAATTCTTATCTTTCTTAGCATAACTTGTACATCGTCTCCCATGAAGAATGATATGTGTGGAAGACTTTAGCAACTCTCCACAAACCACTTACATTTAAATTTAATTTGTTTATCAATCATTCCCAAACCTATTGAATCCAGCAAACACATCAAGTTCTATTATTAAACCCACGAACTTTTTTTTTGCATTTCGATAGCTATACATTTAGCTAAATGATAATACGATTTTCATTACATTGAGGATTAGGGAGGAGATAATTACTCACATGATAATGATTGCTCTTGCACGTCCTCTTTTTTCTCTGCACGGAATCGATCAATGGTTGACGTCATGAAATCCTATTTGATGGCTCGCGGAAGAAGTGGGTGTGGTAGGATTTCCCTCCCTGAAAAAAAAACAATCATGAGGATGCAAAATAAAGCAATTTCATACACGGCATAATTGGAAGGATTCTTTGATGATGATGAACATACAGCTAGTGATCTGTACGTATCCACTATTAGCTCGAAAAATGAATGGGAAAGTGGTTTTACTTAAATTTTGGGTAAGGTATAAAATGGACCGAATCAAAGATAAATGTCATTGACACTAAGTAGAACGAGATAACCATGGTTTTACGGGCAGTTGATTGTTGGCATTGGATATTTATGAATGCATATTTTATGGTTGATATTTCGACACCTAAGCCTAAACACAGGTCGGTACGGTAGACCAACAGGTGTAGACTGCGAAGATCTTGTTAAAGCCCAGAACAGCCGTCAGATGCAGAGATTCCTCCAGGTGCGGGAGAATCGAAGACACGAGCAACAAAAAGCAACAGTAAAAGAGGAGGATAAACCATAATACACATTAATGTGCCCGAGCGAGAGCCTCTGCTGTGGCCGAAACCAATCTAAGCATTAACAACGGGCAACCGGTTACGATCGTTTCACACGACCATTCCGGCGGGCGGGAACATCTTTTCCGCGTTTTTCAAAACATTTTGCCAGTCAGTCTGTTAGTGCGTTTCATCCAGTGCGAACGTTGAAGACGCGTTGGGGCACACGAATTCCAGGCAGGTGGCAAATTTCGCAAGACAAAGTTTCTACATATATGTAACACCTGCAGATACAGAGCTCACATACCTCCACTTGGACTCACTGGAGGAACTTGGTTGGCGTACGGAGATTACTTCGACCTTGTGATGGCACATCGCATAGGTTGACCTCGATCGATCGAATCTGTTGCGGTTGGTGGTGTCCATTAGAGCAAGTTAACCTTCTCTGGACTCTGTGATAGACCCGTTGACCTTTGTGTCGTAGTTGCTCCAAAGCAACCCTCCAAAGTCGCAGTAGTAAAGGCGCGTGCCGGAACGGGAACTGTCCTTTGGTTTTTACAATCGTTTCAATGTATTTTGCGCTTAAGAAACTGCTGCATCGAATTCAAGGTTCTGGTTGCTTTGACACCGATAATCTTGATGACACATTACTGAATTTCGTTTCACTAACTGGCCGAAGAGTGTGTCCGCTTCTTGAAAGTGCTAATAGACGGTCGCTCCTCGATATTGACAGTGTGAAACGGTGTGCGCTGACCAACAACGTCGTCGTCGTCAGTCGTCATCGTCGTCGTCGTCGTGTCTCAACGTCGTTGTGATGTGCCGTGCAGTGGATTTCTGGGTTTTTCTGATGACGTCGGACGAATTCCAGTTCTAAACGTTTGACACTGTGATAATAGAGTCTCGGTATACGGCACGGTCGCAGTTTGCCGTTCGTTGCCGGTTCGCCTACGAATCAGGCAGCGCAAACCGGTCCCTTCACGATTCACGATGCGATAATTAAGCTAACCGTAGTACGGAACCGTAGTTGGGGCGGTCCGGTGGCCGAGGCGACAGCGGCGCCGGTCTTCACACGGCAGGGCCGGGGTTCAAATCCCATCCAGACCACCTCCCCGTACGAAAGGCTGACTACTTTTCTACGGGTAAAATTAAGTCACAGAAAGTCAGAAATGGCAGGCCGAGACCTCTCGAGGTTGTAGTGCCACAGAAGAAGAAGTAGTACGGAAGGTTAGACCGGGTGGGAGAAATTTAAACCGACCAAACCAGGGAGCTATCACTGAAAGCGTAAAGCTGCCAATTAAATTCCTTGGGATTCGTTGACCAATTCAGAAGCCATCCAGAACCACTCGCTAAAAGACTGCCGAGATCGTACGTTATCTCTTGAGCATTCATCTTTAATGTTTCCTTTATTTTTAAATCATTCATGATCTTCACCTCCACTAAACTAACAGAAACCTTTGCCTCTCTCTCTCTCTTTCTTTGTAGAATTTTCGCACCCGGTTCAAAATGCGTTCCAGCTCCAGGGTACTGTGTATCCTGGCGGTAACGCTTCTGGTCAGCGCGTTGGACGCCAATGCAGCCAATAATCAACGAGCAGCAGGCCTGCAAAAGCCGGGCGCCGTTGCAACGAATCAGCCGCAGGCGAATCGACTGCATGCACCAACCGCCAACACAAAGCTGGTGTCGGACAGTGTGACCAACTTGGCCGCCAGGATCGCCAACGCTCTCTCGAACCAGAAAAGCAAAACGGAAATCTTTTCCCCCGTCAGTATAGCGGGGGCGCTGTCGCTGCTGTTGCTTGGCTCCGGCGGTCAAACGCAGCAGGAGCTGCTTAATGTAATGGGCTTGAACAAGGGGCAGCTCTCGTTCCAGGAGATACACATCAGCTTCGGCCGCTTGTTCCAGGATCTGGTGTCGAACGATCCGAGCCTGGAGCCACTTGTTACCTGGCGCTTGAATGACAAGTGCAACCGGTACGAGGAGGACGAGGAGGACGAAGAGTTCGTACAGTCGCAGTCGCCGAGCAACCCGAACGAGTAAGTGTAACTTTTAAAGCTCACAACTGCAAGCTTACAATTTGAATGGCTGCACTGGTTTCTTTGCGGGTTTCTTCGGGATTCTTGAAAAACCGTCACTGGATTCTTATCGCTTGTGTTCCATAGTTTTGAAGAATATCGTTTGGCACGTTTCCTTGTACTGTACTTTTTGGTAAGAAACTACAGATCATTCTTCAACGATGCGCTGTCAAGTGATACGATCATGAGAATGATGTGTACTACACGCGAGTGACACACGCCTGATTGCAGTCACGGGTTTAATTTATTGCTCCAAGTACGAACGTGAGATTTAGGGTACCTTGAGGTGTTGGGAATGGTAAAAGATCCTGCAATTGTAGCTAACAACTAAGATCTTCAATAGCCATGAATTTAGATTGAATTAACCATTTTTCTTCCTTTCGGGCTCTTTAACCGTTGTCGGTCGTAGCCTGCCCTAGCCTGGCTATCTGTGACTTGAATTATTATCCATAGCCGATTGGTCAGTCATATTCTCGGCCACCCGGACTAATCTGCATTAACCATCACTCAGTTGATAACGTCTTCCTAAACAGGGAAGATCGCTTCGTAAGCTTTTGCATCGCTAGCCATTGCACTTAATCGCTTCCTCTCAAACGCACGGTATCAGCAGTTTTAAACAAGAATCACATTGATTGGGGTCTGCCATATTGCAAGCCAGACTGCTCGCGCTACCTCATACGATCACCTGCATACTGCACCCTGACCTCCCATACACCGTTTTGGGTCTGTTTTGTATTCACCCACTTTCTCGCGAACCATCCTCCTCACCTCGAATATCCAACAGATACCACAGCCATCAGATATCGATAGCAAACGGCGTATTTCTACAGCGAGGCTACCAGCCCGGCGCACGGTTCCTGCGCTTGGCACAGCGCATCTACAACGGCACCGTCAAGGATCTAGACTTTGAGCGCGATACGAACGGTGCGGCTACGTTCATAAACGATTGGTGCACGCAAGCCACCAATGGCAAGATCAAAGAGATTGTCACCGAAAACATCCTGCGCAACACGCGTATGATCGTGGCGAACGCGCTGTACTTCAAGGCAAAGTGGGAAACCACATTCTCACCGTTCGGCACGCGTCAGCGATCGTTCTATCCGAACGGTGAGCAAGAACCGTCGATCACGGTCGACTCGATGGCCACTACGGGCTGCTTCCCGTACTACAACGCAACGGCTGAGTATGGGGTGCAGATAATTGGGCTGCCGTACGAGAAGGGCCTCTCGACCATGTACATCATCCTGCCGAATGGGTCGAACCGGCAGAAGGTTCGCGAAAAGCTGGCCGTACTGGATGCGCCCCATCTGAACTGGTTGATCGATCGGATGGTCGTCCGGAAGGGCAGGGTGCTGCTACCGAAGCTTAACATTTCGAACCGCATTCGTTTGAGCAGCATCCTGCAAAGTCTGGGCATTCGCGATCTGTTCGATCCGGCACGTAGCAATTTGACGGAAATCTTCAACGACAAACCACCCGGACTAGTGTTCGATGCGAGCCCGAAAAACGAAACGATCGGTACGCTCAACATTCAAAATCGATTTGACCTCTCGGACTTGCCAAAGGAACGACCTTCCACACAGAAACTTACCACCAAAGCTCCGGTACGACAAGAAACGGTACAACGGCCACAAAACCCACAGCAAGGATTGGTGCAGCCGGGGGCCCCGCTACCGCCAAGCAATGTCGGGAGGGAAATATCGATTGATCTATCTCCTCAAGACTGTCAGCTGATCGAGAACTGCCAGTACATGGCGAATAGCAATAGCTGCATGTGCAATCGCATACCAACCAACGACCAAAGCACGGGCTGCGGAGTCCAGTTGGCGAAACATTATTACGACGACACCAACAAGCGCTGCCTGTACCGCATCAATGCGTCCTCGCTGCGTACGTTCATTTGTGTGAAACCTGGCTATCAGGCCGTGTTGGCATCGAACGCTCAGGAATGTGAACGAAGAAATGGGTGCAAAATGTTCCTAAAGTACTGCTACTGCTGTATTTCCAATGGGCTATTGCAGGCACCGCAACAGGCACAACAGTATCAAACGACGGCAAACAGTCAACCGGTGGTAGTAAATCGGTTCGGTGTGGACCAACAGAACTACAACGCGGGCCAGCCTTTAACAAATCAGCGTGTTGCTGATAGGGATAAAGCGTTACTAGCCTGCAGTCGAGTTCCGCTTCTGGACGCCAACTCTTGCCAGTACAATGGGTTCAGTTGGATACCTTTGCAAAATGTTTGCATCGACATGAAAACTTGCACATCACCCCGTATCCAGAAACGGCAGGCTCCGGCCTATTATTTCGCAGCGCCGCAAGCACCACAGGTGTCCTCGCGTCCAGCTCAGCAACCATTCTATCAGACATCTCAACAGCAACCACTCCAAACGGTGCTACCGCAACAGCAGCAGCAACAGCAACTGCAACAGCCAGTACAAAACCAGCTACAGCTGCAAAGTAGATTCGAACAGCAGGAACCACAACAGCAAACAGGGTTCCAACGGCCGGCGGAAGTAAGACTGCCCCAGCAATATCAAGCACAACAACCACAAGTAGTTGTGCAGCCGCAACAACAACAACAGCCACAGCTGGTACAGCGGCAACCGCAACAGCAACAACCGATTCAGCGGCCACCACAACAGCAACAACCGATTCAGCGACCTCCACAACAGCCAGTACAGCGACCGGCCCAACAGCAACAACCGCAACAGCAACAACCGATTCAGCGGCCACCACAACAGCAACAACCGATTCAGCGACCTCCACAACAGCCAGTACAGCGACCGGCCCAACAGCAACAACCGCAACAAGTGCAACTTCCTCAACAATTCCTTCAACAAGAGCAACGACCAGCCCAGCGGCCATCCGAAGCGGTACACGTCAACGAGATCATCACCCAGGTGACGCTGGACGTGAACGAACAGGGCACGGAAGGTGGTGCCGTGACGGCAGCCCTTATCGATCGCATCGGGCCCGACTATTCCTTCGTGGTGGACAGGCCATTTTTAATCTTCATCCGGAACGACAAAACACACCTTCCCCTGTTTTATGGCGTAGTGTACGATCCCAGGCCCTGAAGCGCTCAATCAATGCCACATGGTTCAATCATCATGTTTCCGTCAGTATTCGCCAGCGAGACAGTAGTAGTACCTTTAAGAACGATTGCGGGTACTGCGGTGCTCGCACGACTAGCGTTAGTGTATGAAGTGTTGTACTTAACAAACATTCCTCTTAAATAATGCAAATAAACATGTATAAGACACGCCCCGACAAAGCTTCGTTCGTTTGTGGCCATAATTAGGGGACAGCTTTGGTTTTCTGTGATTTCCCTCCCTCCCACGGGAGCGACGGGTGACCTTTCAGAACGGCAGAACTATTACTCAAAAGAGAGAATGATACAAGCACAGAGATGGTTATGGGACCGCAAAACCAAAAAAAGTCAAACAAGTTTAGCACGTTTTTGGACCAGGCCTCGAATTTTCACATGGAGGCTACCTATCCTCCAACGGATAAAACCTGTTCACCGGGCCTTGGATTTTCCAAAATTTCATATTAAATTATGCCAACCTCCTCCCTGTGGTTCGCGTATCGCGTCCGTAGTGAAGCAAATTTCGGTATCGACACCGGATATTGCGATCAATAGATCTTGATATTTGGCGGGATTCTATAACCGTCAGAACAGCTAGCCTTCCCTGATGACTGGTCCAACCTATCTGACGCTAAATAGCTATAACTGAAAAGATTCCGGATAAACACACCGACCAAGCCCAGGTCAACGTCGTTCGGTGGATTTATGAGACACGAGCCAATCTGGCCAATCAGTACATCGATCAGTTAAGGAAATGGATCGATCGTTTACGTTGAATTTATTTTACATATTCTATCAACAAACTGCCCAATACCTGTTCGTTAGGCGCTTTAATCCTCTACTAATAAGTTTGTCCGCGTGGTATGTGTGTCCGGAACGGTTTCGTCTACAGTATTTTCCTGGTCATAAATCAAGCTTCCGGGTGTTTTGTGACAATGCTCGGTACGAGTTGTCTCTTGAATTGTTATCTGCAACTGTGTGCATTGTTTTAAACATCTGGACACTTGTGGTTTAGGAGCTGTAGATTGTCTCTGTAGTTTAGTGACACAAAACAAGTGAGAATCAATTATTCCTTCTTAGCTAAAGTACTGTGGGTGAGTATGACGTTGTCTCTCAATTTTTACCTCGAACGAATTTCGCTGTAACTCCCATCAAAATATTGAGGCTGCCGGATTTAAATAAAAATTAAAATGTTGGGCTAATCTCCTTCAATCTGTCCCTCACTGTGTTCCGGTGATTGGTTTTTGTCATTACTGAAGTTTTTTTGCTTCTCTTCTGTTTCCCACCAAACTTTACTAAGTTTCAAACGATAATTTACTAATTCGACCTTCTCTTAGCACATTCACACACACACACACTCGCGCATTACGAAATTAGTTTCCCCATTCCTGTTCGAAAAGCATGGATTGATAGCAACTTTTTTTCTTCTTCTTCTTGTCGTTTTCCACCCCGTTTTCTTTTAGCTACCCGCCCGACCACGATCCGGCCGCGCATGAAATTTCGCTCGCCAACGGCATCTTTGTCCAGCGCACCATCCAGCTGAGCGATGCGTACCGCAACGAATCGTCGTTTTACTACAACTCGGAGGTTCAATCGCTCGACTTTGAGCTCGATCCCGTCGGCTCGACGAGACAGATAAACGCGTGGGTCAGCGAAAAGACGCACGGCAAGCTGCCGAACATCCTGCCCTCGACCCTGCCGGCCAGCTCGGTCATGGTGCTTGCAAGCGCCATGTACTTTAAGGCCCTGTGGGCAGAAACGTTCATCGACGGTGCGACGAAGCTGCGCGAATTTTACCCCGACGGTAAGGACAAACCGTCCGTCATGGTGGACATGATGGCGCACGGCGGGTGCTTCCCGTTCTACGAATCAACCGAGCTGGATGCGCGCATTATCGGGCTGCCGTACAAGAACAATCTGACTACGATGTACGTGATCATGCCGAACGATTCGAACCGGGCCAAATTGCAACTGCTCATCCCGAAGCTGAACAGTGACAATCTGCAGCAAATGATCGATCGGATGACGATCAAGACGTCGATCATCCTCTTTCCCAAGATGCACATCAGCAACACGGTCGATCTGAAGCGTGTGCTGCAAAAGATCGGTGTCAGCTCGTTGTTTAAGCCGGAGCGAAGCAATCTGTCCGCAATGCTGCAGGAACCTGCAACAACGGATGTGTACGCCAATCGAGTGAAGGGAGATGCACCTACGGCAGCATCATCCATGTCACCCACCGTAAACATGCCCAACTATGTGAGCAGACCCTCCCCAGGACTATCGTACGATTTGAAGGAGGTGTTAATATTCCCACGAGTCGGCAACGATTCGGCGGAAGTTACTACGGACGCACCGGCCACAGATACGACGGTACCGCTGACTACTGAAACTGTCCCGCAAACGATCGTGCCGCTAACCCATCGGCCCAGCAAGACTGGACGTGGACGAAGCAGGCGTGACGTTAGCTATAAGGTGCCGAGCACGGGTAAGCAGCAAGGCCAAGCTGGCCTGCTCACCAGCAAGGACTTTATACTGAACAAACGTATCGTGAAGGAGAGTGGCCCGATAGGGAAGAAGGGTTTGCGAAGGCGCAGCAAACGTGCGGCAAACCAGCTGTTCGTGAGCAATGCCGTCCATCAGGTGGATCTGGAGGTGAACGAGACCGGAACCGAGGGTGGTGCGGCTACCATAGTGACACTGAACCGTTCCGGCACCAGTGTCGTGTTCCGTGCGGAGGCACCGTTTTTGCTGCTAGTTCGCAACGACCGTACCGGTCTACCGCTATTCTACGGACCGATCTATCATCCGTCGAGCTGAAGAACGGGGGTAGTATAAGCAATCGGTAAAGTTGCAAGCACAAAGTTGGCTTTAGGGCCTTATCGATCCAGTGCAATTTCAGATCACCAGCGACAAACAAAACGCCTACGATCGTGATAGATTTTAAGAGCATTTGCGCCCTCTGCTAGGGTACTGACTAGAAATCATATTTTATGGAAGCATCGAACGATGGCCCAACTATGTGCTAACCTATTTAGATTGTATGCAATTTTTTATGAATAAATAAATCTACATTTCCGGACATGTGGTTGTCGGTGGTTTAATGTTCTCCAGTAGCTTACAGGTTCCGAAGTCTTGTTGAAAGAAATTCCCAGAAATTCCCGGAAATTCAGTGCCAGCTCGTTTTACTTTCCGATTTGAACCACAGAACTAACACACATGTCTCACGTATGATGTTTTTTTGTTTTCCCACCCCAAAACAGGAAAGATGTAATCATTCAGATCGGAAATGGTATCTTCGCCCAAAATGGCACCACGTTCGATGCGCGCTACGATAAGCTAGCGAAGGATCTGTACCAGAGCGAGCTGCAGCAGCTAGACTTTGTCCAGGACGAGACCGGTTCCGTGCGCTACATCAACAACTGGGTGAACAATCAAACGCACGGCCGCATCGCGGACATTGTGTCGCACATCAGCCCCGACACGATCCTGATGATCGTGAACACGCTGTACTTCCGCGGTCTGTGGGAAGAACCGTTCCAACCGCTCGCTACCCGCAACCGACGCTTCTTCCCGAACGGACCCGACGGCCCAGACTCGTTCGACATTCCGATGATGGCCAAAAGCCATTGCATGCCGTACTACTACTGGCAGGAGGAAAACGTGCGCGTGCTTGGCGTACCGTACCGTCAGAACGTCACCATGTACATCTTCATGCCGATGAACTCTACGCGCGAGCTGGTACAATCGCTGCAGACCAAAATTTCGGCCGAAAAAGTTAACGAGATTGTGACGAAAATGAAGATGAAGTCCGTTACACTGCTGTTCCCCAAGATGCACATCTCCAACTCGATTAGCCTGAAGAGTGTGCTGCAGCAGCTCGGCGTCTACACCCTGTTCGAGCGCAACGATGCCGATCTGTACCGTCTGCTTACCGGGCTAAACCGTCACGGTGCCGAAGAAACGCTCGACATTCTGGATGTGCTGCAGGACACGAAGGAAAACGCCATCCGCCAGCTGCAGCAACAGAACCCCGAGTGCATCATAGTGGAGCGAAACGGTATCGAGCGGGGCGACTGTCTGAAGGAACATTGCGCCTACGGGGGTCAGGTGTGCGTGTGCTGTGTGGAGCAGGACGATGACTTCCGGCGTCGTCGCCGGCGGAATACATTCGGCGGCATGACCGCGTCGAAAAATGAATCGATCTTTGTCAACGAAATGCTGCACAAGGTGGACCTGACGGTGAATGAGCGCGGTACGGAGGGTGGTGCGGCGACCGCAACGCTGATCGATCGCATCTCGTCCCAGGTTAGCTTCATCGTCAACGGACCGTTCATCATAATGATCAGAGAGGAACCGACGCGACTGCCACTGTTTTACGGAAGTGTTTACAATCCTAAGTAGCGATGGCGGCTGGTTGCGGAATGCGAGACGATAAGGAATTTAAAATATGCGACAAGAATCATTACCTCATAACACATGACACGTACAATTTAATAAATCGAGTACAATGTGAATGAGTGGCTGACGCTCAGTTCCCCTCAGACAAAGGAAGGATACGGCACTACGTCGCCATTGAAGTAGGTTTGTGTGTCAATAAACTCATTCGAAACAGGTGTTTGCTTTTTGGTTGAAATGGAAAAAAGTTTTTAATATACAAAAAATCTAAAATATTGGTTAAAAATTCTCGAAAGAATCATCGGGCTCAAAATATGATCCAGAAAGAAAGCTTCACAAAGAGATAGCTTGCTTACTTACTTACACTTATCAGGCACTACAACCGCTTTGCGTTCTTGGCCTTCTTGGAGAAGATGGCGGAGCAGCAGCTCCACTCCTACCAACTCTTCATTGATTTTAAAGCCGCATATGAAAGCATAGCCAGTGTAAAATTGTACGACGCAATGAGCTCTTTTGGAATCCCGGCCAAGCTTACTAGGTTTGTAGGAATGACAATGACCAACATCACATGCCAGGTGAAGGTGGATGGAAAACTCTCTGGGCCCTTTTCTACCACCAAGGGCTTGCGCCAGGGAGATGGGCTTGCCTGTCTCCTTTTCAACCTGGCGCTAGAGAGAGCCATCCGCGACTCGGAGGTGGAATCTTCGGGGACCATCTTTTATAAGTCAATCCAGATCCTGGCATACGCTGATGCCATAGACATCATTGGTTTGAGGTTCTCCTATGTAGGCAGAAGCTTACCAAAGGATCGAGTGTGCAGCACAGAACCTCGGGTTGGAGATAGGTGACACAGATAAGTGACAGTACCTTCGAAGTCGTCCAAAGCTTCACCTATCTGGGGTCAAAAGTCAGCTCGGACAACAACATTGATGTTGAGTTACGCGCAAGGGTGCTGGCTGCCAACCGGTCGTACTACAGAGCCTGAGGAAACTTCTCCACTCTAAAAACCCGACAAAACGGACGAAGCAGGGACTGTACAGAACATTTATAGTCCCAGTACTCACAAACGCCTCTGAGACATGGACGCTGTCCAAACCTGACGAAGCCCACTTAGTCGCGTTCGAGAGGAAGATGCTCAGAAGGATTTTTGGCCCCGTATGTGTGGAAGGACAATGGAGGACCCGCTACAATGTCGACCTCTACACCAATACCGTGAGCGGTATCGAGGATTGTTACAGCAGGCCAAGACCGCAAAGCGGTTGTAGCGCCTGATAAGTAAGTAAGTAAAGACATACATACTGAAAACTACCTAAAACACAAAGAGATAGCAGATCCCCGAAATGATTTCAGCTCTAAAGGAACCTGCTGCCCTAATCAGAATAAGTATCTTGTAAGTTTCCAGTCTAATATATTATATTTTCTAATATAATTTGATCTATTATTTTGATGAATTCACGTTCAACAACCAAAAGGTAAGGAATAGTAGCCGTACTAGAAAAAAACTGGAGGTGTTTTACTGAAGCATGGGATAGTGAATTAATAACTGGTGGATGTTGGAATTTTTGTATCATACACCCAGGTTGCAAGTAGAGCGATAAGAAAGAAAGTCCTTCAAATGCAAGGGTATTTCAGTATTGAACACTGTTCTTCAAGATTTTCTCCGCATCATGACGAGATCGACCTGTCCCAGTCGTACAGGAGATATTCAGAAATTTTTAGAAAGGATTCCGAAACGGATAGTCATCAGCAGACCACCAGCACGCTTATTCTTACCACCAACTGTATGATACATGATAATCTCACAATTGTGTGAATGTCATTAGAATGACACTCGATGACTCAGTTCATAAAGTCGTGTTAGATTGTGCACATGGACCCAGAAGGCCTAAATTGAGATGGACTGATAGAGTCGAAGTGTCCGTAAGAAAGACAGGGATATTGGGTACTTAAGCTAAGCTTTTAGGTGCAGGATGCGTACTTGCGAACAGACGAAGAAAGGGCTTGCTGAACAAATCATGGAAGAACACGGATACTACGGCTTGGGTTTTCCGAATTGCCCAACCGAAAAATCTTGTGAAAAGGAGTATTGGTGCAGTGTAGGTACAAATGATGGATCTTAGAAAGCAAGTCATATTTTTGTCTTGCTCCGGACATAGCCTCTTATTAGTGGAGTGCCAGGCAGTACATCATTCACAATTCATCGTCCTCAAGGATCACAGTGATACAAGATTATCATTCAAAGAGCGTACTAAAAGCGCTCTCAGGAGGGCTTCGTCGAGATGAATGAAGAATTGTCCTTCACATGCAAAGGCCATTATTTGTTTGCAAATGGTTACTTACACACTTAAAAGTGCTATAGAGCGGACTAATGAAATATGGAGCCAATTTTATGCCGGCTGGGATATTTGCAAGGGCGCCAGGAGCCTACGAAACGGCTCTGTTTCTCAATATTTCTCTACACGACGAGGAAAAACATTTCAACTATAATACAATAAATTGATTTACTAATAGGTACATGATATAATGGTAATCTATTGCAAAGTCTGCCATTTACACACATTCCTCCCGGCGAAGGAATCTATGACCGTGGCTAAATATTTAAATTTATATTAATTTTCACCGGACTCGCAGTTAAATATAAAAATTAAATGATTGAATTAAATGATAAATCTCTTGCGTTCTATACTTACGACTCACCTATCATCCTACAACCGTTTCCAGCTGTCGTATCACTTCCTCCACCTGATCGCGACCCATCTCGAAGTTGATCGCTCGCGACTTCGAATCACTGTCCCGGCAGGCGAGCGTCACCGTGCACAGTTGTTTGCGCATCGATGCCAGGCTGCTGCTTCCCATAATCCAGCTTACGTTCCAATCGAAAGATTCCACCAACGGAACGCCACCCTCGCGCCGATTAACCTCATCGATCAATCGTTGCGCTATTTCCGGCCGGCGAAGATTCACTATCTCCAACACACGGTCTGCCCGGTTCGGTGGGAGCTGGCTCAGGTGGGACCGGAAGCGCATCTCGTCAACCTCACCGAGACAGTACTTACGGACAAGGTTTTCAAACAGTTTTAGCGTGTGCTTTAGCTCATCGCTGGTAGAGGATTGGCCGAGCAGGTTGGCTAACCGTTCACGGGACCGCTGAGATCGTGGCAGCAGCTCGACAATGTAATCGATCAGCAGGAAAATAACCTACAAATGAGAAGGGATTTGACGTGAGACGTTGGCTCATGGGATGGGTCACTCACTTCTCTAGGCAAATTACCTCCGTGAAATCTTGCTCCGATGAGGTTTTGATGATAATATCGTGCATCTTGTAGCTTCTTTTATCGCGATTACTTCCGAGGGCGGTATTCGTGTTCCGGCGCTGCGGTTTGTTTTGGTTCAGAGGTTGCTGATTGCTCTTTGAAATTGTTTGACAGTTTATGGCTGGTTCGGTGCAGGTTTACACGGTGATGTTGAAAACTTCCACTGCTCATTCAATTTGACCGTTGCTACTCGTTTACCGGTTTAACCAAAAATTTCTTTCATTTCGCAAAGAGAAAAACAATATTAAGGACACAGTTCCGTTCGTTCTCTCTAATACATTATCTTTATTGGTTTATTTTGATTTCAATTTGAAGATTGATCCATTAGTATGCGCGTCACAAAAATTAAATCTCTTCATAATGGTTGGGGAGACCAATTCGTTCGTTCTAAAGCTGTACGCCGATGAGATTGTTTGTCTGCTGGTTGTGCAGTGCCTATGCGAAGAAGAACATAGTTTTAAACTATTTGTTGTCCATTTTTTATATGGAGCCCACGCGCCTATTAACAATAAGATAAGATTTTTTTGTTTGTAATTTTGTTCTGCGCTTCACACAACTGCTTATCCTCCTAATCGCTGCTCTGGCGAGAAAATTAAATTCTTTTTCGACGCCAAAAAAGAAATAACGCTCCGCTTCCGCTGTGATGTGTGTGCACGTTCGTTAGAAGGTAAAATCTGAAGGTGGCTCCTTTCTTTTTCTCTATTCATTTCAACACGCGAAAGGAATGTGTATCGCTCTATAACCATTTCTAGCGTCACGCTTTACTAGTGTAGTGAATAAAGGAAGATAATAAGCGAAGAGAAAAAGTTAAAAGCTGGTTCAAAAATATCGTTGATTTTGTGTCGCCTCCCCCATCATCATCATCATCATCATCGCTTTCTACTATTGTGACCTGGTGGTATTATCGACGTTTCGTTCGCGATTCGTTCTAAATTGACTGTACGTATTTTGTGTATATATATATTCGTGTTAAGATTTGAAATCCATAGCAAAACGGCGGTTCCACGCTTTGACTACTATTTTTCGCTACTCCGTTGGCAAATAACCGGAAGTCGTTGTCGGTGTTCACACTATACGCTATTTCTGCCATTTTTTTAAAGGTTTTGTAATAAGAATGCGGAGGAGCATGCAATACCATCTCCACGCTGTAAGTGTATACGGCTGACGCTTGTTTTGTATCAAAATTATCCCACCAAACCCACCGCGAGGAGTGTAGGTGCTCTCCCGTTGGGAGGTAGCCTGCTGGAACAACAGGTGGCCAGCTGGCATCAACCCTACCCCCGCGGGCGGGATACAAAATATTCCTATTCCCAAAAATCTCTAGACCTTCGTTGGACATGAGTGGGCGCCACGCGCCACCCGAGTACAACCTAGTGCGCGTTTGATTGATGAGTGATTGATGGGACTTCAAAAAAGACGACAAGTCCGTTCCCTCGCTCCCCACCCCAAAAAAACGTTGATGGTCATTTTGGTTCGAGATTTGTGATCAGTATTTCGTTGAGGCAGTCTTTTTTTGCAAATAGTCGGTGTACTTGGTTATCGGTTCGCGAATGTTGCTTTCACTCTAGGTAGTTTTGTGTTCCGGGTCCTGTGTGTTGCACGCGCTAGACGGAACACAACGCTCCATATCTCTCTATTACTTATTTTGCGCAACTGACCACGTGTCCTGGATGATGGCGCTAGCGCAAAAATGGCGCATGAAATAGTGGGCCAACCCAACCCGCGCCCAATTCCCTTAGTAGAGACTGTTTGCAAGTGTAGTAAAATTGTTCGAAAATTGTTCCTTTTCCAACCAACACACACCTGCATGGCTCGGGGCCTTCTATCCTGTTCAAACTTATTTTGCGCAATGCTTCTATAGGTTGCTCCTTATTCCTTCACACAATTCCCTTTCTAAGCTTCGTCTTCTTCCTCTTTTTATCCTACTAGTTTGTTTTAAAACTATAAAATAAAAATACAAATAATTTTAGTCGTTCAATTCTCGCACAGTAGAATCCTCTTCCCCCCGCCTCCCCTATGTTTTTGTCTTGTTTTGTGTTTTTTTTATTCGTTTTAAAAACATCGTATCGCCTAACGACCAATCTCAGTAGCATTGGAGCTAGTTTCTTACTAATGTGACCCATGTTCTACATACGTCTTCTACGGGCTACTACGATTCATAAATCAGCAATTTTACTTTGCGCAGCAACCGTCGCCCCCCGCTCTAGCTGGACGTCACAGACATTTGTTTTACACACACACGCACATACACACACACACAAACTCTCAAAGTGTGTGTGATGTTGTTCGATCTTTGAATTTGAATTTTCTTTTTCTTTTTCCCTTCTTTAATTCGATTTTCATGCTTTTCATGTTGGGTCTCATTAAAAACCTTCCGCTCCATGCGATACAATTCACCTAGCGGACCTTGCATTTAATTCCACCCGCATCATCGGCCAAAGGAACTCTTTTGACACAGTAGAGCAATGGAACAATCTGCAGATTATGTGCTCTATTTTCAAATGAAAAACAAATCATACACCGCTTAAAAGCAAACTAAAAGCAAAAAAAGTGCAGCATAACTTGCCACATCCCGCCGTAATCGGTTGTCTGCAAAATCGCAAGTCAAGTTTGTTTGAAAATGTTTATTGGTTCTTTTGTGATTTATAGTAATTAAAAGGAGAAAAAAAATCGTAGCAAAAGGGATAGGATACCACTCGGCCGTTTTTTTTACGTAGGCATACCGTAGCGTAGACGTCACAACTAAACACCAAACCAATTGAAGAAAATGACAAACAATAAGTGGAAAAGACGCAAAAGAATAAGGATTTCATTTGCTCCTGGGTTCCGAGCGTGTTCCGCCTTTCTGTTCAGTTTCAGACCAACATTTACATACTGGCATTTGAAGAGGACACGCGAGTTCTACAGTATAAGAATGTGTTCGTTTATTTCAAAATGTTTCTCGTTTTTTTGTTTGTGTTTCCTGCTTGCTTCCTAAACAACCTATAAGTTTAAGGATATTCGTAGATAGACGGACACACGCGAAAGATTCCGAGAGATTTCACTGTTCCAATCTTCATCGCCACTAATAACAAACATAACTTTATATCTTCGTTACATTCCCCGCTGGCCTGTTGTTGAGCCGATAGCTGCTGCTGGGGCTGCTGCTGGGGACCGTTATTAACATCGTTATCAAAAAAAGTGTATTTTTAAAAATCGTTCATCACTTTAAAACTAAATTTTAATGTAATCAAATCTTGGTGGTT
The DNA here is from genome assembly GCF_013141755.1 of Anopheles stephensi. NCBI lineage: Eukaryota > Metazoa > Arthropoda > Insecta > Diptera > Culicidae > Anopheles > Anopheles stephensi. The sequence goes on along the minus strand of NC_050203.1, from coordinate 63,792,219 downwards.
GCGTGTGTTTGTGTGCGAGAAAGCGCCAGTTTCGTAGTGTGTATGTTTGATTTTTCTTTTCGTTTTCTTCTTCTTATGAACAATACAATTATCCTGTGCCTTCTCTCTCTCTCTCTCACTCCCGCTGCCAGAGGTTCACATTTCGTTGCTGTTTTCCCTTTTTTTTTGTTTTTCGAATCATAAAACGTTCCAAATTTCACGGTCTTTCTTTACCACACTTTACCACGTTTTCATATAGTTCTCGTTTTCAATCTCTCTCTCTCTTTCGGGTGTCGTGTAACTTATATTTTTTACCCCATTTATTTATTTCCATAAGAGTGTGTATGATGCTGTTCGTGTGTGTGTGTGTGTGTGTGTTTTTTTTTGTATAATTATTATTATTAATAATAAGAATTATAATTAATTAATAATCAATAGCAGCTGTTTGTTTTGTTCAGCCAACTTGCTTTTACTCTGCCGTTACCTCTGGAGCTGCCGCCGGTGGTGGTGGAGGTTGCTGAAGCTGAGCTGCCTTTTCTGGAATTTTCTCCTGGGAAAACAGGGAAACAGAAAACACACACATTAAGTTATGCAATTAGTGTGCAAGAGCCTTTAAAAACAATTCGTCATTATTACCTCCTTTTTGTGCTCAGCCTCGCCATTCAGACTTTCGGTGGCAGATGTATCGTGGACACCGTTCTGACCGTTTTCGACTGTGCCATTTTCGGTCGTGCCGTTTTCAGTTTTGCCGTTCTCAGTCGTTCCATTGCTGGTTCCGTGGTCCGAGGTTCCATTCTGCTGCGGGCGGTGGCACACGACGGCCGAAGAACGGGAACGCGCGGCGCATAAAGGGATGAAAGAGGGGGTGACGACGCGACACGCCATGTGCGAAAGCGAAGACGGGAGGCAGCGGAAAATGTGGAAATGGCGACAGTGAAAGTGATGATAGGAGATGGATAGCAATAGAATTAGGTGGGAAAAGGAAGAGAGAAAGAGAAAGAGAGAGAGAGAGAGAAAATATGTGTAAATATTAACAAATATATACAAGTATTGGGTACATTGGGTGAAACCACCGCGAGGAGACACATAACCATGTGAAGGAGGCTTGATTTTACAAAATGGTAAAATATAATTGGAAGCGCACACACACACACACAAATACCAAAAAACCATACACTGTAACTCTAGGAGATTAGTAAACGCTCTAGTGGACTCCATTTGTTCACACTGTCGTATGATGTGTCGTATGCATAGGAGAGAAGCCGTAGAGAGAGCATGGAAGACGACAATTCAAACGGAAGATGACACAGTATGCAAGTAAACTTTAACAGATGATGCATTTATAGTGAAGATGAAACGATGAAATGCATACAACAACAAAAAATACATCTTCGTCACTTGTAATGCGCATAGGCAGTAAAAGATGATCGCAATAGATGATTTAACTACCATCACAGTCTTCGAGAACCGATGAGAGACAAATACAACATATGTGGTTTAATGCTTGCATGCTTGCAACACCGTTCAACAGAATGAGGTACACAACGAAAGCAGCTAAGGTAATGTGTTACAGACACATGCCAGGACACGCTATTAGAACATCGACCAGAGCTTTTTATCAGCTCAGAGAATGATTGATTTGAACCGCGAAGGAGTATTTGAAAGCTCACTAAACTGTATAATTTGCTTATGAATCTCAAAAGAGCCGATCAAAGGTTCAACTCTCCATCTAGTCGCTCCTTTCACCCTGATTCGACTCAATGAAAAGAGTGAGTTCATAATCTCTTTTCAATCTCGATAGATGAAGATGCAGTGTGTGCTTGTGGTTGTGGTGTTTCGTTTATACATTTCATACATGCCACCAGTTAACCCTTTCTCCTCAGCTGCCTTTTTTTGGGCCTTTTCAATTACAACGCAGAATGTGACGAACAACTCCAAAGTAAACGTAACCCACCCCAGCGCGAAAACCCGATTCCGAACAGAGAGTGAAATTTTAACATAAAAACAGGAACAATTCAACAATCGGTTCTAACGTGCTAGACGGATCAAGAGAATCAGGAACGGAACTAGTCGAAGAGAGAGAGAGAAAGTGAGGAAGTGTGCGTAACAGACTAAAAAAGAACTTACTAAATAGTGCACAAGCTAACCGATCTCAGCAAACATTTTCGATTAAAACTATTATAATTTAGCATTTGCAATCAATTCAATTCTATTACGAATTCAATGTTGCACCATGTTGAACTGAAAGAAGTATTTTCCATATCTACAAAGATGAATTTGTAGCTCAATTTATACGTACGTGAATCATGATAAATAAATTAAATATTTGCTTAAACCAATCGGTAGCTATCTCTAATGTAACAGAACAAAACAATGGATGTAACTTATTCACCTATTTCTTATCTAAATCCCACTGCCAATAATTTCAAACACCCATCACCAGAGTAAATAAATATTAATATGTTTGTTAAACGAAACAGCAAACTATTATTCGTAGCAAAACTGTTAGAGGTAATGATTAAAATTAGCAAAGTAAAACACTCAACAAAACACGAAGGAAGTAATTAATGCACAACACGACCGGATGTGCTCCAGTAAAATAGGCAAACGAATGAAAGAAAAAAAAACATAAACGTCGTCAAACGAATATTAAAGCAGCAGCAACATAATGTTTTAACGAAACCAAAATAACTTCATGAAAAAAATCAAAATCGAAATCATGTAGCAGAACTAGAGGAGAGGGACAGCAACAGAAAACAGGAAAAACAAACAGATATCGAAAAGATGGCGCCAACGAAAACAAGAACAGAAACAAAGTTAAACATTAACCGCACTTGGATGGTTGTGGTAGTGGTAGTAGTAGAAGTAGTGGCGGCGACCTTTTGCCCCTTTTCCGTTGGACCATCCTCATCGATCATCGATCGCAAATTACTAAACTTGTAAGCATTCTGCTCTCATCACACGTGTCAGTGGTTTTACGATTTGTATGTATGTATGTATGTGTGTGTGAATACGTGTGTTCGTGTGTATGTCGAATGTGTGTGTGTTTGTAATAGACAAAAGAAGGAAAAAAAAGAACAGACAAACAAACAGACAAACAAACAAACAAACAAACAAACAAACAAACAATCAAACAAAGCAATCTAAACAAACAAACAAACAAACAATTCGGCAACAAAAAGCACGTTGCTTCACGTTTGCTTCTCGTTCCTAGGCATGGGAGTGGGATGGTAAGATGGGCTGTTGCTGTAGTTGTAGTAGTAGTGTTGTGGATTCGCTAACAGAGAGAAGAAGAGTGAGTGTGAAAGATTATTCACCTTTTGCGCGACCGTTTCCTCTACTTCTGCCGGTACGGCGGCCACCGGGGACGCTTCGGTCTCGCCGGTTGTTTCTGTCTCTGGCGCTGCTGCCTTGGTGGGCGATGCTGCCGCCAGCTGCTGTTCAGTATCGGCGGCTGCCACCTTCCTCTCTTCGCTACTACTAGCATCCTCGGCCGTGGTGCTGGTGACAGGCTTCTCAGTTTCCTCGACCTTTGCCACCGACGCTTCTTCCACCGCCGCCACCGCCCCGGAGTCCACCGCCGTGGGCGAATCAATCTGTTGCTTAGCTACTTCTACTTCTGCTTCTGGAAGGGAGGATGGGATGGAAGAGCTGATAGGATCGTCACCCGTGGATGATGGTGCAGGTGGTAGAGGCGTCGCCTCCTGCTGCTCGGAAACAGCGGCGGCTACCTCCGCGGGCGACTCTGGTGGTGGTGGTGGCAAGCTGACATCACTCTGGGACAGGGTCGGTGGCGACGGAAGCGATTCGAGACTGTTTTGTGGCAGCGGAGAGGAGATGTCCACCGAGAGCACGCTGGTGTCCTGTTGCTTCAGCTCATCCGTACCGTGCTCCGCGGCCGGGGCAGCGGCAGCAATCGTTGGCAGCGGCGATGGCAGAGAATCGGGAACGGTCTCCTCATCATCAACGGCCGGCGGAGGTGGAGGCGGTGGCAGATCATCAATGTTGTTACTGATTTCATCGACCTCGGGCAACGACGGCGGGGCAGCAGCGGCGAGTTCCGGAACGGCGGTCTGTACCACTTCTTCCTGCTCTACCGCCGGTGCAGCACCACTAGCAGCCGTTGGGATCTCGCCACTCTCAATCTTATCAACAGCCTGTTCGAGAATTTCACCCACAGCCTTTGAAGCCGTCTCCTTGATTTCTTCCGTTACCACTGGTTGTTCCGATTCGTTTGCAGTTTCTACTGGTGCTGCTGGTGCTGCTGCTACCTCTGCAACCTTTGCCGCAACAATTGATTCTTCAACAACAACGGGTGCCGGTTGCTCGTCGGAAACCGTTTCCGATGGCAGTACCGCGACAACAGCAGGTTCCGCCTTCTTAGCTTCATCAACGGTGGTGGAAGCTGGCGCTTCGAGTGGACTGACATCCCCCTCAACGGTTGCACCCTGACCCTCAACAGACTGGGCAACTACTTCAACCGAACCTTCCTCAACAGGGGCAACGACGGGTGCCTCGACCGATGGCAATCCCTCGGACGGAACCGTACCGACCGATGGAACACTCTCCTCCGGCTCATTTGCAACTTGCGACAGCGAAGCCTCAACGAACACCATCACCTGAGAGGGTGGAGGAATGGAGGGTAGCGGAGGTGGAGGCGTACCTTCACCACCATCTACAATCTTTTCCGACTCGCTAACAACATTATCGGTCAAGTTGGTGGTGGTGGTGGTGATGGGGGTAGTAGTAGTGGTAGTAGTAGTAGTGGTACTATTTTCGAGATTGGTAGTATTGGAGGGAGTGGTAGAAGTAGTCGTAGCAGCAACTTCGTTCTCTACTGACGTTTCGGGTTTGATGTCTACCTCAACAGCAGAACTACTGGTAGTGGTAGTAGTAGTACTAGGAGTAGAATTGTTTACCTCAACGACAGCCGGTTCAACTACCTTCTCCTCAACCGGGGCAGCGGTAGTGGTTTCCGGTTCCGGTTTCTCTTCCTGTGCCTTCGGGACGGTCGGTTCTTCTACCACGGCGGGTGCAGCCGCCTCTTTCGGCTCCACCGGAGCTTCTTCCACCGGTGCCGGAACAGGAGCAGCAACAGTTTCCTGAGCTGCCACAGCCACCGCCTCAATCGCCGGTTCCTCTACTTTGGTGGTATCAACGGCGGGCGCGGTGGTGGTAGTTACATCAGCAGCCGGAGTCGGAGCAGCAGCGGCAACAGCTTCAACAGCAGGTGCAGCTACAGCGGCGGTGGTAGTCGAAACTTCGGGGGCAGCGGCTACAGCGGGTTCCACTTTCGTTTCACTCGTGCCGGCTTCAACCGTGGCGGAAGCGGCTTCTTGAGCTACGGCAGCAGTAGCGGCGACAGTGTCCTCAGTGGGCTGAGGTGAAAGAATCGTGGTAAAGGGAGAGAGAGAGAGAGTAAGAATTAGTATAAGAGAAGCACACGCACAAAAATGAAATCTTAAACTTATATAAATAATCGAACTAATCCCCAAATTCACTTCACACGATTCCAGATCACAAGAATTTGAATCAAAATTTACTTATAGAACTTTGTAGGATGTATAATTCTAGACTGTATTATTTAGCACAGAATAGATTTTTTTTTAGCAAGAACTAATTTCTGCGAAACTTTCTAGACCAGTTTCTAAACAAAGTACAAAGAAATTCAACGTTTTAGGCTTTCCAAGATTCACTTCATCCTGCACCGAATCCAGAAATGTTTGGAACTCTACTCATTCATCCTCTTCATTTTTTCCTTACAATATTTTTAAACCACATTTAAACTCATCCTACGGTTTCAATGCGTAACACTACACAAAGCTGGCCATTCACCTTAACACCACCCATCTTGAAGTATAAGATCAGTAGACAAACAACTAAAACGATCACTATAATTGCTGGTAAAATTTTGCTGAGATTTTCACAGTTTTCTTTGCAAACACAAAGAAAACTGAACCAACGTTCGATGGAAACACGGGACCACTTTTTGATTGGGCACTTTTTTTTTCTTTAAATAGTTCCGCGATGACACTTCCAAATCCAAAGTGTCTCTGTGTTCTTGTGCCGATCCTAAGCTTTCACTAAAGGGGCTCCTTCTCAACTAGAAGACTAGAGGTCTTAAGCAACGGCTGTTTAGCTATATATGGCTGCGACACTGCACTATTTGAATATCTATCCCGCACCGATGACCGGTCGTTCCTTTCCGGCAGAAGCTTTGACTAAAACTGAACCATCGCAACGCAATACAATTTAATTTATATATCCCCCAATGTGCGCGCCTCTCCTCGACGGTCTTCGGCGACACATGCGGCGACGCATACACACAAGACGTCCGTATTTCTTTCGCATTCACCTCGCTGCTGTTCCTCTTTTTCTTCGCACACCGAAAGCTGACCTAGGAAATACCACATACCGCAGTGCGCAGTCGGCTGTTCGGCCTACTATGTCTCATGTCCCCTCCCCGGCCGGTTGGCGAGAACGAACGATGGACGGATGGCGGTGATCCATCTCCCGTATGCGCCCAGCCACCCACCTTCCTCCCGTATGCGCCCAGAGAGCTAATGATCCTACGACAACGATTTTGAAAACCCACACACATTAGCAAAACACCTCCACGGGTACGCACATCCATGCACATTCCGAAAGGATGGCAGCGGACACAGATAGGCGAAGCGTTTTGAGAAGGGAGCGAAAATAGTAAAAGTGACACACCACTACACAGCCCGCCGCCATCGAGAGGCAGCAGAAAATTTTTTTTACGGAATTGCATTGAGGAAAGCATCGTACGTCCACCACCACCGGGCTTCCCGTTTTCCCGGCGCACATGAGAACCCTGGTTCAAGTGGACGTCAATGGTTCTTTGCAGCATCCGGGCGGATACCATGCCAGAGGGGCGGACAGCGAGTCAACGGCTCTGGGTGCAGTGCTCGAAGGGTTGGATGATATTCAACTCATTCAGTTTGCGCAGGTTTCAGTGGATGGAGCAGCAGCAGCAGCAGAGAGTGTTTGTGGCAAAAGTTGGCCCAATGTTGGCACAACCGATCCGGATGAATAGTATTGCGTGTGTGGGATGATCGTACCGTGGCATGCACCCGGTTGGCGAGCGAAAAACTTGCGGAAAATCCTTTATTTATTGTGGGTTCAAGAAGGCAGGTATTAACATTCTGTTGACAAACTTGCCACCGCGTTCTTAGCTCTGCATTAGTCACATGATGGTTGATTCGCATGTGCATTTAAAAAATAGATAGACTTTAGCGATTTTCTAGAGATCCATTCGTACGGTCCCCGCCGTCTGTTTTATTACGAACTTCTTGTAAAGACAAAATATTACAGCGTATCGAGTGATTCGGAGTAGCTATGACCGTTGAATCGCGGTAGAAACGGGTGAGAAACATCAAGGCTTCCCTTCCAGGAGTCAGAGCATCCATCTAAAACAAACAAAACTCGCCAAATGTCTGTAACCAAATGGCCGTATGAGGTTCTATCCAAGACACTTTAAATTGGCCTTAGCAACTACCAACAAATTTTAGGAACTCCAACCGAACGTCACAACAATCATGGCTAACGGACGAGCAGGGCCGCAAGGGAAGTAGTAACAAAGGAGCATAGCTTCTTTCCTTGAATATAAAAATCGAGCAATGTTTTATACATCCAGTTATATATAATAGCTTATTTTAATTGCCGTCCGGAGGCTGCATCGTCATACAACCAATAACATTACATGGAACAGAAGGGAAAAGAAGACGCCATATAACACCGGGAAAGTAAACGAAACTGTCCAGTGAACTTCATTTACGAATTCCCGTAAACTGTCCAATCACTTTACCAACATAGTTAATGAGATGGTTTCTAAGTAAAAGCAGCGCGCACATCCCACACAACACAACGGGGCGAGACATAATGAATGGTGAAATAATAGCAAAACGTTAAAGTCATCCACTATGGCAACGGTTTGCAGTGGAAAATGCTATCCAGAGCAGCACCTCTGCTATTTCCTTGCTTGTGGATTCATTCGAAGGAAATGCATATCGCCCACCAGGCGTGGGGTAGCTGAGGCGAAAATCAGGAACACGACCTAACCTAACGAAGCATAAGCTAGCTCCGAGGGAAATAAAGTGGATGCAAAAAATCAACAATAAATCAGGCACTCTCTACAAACTCGCGCACAGCATAGAACACCACCGAGGACTACCGGTTCCTGCGCAGTAACACAACGGCCATATTTAACATGCTTCTCATTTTCAATTAAACATCGCTCCCTTCACTCACTGAACGTTGGGAACGAGTATTGGAATAATGGTTGAGTCGCTCCCTGGTAAAGCACGTGGGAGATCCTGGTGAAACGTATGTCCTAAGATCGATCTTAAATTACGTTTTTTGTTATACGAAAAACAAAAACCTCCAACATCATATTAGTTATATGTCCCCAACAAAGAAACTACATTGGTTTGAATAACCTTCACACAAACACACACAGCTCTGCCAAGACACGTTTGAAGAAGTGCAGCAATATAAAGAAGGCAGGTAAAGAGATACCCGTCGTAACCCACCATTGCCGTCATTCCACGCGCAACGACGATGCAATATCGCAGCTCGCCGGAAAATGGTGATATCGGGGGAGAATGGTTTATGGCTTCCGAAATGAAGCAGTGCAACAGACCAACAACGCATTAAACAAGAGCCTCTTTTGCCGTAGATGAACCCTGGCTAAAATCAATCAGGCGTAGTAGAGCCTATTACGTTGCATTGTCGATCGTGGATACCTTCCAATGCGTACACTGTGGACACGGTGGTCGGTAAGAATACCATCTGCGTTGGAGAGATGTGTGGCATGCATGTGCCAAAACGGATGCCTACGCTCGGCTACAAACAGTACGAAGACGAGGACGACAAGAGAAACGAATGCAATTTACTCCAACCCCCCCCCCCCCCCCCCCCCCCATCCACATCGTCCACAACTTTTTTCTTAGGAATTTGATATAGTTGGCTGGATGGGAAGCAAATGGTGATGAATATCGCTGGGCTGCACCAATAAGACGAAATCTCTCTCTCTCCCAGACACATGTTAGGTTACTTGTTTAGGTATTATCTGTAGCTGCCAATATTTCTGTTTCCATCTTCCACATATAATCAACCCTGTACACACAATTACAGGGATTACCCTATGCAGCTTATATTCGATAATTCGGCCGTACATGTTAACAAGACTGGATGGCTGGATCTGCAATATCCATAAAATCTTGGAGCTTTGGAGCACGCATCTTTTGCTCGTAACTGTCTATTTTTGTCCCAATCTTTCTAGACCAGGTATATTAAACCTGAACTGGATCAGCTATAACGTTTCTTTCGCACTATCTTCATCAGATACGTATTCACTCCTACGGTGCTCCAACTAGCGTAACGAACCGATTGCCTAAAAGGTAAGAGAGGTGGGTTTCAGCGAGACTTCCTCATCGACAAGCAGCAAGAAATGTTGCTAATTTTGGGCAGATCGGCGCGCTGCAACAATAGCAAAACGGTGCATAAGAAGAAGAAAAAAAGGTTTGAAATATACGGTAACCTTTAGCAGCGTCGACTTCCTGGCTGTGATTTAAATGGGTTCTAATGAGTAAATACTAATCGACTCATGTAAGGGATGAATGTGACACATTTTAAACAATTTTATAGTAAATTGTAACAATTTATAATACGGATTGTTTACTACTCCAGTGATTTCATTGTATTTTATAAGCAATTTTTTTCCAAAATTTCTTTCCACGCGTTCGGTGTTCTAATAATGGAGAACAAGGACAAACCCGGCATATGATGACGCTGGCAAAATTGCAATGGAGTTTTGTTGTTTAAATAAACAAAGCGTAGTGTGCCACACAACAAAAAAAAAACGCGGAATTTGGCCAGATTTTGTTTATTTTGTTCCGGGACCGATACAAGCCGAAAGAAACGCCATCCGTAGTAGCGCGCTGTTGCTTAAATTAGGCGACGAATAAATATGCGTCAGCACAAGAAAAATATATTACAATCGTCGGCCAGACCATCCTTCCTTCCTTCCTTGCTAAATGCATTCAAAAAAGACCTCATTACAAACAGATGCGAAGGGGAAATAGAAATGTACGTCATTTCATCATGAAAACAGTATTCAAAATGGCAACATCGGCGCCACCACCATCTCCAACAAAACGCCTTTGAAAAACTAATTTTATTTCGTTATATTTTTTGTTTCAATTTTTATCGATCCTTTTTTTGTTCTGTCGTTATCCTGTTTACTCAGCAGCACCACCACCGAGACACAACAACAGTATGGATTATGTTACCCATTTGCACGGTGTTCGGGAGTGGTGCATACATACATATATATTATCGGCCCATATCGGAAACACTCTCGGGAACACAATATGCTGCTATTGAATCGACTGTTTACTCAAGCATACAGCAGCACATAACTTGCGTCCCCTTCGTAGGTTTACACATGCCAAGTGCTTGATTAATATAATACCCTACTGATTCGTCTGAAGTACTGTTCGCCATTCTTGTTCCGTTTACTTCGGACACAATCAAGTCTAACTATAACCCCTTTTAAAATTTATCCTACGCGTGTATCCAACGACAGAAACCCTCTTCTGTCGCACGAGGAGCAAAACGCCCAGGGTACAGATTCATCATCACTACGAAATACAAATACTAATACAACCTTGAAATGCAGGACCCATACATAAAAGGCATTTAATGCACCCTTTGCATTTAAATTTCAAGGATCAAAATTAGATTTGCAAAACTTATATACCTGCGAAAAAAAAGCGAACCCTCTATTCAAACCCTTTCTCGTGTATGCAAGGACTTACTGTGTGTTTTTTAACATGCAATGGGGTTAAATTTAACTTTAAACCAAAAATGCAAAGAATAAAGATGTAGGCAGATAAGGTGCATGGAAGTATAATATAATTATGACACTAGAACAACGTGCATTTAAAACAGAGCTATCGGACGAGTGGCCATAATAGGACACGTCTGACTAAATGATTGTTACAGGATTTCCCGGATTTTAGGATTCGCTCCGATTTTTTAAAAGATTCCAATACAAATTTAAATTTATTCAACAGTATTTTGATGCTTTCCTAATTATTTTTTCCTGGAGCTCAAAATTTTTTAAAGCCCAAAACTTTAAACAATCGGTTTCCTACACATTTGGGAACATATAAACTTGAAAAAGAGACAAAAAATATCTCCAAAAACTTTCGGGATATCCTGTAATTGGTTCGTAGTACAAGATGTCGATTTTATTTTGTCATACACTAAATGCGACAAGTTGGACCAAGACGTAGTAATTTTGCTTTCGTATGCATTTTATATTAATCCATTGATTTATGACCACACAGGTGGTATGGTACAGCCGATGGTGCAGACAATAATTTTTCAAACATTATTCTTTATTTTAAAATTTTAATTAACAAACTTCAATTACATTAACAGTCAAGCATTTAAAAAATAAACAGTATAAATTGTTGAAATAACTGAGCAAAAATAAAGTTGTGTACTAAATGAAGCAACTCTTGTCAGAACTAAGTGCACCCATGTAGGAAAGATCCACAACCATTTCCATTGCTTTAACGTAAACTATATCGACCAAAAATTACTTGCTTCATTACGATACCCGCTCATCTGTCAACACACTCTTGGTAAAATGTGATTAACGACGAATGTCTCGTGCGCTTATGACAGGCGCCGAAAGAAAGCAAACCTGCGCAGCGCTAGTTTCCGCAACAGCTGATTTTGCGCAATTTACTGACCTTGACGATCGAATAATAAAAAGTGACGCAAACTACGTACTATTTATTTCGCACCGGTAACAGACATTTGTGCGGTAGTGGGCCCATTCACTAACACGACAGGATCGAGGTTTAATTCCCGCTCAAATCGTATAATGTCATAGAAGCAGAAGAAGCTTGCTTCAATAATCTGGAAGATTATTATCATCAAAAGGGCACAAATGGAATTTAGTGCTAACATTCCACATGCTTGCTTATTTATTCTAAAAAGCTACTCTTAACATCACATCAGAATTCGAAAGTAAATTAAAAAAAAAGTTGGCAGCACCACCACCTCAAAAAACACGCCTATCAACAGTAAACCATTTGATGGCTGTGTTGCGCCGCACGCGACCAAAAACCGTCGTATAGTTTGGTTATTGGTCTCATCATTTTCCGGTCCGGACCACCGGCACAAGATGTGTTTTCCGAAAATTTCCATCCAATCCTTGTGCCGCCACCGCCTTCGTGCAGCAGCAAGCGCTTGCTTCCTCCTTGACACCATCGTTTGTGCAATGCGCGCGATTTTCGAAAATAGAATCTCAACAGCAGCAGCTCAACTACTTACGGACAAAATTGAATTTTGGAACACGATAGCAGATGGCGCATTAGGCAACCGATGGTGCTGCTTTGCTGCCGGTACTGCTAATCATCACCACCACCACGCAGCAAAGCGCACACCAGAACAAGAAGATCAGATACGTTGTGTGATCATCATAAATTTACTGGCGTTCAAGGATAACGCCCCTCGCTTTTTTTTGCGAGATTTCGATCTCCCCTGGCTAAAACCAAATAGTGATGAAAATGTTTAAATTTGTTTGTTTGATACTAGAAAATCGTTCTTTTGCGCAATTTTCAAGCTCAAGATCGTTAAACAAACGGGAAATGGCTTGTGTGCGTATGGATTCTACTTCACGAATCAGTTTGCATTAGAATCGATTGCAGATGAACCATCATGTCAAGAGTTTTCAGATTTCGTAAAAACTTTTTTAACGTTACCATGCCATCTTTAAGATCACTACAAAACGTTCATAATCCACCTTTGGCCCTAATGCTTTTTTTTGCGTATGTGAGATTCAAAAAACTCAAAACACAACAACAGCGCTTGAGCATTTCGTTTCGGCGGTTAAAATCCTTGAAATGCAGGAACGCGCAGCTACTAAACCACAAGAGAATGCCAGGAAGAAAAGTGAAAACAGCATGCACAGGGGAGGAGCCGTTCATTGAAACGATGTAGGAAATGATGTCGTTCGAAAAAGCGACAGCGCCACACACATGTGCCCCCCAGCCGAGCGACATAATATTTACCTTCCCCTCGTTTTTTTTTTTTGCGCGAAGAAAAACATTCTTGACACTGAACTTCATCTTCACCCAAACCAACCATGGCCGAGATTGCGTTGGCCGACCCACCGACGACGACCGTCCGGTGGAATACGGGAGAGTGTGTACGTCTACTACTACTACTACAACACTCCGCTACGGTCGTAGTTGTTTACCAGCCAAGTTGAGAATGCGTACTGTAGTAGGATGTAATGTAAATATGATTTATTTGATAGCACTTGCGCACGAAGAAGGCGCAAGTGTCTTACCCAAACATTAAGTTTGGTACCCCGTGAAGCAAAGATAATATTCAAATATTTTGATTAAATAGAAAGGACACACACCATCATTTTACTTCACCATTACATAAGAGCATGGAGCAAAATGTATAACAGGCCACTGCTTCATTGGTAAGACGACATCGGTGAACCACTAGAACCCTAACTACTTTGTCACATTTTTTTTCTAAATTTTTGGACACTTGCCAATCTATCAGAGACCGTATTTTTAATGTGCATCTCTGATGGCGCGAACATCCACATCAACGTTAAATGCTAACGACGAGAGAAAACGTCGGCGGTGCGTGAAATTAAAAAAACGACCATCATCCAAAAACCGTTCAGATTTCATGGGGGTAAAATTGCGTTTTAAAAGATATACGATTTTCGATCTTGACAAAAAAGGATATAAATAATATCAAATTTGAAAAAGTTTTTATGATACTAATTTGGTAGAAGTTGCACGCCACATCATGCAACGAATATTATAATGCCAAACAAAAACTTTCAAGACAAACATTGTATAACATGATTAAATCTTGCCAACAAAATAACATTTACCCACAAAAAAAATACAAAACATTACTCAAAAAAAGATGCCCAAAGTTAGTTCATCCCGGACAGAGCAGCGCGCGTAGAGCACACAATTCGGTTACCGACAAAAAAAGGAACTAAAATGAAAACATCAACACTTACCTCCTCGGGAACTTTCTCGCATTCACCATTCACCCGCTCCTCGTCCTTCTCCTTTTTGGCCGGCTTCTGCTTGTCCTTTTTGCTGAACGACAGGCTGCGGAAGGACCACTTCTTCTTCGGCTTCTTTGCCTTCTTGTTGGCCTCATCTGCTGCTGGCGCTTTGCTATCGTTTAGTGATTCATCGTTGCTACCATTTTCGAGCGTTTTATTATTGCCGTCCGATTCGCCGTCCGAGGTTGGGGATGCGGCGGCCACACTGGTGTCACCACCGCCGCCACCGTCGCCACCCTCTTTGTTGGACTTTTCTGTGGTGGAGTCCTTTTCATTTTCGGCCGCGTCGGTTTCCACTTTCGTTTCCTGTCGTCATTTGGCACCGCAATCGCAGTACAAGGGCCACACAGAACATAACAACACAGCACGCGCATCAGGACGAACATACAGAACGAAAACATTCCCAAGATGGTGGTGGTACGGTTCGGTTTCGGGTGGTGTGGGGACGCACGATGATTATGAATTAGTATTTGTGACCAATTGTGATGTGCGGTGGTGTAACATATGGGACGAGAACATCATGGAGAGAGAAGAAAAAATTGGAAAACAAAATATTAGTAAGGAATGAATTCATGTGAAAATGACAGAATATCATTTGTTGAAGCATAACTATTTCGAACAAGTGTACGTTCTGTTGTTCAGTTTATATTTGTTATGATTGTATTTGTCAACCCCTTACTCAATACATGATATGAGTTACAGAACAAATACACTCCCTTTCATTAAGTTTTATTATATCAGTTAATATTTCATGCTTCTCGATAACACTTAACGGTAAAAAACATTTGTTTAACAGCCAATTCATCCCGGAGATCATCTTGAAAAATGTTATTCTTCACAATCGAACGGTTGTAGCACAAAAGTTCATTTCTGTTTACGCCTGACAGTATGCAATCGTTTGACAGCCCATTTGATCAGCACGAAACGTTACCCGCGTAACGCTTCCATCTAGCAACGGATGGACAAAACCACATGCAGCAAACCGTACTTAATAGCGTTACGTTTTCGGTCTTTTTTCTTCCGGAGTGGCAATCGTGAGATTTTTAACTGGTCTGAAGAGCATTTTTTGGCATGATAATGATTATTATGAAACATTCTGAAAAAGTAATATTCCCATCTCTGGTTTTATAGCACAACAAGGCACACTGCATGGTGATGCCCTTTGGACAGCGAATGCAATAGCAATGCACAAACCGTTAGACTAGCTCCACTGTGAAGCAGCGTGTTTTGTCTTCAATAATCACCAACTGCAATCAGGACTGAAATAGAACCGAACTAGAGCCACACATTAAAATGGAAAACGTTATCTTATTGTTGCTGATACTACAAGTAAACTATATTTAGGCGCCGGTTGGAATTTAGTCGGTGCGCCTGTTTTGTTATCGGTACACTCATTCCAACGTATTCCCGGTGCACCCATAACGATGATTAAGAAAATATTCAACAACTTATCGCCTGCGAGGAACCTTCGTATTGCGCGATGACCCCCGTACAGAGAAACACGCACCAGCAGCCGCCACCGATAGGTTCGTTCGCATCATTATCACCGCTTTTTGTGGAACGCCATTGATAATCCCTTATGCATCGGGGATCACATAATTTAAAAATATTTATAAACCAGCTCTCAACCCGGTCGGTCGTATCATGTGCAAGCAGATAACTCGACACGGGATGAATCACTGTCAATCGGCGTGGGCAGATGTGTGCAAACGACGCAAAATACTAATTACACCAATCATCTTTCCTTACACCGGCACAGAGTTGGCATTTCCACCAGGACGCTATCACGCGCGGAACGGTCTGGTCAGAGCATAACCTCATCCTCAGCAAAAGGCATCAGGCTGATTTCATTATCGCCCGTCACACCAGAGCGTAGTCTAGGCCGGGTGAAACGCAATAGACAACATCGTGCCCGAGTGCACAACCTTTCGCACAAAATCAACAACAAACCAAACGGTGTTATGGACGGACTCCCGCGCGGGGAAAAGAATTATGATCATGCACACCGCCAGCTTCCACAGCACAGAGGATGAAACGTGAAAGGTTGCGGACTGACAAGCGAAATAAAATGCGCGCACCGCCGCCGTTCCCAATCTCGCATTGCACTTTGGCTTGGGCTTTTTACTTTCCGGCATCGGTGGTCGAGAAGCCAATAACGCAGCCAGCAATGGGGTGCTATGCAATTAAAGTAAAGCGAAACAAAGGAGGAACAGTGGTGGACCACGCGCGATGCTTTAAGCGCCATCGCGATCGAAGTACAGTTATGATCGTGATTATTTTAAATGAGAACAACACAACTGAACCTCAATGTCTGGCATTACACTATGGGCTCATCAGCTGGCACTATTCTGTGTCGGTTGGTAGCCTCGCTGCACTTTGATCGGTCAGCTTGCTCCCGCATCCAAACACACGTTGGAACACGCTTTCAGCTCATGGCAGTTGCGTGAGTGTCCCATGCAAACACATCAACGTAGTCGAGCAAAAGTTTGAAAACAAACCCCAAAAACAACAAATCGGACAACAAATCGAGGATTTCAGGGTATTTTGATTGCTCGTTCACGTCACTCCCAATTAATCCCCTATTATCTTGCCCAGTTCGTCGTGGCACGCTTCATTTCGGGACGCGTGGTCAATACAGCGAGAAGCTTGGCGTTAATCTTGTTTACGATTAACCACTGCGGACCTGTGGCATGCATATCTACTTGTGGAGGAGTAGCGCATTCGCGCATCGATAAATTATCTCGCTTGTATCGAGGCAAGAAATCATAAACATCCAATTAATTGGTTTTGAGTTGCCGTGAGGATAGCAACACAGCAAATAAATCGTGGCACTGAAACGAAGCTTCATACTTGGTAGGTGATACAATTGGAAAAGCTGCTAGCAAAGCTGTCATTGAATTTGGAATATTTCTAGCCACTTGCCAAGTTTTCAAGTACAAATTATGACTATCTCCTCCAGATCTTGAAGGATTTTTGAGATTGACGTGCGAGCCATTTTTGGAATCTGGTCTAGATTAATTGTGCTCTATTGCTATTCTAAAACTACTTATTTTACACAAATCTATCTACATCACTTTTCTCTTCATAACATAAGGTTGTGAGCATCACAAAATGAATCTTTCTTTCTCCCTGGTGTTCATTTTTCAATCATACCCCCATGACTGGGTACATTCGATATAGATGAATCAATGTATCGGAATGAAAGGTGCGTGTGGGTACACTTCACTGTCCAAAATTCCAATCGAAAGGTACAAGAAGCGCACGTGGTTAGCCCAACGGAGCATTAAATCTCGAAAGTAATCATTACCGTTAGAATGTTACCTTTCCGCCCAACTGAAGAAAAAAACCCGATCCCTCTGGCCATCCACCATTACCACCGTTTGCTGGGTAAGTGATTTAGAAAGCCATCAATCAAACATGTACGCAGATACGCGCACGCTCGCTTCTGAGTCGGTGAAAAGTGCGAACATGAGCGAAAAGTGCACCCATGCTGCTGCTCTGCACTCACGGGTTTTGCCTTCATTCAACGTAAACGGACAAGTTTCCCTTTTTTTCTCACGAGTATCCATCGAAACCACACGCATTTCGGTAGAGAACACTTTCTTCCTCGCCGAGGCACAAACACACAGTGACGGTCGGTATCGCACAGTCGCAAAACATCGTCAACGATGACGATAACTATTATGCACGCTTCAATTCGCAAATGTGCAACGAAGCAAACCCCGTACATTCCGGCTCAACGCCTCACGGACTAATCTCGTTTCATCTTAGGAACTCCCTGTAATTACGGGACTTTGCGTACAACAGTACCCCCGGGCTGGGCAGATAACCCCCACCAAAGCAGTGCATTTAGACGACACGGTAACCCTTTAAAAAGGATAATCGTTTTTTTGTTCTGAAGTAATCAAAGGGAAAACGTTGTAATCAGACTGTGCTTGTTTGGGTTCGTGGTTGGCGCGTTGAAAAACCACTTTTGGTTGGAGGATGAAATATTTTTAGCTTGCTTTGCTAGCTAATCGGTGCATCCGCCGCACACTCACATTTTCCTCGCTGCCTTATTTTACATAGGAAATACCAGTGACGTTCCTTTCGATAGGAATTCAAATAAGTAGAGAAAAACACACAATGCGAGTAAAAACAACGAGCGACATTCTAGCTGTCCTAAGTCTATCTTGATTTAGGAGTGCACGCACAAGTCGTCTACAAACCCCAATCGACATTCATTGAAGGGAAAACGCGTAAACGTCACTACGTGATGCTTCCTGGTGCAACAAACGCACCACCATTATATTTAGAAATAACCAGCCATTCGCTCGCCCCTCAGGCCCGATTTAAGCAAGAAGAGTTAATTGATCATTTGCTGGTAACCGTTACGGGCGGTGTCCACCATGCTTTGATTAGATCAATTGAAAACACAAAGAAATTATCGTTTCTCACGCAATGTCGTCTCCAAGGAAGATGTCTTGTAGGTATGTGAGAGAACATTTAGCAATTGAATGCTTCGGGGCACGGCGCACAAAGAAACAGTGGAACATCCCGTTATTCAACCTAGCATTAATGTGTTTTTTTTCTTTTTTCTATCATCAGTATTTTGAAATTATTGACCTCTAAAATGTACATCTAAAAAATTCTGTATATTATACTTAAGAACAGAATCAGATAAACTTTAAAACCGACGAAGCACAAATCATGATCGGGTTGAAATTTATCTTTCATAAACATTAGCGCTGCCGCTATCCTGAACTTCACTGTGGCCCACGAGCAGACACCCGAATTCCATGCTCGCTCCCCTCGCTTTTTCAATGCGTATCATTTATTACATAAAGACCACGATCGTATCACGTTTCAAGTTGAACTTGAACCTGGCCACCGCCACGCAACTCTCTAAACACGCCGGTAGCATCGTACCGAAACAAACCGACTACAAGCGGGAGAACGGATGGAAAGGTAAAACCCGTCAAAAAGCAATTCCATAACTAACGATTGAGAACTTTCTCTAATTAGCCAGAGCCAGCGAAAGCACACGCAGCAGCAACCTTTTTCACGCCAGCATTATAATTTTCTATCCACGGTCGTTCTTCTCATCTTTCACAGGTTCTAAAAGATTATTTAACGGCTATAAGTCACGCAATAGGGAAGCTGCTGCTGCTGCTGCCGCGGGCGGGTTCCATTCTCACACGGCATGAAACGGGGTACAACAGGGAACCTAAAACGTGGAACCACAAAAGACGTATTTGTTTATCCGTTGCGTTCGGGAATGCGACGGTCGCGTACGTCCGGGGGTGTAGCTGTGGAAAGAATTCATCCACAAGGGTATGAGAGAAAACTGTGGCATACAAAACTTTTCTAATCACCCATTTTACTTATTTTTTATTAGCTTTTGTGCTCGAAAGGTACATTTTTCCAGATTTGAAATAATTGAGGAAGTAAAGTGTAACCAAAGTATTAAGTAAGCTAAAGGCAACTCGTCAAAAAAATACCAATATCTTGGGGGAAAAATCACAACAACAAAGACAAGTAGAAGCTAGCAAGTTTTAAACCCGTATTACCTTCGGGATAGGACTTCCTGGTTTCTGGTTTGAAAATCTTAAAATAAATTCTTTAATTTACGATCATGTTTTCCAACTCGACCGGTATTTCTCCCCTACGCCAGACATTCGTGCTCCCATGAGCAACGAGAGATTTATTTAACGCGTGCGACACCTCGTCTGCACGTGCACCCCATCGTTCAACAGCAGACGCAACAAACCTGTGCCTGTATGTGCCTTTAAAAGACATACACCAAGTGCAGCAGGCTGGCAAGTGTTAGGAACAACATTCGGAACTCGTTTGTACAAAAAACATTACCGAGGTTCGTCTTACATTACTAATTCACACAAATCCACAAGGTTCCATTCGTTGCTATAAACTAATTAGTTGCTATAAATAATTTAACCATTTGACAGAAACTACCTGGACCTCCCAGAACTGCAAATGTACTGCACACGCCAAAACTACGAGAAACAACAATCTTTACGATGCGTGTAGGCGGCTTATATCGTGAAAATGATCACCTCTATTAGATACATTACTGCACTGCTACCAATAAATTATGCATCTTATGTGCGCACACGGCTACTTTCTCACGTCACGAGAACAACGGGCCGAGATGTGTATTTTAATCCATTCCATCCTCCTACGCACGCAGAAGACGCTGCTGCCCGGCATATCGCCTTCGGAGAAATATTTCATAGGATTATGGCACTAAAAGTGGTTTCTCTTTCTATGCCTTTTCTGTACAACCATAACAAAACCGACATCCGTTCCGCTGCTTTGGCCGTCGACGACAAGTTCATAGCACAACACACCACCATGAAAACGAATGCCAAGGTCTCGGATTGCGTGAGGTAGGTCAGTGAGCTACCCCTCGTGGGGTGGTCGGTCTCACAGTATATGGGACACTTAAAAATTATATCGTCTCTCAAACAGTACTGTGGTAATTGAGATTTGCTCAATTTTGGATTCATATTAACACTGAGCTTATTATTAATTACTTCAAAATTAATCCTTTTTGTCGAATTACTTAAAGAAACGAACAGATACATAATCATAGAATATTGTGAAAAGTAAGTTTTCCCCTTTAATTAATTAACACTCACATTTTCTCCATCGTTGTGTTGAGTATCGCCATTAGCCTGTGCTTTCAGCTGATCGACTTCGCCAATTTTTTCCAGCTTGCCAGTTCCTTCCGCGACCACACCTTCCTTGGCCGGGTCTGTGGTTATGTTTACCGAACGCTTACTCTGTGCCAGTCCCATCTTTTATTTTTTCGATGAAGCTTTTATCTGTAAAGATACAAAAAAGGGAACTATTAGAATGATTGTTGTAACATTGCGGGTATTAAATCTACCATATACGATAACCATATCGTGAGGCGACACAAAAAACAAAAAAAAAATCATAATATCAATTTTATTTAACAATCAACACGATGAAGAATTCTTTGAAAAATAATTAGGGATAGAAGTTTGACGGATAAATCCACGTGGTGGTGGTAATTAATCAATATATTTACATATCATCAGCTGCGTAACAAGACAGGGAAGCAAAAAACCACTTCAATCTTCGCAACCAACCAAGGTCGCGTATACATGGCTATCGGAATTCAATTTCTCAAGATTAATGATCATCGTAACGGTCAAGTGTTGATGCCAGCCAGCAAGCCAGTTTCGGCTTTGTGCCCTAACTTAAGCGGTTACACATAATGAGCTGTTGACGTCAATTTGCCGCATTCTTACGTTTATCATTTTTTTTTAACTTGAAATATATAATAGCTTGTTGCAATTGAGACGAATATTTTAAATGTTTGTCCAGACAAAAATGATGAAGTCAGGTGACCCCTTTTTTTGTTAGATATCACTTATAAATAATTCCTGTTTTTTTCTGTTAACATAACATCAACAAACACAGACTGATACACTGATTGTGCCTAAGACTTTTGAAACTACATTCTGCTTAAATTATAATAAACAACATATAAGCCACAAAATGTCTCATTTCGTGAATGTCGTGAAAGTCACTTGGCCAGAACAACCATTTTCGTAAATGTCTTCATTCGTTGCAGTCGCGACTACCACTCCATACACGGATGTATCCAAAACCTATCATACCATACCCTACATTTCCTATCCAGAAAGCTCACCCCCCTGTGTCAATGTCACCGGGGTAGAGAGCAGGGTATACCAAATCACCGCCTTTGAATTGCTGACAAGCAGAACACCATCAAACCCTTCCACCCATCGACCACAAATAAAATAGGGCTATAACATTTTATGCCTTTTGGGATGAAGGCAACAACACAAGTTAACCTTCAAAATAAAGCACAGCATTCAGGCTGTGAGTAAAATACAACCGTGCATTAAATTGAAAGAGTTCATAAAATTGTAATGAATTTTGTAACGTACGTTAGTCGAACAGCTCACAAGAATGTGTGTCTGTAATCACTACAATACATCTCATCTGGGTGACTTTACACAGAGTTCGCTTTTCTAATAACCAATCCTACAGATTTGTTTACTTGAAAGCATCTGAACAAACAAAATTGAGAGGGCAAATTATTTATTGTCCCAAATAACATTCCATATATTTACTACTCTGCTTGCTAGCTGCGTTGGCAAACAAATTGCTGGGATTTTAAAATAATCAAATTTTATGGCCACATTAAAGCGCTTACAGTAAAAAGCGCCATTACAGCACAACACTTCCTGATAACTAAGCAAAGATGAGTCGTCGGCGATGATCACGCTCCCGAAGGAAAATCAACGTGGGTCAAGAGCAATTTCCGCAAAAACCCCTTCCAAGTTCTTCCTCGTGACAAGTATGAATCACCGCCACCAACGCTCGTTGCGCTAGGGAAATGTTGTATAAAGCTTTATTTTGAATTTTAGCTGACACCGCAACCATCATAGTAACGTTCAGCGCGATGGAAGGAAGAAGGTGATTCAGCGCGACACCAATTGCCATCGGTGGCTCTAAAATGTGTGAGAACGTTCTAACAATTTCAATTAAACAAGCACCACAACGCAGCAGTAACATTCATCAGCATTTTACTACGAACCCACCAGTCAGCGTTGGTGGGTGTAGTGGAATGGATGATACCGGGAAAGTTCAGCATATTTGCAGGTGTGCGTGCATAACTCATCAAATAAGCTGTTTTCTAATAAATGCCTTATCGAGCTTGAGCGCACATTGGTTTCCAAACATTCTCACATACACATCCCAGTGAGTTGCTGCAATTCTCGAACGCCAGGCACATTTTTTTTCCCGTGAACAGTTGACATACAGTTCTGGTGGTTGTTGCACCCCACTTCTATGTTTTGATTTTATTTGTAATCGTAGGGGTCAGCTCCACAGTGTGGGACCACGATTTCATTGACCATCGACGGGTCAGCTGTAGTTTCTTCAAGAAGGCACACGTCAAGCCGCTGGCAGGAAGCTTCTGAAAAGGTAATGTCCGATTTGGCCTTTCTTCCGGGGGTCGGTACTGTGTGTAGCAGGATGCAACAGATAGACCGAATGACACGTTCGAAGGCTTCTCTTCGACTCATCCCTCTAAAAAAACCCCAGTTCAACCCAACTACTACAATCCGTGTGTGGTGTTCACAAGCCGACGAAGGCGACGATGGCGATACCGGTACGTGCAAGAAGCCAGGAAACGGTGTCATAAACCGTTATGTTTAATCAGCGTATAGCTAGAGCGCGCTCGCGCACATAACCGTACATTAACGTGGGTAATCTTGCTGTTATTATGTTTTGATGGCTTGGCTTTAGTATTCCGGGACTGGCTAGAGCAAGCAAAAAAAAAATACACTGTCGATCGCTGGCGACTGGAATCATCAGGTACGCGTTACAAGTGATACGGGCGAAACAAAATAAAGTTGGCAGCGATGGGGCTGTAGAGAGTGAGGATGAAAAAAAGGCCTCCCCATATTCAAGAATACGGTAGAGAGCCAGCCAGCCAGCCAGCCTGTTGTGCAGAGGCCACCCCCTCCCCCCTCCCCACTAAAAGGTGAGAAAAGGCTCACTCAAACAAAGTTGTCGAGTACCGTGCAATTCTCAGGCATCGGAACACAATTTTCTAAATCATCCCCTTCATGGAGCATGGAGCAACACCACGACGACCCAACGGGACTTGCCCGTACACTGTGTGATTGTGAGATATAGAGTCAGCACGTTTGAACGGCAATCTAGAAAATAGCTCCAAATGAACGTGATTTGTCAAATCTCTAACCTGAACGAGGAGCCTCAACGTGGGAGAATTCTACCAACCTTGGAAGGGTTTAGGAATGAACTAGCCATATTAGAACTGCTTTTGAACTCTGTTTAAAATTAGATGGTCCATTTTCGAGAACAGCTGGACACTGAATGCACTTTGAAATATTTAAGGGCTGTTAATATTTTAAAAATGTTGAATTTAAAATTATTCGATCGATTCTATATCATTTTTAAAGGTGTTGAGAAGCTAGTTTTACCAGTAAATGTTAGATACTTCATCTTGAACCATGTCTAGAAATAATTGAAGCATTGCTAGTTCATCCTTCAAACTCTGGAATTACTTGAAAATAAGGTACACAATAATAATGACTTAAACAAAAGAAAGAAAAAGAAAAGAAACTATGATTAACCTATGTAAGATAGAGAATATCTTCTCTGTCTGTCTCTGAACGTGCCCGAGGCTTTAATTTACTAATCTATTTCGTATGTACCAACAAAAATACCGGTTTGGCTTCATATTCTTTGTCGTTAGTCTTTGGACGCGATCTTCACCACATGTGTACGGAACAAACTTAATATGTCTGCCCTTTCTGCTGGTGCTTGGCAGAGTGTGCACCATATGTTGTGGAGACAAACCACCACACGGGGGGAGGTACTATACTAGCTGAAGCTTCCTTCCTTTAAATGGCGAAAAGGCAAAGAGAACAGCGCGGACCCGTTTACGCAATGGGAAAGCGGGTGCGCAACTGTGCTGAAGCAGCTGCTTGCTTCTGTTCTGCTGCACACCCGGCTTTGGGTTGAGGCCCCGCAGCACTCAAGCGAACCCCGGCGATGGGGAACACCACCAGAACACGCCCGTATATACATGCATACACACACACATATATATATTTCCATGCATTCGTCGTTCGCGATCGCGCATCCATCGTTAATGACCTTGTGCCGGTCGACGGCACTGAGATGGCTTGGCTCTGAATTTACCACACCAGGTTGCTGCTGCTGCGTGTGGTGGTTCTACCGCCGCTTGCCATTGCTGAAATAAGGCTAAAATGGGGAGCGCGCGTTAAGGGACCGGCAAGAACGAGCCCCATCCCCTTCTTCGGTGTAGATGCGAACATCCGAGAGAATGCATCTGGTGACAACACAACTTCTTGGTTGAGCCGAGCTGGCCGAGTACGAAAAATGGCAAAGGCAGCAACGATCGAAACAGAACGTGACTAATCCGTACGAGTTTATTTCTGGCCTTAAATCCTCGGAACTCGTTAATCCCGTTCTTGGTAATTGTATTACACTACGGGAAGCAAACGATTCTTGCGATCGCTCAAATGCTCATAAAACTGACAGCATTTTTATTACGCAAACTGTATGTTGTAAATTGGATTTTAAATGAGAGGCTTAACATTGTCAAATTATTAGAACTTGATACTGAATTTACCACCTTTTGTCGATACATTCTTTGTTACTCTGTAGATTCAGGCACTTCAAAGGTTTCCTTCGGTGAGTTTCTTTTTCGGGGTTTATTCCTCTTGCTACCTTTCTTTTTTCGGAAAGGGTTCGTAAGTCGTTCGTTTTTTTTTCGGTCGTATAAACATCAACATTAAACGCACACTTGGCTAGCAGACAAAAAAAAAAGCCAGCTCCGTCACTTTTCCAAACGTCTCATGCAGAAAGCTGAAACATGTGACAATGATACTTCCGGCATGCACAAACAAAACGCCACCAGCCGGTGTGACATGGGCACAAAAGTGCGGTATAGCTAGCTCGCACGATGTCTCTCGGGGTGAAGCAGTTGTGGCTTAAACATTCGACACATGAAAACATATCGCCATCTATCGCCGCACACAGGCACATACGTTAAGTGCAAAACGCCACCACAAGCCAATGGGTCGGTCCGCTCCTCAATAACTCTCCCCTTGGTTAGGGGGTTAGGCAAAGAACTCGATGACACACCAGGCGCGATTAGTATGCAAATTCAGTCAAACACACCGAAACAGGAATTTCATCAACCCAACCCGCACTGATGTTGGTCGACACCGGCGAGCCATACGTTCGAAGGATCCATAAAATGATGGTCATAAAAATAGCGCCCAGCACGCTCCCTTCGTCTGCCGCTTCTTGTGACCCAAAGAAACCGTTTACAGCGCTGTAGGGACTGTTGAATTTAGTCGCGACACTGGGACCGGATCTGACCGACAACAAACACACATTTATCGAGCGCGGAACTGCACTAATGAACACACTAATATCCGCAAAATTAAAAGCCTACAGAAAATACGAAAACAAACAACTAAGAAGCGATTGTAACGAATGCGACGCAACAGACCTCCCCGATCCGTCATCATTATTATGGTCTCCCCCCTTATCAGTACTGCAGTACCGGAGGTACTACACCGTAGCTCACTGAACTAATCAATTTTCAGATGGGTTTTTTTCTGGGTAAACCACCACCTCTCAACACATTGCACAAATGGGCATCCTGGAATGGAGATTTGGGTACACGTGACCACAGCACAGCATCAACTTCATTAAAACAGCACTGGAGTAGGTATTTGATTCGTGATCGACATTTATTGCGCATTTTCTGAAGCTCCCCCGGGCGATTCACCATTATAACCAGCCAGGGACCTGTTTGTGTGTAGTTCGCTTCTCAGCAAAGATAAGCAGCATAGAAGTAATACAGTTGTATGGGTGGGGGGGGGCAGCAAACCCCTCCAAAATCATCGATTTGGGTGCCCTTGTTGCTTTAATCTTATATCTCATCTCACAAGTCCAGTCAAGAATGATGAATACTATTGTTGTACACCGCCTGAAAACGACAACATCAAACGTTGCTAGAACAAACAAGGCACAAGAAGGAGCCCACTTGGTAGTCAGTCAAAGCGGACGAAAGCCACAAATGCTAATCAAATTTTTGCAAAAGTCACGACATTTGGTGGAGCTGTTTTCGCTCTTTCATGTGCCAATTGATTAGTTGCACGAGCGCGAGGCTACAGAGGGCTAGATGATTGTACAAACGCGACCAAGAATAGACTGGACAGCGTAGTAACAACGCACTGATGAACGGACCATGAACATTTGTAAAGTAAACGCACCCATGTCTTTTGAGGTTGTGAGCAAAGATATAACAGATAATTTGCATCAGCAACAGTTCTAAGTACAACTAATGGTTAGAATATACGAATGAACATTTTTGACATCCAAATTTAACAGTTTGCTATTTATTCTCCATGAGACAGCCCAAAAACGCGTTGGAATAGATGATCATGCTTATGACGATGTTATGAGTGTATTAGCATCCGAAGCCTCTGTCTTATCAATGAAGTCACGCAAAGTGTGTACACAGTAGGCGAGTATATATGCTAACCTTCAGCGTTGCACCAACGAGAAGAAGCTCAGCTATCTGTACTCCATGAGAGCGGAGAATGTCTGGCATTAATGTCACGTTCATTGTATTAGCATAATTTGATAACACCTCTCACTGTCTGTTTTCCTAATCACATTGGTGGCAGTAGAAAGGAAGACATCATGCTCTGGGTGTGGACATTACTTGAACTTGATACTTGAAGTTGCTATTATTTTAATATTAAAATCCATAACCAGACAAGTGATATATCACAAGATATTTCAACTAACCAGCAGCTACTGCGAAATGAAGCGTACCTATTCCCCTGCCCGGTGAACGAATCACGTATTTATGGAGGTCCCCGAATTCATTGAACCATCAACAATTTCCTTCCAGTCCTATTTGGCATTGGGCGCGCTATCTGATAGCCAATCAATGTCGCACACATCACATGCCACATCGCACCCGTACACAAATCACAAGGAAAGTAAGTGAAGACTTTGGAATCGTTTCCTGCATATCAAACGTGCCAGGGATGTGGTAGTGCCACATCGGAACTCCGCCTCACCACCGCAAGCAGAAGCGTGGTCCAAAATACGGAATCAGTTGCAATCGAGCGGTCGTGCTGAAAATACATACCAGTCCCGCCACAACCTCTTACGAATGAATTATGACTTCATATACGTTCGAACGTACGAATTGCGTCTAGGAGTAGAACATGCTGAACGCATTACACCCTTGACCAGAACCGTACAAATAGGAGTTGTGAAAGCCCACCACACCACAAGTCGAGAGAGAGAAAAAAAACGTTTGGGAAAGAAATTAATATTTCAATAACATTGCATCCGCTGTTCAGCTTCGGCGGGGGCGAGCAACGCCGTACGAAGGTATATAGAATGTAGAAGTGAGAAAAAGAAACAACATAACTGCTGATTCGTATCACGTCAAGTGGGAGCTGCGCGCGTGAAGACGACGAGGATCCCGATTTGATGAGCATACACACAAACAGTACGAAGACGTCATTTCGATTCCATTTCCGGAACCAAGTATTTCCGTTCGCTTTCCGCATCCGCTTAGCGAGTGGGCTAATGCCACGAAGCGAAAAGAAAAAGTATAAGAGACGAACCCGGGAATATTGGAGAGAAAACTAGAAGAATGCTATCTTTGAAAATCTCGGATGTAGATGCAAGTTTGCTAACTGTTAGAAATTATTACTTAATTTAAGTATAATACATACACTATAAAAAATATTATTTTCAAATTTTCAAATATTCAGAGTTCAAATCCCATCCGGACCGTTACCCTGTAGTGAGGGGGCTGACAATCCAACTACATGGTATCATTAAGTCTAGTAAGCCGGAAATCTTTCAAGTAATTTCCAACAAATACTTCTTACTTTCTACAATTGATTTATAAATTATTTATACACAATCATCACCAATTGACCTACTAGACAACAATGGAACACATCAGAGAGCAATTTTTCACTTTGAATCATAAGAACATCATCCAGCGATCTATCTTCATTGGATGCGCGCCTAACTGTACACAATACGCGCGGCGTTCTTGTGGGAATAGAAACATAACAGAATTTTCGGACTGGGAATCAATTAATCTTTGTGACATGTAATCAACACCAGCCCTTGGTCTGCTAGATTTCTTATCATCCCTCTAACGGCACGTAGCCAGACAAGAATTCGCGGCTCAACCAACCGTACGCTGTTTGCAACGGCAAAGGACTCGTTTCCGGCAATAAATTTGTTTACGGATGGTCTCTGTCGGTGGTGCGTTGAAAAGCAAGAAAAAGGATTGACGAGGCTGACAATGGGACAGTGAGAATGTTAGATAAATTTCGACGGTAGCTGGCGGCGGAACAACTGCCCTGCTTCTGCTTTCCGAAACAGGGACAAATATCCCTGACAAAGAAACGCTGCTGATGGACTCAATATAGACATTGTCAAATAATCGCAACGTTCGTAACCCTTCAAGGGATCATTTAAGGGTGTGGCTTTCGTGTGGAACATCGTGTTTACATAGGGCACCGGTTAACGATTCTTCAGCAGAAGCAATTTATATCAAAGTAAAACTGGTAGTATAGGCGATTCTCACTAATATAACATTCAATCGAAGACAAATACAACTAACACATTTTGGATTTAAAATATTTAATATTCCAGAACTATTGCTAGCTATCAAAGAATGTTAAAACATTAGATTGGGTCTCTGAACACGCTTCTCCTTACTTGCCACTATCCAACAGTTTTGTTCAAAATGAGTATCTTCAATTGTTAGCAACTATAGAAAGGGAAAGCACAGGTCCGGATAAACTGTAAAAAAAACGCATCTTTAGCCAACCATGACTCATCCTGCTTAAGCAAAGCAAATTTTAGCCTGAGTAATACAAAAAAGCACCCCTCGTGACGACGAAGAAAGGTGTTCAACACAAGGAAAAAAAACCCGTACGGTCATACAATCATGATGCCGTTGCACGTGGCCAAGGGTTAACCAACATTGCTTTTAACTCCATGTTTTATTCATAATTGTCTTCCGTGTTGAGCGAGTTGTCGCTGGCGAGAAGAACACCACTTCGCGTGGCACAACACCACGCCGCGTGTAGGATGTAACTAGGCTCCATCTGGCTCGAGCAGCAGAAGAGATGGTTTAGGGAAAGCTACCACAGTTTTTGTCTTCCTTTCCATTTTTTTTTCTGTACAGTATACAATGTTCAACGCCCTGGATCAAGAAGGAATCAAGAAAAAACTTAACGAGACAATAAGATAATAAGGTGAAGGTAAAAGAACCTTTTTCCACCGCAATGAAAAACGCCACCGAAGACGTGGGCAACAAAGCGATGCAGAAAGGGCCTCGTGCCTGTGTGTATGGTTGTTCTTTTCAATTTTAAATTCATCAACAGATCGAGCGATCGGCCACCATAAATTATCATGTCGACAACTTTTCACTGCCACCGCCCACAGCGGACACGCAGGCAGACGAATGTTGGTGTGTCGTTATGCCACTGAGGCTTAATTTTTTAATGCACTGACAGCAAGATGAAAGTGTGCAACAGACGCTTTTGGTGGATTTTTAAATAATGTTCCACAAAGAGGAAGAATGATACGGGATTTGTATGGTATAAAAGAATTTCCCAAAAGTGATTTCAAGAACGTTCTAATGCAATTCTCACTAACCAAAGATAGAATCGTGGGTTAGAAAACAGCCTTTTCCTATTCCACATTTCTATACCTTTGAATACCTCCTTGGGGTGGTTCGCTGGCCTAGGCGACAGCGGCGCTGGTTTTCCAACGGCAGGACCGGGGTTCAAATTCTATCTGGACCGCCTCCGTACGCAGGGCTGGCTACTTTGCTACGGGTAAAATAAAGTCATAGAAAGTCAGAAATGGCAGGCCGAGACCTCTGGAGGTTGTAGTGCCCAAGAAGCAGAAGTAGACCTCCTTTGGTTAAACCGAGACTCGGCAAAGCAACTGTAAATTTATGACTTCCAAAATTTTATGAAACATGTTACAAAGCCAGAACACAACATTTCAAATGAATCTCATCTCAATCTAACACATTCGCAACTCGTTTCTTCTTTTTTTTGGGTGGATTGGCTATGCTGTGCCTCGCAGGTTGCAGATAGAATATCATCAGCAATAAAGCAGTACAACAAAACCCACGATGATCCCGATAATAAAATTGCTGCCATAAGCGCGAAGGATGAAAAACTGCTATTCACCACAGATGACGGGAAAGAATGCGCCAGCTCGAAAAGGGAAGGAGAGAGCGGGCGAGTCCACAACCCGTGTGGGGGTGTGATAGTGGGGAGTGGAATGTGCGAGATCTACCCAACTACTGGCGAGCGCTCTCAACCAGAACGAAAAGCAAAAGGCCATTAACCGCCGGAGCCACGTGGACTCACCCGAATCTATATAAATATAATCAACAACGCCTTTTAACCGACCTCCGAAAATGTTCGTATGCACGCATCTAACAATTCACCACCACCAACAGGCGGAAATTACCGTAGCGAAAATGGCTGCATATACGCGGGGCCGCGTTCTGAAGCATACCAACCAGTCTGGAAAGAGAGTTTGCAGCCACCAATAAAGCCACAATACGCGCACAAGAACGGCCTTTTCGTTCTACTCTTGATCAGCAAAATAAAGAATGAAAAGCAGCAGACAAGGCAGAGCTCGCGGCAACAAAGTAAGGAAGGAAATATCTATTATAGCCAGCCTAGCGCTACTGCCCGCTGCCAGATAATTCTCGCCGCTCCAAGGCTATTTGTTGTCCGGGCCGAGCGCGAACCCGAAAACCGGAAGTCCAAAGATGTTTTCAGCCAGATAAAATAGATATGTATACACGCACAGTCGGGACTCTGCTGCATCGTGTATGTGTGTATCGTGATGATGGGGAAAAACAAAACACATAAAACAACAACCCGGTCAAACGTATGGGGTTGTTTGTTGCTGGGTGCGCACAGTATGAGGTTGTGATCGGAAAGAAGCACACCCATCGGATAATACTGTAATGCGGTGGTCAGTAGTATCTACACACACATGAGCTTTACAACTAACAACTCTATTGGTTTCTAACCATCCTCGCTGCATTGCTGTCTGCCAGAGCACCATTAGGGGGTGAGTGTTTTGCTGGGCGATGACATAGGTCTAGTCGGGCGAGAGTGGTCCCTTCCGTTTCGAATCTATACATTCGATCAACTGTGCGGCACATTAGCAGTATTTCCCCAGAATATCCCTTTTGCCCGAGAGGTCCGTAGTACATTGGCCTAAGGTTATACAAATAAATTTTCAGTCAGTCCCTTCGCCCACGCCAACTTCGTAAACAAACATAAACGAATCGTTCCTCTGTTTATGTGCATCCATTTATAACAGCCTGGAACGCTCTCAGATCCTTCGTCTGGAAATGAAATACGCCCAAACCTTACCAATGTGAACTTGTTTACAGAGTTTCCAGAGTTCCACAGAAGTGTATCAACTATCTCATAATATGCCCCTATAATCTTCTATTTCCTTAGCGTCTGGACTAATGATCAACTGAATCTTCGATGAACCTTTACACGTTCTCTTACACCGAGTGTTCGAGAAAAAAATATAAAATTCATTAGAGAAAAGAACATCTTCGTTGTATCTGTTCCAATGAGTTGGTAAAATGAAAACGGGTAAAATAAATTACGATACCATCAACCTTTGTTATACAAAACTTAACGAAAGTGTACAGCAACTCTACGTATTCTCCTGAAATCGTCTTGAGGCCCCCAGAGATATCTGAGAAAAATTCAAGTCTCTTGTTGATGCCTGATTGCTTTTACTATCCTCAAAGAGCATACATAATATTCCCTTTTTGATGACCGGCGCCGATCATCAGGATGCAAGTTAATCTCTTTCTCAATTCGGATGAGTTCCAATCATCCATGCTTGCTGACACATGTAACGTAAATGAAGAAGGATTTAAACTGTTTAAAATGACGAACAGTGTTTTTTAACATGTCAAATTTATTCTAAACGCCTTTTTATACTCTAACCCCTAGTAATCCAACCCTCGTTTGAATGATTTCAAAGTGTTGCAAACTCCACCCAAAATGAACTCTAAAACACAAAACAAACCCTATCGTGCCCGGCACACACAGAGACTCGTAACAAAAAGGCCACAAATTAAAAAAAAAAAACATCAGACAGATTTTTACCACCTCGCGCATGAACAAACGCAAGGTGTGACCTTCAAACATGGGCTGCTCAAACTGGTTCAACAGAGATAAACCCTTTAAAAATGAATGATAGACAGACATGGTTGCTGAGGAATAGGAGAAGAGGCAGGGGACGGCTCGCGATGGAACAGGAATACGGAAAAACTACGCATCAGGTCGGTCGGTCGGTCGGGTTGGCCTCGCAGGTCCAGCAGAGCGCACGTCACTTGATGATAAACCCACCATCCAACCAACCTCAAAAGCCGCGTACGTTTGAAAACTTTAAAACACATTCTAGCACTTTCGCTATCGGATGCGCGTTAAACTCCACAACATTCCACCGCGAACGACATTCCACGGGCCATGAATAATCAATCGGTGCGGTGGTGTGACGCTTTTTTTTTGCTTACGAATCTGGCCACCACCCTTGTTTACACCTATACCCTACGAATCCAATCCACTTGAAGCGTCTTGAATGCGCTAACAAATAATCCAACCGCCAACCGGGGATATCATCGCACTTTTGCCGTGTTATTAACGCACTGACCGCAGTACTTGGTTGGTTGGAGGAATGGAATTTGTAGTGTGTCAGGAATAAAAAAAAAAGAAATATAATAACGCTTTGCACCATACCAGCCGTTATGTGTGAATCTTTCCTCGCAACGCCAACTCAAACCAGAGCCGCCGAACAAAGGGTTAAAATATTTGCTATTTGTCGCGCACCATACTGTCTCGCCAGATTTTGTTTGTACGAAGTACGGCTGGAAAGACATCCAAACCCAAACAGCAAACTGTGCGGCACACGATCGCTATTATTGAGCCATCGAAGAAAGGGTGGTGAAGGAATCGAGGGACAGCCCGTTCCACGCGATCGTACTTGCAATATATGCGTGTCGATTGTCATTCCATGCGGACAACAATGGCAATCATCACGGGGATGATGATCATGATGGTCGACGCCCAGTAGTTGACATTGAGCGAGTGTGTTGGACGATCGCCGACACCATCGAAACTCCCCAGTAATACGATCCTAGCCGCCGATAGCCGCTTGCTATGCAAATCGCAACTCTTCGAAAACCCGTCCTCTCCGACTGGCCCAGGCCGTCTAAGGCCATCTTCGTCGTCGCCGTGCTGTGTATTTGATCCTGTTCCGCTAAAACTTTGCACAAGAATAGGGTGGGAGAGAGAGTGGGGGTGAGTGTGGTCCATAGGCAGGGGGAAGATGGATCGATCAGGCAGAAGACGATCGGTAACCTTGACTTCAGAGCGCTTATTACGATCCTTTGTCTGGCGTCGAATTCGCATCTCGAATGTGTCATGCGTTCGGGAGTAGGTGACACACCTTTGCTGTACAGAAAGTGTTAGGCAAACAGAGAAATACGTCGCCTTCGAAACCGTAGCTCCGGTATCAAGTGTCCATGCAAAAGAGGTGTTTAACTTTGTAAATGACGATGCATCACATTCACTTGAGCGAAGTTCGTCGTGTATGGAATGCGTTTCTTGGTGCACTTTTGCAGATATAATTAGCTAGGACAACAAGAGACTGAATTACGAATTGAATTCGGTTCTACAATCTCTTCCCAGCCGTTAACATAATCCTCATCCAGGTCCAGTTAAGATGACGTAGCATCATCGCGACAAGCAATCACGCAACAAAGGCCACTTTCTCTTGAACTTCAAACTATCTCCCACTCTCATGGTTAAGGAAGCTCGTCAAACAAAAGTGGCCACTAAACTATTACAATTGAATTAAGTAGTGCAACACAGTGCACGATGATGGGCGCTGATAGGCCCACAAAAGGAGTCATCTTTCATACACGCTGCTGCTTCTCGCTTGAGGGCAATTTTTCCGGGCAAGCAAGAGCGTCAACCAACGGCAGCAATACACCGCATCGTGTCGTGGTTGAAGTTGTGCTGCACTTAAGCCTCTTCTTTTGTGATGATTCTTTCCCCCGCATACTGAGTGTTGAAAACGTTTATCTTTTCATCATCATCATCATCGACGTCGCGTGTGTTGTGCGCCCGGGTGGGTCGGTCCAGCATAGCTCTCTCTTTGGTAGCCGCTACCGGGACCGGAGATAAGTACCGCCGCTTCGTGTTTTCTTACGAGCAGCAGCAGCAGCAGCTGCTGAATGGCGGATTTCTTCCCACGCCAGGAGGAGAAATTCAGCCAACGTGTTTTTGTTGGGTGTTCGGGGGGTGGTGAAGAGCATTAAGATTTTCATAATGTACGCCAGA
Organism: Anopheles stephensi; assembly: GCF_013141755.1. Lineage (NCBI taxonomy): Eukaryota > Metazoa > Arthropoda > Insecta > Diptera > Culicidae > Anopheles > Anopheles stephensi. Next base: position 63,757,056 of record NC_050203.1, on the reverse strand, counting down.
ACTTGGGCAACCGCCGTTCCTGTGCAGCCAGCCAGCCGGCCAGCCAGTGGCTCTTTGGTTCTCAGCTGTGCAAATGCATCGAAAGACCCAATATCAAAAGCCTGGAATACTCAATGAGCAGAAAATTGGTACCATTTAGCCGACTGTTCTATATTAAATGTAGTTACGGTGAGAGTGTTAAAGGGTGTAGATCTGGTACATTTTAATGACATTAAGCTGGAGGTTTACGTAAGCGTCAACTCAAGTGTGTTACACTCTCTGTGTAGAGCATATTTTGTAGCAAAACATACTAGCTTTCTCCTGTGCAATGTTAGATACAGCGTGAACTTCTACTAACAAAAGCGTAGGAATTTCCCATGATCGTTAGTGGTGAACTATCCATCTGCATCATCATCTGGACACACACACACACACACAACTGTTTATTGTACGTTGTTCGTTCAAATGACTGATTTTTTCTACTTTTTTTGTCGGTGTAGCGATCCTCTGGGGTTGGCGAATGCCGTCGAGTAGAAATTTTTCATCATACCATTGGTTCACCGCAGCAGCAACATCAGGCATTATACCCAACCACCCTTTTCACTACTAGGAATAGTAGAAGCAGAAAAAAAAGATTCATTTGTTTATTTCTACCACCCCGCCCTCAACAAACCCTTCCACCTCAACAATCCAGCGCCAATCACCAACCAAATCCAACAAAAGTGAAACAAAACAGCTTGTTAGACAGCAGGGGGCAGGAGAGGAGCGGCAAGCGATGTCTTGAGCGGCTTTGTCCCTTAAACACAGTTACTTGTTGAGGGGTTGAAGAAAAGGGGTTTATAAAGTACAGTATTGCTGACTAATGAAACGCACACTGAGTGGTGTAAAATCCTATATCTCGTCAACTTTTCTTCTTTGAAACCCTCCTCGACGATATTGCCATCTTCGAAGCAACATTTAGCTCAGTCAAGTGAATCATGTTGATCTTGTTGAAGGAACACAACACAAAAAAACACTCGCAAAATGGATACCGATCGTACTCTCGATCGTAGCAAATGGAATGCTTGTTGCGTTTTTTGGTTAACAAAACAAAATAAATGAACTCTTTGTACATTGCGCGCGCGCGGGCTCACACGTGCAATGAGATTTCGCTCGCCAAATGCAAAATTAAGAAAGCTGTTATAGTGCCGCCAAAAGGGAAGCAGGCAAGAAGCATAGACCAAAACCTATTGCCACACACACACAATCCTGCCGTCCGAATCAATCCAATTATGTTTGAAATTGTGCGTTTCATTTCACGACTTCCTCCCAGCACCATCATATCACACCACTACGCCACCCTTGCCGAGAAGCGTAAGCAGAGTTTTAAAAGCGGAACGATCTTTGCTACACATGACCTATAATTACCCAGTTTGAAGCATGATGTGTATTTTGTCAGAGAAGCCTTCGTGGAGAAGTACATATACATAAAAAAAACCTTTTACGCGTGCGTCTCGTTGGATTCGGAACCTACAACCCGAAATCGTCGTGTTGTGGGGGCTGTGATAGACAGCCACACATCCTCATGCAAAGCGATGCCATGTGCATACCAAGTGCTATGCATGTTATAAGGAGTTGCGAGGACGTAAGATGATATGTTTGGTGGGTAGAAGTTTTGACATGTCACGCCAAACGGAAAAGTCAGTTCTCAGGCGAGCGATGTTGAATATCGTATTCCAGGTTTTCATTTCCTTTTCCGCTGCTTGCAAGAAATTTTGATTGCAATAACCGTGTTAAGCTAAGAGTTTGGGGTGGGAATACTCTTAAATTTTGAAACACGGAATATTCCCTGTTATTAAAACCGTGTTGCATGCTGTTGACATCCCGAAAAGCATTTCCATCACGCCTACTCTCTTAAGAGCATGAGATACAGCAAGGAAAAGGCCATCATTACTTAACAGCCACAGGCGGGAAGAGATGACTTAAGATCTGTGTTAAAAGAATCTCCCTTCTTCTCGAATTGAGATTCGAACCGATTTAAACCAGGTTGACCCTTTAGGGGAAATCTTAAGGGTAGAATTCTCGTTTCGTACATAACTCATACATTATGCGCTTAAACAATTACTTACTTCGGAAAATAAAGGCCACACGTTGAAGATGTTTGCTTGTCGTCGAAAGGGAGTTTTCTGCTCAACACTCTCTTTACTGTGTCCACAATGCACCTTGTGCCGGAGCCTTTCTCCAATGTGTTCTCCCTAACAGCACGGCGCCCACCTTCTTTGGATGCCTCGGCAATCGATTCAAGCTCTCGCCACCAACACTGTGTAGTCACAACAAACTTTTCGATAACACTCTTCTGATCACTTTGACAATTTTGTTAATAATCACCTATTGATTTACGCACTTCTACACACACAAAAAAACACTTGGCTTCAGAACTCTGTCGCTTCAAATTCCTGCCACATGAAACAAAAGGAAAGGAAAGCGTTTTAAAGGGACCGGCGACGCAACCAAAAACCAAGGGATTCAAATTTCTTCAAACAAAAACCAGACAAGCAGACCGCAGAAGAGAGGGAGGGCAAGCTTTGCATTAAGCTCATTATTTTTCGAAAAAACTGTAACAAAGTTGTCAACTTTTGATAGCAAACGTTAAACGCTCGTGTTTCTTTAAGCTACCGATAACTTCCTGTTTTTTATGCTTCTCCTTTTTTTTCTCTCTATCTCTCTCTCTCTCTCTCTCTCTCTCTCTCTCTCTCTCCCTTCATTCATTCTTTTTCTTCCAGCAAAATGTTTTGTTGATCCATATCTTACATCCACGCAAGTTTGGTTGGACCTCAGCTCAAAAAGCATCTGCCCCATTCTCCTTTCAACTCTTGCCAAGATGCACAGCATCAGCCGCGTACTACACCCCCGGTCTTCAACTTGAACTAACTGCTTCAGTCTTCCTCACACGATGAACTCGATGGAGGAAGAAGAATTGGCACACATGAAGGAGAGCAAAAAAAAACTGCTATGAACAGCTTTTTATCGGAGTTTGCAATATACAAACTCAACGTGCCCCACCGTGTATAGTACTGTGCACTTCTTGCCGTGTGGATAAATGATGCTGGAAAACTTGGTGTGTGGTGATTTTATTGCAAACCTTCCCCCTTTACTCTGTTTGCTTTGGTGTCTTCGTTCGTTAGAGGTTAGGTCGTGAAATTGTACAGTCCACTTTAGCGTGTGTGTGTGTGTGTGTTTGTCTGGGAAGCTCTGGCTATCGTACACTCGTCGATTCATTGACGATGTCTAAGGGTGCAGCAGCGCGGTAGTTGTTCCGCGAGATTTGATTCTAATGGAAAAGAATTCGCATCCGACAGACCTCGGCAGTAAGAACCTCCTCTTCATTGAGCTTTTCGCCCGCTTGTTGTTTCCCGAACGTTAGAGAGACTTTGTGACTTTACCCGTCTTGCGTATCTGAAACATCCTTCACACTTGTCCTTTGTACAGCAAGCTGATGCGTAGCGAAGACGCACGCGCAGGTACACACGCACACACACCGTGTCAAACAACGCACCAACATCGACGGGACGAAATTGACGAAAACGGGAAACGGGAGTTCAAAAAGGAATATACGATTAACGTGGGCAGAAGCAGAATTCGTCTTGAATAGGACACGACACAAGCCGGTGGTGGTGGTAGCAACACAGGACGAAAACCGGTAAAAACGTTCTTCTAGCTGCCGCAACAACGCGGTGCCATCGAGACGTGGTGTGCGGCTCTTCTCCTTTTGGACCTGCGATAAGACTTCGGCAACGGACAGCCAGCGTGCGCGAATGAATGGCTGGCTTAATGGCGAATATTATGGGGTAATACCGTACGGGCAAAGAAATCTGCACAGGCAAAACCCCCTGTCAGCTAGAAGAAACGAAGTGTCGGTACCTCTCGACGAATGAGATGTGTGTCCCTGTGTCGCTCCAGCCTGCCTGGGCAAAAAAGTTATCGGAAACACTTTAAGGGTACAAACCAAACTAGTTTCAGGCGCATTAACTCGTCTTATGCCTGTGTGCGTCTGTGTGTTGAAGGGTTTAGAGTGAAGAGGAATATTTTTAATCCTGCTTCTTTTCCCAGGTAGCCCCTTCACCAAAAATCAGATCAATCTCGAAGATTTTATTCTAGGTACACGGAAACACGGCAACGATCGACAGAAGATCTTCGTTGAGAATTCCCCCAGCCATTGTAATATCCAAAATTTGTACCAATTTTCATCCGGTGCATGCAATTTGATCGGCTTCTCACAGAGAGGATGTGTGTGGATGGCGCGTTATAACATAAAACACACATCTAACGCTTCTCTAGCACCGATGGCTTCGCTAAATCGACACAAAAAGAGTACGAACACGAACCAAAAAAAAAAACCGCCCGGTGGCAAATGAGCGTAAAGCCTCACCTGCCAAGTCAAGTGTAGAAAATTCAAATCGACAGCCTCACCTCAAGCCTATCATAAAAAAGGCAACGGTCAAATTGAACACTGACCTCGTTGGAGGAAAGCGAACACACCCCGTAAAAAAAACGCGGAAAACTGCAGGCAGAAGATGAAGATCGGCACTGCTCCAAAAACCGGGCAACTTTACCACCACCGTCACCGCCCGAACCCATCATCCGGACCTGGCCGAGGGTAACGGGTTGGGTGTGCATTAGTCCAGGGCGGGGAAGTAGTTTCGACCGTGCCAGGGATCAATTCCCTCCTCGAACACAAGAAAATCCACCCACAGAAATCGAGACAGAGAGAGCGCGCGAGAGAGAGACAGAGAGTGCGAGAAGGTTATGCTCGGAAAATGCTCAAACACTGGTTTTCTTGTTGAGAAGATCAGGGATAATTTTCCCTTCTATGGGTATCCCCCACCCCCCTAACTCAGGGTACCGCGCACGCTAGTCGTCGATGCTAGCGCGAAAAGGAGATGGAGCGAACAGCGAAGCGCAGGCACTATTTCTGCAGGGAGAAAACCACCACAGCCTCCCCCCAAAGGGATGATGCTGATGGCGCTGGGTTCATTGTCTAACGTTTTGTGCACTTCCATGTTCGGAAACTAACGTCCTGCGGCCGGGGGCAATACGTGTGTTTGACTAGGGAGATGGGATGGGTGTTAACCGCCTTATGGCGCTTTGTCACTGATTTGCTGCAAACACGGAACGCGCGGATTGCTAATCTTCACAGCCAATTCATCGAGTTATCCATGATTCACAGTAACACCGCGGGATTCACGTTGGGCGAAGGTAGGGCGAGAAGAACCTTCAAAACGGGCCACCAGAGTCACAATGCACGCACTGGTGACACATCACACCACACCACTCCTTCCCACCTCGCTTGCTCCCTTTTTTCGTGCCCTTCGGGTGTGCACTTGGGGGCTCCCTTTCCATCAAGGGTTTGGCTGCACGCTTGGAACACTATTTTTCAGTCACAATCACAGAATCACTGTTCCTGAGGGTTGAGTCGAAAATGGCTGATCTTCGAGAGAACACTGCACAAATTATCCTCCCGGTAGCAAAAAACGGCACACACCAATATCCTCCTCATCCAGGGCAAACAAAACTCACGGGAATTAAACGCCTCTTCACAGCACGAACGTCCAACACAGAATGAGAGAAGCGTCAGATGAGAGAGAGAAGAGAAGCCGCACTTTCCGGCGTATAAAGCGAGATCACTCACAACCACCACTACACACGCTACCAGGCTGTGCGCCGGCAAGCCACAGTGCGCTAGAAGGGGAGAGCGCGATTCAATCGTGCGAGTGCGAGAGCGAGACGGAAGCACGATTTTCTTTCTTCTTTGTTCCGTCGTGTACAAAGCCGCTCTTGGTGCGCGAGTGGAGAGAAATGCACACGCATACAGGCGCGCACCCATCTGCTTCACCTGTGTGCACATTGAACGCATAAACACACACACTAGCGCACGCATTTTCCGTGGTGGTGTGTTGTGTGGCAGCATAAAAAACACCTTCCCGCAACATCCTGTGCAAGTCTGGCAGAGCGAGAGGGTGCAAGCGTTTTGACTGAACGATACCCCGGACGACTACATTCTTCTTCGACAGTAATAATGCTAGAGGGAAACGGCATGAAACCGAATCTGGGAAATCGGGCATCCTCCTACAAGAGCCCCAAAAAGCTTCTCCAATTTAACATTTATGCTAAATTTCGCCAAGACTCCAGGGAGCACTTTATTACCTCCGATGAGTCATACCCCAGCGATCAAGTGCCTACCGAATGCTGGAAATCTATAAATGCCTCCGTTCTACAAATAACAGATGAATCATCTATGTCGTTCGTCACGCGGACTGGGAGGAACCTTGTTTCGAGAACACAAACAGAATAACATGTTTGCACTGCATGTGGTGCCGGTTCAAATTACGATATATGGGTTAAGCATACACAGAAACCGAACTTCAATTAGAGCCAGGCATTTAAAGGCTGGCTTAACACGAGAAAAGATTGCCATTATCGATGGTAACTGTCCTGATAATGTTCCCCACCAAAGTAAAACTCCGTCGACACGTGTTTGAATACCAATGCTCCAGTCTCCAATAATTTTAATCCTGCCGCCTAATTCCAAATCATCTCCCCTACCTACTTATCCTGTAGATTTTCTTCTCCACACGAAAGCATCCACCGGGGACCGCAAAATTTACCAGCGACTTTAGTGCCTGGAGGCGGCGCGCATTCTCTCCATATCATTCCAACGATTCCACCAATCGCACCTCTTTCCCATCTCCTATAACACACGCCACACGTCAGGTCAAAACGCAGTCTTACCAGCACCCTCCACCATTATCATAGCCTCGTCTTACGATCGCCACACGCGAAGCGATACCGAATCAAAAACCACCAGAAAGCAATCAGCAAACAGAGAGCGAACTTCTCAAACTGCCCGGCTGCTCCAGAGTTTAAAATTCCCCAATTTCCACAAACCCCCGTTATAAGCGGTACGTTTATCTCGCCGTGTACCCCCCTCCCACCGCCCCCCTCCTTCGATGACTTTGACCGGAATATTTTGAAGGCCTGATAGACTGACCAAGGGGCCCCGCCGAGAGACGGAACATTTTTGGAGGCACGACGAGGCACAAACACAGATAGAGAAGATCGTCCAACCGCGAACAGATTGGCGGCTTGTTGTCGGGCTGACCGTCAACGGGCACCCATCATCACCGCGCACCCTGACCAACACAAAAAAAAACTAATGCTAAATTCGTTCTTTGGGTCGCAAAACCCCGACACAAAGAACGTAGAAATGAACGACTGACAACAGGGACAGCATATAGCCTCGGGAGTAATCGCGTCTGTTTGCTTGAACCAAGACGAGGAACTCTCGCCCCAGCGCCATGTGCCCTCGAAAATCAACCTCAACACACTCCGCCACTACTCGCTTCCGCTACGATGCCCCCAATCTCTTGGCTTGGCTAATGCAACATCCGCACTCCGAAACTGACAGACTTCGACGTTATGCATTCTCGGTGCGACTGACTAAAGCCCTTGGTTTTCTTTATTTTACCACTCAATTTAATGCACGACCCACAAACGATTTCGATCGAACGACGAATTTGGAAGATAACCCCATACTCTCAGTCACTGCCAACGCTCTTCTGTGTGCACATGCACAGTTTTATGCATACTCTATCCGCCACATCTAAGCATTCATGCTCCACGATTTTCTTCGTCACACAGAACTGCAGCGACACGCGGACACAGTAACATATACAGTTCAACACGACCTCCCTCCTCTCTGTCTGGGAGAAGCTAACGCGAAAATCACTGTAGCGTAAGGCTGATCAGCATCACCATGCCCCGGTAGCATACATTTGATTTCACCACCAATTCCGGTAAGTGTACCAATTCTTTGCAAAGCCACCAACAAGAGGGATTCGGTAGGGTGCATTGGTTTTGCCCGGCAGCTAGAACTGCCATTTATTGTGATCGCCGATGTAACGGCTAGGTAGGTTGTGGCGAAATCTCAGAGGTGCTTTAACCTACCGGTTCACAGAACGTTTATCGATCTTAGGTCAAGAGTTCCCCATAAACAACAACAGTAATGGCGAGAAGAATGCGCATGCTAGCAAACTGGTTGCCAATCTGCTATGGGAGTGAGCCTCAAGATACTTTTGGGATTAGCAGCAAATCTATCTCGACGGGCCAGTCTGAGAATAAAATATATTTTTCTGAAGCTTGAGTCCTAGCTTTAAGCTGACTTTAGACCACGTATGGACGTGAGAGCCCATGTATATTATCTGGTGCTACAATAACGTGCTCTATCAACTCTACAACTCGACCAGACTTTGGGGCGAACGTACGTTGTACGAACTCTCTACCAAGACCAGAACCAGAAAAATCACCGATGGAGATCTTTTAAAAACCCTTCATGTCAGAAAGCGCAAAACATACGTTTAAAGTACGTACAGGACTTCTGTGCATAGTATGATGAATAAAATAACAGAAGCTTCTTCAAAAGCCAACAAGTGTATTATCGCGCAAAGAGAATGTTAAATATGCTACTAAATGGAGATTGCTTCACAGTTATGCAAAACAGTAGGAACGATCCAAAAAAAAAAAGAGCCGACAACAGACGATGCCATACGATAGGCAACAGTCACCACTTCGGAAATGGAATTTAGCAATCGGCAGACTATTTTGAATAAACAACCAAGAAACAGCAACAGCACGCTGCTTACTTTAAGGATCAACAGCTCTAAAGGACACCAAGACGCCAATCGCGTTTGCTATGCCTCGTGACACACTTTGCGATAAGTAGTTAAATCTCTCTCCCGCTTGGTCATGTCTAGCCACCTCTATGCGAGAAGATAGCGTTGCTTTGCAATCGCAAAGATAACACACCAAGGATAGCTTCTCTGTTCAAAGTTGTGTACGGCGGATATTGAGTCACACAACACAACGGTGGCATGTTGGAGGAAGGCGATTAGGATGTAGGAAAAAAAAGCAAACAACCTGAGATTGGAAAACTCCACCCGTAAGCCTCTGCTAACAGTCTCAGCAGGAGGATAATAATTATGGGCCCCGGGTTTTTGCTGCCATGCGCATCGTACGGCCCCGGATACGAGGTGAAGGTTCAGAAGCACATCCTTAAACACGAATCCAAACACGAAAGCAAACGCATTGACTTCCGAAACTAGCAGACCATAAACAGGTCCATAAAATAATCAAAGCTCGTCATTAGCGAAGCAGTATCCCGACGCTATCCGGGACAACGGATGCAAAGCGGAAGGAAGAACGATAACACAACACCACCCTAAACGTTGCACCCTATAGGAGGGTGTACATTCCGATAGGAAGGGAGGAACTAACGGGCAAAACAAAACAGGAAAAAAGGCACGCAAAGTCGTGAATGTTAAGAATGTTACTAACAGTGATATCTCCGGATGGGTCGGGCATCCCGTTTGGGCACAGACTTTTCCTGCTGTGCTGGGCATTTTTTAGATTTGTTAAACCAAGGTGTACAGTGGCAGTGGATTGGAATTTATGAAATGCATTCCTGCACCATGTGTTTGCATCTTCCTTTCGACGAAGTGGTCCGAAAGCGGGTATGAATTAGAATCGCCAAAATAAATAAGAAGCAGTAACATTCGCGACGATGATCGTATGAATCTCATACATTAATACATCAACTAGCTTAGCGTTGAAAATGCAGATAAGCCTCGTTCGTGGCTCAACGTCAGGCGTTCTTCAGCACACAACCAACTTGTGCCCATCAATTAACGATGCTACAGCACTAAACTACCCTCACGGTTTAATTTAGTTTCATTGAGTAGAATTGGAGTACACCACAGGCTGGACAGAAGAATACAATGATCGAACAGGGGAAAAAAGAGCAAAACAGGGCAGCGACATACAAAATTGCGCCTCCTCCATCTTTTTTGTTTCCTCAACGCACGTTCGAGGTTATTGCATTAATTCGCGAAGTTTTACCAGTGCAAAAGGACCAGTCTGTCGGGGGAAACTGTTACATATGCAACGCACCACAGATAGTCCAACATACTACTGCGCGCACGTCCAACTCTCCGCGAAGTGGCCAGCGTGGTGCAGAGTAGCAGAAAGGACAGCGTGATGACATTCGTAATATCTGAATAACAATAGCGCTAAATTTACACAAGCAGCAGGCAACGCTTCCCACCGAATGTTTGGCTGAGATTAACAGCATTAAATTGACGCAACAAAAAAGCCATTATCTGCATGTGCGGGTTCTGCTGGTTGGGGGGGGAGCATCAATTTGGGTTCTGTATGGTGCTTAGAATGCGTTCAACAATAAAAAAACCGTCCTCAACCGTATTTTCACTCACAACAATCGAACCCATGACGGTTTTGCAAACTACACTGTGTTACAATAAAGTATATTTCCAAAAATATGCAAGCTAAACACAACAAAACGTTTTGTTTCGTAATGGTGCAATCCATTTGCAAAGGATTGTGTAATGGCGGCAAAAAGGTTCATGATGTTTCACCATAGTCGACCACTTTACATCACCCTTTGCCCATTTAACACAAATCACCGTCGCTCCAATCCTTTCGAACTTTAAATGAAGATGAAGCATGAAACATTAGATAGCAGAGAACGAAAGAAAGCATATTTTCAATAACAAAAAAAACTAAACTAATGTCACGCAAGAACGACGCACGAGTCCCCCTGGCTGGCTGCGTGCGGCAAACATATGCCAACAAACAAAAACCCCAGCCAAATGGAATAATAGTGTCGGCGTGCGAACGCCTAGTCTACCCATTCGTTTGACGGCGGAACGTGGCGGAAAGGGTGGCGGGAGGCCGATAGTGGACCAACAAAATTTGGTCAACCAATGAAATCATTAGAATATCGTACCTTTAAAAGTGTGGTCAAGAGCCTAAATACTACCGGCGCACAAATAATAGACATTCCGTTCTGTGTGCGGTGGGTTGGTGGTGGTGTCCAGCCGAACCCTGCGGCCGGTACGGCGATGGAGCCCATAAGAATTTTGGCCCATCATCGTCATGCACACGGTTCTCCTTTACGGTCTTTAGCAGCTAGAACAAAAGGTAGCTCCACAGCGCACGGAAAGGAAACATGTCCATGAGGGCCCTCCTCTTCGAACACAAACGGAACCGACGGGAGAGAGCGCGCGCGCGCGCCTCACGATCTCCATGCCGAATTTAATTAATTTAAGTCACGCAACAATCTTTGCTCATTTGTCATTTTATTCATGCGGCTGTCCTGCTCTCTCGCTCTCTACTAGAGTCTGGAAAGCCCCTCGCCCTGATCGGTGGTTTCTATTTGGCTCGTCGAATCGTCGTTGTCAACCTGAAGAATGGAAGAAAGGAATCGTCCCCCGACTCGATGAGTATCGAAGCTGTCAATCCAGATTTCTGCCCTAGAAAGGGGGGGGGGGGGGGACACGGGATAGGTTCGTTGATAATCAAGTTTTATTAAGGGTCACCTATAGCATCACTCACCCTTAACTACGGAAACCGTATCAAGGGCTATAATTTTTTTTAGCTGTTTTGCTTCATGCTGGAAAGCATGTTTAAAGCTACTGGAAGAACAGGTACATTCATAGTAAATATAGTTCAAATTGATTTCATGTGTAGGGCTGCAGACTTTAATTATAGTCGAAATAGTTGCCTTACAGACCTCTCAGATTCAGGCATAGCGGTATTTTGTAGAATCTACTGACTATTGTGAGAACATTGAGACCTGGTAGAATTCTATTATGAACGAGAAACTTTCTGCGCTATCGCTTCATTCATGAGAGCGACTGACAGGGAAGGACAGCATGTCCTTCCTCTGGACTTAAGGGTGCATAGCAACTTAGGGCGTTCCGGAATGCTAACGACTTGTGATGAAATTAGAACAGGCATTGACAGACTTTCAGACACTTTGGAATCCAAATAACCTTTAAAGAGTCTCTGTTCACGACTGGTTCCCGATCTTCTATTTTATTTTGTTAAAAGTATTTGGGTACAAAAGCTCGTTCCAGAGAAAACTTTGGGGCACGATATAAGGTATTTCCCAAAGAAGTATTTATTAATTCTTCGACTTTGAACGCACACGATAAATAGCTAAGTTCTGAAAAGGCTTCAACACCTACATTCAAACGATAGCCATCTCCAACCAACAATCTCCAATAATTATTTATTAACGTTAATGCCTTTACTTTCCCACCTTGTCTCCAGAGCGTACAAACAACGCTGCCTACCGTTAATCATCAATTGAAATTCAAATGATTCAACAAAAAATCCGCACCATAAAATGTTCTACGTTTTGGGCTGCACTGGGTTTCAATTTTACGCGTTGTGTGCGCCTCAACATGACGACACAGAAACTCCCGCAGACACACAACTTCACCCCCAGTGCGTGGTGACGCTGTACTTAAAGACTACAAAAGTCGCCCCCTTCGTCATGTTTTAAGCCGACCGTATCGATATCCTCGAGGCTTTCACCCCAAAAACGACGGGCGAACAGGAGACAAAAAAGGGAAAACTCGTTCAAGTACTATTTCTCGAGGGCAGCAGTATATCCTCCCCGTCGCACGGAACAGACACATACAGCCGCGTGTACCATTTTAAACATTCGCAAGGAGTGAAGAAGTCGCGACGGCGGCAGGCACCGGTTAGCAAATGGAAATTTAGCCAGCCCACGCGAAATCCAATAAATGAATCAAAGGATATATGTATAGGAAAACAATCCACCCGGTGGCGGGTGCGTCTGAATCATCAATGCCGGGTCCTGATCCCTTCGGCAAATTCGTATCCGGCACTGCAAACGTCCAAATCGGGGGGGTTTTGACAGACAACACGACTACTAATGCGAACAGAGGTACCTTTTCGATCAGACAGTCACAGTCACAGTCAGTCCTCCCTTCTGGTTCAAAAGGGGACAAATAGGGACACGAGTCCACACAGCACAGGAGTGAACACGTGTGTGTTAGCAGTAAATGGCAGGTTAAAAAACACACGCAAACATACACGCATAGAGACACCGGGGCATACACACAAGAAAAAAAAACTGTAAACCAACCCGGTTTCTACCCCAAAACCATGCTTTTGCACACAAACCTTCCTTAAATCTTCTCCCGTATTCAAGCAGGTTGAGTTCTTGCCGGGGTGAACGTGCGTGTGCGTTAGTGTTTCGTTCGACTTTATCCCATAAATTTGCACGCAGGCCCCCACCCACCCTAACCACCACAGCTCCCTCTGTCTTGCTGTTATCCTTTTCCTTGGAGCAACACGGCATCGAGGGGGTAATTCAAAAGACATCAAATTGCAGGACCAACGCCGAAAATGGGGAAAACAGCCATTGGATTATTCGCAACACAAAAAAAAAAAACAGGGAACACAACCGAACCCTACCGACGACGACCACGACGTTTTTGTTGGCACAATTTTAACTTTAACGCTTTATGCAATTTGAATGATGCAGGACATCCAAATGTGTCGTCCGGTATCATAAAAAGCTTTTGTACAATAAAACCCAACAGCGAACCGTTTGTCGATGGCTTTGTCGTGGACGTGTTGTTACCCAGCGTGTAGAACATATTTTATTATATGCTCAGATTGATGTACTCCTGTGGTTATATTTGATAGCGTATGAGTTTGTCTAAATAAAACCCACCAGAGGTTAGTAAATGTATCATAAATTAAATTGCTCCAAAAGGCCTCTTGAAGATGAACATCGAATATGACGAAGAATTTTTTTGTAAGAGGGTTCTATTATACACGCAGATATAACTTAGTCCAAGATCGCCATTATGCAAAGCAGCAGGTGGCGAAATAAGTCGAATGACTATGAATCCCTATACACCAGTAAGCCAATGAACATTTGGCAAGGAACTTATGATGATAAACAAAGTATTTTAAAACCCCTCCACAGAGTTAAAAAGAAACAAGAAAATTAAAAATGAATTCCTATGACTTACCTCAAAGAGGTGGAATAAAATCTGCAACGAAACGAACAAGAAAAATGAATAATTCACTGATAGGAAATTTTACATAAATGTATCTATTAATTTAAACAAGTAAACAGCAAAGTTTTAGTACTGCCCAACAGCCCGCAAATGATTTAGCGTCCTTTTTCATAACACCAGATTTTACGATAACTGAGAAACACCACAACCAAACTGTGTGCTAAATACGCGTCCTAGATTTAAACCCTCTGATGTAACATATTCTCTGTTAGCATTTGAGCATTACATTTCTTGTTGGATAATCGTACAAAAAATCTAGCAACCATGGATCGAACTGCTGTACCAAGCAAGCATGAGCATCACGAAGAAATGTTCCTTCCTAGCTTGATGGGTTTTCTCGACCCATCCCAATCGACTGAAAACGTGCGGAAAAACGAGCCAACACATAAAATGCTGCGGTGGTGACTTCCGAATCTTTCCTTCCGGGTAAAAGAGAGTCTAGCACCGCACGCCACTAATTCGAATGCCCGCGTGAGAACGGCAGCTCCCGCTGAAACGCTCCTATGTCGTCGACAGTTTGGCGCACGAATTTCCTCACACCTACCGCGCCCGCCATTAAACGCCAACGCCACTTCTTCACACGCAAATGCACTTCCCACCTCCTCCGCGCTTGGAACGACACGCGAAGTCTGGAAAACTATTGCACACTGCTTTCGCACACTGTCCGCTCTCTGTACGGCGCCGATGGATGGAGTGTATATTTTCAACGGCGCCAAAAGCCATATCCCGATGCCACGACCTTCCCGGGACGAGGATCCCCCGCTAGCTTCATCTATTTTGCACCTACTACCTACTCGAACGGAAAGCTATCAATAGCATATAATCATTAACCGTGTGTAATTGCACATAAATACATGCTTTCTATGGAGCGAAGGCACGATGAGCGGAAGAACCACCCTACGACAGCTTACAGCGAGTGACCCATACGGTACCGCTCCCCATAGGGATTGTGCAATTGTTGCGATGCCGGCACCCGATTACCGTTCTTCAATTTCTTTAACTCATCATCCGTGCCACGCGAAGAACCGGAAATGGGGAATGAAAGTATCCGGCCCTAGCTTCCACCAGTGTCAAGTGCAGCGCTGGCGTTAGTGAGGCGCGTTCTATGGTACATACGGTTGACTTTAATAGGCAACAATCACATTTTGAGTAACTTATGATTAAATACCACATTCAAGAAGCATTCTATAAAAATGTTGCTATCCATCGAACTGACGACCCTACGACGATCAGCTGGAACCTCAGCCATGCCATCCTTCGTTGTCTTAACCTATCTATCTTGTCCAAGATATTCTGGACAATACACTAAACACGATAGGTAGTTAAAAAAGGAGTAATTTAACTCATTAGCTAGGCAATCATACGTCATAAAGCAGTTCGTGCCCTTCCCGGTAAAGCCCTGTCTATTAACTCAATTATATTACAATACTGATTATCCGGGTGTCATGAATGCACATGTTGGTTGATCGCGCCCCAGCAGTTGGCCTTTTTCAACAATGTTTGTCTAGTGGACTTTTCCCACATTTTCGTCATATTTACATACGGGGATCCAATGTCAGAACTTCATTCAACACTAAGCCCAGAGCTGGGTAAGGATTTTTCAAAACCAAAACACATGTACACCGCGCGCTATGTCCCATAAAGCCCCACAATCGTAAAGCAGAACATCAATTGATTCTCCAAAACAGACATTCTTTTCCCACACGCTTTTTGCTGCTCTAGCACTGTTAGTGAGGGGTGGTGGTGGATAAGATACCTAAATTGAGCTAAATTATTGAACAATTAGCCGCTGGATTGGAATTCTATCGTTTGTCACACACTGGCAGAGCATCCAATCCAAAAGCCGTGAAAGTATGGCTCGTCGTCGTGATAATGTGCGACGATGGCTTCAAAAAAAAAAAGAACGGTAGAAATATTTCGTATTTTTTGTCCCTCTGCCTTTCATCACCAACATGTTCTGGTATTTGTCACGTGCACCCTCCTCCATGGCACATTATACACGTATCGTTATTCTGCTCTGTTTGTTTCCTCACTGCATCGTAGTCTCGCTCTCGATGATGCGATTAACATCGATAGCATTAAAACACTGTTGCTTGCAGTTCAATACTCTGCCCGCGATTAATCACAAGAAGGAAGCGAAACGGGCAGCTTAACACTGTGACCAGCAGCGTATCAACTGACGAAGATGGACAGGCTTCCACTCGTCAATCAATTACTTGCACGATTAATCGAGGAATTCAACGCCTTTTACCAAGCCAACGGAGCCAATTGTGGACAGATAACAGAACAGATTTAAATGAAGTGCAAACATGAGAGTACTTTACTTGCACGCTTACACTAGTTCTAAAACTGAGCAACTTATAACCATTTTTGGATGATCGAGCCCTTTTTTAAATTGTGTCTCAATGGAATTCTTATTTTGCCAAGTTATAGCTATCCAAGTGTCAAGTACTTTAATTTCTACAACTAGGGTATAAAATGGGGCGGTCCGGTGGCCGAGGCGACAGCGGTGCCGGTCTTCCCGCGGCAGGGCCCGGGGTTCAAATCCCATCTAGATCGCCTCCCCGTACGGTTGGGCTGACTACTTTACTACGAGTAAAATTAAGTCACAGAAAAGCCAGAAATGGCAGGCCGAGACCTCTCGAGGTTGTAGTGCCAGGAAAAAGAAGAAGAAGAAGAAGGGTACAAATACTTTTCTTCTCTAAAATGATTTCGGTATCATTCTTCCTGACAAAAAAAGAAGCATACAAAAGAAATTGAATAATCGCACATACATTCCATTGTGCGGCGAGAGAGCATACGATGACAAAGATACATTTAACCAGCATTTTTGGTATACACACACGCGCGCACCCGTCAAATGAACGATATTCGGAATGGTTAATTGGATAACAGCGAGCTGGCGAATGGTCGCGCTAGGACCGCCACCACGCACGCTTGGCTTTTGGCTAAAGTGTATCAAAAAGTGAAAGAAATGCTGATGGCATATTTCAGCAGCATATGGCAGAATGGCGACAAAACATTAATTGGCTCCAGTGAGCACAATTTATTGAACTGCTTCTCTGGGTTCGCCCGTTCCTGCGTCAATAGCACATATTCACCCTGTGTAGTTGTATGTATATGATTTAGTGCGTTCCACTTGAGTGACTCACATTAACGTTTACGCGTTATACTATTTGTGCGTTTCAGTTGTACTGCATTTTTCTTTTAAGATAAATTTGCGTATTTTTTTTCAATAGTGTCATTG
The DNA here is from genome assembly GCF_013141755.1 of Anopheles stephensi. Classification (NCBI taxonomy): domain Eukaryota; kingdom Metazoa; phylum Arthropoda; class Insecta; order Diptera; family Culicidae; genus Anopheles; species Anopheles stephensi. The sequence goes on along the minus strand of NC_050203.1, from coordinate 63,739,878 downwards.
TCATTCCTAGGGTAGACCGGGAGGAAACTAGTGTTCCTTTTCATAAACTATTGTCGTATGGACTTAACGATAAAAGTTATTAGACACACAATATTTTTGGAGGATCTTAATTTGTCTATAAAACGTTTTCGTCGTGCTCCATAATTAAGATGATCTCTTTAAGCTCCAGTTTAAAATAATTCTAACGCCACACTCAGAGATAGAGTCATAGTAGAAACAAATGATTTTAAAATAAAATAAAAAAAACTCAAACAATCACAGCATCTGAAGAAGGCAGCTATTTACGTCACGCACATATTATCATCACTCTCCAACACCCACAAAAAGCAAAGAAAATGCAAAAAACATCCAAACTGACCCCGTGAATGCCATCTCATGCTTCTGAATCGACCGAAACGGAACACTTACGCTTCCCTCTGACCGATAAAGCAATAAAATGGGCGCGTGCTACACAAATCAGTGGGAAATCTGCCTATCGCTTCGAAATCGAAGATAACAGAACGGCCACCATCGCATAACCACCATCATCGGGATGCGGTGGTGGTGATGGCGGTAGGCCATCATCCGGAACATGGGAATGTGCATTCCTTTCCCGAATGCTCCGCGTGTCCGTTACTCTTTGCCCGCTGCTGATAACGTAATTCAATTAGACCAATCAATCTTTTATCTATTTTATTTTATGTTGAACACAATTCCGCTGCTGCTGCTGCTGTTGTACCCGGTGGTACACGCTGTGATTCGGTTAACAGTCCCACGAGGGTGTTGTTCGGTAAGCAAATGGCAGGTCCCAGAGGTTGCCCTTACACACACTCGAGATGTGAATCCTCTCCCTCCGGCGTACACTCCTTTCCCTTAAGAAACACACACAGTCGGGTCAAAAAGCCAATGACCGGCAAACATATCTCCTTTGCATATTGAATGCTGACGGCAGCCCTCGCGAGCAGGAGGGACAACCAAATCCCATTCCCTGCAGTGGGAAGTGAAAGCGATCTTAGAATGGCGATAAATTGACACATCCACATACAAACATCGCCACACACACGCACGCAATCATACTAAGGTCAAATAGTGAAGGTTGAGACAAAAAAGAAATGGGAAAGAAGAACAAACTATATGACAGCTATTGATGGTTGGGGATTTTTGCCCGGGACCGCGGGCCCGTCCATCGGAATCACACTCGATTGATGTCTATTAATCGACCTACACTGCGGCCAGAGGTTGGGTTGGCCCTATCTCACCAAACAGAGGCACAGTCAAGAGAAAGCCAAAACGCTAACCCACCCCGGGGGCTACGAACAAATCGGCCCGGTTCACCCTTACGAATGGAACATAGAAGAAATCCGAAGGCATACCCACACGTAATCCTTATGCCTTATGTGCCAGTCTGTTTGAATACTACTACGCCAGGGTTGGCGGGAACATGCCGTAAAATAGTGACCACCGTTTGATATCGACAATGTGACCGATTGACCTATCTGCACAGAAAAGCAAACATACACGTATTACAAGAGCAAACCGCAACATGAATTGGAAGAAAGTGTTGCAGCTACATCGGATGGAGGCCAGTTCTTAATGACGGTTAATCTTGCGCGCCTCTGGAACATGCTTAGAGCAAATCGCTATAATCACGTGATAAATTTGAATATTTTACAGCAATTTTCTCTTTTTGGAAGAGTTCCATCAGGACGGGATGTGCAGGGTGGGTGCTGCATCCAGAGGAATCTGAAGCTTAACTTCACTATTTTTTATTAAAATTAGACCATTAACAATTTATTTGGCTACTTCTCGAAGATCATATCTGTTATAACTCTCAAAAGGTTTTTAACCACATATGAAAATTAAGAGATGTTATTTGAAGCTAATTTAAAACGATCGCCGGCCTTCATGAGCACGATCAACTATGATCAAAAGCATTCTAAAACCGGGAAGAATTTTTCCACGGCAATATTATTTCAGATGGTGCTTGCTTGCTCTTGTAGGAAGTATTCTTTGCAATATCCCAACGCTGTCCGACATTCTCCATGTTGCAGCATGGTTAAACATCTGCTGTGGATCTTCCTCACGCGTTCATATAGTAGATGGGAACTTCCATCGCACCTCGATGAAAAAAAAGAAACAACAAAACGAGAACACATAAACGCTCTCGTCCATCCGATACGTGCTTTGTCGTCTCCCATCCCAAAGCATGGACTTCATCACCAAGCTCCCCAAAAACGTTAGAGGAGCCACGCGGGTTGTTCTCGCGCGCGCACTTCTATTTGAAGCCCACATTTGCGCGAGTTTTCGTGAACATGTTGCTGCGGCTGACGCGGCTGAGAACACGACCACAGAGTAGTGCGTAAGGGAACAAGATAGTAAAACCGAGCAACATGCGAACATCTTTATTCGCTTGTGCGTATTTTCCCGAGCCTTTCCAATAGGAAGCGGAACGTTGGTGGCACTTTTTTCGGAAGTTTAGTTTTTTTTAAATGTTACTGTATGTTTGTATGTCATAGACTGCCATAGACTGGGATAGTGCTCTCTACTACCCAGATGGAACGGATCAAACTGGGTCCCACAACCACACTTTTCGGGGTCGCTTTCCATATCCCGTACACCACACACCCGGTGAATCTGGCCACTGCTTGCGTAAGTGGTTGCTCCGCAAAAGAAGATATTACGGAGGCCCCGGTGCGATCGGTCTTGCCTGATATTGCAGGCATACCACCGCGAGCGAGTGAGGTCGTAATTTAGAAGGAAAAAGCCAACACAAAAGAGTAGCCCGCCGGATCGGCTCAACACCACCCCGGCAGCAAGCATGGTGGCTTGTGGACATGGGAAGTGAGAAAACATAAAAAACGGTACACACAAACACACGAACCTGGGCTCGGAAATTCGGACCCTCGGTGTAGAGCGATCTCCGGCTAGATACGCGGCGTGGCGTGCTTTATTGAACCAGTTCCGCCCGGCATATCTAGCGTGTCCGATGATTTTCTCGCTGAGCCACTCATTCTTTCATCTTCATTATTGTGTTGGAGCTAAAGATACACTTTGGCCTCCGGCACCGGAGAGGTTGCCTAGGGTTGGTGTGTCTAGTCGGGCATCTAATGGCATTTTGTGCGAAGTTGAACTTAATTCAAGGTTACATTTAATTGCTCTGCCGTAGTAAGCCTTCCTGCTATTCTTGGGCTGGTGGTGTATCTCGACTCTGCTCAATGTAATGGGAATTATTATTATGACTTTCAAACAAGCTGAAGCGTTTGTTGGGCAATCTTAACGAAGTTATTGAAATAGACACATGTTAAGGGACAGGTTACTTCCACACAGTTGGTTAGAAATATCAGCTTAGGTTAGAGTTTCCAATTTATACTGACTCTTATCCGGATATCCGGCAAGCAGCAGAGGGTCCTCCATTACCCAAAAGAAAACGACTCTTAAGCTACCTAAAATTATCAAGAGAGTTAATTGAAAAGGTTACTGACTCATATTACTAAAAACCCGCATGTAAAACAAACAAGTTGGACTAAAAACGAAACTTGGCAGAATTACTCAACTTCATCAGCTAATTGTGCAACTCCGCCAAACCAAAATGGACACTTTGATTGGCGTCGTTAGTTGCCAAATGCCGCTGGTAGCAGATCCGGCAAATTTAAATCTCCCTTTTGCTGACTTTTAGCATATCCAGCAGCGATGCTACCAACTCTCAGCTCAGAATCAGAAGAGAATCGAGAGAATTCTCTTGCAGAACACAATCTCGGACCTAGCAACGAAACGCAGCCCAGCATAGCGCTACGCGCGTTACCATAACTACCAGCGTGAATCGCTCCATCTCTACATCTCCTTTTCCAATCCTAAGGACGCTTCCACCAATATCTACCGTGACCTCCCCCCTCCACCCCCCAGAAAAGGTGGTGGTCTTGGAAAGCATCTTGTCCAAGAGAATTAGTTCCAATCATTATCATCAACCAGCCAGCCTGCTGCAAATGTTTCAAAAATAGGCGAAATATGCCAGATTGACCACCGCTCTTGTGCGAACAAAGTGTGTGAAGCCTCGGACCGCATGCTTTCTCACTCTACCCCGTGGCAGCACTTTTCTATGCTCGCGCACCTATACATCGACACCCGAGGTGGAACTTGGATGCGGCCGATAAACGTGATGGTGTACGTGAGCATAAACGAAAGCCTCGTACACCGATCGGTTAGGCTGCGGGCGCGGAGCGTTGGAAAGGCGGGAAGGCGGCGGCGAAACATAACCGAAAAACTGGCTGGATTCATGTCCCGTTTGTCTCGCTATCTCTCTCCCGTCTCTTTTTCCGTTCCGATTCTTCTTCTTCTTCCATCCCGTTTTCTATCGAACATTTCATCCGTTCGAACGGCCGGTGTACCACGAGCAGAATGGCGCTCAACGCAACGTTTTTAATGCTTCATATTCCGGGTTATTCCTTCTATCTCGTCCCGCGTTCGCACGCTATTCGCCATACGGGAGCCAATTTCGAACAATTAAACCCATCACTGACTGGCTGAGCCTGCTTCGTATTCGTACCGGGCCGAAAAAAAGTGCTTTGATAATTGATCACTTCCGAGTTTACGTACGCACAACCATGCACACGTACGGCGAGGTACACATGTGCACGCGCTGTTGCGTTACTCGCACCCCACACACACACATGCAAAGCAAGTCCTGACGACGCGAAGCAAACCCGGTTTTACCGACTTTCTTCTTCTGCCGCGCGTCCAGCATCCTGGGATGCTTGTGCCCGATGGAAACCCGGCAACTGATGGAGAAATTCGCTTTTACCTACCTTCCGACGCTGGATATCGGCTCCTTGCAATTGCACACAGTTAAAACACACCAAAAACACTACGCACGGACACACCGATGCACGGGAAATTGCACGAAATTCGACACAAGACGCCACAATTCACGCTGGACTAAAGTTTAGCACGAAATTGAAACAAACCGACATGCCATAATGGGAGTTGCGATGCTTTATAGCAACTTGACGTTTGCCGTTGGAATGGTGGACAGTGGTCGAGTTCCATGAAAATCGCTAACATTTTATTATTTATTTTGTAACTCAAACATTTTACAATCGTACACTTTATTTTATTTTATCGCGTGCACAAAACATCCAAATATATTCGAGCATAAGAATTATCTTTTTAAAATTAATATCGGATGAATTTCAGTGAAAAGTATTGAACAAATTATGATTGCGATGTCAGTGTAAATGGCCAAGATTTATCATCGCCACACATTCATCCAGTTTGCTTCTCTTTCTTCCACTTCTTGCGTGTGTGTGAAGAGCTGTTGACGTTTTCAGCCAATTTTGTTATTCAAAACAAAAGTTCTTCGCCATGGCCGACGCAAATTCCGCTAAAAAATCCACCCTAAACGATCAGGAGCGCGATCTCGAGCAGCAAGCGTTTATTGAATTCCAAAAGTAAGCTAAACCTCAGGTATATAGGACGATGATCCACACGGAAACCGTTTTTGTTTTGCAGAGCCGACTACCATGCATGTCATCAAACGCTGCAAAAGCTGCTGAAAACGCAAGACTCGAACCCGAAAGTGCTGCACAACCGGGCAGTGGTGGAGTTCTACAACAGTGATCTCCGCCGATATGATCAGTTTCGGTCGGCCATGATCCAGCTAACCGGTCTGGTAGGTGAGATTCGGACGGTGGAAGTAAAGGATCGCGAGTCCTGTGCGGCCTACGTGAATCAAGCCATCGTGCTGTACCATTTCAAACAACCGCAGGCCGCACTCAAGATAATGTTGGCCGTTATGGCGCATTTCGACCGGCTGGATGATTATCTGTTACGCCGTGCCGGTATCTTTACCGTGCATCTGCTGCTCGATACGAACCAACCGAAGAAAGCTAACCGATTGCTGGGAATGCTGCAGAACCGGTTGGGCATACAGGTGTACGCCATACTGAGTGATTCGGACGAAGACGAACCGTTGATAGATAACGAAAGCCGGAAGGACATATCCGAGCTACAGTTCGAGGAATTTCGTAAAGAGTTTCGCTTGATATTGATCCGTTCCAATTTGCTGAACGGCAAGAAGAACATGTCGATCCCGCTGGAAGATACTTCCGAGTACTCCATACTGAAAGGGCATCAGTATTTCCTGGGCAACGACTATCAAATGGCAGCGAAAGAACTTTCGAAACAGTTTACGAACGAACCGGTTAGCGTGAACAAGCATGGGGAGGATCAGAACACGATTCTGGCGAACAATATGGGCGTAATACACTTCTCGGTCAAGCATTACGCGCTGGCGGCCCGCTTCTTTCAACAAGCACTGCTGTTCGACAAGTCTGCCACGGAGGATACGTCCACGGAAAAGGTCGAAGGTTCGCCGCTGTACTGTGTCGGCGCTACGAAGCGCCCGGAAATCCTGTACAACCATGGGCTTGCTTTGCTGCATCTTCAGCGCCCGAAGGAAGCGTTCGAATGTATGCTGATTGTGCTCAACTCGAATCACAACAATCCGCGCCTATGGCTCCGTCTGGCTGAATGCTGCATTATGGTCCATCGGCAGGAGAAACAAACGCAGAACACAAACATATGCCACGGCACGGTCGGTAGTGGTGTGCATCGGAAGTACGTGCTAAATCCGCTGCGTAAAACGGCCGTTGTTGACGGTGATCAGTCGCTCGCCATCCCAGCCACCACGCTCGAGTTTGGATCGTTATGTTTGCGCAATGCGGTCACGCTGTTAGAATTTCACGAACCGGAATTGATCCGCCAATCGGAGAGCACCGATAAAACGGTCCCGTGGGATAAGCTTTTCGAAGGAGTGCCGTGCAATCCTTCGTTACCGATGAAGTTGGCCTCGTTCAATAAGCTCAAGTGCGCCGTTTTGGCCGCGTACAGCTATGTGCTGAATACTCTCGGCGAGTATACCTTGGCACTGAAGTATGCGAAACAGCTGTCGACAATGAAAGATTTACCACAGTCGTATTTGTAAGTAACCATCCCCTCACCAGCTCATCATGCAAATTTAATCTTAATGCCTTCTCTTCCCATTTAGATTACTGTCCCACATGTACGCGGCGGAAGCATTGATCATGATGAACCGACCACTGGAAGCTATCACCTACTTGGAACCGAAATTTATCGCCGACCTGTCCGGAGATGATTTCGGTATGCGAGCATCTCCCCACTGGAACATCAATTCAGCCGAAGCTGCTCGCTGCGTAATGCACTACAATCGTGCAGTGGTATCGTTTCTGGTAGGAGACTATGAGCAGGCTAAAATATCGATGGGTAGCTGCAATCATCCGCTGGTAATGCCGTACCTGAAGATGCTGAACGTCTACCAGGAGCTACTGCTGGGCAACTACGACAAAGTGCAGCTGCTGATACGGTACGATACGCCGCATTTAATTTAAGTTGTTGTAAATAGCAAACTGTACAATAAAACGCAGAGAAGTAATTTAATTTAAAGCGACCGGCTCACTGCCCTAGTTGCCCGTAACGACCGATTCAAATTACGCTGTTTGACAGCTTCCGATGCAAAGTGACGTTTCTCATCTGTTTCGCCAAAACAAACATGCGTGGAAGAAAAGTCACAACACCTGGCCCCTCGGAAAAGGTGCCCCACAATCGGTTCGTTTGTTTGGAAGGAGGACGCACGGCCCAATCGAAGCCGTGCCGTGCTGCGCCCATTCATCTAATCACACTTTTGGAAAACGCATATCAATCAAGCAGGGGTGTGTTGCATAGAAAATGCCACGAGTACATATCATTCCGGTGCTGGTCGTGATAGCATTCCTGAACGCAAATGCCCAGACGGGCAACCTAAAGAATGCGGTAAGATTCATCATCTCCTGTGTGCACTTACCAAAGACCTTGAACCGATTTGTTTCATGCTGGCTTGTAATTACCCCGATTTTTTTCCAGCAAAAGCACACTCCCTCCACCGTTTCAGCCAGCGGCCTTCAGCAGCTAGCGCTCGATCCGATGGCCCTACTGCCACAGGCGTTGGAAAATCTACTTGTCGAGCGAGTAGTCGGAACGGCGGGTCACGAAAATGTGAAAAATTACATCGTGGAGCAGATGGGCCGGCTCGGCTATTCCGTCGATCTGGACGAGTTTGAAGAAACCGTACCCATCCTGGGTAAGCTACGGTTTGCCAACATAGTCGCATCGCTCAACCCGAACGCGGAACGCAATGTGGTGCTGGCCTGCCACTACGATAGCAAATATTTCCCGGGCCAAAAATTCATCGGAGCCACCGATTCGTCGGTGCCCTGTGCAATGCTACTTACAATTGCGGCCACACTCGAGCCCCACCTGCGGTCGGTGAAGGGAAAGACGGACCTGAATCTTCAATTCATCTTCTTCGACGGTGAAGAAGCATTCCAGCAGTGGACCGAGCAGGACTCACTGTACGGTGCACGGCACCTTGCGGCACGTATGGAGCGGGACGGTACGCTTCAAAAGATGGACATGCTCGTGCTGCTTGATCTGCTCGGAACGCCGGAACCGAACTTTTACAGCTATTTCCCGGAAACGGAAAACTGGTACGTGCAGCTCATTTCCGTTGAGCGACGGCTGGATGAGTTGGGCCATCTGGAAAATTATAGCACGAGCAGTGTGTCACCGGCGCAGAAATCCATCGCGTACTTCAAGCCGCATTCCTTCTCGGCCCACATCGAAGATGATCATATTCCATTCTTGAGGCGCGGCGTGCCCATTTTGCACATCATTCCGAGCCCCTTCCCGGACGTTTGGCACAAGCTGGAAGATGACGGTGATATCGTGGACGTGCCGACGGTGCGCAATATGATCAGAATATTTTCGGTCTTTGTCTGCGAGTATTTGAATGTGCCGTTATGACAGTCGAGGGATGAATTTTAATCCATTGCGTCCACGGTGTTACGTACTTATACAAGCAATGTGAAAAAAACAATAATTATCAGCTGGATGCCTCTCGATCCAGCTGCTGAACGCAAATTCCTAGTAAACACGCATATCACGTATTACATTTTTTACTGTGCAATAAACAAATTTGTTGAAAACAAATTGAATTATAGTGCCGTACTTTTCGTCTATCATTTTGATGTTCGATTGTTCAGTGTAGTGTGAAATTTGTCAGTCAAAAGGCAAAGCTTAGCTGAAATGTTATAAAAACATGCCTGCCCTTGGATACACTTTGGTGGTCACGCTTGTTTGTGGGAACGATCGTAATCGATGCATTGTTATCGCCGTTGCAACACACAAAGTTCGTTACGCACGAGAGCCAGCATCCAAAGCCACACAACGGATTAGAGGGTGACAATGGTAACATTCAGAGGCATTTATACTTAAATCAACAATATTATCAACGTTTTCGGGTGCATTTATGTTTCAAAGGTCCATTGTCACACAAATTTACTTAATATAAACTCGAGAGAGTCTCATGACGCCGGAAGCTAAATCACGTTTTCCTCCGACATCAATTTGGCCACGTGCGCGTTACAAGCAGTGACGTGTTTAAAAGCAGAAGAAGCGGTCTCGCTGTTCAGATATCTTCGTTCTTCAAGGAACCTCGTCATCAGAAAGACCTCTGCGTCCAAGGGAATTCGTCGTCCAAGAAGTCATATCCTACGGGAGACCTCATGTGCCAATTTGATCGTCCAAGCGATCTTATCTAGCATGAGTTAGGACTAGTGATGGGTCATACAACTCTTTTCACGGATCGACCTCGAGTCGGGTTCTACTCTATAGGAATCGAATTCGACCCGTAGGTGCAATGGGTTTGGGTGTGCAACGAGCTCGAGTCTCACCGGTCCGAACTCGCGTATGCTTTGCTGTACCCTGTACCCCTACCCGGACCCGAACTGCTTGGAACTAGGAACAATGCCCGAAAGATTCCGAGTCGCTTGCGCGGATGGCTCCGACTCGGTAGGTTCGAGTCAACCCGCCCATCACTAGTTTGAACTTAGTTGGCTAGGAAGCTACGAACCTCTGAGCGAGAACCTTTAAGTTTTCCATTACCAACCGTAGGGTCATATATTACATGCCATAATGCGCGCATGATAGGACAACATTTTGATCATAATTAAAGTTGCCTCGAGTTGCCCTTTTAAATGCCAGTTTTGCTTCATTCTCTCAGGTCAACCAGCAAACAGATAAACACATTTACTTACTTATCAGGCCATACAACCGCTTTGCGGTCTTGGCCTGCTGCAACAATCCTCGATACCGCTCACGGTTCAGCGCCGTCGTCTGCCAATCCGTTATCCCGGCCGTTCTGGCGGACGCATTAACGCCATCACTCCATCTCAATTTGGGCCTACCACACCTCCTCTGTCCGTGTGGACGGCCTAAAAGAACTTTACGGGCTGGATCGTCCGGTGTCATTCTCATGACGTGACTAGCCCACCGGAGCCTGGCGAGTCTAATTCGCTGCACGATGGTAAGATCATCGTACGGCTCGTAGGGCAACACATTTACACACTACACAGATAAGCACACACATTCACAAAATACAATAAACGGTTCGAATGTTATAAAGAAATACTTTTACATAAATTACGTATTTTGAAAGGAAATTTGATATTTTGCTTTTATTTCGTGAAATACTCGCCTTCCTCTACCCTCTAGCTGTGAACAACTTGCATTTGTGGAGAGGATAAGAAAAGCAGCAAAAAACATTTCACCGTTTCGTCCCTTTTGTCGCTGGATGTCGTTTAATCTGTTTTTTCGTTTCATCTTAGATACAGCTCGAACTGTTTGTCTTAAAAAACCACTAACCCTACTAGTAGCAGGTACAGTTGTACCGATATTTGCAACCGCTACAAGCAGCAACCTGTGTGCTGTTGCGTACGGCACACGGATGCACACAACCTTGGTCGACGGTTCCGGTGCTCCCTCGACGTTGTAGCCCCTTGCTTAGACTAGAATACTTTGCATCCGAATTGTGGTGCCATCGCACACGAACGGGGACGGCCGTACGCTCTCGCCTTTCCATTATTGCTTGCTACTGGTGGCAGTATGAATTTCGTTTCGTTGTGACGCGATGTATAAGCTCTATAGTAAACGGTGTTTCCTCTCAAACGGGAAGCGCTTGCGAACCCCTGCTGTACGGTATACTTGGTGAGACTTCTGGTTTGATTAATCCGCGCTGATTCTAACTGCTACGTTAAGCGTACTCTGTCTCTTTTTTTTTTAACCTTCAAGAGGATCCTGAAGCTAATATTGGTTTTTCTCGTAACTATAAGGCTCTATCTAGATTCTTATTCGCTCGCCAAGAACGCACGACAAGATTCGACTGGAAAAGAGTGTAAGAGTGTTGAGGTGAAAAGTAGCGGCTCTTGTGCGAGTGGCAACGCTTAGTAAGGAGAAAAAGGTTAACAAAGATAGTGGAGAACGGGCGTGTGTGTGTGTGCCGTATAAAACAGTATTAGCCGTACCAGCCGATCTGGTACTCTCCCTCCTCTAACTGGAAGAAATGTGATTCCGATGTGTGTATGTTTTTGTGTCTAATGTCCTACATTCTAAATTGCTCACTGTTTTCCGGGCGCTTGTGGATGGAATGTGCGATGATTAGTTGCGCTAGACGCATTTGTTTTTTTTTTTTTTTTTGGTTTAAACGCTCGTCGCGCACGGGTTAGATTTCCGTGTAGAAGTCTGGCCGACCGATGTTCAGCAGCTTGAACACACTCGGCAGCAGGTACTGGGTGTTGAACCCGATCACACCGTACGTGAACAGTTTGTACGAAAGCTCGACAATGATTTTGTTCTTGTTTTCGAGCGTATCTTCCGACTGGCGCAGCTCGTTCTTGTCCCGCCCGAGGATGAAGCACACGAATGCGTACGAGATCGATTTGGCGAAAGCGCGCGACGCTACGATACAGCACAGCCCGAGCACGGTGCGCAGCAGCAGCAGCCCGAACATGCTGTACGAAGGCCAGATGATCGCGTATGGTGGTGGTTGGGCGGGTTGCTGAAATTCACCCAGATGGTAGTGCAGCCAGGCGCCAAGTTCTATGCCAGCGCACACACTAACCGTGAGGGCAGTATCGCCTCTGGAATGCAGAGAAATGCGCGGAGGATTAATAAGAGGAAGTAAATGTTATGGAAAACAAACGATTCGAACGTACCGTGTTGGAGTCCATTTTCCTGAGTCTGGGTAAAACACGATCAGTAGTATTGATATCGAAAGTACGAATATTGGAGACCAGCGGGAGGTCACGATTACAAGATCCAATCGGTCAACGATGGGGATCAGCGGGATCATCAATAGTACGACCAGCACCAGTCCTGCTATTATGTCCTGCAAGGAGATGGTGAGGAAGACAAGAAAATGTGTAAACTTGAGGCGCATTCGATGATTAATCTCATTTTCCTAAGGATCTTTTCTAGCAAGAAAACTAATCGTCGAAGAGACCTCGTCGTCTGTAGGGCGTACAGCCTGTAGCCGAAGCGACTTTATATATCAAAAGGCTTCGTCGTCCGAGCTTCTACGAAGCGAGCTCACCATCATTCAACAGACTTCATAGTCGAAAGGGTCTCTTCGTTTAATGGATCTCGACCAAACAACGGGTCGCGCAGTCGAAAAGTCCTCATACTCTGAGCTTCCTAGTATTCGAAGGAGTCTCCCATATCATGTGACATTTCGTAAAAATCGATCTTATCAGCTAACACACCTCCACGTCTGAAAGGGTCTAGTAAAACCGGGCCATATCTATCAATCTAGTCTTGAACGACGACCAAGACGAGTCTTAGGTGAAGAACCCTCGTTGTGATGATCCTGCAGCCATGCAATAGGGCTTGTTCTCAGCGAATGTAAATAGGTTCTAGCAGTTTAGCTCCTCAAACCATTTCCGCACCGTTGGCCTCCTAAAATCTGGATCAGTCACAGGCCATTTGCTTGCGATGCCACTTACCAGCACACTGTGCATTCCTAAGTAAACACGGCTGATGCATATTACGGCACACCACACGCAGGCGATCGACAGCCCAACTGGCATCGAGTAGATGTATCGATCGTAGGTATAGATCAGCACGGAAAAGGGTATCGCAACCGAAACCATTGCATGCGTGGACGGCATCCCATACTCGAGGCCCCATTTCTTCTGCAACCGTGCCGCTGGATAGGAAGGCCTTGGCCAACGAATAATATCCTTAAGGCTTTGTCCTGCAATTATGAATCTCCGTTAGCGTTCTCTTCGAGCGTAACACATCGTACTCTTCTTGCGCATTACCTACGTACATAATCGCTGACCATACCATTACGACCCGCCGGCCTACCGCGCTGTCAATGTTCCAAAACCAGAACGGGATAAACGTGGCGTAGAATATCTCATCCCCCAGCTCGGTACCGATGATGAACAGCACGTACCAGAAGTAATTCGTCACCCGATAAGCTTTATCATCGGTGTCATCGATCTTCTTCTCGTTCGCATGATTCACCACCGCGTGCCCATTGGCCGGTGGCGCACCTTTCCCGTTACCGATGGCTGTGCCATTCGGTGCACCTGTCGTCCTGTGATTCTTGGCTGAGGCGCTACTTTTCTTGTACTCGATCCCGAAATATTCCTGTACCTTCACAACCAGCTCCGGGCTTTTGAGGTACTCCAGTAGTGGATGCATTTTTGTAGAACAGGTATATTGACTATGCGGATGCGATACTCCTGTGTATTAAATCTTGCTAGCTGCGGATGTCGAGGGAAGGAATAATTTTACAACGAACCGGGACCAAATCCGCAACAAAGGACACACACCACCGGGGGTAGAAAACTACGGGCTCGCTTAATTTGTAATCATTTTGAGATGGGAAAAGGCGCAGGACACAATCCTATCGGCGACGACTGCGGCAATAATGTTTATCGGGAGAAATGTACACAAGGTTCGATCAGGCGGCGGTATGTTGACAGCTGAGCAAGCGAGTCAACTTGACATTTCAAATTTTGTAATAAAATATTTGAAAAACAAAATTAATTGCATTTTTTATGTAATTCTAAAACAAATTTACAACACATAAGTTTTTTTTAAATTAATAAAAAATCGTTATTTTATTTCGAAAGAAAAATCTACTTTCAAAATGACGCCCCGATGGCGCAGCCTGGTTATTGTTTTCATTTGACGAAAATGACAGCTCAAAGCAAATGCAAGCAACTCCGACGAGAGTATCGTGGCGTTACTTTGCTTGAGTGTAAAAATACCTTTATTTTTTACGTAAAAAAAATCGCCAATCCCCCCATTTTAATCGAAATCTTTTTGGCATCTCGAATCATGTAGCCTGGCTTTAAAAGTTGTATGATTTTGTGCAGAAACGGTGTAAAATAAGCAGTGTAAACAAAGAGTGTACAAGTTAAGGAACATGCCAGAGCAAGAAGAAAAAACGCAGAGTGCTTAAAGTAACAAAGTTCTATATTTACTATCATTTTGTGAGCGAGAAACAAGCGTACCCTCGAAAGGATGCCTCAGCGTAAAAAGGTAGAGAAAACCTTCTGAAAGCCACAAATGATACAAGAATTAACCATTAATTTATCCATCCCCAACAGTCCACAAGTACGGAATCAAGTAGCGGCAGTTCGTCGGATTCCAGTTCCAGTGGATCCGATTCGGGAAGTTCGGGAGGATCCGATTCCGGAAGCTCGAGTAGCGAAAGTGATTCTTCCAGCTCGAGAGAACCGTCGCCCCGTCCTGCCCAAAACACCAATGCTGCGGTTGCCGGAACAGCTGGCGGGAATGGTAATGGAGCTCATTTTTCTTCAAAATTCAATACCCCACCTGAACCATTAATCGTTTTATTTTAGCCACAATACAGAAACCGAATGAAAAAATTGTAAGGCGACGGAGTTCCGAGGTCGGCAGCGCTACCGCCAAAACGGGAAACCAAAAACCGGATGGTGCCAAAGAAAAACCACACGCGCTCAAGCAACAAAAATTGTCCAAAAGTTCCATCTCTTCGAGTGACGACGATGATTCGGAACCGGAAAGCAGCAAAGCGCCAACCGCTGGCAAGAAAGGTCAAGTACAAACGGAGTTAGCGAAGAAGAAGTCCGTTGCTGCGGTTCAGGGCAAAGAGAGAGCACCGGTCCCACCACCGATCGGTGGCGGTAAGGTTCCACCGTCCGTGATTAAGCAGCAACACCAGCAAAACCATCCAAATGCAACGCCGGCCACGAAAGGTGCCGTAAAGGCTAGTACGGTGGTGAAAAGTCTGCACAAGACAAACAACAATGGTGCCAGTGCATTAACCGGGGTAAAAAAACCGATCCCTAGTGCAACGCAAGCCCTCACGACACCGGCCACTAAGGGCAAAAAGAAAAGTATCTTTTCGCCCGTCAATTCATCGGAATCAGAGGTGGAAACGACACCGGAAAAATCGGATATGCAAACAGACAGGCGAACGTCCAGCTCGAGCTCCACTAGTGGGAATGCAGTTGCGTCGGGAGTGGTGGCGACTGGAGCTGACCTGTTTGACAAGAATCCTTCCGGAACTGGTGGTACATCGAGCAACGCCACAGCGACAGCATTGTTGCGAGGACGCGGACGTCCTCGGAAGGCATCACAAGTAGGGTCACAAAACATTACCGCTCCAAAGCCGGTCGGACAGGTGAAACCACAACCCGGTGGATCCTCGAGTGCAACGAACAAAGTAGCCAGTCCAGCCTCCGTTCCCTCGTCCAAGTCGATAAAATCCCCCATTCGAGCACTATCGTCCGCTACGTCAAGCTCGAGCGAATCATCCTCGAGTGGCTCGTCGGACACGGAAACCGAATCTTCGGATGATTCGTCACCGTCGATCAGTGCAGCAGCGGCACAGAATTACAAGAAATCGAACAACACCATGAAGCGAGTACTGGAAAGAACGCCACAGAAGAATGATGCTTCTAAGGATGGTGCCGGTGCTGGCTCGGACGGTTCGGAGACGGAACGGTTAAAGCAAACGCGAAAGTTAACTCGCTCGGCAAGCACCCGTAAATCGAAACACTTGCTCGGTAAGAACGCGTCCGAGACCGATTCCGAGGCTGAGAGTGTGAAAAACTCTGCCTCGAAAAGCCCGGCCAAGAAGGCGCCATCCGTGCCCTCGAAGGGCAAGGCCAAGAATAGCATCGCCAACTCGCTGTCCAGCAAACGAGCGAACGATAAGCCGAAGGAGCTGCTGATCGAGGAAGCCCCCGTCGAGCGTCGCTGTCCGCTGGAGAAGTGTGATTCCATGGGGCACATGGGTGGTCAATTTGAGAAGCACTTCACGCTGGAGGCTTGCCCAATGTATCACAACATGAGCACCGATCAAACGAAGCAACTGCTGCACGAGCGAAAGCTACGCGAAGACGAACGGCGTCGTTCGATTCCGGTGTACGAGAATTCGAAAAAGATTCAAACCCCAGAACAGAAGCTGTACGCACAAAAGATCCGTGATTTGCGGGCACGCTTCAAACCGTCCACACCGCCACCCCTATCCGAACGACCAAAGCCGTTGATCGATCGAGATGGGAATGAAATCAAGCCCGAACCTAATCTGGAAGGCATTGTACCGGACTACGACCTGCAGCTGTTCCGTGAAGCGCAAGCACTGGCGAGCGAAAGCATTGAGAAGGAGCTGGGCGATATGGTGACCGGCAAGGGCACGAAATACATTTCGATGGGTCGGCACTGCATGCAGGTGTGGTACCAGTCACCGTATCCGGACGATGCGACGAGACTGCCGAAGCTGTATTTGTGTGAATTTTGCTTGCGCTATCAAAAGTCTGAGGTGGGCATGAAGCGGCATGCCGCCAAATGTGTCTGGCGGCATCCACCGGGTGATGAGGTAATGTTACAGCACGCGTCGTACTGGTGTGCGTTCCAAATGCTAACTAAATGCCTACTCATTTCAGATTTACCGCAAGGGTAAGCTGGGCGTATGGCAGGTGGATGGAAAGCGACACAAACAGTATTGCCAGCATCTGTGCCTGTTGGCCAAATTCTTCCTCGACCATAAAACGCTCTACTACGATGTGGAACCGTTTCTCTTTTACGTGATGACGCTGGCGGATAGCGATGGATGTCATACGGTGGGATACTTCAGCAAGGTAAGTGGGCGTCCTATTGATATGACTAACTAATTAATGTAGTCGATTCTGTGTTATTTTACGTTATTTATAATATGTAAACAAATTGTAATACTATTTGCTGCAAAATATAGGGAATAATTTAAAAGCTAATAGCTAAGGTAAGCTACATTCACTGTTCAAAGTCATACGTATGACGGAAATCTTTCAGTCGATTATAGCGCCCTCTGTTATTCGCTAGCTGAACCTCTTTCAATATGTATTTATTCGAGCGGCTATGTAAACAGTTTGAACGTGTGGCTTTTTGGTAAATCTTAAAGTAAACGTGTAAAATAAGTTTAAACATTGAAAAATAACTAACTTATTAGATAGAACCTTAAACAATGGGTTTTCTAGGAATTATGTTTTGGTTTTGATAATCTATAATTATGTAAAATACAACCAAAATTTTTCCCCTGGCCTTTTTATATTTACTTGTTATAAAATTACAGAAAATTATTTATTTTATTTATAATTGGGTTCATAACACGATTTGTATGTATTATTTTTTACTGGATGTCTATTTAAATATTTAAGTAATTTAGAACGTGGGACTGTTAGGAGAATAACTCTCCAGCTATAGGACTATCATTCGATGTTAAAGGTGTTGTACAACTACAACCGATTTTAGTTCTGCATAAAACTTCTGAATAGAGCCCATCAATGGCTCGAACATTGCTAGTTCATCTCATAATCCCTGTATGTGGGGATCGATAAATCCCAAAGCTCAGCACGTCGGAATAATGCCAGATCAGAATAAAGTGTTTTTAACTACCTAATTTAGATAAGAAACTAGCATATTCTCGTTTGGCTTATTGCCGCTATAACATATTTCAGGTTTTTAACCCCTGTTGAACACAGTTCTAATTGATTTTATAAGAATGCTTTAAAGTGTAATATTAAAACCCGATAAGATTACTGCATCTGCTAAGCCCCGCCAACGAAAAGTCAAACACTCGATGCCGCTCCAGTAATGAGTTTTTGTAGCGAGCGGGGTTTTTTTTCTGTGTCCGAGAAGGTCAAAGAGCTTGCGAAATGGTGCGCACGCGAGTAAGAGAGAGAGTGTGGGTAAATAGTTAGAGCGCAACAAGAGTAAAATGAGACTTCAATTACAATCATCATGATCATCGGACAGCATCGTCGTCGCGCTCGTTGCCCACAATCATTATCCTGGCGCAAGGATCGACTGTGAAAAGGATTCGGAGCGTGCGGTCGGTCGCTCGGTATCGGTTCTCTCGGTCCCGGTGGCTAACGCCCGTGTGTCTGTCGAGGCCAATGACCGGCGTTATTTGCACCAACGCCGGGAGAGTTTGAAAACCGTCCGCGCCGTGTCTGTCGTTCCCGCGCTGAATCCTTCTGTCCGCATGGCTACCGTTGCTGTCCGTTTCTCTGCAATTCGGCTTCGATTGTACTGATGGTACTTTGCGATGATGTACGAGTGTGTGTGTGTGGCTGTGCGAGGGTACAAATATATATTGTTGAGCGTAAAATATAGTGGAAGTAAAGATTTTTGCTTCCTAGTTCCAGCATGCCACCGCAGGCACTCTCTGCGTCACTTCACACCGATGGCATACGATCTGGTTATCACCCTAACGGTCATTCCACCGATAGAATCGAACACAATCGAATCGACCCTCCACATCGAGCGAGCCACCCATTCTAACTGTGTTTAAATTTTCGACACAGCGAGCACGATGGATGGTTACTGCAGTCAGTGCTGGTGGATGGATGCACTGTACACTTTTGTGTCTGGCGACGAAGCACACTGGGCAAATTTTAATTACTTTACGCTTTCCTCTTCCCTTTTTGCGAAAAGTGCAGTAGGAGGAACATCTTTGAAAAGAAGTTTTGGGAGTGATCTTTTGTTAGATAGCGTGAAGTTTAATGTTTATTTACAAGTGAGCAAGTATGCGTACTTAGAAGATCTTTATTTAGGGTACAAAAATCAGCATTGCATTGTACATTTGTTAGACTTTTATTAATTTTTTCTAATTTTAGTCTCTTTTTTCTTGGTTGGCAAATGCTAGTGAGGCCTTAACTAAACTAACTGAGGACTCTGAGCCCTTTTTTTCACTGACTCAGACTATCAAACTCTGTCCTGTCAAAGCAGTTTGCTTATTCTGAAGCTCCTTACGCACTATGGAGCTCTATGAAGATCTTTGTATGAGGTTATACTCTTAATTTCAAGATCTGTCCTTACTGTTTTCACATGCGACTGTATCGTCGTAAGGTAGATCTACCCTTACAAAGGTGTTCGGAGAAGAGCTGCTGGACACAATTTGACCCCTGTGCAGAGCCATCGTATGCCTGCCAATTAAATCCCTTCTGTACTACCTCTCTATCAGTTAGTATAGCTCTGGTACAGCCAAGTCAAGGAAGTCAGATATGGTAAGCCGTGCCCTTTCGAAGCTGTAGTTCCACATAGTGAAGAAAAATATTCCTTTTTCGATCATTTGGCAGTCCGTCTCGATGATAACCCTGTATTTTAGAGCAGCATTATCTAACTTTCTTACAGCTAACCAGTTTGTAATGGCTTTGAAGCCGCACCAATAATTTGCCCCTTTTCAGCCACCATCAGACGAATGCAACCGATGAAGGAGGGCGTAAAATACAGCATGTTCATTTTGGCGTTAGCCAACGAACGAATTGTTATTCATTTTGTTGCTTTTCGCACCCTGTGGCAGCGGAGTCAGTCACGTAGAATGTCGCAGATGCTTCCATAATCCTGATATCAAACTATTGTTGCTTTTGGGTTTTAGCATCCTTTCTGGTCAACATCCAATCGAATGACACTTTTCTCATTACGGGCGATGAAGAAGTGATGATTTTGACCATATCATACCATCCATCCAAGTGGTTTGGAAACGGAACAATGGCAGAAAAAGATGGGCAGAATTTTGTTTCTCTCTAAAGTTTATTCCTCCTCAATTTTGGGATAAAGGGAGTGGGTCACGTTACCCAGCTTCAAGTACTTTCGATGACCATTGGTACGACTGGATGGATTTTTTGTCCGTAAGTGGATCCTTGAAGTATATTTGAGTGGAATTGATTATGGGTTGAATTTTTATTATCTTTTTTTTAATTGCAACTTGTAATTTTTTGTTTTTAATTACAATAAACCCCGAATAGTTAATAAGTCTTTAGTATTTTTTTTCTTAGATGCTGTTAATGTTACAAATTTTCTATCGAAATTACAAAGGAGTTTATATATCAAATCGCGCTTGATGCCACCACCGCTGGTGTGATCGAACTTCCGACCGAACACACCTTTATTTGAACGGGCGGTTGTTTCGCGTACATTCAACCAGGCGCCTCCATCACATTCAACCACCGCTTTTGTGTCGTTGTGTGTTTTGGGGAAATTTTTATCTTGCGCAAAGACGCAACCTTGGCAAGCAAAAAACCAAACCTCCCTTCTCCAGGCATCCCTTTTTGCTGCAATTGGGAATCGATGCACGGTAAACCTCACCGGAAGTGGAAGGCATCACGTACTTCCGATCGTTAGTCTTTGTCGCTGTCGGGATGCAGCGGGATGCAGCTCTAACGGTTGTTTGTGTGTGTGTGAGTGCTTGCGGTACGTTGCTGGTGTTTGTGTGTATTCTGTGGGCACGAGTCTGTCTCTGTGTGTCTGTGTGTATGGGGCTTGCGTAGCCCGGGATAAGGCTCGCCTGGGATGCCTGGGCATCCCGTTTGCCGGGGCATCGTACGACTACGATTGCAATGAATTGGTCAATGAACTTTGCGTCGCTTGATTCGGATTCGGCAAGTTCGAAAGTTTACTGGAGGACGGTGCTGTGGAGGCATGTAGGTCGTTACAGCGTCGTCGGGTAGATAGGACCAGCGGGAAGAGGCGGCACTTTCGTCCTACCAAACACGGTATGATGCTGTTGCCTTCTTCTGGAACGCTGGAGGAAGGAGTAATGTTGTTTTTTTCTTGCGTGTGTGTGTCTCTCTCTATTCGGGCCACACTCCACGTCTGCACGTCTATCGTCTTGGTAGCATCGTCACCGTTGACCGCACCAGACGTCTGGGGTTAACTTTTGCAACTGGTCTCACCCTATTGCGGATGGCCGCGATCATGCGGATTCTGTCTGGCAGTGTCTAGACGGCGGCTGGCCCATACCAAACGCCGTTTGAACCACCACCGCTGGTGTAGTAGCAGTACCCTTGTCGACAACCGACTCCGATTCGAAGCACCGATGATGCACAGGTTGGCAAGGTATGATGCTGTCCTGTGCTGCCGAAAAAAACAACAGCGGCCGCCGCAACTATTTGTGCGCTGAGGATGAGTAAACAGGAAGTTTCCGGCATAAGCTGGTAAAGGTGTGAGAGTTAGTAAAATTCACAACCCTCATTCCGGTGGCATCGCCCGTTTCGGTCGTTTCGGTCAAGCTTCGCAGATTAAAATTCTCGTTCACAATTCTAAGGCAGGATTTCTTTACGGGGCAAATTTTTATACCAGATGTTGTGGAATTTTGGAATATTTTCAATAAGTCAAGTGGGTTTCGGTTGTCTTATATGATACATCAGTGCTTAAGGTCTAGAGTATTCTTGGAACTCAAAAATTGTAGGCTAAAAGCTGTCCTATTTAGATTCCCTAGAACACCAGCACAGAAAGGTTAGTTTGATAAATTTAACACAAAAATTAGTCCTCAAGAGGAAAACATTCCGTAGCGATACCGATACATAAGAATTGTGGGGAGACATCCGGCTGTCAAATTTATCTGATTCTGTCATCAATACTTCCAACATTTTAGTTTAAAAGAGGGTTTTCTCAACAACAGTATGGTGAAAATTAATTAAGCCAGTCAGAAAAAAGAAGTCATTACGAAACTGGAACTTCCGATCATCGCGTGATCAAGTTCGATCTTGATTACTAGGCAGGCTTCAGTTTAATTTAACATCCTTAAGAATGGATAGGTTTTGTGTGTTTAGCGCACTAGCCCTAATCAGCAGAAAGGAAAACCCTGTTAAAACCCCTGCTCTTAAGCACCCTCGATGCAAGGACGAATCAAGCCCTTTGTTCCGCTATCGTTTTTTTTTGTTTGTGTGTGTACTAATACTGCTGATGAGATGTTGTCGATATTAATAAACGATGGTGACAATGGACGAAAATTGTATTTGTTTGTACAAAAAATCCAGTTTCCCCACGCATATATTTGAATTAAGAGAATGAAACAAATCAAACGCTATGTGGCTGGCTGGCTGGCAAGCATGCTGATGGCTAGCTAGCTCACCGCCCAGCATCGTGACCGAAAGGCAGCATTAGCGCCTTCACCAAACGTAAGGGAGACAGCAAAAAAAAAAAAAAACTCCCCGACTGTTGCAAACGATGCAATCAAAATTTCAATGACCCCAAAACAGGCGCGACTCCCATCGGAAGGAGTTTTGCTGTAAAATGGGTGTCGTCGGGACGCGTGTCTGGTGATGCTGCTCGCATTCTGAGTGCTGCTGCCATGGTTTCGGTGTGTGTGCGTGTGTGCAAGAGAGAGAGACCCACTGCAAGGACGCACAAGGATTGATCGCTCGTGAGACAGAGAGAGAGAGAGAGAGAAAAGACAGGGTAGCAAAAAATAAAAACACCCGACAGAACAGGCAAGGATGCCAGGATAGCGAAGAGGAGGTTTGAATTTGCGAAAATAAGGTTTGGGGTGCTGTGTGCGGTACCACCAATCGGCTCAGCTCTTCCGCTAGATGCCGATCACGGTAGACAGGCTACAGGGGAGGGAGGGAGGGGAAGGAGTGAGGCTGAAGGAAGCAGGAGAAGGACACGTCGAGTCGCGCTTTGAAGCAGAAGGGCCTAGGACAAAACGACGGCCGGGCGGGCAGTACGGCGGGAGCTGTGCGGACGAGCGCGAAGTGTGTCGAGGGCATTGCACACATAGATGCGTACCGATTCCCGCCAGATTTCGGATCGGATCTTCTTGATGTCCTGCTATTGTTATTGCATGCGTTAGGCCGAGCGTGCGAGCTAGGCCTCTGTTTTTTTTGCAATGGGTACAGCACCCTTTCCATTGATTCCCACGATACCGGGGTGCGTGCAGGCTCTTTCTTTCTCTGCTGCTTCTCTCCGACGCAGATGAAAATTACCACCGGCGAAAGGCGTAAATAAACAGTAGTACGCGGTGGCGGCGAAGGACATTTGCGACATGCACAAAAAAAAGGGAACCCCGACAAAGACTACAAACAAATGTTCGGCGGATGCAACAGAGTATATAACGAAGGAGAGCGAACCAAAAAAAAGAAGGCCCGAACCCACCACCGCCATAGCACCGATCCACTGCGCCCGGATTCCGTCGTGAGACTGGGTGAAGGTGAAGGACGCGAGTTTGTACGCGCATCGGGCGCCCTTTTTTAGCCAGACACGCGCTTTGGGAGAGTTGGGATAAACGAGGCATATACGTGTATAGGCCGCAGTCCTTTCGCGGCTGTTGAACCGTCTGTTTTTTTTTATTTGAGGGACTTTCTGGCCCGAAGGTATTTCTGCGTCATATTGGTATTAATGGTACTGGTGGATCCGGTACAGCAGCTGTAGTTGCTTGGAGAGAAGCGATAGACAAGGATGGCGAACCGATGACGGCATCAGCCAAGGATCTCGTCCAGCTGGGTGAGTAAAGCCCGGAATGTATGTACTGGATGTGCGCGTGTATATAAGAAGGACCAGGATCGCTCACCAACACACGTCCGAACCGCTGTTCGTCCCAAGCTCATTGTATGTGTGCTTGGTTGATTGTGTGGTTGTGAAAAAGGTAGTGTTTTTGTCCAGTGTGTTGTCTGGCACGGTGGCAAGAAGTACTGTCTGTTGTTGCTTATACATTTATCCTTGTCTCTCTCTCTCTCTATCTCCGAAGGTGATGATGAGTCCTTGTTCCGCAGGACGCACGTAAAGTTATCAATGGGTACGCGGGGACAGGTGATGGCGGCCAGCGGACTCACCATCATCCATCGTATCGTACATCATCTGTGAGCAAATCCGTGCCAGACAGACTCCACCGGCCCGACCGACCGTTTTAAGGCTGTGTTTGTGAACCGTTTTGCCCCTAGCCGACGCTAGGAGAGCTTAGAGCGCTGGCCATGTTTTCGCGCGTTGTCTGCTGGCGAATTTGCCACACCAGGCGTGTGTTCCACTTCTTCATTCACAATTGCTATTGCGCCCGCACACGTGTATGTGTGTGTTTGTATGTTGCGTCAGGACGAAAAGTATCAGGCGCTACTACACAACTACTACACATCCGGGGTTTGCAGCATGGCTGGAAAAACGTTACGCCAATGTTTTTGTCCTTACGTTGCCTATGTGCGTCGGTGAGATGAACCCTGGTCCAGAATCCGGGGGATTCTTCGAGGTAGCGGTGGGTAGACCGGGAGACGGGCTTTTACCAACAAAATCAACGACCATGGGGAAGGTCAACGAGACTAACAGACACCACCCTGCACACCCCCCTAACCGCTACCAATGCCGGCTGATGTTTGGGATGGTGAACTGGCTGGCTGGCTGGCTGGCTGAAATTCGGTCATTGCCCTTTCATTTGTCGTGTGAGTGTGTACGGGCGCGCCTTGTGTCTGGCGAGGCGGGGGAGTCTGGACTGAATTGATGAGGACCCAAGCCACACCAGACAACGGTGGGATGGTGGTCGCTTTGTGCTAAAGGTGTGGAGCAGTAGGGAGACTTGGGTGAAGCCGCCGGAAACCCGTAGAATAGCACCGACACACACTCCGACGGGCCGCGTGGATTAAGCCCCGGCACGCTGAATCCTTGCAGTTTTTGGAGTGGAATTACTAGGGAGCGATTTACTCCGTGCCCGGGAAAAATCCCCTCTCTCTTCCGAGGACCGACCCGTGCAATGCATTTGGAGCAAGCAAGGGGTTCGAGACGGGCGAAAAGAAGGATTCTATGTTTGTTAGGTGCTGGAGTGGATTCCGGAGTGTTTAATATGTATATATTTAATAAACGGTTGATAATATGCTGATGGGGATCCGCGCGCGCCGGTGGAGGATTGGCCGGATGTCGACAGAATGAATGGCAGGTGCTGCCATGCAGGTACATGTGGCAACGGAGGTGGAGACAGACATGGGCGACTGTGCGCTTTGTCGGCAGACCTGCGACAAAAGATGAATGTGTGTACTTACGTCGCTCGGCTACCACTGTCTCATGAGTGCGTAGGGGGAGTGCCCGGGACACAAGGCACACACACACACAAGCGCACACTCCAAAACAAATGGCTTTGCGTAGTGGCATAAGAATTGCAGGAACTGCGAACGGAAACGCATCGCAATGATCTGTCGAGCGCTCGAGTCGAGTTTTTCCGGCACGGGAAATGAGGAGCACTTGCAATTTCGAGTCTTCCCTGTCGCGTCTCACTTGCCGGGTGTGTCTGGTCGGGCCGGGTGGGTGTGCTGTTTTTTTTTTCGGGGAAGCGCGCGCGTCAGCCTTTGTTCTCGGAGACGGTACGGAAACGCCTAGACACTGTTCGGGGGCGGAAGGGGACGCACAAATAGGAAACCGGGATAATAAAATTTGATGTCGCACCGATTCCCTGTTTGGTACGGAGTTTATGTTTCTGCGCCTCGTTTGACTCCTCGTTTGGACACGGTACTTTAGTTATAAAATATTCTTTTTAATTCGTCCGCCGCGCCTACCACTCGTTACCTGTGATTCCATCGGCGTTCGCTGTTGGGAAAAGCGGAGCTGTTCTGTTGCGATGCGTTTCGATCCTTGGTTAGCCTGGTCGTATATGACTTTTGGAAATTGTTATGCTGATATACTTCAAATAGATTGATTAAATCGAAAGACCATTAAGCTTCCCAACTGTCCGGCTTGTTTAAGGCATCGTTTTAAAAAGCAGGTCCTTACATTCGTTATGTCCTTCGGGTCGGGATGATAAGCGTGATGTTTGGTAGGTGGCCCTAATGGAAGCGTAGCAGTTTTGAACGGTGTTTAGTGCAGATTTGCGATGGTTTCGGGCTGCCGTGAATCCGTCAATGGTGGTTGGCCAGAAGCGTGTATATCTTGCACACATATTTCGCTTTGTTCTTCAACCACCGCTTGCACGTGGCGGTTTGATGGAGCCGAAGCGCACGGTAGAGTGCACGGTACTTGAAATAATTTGACTAGTTGTCTAATGCTCGTTACGAACGCCTGTCTGGCAGTCAAGGGTTCTGATGGGAGTTAACATGCCGCACTAAATGTAATTAATGTAATGAGTAGCAAAAGCAACCACCGATAAGTGTAGCAACTAAACATGTTGGAAAGGTCTTATGCGTTTCATACACTAAAAAGCTATTTCTTAACCTAGATATTAACCAGCACAATTCGAAAGAAAATGCTGCGCCCACACTTCTTGCACCGTTGATTTACTGGAATTGTGTAGGAGCCTCGGATTTTGGGTTACCTTTTACTTTGCGATTTTATTTATTGTGCGTATTCCGCCAGGATCGCTCGTAAATTATCCGCCACAGCTGCTTGACCCTCGCCCTCGGCCCAAAGGGGTTAAGCAACCGAAAATGTGTGTATTGTATGCGATTTTTTAACTCTAGTTTTTGTGCGTTCAACGCGCAGGGTGCGAACGGTGAACAATAATAAGAAAACAAGCTCACCGCACCAGATGCAGATTTATGGTACTCAATTTGTCGTTTAGTCTGGCCCGTTGTCAGCTACCTACTCACGGTCAATCGGCCAGAAGGCTAATGGATAATTTCACGCTGTTGCTTTAATGTTTTTGTCCCAAAAAAAAAAAAAAAGAATCGCACACCGTCTTTGCACGCATCGGTAGAGAGCGCGCACTGAACTTGACTCGCGGTGCCATAGTTTGAACGATGATCAGCCGGGTACGACCGCTGTCACCAAGGCAAGAAATTCGCAATTAAGCCTGGGCTGGTTTGCGCAAAGCCCCGCGAAGTACGGCTTGGGTGGATAAATAAATTTTCAGCTCATAATTAACCTGACAACATTCCGCGAGGTAAGAAAGGGAAGGTAAGAAGGGTTGGCATGGCAAGTTCGGACTGCCCTTTTCCATTGCGTTGGTTGAGCTGCCCGTTCGATACACAATGAACCTTTCTCCCCTGGGGTCGGAATATGGGGTCGGTTACCGGGTTCAAACACTGTTTGTTCAACATCTTGGAACGAACGATTTTGCAGCATGTAATCAGCTTTGGAGATTGTCGTTGTTGTTGCTTAACTCATATTTCAGGCATGCAATCCCCTCCGTACGTTTTGCATAAAAGAGACAAGGCTTTGGCTTTTGAATTGGGTTCAAAATTATCGTGGGGATGTAGGGGAGTAGAGCAACAAAGAGTATGTTTTCAATGTGGGTTTCTTAGGCTGAAATAATATGATAAGTAGCTAGGGAGGTAGTATAACTTGTGATAAAAATAATTGAAAATACTGGGACGCTGTTTCGCAGGATTTCTAATATTTCAATGCAAATTTATTAAAATGTATGCCCAGAGCACACTCAAGAGGATCGCCACTTGCAAAGGATGTTATTTAACCTTCAGTTTTTTCAGAACGGAAAGCCTCAACGGGTTGGTCCTAAGGTACGAAAGCTGGCAAGTCTAAGTCAAACATGCCAAGAAAACCAATGTCTCCGGAAAATGTAGGCAAAGAATCATCTATCATCATTAGAAAATAGTGTAAAGATCAACTACGTCCTGCTACCCGTTCTCGGAAATTGTTTTCTTGATTGAAAAAATAACAAAATGTAATTCTGTTTGCCGATAAAATCTCCGCCAATAGCCGCACAGATCGCTTAGAGTAATGCTTCAAATTAAACCTTAATGTGGTGTGACTTGCAATGAGTTCTTCTCTAGATGAAGAGCAACATCTGTTAAGATCGAAACGTTATCCCACAACATGATAGGGAAAGAGGGTCAAGAAACATGTCAAAATGGGTCTAGAAATAGCTGATGGACAATGGCGTATGATCTGCGACCGCCAAAGGTTTCGTCGACCAATGGGCCTTGCTCAACGCACGTCGTCCAAAGAGCCTCGCTTAAGCGGCCTTATCTTAAAGGATCTCATCCAAAGGGACTTATCTTATTGTAGTTCTAAGAGGACCAGTAGTAGGTTAAGTCTCATCTCAACCGTACCTTTGAATGGTCTAAAGAATGTGGTGATCAAGCAGTGTCAACCATTAAAGTATTCCATTCGGTAAAGCCAGCTTACCTTGGTGTTAAGATCCTGGCGTCTATCAAAGCACGAACGTGACAGTCTATGGAAGAAGACTATGTTCAAAAGACACAAATAGTTATTTTGATTAGCAATGGACCTGAGATGAACTTAAATGCTTCCGAAAACGTTGATAATATTGCTTATCAATAAGTATCTATCAATAAGGTATTAAGTAGTAAGGCCATCGCTGCCATATATTGGCGTACTGGACTTGATAGCAGGGTAGTTTAAATTTTCAAAGATTAATAATGGGCCCAGATGGAGAATTCAATATCCGATTCTGTTCTCTGACAGGTCCTCGAATAGGCCAACAAACCGCCTATACCTCTAACTACCAGAATATGGGTGAATGAAACCACTGGCGAATGCAAAATTGCAATGAATTCCAATGCCAAATACCCGAATAGCAACAGACCATTCCCAACACGGGGGCCCATCATTCACTACCACCGGATGAATAGCTTAACTATTTTATTTTTTGCTATAGCTTAACTATTAAATTTAATACCACTGCATACAGCGGCGGGCAATAACAATCATAATGCAGTAAGCTCATAAAACAGAAGGTTAATTTTTTAACCCTCTTCAGGCAAGATACCCCAAAACAGCGGGGACCAAAGCAAATGAATGAAACAGTAGCTACAGTGACCGATAGTGGAACTGACAGTTTGTTGTTGCGCGAACCGAATAATTTAACCCGATCGGGCGAACTATTACTAGATTTCAGCAGGCAGCAACCGAGCGGGCAGGCATATCGTCTGAAGGTTACCGATGGTCAGCTTTCTGAATGAATTTTGCAAACATTGAAGTGGCCGTTCTGTTCTGTTGTGGTTGCTGTCTTCATCCATATGCGGCTAGCTAGGTTTCGCTTGTTAGCGGCCAACCTACCACACCACCCGTTTTAGCCAATTCATTCATAAAATCGTAGCCAGGGTGTCCTCCACTCTCAGCTGGTTGCCTTAATGGGCTGAGAAGTCACTACTGGTGGAAGCAAAAACTAAAAACAAGCCTCCAACGCCGCGCGCGGTTTTCATCTTCTACGGTTGTTTGATCGTGAAAAGTCATGCCCGGGGCACCAAGATAGGTACCCTCCTCACCTCCCCCTACCTCCCCTACAAGTTAAGGTTCCGTTCCCAAGCGCGGTACATGTTCAGCTAGATCCATTCGATCACATCGGCCACATCGGCCCACGCCATGACCGTGCGACGGGTATCAAAACGGTGGCGCGAAGAGTTGATCGTTCGTCTGTTTCAAAGCCCCCCCCCCGCCCCAGCTCAAATTTTCTCAAATGAATGTACATAAATTAGCACATATTTTGTCTGGATAATAGGTAAACTCTTGCCGCCGTTCTACTGGTCATTATTTCATAATATCGGTGTCCGGTTCTCCTTTGCCTGCCCACCCGGTTCGTCTTCCTTGAGTTGGTTTTTTTTTCTTCGGTGGGTTACCGTTGGGAACTGTTCGCTGGAACATGGCACACTGGTGTTTGTTGTTGTCATTTTGAGTTCCCCCAAACCGAGCAAGGTTGAGCCTCGAAAGCCGTACCGTGCGAGTTATCTATTAACCATGTGCCCATGTCAAACTGTGGTCATTGAATGAAAAACCTGCGACTAGATTTTTAATGGACGCGCGAGGATGTGGTGATGCCGGGCTTGGAGTGGAGTGGAAACAACGCTGAAGAAGATATCACCGGATATTACTCGACTTAATGTTCCGTGTAGCCCTAGAGCGACGATTTTGAAGCGTAAAATTTAAGCAAAAGCACCAGCACGCCTAGCCCGAACTTTCTTGATGCTTCCGATCGTGCTAATGATTTGTGCAGAGGTGAGCAAAATGCGCGCCGCACAGTTAAACCATCGTACGCGGCGGGTGCGGGTATGGCTGGTGGTCTCTTTGAACGGTATTGGTTTTGGAGGATCGCACACACGCGCACATTGAATGTGAATAAACCTTCCCTGTAGGACAAAAAGGGAGAGCAATTTAGCCAACATCTCAAGCGTTCATCAAATAGGACTAGAAATGGTTCGATTAAGAAGGGTTAGGTTTGAAAAAGCATTACGCACTGTTAACGAAGGTTTCATGCACCGAACCGATATATGGTATGTGCTATGTTGTTGCTATAAACGACCAACAACCATTTTGATTCATAATCAAACACGTTACGCGAATGGCCATAAAGATCGGTTGAAGAGTTGAAAGCCCTCGGCTAATGTGTTAACGAAATAGTTAATTATAACGACTTAATTAGTTATGTTTCGTGCTGTGGATTGAGCCGGTTATGCTTTGTTTTAATTATTTACTGTTATATATTAATTTATTTATTACGATTTTTGTATTGTTCTTTATTTAATTTATTCAGTTAAATATTTTTTCTAGTTTCGATTGTTTTTGCCATTATTTATTTATTTATAATTACGGTCAGACGCTGTATTGTCATATTTTTGCCATTATTTTTTTTGTAAGTTCTTTGATATTTTTGTACATGCGTTACCTTATTATACATTTTTGAAGTATTATATTAGCTGTTCTTTTTTTATTTTGGCAAATTTTTGGATCTTAGTTTTTTACTTTTTAAATTAGTTATTTTTTAATTGTTTTTATTTATTGTATCTGTTTGATTCAATTTATTTATTATTTATTTTCTTTGTATCTTTTTATCTACTTTCGACATGTTTGTTAACATTTTTTTCTATTTTTTCCAGTTTTAATTTCTAATTTATAATTAATTGTTTTTTAATTGAGAATTACCCTTTATTTTACATACCTTCTTCTGTCGCATCACAATCTCGAAAGTCCTCGGCTTGTCATTTCTGGCTTTCTGTGACTTGATTTTATCCGTAGCTGGATAGTCAGTCCTACGTATGGGGTGGTGGCGGCCAGGGTAGGATTTGATCCTCGGTTCTGCCGGATGGAGATCGGCGCCGCATTCTCCTCGGCCACCGGACAACCAGAACTTTACATACTATTAGATGTTTAGTTCCATAACTTTTCGTTTAATTTTGAGTTCGTTAATTGTTGCATGTAGCAATACGGCCAGGCCGTCCTAAATGAAATAGAAAAAAATAATTATTTTTACCTTTGCTAGTATAAGTTATATTTTAATTTAAAACGTATTTTAATTTTTTGGAAAAAAAAATTATACTTTTAGATTATACGTTAGAAAAAAAATGATATTTTATTTTTATTTGTTTGTTATTGATCTGTTTTAGTTGTGTTGTTATTTAATTCTAATATATTTATTAATTTATTTACTTGTTTTATGTATTTATGTATCTGTGTATTACTTTTTTACATGCTTCTTAGCTTTATATCCTGCTTTTACTATGGTAATTCATTTAGTTTCATTACGCTAGTAACTACTTATTTTCGTATCACTTTGTTTCATCGTGGGATTATGCTTGTTTTCACATTTTGGCATGCTCGTTGTGTTGTGTTTTCTATTGGTTTGCTGTCCGTTTTATTTTTTTTCCGTTCGAATGAGCTTCTTCGTTACCAACTTCCCCTGCTTCCAACTTTTCCTTTTCAACACGCTCTATTGCTCGGCTGTTAGTATTTTTACCCGGTGCAAAGCTTCGAAAATTTCGGCCATTCGACTTGGTTGCCGAGTGTTGGCAAGTTTTACAGCATGGTAAAAAATGGTAATGTTTTCTTTTTCTTTTTGGTTTGCCTTAACGCCATCACACTTTTACACACTCTTCCTCCATGGAGTTTTCCGGCCGGAGTTGACCCGAAAGATGGCAATTGACCCTATCCACTTGTGATTATCATTATCACCACTGCGATGCCACTTGCGAGGCATCTCTTCGCCTGCTTGCGACTAGATTGCATGGATAATACGGCACGCTACTTTACTGGACCCCAGGGACCCTCTTAGTATTGAGATCACGAAAGGTTTCCAGTACAGTGTGTGGTTTCTCATGTAGCCGCAAAACACACACACACACAAAAACCGGCAACAGAATGGTGAAAATTTATGCTCCCCTCCCCACACGTAGGGAAACGATCGTTGAGCAAAGTCCCAAAAAACCATGGCCGAAGCTCATGCACGAAGTCGGTTCGAAACTTGAAACACCTACCAGTTGAGCAAGCTTTATGAGATGCAATTAACAAAATATATTGAATCAGATATATTAGCGACAATAAAAGGCAAGCACTGGAAAGCTCGGACCAAAAAGGGGAGGCGGGTGGTCAGGGTGGGAGTGATATGGTCTCCGGGTTCATCTTCGCCCAGGGAAGGTGTTGTGTTCTTTAGCAATTTATTTGTGTTTCTTTTGCTGTGTTTAAGCGCAGTTCCGTGAGTTAATACCCTTCGCACCAAACGCGCCGAAGGTTTGATGAGTTTTGTCTTCCTTTAGCCGTCCTTTCTTGGGTGGTTGTTAACAAAAAATGAACAAACAAACATCACACACAAAAATAATACATCCCATCGACCCCATTCCAGAAGGGGGTGGGGTCTCAGGCGCGAGGGTCACGGCTCATGGGATCGGTGGAGAGATGGGTTAGATAAGATTGCTGAAGCTTTCGGGGCGAATCAACCCGCCCCAGACAGTAGCATGTAAATGTGTGTCTTACGGGTCACTTTAGCGATGGTTAAGCTCAGCGACATTAGGCACCGATGTAACACGACACAGGAGCTGGTAAAGAAAATGAGACACAAAACACCCAAACGTCGATTTGGCAGCCGCTACCAGTCAGGTCCAAACCATCATCACCGACTGGTAATGTGTACCATAATTTAATGCAAATTGAAGGGTGTTGTCGCTGCAAGCGGTACCGCGTTACCCGTGCAGAACTTGCAACGGTTGTACGGCGTATGGTTTACCGCGCTAGCCAGCCAGGCAAAAGGGATCTCGGGGTGGGTAAAAGGGCAACGGAAAAAAAGACGATGCTTAAGAGGGAAATATATAAATGGATGGAACCAGACACCAACAGACGATGGACCCCGGTGGCGAACACAGTCGTGTGCAAATCATTGGAGAAGTTTTGTGGTTCGTTTTTTTTTTTGTTAAAATTGCAAAAAAAACCAAACGAGCGAGATATGCCGCCCGGAAGGAACGAGCGGATAGGGATCGTGTATCGGTTGTGTTTAGTTTTTGGCTAATTATAACAGCTAGTTTATTTGTTTACACTCTTGTTTGTCCGATCACTATCACAGACAACGATGATGATGATTATAATGATGGGTGCCGAGGTGGAATGATACGAAAACTCATTATTTCTGTACTCTGTCGCTGATATAATGTAGGTTGCCTTTTTTTGCCTCTCTTTATGGTGTTTTCCATTAATTTAGTCTTTTATGATTAAAACATAAATTTTGTAACCCTTACTTGTTTGGGTTTTTGTTGTTGTTGTGCCTTTTACCATCGTCATTGAACCAGTTGTGTGGTAAACTTTTGTGGTCAAATTTTAATAGGATGTGTTGCAGTTTTTTTCTTCTTTTGATTGGTTATGCTCAAAAACATATGCAACACGTGTTTTCATATCGCTAATGAAGCATTTTTCATCACTATCTACCATTCAGATCGTCAGATGTTTTGATAAGAGATGTAAAGCTTTCCACCCGTGCGGATCGGTAGGGTGAGGTAGGCAAGCAAGCAAGAAAGTATTCAGTACATATGATGGGCAGATTGTAGGTGAAAAAAGGTTTCGCTTTGCATGTTCGTTAAAATGTGGAGCTTCACAAGCTGGGCTTTTGTTTTGAATATTTTTCGAATATGATTGAAAAATTTATTATTTTGAGTTTTGAAATTCATATTCCAGCATGAAGTGTTTCATAGAATGTTTATGTGCTATTTATTTGTTCATTTATTTTATTATAATATTCTAACCTGGTAGTGGTCCGATGGCCGGTACGACAGCCGGTCTTCATACGGCAGGACCGGGGTTCAAATCCCATCCAGACCGCCTCCCCGTACGCAGGGCTGACTACCTTGCTACGGGTAAAATCCAGTCACAAAAAGCCAAAAATGGCAGGCCGAACACTTTCGAGGTTGTAGTGCCACCGAAGGAGGATAAGATTTTAATTTGTTTTTGTAAAAAATATGTATAAGAAAGAGTTAAGTTTATTTTATTTGAATATTTTACTTGTCGAAACCATTAAATGACATCGCAGAAATCTTACCTTGATGACAAAGGATATCATGATTTTGTCATAAAGGGTACTCAAGCTCAAGAAGCCACCGCTCGTCTGCTCGCAGGTTTGGGCGATGAGGAGCCCTGCAGTGCACTGCTCTTGTGCATAATCCATGCAGTTGGTGGTGATGTGATAACAGTGCAGCGCGACAGAGTGGTTAGCCTTTTTTTTTTTTGCACAAACATTCAAGCAGATTAATGAATGCACACTTATGATAGAAGTTGTTTCGGTTAACACCCCGTGAGTGGTGCTACAGTTTGAAGCATATTCGCTTTAGGGCATATCCGCTCCTATCCAAAACGCTGCTGTGCGGCGCGAACAAAAAATTTACTGTATTTTATGGAGCTTTAGTAATTGTAATGCGTTTCCTTAATTTATTCCTTACTTTTAATAGCTTTCGTGCTTAACAGTTGTAAGATGCTTTAACAATTTGGATGATAGGATTACCATTCACAGTAGGTGTTTAACAAAATTTGAATTTTAAAATCCTATTGGTTGAATTCTGATAGTCCGTCCGTCCAAAAATGGAGGTTGAGTCGTACTTTCTTACTACTGGCCATAGCCTATTCGGTATTTCAAAATGTCTCATATCGAAGATCGACAAGCTTTCAGCTGTCTATTTAAGTGTCCTTAGTATAAAATGCATCAAAAGTTCATGACTTTCTCATTTCGCACCTTGGGCCTCGAAGTCAGAGCAATGCATTCATATGCTGAAAATGATCCTGGATGCAATGGGCATTGCTGTACGAATATCCTAGTTCAAGCTGTCCATTTTTGTGCAGAAGACAATCACTCAGAATGAGAAGCGGATGACGATAACGGTGATCAAGTAGTTGATAGAGAAGACTTTCAGCTTCACTAAGCCATAATTGGAGGACCTTTTCGAATTATTCTGTAGCTTAGACGGACGAGCAACTGATACGCATGTACTTTAACTTCCTGAAAATATGCGATTTTTGTTGTAATGCCGCTTACATACAGGATTTGAGCAACATTTAATCCATCAAGCTATCTTTAGTACTGATTTTTGTAACCGATTATATTTATTTTTCTAGACGAGATCGGTGCTTGGTCTTGTTTTGTAATGTAATACGCAATCGCATGAATAGTAAAACCGGGGCTTTCCTTCTTTTTCTTCCAGGAGAAAAACTCATTCCTCAACTACAACGTGTCCTGTATCCTCACCTTACCACCGTACCAAAGGAAGGGCTACGGCCGGCTGCTGATCGACTTCAGTAAGTACTGTTTCTTATTGTTTTCCCTACACTTGGGGTTGGTCGTCGACCCTCACCGAAATGGGGTTCGCGATGCATATTTTGGCAAGCGTGTTGTCTTTTCCGAGGGTGGCAAATTGGTAATGTGACGTGTATGTAAGCTAGCGTTTAGCGGTGTGGTGCTGGTGGTTTAAATCAGGCAATTTACATACTTTTACCATTTGCAATTCGGACACTTCGATGGAGGGCTGCAACGCGCGAGGTAGCAGCAGACAGCCGGCCACCCTCTGGGACCGGTGGTGGAAATGTTTGGTGCAAAACCCATACTGTCCCTGTAGGTGGTGACCGAATGCCGTCATTGCCGATCATTTGGGGTCGATAAGGTGGTACACCTTCGAATGGTGGATTGCCGATGGAAGGGAACGCAAGTACTCTTTACCCTTTGATCTGGTCCGGGGAGCTGTTGGGGGGGTTTTCTCGTTAATAAAAACGGCAAAGGTGTGCAGAACAAAAATAAAACCGAAAGGACGAGGTCCTCAGTGTCGGTAAATTTGCTACAAGGGGTGAAAAGTGTGGTAAGCCTTAAACTTTCGCTTCAACAGATCTCAGAATATTTTGGCATGTTTTACGTGTGTTACACCGGACCGGATTACCGTTGTAAGCCCTGTTCAACGATCCTCTGGCAACTATACAGCACAAGTCTCCACACTTCACTTGACTTGTCCTGATCCTGGACGCAAGAGGGGGGTCGGTATACTATGCAAATCGTTTGTGGACGGATTTGAATTAATGATGACTTGGAAGGATTTAATTTATAGTGCATTGCCTTTATTTGGTCCGCAAATAATCATACTTATTACGGGTGATATTATCGCATTATCAGCAGAGGCACTATTACTGCACATATCGTCCTGCGTCCGTTTGCCCAGAAGGGTTTTTTTTTTAAAGTAGGTTTGTTGGTGCTGTACCAGCTCCATATGATAGGATGTTTGTTTGGCACTGTGTCCCACATATCCGCTGTGGCAACAGATGGAGCTCTGTGGATGTGAGTTGTGAGCGACTAGTGTTTGGTAGTTTTTCTTCCTTACCACCGTTGAACGACCCCACGTAAAACGAACGAAATACTTGTGGGGAAGTTGAATGACCTGAAAAATAATTCGCAAAAAAAAAGGGGTGGAAACACATATACACATTATACACATGTAATATTGCTTATCAAAGGTAAACTATCACGCAAATGGAAATGTGTGTTCGCACAAACGAACGCGGGCGGCAGGAACAAATGCTCTTCCCGAACCGTTTTGCAACAGGAGGGCAGCCGGTTTGTTTTATTACATTTGATTGGATGTGTGTGTGTGTGTGTGTGTTGATTCAGAAGGGATTCCTGCCAGGAGCTTTGCACACGTGAACCGGGCGGGTATAATTAGGCCCTGTGAGTCATCCTTTTTTTACCAGCGCTTACCTTCTAACCTGGCAGTGAACATGGTGTTATATCTAAGCCAGTGGTTGTATAGAACATTCGTATTTCTCTTTTTAATTAGATCGTTAAATTGCTGAAGTTTTTCAACATATTTTGGAACCAATGGTTAAAATTTGAGCAAATTGGTTAGACTTCATTAGGGTTCGGAAGGATATCTGTTGTTGATTATGAGTTGATGATATTGAAGCGGCCTGGAATGAATACTATCCTTTCAACCAAGAAAATTGTGGAGTATTCTTTTCATCCTCGTTCTAGAATTGTTGTAAGTTTTATAAACTCGTCGTATAAAAGAGTTTGAGAACTCTGTTGCGCACTGATCAGTCGCAATCACTCAAATCGGAGGTCTTAGCCTCCTGAAAGAGTCCTCGATACCGCCCACAGTGTAGTGCCGTTTTTTGTCGATCCATAAGCATTCTGGCGAGCCTATTAATATCATTATTCCATTTTAATTTGTTTAAAACAGCTGATGTGTCCTTGGGAATGGCCTAAAAAGTCTTTAAGAGCTGGCTTGTCAGGGTTAATGACAAGATCACCGGAACCTGGCGATGGTGGTGAAGACAATGGTGTCGTCGTCGTCGTACAGTTCGTAGAGCTCGTCATTGAAGCGGCTGATCCGTTGTCCTTCCACGCAGACTTATACTTGAATACGGCTTAAAGGACAGAGTCATCCGACAGTTTTGGATAGGGTTCATGTCTTTGATTGATTGAAGATCTATCCAGCGATTTATTCCGTTTCGGAATCCTCTTTCATAGTGTCCTACTGTATCGTTGGCAACTGGGACAAGTCATTTTTGTAGTGTCATGGAGATGGAGATATTCATCATCGTGACATTCTTGTACTTATTAGTCTCCCTTGTTGTCTAGGGGGAACATGATGTCAACAATCGATTATCTCAATGCATTCACTGGTTTACTACCTTATAGTTTTTTTTTTATTAATCTAATGTTCGAGTGCTGTAGTGTCGTCTTTCATCAATATGGTTGCAATTATGTTGGTATCTGATAACTTATGTGTCTTGAGTCAACGGATAATTTTTTTGTTTTGTTCAAGACTCTAAGTAGCAGAAGCATGCCTATCCTAGGCTTTTCGAAAATTCAGTTATATTAGAATTTCTTCAAATGTGACAGAAACTACTTATAATTTAAAATTACTTAACAGAAATTACGGAAAAAGACAAAAACTTTGAGTCCACGAGTATATTATTGATTTTCAGGAAAATCAATATATTTAAATTTTTGAAACTCTACGAAAAAAGAAGCAATTATATTATTTACGATAGCTACCTTGTAGATTTATTTCTATTTATAGCTATAATGCTCTGCCTGCCTTCAACAGACTTGAAAGAAAAGCAAATGTGTTTTTTTTTTGTTGCGTATCGTGATCGAAAAGTATTCGGCCAACGGTCCCAATTGGATAGGGAAAGCTGTTCCCGATGCGAACGACGAGATGGGTTTTAAAGATTTTCCTTTAATCGCGAAGAAGCGGAGGGTGCGAGAGAGAGAAAATGTAGAAACGAGCGATTGGGGCGAATTTCGCCAAACTGTGGGTTGCGATTTTAAATCCATCGCGAATCCAATCCACCTTCCCCGAAGTCCATTGACCTGGCGTGTATGTGGGTCTGCATCTGAATGTTCATTTTCTGCTTGACAGCAGGAATCATACGGTTGTAAGCTATGCGGACGATGATGTTACTGTGGGGGGGGGGGGGGGGGTAGAGGAGGAGAAACAAAGACCCCACTGCTGGGAATGAGAAACTAAACAAAAAAAAAAAAAAACGCAATCAACTGAGAGCTACCTTCGCTTCCTGTTTCCTGCGGTTCAATTTCTGAAAGCAGAAGAAATCCAAAAACGATCTGCTGGCGGTGAAGCACCAGACGAGCGTGCTGCTGGTGGTAAGGTCCGGAAGAATGTGCGTTGATGGAAGCTGGTTCTTGTGCTAGTTACGTTTGCATGCACCTGATTGCGTGCAGTACCGATGCTCGAGGACCGATGATAATGGTTGATCGGTAGCTGCGGTTTCATGGCGGTTTTCTTAAAGAGCACAAATTCTGACGGTTAAAGGCGGTTACTGCAGCCAGCTCATCGATGGTCATCTTCTCTACCCGTGCAGAGCGTACCTTAAGCGTGTAGCAAGAACAGCATTACTAGCAATGTGTTCTGCTCGGGGAATGGCAGAAGAACGGAGATCGGAGTCCGGTGGACGACGTTCACGCAATTCAACGCGGACACGGAGCAAGTAACGAGCCGGACTGGTGGTGCCGTGTTGAAGCTAGGATAATTGTAAACTCATTCAATCGAGACTGTAGCTAAATAGGTGTGCTTTTTGTCGGACGCAGAGCTTGAAACACGGCGTACCTTGCACTACTTTCATTTGTGCTGATTGCCTGCGCCAATATCTCAGACGCTAAGTGGTTGGATGGTGCGAAAAGTTTCAACACGTAAAAGCAACAAAACGGCTGTTTGCGCAGAAGAGAAGAAACATTTATATGGGATTTTATGGGATGGCATAGCAAAATGGAAATGGATTGCTGATCTTCACTAAAATACAACGCTGATCTTGCTTAAGATCTTCAACATTTGTTAGGCAGCTCTGATTTCTGCGCACAAGTTTCATAATGATATAATCACCAGGTCCGCCAGGTAGTCTCGGCCTGCCATTTCTGGCTTTCTGTGACTTGAATTTACCCTTAATATAGTTGTCAGCCCTGCGTACGGGTGGGCGGTATTGATGGGATTTGAACTGCGACCCTTCTCAGCCACCGGACCGCCGGCCGCCTTAGTCCACATCAACCTCTGGTATATTGACTTTCGTGTCCTGTGGCGTTATCGGTTATCCATTCTATGGTTCTCCAGCGAGTAGGACATAGTGGAAAAGACGAATTGACTATGCTCAATACAGAAAATGTAATTTAGTAAATCAGTTGATAACGTGGCAAAACTTTGAATACTGGATGCTGGAGATTTAGGAAGGGATAGAAAAGCGGCAGGAGAATTGAGTGGATCGCTAGACCACAGGGTCAACAAATGTGTTTAGTCCTCACTAAATGTAGGACTGTGGAATTTATTATTGTTATTTATTTATTAAGTATTACGGACTGATGCCGTATTGTCACCACCGCATGTGGTGACTGTGAATTATATTCACGCAAAAAACAATTAACAAAATTAACTAGGCATTTCCTCCTAGTTATTTGCCATATCCCGGGCATGCTCGGTTGGACTATGGAATTTAGTTTGAAATTTTTAGAGTATTATGGGTTGATAGCAATAATTTTTCGGTATATGTAGAACATTGCTTTCCTAATAAGAGCTACATTATGAACCCTTCAAAAAATATTCGAGAATTGGTGAAGTCTAACGTACGAATCGATCAGTCGTAATTGAGTAATATGGTTCACCATAAATCCTAATTATGCATGATTAAATTGCGCTAGACCAACGTGTCTCACATGGCAGCAAGCAAGTCAATCTAACCACTGGTAATCACGTGATAGAGCTTCGGATACGTCTCCCTGTGTTTTTCTTTCCGTTATTGAAGCTTATCGTGCATCAGATCATTCATGACGATATGACGAAAAGAAATGATCTTAATGTGACAATTTATAATAAATGTCCAAACTTCTGTTTTATTTCCACTTTGAATGTTTATTGTGTCGACGTTGTGCGGTAGCAGAAAACCCAACGACGATTGTAGTGTCCCCAAAAAGAGAACGTCTTAATTGCATCCCCACCGTGGTCCGGGCTATTTATCAGTCTGCAGGTCTGACTGCTTGATTGCCGATTTGTCTGTCTAATGTTTTCTCCTGAGACAGTGTTGTGTGACTCTGTGTCTGTGTGTGTTCTCATTGCTTACGCTTACGCGATGTGATTGGACTCGGCGACTGCGAACGGTTTTGTTCGTCGGAGGTTCGATAACCGCGAAATGGACGTATGTAAACAGAACCATAAACCGAGCATTTGCGCACCATTCAACGCCCGTAAGACAAACAGAACGCGAACGCGAAAGAATGCCGGTCAATGACGTGTGCACACGGCGAAAGGGGCAAGACCAAAATCCCACCCGGCCGTCTCCGAGTTGTCACTTCAGCTTCGTCTCATTTATGATGCATCACAGCGCAAACCGAGAAACACGGTGGGCTAATGTCTTGTTCTCCGCCGGGGGAAACCGTACGAACTCCGCGGTCAGTGGTGGACGTGGTATTGAAAATTGAAACGTATCGATGCTATTCACCTGGCGCGCTTCTGCTGCTCGATTGAGACGTCGCGACAGGAGAAGAAGGCTAGTAGGGGTGGTTTGGGATGAGCTGAGGTGGCGTGGGAGAATGATTTTCTTTTTCGTTTTAGAACCATATTAACCAGAGTGTCGGGCGCTTCCCTTTTTGTCAGATGGGTGAACCTCGTCCCCCCTCCCCCCAAAGGCAACAGCCCAGCATGCGCCCCCCCTCCATCCACCGGTGTAAATTGAATTAAATCCTGCCCTACCCTAAGTGAAGAAGGTTCGGGATTCGCGCACCCCAAGGGGATCGATAGCCACGCAAACCGGTATTGGGTTGGCAAAACGGATCGATCGGGCGCGCGTGTGTGTGTGTGTATGAGTGAGTGGGTCATGAACCCTGGTGACGCCAACGGTAATGTGATAATTGAGTTTGTTTAGTTTCGCTCATTAAGCTGATTTCCTTGATCGGTTTCATTTCCCGATGGGATCAAATTTAATCGGAAGTGCATTCGTATCCGTTCATTTTTTGAGGTTAATATTTCGAAAGTGGCCATTTTTTAGATAATCGGATTGATTCCTGCACTGGGGTGTATGATGACATCGATCCGTTTTCGGTGCATCTTGTTGTTACCTACAAACTTTAATTTTTCTCGGTTGTTTGACAAGATTTGCTAATAGTGCTGGTGAATTTTTTTACGAAGTATAAAAGTCATATAAAGCAGCAAAATTTATCCTACAGGGTACCTCAAAAATAGTTTTCAGAGTGGCAAATTTTTTTTACGGTAAAATTTTAGAAAAAATTTACATGCTTCCCACAGTTTTTTTAATGGTTTCTCAATAATTTTTAAAATTTAAATTTCAATCTCAACTTTGTTCTGGGGGAAAAATATGAAATATGATAATTCAAAAAAATTTGGGCCAGCGTAACATAACTCCAGGCAACCCTGTAACTATTTATTATTGCTCGAATATTTTACAAAAACTGGTTTGAATTTTTTAACTTCAGCATTCTTTTAAACCTCTTTTTTAAATATATTTTATTTATTTTTAACAGTACTAACCAAACCTTTCGTCTTGCTTTGTAATTTAAATTACTCGCAAAATATTTATTATAACTATGTGCTAGTTTTTGTCCCTCCAACCCATTACGTATCGATATCGAGTACCGCGGGCACGGCTAATGAACGAAGAAAAAGGGGGAACCACTCGCGAAGCAAATCAACATTCCATTCGAGCCCATTTCCAGCCCCATATCAGTACACAATTACGCGGAAAATTGTATCATCATCATCGACGTACCCGGCCCGGAATGCAATGCGAAAGCAATCCGACGAGTAATTTGGCCTAATATAGGTCACCACTACACTTTCCTGTTTCGCATTACTTCTTACGACCGTAAAAATGCAACAGAATTAATTTTATCTCATTCTTGACACAGCGTCATCGTTCTAATGATCGTCCCGTCTGTGGCTCTTCGTGGCAATCTTCGTCAATGTTCTCGATTGGCTCGCGCTACCCGTTGCCAATGCAGTGGCGATAATAATGTCAAATTATGCACTCGCCGTGCATCGCTTTTCCACGGCGACTCATTTTGATGAGCTGACGTGTGATGAGGGAAACATGCGCAGGATAAGGAGAGCCGAAGATGAGCTAACCCAGAACCGCCGCTAAGACGAGTCCACGTAAGGCAACATCGCAAGATACGAGAAGTGAAAAATGTGTAAATTAAATAGTTAGCAAAAGCAAACCCACCAACGACATGCTGGTAGCTTGCAACGTACGACTCATCGTAACATGATCCCAAACGGCATTGACTCTCGGATGTGACTTCGATGCTCGGAGCGAATGATAATTTACTTTCGTTGACAAAATTTCACCCAGGGAAAAATGTGTCACTCAAAGCATTTGGCCGTCGCTGTCGGGCGTTTAAAACAGAGCAGCACGAACCGTTTCATGGGTGTCCCTGCGCTGCTTCGCACGAGAGCGAAGGGCGAGTGCAGAAATGCATACCAGGGGCGCTCCAGCCCCACGGACGGTGCACGGAAATGACGCTGAACAAACGGAAATAATTACACTCTCATCATCGTCCGTTCGTTGTGGTTGTTGTGGATAATTTTGCCGGGCTTCTACTACCATCATCACTATCATCATTGCATCATTATCTTAACGCTCTTCAGCAGTCAAGTCGTCCACCTGTTTCGGGGTTTCGCTGTTGCACTGCACCTAGTGTGTCACTCGGGTGCCCGCCGGTTAATGTTAGGAGTAGTTAGGCATGCTTTTTTTGTTGCCCCCCTTGTCTTTTTGTTTCATTCATCTTTCGGTTAGCAGAACACGAACAGCAAAACAATATGGTACTTACCGGGGTACCAGGGTTTTACGAGGCCTCTAACGGGTCTGGTGCAGCTAGTGCATTATTATTGTACTGTTGGGACGCGAATGCATTGAAAAGCTTCGTTGTTTCTTATATTTTAAATGAAGCTTTGCTTGAAGGTTTTCATGTACATGTAGGTCAGGGTAGGTTTAGGTTTGATTAAAGCGAGATACATTCAATGTGGCTGTAATTTACAGAAATTTATATTCAATTCCCAAGAGAAGAATGAAGTCCAATGACTCAAAGTCTCTTTAAATTAGCAAACCAACAAACTATTTCAAATTTCCTTTTCAGTATAATAGTAAGTGGCTTCATTAAATGTTTATTTGATGATCCATACACAGCTTTTGTGCCAAAAATTACACAAAAAATTACAATGCTTTGTAGGGTTATTTAGAACAGGTTTCTTTAAAACTTACACTGGGGTGTTTTGTACCTCGAGTGAGATTAATGTCAGGTGATTGTAATAAGCGTCAGTGAGGCCTGATCCTGGTCTAATCCATCATCATCGAAATCGGCTGATTTGTTAGCCCTAGAAGTATCAGAATGTATCATCCGATCTAGTTCGTAAAGTCTTTTTAGGGCATC
Source organism: Anopheles stephensi (assembly GCF_013141755.1). Taxonomy (NCBI): domain Eukaryota; kingdom Metazoa; phylum Arthropoda; class Insecta; order Diptera; family Culicidae; genus Anopheles; species Anopheles stephensi. The sequence goes on along the minus strand of NC_050203.1, from coordinate 63,695,684 downwards.
CACATGGACAGAGGAGATGTGGTAGTCTCAAGTTGAGCTTAAGTGATGACGTAGATGCATCGTCCAGAACGGCCAGTGTAATGAATAAGTAGACGATGGCATTAAGTAGAAGTAAGTGGAGAGTAAACTTGGTCTGATAATAATTATTGAAAATCTTTAATAATTTGCCATATTTTTTATTTGATCAAGCAATGATGATCACACCGAATGATGCGAATGCCGTGGTGCATACTTCAGTTCTTCAGTGTCTCCATCAGGAAGGAGACCTCTGCTCCAATTGATCCGACAACTGCTGCACCTTCAAATACGACTTAATCTTGAGTCAAGAAACTTCAGAACGTAACAGCTACACCCAGCATAAGATCAAACACGAGAGTCAACAAAAGACAGACTTGAGGCCGTCTCCAGCTCCTCCAGTTGCATATCAGCAATAAATAGCATATCCACATTTGATGTGAGTTGCGCTGTGTGACCGCTGTCAGAGCGAAAGATAATTTATGATGTGCAGAACAACAAGAGTGTTTGCTGCTGCTGCTGCTGCTTTGGTTTTCGCCATCCTTCGCGCACATCAAAACGTGTGAAAAATGCATACCCTGCCGGCATTAGCTGGGCGCTGCTAATCGATGGACCGCTCATTCCGAACAATGTAATAATTTTGCTCGCAACAAGTGAGCGCGTGATTGTACATCCACATCCTCAAAGTTGGCTGTTGCGACCGACCGAACGCCAAAACGGTACTAATTGTAAGCTTCCGCGAATGCACCGGTGCGAATGGTTCTGCATTGACGACGAGTGTCCGTGATGGAAGGAATGATGATTGATGATATGGGAAATTGAAGGGAGTGTCCCTAACCTTATCCCATACCTTGTAAGGGGCTTCCGAAGCGTAGCGCCCAGTATGTATCCTGTAACCAAAGGTGGTCGAGAAGGAGTCGAGGCGGCGAGGAGAAAATGCAATTCACGCCGTTAATCACGCTGCAATATATGCTTGACGGGGTGGGCTGGTGGAATAGTATTTTTTATGCCGTCGGTTATGTTGTCCCCAGGTCGAGCGGCTCGTACGCGTCGTCCTGCTGAAGATCGTGAGTCTTACAAGCCAGGAACATAATGGCAATTGTTAATGAAGGTTGATTGCATGTGCATAAATTCTTCTCGTCCACCGTGAAACAAGTAACCAACGGCGTGATGCAAAATGCGCTAATGACATCGTTAGCTTAATCTGTTTATTTAAAAGTGATTAATAATGCTGCTTAGTAGTTTCGCACACCGACCTAGCGCCTGGGTATGGTAGGGCTAGCTGCCTCATAATGTGTGGTGGATTTAGTTCGTATAGTTCAGGTATTTTAATCAAATTAGAATAATTATGACATTTTTGGTGCTAAAAAGCTTTTTTTTCTAGTTATAAAACAGTTTCAAATTTGCCGGAATATTCAGAGAATTTTTTTTTGTTCTATTGGAATCCTTTGGGTTTAATGATCTTTTTTTTTCTTTGCCAATTTTACGAAAACCACCCTTGTCTCATATGCTACAATAATCTCTTTTCACCTGTAAAGCAATATTAAGGAGTCACTAAGGAAGATCTTACAAGCTTGATGCTAGAAAATTCAATGTTATTATCTGAAGTAGTTACGCTGTTTCTAAGATGTGTTAGTCATTTTGATACGATGACTTCAACCCAATTTAGTTTAGTTTAGGAAATTGATTTTTTTAACCAATTTGTTCTTATAATTACAAAGCTCAAGAGAAAAAGGATCAATCCAATCAAACTGAGAGCCTTCCCATCTTCCATGAAATGTGTTTTTCATAATAAGTCTCAGGAAAATGGTAAAAACGCCATCATAAGAATTTAAAATGTTATTTAGGAATTATTTTAAGCTCGTATCGCTCGTAACTACCAATGCTGCCTCAAAATTCAATAATAGCACCACAAAAATAATTTAATATGATAAATACTTCTTGAGCGATAAATCGATCACGTGTAATGTTGCGATGATTACGGAGCGTCCCAGTTTGATAATAATTACTTAGCTTCGATACGAATGATATGTCAATTCAAGGAAAGCTATAATTCAAATTTGGAATCAAAAGACGGTAATCACTGCACCGTATTGTAAACATGAATTAAAATCATCAAGCTTTATGCACTTCAAATTTTGTAGAAATGATCTTAAAGTACAGGAACCTGCAGGCCAGAGAAAGGCACGGCCACCGGGGGTTGGGTTGATGAACTTGTTGCAAATGGTTCCCGGGAGAAGTAAAAGCAAAACGTGGCCACACATTACCGCTCACCATCTTACACACATCAACTGGTTCGGCCAAATTGATTTAGTGCGGTATTCAGCGGCCCCGGGCTGGACGTGTAACTACTCTCTGTTGCTTGTGAGCTGCGGCAGCAAGGCAAAACCTCTGCTCCAAACTCACAGTTCCATCCGTGTGTTGTTAGCGGTTTCCGTAACGGGCGTTTTTTTTCTTCTTCTTGTTATTGTGCAAATATTTCTGCAATTCTACACCACCCCGGTCTGGCCCCCAAAAGGTGCGAAAGTATGCTGTTAATTGATTAAAGAAAAGCTATTTTAAGCCGATTGATGGGTTGGCACCACCACCGAGGCGAAACCTAGCCGGCCGGGTTGGAACATCTGTTTGTATGAATTATTATGCCGTTACCGAATGTGGTTAGATTTGTGCGAATTTTGTGCTAAAAATAGCCGGCGCTATTTTGGCAGACAACAAACGAACAAAACGGTACGCCCGTGCCCGTTACTAGGAATGCAGCCTGTTTCACCTGTTGTGTGTTGCCTTATATCTGTTCCCGACGATTTCATCGAGATAAAAGGGATGAAGAGCGTAAAAATTACTTGTTTTGTTCCGAAATTTTGATTGGTGGTAAATCGATTCTTTTTTCCCCCAATACGTGGAAAATCTAACATCCAACAAACGTCTCTAAAATGCTGCCGAAAAGTGGAATTTTCTGCCCGATGCACAAACACGCATTACGACGCATCACCTCAGTTTTCCGGGGTTTTTGTTGTCGTTGCGATTGCTCTTTGCCCGGGCCAAGGCAGTGCAGTGGTCGAAGCGCATACAACAACACCGACGACTTCGCAACTTCACTCCCGATGGCCGGTAGTAATACCCGTGATCAAAGAATATGTACAATATGCACGTAAATAGATGCAGGAGGGTCGCGCTTCACCTGTGCAACCACCCAGTATGTTTGTGTGTGTGTGTGTGTATGGTGGCCAGTTGCATGTGTTTGTCATCCGGCCGGGGCTGAAGACGCCAGCGAGAAATGGGGGGTCTTTGCAACGGGCGTATCCGAGAGCCGATACTCTATGCACCGATGTGCATTGATTTACGACGTCTCTCCATCGGCGGCGGTTCGGCGCAGCGTTGGCGGACCGCTAGTGGCGCCAATATCTGCCATCTGGATAAAAGGGCAACGGCAATGGTACTTGAACAAAGCAAGCAGGGCAACCCGCACAAAATGCGCCCGACAAAGTAAACACATTCCCTAATAATTGCTTCTGCTGCCTGCCCTGCCTGAAGGATGAAGCAGAAGGACCCTCGAAAGGGATAATGATGGGCGAATGACGCGGGAGTTGATGGTGGGGGTGGGGGGGGGGGTCGGTGCACAAGCATAATTAAACACGCCAATAGGAACCGAAACTCGCAAGGGAACATCTCCACTCGAAGATGAGTATGGTATATGGTGGCATGTCCGGTCTTTTATTGCCCGAAGAGAGATACGATTTGACGTGGACAGAGGACTTATTGCAGTTAGTCGGAATGGTTAAAAATGGCATCAGAATATTATGCTAAAGTTGTGCAAAGAGCTCTTGCGGGGTAACAGAGGATGATTCAATACAAATTTTCAGAAAGACGGGACAAAAGTTCGCGCTTCGAGACGACATTATCGATCGGATGGCTTTTCATCGGTGCGGTCTCCGATGTCGCATAGTTTGGGAAATAGTGTATAGTTTTTTGGTTGTAGTTGCTTTGAACCGTTTTTCGCTTTTCGCTCGCTTTTCGCTCGCTCATTTGGCTGGCCGCGGTGAGTCAACGTTTTTTGCAGAGTACTCACCCCACTCCCTCCCCCCCCTGACTACACAGGCACTGTTGCCGTTGTGGTAGAAGTAGTAGTTCGGCTAGGTTCCGAGTTCGGGTGCGCCCGATTCGGAAGCCCTCATATGCGAGAACTTTTCGAGGGCGATGTCCTGACTGTGACCTGAGTTGACCTCGGATTTGCGACCCGAGGCTACAGAAACGAGGACCACCGACAAGGGAACGCATCGACAGGAAACGGTGGCAGGGTGAAACCACCCTCGGGTGTGTGTGTGTGTGTGTGTGTGCAAACTATCGGACCCACATACACAATTAGGGGCGAGGCACACACACACACACAAACACCGGGCCAGGGATGTTTCATTCTTGGCGTCCGACCGGCAGCCCTGGTTGCACCGAGTCGCTCGGTTTTCAAATCATGCTGGAGCCAAAACCTGCGGTGCAATCCTGGTATCCGGGTTCCAGCTAACGAACGCAATGTGCGATGCAATTCTTTGACGGTGATGATGGTATTTCCAACATTGGCGATCTCTTATCGATGCAGTCGTTATATACTGTACTAAAGACTCTTATAAAATATTATTTTTGATCTGAGGCTGTACTTTTGTCGTCATACGGCAAAATTAACCCCAAGAAGGCATGTCTTTTTTTCTATACTCAAATCTTAATATATCAATTTTAAAAGTCGATCGAATTAAACAACCAACACTTAAGATTGTTTGTAAAGTCAAGTTGATGGTACAGAAGTACGTGAAATATTAGCAAATATAACAATATAGAGTTAAAAAAAAACTCTGGATAGATTCTACATACTTTGCTTGATTGATATAATTTTTGATATGTATTTAGTAACCTTTTTAAGTAAAATACTTTGACAGTATGGTCTTCATACGGCAGGACCGGAGTTCAAATCCCATCCGGACCGTTCCCCCGTGACAATGACTGACTATCTAACCGAGCGGAATTAATAGGTCCAGGAAGCCAAACATGGTAGACATGACCATGACCTTAAGAGGTCGTTAAGCCAAGCAGAAAGAGAGAGAGAGAGACTTTGACAGGTTTGACAGTCTTCAGACGACAGGATCGGAGTTCAAACCCTATCCGGGCCTTTTTTCCGTATTGCGGACTGACCTATCAACTACGTGGTTTTAGTAAGCCATTAGATGGCCGGCATGACCCGAGCATGTTGTTAGGCCAATAAAAAGAGGAAGAACAAGAACTTGAAGAGGTTCATGACGTGTTTCATTACAACCTTATGGTGATCAGTTCAGTTTTTTTTCTTTCAAATGTTCAAATGTTTAACAGATGCCGGCTTAAAATGTGCCGTTCCCTAACACAAGCCATCATAGACCCCATTACTATTGGTTCTCGATGCATAAACGCCCTTTTTATTGCTGTCCAAAACGTGGCAGTTGCATTATGAATTGCCAATTGCATCTTACGTCTCTGCTTTCCCTCTTCTCCATTCTTCTTTGCTACCACGATGATGATGATGGTCATTCTTTGATGCGCATTTCCACCATGGATTATTTTTTTTCTTTCCATTCTTAAGAAGCATGAAAAAGGTCCGAATGAAAGCGGAATGAATGAATAGTGTTATGAAATTGACCGGAAGCTCTATTCTATCCATTTAATGACATCATAAACAGCTCATCAACCAGCATAAATGTGCCGGTGCATCCGTTACCCAGGTGAGGCCGAATTCTTGTAATAAATGGCATTATTTCAATGTACCTCATCGGATCGCCGTGGCCAACAGCGCGCGCTACTACACCTTGCGGGGTGCCTGATTATGGTGGTCATTTCAATTACGGATTTTCTTTTTTTTAGTTTTTGGGAGAATACATTTCACCTGTTCGTTAGATAGGATCATTATTTACGCACGTGTCGTTAGAATGGGGAGTTTTTTTTTTCACGCGTTGATCAAATGCTATTAATGGTTTGACAGCAATCGGAGCGGATGGGAAACAAACCTTGGGCGGTTTATTTTTATGCTGGTATGATGTCAGGAAGGTACGTCGTTTTTGTTTAATAAACTCTCTATAAGTTATTGCAACTTCCAGCCATTTAATATTTCTTATTACAATACGCTTCTTTCCAATCAATCATCGAGCAATTGCATAGTTTCTTGGCAGTAAAAATGGAAGAATCAAGTGATACTGCATGCTTAAAAATAAAATGTATCAAAAGCAACACCACAACAAACGCTTAATTAGGCTTCCGTTTCGTCCACCTTGGTGGTGTTTGCGTCTTGTGCCGGTGCATTTACGATCCCCTCGTTCATAATTAGACATAAGCTTTTGATTTCCCTTTTTCCCCACCTTTGCGCAGTTTCGTTAAAGTGCTCAGGATGCTTGAGAGAATGCATTTATGCCGGTTTGGGTTTTATTGTTCTCTGCGCGCCGTCGTATCCAATCGTACGCGGGGGTGCGCAAACTGCCGGCAGAACTGCACTCGGAAAGCATTCCGAAGTTATTGTAATTGATTGTGGAGTTAGTTGAAGGGTGCTTCTGCCTGTGTATTGCACGTTCGTTACTTGTAACGTTTGGCGAGGCAAAAGACGGCTTGAACGGAGGCTTGATTTATGAAGACAAACAAGCTGATTTTCTCGTAGTCACGGTGCCGGTGTCTGAATGCCGATCAATTGGTGCATGATGAATCCTTGCTTGTGTTAAGCTTGGCGCATTTGTGTTTTTAGTTGATGAACGATGCGTGCTGTTTTATTTTAATTTGGACGTCACTTGGAATACAATGTAGTTCTTAAACTGGCCGACCGGTAACAAATCTTTGTTGGGAAGTTTCCTTCTACGCAGGACTCAATCACTGTTTTTCTGGCATCCTGTGACTAGATTTTACGCGTAGCTTGGTAGTCAGTAATGCGTACGGGAAGCCAACCGAATTTGAACCTTGGTACTGCCGTATGAAGACCGGTGCCTCGGCCACCGAACGTCGAAATCAAGTCAAGCCAGAAATCAAGCAGCTCAAGAACTCTGCAAGTTGTCATTCTCTTTCTCAATGAATGGTTAAAAATTGACAGCAATTTTTAATAAAATTCGTTTAAACTTTTGGATAACATTCATTTGCTTTCAACCCGGCTAAGATTGCTCTTATTCTTACAAATTCCTTACACATAAATTTGGAACGAGGATTCATAGTTGTGTATTCGTCCGGGAGTTTCTATTTCTACTGCTCTCCACAAACTAGGTTTTATTGCTGCCGAGTCAGCTCAGAATAGCTCCGTTAAACCACTCGTAAACAAAGGTTGCTTTTATTATCTGATTGACTTTCAGGACGATAACTGCATCCCTGCATCCCAGCCAGGTAGACGGTACACAACAATCATTGCACCCTTTTCCCCTCCGTAACTTAAACCCATCTCGTGTCAGGCAATGTTTTGAAAGTGCAATTTAATAATCATAATAATTCATAACTTTCATGTCTGCTTGTACATCCCACCCCCTCCGCCGGGGGCTACTTCCTGTGCTGATCCTTTCGGCATTCCGGTGTGCCTTTGTCGTTTTGTTTGATTTTATTTACCCTTTTGGCGCAATGATGCTTTGAGCGCATAATGGGGAAGTTCCGGGATTTGTTAGCATCCCATCCAGCGTTATGCTGCACGTAGGGACGGGCATATCAACAGCGCGGTACGGCTGTATTTGTGTACACCATCGTTCAATACACATCGGTGCGATTCACCGATAGTGCAATGACCGTATGTTGTACAGTTACGGCAAATGCGATTTTGCCGACAACCCGGAGACGGATGCCAGCCGGATAGATGGAACTACGGCAGAAGGATCTCTCCAGAAGCGATGAGAGTTATGGTGCAGATTGTGTGCAGCGATTGTGGCATGCCCCGAGAACGAGAGAGAGAGAGAGAGAGAAAGTAATTCTATTATTTGCCCGTGATGCAAGTACAGCCGTACAGCAAATACGCAACGGTTCCTTGTGATGCGCACTACCACGTACATCATGCGAAATGACGGAGAGGATATCCTTCTGGGAATCCGAGTATTGACCACCAAAACCGGCTGCGGAACACCAATGGTGGAAATGCGGAGCTATGCAAATTTGACCGAAAACCCCCTCTCGGTCAGCTTCGGGACTCTTTGTCTGTTGGACGTGTGGCATATTTGACGTCCGCTGAAAGCCTACACCGACGGTAGTGCCTTGGTGTAATGCAAAAAGTGTCTACAATGGGTAGTTCGTGTGCAAACTCTCACACACACACCTATTGTATCCATCTACGCAATAAGAGCACCGTAAGAATGCTTCAAGCTGGAAGGATTATTTAAGGGAGGATAAAATCTAATCGCATCCCAATCTTATGCAAAGCGGGACGGACGGTAGGAATTAGAAATCCCACGAGGACTGGCCGCTATCTTTCTTTGTTCCTGTTTGATTGAAAGCTGCGTGCGCTCGGAACGTGTCCAGCGACCGGTGCATCCGCTGGCAGCTAGCATTTTCCATGCGATGGTGGCCCTTTTCGGTGGCACGTTTGGTACAGTGGTTGGAGGAAGGAGGTCTCCGTGTAATATCCGAAAAATAGCTTAACAGTCTCCGATGTGACTGTCGCGGGCAACCCGCCGGAAAGGGTGGCCCACCCCTAATCGAATGCATACTTTAACCCCTGAATGGGGTGCCTGTCGGTGGTTGTCCTGTTGGTTGGTTTGGTGGTTGACGTCTCTGTGTGCTAGGTGTGAGACTCGGCTGTGTGTTTGTGTGTGTGGGAGGGGTGGCGAATGCGATGCTGGGCGGGTGGTATAAATTTAACTGTCTAGACAGAGTAGATCTGTAATCTAGTCTCGACAGCTTCAGACGCGCAAGTGTGAGTATATTTTTGGTTAGTTGGTGCAGATGTTTGGCAAAAAAAATGCAAGCGAGACAGAAGATATTGAACAGATGAAAGAGAGATCGAGGGATGTAGCGAGTGAGAGAGAGAGAACACGGCAAAGAACGCAGAAAGTTGTGGGATGAATGTGGTGATGCAAACGGAAGGAAGGCCGACTGGGGAGGTGTGGAGGAAGTAAGCAATAGGGAGGAGGTGTACGGACGTCTGATCGTGGCAGGTCCTGTAAACCTGTCGCTTTCGGCGACTTTTATTCTTCCAAAGGGAGCTGTTCGAAATAACGTGTAATTGTATAATGTACAAGGGGGTTTCATGTGGTACAACAATATTTGGTGTTTAATTTAAAAATGATTGTACTGAACAATAGTCCTTCCACTTTCGTGTGTCTGGGACTATTAGTCATTATAATATCAAGTGCTAATCGGGTGCTGTGTAAAAGAGATTCACATATTTAAATTAAACATCCTTTAATATGCATATCTATTGTAAAAGCGACATGATGGGAATTTTAAACATAGTTTTCAAACTGTGCAAAGGACCGGGGTTCAAATCTCATCCGGACCTCCTTTCCCGTACGTAGGGCTGACTACTTTACAGAAGCAGAAGAAAGGGCTGACTAAGCAGAAGAAAATCGGGGGATTTTTAAAATCATTTACTTATAAAACTTATTAATCTTAATAATCAATTTATCGTAGGGTCAGATGCTTTATTTTATGCATTATGTTGACACCTACCCATGTTGATGGAAGAGTATCTATTTTATAGTTATTTCCTCATAATACGCATGCTAGATGTTTTCTGCTGGTTATGAAATTCAAATTGAATACTATTATATTTATGTTAACACGTTACACAACGGACTCAGGCATTTATCAAAACGAAAAAAAAACTTAAGCTAGTCCGACATTTAAAATATGTATATTAAAAAAGCCAAATGCAATCCTCTAATTAGTAACAGCTCCGGCTTGTGGTAACACACCCCCCTTTAAGGGGCTCTGCTTAAGAAGCCGAAAATTAATTGACCGGAGCAAAACAAGGTCTCATTGCTTATGCTGCTGCTGCTTCTGCATGTCGCAATGTTCGGGAGATTTCTTTAACTTAGTTTTTTTTGTATGTATTATAGTATTCGGACGAGCAACAAAGTGTGGGCAGCTTAATACGAAACAGTATTAATAAAATAAAATCAAATTAAACGATAAACCATTCTTCTGGCCTCCTTCCGGGCACGCCTGTCGGCAGGTCGGCGAAGTTTATGAGGGATAGGAAAGCTCCGTGCACACGGTCGCTCGATTATGTGTGGCGGCGGATTCGTCCAACCAGAACGCGTGGATTATGTGTTTGTCCACCGATGGGTTGATTTCGGTTTATCAAACTTGTCTAGTTAACGCTGGAGCGATTGTATTTCACAAGACTTGACCCTCACAGCTAGGGAAGCGATTTGGAAAAGCTAATGCCCGTTAGCCTAATTATCATGTTGTTTGTCTCATGTTGTAGAGTCTATATTTTATTTTGTGCAGTTTTCGGGGTTTGGTTGGTGTATTGTGTTGGTTTTTGTTGAAGGATGGGATGCGGATCCCCACTTTTGTGCGGACCACTGTACTGTATTTACGTTCATAGTGGTAGTACTTGCCATAAACGAGATTATTATTGCTCATTGAAGTGGGTATAAAGATGTCTGATTCTGCGGGAGGGCATTATTTGTTCTTCATTTGATTGAGATGCTGCAGAGCCGTCCATATTGCACATGATCCCTCTACTTGAGATACAAACGAAGGCTGGGCTTATTGTTGTTACTGTTAGCGTTCCTCCCTTGGCACTACAACCTCGAGAGGTCTCGGCCTGCCATTTCTGACTTTCTATGACTTAATTTTAGCTGTAGTAAAGCAGTCAGCCTTACGTATGGGGAGGCGGTCTGGATGGGATTTGAACTGCGGCCCTGCCGTGTAAAGACCGACACCGCTGTCGCCTCTGCCACCAGATCGCCCCGTGTTAGCGTTACTGACTGTTAAATCATCCTGAAACCAAGAATCTTAATCGATTTACAAATAACTTAGTGAGGTTCGTGATGCGGTCAGGATTATGTTATTTAAAGTTTCATTTGAATTTGAATTGAACAATCGAAAATTATTACCACAACTTCATAGGACCCTGATAAAATTATTGTAAGGACTTTCTAAGGGATCGATTCTTTAATTTAAATGATGATTCTTAGATTAAAATATACCTTATTATAATAGTTTCGCATGATTTTTCACCATCTTTACACGCTGTTTTCAAACACCAGCCCCACCATAAGCGATACAGTTTGGTGTCCTTTTTGCGACAAAAACAGTCCTGTGCTCCTGGTGCAGGACTAAAGCTGTACAGTCTCACACCATAACTCACTCACTCACTCCTTGTAGCGTAACACAACACTAGATGCTCTTAGCATTCAGACTGTTCATCTCTTTCTCCCAATGTCTGGCACAATATGAACGTAAATACTGTCTACCATCATCATCATCATGGGAAATGATGAGTGTGAAAAGGATGCTCGGGATGAGTAAGTCTAGACCCGGCTAGACCAGACACCAGACAGACGCAGTAGTACTACTGCGCCCAGTGGAAAGAGGCAGACTGGCGTACAAACTCTCGTATGCTGCGTTCATTGAACTTGTGGCCGTTACGTGCGCGCACTCGTACTTCCCATTCCCATCACAGCCGGATTCGACTCGAAAATCCGTATTTTGGTTTGGCGTGAGGTGTGGGTGTGTGTGTTGGTGATTTTTGTGGGATGAGCTGTCTCACAGTCAAACGCGAGATCTGGAAAAGTAGACGCACGGGCGACAAAGAATTCAGGCTTTTTTTTGTTTCGCCAAATTCGGAAAATATTTAATACAAAATAAACCCCACACACGGATATAAAATCGGCTCAGTGCATCCATGGAAATTGTGGCAGACCAAATCGACGCTGTTCAAAACGTTCTTTGAAGGAAGCGTCTTATGTGTAAGCTCCAAATTAAGCTTCAACCGTTTATGCTTAACTGAATGGAAACTTTTTGGAAAAAAGTAATACATCATTGGTACTGTTTGCTTTTGATGCAGTTACAGCAGTTTGCCTTCACACGGCCGTGTGGAAGATCAAATGACATCCAGATCGCTTCCCTGTAGGCAGAAATTACTGTACACACTACGGATAAAATTAAGTCACAGGAAGTCAGGAGGTACCATAGACCCTTTCGAAATTTTGTATTGCCAAAGAGGAAAAAGAAGTAGAATTCACTAAATAAATACAGTGTCTCAAACGGAAATTCGGAGACTTGAAATAGATAACAGTTGGGCGTTGAGGAATATTGTTAGCCTAGGGATGGATAATCATGATCCTTTTTCACACTTCGCTGCAAACTTTGTAACTAATCACTTACAAAATCTGGTCAAAGGGACGATCTTTTTAGTCAAGAGACTAGAGAGAGTGTATAAAGGCTGAATAACGCTAGCAGTCGCATTTCCTTCACAACACGAGCTTTAAAATATTTTAAAATATTTTATACAATATTTCTTGGATTCTATTTCCGTGTGTAGAATATATTTGTATTCGTTTGCGACGGCCTGGCAGTATTGGTATAGTAGTCATGTTTAATCCATTTAGATTATCAGTGCAATGTTCTAATCAGGCGTGGAATACACCATTTTTGCAAATGTGGTACAGTTTAATTTTGATTTGATTAATTTTGATGCAAATTTGGTTAATTTGATTTTTTTTTTACTTAAAACGTAATGTTACGACAAATTTTGTCGCCATAAACTGATAGGAAATTTATGGTGACAAAATGTGATCTACACATTACCGGAGATATTGTTTTCCTCCCAATCGCCCGATTATTGTCGCCATCGTGCTGGGGAGTTTTACCCAGTGGTCAATGCCGAACCCACAGGTCATCGAAAAAATCAGTCCGCCCGATGCAGATGATGATGATGGTTGCTGAGCATAATTTGTTATATTCCAATTCCCCCCCCCCCCCCCACCCCCGTGTAGCCGCTTGGGGATGCATAATGACATGGAGTTAAAAATACTCTGAAGCCAAGCATCGTGTGATGACGAACAGGAAGGCCTAAACGTTGAAAGCGTTGAAGTGGATGTAAATTGTATTCATAAATTCTGCGAGTATGTCTATTTCCCAGACAAGCGCTAAGAATTGGGCCAGGGGTAGATCGGACTGGCTGGCGGGAAAGGAGAGGCGACACAATAAGACGGCGAAGATTAACGTAGTCCGGAAGCGTGGTGCATGTGAATCATTTTTGGGACGTCGTTTCCTCCAGTTTAACCGCTGGTCTCCAGGGGGGGTGGAGGGGGTTAGAGGGGTGGGTCATGGGAACCATTGGCTAGAGGTCAGTAGTGGTAGTGGCGCTCAATGTTTCTTGGCGATCGCGTTTTGATTCCCGAGGGAGCTGTTAGCGTGGCTGGCGACTGTCTTATCTGGGAGGTTCTCGTGTGACGCAGGGTTTATGGGATTTAAAGCTGACCTTTTCCGGGAACCCGTCTCAGCTGTGGCGAATGCGTCCCAAAGTCCCGAAGGGTAGTTGTAAAGTGAATTGCTTGCGCAAAAGAATGACCAGCGCCGGAGAAGGTACTAGAATGATAAAGCGAAAGACAGCGATACAGCCGATGATGAAGACACACTTGAAGCCAGGCGGTCATAATTGGAACCCACAAGCGAGTTTTGTTTTTTTTTGTTTCTGTGAAACCTGCTCCCACCTGAGGCAAAGCTAGTTTTCCCAGGAGAAATGTGATACACATAACCGTAAGTGGTTGCACGGTTATGCAAATGCGATGTGGCAGGGCAACGTAAGCGCCATGGAGGGCTTGGCTCGCTGCAAGACGTGTAGCTGAAGACGAAGTTGATTGAAATCGCACTAATTGATTACTCAATTACGGCCGGGTGATCCCCGGTATCCATGGACGGTGGGTATAGACAGAGATAAAAACCGTACACAGGCCGCCTATTTTTTATCCGGCCTCGCATGCAAAGGAATGAAGCTGAAAAGGAACCTTAAAACTGTAATTTAATTATCTCCTTACAACTAATTTCACTACAGAGGGAGAAAAAAAATGCAACCCCGTTTCACAAAAACCATACCCAAGAACAATGCGTGAGTATTGAGAGGAAAAAAATAAGGCAACTCACACCATAAGAAACTTGGAATTGTGAACGAATGCAAAATGTTTCGGACTTCGCGAAAAGAAGTCCCGGAAGTTGGAAAAGTGAGAAGAAACGGCTCATCGGCAGGAAACAACAAGAGAGAACCGACAAAAAAAAAAGCCGGCATACAGCAATTCCTTGACGTTAACACACAATGATAGATTGCGATGCGTTTTCTGTTAAGCACATTTCGAGCACGGGATTCGATGTCTGCAACAATGTTGCAGAATCATCTGGAGGGTCCTGGAAGAGCAGAAGATAAACGAGTTTCAATGTGTTTTCTTTTCCCGGAGAATGAAAACATACTTGTGCTACGGAATCGCGCGCGCGTTTGGTTTAAACATTGTGTTCGATGGGTTGGTGTTTATGTTGATCCGTGGTGTAGAGTCGTGCCCGACAGCCGTAATCGAACAGCTGGTAATCAGCAGCGACTCTTAATGATGATATCTTAGTGTGATTACACACTCGGTAATCGGAGAAGATGCATGATTTTATAATTTCGAAAGAATACAAGCTTGTAGCTTTGTGCCTGGGATGCGTGAGGTGTTTTGCGGTGCACGATGTTGGAATCGATTGACAGGTGCTGTCATACCAGCGGTGTCAAAGTCACTCAGGCTTAGCTAGTGCAATAAATGACTCACAAGAGCTCGCAAATAGATGTCTCTGAGTTTAATCCAACACAAAAGCTATACTAAATTAAATTAATTTTCTTACGTTTTGTATAAGACAATTTAAATGAATTTAATTTTATTTTTAAATTTATTTATCAATTTTATTTTCGTTGATTTTATGCTACAAACGAATGATCACTGAACGCACCATTACCCTTCACTAGATTTTTTTTACCGTGTAAGCAACAAACCAGTCTATTTGAATGCATTATCGATGACATTTGTAGGCTTTGGAGATAAATTGCCAAAAAAAAACTCGCCTCCGATGGAAGCTTTTGAATGTTATTTAAAACGAATCTTGTGAGACGCGGAAAATGGGAAATTTGTCTCATTTAACCCGTTCTCATAAACTGAACTACTACTTTTCGCAACTGCTTTGCTATGAGTTTTCAAAAAGCATATGAAGAAGGTTCTCTTATACCGGGTCAAATTTGAATAATATACCCATCTTCTTCTTCATTCTCGGCTTAACGACCTATTAAGGTAATGCCTGCCATTGCCTGGCTTATTTGTCCTCACTATGGTAAGAACGGCCCTGTTGAGACATGCACCCCGGTCCTGCCGTGTGAAGAACGGCGCCGCAGTCGCATCTCACCAACGGGCCGCCCCCGGAATAGATGCTTAATGTTGCTGCTGAAATGCTGAATATAGTTGAATGTTGGACTTTAATAAAACATAATTTTCAGTTACAAACAGGATATCTTTGTTAATTTCATCTTGGTTTTCCAAACAGCCTGTCTTCATTGCTTAATACTAATTTAAATAATTTACTAATAGTACATCTTTCGTTTGGGAGTTGGGTTTGGAGATCCTATCCCTGAGAGTCCTGAGAATGCTGAATTCATATGCAAAGTCCCGATCGTAGCGACGAGGATCTTAACCGTAATCAACATTCATGTATAAACAGTGTGCTTGGTTGTATCGGAGTTTGGTCAAGTGCTTTGATCTGTACCGATGTCTTCACAAGTCGGAATTATTCTTTTTAATGTCAAATGTATTTTTTGAAGAATCTTATAAACTTTAGCTAAAGACTCTTTCAAACTATTCGAAGAAGAAATATGATCAAATGTAGAATTTTGACTCAAAATACTGTCCATACTCCTTTACTAGGTGTTTCGAGATATTTTTTTACTTCATACGTATGCAAAAATGTATCCAATAAAAATGTATTCCACAAAAATTATTAAGTACAACAAATTAAAACCAAAAACGAATATGCGGAAACGCGTGGGAAAATCTGCTATACTCAGGTGCGCAAAAAAAAATAGTTTACCAAAAAGACAAAATTCGAAAAATTAATAATCGTCTAGAAAAATCCATCGAATCCAGTTGTATCTCATCCTCAAGCCATTTCCAACATGGACGGATGCAAACCAAGGCCTTACTCACGGTAGGTAATTGACACTGTCAAGCAGGAGCTAGCAAGTGCTAGTGTGCGTGTAGAGTAGGATAGAACGCGAGTGGCGGGCGGCAAAAAGTGGGTAGCAGCGGGATACAGACAGTCTCGAAACCCGAACCTACGTCAACAGTGCGCAACTTTGGTGTGGCGCCCTAGTACGTCGCTTGTCTGCGCCGTTTTCCCACCACCAACACCATCACCACCATGTTGTCGTCGCTGCTGCTGCTGCCCTGTCGCTTTCGCCGTCATTCGATGGGTTATAGGTTTTCCCAAACCTCACTTTCCATTTTCGCTTTCCCAGTTCGGGTTTCCGGAACGCCAACGTACCCGGTGAGTGGAGAGCTTTTCCTTTTTGTCCACTGTGCATGTATGGGTGTGCGTGGGTCGTGAAAACGTGCCGATGTTTCTACGCTCTTGGGGCGGTCTAGCTCGCACGCGTGAGAGTTGCGTTCAGTTCGCAGCCTGTACTGGTGTTGGTAGACGATTTCTGGACAATGTACGTGCGCTGTAAACTTTATGCTGGAATGGTGGTTTTGGAAATCGCATCGGTAGATGTATGGTAGCATCATTTTCCTGGTGTGCTGTGTGGATAATGGCTGTAGTGTGATTTATACGGGCGATACAGGGCAGACCAGGAACTACGCGAATATGTCTCCTGTACGGCTTGACGCATCAGTATTGGTGGGTACGCACACCGAGCAAGGCAATGACCCTCAGGTCCCAGTTCGGGGCATCGTCTGGCTGACAACTCCCGTGTTTCCCCCCTCCCATCTGTCATCCTGGGCATCCCGATTACTACTTGTGCACCATGTCTGGAAGATAGTGTGGCAATATTAGTGCAATCGGCTGACGCGTAGGGGAAGTTGAAATGGAACTATGCAGAAGTTGAGAAAGCATGCGGAAATATGTGTGATCCGATCGAGCGACAACCCACGTACCACCTTGGACGAGACTCGTTTTTCTCCTCTCTTTTTTTTGCGGCACACGACTCTAAGTACATAAACGCGAGCCATTGCACTGGTTCGCCGGTGTGAGGTAGGTTCATATGTTTCCTGTTTTCCTGATGGCTTAACGTCGAGCTCGCTCCGGAAGCTCCCTTGCAAAAAAAGGGGCCGAAGGAAATAATGAACTTTCACCTCCTATGTGCTGCATTGCTGTTCGATGCATAGATGAGAGGGGGGGGGGGGGGGGAGGAAGTCGAGGGTGTTTGGATGCAACCAAATTTGGGATGCTGTTAGATGTTAGAGATCTCGCACTCTCCCCTGGTTTTGGTTCAAAGTTCAGTAAACGTGTTGTCGTAAAAATATTTTTCCACCAAAATTGAGCTTCCGAGTCCTTACCGGGAGAGATTGGTTCCTTCATGCTTTAAAGCTTGCCACTAAAGGCGAAGAGAGCACGAGATGAGAGATTGAACGAGAGTTCAAACAACTCCTACATTATCATTTGCCATTTTAGGAGGACATTTTCGAAGGACGCCGTTGGAGGACGTCGTCGCGATCGTGTCGTAGTGATTTGTACATATACGCCGACGGCCGACGTTTAAATGTGAAAGAAAGGCGAGTAACTGCTGCTGCCGCTAGATTTTGTCGATGTGTGTACATAAAATGACTTTAGTAAAAAATTGATATAATACATTTTCCGCCAGCAGCCAGCACACCATCACAAAACACCGGAACTATGAACTAAGGAGCTGTTTGTATCCGATGCGCGAACTTCCGTCCCGGACCGTTACTTACGCGGTAGCTTTTGCTTTATTTGCTCCGCTGTGCGGTGGGGATGTAGAAAGGTTCGGGTGGAAATGTCAATGTATTGGAGATTGCTCAAAAAGGGTAAAGAGAATATTGCGCCGTAACATCTTTTTAACTTTATAACTGCGCGGAATGTTAAAGAATGATTATTCATATTGTAAAAAATTGGTTATATTGTGTGTAACATTGAGCATAGGGTCATATGCTCAGCTTTGTTGTGTTGTCACAATATTGAAAGAGGTTTTGAATTTTTTTGAATGTCACAGCGCCCAATATTAAAATCAGTGTAGGTTATGAAGGCTCTAATAGTGCTCTAATAGTTACGGTAAGATTCAAGTCAAGGAAGTCAAAAATGTCTCTCGAACAGTCTCTCGAAAAACATACATGCACTCTGTTTAAATGCTAATGTATTACTATTCTCAGATCATATTCGGATCCAACGTGTATAATTTTGGTACCTTGGCATACCAATGTTGGAAGTCCAAAATTGAAAGCCTAGCAGCCACAAACTCTTTAACGCCATATAACGTCGATCGACCTTGATCGTGCAAATCTGCTCTTCGTGATACACTAAATAAATTTCGGTTCTCTACAGCGACTAAGATTTGTCAAGCTCACGCAAGGCTTTTGAGAGGGATGAAACTTCAATGAACGCCACACTTCTGGTCATTGATCTTTGTACAGCTGTCAGCTCTGCCAAGTGGTGAAATCCTCTCGACATTCAGCCCAAGTTCATCGAACGAATCTAACCCTCGTGCTTGCAATTTGGTCATTTCGTTATCTTAGCATCACCTGCTGCGCTGGTTAAAGCAAAATCATCGCTCGTTTGCTTTTTGCCCGTATCAACTGTAGATTTTGTAACAGGGTTCCAAAACCTTGGATTCACTGTCCAAGGAGCATGGGCGCTTGGCAATCAAATCCATTGGACGAAGAAGTTGAGATAATATGTAATAATGCGATAACTGCTACAAATTTAAATTACGCTACCATGTTAAACAGTACATCAAATTGAGATCAAGCTGAGAACTAACAAACTCGCCCTTCATTTATATCAAAATTGTCAGTTTTATAGTTTTCTTTCTTTTACAATATTTTTTACTTTTTCCCCTCCTCCACAGGTTACCTCTTGACACGAGTTGAAGGCAAAATAGGCTCGCCCGAAAAACCGCTCTCAGATTTAGGATTAATATCCTATCGCTCGTATTGGAAGGACGTGCTGCTAGCCTATCTTTGCTCCCGACCAGGAACGACGCTCAGCATAAAGGATATTTCTCAGGTAAATAGCTTTTTGTGTACCAATTCATATTTATTAATCAAATATTGCCAGTAATGCGGCCAGGATTTTCCTACCCAATAACATAAAAATCAAATTATTGCCGATCTACTCTTTTGTTATCTTCGCATAATTTTTTAAATAAAACTAAAAAATTGGGATGATAATTTTTTTTAAACTAAAATTTGCAGAATGTTTTTTCGTAAACTGAAATATTTCATACCATCCATCACTCAAACGTGTCAAAACCCGATCTTAAAGGGTTCCGATATATTGATGCAATTAGCAGGACAGCTGTTATTGCATCCTTGGCTGAGTGTTGTAAGTGATGAAATATTTACCCTGTTTTTTGTTTTTTCGTTTGTCACACCGTGAATTAATGTGTTTGCAGGCATGATAAGCACTGTTTCACACCTCAAATTTGATTGCCATCACTTTAGTGGAAGCTGATTAACAAATTAAATAACCATTATGTTCAGCGTGATGAATGTGCCCAATTTCGTGCCAAAATAATATCACCATTTCTGTTCGTGTTTCATGATGCAGCTGCCACTTTTTTTGTTTTAAGCAAACGATCTCAAAGATAAAACTGGCAAATGAATCTAATGGAACCAAATATTTCTGCTGCATTGTTTTTTTTTGTTTAATTAATGTTTAATTTACACAATATGCTCTCGGTTTGTCTTTCCAGGAAATGGCGATCAATTCCTATGATATCGTCAGTACGCTGCAGGCACTTGGGATGATGAAGTATTGGAAAGGGAAGCACATTATACTCAAAAAACAGGTGAGTAAAGGAAGAAGGACTGTTTGGGACGAAAGACGACAGTCGGTTGACTTGTGCAAAAATCGTACGCCCAGCTATTGGATTTTTTCATGGGGGTGAATTTTTGTCTTATTTTTACCATACGCATCCTTTATAGTTTAGATCGCATTGTTGAAAAGAACCATAGGAGTGAATGGGGGCCAAAAAACGATGCCTAATTATGGGCTACCAAATGAGCGTTGATCGTAGCTCAAAATTAACCGCAAGCTGAAGTTTTGTGTTATTTCATTTGTCTTAACTACCTGGTTTAGAGCCGTTAACCGATTGCTTAAGCATTAATAACAGATACAAATGATTGCGAATTAGAATTAGAAATGTTTGAAACGAATGTATACAAATTTTTTAGTTTTTTTGCACACATCAAACAACCCTACCTCAACGCTTTTTCGGACAGGTATTATTAGAGGCTATAATATTTTATTGTTATAGTTCTTAATTCGTGTGCTTTGTCGGAAGGAGACACAAATAATGAGAACCCGTAATGTATTATCATTTATTGATGTGTGAATCAATTGATGGAACCAGGAAAACAAATGCAATAAGATTTTTATCATTTCGATTCCGGTATGCGTATTTTAGAACAAACTTTTCGTTGTTCAAACGATTAAGCTCTTTTTAGTTCTACCATACAATCTACTCAGATTAAACTGGATGGTTTTGACACATGATTGTACTGCACCAAAGTAAATTGTTCTTTCTGTATGCATTGATAATTTGTTAGTTATTATGATTTGAAATAAAGCTTATGGCTT
Organism: Anopheles stephensi; assembly: GCF_013141755.1. Taxonomy (NCBI): domain Eukaryota; kingdom Metazoa; phylum Arthropoda; class Insecta; order Diptera; family Culicidae; genus Anopheles; species Anopheles stephensi. The sequence goes on along the minus strand of NC_050203.1, from coordinate 63,674,924 downwards.
CAGGTATATGCCTGGCGCAGCTGTCACCGCGTGACCAACCTGGAAGCCCTATTAACTTCAAGAATCCCTTCCGGGAGCTTCGCGTATGGTCCAGGTTTGCTATCGGATCGATTGTGCGTTCATGGCCCTCTTGTCTCAATATTTTGGCTTACCCTTCGATCGGACCTGACGATTTGCGATGGGTCCTAATTACAGTTATTGCGTGTTCCGATCCTGCGTCATCAAAAAAAGCAATCGGGCATCGATACACGTTCGTGATATGGTTAATCAGCTCCTTACCGGGTATGTGCCAAAATTGATTGAACACGAGACAGGCTGGTAATGGACGCAACGCCGCTGGCAACATTGTTTGCAGAAGCATTATTTGAACCGAAAGTTCTCCCGAATCGCTTTGCTGGTAATGAAGTATTCGGGATGCTAATGGCGTTAATTATCATTCTCCATTGATTCTGAATTTCTGGAGTCTGCCGCAACACCTTGCCAAGGATGAAGGAACTGCAATGTACGGGGCTGGTCCCATGTTACTAAATCACCTTCACGATTTAAAACGCTGGCGAAAGGGGTTGTAAACAATGTTCGGTTTGGTTGCGAGCCGATACGTGATCCTAAGTTATTTAGGAAATGCCAAACGTACCGCCAGATTGCAAATAAACTGACACTAATGATATTCGCAGCTGCGCAGGTTTCGTTCGACCGGATTACGTGCGTTAGCATCGCCATTCGAAGGAACGAACCAATGTTAAGACAGGGAAAAATAGCCCCAAAGATGTTAAAACTTGCCTCATCTCCCATGCCATTAGCGGGGCTAAGTTGCATCGGACGGAGATACTTATCAAGTGAGAAAAATAAACAATTCCGGATGCACTCTAGAAGCTCTCATCTGCAGCGTTAGGGTTTTAGGCCGGACTCGAACTTTAGAGTTGCGCTGTTAGAAGTAGCCGTAAGAGGGCGTCCAATTGAAATACAATTATAAGGCCAGCGGCGCAATTAAAACAGTTTTTAAGCTGCACGTATTGAAGGCTATTCGTGACTGCGGTTGGTGTGCGCTTTTTTTTCTTTTATTTGGAAAAGTTATCAGTCCAGGATAAGCAACCCGGGAATCCACAGGTGTAACAAACACGCAAGGTGGTCTAACAGTTGGCTGGTGCCCCCCTGTCCGCAGGGAAGGGGAAAGATGGGTTGGAGAGTAGTGGAGTGCTGTTTTGGTAAATTAAATTTGATTTTTGAAGCTTATCTTTCCAAAGCGATTGCACCCCTGGTGCACCTGTTGAGCTTATTGCCCAATTCCAAAAGGATTAAGGATCAGCAGTAAGAATGAAACGATCGCATCCCAAAATTATCTTTTTGTTTTGCCAAAACAACAGAGCAAAACAGCTGATGGTTTTTATGTTTTATCGATAGCCATTTTTGTTTTAAATAATATTTGGAGAATAAATCTCCCAGCCGAAATGCTATCTTTCGGCGTAATGTCTTAACTGGCTAATTCTATCAGCACAGGTTTTGCATGACGTGGATAGCATTTTGAATCCAATTTAATCCAACAAAGCCCTAAATTTGATATCCTTCCTTGAACCACTGTCCAAATCAAGTCAATCCACATAAAACCAGCTGCCCGGATCAAGTGCTCAGCCGAGAAGCTTTTAAAATATTTCTTGCCTAAATTCACTGTCAATCGAGAGGCCAGCGCAAGGCCATAGGTTCCATCTGAATACCATTTCCAAGATAATCGGTTTCAAACACAATTCTCGTGTGTTTCCCGTATCACCTGCTTCAATATCTCTTCGGGAATTTCGAAACGCACTGCCCAGCGTACAGTAGCAATTGCAGTTCTCTGCCTTCGCTTCGCATTATTCGCAATGCTGCTCATGATCCTTAAACAACGTAGGATTTTTTTGGCTTTTAAGTTTAAAAAAATATCTAATTAACAAAAAAAACCCTGAGCCGTTTTAAATGCAAATGAGTAATAACTTAATTATGAACGGTGTGTTTATCGCCAAACGGGGCTTTTTTCGGGTCAACTCGCATTCGATCTTCACTTACTAATATAGAATTGCCATAAGATTTTTTTTATCTCTTCTTACAAATGACCTGTTGTGAAGATTAACTACGGCTTTTCGTATTTAAATGTTACCCCCTGGTTTGAGATATCTCCTCCGGAACCCTGTTTTGTTTTGCTCCGTGTTTGCAAATGTACGGATTCATTAGGTAAATTGGTCACAAGGGCTACCGGGTACCGGTGCCGGGTTTTGCTAATTTCCAGCCACCGGTGATCGGTATCGGTTGACCATCTTTTAGTTTACAAATTGTACGAACAATCGATGCGCTTGGCCGATCCGTGTTAGATATCGTCAGCTACTTTGCGCCGCAAACGGCTTACTACTACCACCGGCTAACGGTACCTGATTGGTACGCTTCAACAAATTTGACAGTTTGATGAAACGAGCCTCGGCGAGCAATCAGCTGGTCGGTCGCTGTCACGCAACTACCCGTCACCGCCCTTTCCACAGGGTATATTAGCGAGGTGGCAGAGGCAGCAGAGGAGACCGTACTACACCGCTACTGTGCGCGTTCTGACTGTCAATAAGCAAATAGCCTCGATCACGATCACTAGAGCAGATCCGTCCGAACGGGCAGCCAGCCAGCCTGCCAGCCACTTCGAAAGTTAGCTAAAATGGCAAATGCCCTGCTCGCACCGATCCCACCTTACACATTCAGCCATTCGCAGCAGATGACCTCGTTGGTTTATCTCCCCTTGGCCGACGGAAGCGCTTCCAAAACCGTTTTGCCCCCTCTCTCTCTTCCGGGCTCTTGGAAAAGCTTGCGAAATGGTGTGCTGCCTGCGCCCCGGAACTTTTGGCCGTATCTCGCTAATTAGCGTGTAATTGCTCTTTTGATGGACGTTTCCGGGATTTCGCCTGGTTTGCGAAAAAATGCGAAAACTTTGCGAAACGGGCCCGATGGCTAACCGATTTAGTTGGCTGAAGCTTTTGGGGCCGGATCGGAGCGAACACAACTTCGGCTTTGCCCCTTCCAAGGCAAAACGCCAGCGACACAAGTGTGCGGAGTCAATGTTAAGGGTGTCCCATCTTCAGGTGGTTTCATGGGCTGTGTACGATGTACTCACCTGTACTCATTAGCGGCTTGGATGGAGTGTAGTTGAAAAGTAGCAGAGGATAGGAGCGTATATGATAGGTCAGTTATTTATTTAGTTATAGTTTTTTCACTTATTTACTTAATTGAAGAACTTTATTTTTCAAAATATTTAACATCTCAATATCCTGGGGGAATTGTAAACTGCTCCCAATTCCTTCACCACTATAATGAGCATGTTAAGCCTTTACGGAACAGTTATCGGCAGTATCTGGGTGTGGACCTAAAGCCATACTCACCAGCGCCGATATTAATGTTGTGATAAATGTTTCACTTACAAAACCAATTTAAACACCAAATTACGTGCTTTACCCCAAAGATGCACCACCAGAGCCTGCTGCTAACGAGATACGTTTGATCTCTGATATTATTAATCACAAGCATGTTGGAGCATAAAAAGCTCGTTGGTCAATACTGTAATCATCATCCAGCTTTTGGCTTGTGTGTGTGACGTTGTTGATTTGCAAGAGGATCGATTACTTCTTGCAGCCCGCTATATAAATTAAGTCATTTGCGCTGCCACAAGTAGCTCAGTGCTGAACATCGCTGTGGGATCAATGGTCGATACAGTTTCGTGTTACGTTTTTTGTTTGGTATCTGAAGTTGCTGTTAAGATTAACTTGACGGCGGCACACTTAAGCGCGTATAGGACGCCCGAAAGGAGTCTACATACGCACAGCAGCTAAGAAGGAAACGTTCGTAATCTTCATCCCTTATCAGTTTCTGCTCGAGCAAGTAATGATAGGCCTTCGTCGGCTTCACCGCGTCCTAATGGGATTCTCTTTAATTAGCTTAAGTTGTTTTATTTAATTTCTTTTAACGCAAGCAAGCAATTGTACATTGCGATGCAATTTCGTGCACGCGAAAGTGTCTGCTAATGGCACATGAAATGAGTATGAGCGGCTACATCGCGTTTCGTGTTAATCGGCTTTGCTTTTGCAAAGTACTTAAATGTTAAATGCCATTTTATTTGTGTGTGCAGTTGCAAAGCAAGTTTTGCAAGCCTTCCTCAGTCCATCAAGGCTTTTTAAGGGATTGAACCTAGCACTATGCCACCGCTTTCTGTGTGTTCACTAAACTGGAGTTTATTGTGTTGTTTTTCAGGATGTTCTGGAGGAGTACGAGGAACGTGTAAAGCGTCGGGGTAACATGCCCAAGATTGATCAATCTTGCCTAAAGTGGACACCGTTTGTAGCACCCACGCCATCGACGCCATCATCCTAGCGCCAGCCACACATGAACAACGTTCACACTTACTACAACAACACCGGCCATTCAACACTAGGTACGAACAGCAATTGTACAAGTAAAAACAATTTCCGAGGCGTTTTTTAAACTCATGACAACACTGGGATGGTTCCAGTTTTGGGACTCGTGCCTCAAAATCGTAATTCAATTTTACCCGCTCGAATGCATCGTATCGTCAACGGCTAGCGAGCGAAGTTTTAGCATGCAGTGCATTTAATACGTAACGTAATGGTAAAAACATTTCCTCAACTATTTGTAAGATTTGCACAATCGCCCGCTCAGTGTACAGAACCGTTTAGCTATAGATGTAATTTAAAGATTTTCAACTAAGTATTTAACCGCTGTGCTGTTTATGATGACTTAAGTAAGACAAAAAGACATTTTTAGCCGGATAATTTTAAACATGATAGCTTTACAAGGACGTTGCCACACATGATAGGGTCCTCTTCTATTAGCTAACATGTGTGATAACTTTACCATTGCTTGGCTCGCTTTTGCCGTGCAGTAAACAAATACTGAGCGGCTGCGGAATGCTGCAGGTTGATTTGAAGAATTTCAGTCATCCTGTTTCCGGTCATTCCCTCAAGCACTCAATGGGCAGCCTTTGTGACCCATTCGGTTCCCGAGAGCTCGCTCTCCTTTGCAAGCAGTGCACTTAAGTGCATTCTGCTCGGCCCTTGCGGTTTGTGCTGCCAAATTTAATAGCTTGGCGCTCAAGTCCCTGACTACTTTGCCCGTCATATCTCTTGAGCAAACGTAGTCGAAGAGCTCTTGAGCTCTCTGTTTTATCTGCTCGCAAAAGCTCGCCTTCTCTATCTCCTGAGCGGGCTACGCCACGTTATGTTCAGGGATAGCTGCGCTCACCCCTGTTGATACTTTTGCGCATGTACGGGACGCCAAAGGAGAGTTGGTCGTCCTCTGCGCCACCTTACTGCGGGAAGGTATAGCACTTTCCTTGCAGTTTTTAAAATACAAAGACATATATCTGGGTACCAACTAGGGCTATTCTATTAGGAATAGCTATCGCCACCTCGCCAGTATTGTACAGCCACCCCCGGGTTATCTATGCAAGCAGTGAGGCCATGCGAGGGTTGGTGTATGCCCTTATGAAGCGACACACTCAGAGCCAGGGCCAGGCGTGAATCGGGGAACAAGTCTAACCAACTACTGTACGAGCGACCCGTGTTAGGGGCACTCTGGCTCAGAACGTATCTGTAGACCAGCCAACGGTTTTTTGAGCGGAAGGGGTCCCATTAGCCTACTCGCCATTTCAAGTGGGTTTCACCCCACTTTACTCTGGGAGCAGGATGGTTCCTCCACCAGTCCCATAGCGAATAAATCCAGTGCCCATTTGCCCAGAGTCTAGGGGCCCAAGTCCACTCCGTACGGAGACCTTCCGTACTATGGCGTTTGAGGTGAAATTGCTTCCACGCTCATACGCCATACCCTTGCAGGAGTTGTTCCCTTAAAAGGGCTCCTGTCGTATCTTTTATTATACGGTTTCAAGTCTGGCGATCGGAAGAATCACCAACCTGCTTCTTTGGTTAGTTTCCGCTAACCGGAACGGTGAGTTCCGGCGTTCGTGCCGCCATCCAGTGGCAGCACGGGGAGGCAGTAGCCAGGGTTTTAAGCCACCCTAGAGAGGCGCCAGAGGAGCGTAACACAGTAGTACACTTACAGCGACTCAGCTAGGCTCTTCCTCAGGGAATGCTCTTTTCGAGTAGCTGAGTAGCGTATGATGAGCGCACGAGCTGCAGAAATCCTGAGTAATCGTTACGAAAGGTTTCAAGTCTTCGGGTGAGAGTACCTGCGGTGGCCCATTCCAACAGAACAGACGACTTAAGACGGGGATCGTTTTTCTCGGAGGACCACTCCGAGGAAAGATCCTTTGGTTTAAAGGCGGCAGCGACAGCTGCGTGGTCTTCTTGATCTACCAACGGTCCAGCTGACCTGGCCAAACCGGAAGGTGTCCGCTGGTGATGCACTTGGATGTTAGCAGGCTGAGGAACTTCGGCGGCAGGGTTTGCAACGGGGTTGCACGCACTCACTTGGCGTGGCTTGCCTCGATACGAATTACTATTAGCTTTGGAATCCATTTTATGACGTCTTGTCGGTAACCAAGGATAAAAGGTCATTTAATGTGTACAGCTCATATTTTAAAACGCTTTTGATTTCGAAAGAAAATAAATAATTTTTATTTATTATTAATTATAACAAATCTTCACGAAAACAATTCGTTGCAACGGTTTTGTTTGCGGGTTTGTACGGAGAGCTAGCAGCATTTCAACCGACAAACGTCAAAACGCATTAACTTAAGTCATCATAGACCCCAGTATCGGTAAGAGAATGATAGTAAATGTGTTAGGTTATTAGATTAAATTAAAGAAAAAGTGTATAGTACAAACAGTAAGCAGGATTACATTTTAACACAATTCTATGTATTCATTCGCGATCGTGCAAGTAGAATAGATCAATTTTTAATGTTTTTGTTTATTTTCCTCCTCGGCGTGTAATAAATGAAGTATAAATTATAATGCATAAATTCAGCATCTACGGTTACCTTTTATTCATAGAAAGAACCATATCAAATGTAATATAACTATTACTTATTAACCTATCGGGTTCTTCAATCACAATCTGATGTTGGGATGCCGTAGAATTCCTTAAATAAAAAATCCTGTTTTATTCTTGCCATGTGCTTGCGGACAGCCTATAACTACTTTAAGCACTGGATCGTCCTGTGCCCACTGACAGGATTGAGAGTGTGCGCAGAGGGTTACCACTAGATGTCTCGTTGTCCTGGAACCATCGTTGTCTAAGCTGTCTTCTCTTCCGGGTGCCTTTTTCGTTGAGACAAAGACGGCATTACGGATCCACATTATTTAATTGACTTGTATAAATTGATTGACATCCAATAAAATTGATAGAAAAATAAATTGATAGAAAGAAACAACAAATAAAATGATTCAAAACTCAACTGTAGCAAATTTTAAATTAAAACTGTGAATCTTGCATTTTTAAGGACATTTCATTATTGTACTTCAGTTGCGTACACCGAAATGTTAATCACCTATAACAAATGTCTGTTCTATGCTAAAGCAAACCGATACTGCCCTTTTGCTCTCCAATGTTGGGCGCCTAAGACATCCAGACCGATGAAGCATGAATCACGCTGCTGGAGGAAAAATTTCGCTTATTTCCGGATGCGTCACGCGTGCTGGGAATTTCCGTTTGCATGCTTCCAAACTGGTTCTCGGTTTTCGCTCGTCTTTCGCGTCTTCCTGTTGTGCAGGTCAACCAATGTATTGGTGCCAGCCAGATGGGAAAGTTATTTACTACTCTTTCTGCTGCTTCACCATCTATTTGCATATTTAGCTAACAGCAAATCGTTTGTAAGGCTGTGTGATTAGAATCATCAACTCATGCATTCGTAGAATTTTCATGAAACGATGAGTTCACAGAAGAAGAAGAAGAAGAAGAAGAAGAAGAAGTGCTACAATTAAACCGATCCTTGAAAGAGTTCAACTTAGAGCTGCAACTTAGTTTCGACAGTTACGAACGTAATACAATAAATTTAAAATAAATTTGATATTTTGCTCTCTATAAAGAGAAAAAATGTTTTTGTGGTAACAATCCTTGTGGTAAGAAAAATAAAATCCTTTTGGTGTAATGAGCCGTACTAAACAAAATCAACCGACGCCCGATTCTCAATACAGCAACGGGGCAAACAAACCGTTCCGAACGCGTAATGTTTCATTTAATTTTATTTACGCATCCCATAGGCTTTGGTGTGCATTGAAACACCGCACGAAATTACCATCATTAGGTGCAATCGAGCTACAAGTGAGCTGATGTATGCAGCCTGTAGCAAAACTGTCGTCACAGCAGCGATGTGAGGAATTCGAAAATTAATGAGTTTAGGCTCAGCCGCCAAAGTGTGTGTGTGCAGTGTGGTAAAACGTTCAGTTAATTGAAATGACCGATAAGTAAAGCGTCATCTCATCATGAAAGATGTAGCTTAATAATAACAACAAAATGTAACACCATGAAGCGGCACACACCTTTCCGTAAACCTTTCCCCCCCGTGGTGTTCGGATTGTTTTCCGAGCGTCCTTTTCCGGCACACCACGGCACGGTTTATAAGCTAATTCCTCACCCCTTCCTTGAGCCTTTGCTTGAGGGTTTGTTGCAAAGGTACGTGTAATGATAGGGTACGAGAAGCTGATGCTGATCGTGACAATGTCCTCCGTACGATGGATCTTTTACCGGTTGCGAAGACGTGTATGTAGGTCGCGTCTTCTGCTCGGGAAATACGACGAGAACCGATGATGATGTGTATGATGCAAAATTGTGGTGAATTATCATATTATCGGATGTTTCGCCGGATAATGCCAGGTGATGGACTCGTGCGCCGTTGGAATGTGCACCACCAGGACAGGATCACATTAACCGTACGATCTGCGACCGTCATCTGCTGGTGTTCTTTAAGCTGTGTTGGTCAATTTTAAACAGCATGAGTTGCTGCCTACTAAAGGAACGTTGGAAGGAGTTCCTTGGGGAGTGTTCACTTGTGTGAAATCTTAACCGTCGGATATTTCATTGATTAGCTTTAGAAAATGTTGTTTATAATAACTACTAATAATAGCATATTGAAATTATTTCATTAGAAGATGTCAAGTACAGTCAAGAATCTGCTGCAATAATTCTACTAAAACGGTTAGCTAGAGTAAGATCCCTTTCTTCCTCTTGGCTTAACAATCTTGATAAGTAATGCTGACCATGTATTGGGTTACATTGAGTTAAAAATTCATCTCGATACTTAATAACTCAATGAGGTAATTTACAGGATTTAAAAATTTCGGTTTCGAACTGATAATCAAATGGATAGCAAGGATATAGAAAGTGCTTGCTAGCTATCCTTGGCCACAGTGGCAGAGCAAGGCCTTTCGAGGCCTTCGAGGTTCGAGGTTCGAGGAATGGCTCGCTCCTTACGCTTTTAGGTTGATCCTCCACAGTTTAGGTACATCTCTCTGTTGAATGATCTTCAATGGCTGAAAACACTCAAAAAATCTGAACAAATTTGCATGCCTCGCCTGGTCCTAACATTACTATTGATTATTAGTCATTAAAGCAAGGGCAACAACACATCCTCTTGCTTTGAACACGAGCCACAAACGTTTGCTCTGGGTGCCAGTAATGCGATTACAAAATGGTGACAAATTCTGCCCGAGGCCTACTGTGTCCCTGATCCGCCGGAAGCGATATTCGTTACCACATTGTTATTCCCCTGTTTTTCCATTGCCCTTTATTCTGCCCCACGGGACAACCATATTAAATGGTCGGACTGGAACCGGCAGGTCAGGCCAGCCTGTTATCCCGTCGAACAAACCATGCTCACGTGTCCGGCGACAGCACTGGAAATTCGTGTGCCCGGGCGCCAACGTAGCTGGTCCTTTTACGTAATCGGTTCTTGCTCACGACGGGTGCGATGCATGTCCGTACCGTGCGGCAACTTTGGCACACACGTTTCCTACGGCGGCGTCTCCTGTTTTTCCACGTGGGGCGGATGCCGGCATACGTACGAAAATTAAGCGAATAGAGCCGACCCGTGTCGCTAGATCTAGAAAGTGCACCACCGGCAGGCAGCACCGAACGCGGTCAGTCTCACGTTGCAGCAGCGTGATCTCAGGTCGCACGAAATGATTCACACCGGAAAGGAAAAAAGCACAATGATGCACTACCTCACTCTTGCGAAGCGCCATCCGAAGCCTGCTGGGGTTGCTTGCGTATCTCGGGGGGTTTTTTGTGTGTGTGTGTGCAATGCGTAGGGCTTTACTTAATCTTGACGGGAAGGAGTTTCCCGTCGTTAAACGATGATTTCGAAACGCCAAACGTTCTCACGGCAAACGGGCTGTGGGATGATTTCGATCTGCTTCCGAACCGGGGGAAGCCTTGCACGGGCGATGATTCGATGGGAATTGGGCTGTGGCCTGAGCTGCTGGCTGGAACACGGGTGGAAGATCATTTTCGCGCAACCGGTTGCGTTTTGATATCGAAACCGCAAGGAACATGAACTGCTTGAGATAAAGAAATTGTGTGCAACTAAACGTATCGAATGTTCACCACACCACCAGGTGGGAGATACATCTAAGGGAAAGATACTACGGAAGCTTCTGCTGCTGTAAATAATGCAAAAAGAAAATGCTGCAAGTAGAGAAATAAGAATAACTCAGCTCATATTTTCTGTTCACAAAAACAAGTAAAGGCATTGGAATAAATTGAATTAAAAGGCTATAGGGTAGTCCTAACATGTTTTGTTGGGTTTTAAAAGTTTTTTTTTTAAGTTTTAAGGACTACACAAAGACGGTTCGTGGTTCCGGTGTCTGGCAAGTCTAACTTAGTTTGAAGCCGTACGATCATTATTCAGCGAGAAGGGTGATGCACTTGGCATACAACAATCATCATGTTCCAAGACCTTAAAAATCGTTCAGTCCTATTAACAAACTATTTGATACCGAGCTGATACGCGCAAGGGTGCTGGCTGCCAACCGGTCATACTACAGCCTGAGGAAACTTCTCCACTCTAAATACCTGTCACGACGGGCGAAGCTGGGACTGTACAGAACATTTATAGTCCCAGCACTCACATACGCCTCTGAGACATGGACTCAGTCCAAAACTGACGAAGCGCTCTTAGCCGCGTCCGAGAGGAAGATGCTCAGAAGGATTTTTGGCCGGAATAACGGATTGGCAGACGACGGTGCTAAACCGTGAGCGGTATCGAGGATTGTTGCAGCAGTCCAAGACCGCAAAGCGGTTGAAGCGCCTGATAAGTAAGTAAGTAAGATACCGGAGTCAGTCTACGTCAGTCTTGGCCTGCTGCAACAATGCTGGATACCACTCACGGTCCAACACCTTCGCCTGCCAATCGATTATCCCAGCCGTTTTGGTGGACGCATCAACGCCATCACTCCATCTTAGTTTGGGCCTACCACGCCTTCTCTGTCCATGTGGACGGCCCTAAAGCACTTTACGGGCTGGGTCGTCCGGTGTCATTTCCATGACATAACCAGCCCACCGGAGCCTGGCGAGTCTAATTCTCTGCACGATGGTGAAATCATCGGACAGCTCGTCATTGAAGAGCTCCATACGGTGCCAAAATGTGATTGAATACTTCTTCTTCTTCGGTGGCACTACAACCTCGAAAGGTCTCGGCCTGCCATTTCTGGCTTTCTGTGACTTGATTTTACCCGTAGCAAGGTAGTCAAGCCCTGCATCCGAGGAGGCAGTCCGAATGAGATTTGAACCCCGGTCCTGCCGTATGAAGACCGATCGCCAGGGTCACCGGATCATCCCATACTGAATACACTGGTTTTAAAAAAAGTTTTTATGATTGTGCTCACTTTGTCGATCAAAGCCTCAACTGATCTTCCATCTTCTTTAACTTCAGGATGGCTATGGCTAACTGGATTGTATTGTAAATTGTACAAGTGCATTGTTTAAGATTACTTTGAATACATTAGAATATAAAGCGTCCAATTAGATGATCCCTTGTGCATCAGCAAGTTGATCAGGCGAACGTTCACGTGGCCTAAGGTACATTAGCAATTGCTCTTGTCGCAATTTAGACAAATTGTTGCAGCAAAAATCAAGCTGGTTTAGCTGGTTGCAATCTGCACCAAACCGACAGGCTGCGTAATTTGCTGCAAAACTCCTTCCGCCCTTGAGGTCCCGGGTGGTCCCGCTTCGGCCACTACCTATCTATACGGTAACCATAAAACTCATGTGTTCGAGTGTTGGTTTCAAGTGTAAAGCGAGAGAAAACAACAACAACAAAAACACCGAAACAACAAACGCCTGTAGTTGAACAGTGGAAGAAAAACGGATACATTTTCAAAGCAACCTGCCGCACATACGGCAGTCATACGACCTGCTCGCACGCTGCCGGCCAGCTCGATAGCGGACTTTATTGATTAAATTCCACAAATATTACCATTTAGTTGCTATTAAGCGGCTTACCGGCTTTAATCCCAACGTCGTTACCATTAAATGAAACCAGCCGCCACAAGGCCCAGGGTTTTCCGCCGGGCGCTGATACTGTTGCCGATGCGTGCCTACAGGTTGTTGCTGCAAATTGAAAACTCTTTCTCCCGGCGTACCGGTGGGGCGGGAAGCCGAAATGAAACATAAAAATATCGTAACCATTCATTGATGTTCATCAGAATAGCAAAATAAGGCGAAGAGAAGAGCGGCACACACAGCGCAGCACCCGTTTACGTTAGGTCCGGAGTAACCGAAACCACACCTTTTTTGGAGCCTCCCGCTGACCGGCTGTGGCTTGTGTTTTCTTTTTCGGAATAATTTTGTTTGTTTTTTTCCCCCGGTGGTTCTACCCTGACGATGTGCACCAGTGGCCAGCATGATTTGAAGCCAATTTTTGGGGGGGGGGGGGGCGTTTTACACATGTCACCCCGTGCCAATCTTGGAACGATGATCTCCCAAGCGACGCAAGATGCAATCTGCCACCGCCGCTCACTGCGCGCACCGAACAGACGAGGTGAATTTAAAATCAATTAAGAATCCAAAACGAAACGATAGCCGGTCCGTCATCCTTGATGATGGTTGATGCGAATGAGTGCCGGTCGCCGGGCGTTTCGAACACTGCCTGCCGGCCGTTTTGCAACATTGTACGTGGGTCGAGCACGCGGCAGCCCGTAGCCACACTTGCAAAGCAAATGAAGAAGTCCTGCCGATTGTTTTGCTGCAGACACCGGTGACGGGTGTCGTCGAAGGTTACAGGAAATTGTCTGCTGTTCCGGTGCAGTGGTCAACCCGGCTTCGTGCAGTGCAAGCCGAAAGCTCATCGCCACCGTCTTGTTGGGCGAGAGACAGCAACACGCAGCTATCTCAGAATGGTAAGCTTCACACTCGGAAACCTAGATGGCAAACTGGCGAAAATTAAGATTGCTCGGCCTGGGCTTTGAACTTTGGCTGACGGGATGACAGCAGCAAGGCAAAGCAGTGGGCATCGTACTACCACCACCACCAAACTGCGCTCAGGGTTGGCTTGCGAAGATGCGAAGTAACGAATGAAACATAAAAATAAACAATTAAGCACATCCAGGGCCGCGCGCGCGCCATCGAGATAGGGCGCGATCCACGGTGTGCGCAATGAGCGAGGAGAAGAAAAACAAAAAAAGAAAGGAGCGAGGGATAGTGAAGCGATTGCCAAAGAAGTGGTACAGAATTAACGTGAAATAAATTGCACCGATCAAATGAGCATAAAAACATTCCGGAACTCATCAAAAGTAACGCGGTCGGCGGGTGAGTTGGGTATGGTGGGCAGGAAATGGTGTGCCGGTGTGCTGAAAAGGAGCGCCTGTTTTTCGGTTGGTGCACCACAAGGAGCAGTTGTGACGCGTGGCCAAAGTGCATCCTGCAGTGCCGGGGAGGTCCAATCCATCAGCTCGTGCATTTCTTCACATATGGCACAGGAAAAACGGAAACACGAAAAACGATTGAAACGGTTCTGTTTTGTACTTAAAAGCATGATATAAAAAATACTCTGGGTAAGGGAAGAATGAAGCCCACGAAAAATATTTAAAGGGCGGTTAGATAGTATTGGCTTCATCAGCTAACGCATCTCAACTTATGACTTAAGCCTTACTGATTGAAGATGATCGGTTAAGTGTCAGTGGAAATTGATCGCAGCACCACTACTTATGCAGATAAATGCAATAAATTCAGATGACTTAACTTAACCCAAAACCGTCACTGCTACTTTTAATCAAGATGGTAAATTAGATCGGAGGAACTAATAATCTTTCAAGGAACTACGATCTACTTTCTAACAAAGAAGCTAAAGTTTGTGAGGCGCTCCACAACTACCTGAAATCTACTCGTACAAAATCTTTTTTCTTAAAATAGAACAAAACATCGATTATGGGCTAGATTACAGTCGTTTGAACGTTGTTGCACAACTGTAAAGCAGAAGTTGAAGACGCAAATCCATCATCCAGGAGGCGCTTGCACCCTTTGATCGTTCGAGTAACCGTTGAATCGTTCGGCGCCGGTCGTCACACTGCTACGGGTAAAAGTCACAGAAAGCAAGAAATAGTAGGCCGAATCATTTCAAGGTGGTAGGGCATCGGTAAAGGTGTCATGGCGTGTGTTCCATTAAAGGATCACTGCATCCGTACCGAAGCTAATCAACCTGCTTACTGCCCCTCAGCAAGGACTTTGTGAAAATTTGTGAGAGATTGACCGATTTTCGCCGGGACGATTTCGATCAGTTTGTGGTTAAATAAAATTGAATCAGCCCGCGATTTGGGAAAAATATGTTTTGGACGGGGGGTGCGTTGTCGATAAAAGAGATGGACACTTATCTTCAAGACCGTTTTGACGACGCTTCCTCTGAACGTTGTCTGAACGCAACAAACATGATTTAGATGACAGTAGAACCTTGTGAGCCTTCTTGAACCTAAATTGATCGTTGTTGAAATGGCTCTACCTTCGAAATTCTAAACCGAACTGCACAAAGAAACTTTTGAACATCATCCCTTCATTAAGTAAGTCTCGAACTATGACAATTTCAGTTTAAATGGCATATAACTCATACAATCAAAATTACTTTAAACATAATGTATGCGATTCGGCCCTATACGTCCGTATTCGTCCCTAGCCACGATCAAAGACGCTGTAATACAACTGAATTGCAATCGCAACACACTAACCTAGTATGTCCGGGATAAGACAAAATAGTGGAAAAATTATTCCTTGTAAACATTGAGGCTTCTTGATGAAGGCTTACCCGTAATAACGAGAATAAATAAATAAAATAATGTATACACTTGTGCGATACATCTCCAAGCGTTGAACGTCGATAAAATGATAATGGAGTAAAGTTTAGTGCATATGTAATCGCACCATACACAGGATAGTTCCTAGTATTATTTAATAAAGTTAATTTATATTAAAAATCATGCCTCTACCACTATTTCTTTCTATTCAACACACCACCGACATTGCATTACCTGTATGCCAACTCTAATTTCATCCTCCCAACCACGTACTACCCGCACAAACAATGCAAAACTTTCATCGTAGCCCCAACCATAATCCTGCAGTTGAACCAACTTTGCCCTCTGCTTTCAAACAAAACACTCCGGGGACGGAAACGATCTCGCGGTGTGGCGTCAATGGCACCAGGAATGGTTTAAACCTTTCATCCCATGTCGTTGTTTCCTAATGCGAAGACTTTGAACCCGTGCTGTGTGTGCGCGTGAAGCGCCAATAGCTACCATTTGCGTAGCCATTGAACCTTAGCCGTGGTCGGGGATGGGATAAGATTTTCTTTATTGTCTGCCGAAAATATGATCCCGCAATGTGGAGGAACTTGACGGTCACGGAAGTTCAGTTTTTAACCCCCCCGCGGAGGGTTTTTTTCGCACTTTTTTCCGATGGAAGCTGTGTGAGTAACGAAAAAAAAAAGGACGATGGAAGCCACTTGCCTTTCACTTCCCGAAATCCACAGCCCAGCCAAAGGAGCCAAAGGTGTCTAAGGACTATCGAGGCACATCTCCGAGGAACGGTAGCTGCATTCCATCTCTCAACACAAATCATCACTATTACTATAATAGTATTCATCGTAACGCTCGTAATGCTTACTCCCATATCTACTTTTTTGTGATTGTACGGAAATTCCGTTCACCACCACCACCGGTTGGGCTTCTCAAACTGCGTCCCAACGAACACGGGCACGAGTTTGCGCTTTCGCACGACCCGAACACGGTGCATTAGTGCCCGAGCCTAGCTCCATCGGGTTGACGATCTCGGGCTCTCGGTGGTCACAGGCCGCAACATACTATTTGGGAAAGCTTTCTGGTAATGAACGACAAACAAAAAAAAATTGTTTTGTATACTAGCTCGCCGTCCGAGTGCCTCTGACCTCCGACTGTAGAGTGCGTATATGTATAGCTACACTACGCTGCGTGCGTAGCTGTGTGAGTAGCTGGTTCGTTAAAATGTCCTCGCATCCTTGTGAGGACTAATACTTAAACATACACACCCAATTGGGTATGTCTGTGTGTGTGTGTGAGAGAGAGAGATAGTAAGTAAGAGCGAGAGAGCGCGTACCACGACTATATGTTCTTGGAGGACAATCGATGGCACTGTGGCGTAGGGCGATGAAGGGATGAGAGCCAGGGCGGTGGCTCTAGCCGGCATTCGGAAGCAGCGGTGGTTGACAGCATGGATGGTCCGAAAAATCGTCCTAGGTCGGAATTGGTGGCCGCCAGAAATTTTATTTCAAATCCGACAGCAGCCAAGTTTGGTCGCACATTTCGGTGGGCTCCGACGATGGCCAGGGCACAATATCAAACAAACAGTCACTCTGGCGTGGGCTGTCACTACTGGTGCAAGTGTGGTGTTATGAAGCAGCAGAACACTAATGATTCAAGTACAATCGGAAGGTAGCAAAGCTTTCGTCGTGAACGGACCCCCGAACAGCTGTTCAACGGCGAGTGTGTGTGTGTGTGTTTGTCCTGCAGTGCACAGTGATGTAACGGCTAGTGGAAAGCCACCGAAACGCTTTCAAGTGGAAACCCTGAAGCTGTGGAAAGCAAGCAGAGTGACGTGTGACATTAATTAACTCTTGGCTGATAATAATCGGAAACTGAAATGACAATAAGTGATTACGTTGATAAAGAAAGACACACAAAACATAGCAGCAAAGTGCGTTACATCACGTACCAAACACTACCGGTCCAAGGTACCGGCAAACCAATCAGGATATTTGTACTTGTTTCATCAGCAGCATTGCATCATCTGGTAAGTGATCTCAAACTAATATATGCTTGGGATGGTATTGGGGAACATACTAGTCGGGGCTATGTGGGGCAGGAATGTAGTTGCACAATCTGATCATTCTCACGAAATTGTTCCTGCTCTAATGGTGCTCTCTTGGCATACCGCGAAGGACGCAGCATTTCTTGCATATTTGCACAGTCGTGTATAGCCATTGTAGGTGGCCATTGGTACAGAGATGCAACAGGGGTTTGTTGCAATTGTTTGGTGAAAAATTTGAATTAGAATTTGGTGCAATTGTGAAGCAAAAGCTTATTAAAACAAACGTGCAGTGTTAATAACCACCCAAAGCGGTTGATCGTTGATGCAAGAAATAAGTAATAGTAATGCTATTTCCGGACAAGTACAGTGGCGGCCGATACATTAAGGCCATATAATCTTGTAACATGTAACTTATAAGTGAGTTTATGATGCGTGAGTGATTGTGTAAAGGATGAAACCATTGTATCAATTTGAAAATTGACTCCTAAGTCCTTTTTATAATGGAACTTTTAAAGGATTAGCTAGATTTTTGCAAATCTTCATCGTTTAAAGGTCACAATATTTTTTTTTTAATTTCGGAATTTTTATTCGTATGGAATATTCAGCTAATTGTAAAACTAGCAAAGTATTGCGATTATGAGATGCTTTTACTATATACATACTATAACTACCAAAAGCGATTGTCACAAAATCTGATAGCAAGGTGATCTTTTTGCTTTGTCTAGCACTGTAAAATAAGGTTAGAGTATTCACTTTTCCTAACATTTATTCTATGCAAATCGGATGTTTCACAGACAAAGGGGAACAAAATCAGGTTTCCTACTTCAGCCACCATACACCTCACCGTTGTTGAACTACTTAGTGAAGCTATCACAAAATTATATTATTATTTAAACCAAGCTTGTGCATAAAATGTAACAATGTTAAGTGAATTTATTTTTAAATTCAATTAACATAAAAATATTGTACCCACTGTTTACATCCTTGCCTTGCCACTACTCCATCGGCCATTGGTTCCTCTCCCGAGGATCCCTAACCGATGCAGTTGAATGACCGCTACATGGCGGTGACGCACTGCTTAGAAACCTGTCCACAAGAGGGCGCTACGTTCATTCGGCGAGACATACGTTCACCATAACCCGGAACGTGTCTCCGAAAAATGGGAGCGAACGGATTAATTGACACCGGCGGCTGGGTTGGCTTGGGAGGAGGAAGGAGCACGATATCCAATTTCCAGCAAGGATTTCCCATCCGACGGCGACTGGGATCTATTACCCCGGTGGAGGGCATCATGTTGCTAACTTCCCGAAGACAATGTTGCCGCGTGGGCCACCACCAGAAAAGGATAAGAAATCAATATTTCCGAGACATTAGCATGTCTCGACGCATTATTTATCCTTCTCGTACGCATACCATCTATTCACCGTTGATTCTCTTTTCTTTGGGCCAAATACGTCACACTAGAAGTTTGGTGGGCACCACCAAACAAGGGAAAAAAGAAGGTTTTGTACATTCGGTCTCTTTTTTTGCTATGCTTTACTTGCTGTCGGCTTCTGGGGTTGACCTTCTTGGGGTGGATGTTGCCCTCGGGGCCTTTCCTCTTCGTTCTAATGCTGCGTCAAACGCTACAAGGGTGTAAAGTTGTTGTTCGTGAGGTAGTAAAGTTTTGCGTACTTTCACCTCACAGACCACCTTTCCCTTCATCCCCCCCACCACCCCACCGTCCCCTTGATCCTTATCCGTTTCTTTTGCAGCAGCTTGGGCTTCATTTCGGTTGATTAAACTTTCAGCTCATAAAGACGTCGCGCCACCATAACCTCTTGCACGAAGGTTTAGTTTATTTTACTTTGCGTAACGCGCCTTACCGGCTGGAGAAAGTTCCGAACCGAAATGAAAAAAGGGCAGACACTCTCACACCGACGCAGTAAAAAGGAATCGATACGACGGGGAGAACATACGGTTGACGCCAGTTTTGTGGTTTCGCCGATGCTATTCGCCACCGCCGGCTCTCGAATGCCCTTCAGCGTTTGTACGTGTGCCGTGGCCCAGGAATTGGACGACTGACGCGGCGAAGAAAACGAGTTGAAGGTCATTCACCACCACCACCAACACCATCGAGGGTCGTCGAGGTTGTGGCGGCCCGGCAGACGACGATGTTCCGTTGCCAACTGAGTGAAGTGAGTTTGCCCCTGGGTTGGAGACATCGAGACGCCCGATTCGCCTGTCGTTAAATCGATGGCTGATAACGCAAAAACCTCGTCACGCACGTGGGCCGTCGCAAACTGCGTGTGTATGTAGATGCGTCCGACAGTCCGACGTGTCCGACGTATCATGCTGTGTTCGGTGTCGGTTGTACACCCGATTGGCTCAAACGATTAGCACTGAAACGCACGGGAACAGCGACCGGTTGCGTACGCGACAGGAAATGTCCATTAATTCGCTTGTTCTTTGCGCACTGTGCGCTGCCGCCCTCTAACGGCCGGCGTCAAAAATCAAAACTTCCGCTTCATCGGCTGGAG
The DNA here is from genome assembly GCF_013141755.1 of Anopheles stephensi. Taxonomy (NCBI): domain Eukaryota; kingdom Metazoa; phylum Arthropoda; class Insecta; order Diptera; family Culicidae; genus Anopheles; species Anopheles stephensi. Next base: position 63,655,161 of record NC_050203.1, on the reverse strand, counting down.
GCGATGGAGTTGCAGATGGTTATCCCATCCTCACCGAGACGCCAGTTATTGCTGCTTCTTCGGCGAACGTGAGGAGCGATTTGACGGGCAAATAATGTAAGCTGATCCTATTTCCCTTTGGCTGAGTGGTGATATTCGGACGCAACAAATTGTGCCCTAAGTTTGGCGATCGATTCAGGTTACTTTGAAGTTTTTTGCTCCCAAAATTAGTCTATCAATGTAGGTCAACGGCTCAAGCTTTTTTTTATTTTTAGTTTGTAATTTGGAACACTTTTGCTTGCTCTCCGTCTCTCAGAGGAAGAGAGACACATCCAAGAATGAATAAATAATGAAGCCAGTTCTTAGTACCGTCCACATCGATCCACTCTGTCTCAAAGTATTTAAGGCATACCTGTAAAGCGTGCTGGATATGTTTGCATCAATCATTTCCTTCTTCTCGATACATCACCGTGTTTGCATGCGCTAAAAGTCACTACATTTGGCGTCCCGACGCTTGCCAGGGCCGGTGTCAGATACCGGTTTCAAATATCACTGTACCCGCTCAGTAATCCGATGGTAAAACCCATCCTCTCCTCATCGTCCCAGATCCAGATGGGCTCCGGGTTTTTTTTTTCTTGCAACAATTTTTATTTTTACATTTGTCTCACGAACTGCTCCGGTCGCTCTTGCGGTCCGTGTGAAGCATTCTGCGGCCGGACGAAAGGGACGATCAAATTCATACCAACATTCAGCAAATGGTTCTTCATTTCTGGTATCGGCACTACTAGTGTGTGTGTCTTACTAAGAATGGGGGAGTCGAGAAAGGAAGAAGTTTAAGTTTGCAAACTATCATAAGTAGTGGAGCAATTGGAAGAAGCATCAAAAGAAAACGTGTAGTTCCGTGTGCTCCATTTTTCGGATTTTTGCGGTTATGAGTTTCCTGCCACACAGACAGACAGAGAGACACACACTCACACACAACATCTGACTGCGTCAAGTTGTTGGCAGCCTTGCTTGCGGAAGTGCTCCCAGCGCACTGTGTGGCCACGCCCCATAGACAATTTGTTATGGCCGTTATTATTGCGGATCAAAAAGCTCGGCCTTGTGTGACGCCGGTGTCGCGTTGCGCGTTGAGTTTTGCACACTCATATTTTTTTAGTCTTTATGGTTTTTGCAAAAAAAGTTTTATGGTAAGAATTAAGTGAACTGACTGTGAAGGATTGGTAAACGTCATATAATTTTTAAAAAATTATTGAAAACGTTTTTTTAATGGAAATAGCCGGCCAGTCTTCACATGGCAGGACCGAAGTTCAATTCTCATCCAGACCGCGCCTCACCGTCCGCAGGGCTGACTACCTTCCATTGGGTAAAATCAAGTCACAGAGAGCCATAAATGGCAAGTCGAGATCTTTCGAGGTTGTTAGTGCCAAGGTTGAAGAAGAAGACATTTTTTAAATTATTTCAATTTTTTAACTTGTTTTTGCTGATAGCTGATAATGAAACGATCGTTTGACAAGTTCAATATTCTAAAGTAATCTGTTCCGGTCTCGTTACTTCGTGGAGGCATTATTTACGAAATCGTTCCTTCGAAGCAGGTCAAATGAAGGCATAATAAATGAAGGCATCGATTGTGCAAACATATCATAAACTCTCCAAAGCCTTGATTTCCGTTAGGCACAAAACAGCGGCAGAATAACGTTTCATATGCTAGCAGTTTCTCAGGAGAAAGTACCATCAATATTTTGGTTTCTAACACACAATGGATGACGTATATGCACAAGTTCATTTGGTATGCAAGGGTACTTCAAGGACGAATCTTAGGGAATAGGACTCATATCATACATGTAGTGTTAGATTTCATTTTTGATGATCCTTTTTTATTTGAAATTCTCCCCTCAGAAACTTCTTCTTCTTCTTTGGTATTACAACCTCCAAAGGTTGTTTCCGTTTTTAACTTCCTTTGACATATTTTTGTTCTATAGCTTTATAGTTTGTCCAGCGTTCTCAGAGACTTACTACTTGTTTTTTTACAGACTTCGACCTCTTACAGTTATAAGTCGCATAGAGTTTGCACTGGAGTCCTGCTTCTACCATCACGCGCCTTATGATTTTTTGGCCTTCCCAGTTTTTCCCATTATAATTATACATTCCACACGCGAAATGTACTCATATTGCCGACACTTTTGAACCAGAAGAATTTCCGTGCTGGAAAGGAACTTATAAAACCATTCTTAAATGGTCATGCCGAATTTCCAGACATGTTGAAGGTTTAAAATATAGTTCTGTAAAACTAGTTTGTTATAGCCTCTAGTTGTAGCCTCTAGCACTTTAAAATGCGTAATTCAGCAATAAATCCTCCTAGCTTCATTGTTCAAATTTTAATTCTTCATGTAAATTATGAAACAAATATTATTATTCTATTAAATTGACAATTTTGTTGTTCGATCTACGTATAGTTTTTACGTATCGATTTACGATTTACGATTCGAATTTACGTATAGTTGTCTCGGTTTTTATGTTTTGACATTTGAAACATTCGAGTAGTGTATTGTGTAAGTTTTTTCACTGGGTACAGTGTTTGCGTTTAACGTTTAAATAGACTTGTACTAGGACCGTTGGAATAATATTTGTGAACGCTATTAGCTTAGCATTACTTAACTATTTATCCAACCATGAGATACACCACTACAAGTATTAATAATTAACGCACGAAGGCAAACAGAACACTACCATTCCGAGTTGTGCGAGTTTCAGTCGATTCCGCAAAATCGTTTCCCCCAAGAAGCAACGTAGTCTTCCTGGCGCAAATAATGAATTCACAATTTGAGTGATTTATTGTTCTCGTACGACGTGTGTCTGCTGATGTTAATGGTGGTGGTGTTGCTTGGCCTCCACCGATAGCTCAGCGTCGGTGGAGACAATTATTATTTGCCTACTTTCCTGCCGGCGTTGGTCTGCTGTTGCAAAACCAATTTAGGTTAACTATGGCCACCGGCGACACACAGACCAGCGAGAGAAAGAAGATAAGTAGTTACGTTAGTGGTTCCCCAATCGTCGAACAGGGCTACATGGAAACATTGTGTGTGTCTCTGTTTGGTTTTAAAAAAAGAGGAAGGTTAACTTCAATGTTTTTCCCCCAGTTCATCTTTATGGATGCCAGTTTAATGCTTACGAGCATTTTGATTTATAGATTCACTCAGACATGCAGCGCACTTGTGAAAATGCAGATGGACAAATTTACTGTAAGTTGAGCAAATTACATACATGAATAAGCAGTATGTAGCTGTAACATGCTGTTTGTTTCATAATCTTGTCTTTAGTTGGTGGTTTTAATTATACATTTGTTTTAAAACCATTCTCCCGACAGGAATGGGAACCAGGCTCAGTCACTGGAGAGGTCCTTCGCAAGAGAACCTGAACCAATTTTAAAGAAGATGAATAATGTAATCCTCCTGTAGGCTAAATCGCTCCCAGTCAATGCGCTGGTGTAACGCTTGTTTCTCTGCCTTTGCTCCCGGAGAACGGATGATGCAAACGAGCATTTCATCATTGTCATGCCTCTTGTCACGCGTGTCTCCACCGGTTCAATGAACTGGAACGTGGCAACGTGTCGAAAATTGCGCAGCAGCAGCACAGGAGGCAACAAGCAAGTGCAGTGTGTGTGTAATGGCTCGCAAAGAAGGTGATGAGGAGAATAGTAATAACGGCGTGAGCGTGAAATTAAGCCAAAAGTCATGCATTAGAACCCCAGGTCCAGCCATGGCAAGGTTCGTGTGGATGTGGAAGAGTTTTGTTTTACGAGCGACAAACGGATACTGCGGGAGGCACACACACACACACACACACACACACACACACACACACAGAGCGAGATAATTTCCAAAGCGACTGACGCACTCGAGAAATCGATGTGAGAACGATCAGGGCGGAAGGATAAAGGGCTGGAGGGGTTGCCATGGAGCAATGGGGGGGCATGCGCAAGAACATGGGTGCTAAAGTACGATAAAAACAACACGACGATACATGTGTACGGTTTGGGAGAGATAATAGCAAACCACGGAAGAGAACGCAACAACAAAAAAACACACACAGCAGCAAACAACTAAACAATCATTGCCGCATGCGCACGGCATGGGCGCATCGAGCGAGGGCTCCACGACTGAGCGACAGGTTGAAGGCGTCGCGTCGAACGCTTCTCGCGTCAGTTTGTGCCGGTCGCTATATGCGCCCAGCACGCGTTCTCCAGCGTCGTGCGTGCGCATTTTGTCCAGATGATTCCGTGCCACCGCCCTCCATCCTCCCCCCTCGATATCACCCCAAACATCGAAGAGATGCTACTACACTCGTTCACCCTTTTTCTTTTGAGCCCGCACTTATCATCGAACGCGGGGGAATGGGGGGGGGGGGGGGGGACCAGCAATTACAGGGAACGGTTTGCATTTGCATACGGGAGGACCGTTTTGTAGCGGAATCAAAGTGGAAATTAGCGTGTCACAAAGGTAGCGCGAAAGCGAAGCGGCTGCTACAGTGCGAGAGCACCTCATTCGCAATGGTGCCACGGAGTCATTAATTAAGCGTAAAAAAAGTGTGGTTGGTGGCTGGCACGGAAAAACGGCGAACACAGCTACAGTGCAAAAGACTTTGGGATGGGCTTTTTGCTGTTTTGCATCGAATCGAATGTTGAACGTCGATGCAGGGTTGTCAGGATGAACCGGAAGTGGTCCAACGGTGTTTGGATTCGGTTCAGATTGAGATGGATCAGCATCAGGTAACACTGAACTCGGGTAACATAATCTTGATTTTTTGGGAATGAAGTAGAATCCTTGATGGATTTATGATCTCAGAATATTTATGGACGTCTAGCAATAAGCCCAGGCCGTCCTTTACAAATAAAACAACAATATTTCAGGTCTAAAACTGCTTAAGGTCTAGAACTGCAATGTTTTAAACATTTCAATTCTAAATCCTCTGATAAATCTACTTCAACTCAGAACAGAATCGCTTGTCATCTTCTTGTCGTATAATTTGAAGCCGTTTTGATCCAACATACACCTTGTTGAAGTTTTAAGGATATCTAATACCTTTCTCATGGCATTTTCTCTACTCTGTTCATATTGAAGTAGAATCCTTCCAGCCCTTTTGCGTTCAGTTTTGAACATTTGACTGTTCATGGCTGAAGCACCAATGTTTTGAAATATATTATACCGAAGATGGTTGTAAATAATTCACTTAATATTCACAAGAGTCGATAAAGATTTCGCAAAACAAATCCCAAGCTACATGTGTGTCCAGTAATGATTCATCTCGAAACCCCTGCTCATACGCTCGCACGTAACCCCTCGGCAACGACTCAATACAACTCTGACGCACCATCCTTTGCGCCATTCATCAGATCCTTTTGGCAAATCATTTTCATTTCAATAGAAATCCATTCAGCCAATAGGTTGACAAAACAAACACCGCCAAAAACCCGTTGATTGGAAAGGGAAATTTTATCAAATTTGTCTCAATAGCCGTATCCTGTGTGGTGCTGCTGGGTGGTGAAAACTTTTCCATTTCTTCCCCCGCCAGTAAGTCAGTGTTTACACTCATGTTGCGAATTGCGAGTTTATGCAACGAGCACCGATACAGGGGTGGGCAACCGCTTGTTATTACGTTATTTATTATTGATCGTATCCTTTTGCATAAATCTGGTTAGAGATGGGGGAGGAGAGGGAGGGGGGCTGCCCTGACGCAATACATCTATATTTAACCGTTCCAGGATGGTGGTACGCAGTTTGAAATTAGTTTCGCGCGCGTAGACGTGCGTTGAATAATTTGCAATAAGGATTGTCCTTTGGAAAATCGCGAACGGCAGTAGACGCGTGCCCGCATTGTCCCTTGCTCCGGAGCCGGAGACAAATGCTCACCTAGCTTGCGGCGGATTATATTGTCCTGTATGGTTTTGAGGGTGAGGGGATCTACCATAATAGGAAGTTAATGAAACAAAACTGCTAGATTTTTGGAGGTCTGGTGGACAAGGTCGGTCCGGTTTCGTTCGCTTGATTGGAAGGAGATATGAAGCAAAATGCGTTTTGAAAACGACACAAATCAACGGGGAAGATTTTCTGGTAGTTAGTATTGCAATTAATTTTCGGGATAAAAATTGTACGCTCTTGCTCTTGTGATTAATTTAAAGACTGGGCGTCTCCATTGGGCGTCCGTGTGAACCAAAATATCGTTACCGGCATAGAACATTTAAGTAAAATTACATTCACCCAAAGATTTTCACTTTTGAGCATAAAAGTAAACACAAATATTTAAAAAAATTAGTTTCATAATTATTTAAATATAAGTTTACACAAATTCGCTCTGCGCTGATCTTTATTGCACATTATTTTAATTTTATCTTCCTTTTAATCGGATGCCTGTCTGCATCATTGAGCTGTACCAGTGTTGCTCGTATGTGATAAACGTGAAGTGTACTTTACTGGCGTGGCACTATAATCAGGCAATTTATTACAAGGCCGTAATTCGGTATGAGTTCAGCTTCGGAATCACTATTATTATGCTTTGCGGTGCTGCAGTTTTTTTTGTTTTCGGTATACCATCTGAAGTTGAAAAAGCTTAAGCCCTTTGTATTGTAAGGTATTAGACCAACACTTTTATCTTATTTTGGTGGTAAGTTGGTGTTGAGAAAATGTAAAGGTTTCGGTTTTATTTTAATTCTAGAGGAATCATCTGAATGCTGGAGCTGTAAACATGCGCCAATTGCGTTATATTATAGTTACGATAAAATTTTTTTTTGTATTGTTTACTTTACGTGATTTCTGCACTTATTAATATTTCCATGAATACATGTTTTTTGGAAATACTATTTAACATTACTATGTGTGTGTGTGTGTGTAATTTTAAGCGTATGCTCAACACAAAATCAGGAAGCCATAGGAAAAAAATCGCAATACGTAACGAACGCACCTCTCAAAGCGGCTTGAAGCTTGATCCCAGGCACTGGAACAGCCGTAGCTTCCGCCCACGGTTCCAAGAAATTTAGTGCATTTCCCTCTCAAAAAAAAGTTATCCGGATTGGGCGATTGTTCTTTGCGTCGTTAGTTCACTCGTACGTGCGGTTTTTTTGTGTGTGTATGTGAATATCCTCCCCTGGACGTTTTGAAACCCTACCACAAAACTGATGGCTAATAATACCATTACGGTTTCAAACACACATACACGCACGCACGCATCACTGTCGATGATAGTGATGAAAGACGTGGCCATGGAGCATCATAATCATCATCGGCCCGTTGGACACCCTTTAGCCCCTGATGTCCCTTGTGACTCATTGGATGGGTCAGTTTTTTCGGTTTGCAGCCCTTCCATTATTCCATGCTGTCCGGTAGGAAAGGGTGGCAACATTTGGAAAGAAGGCGTATGCCACCGTTCCCGAGCCAAGCCAATGCGCATTCAGGAGGCGCGCTGAAAAGCATACCGGATGCGGATGACTTAACCACTGTGGACGTGCATTTTAGAGCCTTCTCTGTTTCGCTCCTGGTTTGCAGCTTTTCTTTTTTCGACTGACCTCAGTATTCGCAAACTGGGACCGTGTTCCCCGACGAATGGCGACGAAATGGAACGGAAATGAAGGTGTAAGTTACCCACACCTCACCCAGCTTAGCCTGGTCGGGAAGGGGGGAGGGGACGGATTGCACGAAGAAAGTGGAACCTCAACCTGGTTGTCTGAGGTGGCGACGCCACCAGGAGGAACCAGCATTGAATAGGTTTCGGTCAGTCCACACGGGATCGCGCGACCGACTGCACGGGCATGCGTGTGTGTGATGTCTAACGAGAGCCACATGCACACCACATGCAACGACGCATCGAATGAGAGGGACTGATCGGCAGGGTACGGGGAGACGGCTGGTTGTGACGCAAATGCAACAGTCTCGGAACTGAACCTCGGGAGTCGCGCTGGAAGTGCGAGCTTGCTCGTTACGGCAGGTGCACAAGCGGGTGGTGCTGAAGCGTCGGTGCCGCTGCCGCAGACAGACAAATGAACAAACATGAAGCCACATCCGACACATCCAGACAGGATCGCGGGGTCTGCTTGGGGAGAGTGAGGAGCACCCGAGGCGGAAAGGGAAAGTGTGCGGTTAGAGGTGTACGTCGCTACGACAACCGACCGAGACAAAGCCGAGAAGAAAGCCAATGCTGCATATGCGCACTGATGGGCTGAGTGAGAATCAAGCATCACGACCACCATCATCACCGTTCGCCGTTTGCCAGCGTTGGCCCTCATCGTCGGCGGGAGTGTTCACTATCAGCTTTGCAAATACGAGCAATTCGAGAACACTTGCAAAACACAGCACTCGTCTCCTCGCTGTGGGGTAGGTTATGTTCGTTTTTATAATACGTTCCTTTAGCTTCACGGGTGGTAGCCACAGTACGGGAAACAAATAGCATAATGTTTAAGCGTTAGATTTGTATTGCACAACATAGCAAATCGCTTAGTTTAGTTGTTAATTTTAAATTTTAAAATAGTTTTATTTAATAAGGAAAACAGCTCATTGATGAAAATAGCTCAAGTGTTCTCTTCATAGTTTTTGGCACACTAGGGGGGAGTATACCAGTTGTTATTCTGATGAAATGCAAAGCCTTCTTCAAGGTGTGCCAGGATATTGGAATCGGTCGACATAGCTCTATAAATTTTTGCCAGTTTTCCCACTATTCGCCGTAAAAATTCCAACATTATCATGTTGTACTTCCCCATGCAATCTCTATGTTCCTCGTTCGATCTGCACTTCAAAATGTCCAGTTGCTGTCGGTTAAATAGTTCGAATTTTATTTAAACTTTTGATGGAATGGTTCTTTAAAAATCTAGCAGTTCAAAGTCATGTTTTATATGCAGATTAAAATGGCTGGTTCTGTTATCCATATCGAAGACATTACTTTTCAATTAAAATCTTATACCTCTACACGGCAACCTAAATTTTGGTGTTATCTGAAAAACCACAGTGTAATGTTGGAGTTGGATAAGATGTAGGCACCTACTCAACTAGCTTAAATCATAATAAACTGATGCTCTGTTAAAGAGATCCAAAAAAGTATCGTTATTCATTTGAAAACCTTCAAATTTGCTATTCCTTTCTATGGTGGAATGGTAACATTCCTATAAAAATTTCACAATAGACCATTAATAGCATGCATAGAACACCCCGTGCCATAATAATGTTCACATTAAATCAGATTTTCATCAACTCCACCACTTGCTTGATTTATACTGGCCGAAAGCCTTCTTGTGTCGGATGGCTCGCTCGCTTTATGTCTTTACAACGAACAATAAAATTTAAACATTCAAATGATGCTGTGGCTGCCGTAGCGCAGGAATGCCGTACAACGGTACGCGCAGATGATCAGCGCTCTCTGTCGTTCCAAAGACAAAAACGCAAGCCTCACTCGTAACATTCAAAACCACACAACTGCCCAACTGAAATGGATCAAATGTGAAGAAACGGGTCGGAAGAAGTAAAACCGGGCCCCGGCAAACCACCGGCAGGAGCATAAATTATACAAACGGCCAGTTTTGCCAGGTTAAAGCGAAGATCTGAAGATCTCCGGGATGATGGGATCCCACGTACACGGTGGGATTGGGAAATAACAGCTCGTAAGAAGCCGCGCCAACAGACGCGGTGTTACAGCGAGTCCGGAGCGATAGAGCGATCGTGTTTGAAGATGCAGCTTCAAGTGCAATCAACGGGTTCCTTTGGCGAACCAAAGTTCTTGGTTTGTGCAGTTTCATGCAGTTAGCACCAAGACAGGGGAGAGCGAACGATGAGGTTTACGGCATCTCGCTGCTACAGAACATGCATGTAAATTCTTCCTTTTGACCACCCTGCACGCCTGCCAGGCCATGTACAGTAAACGTAGCATAAAAAAGGCATTAACCGAGGCTCGCCAGCGACCGTGCGGTCTTCGTCGGAGGATCACCATTCGTAAAGATCCTGTGCCGATCTTGCAGTGCCAATCGCACCAGAACTGGAACTGGTGACGAATGGCGTGACATTGAGCAAAATGTCGTTCCACATATCGCGTGTCTACGTGTCTGTCGCTGGCTGGACATGGAAGATGAATAAAGCAGTCTCGATTGCTGTGAGCAATGGGGACAAGATTTATGGTGCACTTTTTCGTTTGTTCCCCAACATCTCTCGGTTGGCGTGCGTTCGTGCGAAGGGAGGGAGAACCTGGCTAGGAGTTTCTTTTATAGCGCCAGCTTGGGTTCTTGGTTGAATATAGGCGGATGAGATGCTTAGAGGAGAGTATGATAATTACCAAACTGATGTGTGGGACTCTTGTTATATTTTCTCAACTAAAAGCTTTGCAAAATACAAGTTTTAAAGTAGAAATCATTGATTACAGTATTTGATACCACCGTTACAATTGTAGGACAAACTCCATCAAACAAAGAAAGGGGTTTGTCCTCAATTCGCTCCTGACAAAAGACTTCGAGACACTGCTGCTGCGCAATCGTGTTCATTGCATAAAGGATGGCTGCTTTAAGTCAACAGTAAGGACAAAGAACAGTCAGAGTTTGCGTAACATTCCAGAGATACTTTAAAAATTATTTCATAAAAATTTAGCTGAAATTTAGTTGTATAAAGTGGAATGTTTGTAATTTTTTAATCATAATATTTTTTTCTTCGATGTAAATCACGTAAAGGCCGATTATTTTAATTTTATTGTATTTACAGAACTTTTGGTGTTTTTTGTACACATTTTTGTGATATTTGTTTGGTTCTATTTTTCCTATTACTTCTATTCCACAAATATTATATCAAATGGTTTTAACTGGTGTTCCTGTAATTATTTTTAACGCCAAACTTCATCCTTGATTGTCAATCACACAAAGTGCTTTAAATTATTTTTTAAATTTTAACGAAATAATTGTAAAGAAATATTAAAAAATTTGTTGCTAATTCATTCAAAAATCAAAAATCAACCTCATTAATTCATTTCCATTAAAATTTAAAATAAATTTATAAAAATTGTAAAATGTGACATCAATCGCTCCGCGAACGATTCATAGCTTTACCCTTTTTTGGGCACAACATTTGTCGGAAGTTGATGCTCATCCTTTCACTACAATTCATTCCTTTGTTGATTTGGTTTCTGCTTTTTCCTCAACATCGGGAACAAGAATAAAGAAGCCAACGGCTGGAGAAAGCAAAACTTTGCAAACTCCGGCGGTTAGATGCTGTGTCGTAGCGCGAAATCACCAAAAAAGGTAAAGTCGGCGATGCGCTTGCGTGCACTTTCATCTACTTTGTCGGGCATCAGAAGACTATGCGACTAGCAAGAAAGGAAATGGGAAGGAAGTGATCGTTTGTATTTTCGTTTTGTATTCGAAACCTGAAGCCTTTATCTATGGACTTCACTTACTGTAAGTTATTTTGTTGGAACGGCTTAGAGTTTCTTTAAATGCTGAATAAATTGTGCATATGTAAGGACTCACTTCAATTTCAAGATCCTTGATGCTTCTGTTGCACCCTTCCCTTGGAGGATTCATGTTAAGCTGAAAAATAATTGATATTTACTAAAACATTTATGTTCAAAGCGCATGGAGGAGTGCTTTTTCCAAAGTGTTGCGTTTGAAAAATAAGCCAATAACGAATCCAATCAAAAGCATTCTCTCTTTTACTCCAACATCCAGACATACAAAAGTCGCACTCCTGAAAAGGAAAAAAAGAAATTCTCCTCCCGCTCGGCCCACTGTTGAAGCGCGCTTAAAAACAAGTAGAAGAAACACTTTTCGTGTATCTACGATCACAAAGATAGACACGATGATGACAAAGCCCGACGGAGACGATGAGGAACGCTACTTCATCGCGCCGTTCGGTTCGCATCCTTCACGCCACTTTCGGCTGTGCCGGTTCGTCATCCGAACCGAACCGAAATAAACAAACAGCATCATCGGGCTGCATCGCTGGTCCGTTTGAAGATGATGCACCCGAGCATTTCACAATCTGCCAGTGAACAAAACAAGAGGAGGGTGAAGAAAAAAAAAAACAGTGAAACAAACGAGGACACGATGCACACACATCGTCTGCTGCCACGATGGCCATGGTCCGGATCCGGATGCTAATGTATGGGGCGTCGCTGGAGACGTACACGAATGTGCGCTTCGCGGCACGAGGTTGCAAATATGCGACCATCACGGCCCGAACATGCACGAGCTGACGCTATTCTACGATGCAGTTTTACCGTGCCGGGGTTTTGGCAGAGAAGACGGCAAAGAAACTGGGGGAGTGGGGTGCAATTTGCGACCTTACACAAGAACGTCACATGCCAGACATTGGATTTTCCGACGTAGAATCGAATCTTGGGAGAGAGAGAGAGAGAGTGAAAGGGGACCTGGTGTACTGCTGGTGGTGGCGGGCGGGTGAGTACTGTTTTGTTTTCTGGGTCACGTAGAAACAAAGACCAGACGCAGACTTTCATTTATAAGGATTATATTCCCATGGAGGAAGTAAGGTCCGGGGAAGGAGAAGAACAAGAGGTCCGGAGTGTGAGGGTGTAAAGAAATGTCCCGGTTTTTAGAGTCGTAGTTTCTAGCACTTTGTGGCAAACGGAAGGACACGGCGATGTGATGTAACAGGATGCAAAGGTAAAACCCCGGTTCAATCATTCCTGTCCTGCTTTGTTCAACTGTGAATGGAAGTTTAGCTCACAACAGTGAATATGGGTATATGATGTTAAGGGAAGATCATTAATTCAGAGTAAAGTATGTTGTTCTAAGCAGCCAACAAAGAACATCTCCAGTTAGATCGTTGATAGACATACTTATGGAGGTAACCGTAAGGTTGTGGCCTAAGTCTTTGTATAACAGATTGAGGAAAATAGCCTTAAGAGGTTTCTCAATAGTCCAAATGCCGCTTAAGGATATTAAGGACTATCACTAGTTCCTTCAGACGTGTTCAGAGTCTCAATATTTAAAACAATAAGCAATTTGTCCATAACAAACAACCTGAGCTATCCGCGACTTTTTGTTGTTCTATCAGTGAATTGAACAGTTAATTGAACACTCCTTCGTTAAGAGCTGAGATATAGTAAGACAACTATTGAGTAAGAGTCTCCTAAAAGAAGAGTTAGTCTGATGTATGGACATGTACTTCAATGTGGTCCGACGACTTTTTTTCCGCATAAAGAATAATTATTGGTGATCGTTACCACTACATTTTTATAGATTAACCCATATGGGGGGTTTTCAAATGATTTTCAAAACATTATAACAGACACTAAAACACGTCAAATTATATGCTCTAGAACCCATGAAAGATGTCACAATTTTTGGCTAATTTCATCGCTTCCAATGTTTCTTCTGGCGGACGTCGCAAACCCGTCAACCGTCGAAACAAGGAACCCAATCCCCAGTCCGCCCGCACAGCCAAGCCAGACAATGGCGGCTGGGTGTAACGCGTTGCCATAGGTCGGAGCGATTTTCCTCGAGAGCGATATCCTAACGGGAGAGCCATGGTGGGAAAATAAGCTTTCGTGCATTTTCGGGTGCATCGGATGCTGCTAGTACGCATGCATGCTAGACGGTGCACGCGCCTTCGAATCCTACAAATCGGACCATCGGGCAGCAGGCGATCGGATGTGCGATGGGCGGAAGGGAAAGGGCACCCAAGAGAAGGAAGAACGGGCCGCCGAATGGTGGAGCGAGTAGTTCGATAGTTTTTCATCATTTGTGGCCGACGCCGACCGTATAGTTCTTTGTCGTCGCCTTGCGGCGATAGTGGGAGCGAAAAAAGGGAACGGGTGAATTGCAGTTTCCACCACGGGCGGCGGTGACGGTGGCATTTCTACGTCGTAGAGACGGCGACAACGTCATCGACCTTGCGATCGGGCTTTTCCGACCAGCGCCAGTAGCGATGGCGGCGCATCGGCGAATATCTGCGAAACCGCTGGCACCGAAAACACCGTGGGAGTACTTCCTTTCGGGAACGTAAGGACATCACGGGCAAGCGTCCGGAAGCGTCCGGCGCAGCAAGTCGGGAAGCTGCGGTACGCTGCTGCTCTGGAGTATAAATAAGGAAAAAGGGTCCACCGTCGTGGCCATTCCAGTGACGACAGTGTTTTGATAGTGATGTGCCTTGCACCCGTGCAGAACTGTGCAAGAGTGAATTGTTCCGGACCGTTCCAGAACCGTGGTGCCCGTTGTAGTGATAGTGATCCTTCCCGGCCGTGGTTATGCTGATGCGCTGCCCATCCCGTGAGTAGTTTACGGCGTAGTTTTATGAGCGGTTACGCAATTACGCTACCAGTGCATAGCGATTCGAAGCGTTTTTGGGTGTTTTAATTTGCGTTTCATACACCTGCAACACCAACGGCCCTGTGTGTAGCTCAGAAAGTCTTTTCCACCTGAAGATAATCAAGGTGTAGACGAAAAACAAAACATTTCCCAACACCGTGCAACTCACCGACCGATTCATTCAACCAGGTCGCGTTAGTGCGCAGTTAGAATTTTCCAGTTCTTTAGCCCGACCGCTGTCGCACAACCTGACCTACGACAATGCGGATTTTGGTGCTGGTGTAGTTGTGATGGAAGTGATCGATCGATTCCTTTCAAAAGACCTGACCTGTTTGGCATTTCCTAGCCCTTTTTTCGCCATTTTGAGGAAGACATTTTGATGAGCCTCGTTCTGTACTGTATTGCATTGACATGAGAGTCATGGTAAAGCTGTTACCGTTTCAATCCGCTACACTGTTGAGCATTAAATGGGACGTTAAAATGAGAGGTACCGCCATATTGGTTGCTAGCCCACCATTACAACCAAGCGTTGCATCGTCACAAATTCGTTATAGAAAGCTCCGGAACAATCGACGGATCGAAATGGAATCGTTTCGCCGGTCGGTCGGCACATTCGGCACTGCTACGACCTTTCTCTGCCCTACTCTGCCTCCCGTGTTGCAACCAGACGGTTGATAGTTGATTTATGCGACCGATCGGAGAGAGGCAAAATGGGAGGAAAGGGAGAAAGCTGTCTGGCGCTGCTGACATTGCTCGCCCACACACAGACGTCATCGGCAAGTGCGCCCCAAGCGGCGCAGGTGAAGTGGCGTCTTGGTCGATGTGGTGCAAATTTACCACGGCGCACAAATTGATAAGACGCACTCTGTTACACCGGCCCCGTAGCAAGTGCAAGGATGCGACAATCACTTTTGCCATGGTACCATTATTCTTATGGTCGCCTGTGCTTGCTGTAAACAGGTCGATGCGGTACTTCTTTGCTTCGGTTCTCCCAGGTTTAACAGAGCTCGTTTCCAATCGTCCTACGCCGTGGAAGGGTGAAATCATTTCGTTTTATATTTGTTTTTAGTTTCCTTTTCTGTGCTTCCTTCATTCATTCGCAACTCGCACTTTGTTGTTTGCGGGTTGCCATTTACAGTATCCGGAGCACACTGTTGCACATTTCTCCAACGAGCTGTCACTCGATATCGAATGCATATTGACGCGTAATTTGATGATGTGTTTGTTGGGGAGTGCGGGTGGGGGGTTGGGAGGGAAATAAGACGCCACTTCACGGACGCACAAGATGACGCATATCAGCACGCGTAAATATACACATTGCTTCATGTTAATGGTTACGACGACATACGCAAATCAAACAAGCAGCTATTTCTGTGCGTGACTTATCATTGGAAAGGTTTGCCATTGGGGAAGAATAGTTTTATTTGAATAAGCTCCTAACCTCAACCGAGCTTTAGGTATTTTATAGAGATAGTACGATTAATATTGATACAAACTCTACCTTAACGACCCTATACTACATACTACAAACACAAGAGCCCTGAACATCAATACCTCTAGACAACCATCTACATACAACCGAGTATGTGCAGGATAAGGCAAACACCAGGGAGGAAATATCCTGTGCTTATTGTAAATATTTTCATTTTTTTCCCAAGAATTTATAATACACGATTTGAGGTTGATCAGCAATTCCCAAAAAATATTTTGGAATTTGTTCCAAAGTATTTGGATTTAAATTACACAGTTTTTTGATGATCTGTCCTTTTTGGATTCATCTAAATGTGCTTTGGAACATCAAATCTCGGAAAAAAAAACAAAAACTTGCAAAAAAGGTAAAAATATTGTTCTTGTAAGTTGGGACGGTATGGTGGCCTAGGTGATATCGATCTGCATACTTCAAGACAGGGGTTGAAATCCCATCTGGGCCATTCCCCCATTGTACAGCATAGTGATAACTATGTGGTATCAATAAGTTTAGTAAGCCACAAAAGGGCAGGCATGACCTAAGAGAGTTCATTATGCCAAGAGAGAGAGAGAGAGAGAGAGAGAGAGAGAGACAAAGAAGAAGTTGCAAGCATTAAACAATATATCTTTTTAATTTAAACATATTTTTACATGTATCACTTTTTTTGTGGGATAGTCCAGTGCCACGGAGGTACCGATGTCTGTCTTTAACTTGGCAGGACCTTGCGTCGATTTCTTGCTATCGGTCCTTCCGTACGTCAGGCAAGCTACCAAGTTAACTAGAAATGACTGGCCATGATCTTCCGGAGTTTAGTGCTGCTTTGAATTATTCTTGAATAAAGGCTTATTGTACGCTCCTACAATCCTTTAAGTGTTCTTTAAAATATATTGGAGGAACTTTCAAAAATTTCCAGAAGTCTCACTAACTTGTTTCTGATGTGCAGTATTTGTCAGACGATTTATGATGTTTGTATTCTCTTTCATTTTCAGAACAAATCAACTATATCAAACAACCAAAAATGCAAACGAAGTACCAAAAAAAGAGTCCGTTAAGGTAAGTGACTCACTCATGTTTGCTATGTAGTCTAACGTTGATGCAAACAAGATTCACAAATTCTTACGGTTAAATCTACACCAAAAGTATCCAAACCATTCAAAAGGCATAACTTAAATAAATAAAAACATAATCTGACTGTACCATGCCATGGCTGTTATGCTATATGGCCCCACTATGTTCGTTTGGTTTGTGGATCAAGATTAAACATTTCCGAGGTTTTGCGTTTTTAAGCAGCATGATGAATGCCCTTGACGCAGATAGGTCTGCAAACGGTCAATCTGGTTGCTTTTAATATGTCCCCCCCCTTGACAAGGCACTGAAAACTGCTGTCCCATAATTTTGTCTCAAATTTGCAAAAATGCGTCAGAGATAGAGAGAGAGAGAAAAACAAACCCGAACAAAAAAAGGTCTATGCATCATTGCGAATGCATCCACAAACACTTCACGGTACACATTCCTCTAATTTTGTGAGTGCTGGCCAGACGGTTAAAGCACCTTTTTAAGACGCATTTTAAGAATGAAATAAATTAAACCCCGTCCGCAGCAGTCTGGCCCCATCTTCTCGGCGATGATTTATGTATTGACTAAATGCAGTGGTGTTGAGAAAACGCAGCCATTCACGCTTGATGCATTTTTGTTTGCGAGTTTGTTTTTGGTTTCCTGAATTCCTACTTAAAATTTTTATTGAAATTTTATTGTGTTTTGTTATTCTGTTGTGTACTTAGTTTCCTTTTCCTTTACAACTTTCATGATTTTTCTATTATTTGATTTATTATTTTGTTTATTTTAACATACTTTAATTTAAAACTGTTTCAAACGTTTTGTAACTCTTATCAGCAACATTTTTTTAATTTGCTTTTATTTGATCATTCATTCTTGATGGTGCATTGTTCCAGTCGATTGGAATTAAAGATGGTTTAAATTAACTACAAAGTTGATACTGACCAAATGAAGTGCGCCAACTGAATGATCCAAAGGTACGGTACTGATCGTTCGAACGGCGTTTTGCTTTTGTTTGCCTCTTTTTTCGTATAATAATTAATTAATTTGCTTTGGCATTTTTCGTTCGTCGCGCATTTTCACTTTCTCGACTCTCCATGAAGTGCTTTTTATTCCTTCCTGGTTTTTTTACCTTAGCCAAAATACCACCGACGTAAGTGGAGGGCATACCGATGGCTTGCTTTTACGTCAGGACAACTTGGTATCGTTTTTTTTTTTTGACCGTTTGTTTCATTACGCCTGCGCACCGCATCGTTTGCTCCTTTTTGCGCCGATACAACGGTCTATATCATTTGTGCCGTTTCACTTTGGCTCTTGCTTCCTTCCTTTTTAATTTACTACTTTATCGTTTCGTTTTACATTTTAGTTTTGTTTTGTTTTTTGCGATTTAACGTTTCGCTTTAATCGTTTGCTGATTCCCTCATTCGCTGCGATACGTTAGACCCGCGCCCAAAGCCTCGGTCGTTTTTTTTTGCTGCCTTGCTGTGTGTGTGTTTAACCTTAATCGGGGTTTTATTTGGCTTAATTTAATTTCGCTCTCTAACCCCATGTCTCATTGCGCTAACTAGCTGGCGTCAAAGGAGGTTTACTTCACAGCCCGCCAGGCCCAACGGCGTTGCATCGTGCGAAGGTGCAAAATCTCGATTACATTTTGAGCGCCTTTGGTGCTTTTCCTTTCCATTGCTTTGCCGTACCGTACGCGCCGATTGTTCTTGCCGACCGGCGATAATTGCAGCTGCACGTTTGGACAGATAGTACACGCCGGGGGAGGAAACAATAAAGGATAGCGTTAATCAAATAACATACGTAGATAGCATAAAATGTAATTACAATGAGAGGAGAAATTGTTTCCTGCTGTATTGTGTGAATTTATCGTGAAATGATGCATTAGTGCAGTAAAGCATAATTGATTTTAAATTCAATAGTTTATAGTTTTTCTTTTGGGGGCCAGGAACAAAACTAAGTTATGCTGCCCATAGCTGCAAGGGCAGATTGCCGAAGGATGGTTGTGCAAGTGCATGAACACGAGTGGCACGAAAACGCACCCGCTAGACCATTGCGCATTACTTGTGCGTCCAGATTTAAGCCAACCACAACAACCAGACAGTCATTGCCCTTGACTTTAGGCGCTGCAACTGGCATGCATAAATAAGTTTAATTTATTATCACATGCCATACGACGACTACTCTACGGTCTCGCTGTCCCAGCGTACACACACACCACTGAAGCGAGCTCGTGGAAAACTTCGCGCAGTGACATCCACGGTACGACATTTACGCGGCACCCGGTTGTCGGCATACCTCCAGACCTCTGGTTTTTGGTTTGTTGTTCGGTTGCAGAATCATTTGCGTTTTGATGCGGGCTTTACAACCCACATCCAATAAGGTATTAGTAGAGCTTTGGACAATCAAAATATTATTATTATGTGTTTGATTAGTTGATAAATAATTAACAGGTCTGGTGAATTATTTAGGTGCATTTAATGGTGAGATTAAGTTCTTACCTGCTGGACATCTACTAATCAAGATCCATATCGTATAAATCAGCTGTCCCAACTTAGTCATGATCGTCTGACGTTTGTGACACGCGAAGTAGCTTCTCTCTCTCCTTCTATCTTGCCTAACGACCACTTAAGATCATGGCTACCATTCCTGGCTTACTAGACTTAATGATGCCACGTAGTGGGATAATCAGTCCTCACTACGGGAGAACGGGTCCGGATGGGATTTGAACCTCGGTTCTGCCGTATGAAGACCGGTCGCCTCTACCCCTAATGCCGCGAAGTAACGTATGACTAGAATAACTTGAAGAAAATTCGATCTACATAGCAATAAGAATAACTATATTACTATAAAAGTGTTGTACTGGAAGTCCATAAAAAGGCCTCAAGGTCGTCAGGTATTATAGCTGAAAGTTTGGCAGTCAAAAAAATTCAGTCAGAATTCTTCTGCATTCTATGTGAATTATGCAACTCTCTTCCAATTTATCTAGACCTCTGAAACACTTCTCGTTCCGTTTAATTTATTCAACTATCACCAAAAGTTATGTTTATCTATCTGAATTGTTTAATAAATTGGGTTGGTCAAACTTAGAACAGAACATATCTTCAAAACCCTAGATTTCTGTCAGAGGACAACAAGGACGCTCTAGCTACATTGACACCAACCAAAACATATACCAGTGCTGTGAAATCTGGCAAAGAAATTCGACAACCCTCATTTAATCAATGCAGCCTTAAATAATACAAAACCAATTGTGCCGGTCTCCAAGAACACCGCATTGGTTATCCAAAAAAAAAAGGTTTCATCAAGTATCCGCGCACATTACACACATAGTATACCTTACAACGGCGATGCATCACCGGGCTGTGCAACAAAGATGCAGGTCCGGTATTTCCAACTGCTTTTTGCCTTGACATACCTTTGCGAGGACTGATCAGACATTCCACCGTTCGTATGTAATCAAAAACGGTCCAAAAATCTTCGCCTGCGCTTGTATGAGCTTTTTTTGCTCCGTACAGCGATGACGAGGAAACGACATTCCATTGCCACTTATCCATATATTTTGTGTGTGTGTGTGCCCGTCAATTGTCGTGTCAGTAGCATCATTAGCAGGACGGGCGCGTTGGTTGATGGTAGTCGCAAAACAAAAAAACGCTTCAATATGTTCGAATCGCATGAAAAGAATTTCGAGAATTTGAAGCTTCGTAAGATGCGTGTGACCTGGTGTTGAGCCACTGCTGCGTGCTGTAGCCAGCAAACGTTTTGTATTGCATTAGAGGATGTACAAATGGTTGCGTTTGAGCCGGGTTCGGGGAAGTGTTTATTCAACAACTTTCATCTGTTCGTTTGCCGATGTAAAACTCGCAAAAGGTCAGCCCGTTGTGTATGCACCTGGTTCCTTTGGCACCAGTCCCTGACCTATCCTGACCATGACTGTCACGATGATGGGCAGCAAATTGCGCCCCGAAAAGAAAACGATCCCCCACTCCCGGGAGGGGAAGGAGAACACGTTTCCATCGGCCTTATCCTTGTTGCGGTGCCTCTAGAAAGTCACGAGGCCACCGGAAATGCTGGCAGCTGAATATCGATTGTCAGCCTCCGGAGGCTACACGCCTTCTTGGGGCCGTGTCACGTGGCCGTTCCACGAGCTCGCCAAACGTATCTGTGGCGACAGAGAGCCTACGGAACATTCCACCACATCTCATTACACGCCCGGCTAAGGGGTTTTTACTCGCGCGCGCGCGCTGGAAAGTTGGCAAACCGAAAGGATGCCAACGGTCGAGCGGTAAATAATTCTTCGGTCCCCCTCTCCTTCTGGTGTGGTTGGTGTGGTGTGAGGCTTTCGGATTCCACTGCAAAAAGGGTGGTAAAACCGTAGTTTTTTTTTTTTTTTGTTCCTGCACATGTTGTTACTGCCGTTGTTTTTGTTTACTCCGATGTCCGCGTTGCAGCTGGCGTAAATTGATTTCCATTTAAAATCGAACGCACCGGTAATTGTTTGCCGAAAGTAATAAAAACGGGACCACACCCCGATCCGCGCACAGGCGAACGGCGAGTGTCCATTGCAATGGGGTGCATCGCGTTTTACGGTTGCTTAACCAGAGCCAGCGGCTTAAGCCGCACATTTAAACCCACAATTATGATTACCGAGAGTTGTGTCCTTTCCGTCTGATGCTGTGCTTAAGTCAGAGAGCTGTGTGTTGAGACTTTGTTTGCAACAGACTTTAATTTTAAGGTGATAAATAAAATTTGATTATTTTCAAAGCCTTACTCTATTGATGCACTTTCAAAAAACATCTCTCTGTTTCTCTTTAAAAACTTCGGCATATTTCCACATTATGTCTGAGTTCGTAATTTAACACAGAGATCATTCTTCCGTCCGACGGCAAGTGTTGTCGCGATCGATTACACTCGACACATGAATTGAATGCTAATGAGGAACGATTTTAGCCTTCCACCCTTTTAAATCGCGCATCAATACACATCCGTGTACCCACGAAAAAACGCACCTGTTCTTGCGCACGCTGGAAGCTTCCAAACGGGGAGAAAACAAAAACATGCTTGAGAAAAAGTTTGGACGGCTCGAAACCAGAAACCAGTGTTAAAAACAACTATGCCATGTAACGTGTGCCCGGACACGGCAACGTGTGTGCTTGCCGGCTTGTTTCCTTTTTCTTCTTTTGGGCGTCTGATCCAATCTGCCCAAGCTGAAAAATTTTTGACGAACAAGAAAATAACACACTTTACTACACACCTTCGGAACGAACCGGTTCCGAAGTGCACGCGTCAGGGTTAATGTTTTGTTTTTATCAACCCCTTGGCTGATGGAAGCTTTGCGATTCATCCTATTTGTTGTCCAAATTGATCCTGACTCATTCTGTCAATTAATTCAAACATATTAGAGTAACGGTTACACATTTGCATCATCTATTATAAAGCTATTGAATGAAATATGTAAGCTTTGAGAATAAGTTAGATATTTGTAGTATTAGCTATATCGGGCTGGCTGGTAGTAGATGTGACAGCCACACCGGTCCTCACATGGCAAGACCGTGGTTCAAATCCCATCTGAAGGATTGAGAGAATTGTCCTTAGTGAGGATTAACTCTCCAACTAGGCAGTATCAATAAGTCTAGTAAGCCAGAAATGAAAGGCAAGACCGTAGGAGGTCGTTAGGCCACCAAGTGAGAGAGAGACATATTACCTCTATTCTTGAGTGACAGTTGCAGTTTGAGATCATAGTAAAATTGATCTGCCCACCGGAGCCTCTTTTCTTGCGGTAAAAAAGATCCTGGACAAGAATGGCTTTGATACACAATATATCTAGCTTAAACCATCTAATTAATGGATAATATCCTTAAAAGATTCAATGAAACTCTTAAATTCCAAACCTCCATTAGCACCATCCGATGGATCTTTTTTAGCCAACCCTCATTTGAAGGACCAATTCCAACCTTACTGTTGCCAAGATGGAAGAGCAAATGATCGTCAGTACTTTGAAAGAGCTTAAATAAGACGGCCACATTGACAGTGACAAGGCGACGCTAATCGCACTTCGTCGAGTACTGCCCTAGCCCATGTGACTCGTAATTTTGGGCTCATATTTCTGAGTTATCGATTGGGTACGTGGCCCTGGACAGTTGAAAGACAGTTGATATGTTTAAAAATTGGTATATGGGCTGCAATTCCTGGTATGATAGTTAAAGCGTTTTCAAAGTTTTGAGACGAAACAAAAACTCATTATTCAAGCGAGTTCCAGGACGTGATCGATACCAGCAGCGCAATTGAGCGCAGTAACTATACAAACCTTAAGATTTTAAACTGCTGTCCATATTTCCGGATGCGGAAGTTGTGACCTTTTACAGAAATGACCTTAACAGGAACATTTAAACAAATAATGGCGTCCTTTGTGTTGTATAATGTTTAACCATTTTTATTTATTTTGGACAAATAAAAAGCGTCCACCCTTTCCAGAACAAGGCTTCGGTTCGGTTTTTATACACTCCAGCTCACCCAAACTACTCCATGAAAGGAGTGACGGATTTCGCACATTTTCGACACTGTTCGGCGACGGCGGCGGCGGCGTTAATCCGGCCGAACGTGGGAGTATCAGCGGTGCTCCACAGCAAGTCGGTGTCGGCGGTGCTTTTACCATTGGTGCTTTGCCTTGAAACCCGGTCACTCGGTAGTAATGCAACAACAATTGCTGTGTCATTGCAACACTGCGCACCACACCAACAGCAGCTGCCTGACCTATTGAACTCAATTCGAGACGGCGGGCAAAGTAGCAAGCGCGCACCCAAGCCGATTGCCATATGTGGTCTTTTAGTTCTGCCTGTTTTGCTGCACTCGTGCTAGTAGTAGTGGTAGTGGTGCTGGTAATCGTCGTCGTCGTTGACGATGCGATGCCCCTATGTGATGCAGCTCAACACGATACGTGCATCGAAGCGCTGTAAATGGAATCACCTCCACGAGCGGACGACCGACTCGAACCAGCGGTGTGACCATGGCCGACTGTGCCAGAAGATCGATACATTGTGCGGCGCCATCTCTTTGGCCGGCACCATATCCGTCGATGTCGTATGTCCTTTTTTTCCCTCCCATTTTAGTCAACCTATTTGTCAGTGTCCTCGCCTCGGACAAGCGCGTACCGTTTTCTGTGCGGGTTTAAAATCTGGGTTATACCGCGCGTCCTACCGAGGCGTGCACGATCGAAGGTTTTGCGAAGATAAAGATTGCTCATACGCCAGGGGTAAATAATTGCACACCGTGTGAGACTGATCCGGGGACGATATGGACTACCAAAAATGTGGAACTCGCTCGTACAGCAGCAAGCTTTTGACGTTGCATTTCTTTTTCGTTTTATTCACCTGAAGGTGTGTCGAATGAAGGATCATTTAAGGTAACGATTGTTGACATGAACTTAACTTAACTTTTGAAGCTTAAATCATTTCAAAAATGATCATTAAAATAAGAAGAGGTTTACAACACTTGCAAAAACCCCTTCGACCATGTACCCCGTGATCATACGCCCGTCTAAACGTTCGATATTCTTCTAGAATATGCTTTCGCGTGTCCCATATGGTAAGCTCTTTAAAAACGAGTAAACAAGCTGGTGCTAAAAATATACGTACATCTTACGGTCAGCCAAAAAGCTTTCCTGCCACCACATGTGACCACAGCTTTCTTCTCCATCCATCCATCCGAAGGCTCGATCATCTCATCTTCCACTTATCCAACATCTCGTGTGCCAGTGTAAGGTCAAGATTCCCAGCGGCATCCCTCCCAGCGCGAGTTAAAACTTTTCTTTCTGAATAGATAGAAAGAGTCTTTTACAGTTCGGTGTCTTGAAATTAACTATTTTATTGAATTCAGCCGATTCCGTTATCGGCCCATAAACGGCCCAGCAGCGATCGCCGCATCAGCATAACTCGTCGCGTTGGATACAACACGACACTCCCAATGCTGATTTAGCGATTACCGACGCTCGTTGCTAACTCGCCCCCCCTCAGATGTGAACGTCCACGATTCACTGTGTTTGTTTAGGAAATGTGACGTAGTCGGGTGTCTGATTTGGTGACGAATTATGTACTGTGACTACCGTTTGCGTGTTTTTGCACCTCTTTGTAAACCAGTAAAGCAATGCTACTCCCAGTATAATGAGAGGAAAGATGATACCTCCGAAAATGTTTATCGTTGGCCAGGTTATTTGAAAAGAGTTGTTTTGTAAGCGAATGTGCTCCAATTCTTTACGTGTCTCGATGTGCAGATTATGTAAATCTTCCAGACTTATGTTCGAAATTTCCAGCTGTCTTTTAATAAACACTCCGTCGAGTGGATATAAGTTCAACGTTCCAACTAGATCGGTGAGTTTGGATGAGTATCTCACGTCGTTTATGTAAATATCGCATGTGTTGAAGCTTATTACGAACGATCCCTGAAGTGTTCTGTTGCTTATACCACAGTTGGAGACGAGTGTAAATTTCTCTACAGAGTTAATCAATATGGCGTGATTATTAATCTGTAATATTTCAGTTTTGGCTGGACTCTTCGTAAAGTTACATTCTGCTTCTCGACCTTCCATTAATCTTGGAATGCAATCTGATTCATCCAACTCTATTTCATTGATTTTATAGATTTTCGGGGTTAGAGTGCTAACACGGTATCTGATTGCTTCGTGAGTTATGAATCTGTCATACTGGAGGTGAATCTTGCCGTCGTGGTACAGGATTGGATAAATTTTTATCTTACGGAACGTTCTTGGGTCGAGTTTGGGTGTTTTTATGAGCAGCATTATTTCTTGGCGGTTGGTGGCGATAGAGGCGTCGGCGTAGGAAAGCGCTTCTAGAGTTGTGTCGAACGGAATGTTTTCTGTTGCCAGGTTTTTTTCCAAACAATTGATTTCATATTTTGACAATATTTTTTCGTTTAAAATATTCGCTTTCGTCATAACTATACTATCAACTATTTCCTGCAGTGTGTCTATCATCTTTTTTAGGTGGAGATAAATATTGATGGAATGAATTTCTAATGATTCTGATCTGAATTGAGTTATTACGTTACGAGTTTTTTCTGTTATTTCTTTAATCTGGTTGTTAATATTCCTATTGATTGTAACTTGTGCATTATTGTCATCGATGAGATTATTAATTGTTTTGTTAATAACACGAAGATCGTTTGCATCTGGTGTTCCTGCAATAAACTTCCAAATTGTTCCTATGGAATCCCAACGTTTGAATCTTTTAGTGGGAAGCATTCTTTTCAATATGGTATTCAGTTCTTCGAATTGGTTTTGGATAATACTGGAAAATTGATTATTGCTCATTTTTTCGAAATCGTCCTTAATTGCTTGAATATAACCCTTATACGCAGTTAAATTGTAATGGTGTATGTAAATATGGCTATCTATCCTTATTCTTGCCCAACCTTCGTCCATTGCAACTATAGGTTGGTTGTCTACCTTCAGAATAGAGATCCTCGGCTCAGCTAGGGTACATACTACAAATAGAAAACTGTAAGAAGAGAACAATGATGTTAGAATGACGGTATTGTTAGCTATCTTATTTTTATATCGTTTTTATGAATTTTTCGTGAATCATTTGTGTTTATAGTGCTTTTGTTTACTTTGTTAATCTTGATTTTCTTGTATCTCGGCTTGTGTTTTAATCTGGCTCTGGTTTTTTCATAAACTGTCATATCCTCTTTTATATTTATTTCCTTTTTTCTCTTATTGTAATATGAAATATCTTTCTCCTGTTTCTTTGTTAAATTTTTGTAAACATTTTCACAAATATCTGATGAACGGACAGACGGTAAAATTATCTCATAAGGAGTATATTTAGTAGTCGAATGAATGGATGAATTATATTTGTGAAGTGAAAGCTCGATTAGATCAGAAATAGTTAAATTGTTGTTCTCAAATTTCGTTATTCGATAAATTTCTAATATGGTAGAATGGAACCTTTCTATTACTCCATTCATTTCACTTCGACCTGTAGCTGTTAAATATATTTGGATTTGGTGAGTTTTATAAAAATCTATTAGATCTTGTGTACCAAAAGATTTTTCGCCGTCCATTACTAATATTTTAGGAGGATGGTATTTTGTAATTATTTCTTTAACTGCCGGAACAATATCTAAGGCGGCTCGCGATTGAATTTCTTTAATTTGAGCGAATTTTGAAAATTTATCGATGTAAGTTAAAAAATAATGTTTTTCGAGAAACATTATATCAATGTGTGCAATTTGGAAAGGGTGTACGGGGATTGGAGTTTGTTGTTGAGGATACCGGATAGGGTTTCGGTCATATTTGTTTTCATTGCAGATACAGCAATTGGAAACAATTTTTTTTATCTTGGCTAGCAGCTTTGGAAAATAGTATTTACGTAAAATTTGCGACTTATTTTCCTGGGCTCCACGATGTGCCCTATTGTGCTCTGCCGTGATTATTTCTCGTTGTTGATCTTCGTCTGTAATGTCTTCCAGAAGATTTTGAGTAAATCGAATCTTAAGGAGCTTCTGACTTCCAAAATACTTCCTATAAACCTCTTGAAATTTTCCCATTATGTCTTCACTCGTGAAAAGTCCGTTTACTTTTGATATTGTGAAATGATCCTTTAGAATCTGTAAAAGAGATGATTCGGTTATTATTTCGGAGTAAATTGTTGTACGTTTAAAATTTTGGAATGGATATTCAATTACTGTGTTTGGTTTCCCTTTTTTCAACACGATCTGGTTGTGAAAAGCATTAAGTGGTGCTTCTGTAGAGATAATGTAAAAATCGTCACTAGTTTGTGATGAATGTTGCGTACCAGTCATAGAGAAAACTATTCTGCTGAGGGCATCTGCTACAACATTGCCTTTGCCTGGTTTATACAAAATCTCGTGGTCATGCTCCTCTAAATATGCTTTCCAACGTTTTAATTTTGCGTTAGTATTTTTTTGGGAGAGGGCAAAAGTAAGTGGTTGATGATCAGTTAATATTTTGAGTTTAGCTCCATACAAATAATTGCGGAAAGTTTGTAGTGACCAGAAAATTGCAAGCATTTCTTTCTCAGGGGTGGAATATTTCTCTTCAGTTTTAGATAGTGTTCTTGATGCGAAGTGAATTGGTTTATCTTTGCCTAATTCACCTTGAGAAAGAACGGATCCAATTGCATAATCTGAAGCATCGGTTGTCAAAATAAATGGTTTGTTAAAATCTGGATAGATGAGAATATCGCTCGATGATAGTATTTGCTTCATTTTATTGAAACATTCGATTTCTTGTTGATTTAATGTAATTTTCTTTTTGGATGTGTCAGATCCCTTTCCCCTTAAAATGTTTGTCAAAGGTTTAGCAATTTTGGCAAAGTCTTTGACAAATCGTCGATAGTAGCCCATTAATCCTAGGAAGGCACGCAAATCTTTAATGGTTTTGGGCACAGGGTATTTATTTATAACTTCTATTTTTTTATGGTTGGGTTTTATTCCCTCTGTGCAAATAATGAAACCAAGAAATTCAACTTCTTGGCGAAGGAATTCTGATTTGTCTAATTGAATTTTTAGTCCTGCATTATTTAATGTTGTCAAAATTGTGTCCAAATTTTTCAAATGATTTTCTAAATCATCGCCAAAAACTATTACGTCGTCTATATAAACGTAACATATTTTTCCAATAAAATTTCGAAGTACATCATCGATAGCCCTTTGAAATATAGCCGGTGCGTTTTTTAAACCAAACGGCATCCTAGTAAATTCGTATTTACCGTTATTAATAGCAAAAGCCGTTTTTTCAATATCTGATGCTTTCATCTTAATTTGATGGAATCCCGAAGCTAAATCTAAAGTCGAGAAATATTTTTTTCCTTTTAATTGGTCTATCACATAATTTATCTCGGGCATTGGATATTTTTCGGAGATGGTTTTAGCATTTAACATTCGATAATCGATAACCATTCTAAATTTCTTTTGTCCTGATGCATCCGGTTTTTTTGGCACAATCCATACCGGTGAAGTCCAAGCTGAGCGAGACGGTCTGATTATTCCATCCGCTAATAGCTTGTCAACTTGCTTATTTACTTCGTCAGCATATGCTGCAGGATATGGATACACTCTTTGATGGATAGGTGTATCGTCTGAAGTGTGTATTGCACATTCCACTTTGGTTGTAC